>NW_026294595.1:46218277-47418277 GCF_007827085.1 Peromyscus californicus insignis | reverse complement strand
ATATATATATATGTATATATATACTCAGAATGGGAGTAAAGGGCAATACTGATGAGGCGGATTTTATAAGCATTTCTTGCTACACTCTGGGCATCCACTGATAGGCATGCTTCTTTCTCAAAGGCAGGTTTATTTTTGCAGTGTTCCTGTTATTTCTCCAGTGGAAGTCCTGCCTGTGACCATGTGGCACCCAAGGTGCACTTGAAGCAGCTGTGGACAGGAGAGCAAGCTAGCTTCCTGAGATAAGACAGCTTCTGGGTTTGGGGACCACCTCCCCACCTTGTGAATCCTGTTTCATAATAAACACAGACCAAAGGTATCCAATTGGGGAGATAAAGAAGTGGAGGGTTGCCGGGCGGTGGTGGCGCACGCCTTTAATCCCAGCACTCGGGAGGCAGAGCCAGGAGGATCTCTGTGAGTTCGAGGCCAGCCTGGACTACCAAGTGAGTTTCAGGAAAGGCGCAAAGCTACACAGAGAAACCCTGTCTTGAAAAACCAAAAAAAAAAAAAAAAGAAGTGGAGGGTGAAGCCTGCCTGCTGGTATTCATATCCTGGCTCTTCCATTTATAATCTGGGATCTTTGGATCCCATTTACAATAAACGGGATCTTGGGAAAGTCACATTATTTGTGTGTCCTAAATTCCTCACCTTGAAAGCAGAGAAAATGATAAGGCTAGCACGACACAGAGAAACCGTGTCTAGAAAAATCCAAAAGAAGAAAAGAATAAGGCTAGCTGACTGGATTGTTCTGTAGATAAACGAGACCATACATTTAAGGACAGTGCCTCAAATGCCCTGGATTCTTACAGCATCTTAGGTGCTGACAGAGAACTGATTACCATTGTCATAGTATGATGCACCAGACCCTGGGAATGGAGAGGGCGCTGGGGCACAGTCAAGTCCTCCAGCATATCAGCCCTACTCTGAAGGGTTCTTCTGTTACTACAGAGGATTTGAGACCTAAGAATTTAATATAAAGTATTTATGAACATTTTTTTTAAATGTGATCAGAAGTCAGCCTGACTATTCTTGAGTTTTCTGCAGTAGAGTTGGAGCACTATAAAAGCCTGACATTTAAACAAGAAAATGACAGCTGGTATTAATAACAGTTACACGTTTAGAGGGAAGTTCTGGGAGGGGTTTGGGGAGAAGGACCTGTCTGCCAGGGGGACAGAGACAGACAGGGTGAGGCTAAGACACAGAATGTGTACCCCAGGACACTGTCTGACCTTTTTACGAAGTCTTCAAAGAGGATTCGGTGGGAATAGCCCTGCCGGCGGATGCTGACTGTCTCCAGGATCCCTGTGGAGCGAAGCTGGGCCAGAACTCGGTCTCTGGAGAACCACAGGGCCTTGCGCTCATCGTTGGGCTTAATGCAGCGCACGAAGTGGGGCTGTCCCACCACCATTTTGGAGAGTAGATCCATCAGAGAGTACTAGCAGGGAGAAAACAAACAGGACATGAGAAAGAAGCTCCACTCACCAGGGCCTCCTGTGGCCTTCAGAACAGTGGGAGACTTGTGAAGCATTCACGGATTGTTAAGAAAGAACATGAAATTAACAACAGGAGATTGCAATGTGAGCTCTCCCTACAGCTGCCTGAAGGCTGAAATCACTCCGTATGTATCTGGTGCCAAAGCAGTATCTCTGTACGACGGAAACCCCTTTAAGAACATGTTCTAGGTTAGCCTGGAATGCCCTAACTATCCAAAATAATGATACGCAATACTCTAAATATCCAGCGTGGGGAAATCCCACCTGTTTTATTCACCTGAGAACAACCGCAAATCCTACTGATAACATTGGTTATGAGGATGAGGGAGGAGGAGGAGGGAGAGGGAGAGAGGGAAAGAAAAAGGCAGAGGAGGAGGAGAAGGAGGAGGAGGAGGAGGGAAAGATTATTAGAGGAAAGGATTATGATGAAGATCAATCTATTGCATACCTTGCAGAGAAAAAGAGAGAACATGAACAACCAGACGTATGCTTGTGGGACAGGGGTGTGTCCCTGAGGGCTGTCCATTGCTGGAGCTCTCAGAGCAATTACAGCCCCAAACCACCCCATTGACTGACAGAAGTGCTCTTCCCCAGCTGACCAAGGATGTCATTTTTCTGCTTTGGCGTTTGGGGACCGGTATTTTGAAGATACCAAACTGTTTGGTGTGGTCCTGTTTCTGAAATCTGTAAATGAGAGACTTGTCCTCTGACAGGGACACTGAGAACCATGAGGATGGCATCACAGTCAAAGAGCTTCCAAATCTCATGGGGAAGCACACACACACACACACACACACACACACACACACACACACACACGCACGCACGTGCATATACAACACACACACACACACACACACACACACACACACACACACACACACACACACACGGGTTACTAGGAGGACAAGAACATGGCCGACAAACAGGGCAGGTTCAGAAGATAAGGACCAAAGGACAATCACACATATCCCAGCAGAGGAGTTAAGCAGACGCTGAAAGCTGCTTGCTGGAGGTGCTGTCGCAGGAGTTGCAGCATTCATGGGGTCCTGGACTGCAGGGCCTGAGGCCGCCACAGCTCAGACCACAGCCCAGTTCTACTCTGCCTCCGAAACACCACCAGCTTTGGTGAATCCTGATAGTTTCCCTAAGGAATCTTCCTCCATCTACAGTGCTGATTCCCAAGTCCTGTTCTTCAGCTTGCCTTGTCCTGCTCACAACCCAATTCCCCTATCCCAACCATCCCATAGAATACCTTACTGTCTTACCATCTCATTCTTCTGTCCACCAGATCGGTTCCTACTTTTCTATGGCAACAGTATCTCTGCCATGAGGCTACTGAACTATTTCCCCAGTGTATGTGATCTCTGAGGGGTCTCCAGTGCTGTTTCATGATGGTTTGTGTAAATTGGTGGAAGGGTCCAGGTATCTTATCTTTAATATAAAGTGGGCACTTAACAGAATACTTCCACAGGTATTGTAATTATACAAAGGGACCATTTCCCTAGATAGAATGTCAGAAATTGGGGTGGCAAAAATGGGAACAACAGCCGGTTGTGGTGGTACACACCAGTAGAATTTGCTGAAAGAGGCAGAGGCAGGAGGATCACGAGTTCAAGGCCAGCCTGGGCTACACATTGGCTGGGCCAGGCGGTGGTGGTGCACACCTTTAATCCCAGCACTCGGGAGGCAGAGCCAGGCGCATCTCTGTGAGTTTGGCACCAGCCTGGTCTACAGAGCAAGATCCAGGACAGGCACCAAAACTACATGGAGAAACCCTGTCTCAAAAAAACCAAACAAAAACAACAACAACAATAACAAAAAGGGCACAAGAGGGCTCAGGCAAAAGCGTCTTGCAATAGATCAAATTTATAAAAACAAAGCTAATGCTTTTCTCCGTGTCCGAACTTGATAAAGCGCTTTCTAAATTTTATTAACTATTGTTGTTTGGTGGGAAAATATTTCTTGTAGCTTTAAAGCCGAGAAGCAGCCTGAGGACTCCCAGAGCAGTCAACAAAATGGGCTGTGTGCACGATGCTCTCTCTCTGCAGCCTCTTCCTTCCTCTTAACTTTTTCTCCCCATTTTTGGAAAAAGGGTCTCATTGTGGTGGTCTGGCTGGCCTGGAACTCGTTTATGTAGACCAGACTGCCCACACCTCTCTTAACTGGCATTTGTGTGCTTTGGTTTCATGGACTGTCATGTCTGGACCTCACATGGTATGGTGGTTCAAACAGGAATGGCCCCATAGGCCCACAGATTTGAATGCTTGGTCATTAGGCAGTGGCACTACTTGACAGGGATTAGGAGGTGTGGCCTTGTTCGGGGAAGTATGTCACTGGGAATGGGATTTGTGTTTCAAATGCTCAAGCCAGGCCCAGTGTCTTCCTGCTGCCTGCCAATCCAGATTTAGAACTCCCAGCTCCTTCTCCAGCACCATGTCTGCCTGCATGCTACCGTGCTTCCCACCTTGAAGATAATGGATTAAATCTCTGAAACTGTAAGCCACCCAATTACATGTTTTCCTTTATAAGGGTTGTCACGGTCATAGTGTCTCTTCACAGCAATAGAACATTGAATGAAACGCATGGGAAGACTGGGCTAGTCCTTTCTGGAAGCAGGCAGAGCAGAGAGGAAGCAGCCTTCGTACCCGGAAATAAGAAGCCATAGTTTGTCTCTTCATGTTGGTGGTTTCTTCTGGATGACGAATCATCTCCAGGGTGTCTACCTGGGGGCAGAAGAAAAGGGAAATGGTTTGAGGATACAGACAGTCCATTCAGTTTCCAAAACCTGAGGGGCTATTTAGCCAGCAAACTCAGGGAGTGAACTAGTCAGGACACAACTGTGCACACTATGAGGAGAGTTCTGGGAGACATTTTTAAAAAGGGAGGAGAGGACAGGGGAGAAAGAGAGATGTGGAACATTTAAGGAAACTGGGCCAAGGCCTGTGAGGCTGTGCAATGTAAAGATATGGACCCTGTATAGTTATGTTTTGGTTGCTGTGATACAACATTCAAAAGAAGCAACTTTTTCGTGGAAAGATTTATTTTGACTTCTGGCTTGAGGGGATAGAGTCCCTCGTAGTAGGGGAGGCATGGTGGTAGGGAGTCACTTGACAGTGGAAGTATGAGGGGCCTGCTCTCATCTCCAGGATCAGGAAGCAGGCTGCAACCAGGCTAGTCTTCCACATTCAAGACCTCTCCCCTAGCATCCCGTTCCTTCTTGCTAGAATCCCTTCCTGAAGGTTCCATCACCTCCCAAAATGCCCACAGCTGGGGACCAAACTCATGAGCCTGTGAAAGACATTCCATATTCAACCCACAGCAGACCCCAAGCCCAGGTGTACCACAGAGAATTAGGCTAGCATCAGTTACATCCAAACCATTAGATGTAGCATCAGTTACATCCACACCATTAGATCTTGATGCTCAGCATGCTCCTAACCACCACAGTTCCCATATGCTCCCTGCAAGCAGGAGTTGGGGCACCAAATCAATCAGGAAGTTTCCAATGGTTTAACCTGCTGTCAATCATCTCTGCAACTACCTGGGCTGATTGGAAGGAACATCAGGATGAGAATGATTAGAGCAGTAGATTGCAAGCAGCCTGTGTTTCCTTATCATAGGCCAAGAACAAAACCTGCTTTAGCTGGGGCAGGGCCTGACTGGCGTTTCAGTCTGACAGAGCCTCCCATCTGATCAAAACAAGTGACAAGGGTGTGAAGCAAGGACTTGGAAACAGGAAGGCACTGTCATCAGTATGTGGTTTCTGCACAGTGGACTGCTGTCCAGGTCCATCCTCCCCATGAGGTGAGGACATCTGTAGTCTTGTTCACAGGAATTGAAAATTGGGCGTTGAAGGGGGTAAGGGAATAATGGTGCCCAACTGGAGGGATATATTCTAAAGGAATGGGAGGAAACACAACAGCTGAATTAAAGAATGCAGGTTTATTTAAGAAGGGGGGAAAGTGTGGCTCTAAGTCATCAAAAACTTGAGGTAGCTGGGCATAGCGATGCATTCTGCAACCTGATGCAGAAGGATGGTGAGTTTGAGGCTAGCCTGTGCTACCTGGGGAGACATAGTCTTAAGACAATGAAAGGTCTGAAGGAGCCTCCTGTGCAGCCGGCAGGATGTGAGCTGAGTATAGAAGCATCAGCCTTTTCTTTTTATCTTCCCTCTCACCTCACCTCATCTACACAACTTCCGGGAATTTCGCCACCATTTCCGCTGACTTAAAAATTCTCATTAAAGAAACCCCTCTTGCTTTCTTCTCACTTTCCTCCAACCCCCCCCCCCCCTCCACACTTTTACTCCGCTTAGCTACTGAGCTGCCCCCCAGCGCTCAGGGCAGCCAGGCAGTTCCTCTGTTTCTCTATTAGCAGGTGCCTCTGCCCCCGAACACTAGCGATCCCTCAGCATTTTGGGAATTGAACTGTTTAGTGACCTTGATAACTGAGACACAATTTCTATCCATTTGTTTGAGATGGAGGTATCACTGTGTTGCCCAGACTGTTCCTGTAACCGTGCCTAGGAATTAGGATCCCTGCAGAAAGTACTGGCCTAGCACTGAAAATGACCTATCTCAAGAGCCCCCAGAGTTACCGGAAGAAAGACTCATCTCCCAGTTCAAGTAACTGGGACATAGAGCTTCATCTGCATATGTGTATTTCCTGACTTTTATTTTTCTATAAAATATATCTTTTCTACTACTATAGGAAAGGCACAGTTTATCTATCTACCTACCTATCTATTATCTATTTATCATGTCTCCCTATTATCTATTGATCATCTATCTATCTACCTATCATCATTTACCTATTAATCTATCATCCACCTATTTATTATTTATTTGGCTATCTACCTACCTATCATCTATTACCTATTATCTATCATATATCTATCTACCCTATCCATCTACCTATCATCTGTGACTCTATACTCTATCTAGATATTTATCTATCTACCTAATTAAAATGTCTTTTCTCTTGGCATGAGTAACTTTTTGGACCTAGCACTAAGCTTTATGCCTAAGCGTTCTGGTAACAGCTTGAATTCGTGGGCATAAGCAATCCCATCTGCCCACCTCAGCCTCCTGACTAGTGGGGTCTACCTACCAGCTAGTGTGACACTGTTTAAAAGGAATAATACTTACTGTTTTGAAGCTCACTAAAATCAGCCAACCATAATAAAATGGAAAAATACAGAATAAAGCACCAATTCATACTCAGAAGCTTTAAGGTTGCTGTGGGCAGGAGGGGGTCCCAAGTGAGTAGAAACCCCTGTGTGACCACTCAACATCTGTATTTCTGCATAATTGCAAAGTGAGAGCCTGTTCTTCGTTACCCACATTCTGGGAATGCTGGCACCAGTCTGCGGTTCATCACCGACATGCTCAGTGCTGTATTTCACAGAGGAAATGGCTCACTGTTGGGGTCATTTCCATTCTGAGAACTTCAGCAATCTAAGTCAGCAGGAGCCGAGCAAGCTCACTTTCTGCTGGTCTGACTGTCCTGCCTGGTTCCTTGAACACGGTGCTAATTCACCTTCTAGGTTCTCATGAATAACTTAACACCTTGGGTCTCAGACTGCAGTCCGCCACAGGCTTTCATATACAGACTCCATGCACAGAATCTTAGAAAGCTGTCAAAACTCAAAGCAAATACTGACTGAGTGCATTGTCCCTGGAATCCCTCTGCCCACACTGTCATGGAATTCTCAAAACGATACTCAGATGCAAGAACAGTTATTATTCCATTCTGCATATGAAAAGTTAAGACTCATCGATTTTTAGGTAAGTGTCCCACAGTCTTGTAGCCAGTGTATACAATGTCTAGGTCTGAAACCCATTTTGGTTTCTAAGCCTTACTTGTCACTATACACTGCCATCTATGTGGTTTGATATAACCTACAAAACAGAAGTCTGAAAGTATGGCATAATCACACAGATCTGCCTCATCCGTCAACTGAATTTACTCTACCATAAACATAAAGACTCTAAACAATCCCATAAACCAAAGGAAAAGCTGATGAATTTTCTCCTGGTCTGGGTAAGTGCCCACCCTCTGCATCCTAAAACTTCAGAAGTGCCTCTACTCATCCTCCTGAAAAGACCCTTTGTCAAGACTTTTTACTGCTATCAAGTGACAGATATGCCCAGCTCATAAGAAGAGCCCTACAGCACCGCCCCTCTCAGAAGGCTCTGTGACCTGCCCTGCCAGCAGCCCCATGAGGGCTGGTGCAGCCCAGGTACAAGATGAACCCCCCCCCACCCTCACCCCACGCCATGTCTGTGTAAACAGCAGAAGCACAAAGGCCTCTGCTCTGAAGCAGTCCATAAAGCCTAGGCAGCTCCCTCTCTGACCTCCCTACTCCCCTCAAGGCACACAGGTGTCTTACCTTAGATGGAAAGGAAGGATCTGAACTGACAAGCCTTGCTAAATTTTGTCCTCTAAGTATCTCTGCCTGGCTGATCGGACAGTTTCCTTGTGCCTTCGGGTCTTCCTTACCCGTGACCCAAGTGTGTCTTTTTAAATGAGGCTCTAAACCAGAAACTTTGTGATGGGTGATGAACAGATAGTAATCTTTTTCTCCTACGAAGTCCAGCTTCATGGAAAGCTACTTCCATCATGTCCTCTTAGATAAGGCAGTACCCAAATGTTAGCTGTTTTGTTTTGCTTTGTCTTTTGAGGTAGTCTCACTAACACAGTATGGTCTTGAATGTAGCCTGGCCTGAATCTGTGGCTCCAGTACTGGGATTATAGGTGTATACCCCTATGCTTGCCAGTGTATGTGTGTGTGTGTGTGTGTGTGTGTGTGTGTGTGTGTGTGTGTGTGTGTGTATGTGTGTGTGTGTGAATCACTGTTGTCTTCATATTTTTGAATGCCTTAATCAGAACTTTCAGCTCCTCTCCTTCCAAAGAAGAAAGTAAACCTCTGGTCCTGTGTTCTCATCATGCATATGTTTTAAATGTACACCGCACACTTCTCAGGCGGGCAGGCCTGGACAGTACTACATGGAACAGGGAGGGAGACCACACCATGCTGGGTTCCAGGTGTGGAGGGCAGGGGCACAGGTCCTAGCAGGGTTCCAAATTCAGAAATCAGGTGTAAGAAAGAAAGGAACTCGGGACAAAAGGGAATCTTTTTTGTGTTATGATCTCATTTAGAATTTTGTGGAAGCCAATAATTACAAAAAAAAAAAAAAGCCCACACTAGAGACCACCATCATAATGTATAGATTCTATATCTTTTGATTTACCTACCTGCTAAAATGTATGTGTAGCCCCAATGTCCGTCACCAATGCTTTCCTGATCATTCACAGAATGTAAATAGTAGTGGAAAGTTAGAATCAAAGGGTGCCAGCTAGCCCTTTCGTTCAGCTCTCCTACCACAGACAAGAGTCTGCTCTGTTTATATGGGTCTGTTTATATGCCTCTGGTTTTGCATTTCTGTGTGCTTTGTTGGTGAATTTTCAGTTTTGGGGGCCCCACCTGTGATGCTGAAGTGCTGTATTGCATTTCTAAGCACATAGAGAGTGATGAGTCTCGTGTACAAGATGAGTACTAAGCTTCCCTCGGGCAAGAATTACTATGACACTGGTTCTGCGAGTGAAATACGGTTTTTATAAAGAATACTGAGCAGAATTAGCTATAAGGAAGATATGTGTGTGTGTGTGTATGTATAACTAGGTGTCTTCAAACAAAAACACAGAAATTGAGCGTTAGGTATTTATTGGTTGGCTCTGACCAGAGTCTTGCTGGAACCTAGCCCTGTATTACCCTCTAGGGGCAATGGTTCAGCATTGCTGATTGCAGAGACTTTACCGATCATAATTTTACAAATAACAAGAATCAACTACATTTAATACAAACAATGTTATCATGTCAGATCAAGAAGTTCTTAGGAGTACTTAAACTCTTACTTCTCTCCCAAGGGCCCATATAACCCATGGTAAATAGTCCTGATATCTTACCACAAAGAAACAAGATGAAAATTAGGGAATTCAAGTGGGTCATAACAGCAATGTGGGCATAAAAATTATTGTTAGATAAAATCTTCGAAGTCCTACTGTGTGCAAGCAATTTTTTTATTCTCAAGAAAGTAAGTATAAATAAGTACATTTGCATCAATTCTGGAGTAATATTTAATAGTATTTTATGTGACCAAATTAGTTATTTCCTAAGTAAGTTAATGTGTTACATAAATAAAAAGTAAGAAAATTCAGAGATGCGAACTCCTTATCACACCAACACCTTCAAGATAATTGGCTTTAGGGTTAGGACACAGTTTTTTCTTATTCTTGGGGGATATATCCAAAGACATGTCTGAAACTGTGGACTTCATCCAAACCTACGGATACTAAGCCTTTTCCTACGCATGCATTTGTATGACAAAGTGTACCTTACAAATTAGGCACAGTAAGAGATGAACAACCACAGTCAATAATAAAACCAACAATTCTAAAATGATACTGCACTAAAGGTGTCCCCCTCACTCTTCCTGTAAGGAAGCTTCTTTTTGGCATGTCAAAATTGCCCGCATCACTATTCCTGTGTCTGAGAGCCAACATTAGGTTAAAAAAGAAAAAAGTACTGTGCTATCACAGTGAGCCAATGGAGATTAAAAGGGTGGATAGTGTATACAACATGGACTCACCACTCCAAAGGATGACTCATATCTTATTAGAACCAAGAGAGATAGTGTGAGAGTTCATACTGTCTTAAGATGACACCACATTGAAAACTCATAAATTGTTTATTTGTGGAATTTTCCACTTCGTATTTTTGAACCATGATTGACCACTGGTGGCTAAAGTCACAGATAGCCAATCCACACATACACGAGTGGGAGAACTGTCTACACACACAATAGATAATCAATCAGGTGGTCCTTGAGGTCCTGTCTAAACATCAGCTGGAAGGGCAGAAGAGCTAGATACTATTTTATGGTTGGGTATTTCTGAGCCCTCCTCACATGGGATCATAAATATAACTCACGTTTAGAGGGAAGGGGTGGGTCTGGTTCTTTTTTTCCTCCCTGATTCTACCTGGTCTCACTTTCTGCAGGGTGGCAATGGTTTATCTCTTCCTAGAAAGGTTTCATATTTATATGTCATTTTTCTCCATGTCAGGATTGTAATGATCCCACAATTCAAGTTTTCTAAATTTTCAAAAATCCACATGGCTCCTAAACATGGCCAGTCTCTTTTGCAGACTGTGTGGTCAGAGGCAGATGGAGAGAAGCGGTGTTGCTCACTCCAGCATTAGCTCCAAGACAACATCCACGCCTAACCCCCTCAGTGGTACAAATCTGCTGCTCACCTTGGCTCTCCCAGCACTGAAATGTGGAGGCAAAGACCGTGAAGATGCTGTGATTCTAGCTCTTGTCTGGGCCAAATTACCTGAGCAAAAAAGACAAAACAAAACACTTAAAATGAAGGAAAAGTTAAGGAATTGAGTTATGAATAATTTCTCCTTTTGTATCCTTGTATTTTTCTGAGTTTTCTGATTGGTATCTTAAGAATTAAAAAAAAAAAAAAACTGAAAACTTTTGAGCTGGCAAGATAGTTCAGTGGGTAAAGGTGTTTACCCAGAGACAACCTGAATGCAGTCTCTGGGTCCCACATTGGTGGAAGGAGAGAACTGACTCCTACAAGTTGTTCTCTGACCTCTGAAAGTGTGCCATGGCATTCCTGTGCCTTCAGTCACATACATACATACATACATACATACATCACACACACACACACACACCCATAAAACGCCCCCAAAGAATTCCAGTGGTTGAGTACTGAAGACTTAAATATAAGACTAATAACTATAAAATTTCCATAGGAAAGTTTCACAGCTTTTGGTCTTAACAATGAATGTGATCTAATGGCACAAGCTGAGCATCCCTAAATGTGAAAACCCAATCTCCAGATGCTCCAAGAACAACATTTTTGAGCACTGACAGGATTCCCTGAGTAGAACCATCCACTCCACCTTGAACTTTGTTCCATGCACAGAACTAGACTATTATTATTGCCTTGACCATTAGAGATTGAGTCCAGGGTCTTGTACATGCTAAGTGTTGGCTCTTCAGGCCCTGGTGCTGAACTACATCCCCAACCACATACATAAAAAATTATAGTCAGGAGTGCACCTTTAATCCCAGTATTCATGAGGCAGAGACAGGAGGATCTCTGTGAGTTCAAGTCTAGCCTGGTCTACAGAGCAAGTTCCAGGACAGCCAGAGCTATGCAGAGAAACCTTGTCTCAAAAAAAAAAATTGTGTATATTGTATAAAATAGGGACTGGTAGTACAGCTCCAAGATATATATATATATATATATATGCATTCATACAACCTGTATTGCTTATTTATATGTACCTATACATTAATAATATACACATATATGCATATGATATAAATTGCCTTCAGGTACATATACACATATATGTGGAACCTAAATCTTGTGTTTAGACTAAGTTCCCATCCCTGAGACAGCCCATTATGCAGATGTGAATACTCTCAAATCCAAATCTGAAAATTTGAAAACCCAACACCTTGAAAGGCTTCTGTTCCCAAGCACTTGGACAAGTGACCATTGGGCTCACTATTGTCATTCACTATGAACAACTCCTGCAGGTCTTAAAGCAAAGTGTGGAAGGTGAGGGAAGATGGGCGATCTCTCCACTGCCCTCTGTGAGCATCAGTCAGTTAAAAGCAAGACCCAACAGACATGGACCAGCTAGCCCCTGGCCATGTTCATCCCTGTGACTTACCTTTGAGGGCTGAGGAATCTCTCAGGCTCTCTCCTCCCTTCCCTATTTACCCTCCGCCCTCCACCACCCCCAGTGTGAAAACATTTGTCTGCATTTTTACTTACAGAGTCATTTGATTGTGTAACAGAATGAAAACTTGTCAATGAAAGGAAAGGCTGCCATGTGTGCATATGCAAGATGCTCAAGATTTCAAAGTTTTAGCAAGTCTAGCACAGAGATGTCAAAATGTTTTCTCTGCTGATATCTTCAGAGGCTAAACTGTGATTAATAGCCTGCAAAGAACCCTTTGAAGCAGGATTGGTGACATCAAAGTCGTAATCTGGGGGTGGCAGGAGCTTTATAATGAGTGGGAAGCATTTTTAACACATTTCAAAGGATTTACAGTGCAAATAAACAATAGATCCCAGCCATGTGCCCTGCTACACACACCTTCAAGGAACATAACCTATAAGAACCTTCCATTTCCATTTATATGTAAATACAGTGTTCACACGCCTTTCAAATGTTAAGCATTCATGATGTTTCACCCAGGACAGTTTCTTCATGGCCGAGCATCCCTCCTGGCCCACAGTCTCTTCCTGTGCTTTTGGGAAACTGTGATTACCAATGTGTGTCCTGGGTGGGGAGAATGCCTTGAGTAGAGGCAGTAATGGAATTGAGATCCTGTGCAGGAACCTACAACTGGTCTCAAGGGTCCCTACCTCATTTTCCTGCTTCCAACTTAAAGGGAAAGAGACGGTGGCCTGAAAACATAGGTGGCATTTCAAAGGGTGGTCATTTTCTGCCCGGAGGGTTTTTCACCTTTAGTTACCTCTTAATTCCCCGCCCTGCCCCGATGCAGGGTGCTTGTTTTCAGTAATTCCACAGACTTGAGTGCCCTCTGCTGCCCCTCTGGGCTGTCTGGGCTTATTGCACCTCACGGGCAGCCTACAGCTGGCTCATACTGACTGTGAAAAGCACACCTTCTGGTCTACCTTACAAAAGCTGAGCTGGTCCCGACTCCGGTGCCAGCTTCATCTGAGGGAGCCTCCTGCCTGAGTGAATGGTGGATGCTCACTGTAGGGGCGGACTTCTTGAGGGCTCTATCAGTTCTTTCGCTGGAAGTATCAGCAAGGGTTGAGGAGCGAGAGTTCTATAAACACCCCCTTCAAGCCCTCCCCTTGCTGGTTCCGCCCACATGGCTCCTGTTGGCAGATTCGTACCCAATCCCAATGGAGGGCCTCACTTGGAAAGACCTACCAGATTCACACTCGATTTCTCAACTAATTCTGTCTCTGGCTTCCTTCCTCCAAAGCTTTAGTCTTCCTTACTGGCTAGATCAATGGTTTGTGCTGACAACGTGTGGGGAAGCTGGCTCGGGGTGGACCTGTGCTGCTCTGATGGTTACGGGGACTCAGATCTACTCCCTGAAGTTTCTAACACGGTGGCTAGTAAGACACAAGGAGCTAAAGTCAGTGGTTGTGTAAAAACATAGTGTAGTATTTTATATGTTAAAAAGTACTTATCATTATCTTTCTATAGCCATCTAAGTCTGCAGCAAGGATTAGTTGTAGGTTTGATATGTTGAGGGAATTTAAAGTTGCCACACAATTTGGACAGCAGGAGCCCAAGGAGAGCAGAATTTGTGGTATTAGACTTCGTTCCTGGTTGTTTTTTAGTTTTTCTTTCTCCCCTGGCGTTCATCTATGACTTCAGATGTTGATATTAATAAACAGGCAGAATGGGTGGACAAGCTCCCTGCCCATTTAGACATTGCTAAATTTCTTGCGAAAGGAGAACTGATGATTTATTTAGGGAGAAGGGCTCACCATTTGGTGGAGTAAAGGAATCAGGAAGAAATAAGAAATGAGCCTGTCCCACACCTGTCCAACTGAAAAAAATGTAGAGAACAGTATCCTGAGGCAAGATGGGAGCTAGGTACAGGAGAGTCCGAGGGAGTCTCCTAGGTCACCTAACTTGCAGTTTGTAGCATGACAGAAACAAGAGAGCCTGCCTCACCAAGGCAGAAGGGGAGTACCGGTTCATAAAAGCTGAAACACACACACCACACCCCACAGTGAACACAGGCAGGCACACACCCCACAGTGAACACAGGCAGGCACACACCACACACACACCCCACAGTGAACACAGGCAGGCACACACCACACACACACCCCACAGTGAACACAGGCAGGCACACACCACACACACATCCCACAGTGAACACAGGCAGGCACACACCACACACACACCCCACAGTGAACACAGGCAGGCACACACCACACACACACCCCACAGTGAACACAGGCAGGCACACACCACACACACACCCCACAGTGAACACAGGCAGGCACACACCACACACACATCCCACAGTGAACACAGGCAGGCACACACCACACACACACCCCACAGTGAACACAGGCAGGTACACACCACACACACACCCCACAGTGAACACAGGCAGGTACACACCACACACACACCCTACAGTGAACACAGGCAGGCACACACCACACACGCACTAACAGCAATGAATGGATGAACTGGAAGAGAGGAAATACCCAGATAACAAGCTTGCTGTTTTCTGACTATACAACTTCATCTTTATGGTGCATGTGAGAAATTCAGAACCCTAAAAAACCAGCTTTCCTGGTTCTGTACTGCTTTAAATTTAATTGTTTTCTTTAGATTTTTTTTATTTCATATGTATGAATATTTTGTTTTCATGAATGTATGTACACCATATGAATGCCTGGTGGTGTCCTTAGAGGTCAGAAGAAGACATTGGGTCCCCTAAAACTGGAGTAATGGATGTCATTTGAGTGCTAGAAATCAAACCCAGGTCCTCAACAAGGGCTCTTAACCACTGAGCCATCTCTTCAGCCCCTGCATTGAGTTTTAACTGTCTCCCATTTTAAAGAGATGTTTGCATTATTAACAGTTCTAGACCGTGTGCTTGAAAAAAGCCAGATCATCAGTTTCACTGATGGTCCAGACAGAAACGGGAGACCTGTCATTTAATAATGTTCAAGTTATTCTCGCTTCTATAAACTTGGGGTGCAATTAATTACTGACTTAAGGTGGAGGAGGAAGGAAAGGAGGAGGAGGAAGAGGAAGAGGTAGCAACAGCAGCAGCAGTTACAGAGAGCAAAAGCCAGCAGAGGTTCCCTACCTGACAAGCACTGTGATTAATGCTAACCCCAGGGGCTAAAGAGAGTCAGCGCCATGTCTGAGTCCTTTCAGTTCAAGGTAGATTGCTCCCTTGTTTTAATATTAACATTACTATCTAAAAATGCAGAAACGACTCCATTCCTTTTAGCTATCATGAGCACTTTGAAAACAACCACTAAGTATTTCTTTCTGTTCCTCTTCATTAATTTGAAAATAATTTTTTCACTACCTGGTATAAGACTTGTAAACTGGGGCTGGAGAGATGCCTCAGCAGGTAAGAGCACTGGCTGCTCTTCCAGAGGACCAGGGTTCAATTCCCAGCACCCACATGGCAGCCCACAACCGTCTGTAACTTCAGTTCCAGGGGATCTGGCACCCTCTCACAGACACAGACATAGGCAAAACACCAATGATATAAAATAAAAATGAATAAATCTTTTTAAAAATTAAAAAAGACTTACAAACTGCCCCCTCATGGCAGACACTAAAGGAAAATTAGTTCGCTGAAGACATCACGACGCATCAGAACAACGTATCCCATCGCTTTTACCCTCACTTCCTAGACACCAAGTGGATCTACTACTGACTCTGGGCAAACTTCCAAATCCCAGGTTCTTTATGCAGACTTCACATTGTCTGGAGAAGGTAAACAATTAACTACGAACCACTTTGCAGTTAGTGTAACATTGCAAATAGTAATAAATATGAATGAAAAATATTTCTAGTTTAAATATTTCTTGATGTCCTACCACCAAAGCCAAAAAGATGTTCCTTAATGATGTCACACTGAGGGCTGGAGAGATGGCTCAGCAGTTGGGAGCACTGGCTGCTCTTCCAGAGGACCCAGGTTCAGTTCCCAGCACCTACATGGCAGCTCACAACTGTCCTTAATTCAAGTTCCAGTGGTCCTGACACCTCACAGAGACATTCAGGCCAAGCATCAATTTAAAAATTAAAAAAATCATTTAAAAAATGATGCCACACTGAAAACTACCCAGGCAGCTAATTAACATGGAACCTTTGACTTTGCGTCTAAGCTCCTGGGGCAAGCACTGAAGTTCAATCTGTTTCCTCTACACCCAGAGCTTAGCTCTATATGCCTGTCTCACAGCAAACAATAAGATGTGTGAATGCACCGTGAACAAATTGTGCGGCACTGAATTTTATTGATATGGCATTCAGAGTCCTCAGAGCCCACAGATCATCACTTCCCTCCGTGTGTCTTGAGCTCCTTACTGGTCCCTGGCCCTGCCACGCTCTTTTCATATTTCAGATTCTTTGCTGGTGCTATATGATGCTTGCATTGCACAGGGACAGTGGTTAAAAACGTGAGATTCAGAGGCAGGTGGATCTCTGTGAGTTCGAGGCCAGCCTGGTCTATAAAGCAGTTCCAGGATGGTCAAGGCAACTTGTTGAAACCCTGTCTCGGGGTGGGGGCTGCGGGGTGAGAACCAGGGTCAAACTGCTTGTGGTTTGTCTGAGACTTGCCACTTGTTAAGAAGGCTTGGGCCACTTACATGCTTTAGTACCTGGATTTCCTCATCTAGCGAGCTGGACTGATGTCTGTTGAGCCTGTTCAGTTTATAGTTAACAGAGTTGAGTTTGCAGTGGAGGGTGCAGGTATGGTAGCACAGGGAGGCTGGTGGAAGACACTTGAGACCTCGGGGGTTCTGGGTGGCCAAGTTCTAGTTGATGATAAGTGTTGTGGCTAAGTCATCAGTTCATTGACTATCTCACCATCCTACATTTTGAGATTTATTGAAATGCTATCAATTAAGGATTCCAGTTAAGTTAAATTTTATGGAATACCCATTTTTTTCCATTGCCTAGAGCCTCATTAATGTTGGGATGGACAATTAATTAGGGAATAGGAAGTAAATATATTGAGGATTTAAGGTTTGAGAGCTTACTTTATTCTTTCCCTGTTATCTTCTGAAGGTACGATTTTTCAAAAGCTAAAAATCACGAACTATCAACAATACAGAGAGAGGATTTATAGTACTGTGTAATATTATCTATTGCTCACTTTAAAATTTCTGGAGAATAAGGAAATAACTGTGGAAACCAGATTGTTTTTCTCCACAGAACTATTAATATTTATTGAGTATTTACAATATGGTAGACACTACACAAATTGTCTACAAACACCACAAGCGACCTCATCAGTCCACAAAGGAGGGAAACTGAGGCAAAGGGTGCTGAAGCTTTTCACTAAGGTCAGAGCTCTGAGCAGCAACTACCGGGCAACTCCTCACCTGTCTGAATTCAACTGTGGTTGCTTAAGGCATTTTGATATTATAGGCAAACCACTGGATGACTGATGGAACTGATTACACCCCATTCCTTCTAGATCAGTGGTTCTCAATTTGTGGGTCACAACCCCCCACAGAGGTCCCATATAGATATCCTGTGTGGTGGTTTGAAAGAAAACAGCCCCCAAATGAGTGGCATTATTAGGAGGTGTGGCCTTGTTGGAGTAGGTGTGGTCTTGTTGGAAGAAGTATGTTACTATGGAGGTGGGTTTTGAGGTCTCATATATGCTCAAGCTACACCCAGTGAGACAGACCACTTCCTGTTGCTTGCAAGATGTAGGACTCTCAGCTACAACTCCAGCACCATGTCTGCCTGCATGCCTCCATGTCCCACCATGACGATAATGGACTAAACCTCTGAAACTGTAAGTCACCCAATTAAATGTTTTCCTTTATAAGAGTTGCTGTGGTCATGGTGTCTCTTCACAGCAATTGAAACCCTAAGACATCCTGCATATCAGATATTTACATTATGATTCATAACAGTAGCAAAATTACAGTTATGAAGTAGCAATGAAATAATTCTATGGTTGGGGGGTCACCACAACATGAGGAACTCGATTAAAGGGTCGCAGCATTAGGAAGCCCTGCCCTAGATGATCTGAATTGCAGGTAGGGGTGCTTACAGACTAAATCAGATCAGTCAAATATATCCCAATGATTACCCAGAAACCAGTTGTGATAGTTGGGCCAAACCTCATCAACTGGAAGACAGTTCATCTGGTTTCTTTGTCATTTGAACTACCCCTGTGGAGTGCAAAGAATGGAGCCCACTCTCCTAATATTGGATCTTAATAAAATCTCAGCGGTCCCTCCTTCCCCACCTCCTACCCTCAAGTTCAGTTAGGCAACATTTAATTTCATTTACTGTCGCCTCACATGTGCAAGCCAGTAAAGTTCATAATTGTTACTTAGAGCAGCTGGAGTTTACAGCTTCACTCTGCACACACTGGCACCAAAGCAAACTGATTAACTTTATATGTATCCAGCATATGGGCCAGACTGTTAGAAGATGGTCTTGGGTTCTGAAGAGAAAGAATAGTTTCTATTAACATGACCTGAATTCCTGAGGGGTGGGGTAAAGTGTGAAGTTTTGATCCCTGTCTAAGTAGAGAGATTCAAATTATAGTGACTTTGTTTCTAGTTTACATTCTTTCTCTCTCTCTCTCTCTTTTTTTTTTTTGGCAGGGGGTGGGGGGGTTTCGAGACAGGGTTTCTCCGTGTAGTTTTGGTACCTGTCCTGGATCTTGCTCTGTAGACCAGGCTGGCCTCGAACTCACAGAGAACCGCCTGGCTCTGCCTCCTGAGTGCTGGGATTAAAGGTGTGCACCACTACTGCCTGGCCCTCTAGTTTACTTTCTTTAAGGAGCTCAAGGTTAGCTTTTATGAAGGTGGGGGGAGAGTGACCTGAATGCCATACTATAAACAGATTTTATAGTAGAATAAATTAATAAACTGTAAGGGCTGACCTTTTCTCCAGTGTGAGCTATTGAAATATGAAATAAATAGCAAAATAAAAGAGAAGATTCTTTCATTTTCTGTTTTGTTTTGTTTTTGTTTTTTGAGACAGGGTTTCTCTGTGTAGCTTTGGCTGTCCTGGAGCTCGCTCTGTAGACCAGCCTGGCCTTGAACTCAGAGAGATCCACCTGCCTCTGCTTCTTGAGTGCTGGGATTAAAGGCTTAAACGAGAACATTTTTCTTTTCTATGAATGAGAATACTGGCAGAGAAAGACAGAATTTTTTCTTATATTTCTGACCACTTAGAAAATCAAAGCTGTAGCGGGGTGGTGGTGGTGGTGGTGGTGGTGGCGGCGGCGGCGGCGGCGGCGGCGGCGGCGGCGGCGGCGGCGGCGCACGCCTTTAATCCCAGCACTAGGGAGGCAGAGGCAGGCGGATCGCTGTGAGTTCCAGGCCAGTCTGGTCTAGAGTGAGTTCCAGGACAGTCAAGGCTACACAGAGAAACCTTGTCTCAAAAAAACCAAAACAAACAAAAAATCCAACAACAACAAATAAAAATAAACAACAAAGAAATCAAAGCTGCTGTATTTGCTATACTCGACAGAATCATTAAAGAAATAAGACAAAATGGCCCTAAATTGAACTGTCACTTAAACACGAAAGGCGCTTTTCTCCCAGAGTTCAGAGTGATGCAGGAAATAGTCACATGGAAGCGGGATGGTGTCGAAGCTGACTCACAACAGACACCACTGTCCTGCATCACAGTCCTTATTGATGTTTACTTTCGGTTTTATTCTTCTCTCTGAGGACGGAGCAGCATCAGGGAGTCCTCGAGAACTCGAGTGCCAGAGGAACTTTGGAAGATGGATTTCTATTCCCAGAAGGAAGAGAGTCTTGGGTGAGGAAGACAGAGGAGAAAGGCCTGGGGTCTGCAGTGTCCGGGGGTGGGGGGGAGGTAGGGGGTGGGGGGGTGGGGTCCATCAAGTTTCTGCCCTTTTCACACCAAGGTATCTTACAGCTGCCGGGGCTGTGGATCTACATAAGATTCATCGAGATGTTTCTGCAGTAAAGAGGCTTTTGGACTTTCATACTCAATATTCACCTCATTTTTTGATCATGAAAATCTCTCCCTTGGAGCTGGGGAGATGGATCAGTCACTAAAGGGCACCCACATAAAAAGCCAGTGAGCCAGCCTACGCCTGTTTTTCCAGTCCTGGAGAGCTGGTGAGACAGAAGGATCTCTCCAGCTTCCTAAATAGCCACTCTAGCTGGATTGGTAGCAAGCCCTCAGGTTCAGTGAGATGCACTGTCTCAAAAAATAAGGTGGAAGCCAGGCGTGGTAGTGCGCCCCTTTAATCCCAGAACGCAGGAGCAGAGGCAGGCAGATTTCTATGAGTTTGAGGCCAGCCTGGTCTACAGAGGGAGTTCCAGGACAGTCAGGGCTTCACAGAGAAACTCTGTCTTGAAAATAAACAAACAAATAATGTGGAAAGGAGATTGATATTGAGAAAAATACTCAGTGTTGACCTCTGGCATGGACACTCATGCATCCATACCAGTACACACACAGGACATAAATGCGCGCGCGCGCGCGCGCGCGCGCACACACACACACACACACACACACACACACACACACACACACACCCTTCTATTCATCTCAAATCCCTTCCCATCTCACCATTCCTTCATTTCATGAAGCTTTGAAAAGTACTGTTTCATACTGAAAATATTAGACATGTCTGTAGGACAAGAGCCACAGGACTGTCAGATTAGACATGTCTCTGTATGACAAGAGCCACAGAACTGCTAAGACTTTGAACTCTGTAAAACCTGAATGGTAATTTCTCTCTCACATTGGGGAATGGTTGGAAGTTTGTATGTTTAAACATACATATATTATAAACAAACGAAACAGAGTCTGAAACCGTGAGTCAGTGGCTTACAGCACTTGCTGATCTTTTAGAGTTTAGTTCCCAGCGCCCACAATGGGCAGCTCACAACCACCAGCTCCTTGCTGGCTTCTTTCCGGCCTCCAGAGGCACCTGAACACACATGGTGTACTCTGACATACACACATACACAATGAAAAAATAATAAATAAATTTAAAAAGAAAAGAATCAACAGCATTGCTCCATCCCATCACCTGGCATTTTCTTTTGGAGAACCATGGTGATCATGATGTGTCTGCATTTCTCTCTGAGAGCAAGTATGAGGTGCTTCTGCCACAGGACAATGATTCCCCACAGCCATACCAGTCACACAGCAGCCACTGGGCATGTAAAACTTGGCTGGTCCGAACTGATATATACCCTAAGTGCCAGCACGCACGAGAGTTTGAAGACAGTACAAAAGATCTCAATTTATGCTGATTATGTGTTAAATAATATTTTTGATCTATGACTTAGATACACTATTGAAATTAATTTTACCTATTTCTTTTTACCTTTTTTAAACATATCTCACTCCGCTCTAGGGAAAGCCAACAGACATTTCAAACCACTGGGACTCAAGCTGGCACTGGGCCAGAAATTGGTGGGAGTCCCTTCTATCTGGAAGCCTTTCTTGGGGCAAAGCCCCCTCAGTACATGTGAAAGCCTTGGCCAGATACTGGCTCCGGGAGTCCCCAGCTAGTTTGCTGCTTTCCAAACCTAGCTGATAGGGTGGGAGAAACCGCATAGAGAACATAAAGAGGAAAGAAACATTGAAACTGCTGTATTTAACTTGGAGAAGAGACACCAAGGTCAAAAGGCATAGAGGTGGGGGAGCATGGAGAACTTCAAGGGTTACTTTCCTCACTCCACACACTTGGCCTTGTGGAGTCTAATGAAGACCAGATCCCGAGGGACAAGGATTGAAAGCCATTAACTAGTGGAGAAAGGGCCAGGAGAGTATGGGGTTTCTCCTGCTGCTATGGACTCTGCTTCCTTTTCCAGCACATGGAGGCTGGAGCCCCTAGGGAACTCACAGGCCCCTGAAGCCCCAGACCCGGAGCAGTGATCTGGGGTGTGAGCTCATGTCCATCCCAGCCACAAGGAGCCCTAAGTGGTGGGTCTGGGACACTCTGCACTATTGCTCTGTGCTTCTGGGGGACCTCCATGGAAGACCCCATGCTGCTCTCCTCCCTAGGAGGCTCCAAAAATCACTTTCAGATGCCAGTGACTGTAGTCACATCTGCCCTCCCTGTGAGTGCTAGAGGGCCTCTCACACTTGTCTCTAGACTGGGGATATAGAGTTCTGAGTGGAGTTCCTTCTGAAGTTCACAGCTTATTAAAAGAAATCGCAGGCTCCGGCATGCTGGCAGCCAGCATGGTAAATCACAGACCATTCTCATTTCTGATGTGCTTCAAGCACTCTTGGGACAACCAGGAAATGCCATCCACAAATGGCTCGGTGACTCCACAGAGCCTCAGTGTGCCAGCTCCTCTCCAGCAGCTGGGAGGAGGCGCCATCCTTCTCTTGTCTCCAGCAACTCACATTTCCAGAGGAGTCCAACACGTCACCCAACCTGGAATTGCCCCCAGGAAGGGTTGCGACTGAGTTTTAAAGAATAAACCCGGGAGGCAGGGGAGGAAGGAAGGTGTGATGGGCAGGGTCGGGGCGGGGGGAGCAGAAGTCAGTCTAGAGAGTGGGATCTGACAAGTAACACAAGGCGTACTGGCTGTATGCTCTGCATATGCATAGGACAGAAAGTGCCGTCTCAAGTCTCTCGCAGCTCAGTCTTAGTGGGGAGGCACACCCCATGCTCACACAAGGCAGATCAGGAAGGCTAGGTAGGACCAAAGCGCTTAACCACATAACTCCGATTGTCCACTGGGATCTGATGGGGCCCCTGCGACAACATTTACTATTTCTGTTATTCCTAAGTGACTGACTCTGTCAGTCCCCTTGTCCTAACAAGGATGTCACCTACCCCAGGCTGGTACTGGAAGGATCTCCTGATAGTTGTAGGACTAGCGGCCTCTGCCTTACTTGATCCCTGTCTTCCACAAGGACCTCTTTCTGGTGAGTCTGATCATCAGAAGGACAGCTTTGGGGCAGGTGCCCCCTCCAGCTTCTCCATAGTATAATGTCGGGAACATGCACAGACTCATCAGTGACAAAGCCAGCTCAGATTTATGTCATTTGTCCACAAGTCCCCACCTATGAGAAGACCCCTGTCTGTCTGTGATCACCCACCTCTTATATGAACCATCCCTAAGGCAGTCTTCTAGCCAGACGTCCCACGAGAATGTGAGGCCGGTCAGCTAGCTAGCCCTGCCTCTAGTTAGTGGGATGCTGCAGTGTGCTGCACTGACAGAGCCTGTGTGAGAGACAATATAAACGAAACGATGCCTCCCATCAGCTTTCCTTCCCCACCCCTCTCAGGCTGAAGCTGTTCTGCCGGGGGGGGGGGGGGGGGGGGGGGGGCGGGGGACCATGGTGACCGCCACCAGCAGTTCAGACTAGCATTACGAGGCGCCTTGCTGAGCGGTCTGGTCTGCCATCCCTTTTCCCATCTTGCTTCCTCCTCACACCATCCCTCTGGTTGGAAGTGCTACACTCAGTGTCTTGTTTACTCAGTCATCCACTTCATCCCCCTCTCTCTTGAGGTCTACAGTCTCTGACTTAAGGAAGGATGCTTCGTCGTTCTCAGACTGCCCAGTTTTCTCTATTTTCTTATTGGAAAACAAAACAAAACAACAACAACAACCACCTCTTCCGAGAAGCCTTCCTTTAGTCAAAGACATCATTTCCTCTTAACCCACAAGCTTCTCCTCCCTATGTGAACAACACCATTCCTCTCTGTTTTCACTTGGATAGATTAAATGCTTATGTTGTCCTACTTCTGACCTACACACCTGGTCAGAATTGTTCAGAATTTATTTTTTGTCATGCTTTATACATTTTTTTAAAATTTAGTACTACAATACTATTTGTCTTGGACTGCTCTGGCTGGAGCTTTCTTCTACCCCTTCTAGAAAGCACTTGTGCGTGGAACCAGACCTTTACATTTTTGCTGATTTCATGATCGTATGTTGACTTGAGGTACACTTCACTCTTACACTGGAAGAAGAATGTCTCCTCTGTGTGCAAAGGAGCTCACTCTGTAGGCCCTCCTCCTCATGGGACAAGCCATCTGGGCCTCCCCTTCAGGAAGAACCAAGCGCTGTGCTGTGTGTAGCCCCGAGACTCCGTCAGTTCCTTCAGGTCCTCTTCTAGACCTGTCTGCTGAACTGTCAGAGCAGAGGAGCAAGCGAGGAGAAAGGGGAACGGAGAGAGAGGGTGGCCCACTGGTGCCCTCTTCAGGGCCTCATGCCACAGATGGAGGAGTTAGAGAAGCAGGACTCCTCTGACTTGAAGAACTGAGCAGTGAAGGTATGAACATGCCTTAAGGATGTGTAAGATGGGGAGCCACTGATCACCACCCCCCCCCCAATACAAAGGGCAACCAAGAGACTGAGAGTGTTGGTTTTTACTGCAACTCCAATTCCAAGGAGAGATGTGTGTGACCTCAGGCAGCAGGTGATGGAGGCAGGACTCAGTTCTGGGCATTGAAGCTAGCCCTGTCTTTGAAGTTAGAGAATGTTCCCTCTCATTTAACTTCTTTTTCCTTTCCAGTTTCTCCCAAATTCTTAACTCCTTTAAAACTCCAAACTACTATTCGGAAGTCAGAGTTTATGATTCAAATGTAGAGCTGAGTCTTTCGAGTTCTTTTTAAACCTCTTCTCCTCCCTCCCTCAAGCCTTTTACTAACCGACAACAGGACATTTTCCAAACAGGAAAGCATGCCTGGATACTGTGTTTGAATATCTTTCCTTTTAATGGTCCTCTACCTGGATCATTCAGCTTGCCAAGGTGGGAATGTCTTTCTGCTGCCATACCAAACTTTTACCCATCAAACCACCTGAGAACTTCATCAATAGGAAGGTGTTATGAAGGAGACAATACCATGTCTGAAATGGCCCATCTGCAGACAAAAGCGTGGTCATGTCAGCACGCTGAAAGGGAGAGAATCCGTGCTGATTACGACTGCCTCTGTTTACCCAATGCTGGCTGGGAACCTTGGAATGAGAGCATCCTTCAGCATAGGCATCCCACCAGATGAGGCTGATGCTGGGAACACAGAAGTGACCCTGTCTCCTGGCTACCCCAGGCCTCTCAATTTCACTCTGCATGTTCAGCCATCTCTTTAGTAGTCTATGTGAACAGGAAAGTTGAAGTAGGCAGTGGGAAAATGCTACGTGGTTGCTCTCTCGGATTTCACCTGTGTTTACTGTGGAAGCTTGGATGTGGAATGTCTCCCCAAGGTGCATGTGCTAAACATGGTCTCCAGCCTTGGGAACTACTGGCAGGTGATGCAGCCTCTAAAAGGCAGGACTAGTGAGAGGCCTTCTGATCCCTAGAGGGGTGTCCCTGAAGGGTTGATGGGAACTTGGCCTTTTTTCTCTCTCTCACAACAAAGGCAGTTTTGCTCCACCAGGTATAGCTGCCATGATTTGTTCCCCCGTCCAAATCCAGCAGACCCAGCTGGTCATACACCGAAACCTCTAATACTGTAAGAAAAAAAATCCATCTTTTCTCTTTATGAATTGATTGTCTCTCGTATTCATTATAGTCATTGGGAAGCTACAAAGTTATACAAAGAGCCAGGTGTTTATCTTTTCAACCTTGACAAGAAATTAAGCCAATGCATCTTTTCTATATCTACTAAGGAAGGAAGTGTTAACTCAGGGAACTCAGGGAAGAGGCTCCCTTGAAAGGGCAAGAAAGCCAGCCTGGGGCCCTCTGATGCCTGACTTTGGAAGCCAAGGACAGCATCAGTCTGTCTCTTAGGAAACCTGAACTTAGCTGGAAGGAATTCTTTGATAATGAAATTAAAGTTTTCCTTTGAATTTTAAGGGGCTTTCCTTAGCTTTTGGCAAAAGCCCATATTACTGTGAAATAGAATGCACATGGAGGAGTGTGCAAAGCATAAACTCACAGTGTAATGACTCCTATGAAGCAAGTGTCCAGGTGCCCACCATTGAGATGGGGAGCCAGGGCATCAGGGCATGGCCACTACCATTTAGGGAGCCATGTGCATGTTTGTTGCTATATATAAAATATTTATTTATTTTATATGGATGAGTGCTCTGCCTGCATATATGTATATGCACTGTGTGTGTGCCTGGTGCCTGTGGAGGTCAGAAGAGGGCATCAGCTCTCCCCCAGGAGAGCTGGAGTTATAGACAGTTCTGAGCCACGCTATGGGGGCTGAGACTGGAACTCTCTGCAAGAGCAACAAGTACTCTTAACCTCTGAGCCGTCTCATCTACATTCTGTCATTTAATGCAGGACACATCATCACTCTTGAATGGAGGTCTGAGTACAGTTATCCCATGATAAGGTAATAAATTGGGGCCCAATTTCAAATGGAAAGCGAAGGCACACGAAAGTTCTTGTTTCTCTAATAATACACTGCACTAATTCTGCGGCAGCCTCCTGCTGTCTCGATAGGCACCTTGTTAGCAGATTGTTTATATCTGTTAACTGAACGTGTTTTTGCAGGAATAAACCCACAAAGTAAACAAATAGACCCTTGCTGTTAGTTTTGATGTTTATGTGTAACTTCTTTTTTTTTTTTTTTTTTTTTTTTTTTTTTTGGTTTTTTCGAGACAGGGTTTCTCTGTGTAGCTTTGTGCCTTTTCCTGGAACTCACTTGGTAGCCCAGGCTGGCCTCGAACTCACAGAGATCCGCCTGGCTCTGCCTCCCGAGTGCTGGGATTAAAGGCGTGCGCCACCACCGCCCGGCTATGTGTAACTTCTTAATTAATATTCAAAATATGAAGAAAAGTGACCTTATGATTTTAAAAAGAAGTTAGCAGCATAGTACAAACTCAAAAATACAGAGAAGCTTGAAGGGCATCACATTTGTTTCTAGTATTTTTTTCCCTGCTTTTGTTATTCCCAGGTGATGTGGGGTTCCATTTGCAGGCAAAACTCAGAAAAAGTTATAATAGCAGTTCTCAACCTGTGGGTCATGACTGTTGTGGAATATCACTTTAACTAGGCAAAGATGTGTTACATTTGTTTATGCCATGGAATATTACTTTCACTGTGTAAAGGTGTGTTACATTTGTTAATGTTGCATGTGGTTAATTATGTAAAGATGTGTTGCTGTTTCGCCTTGCCTGCCTAAGGCACCTGATTGGTCTAATAGAAAGCTGAATGGCCAATAGTTAGGCAGGAAAAGGATAGGCAGGGCTGGCAGGCAGAAAGAATAAATAGTATGAGGAATCTAGGCAGGAGAGAATGAGGGAGAAAAAGAGGGAGGTGCCCGGGGCCAGGCAGGCAGCCGCCAGCCAGCAGACACAGAAATGGACATACAGAAAGAAAGGTAAAAAGTCCTGAGGCAAAACGTAGATGAAGAGAAACAGGCTAATTTAAGATAAAGAAAAAAAGCTAGCCAGAAACAAGCATAAGCTAAGGCCGAGCATTCATAACTAATGATAAGTCTCCATGTCATGATTTGGGAGCTGGTTGGTGGCCCAAAAGAAAAAGCCTGTTCCAACTCTTTTGGACATCACATATCAGATATTTGCATTACGATTCATAACAGTAGCAAAATTACAGTTTATGAAGTAGCAACAAAAACAATTTTATGGTTGGGGGTCACCACAACAGGAGGAACTGGATTGAAGAGTCACAGCACTAGGAAGGTTGAGAACCACTGAGTTATAAGGTCTCTGAAAGACAATTTAAAAACCAAAGAAATGGGAAAGGTTCTGTTGGAGTTCCTCTTTCCTTTGGGTGACTCAGAGCAGAAGGCTCCCTGCAGAGCGCTTCCTTCTCCGTAGAGTCACCTAGTGCTTAGAACGATGTACTTGTTTTTCTTCAGCCTCAGGTTCCAAGAGTACATTTCCAAAGTTCCGAACAGATTGGACAAGTCATTATTCATGTTTCTGGGAGAGTGCATTTGCCAGCTGAAGACTCCTCCAGATAGATCTCATTTCAGAGACTAGTCACCCTGTTACTAACGGCATCATCTGCCCAGACACCAGCTACAGAGGAGTCTCCAGTGGAGGAAACACCAGGAAACACACACTTGCCCTCAGGATCCCAGGGGTCCATATGAATCAACCCCAGCTGTAGCCAAGAAGTGTCTCTAGGGGAAGCTGGCGGAGACTTCCTGGGTACCACAGAAGCGTGTTTGATGGACATTAAGCTACGTCATCGAGTTAAGATGAAGAACAGGTTGTAGAGCAGCTGTTGGCTCTCCCTTAGACAGGAGTAATTTTCATTACTCTGCACACTATACCTTCAGCTATAAATCAGACGTGGTGATAATTCATTCTGCTTTGCAAAGGTCCCAGGCGAGAGACACGGGTGTCAGTGATGTTAGGAGGAAAGAGGGAAGGACTGATTAAAAAAGCTCTCCCACTCATCCGTAAAAGAACGCCCACGCCTGTGTCTAGACAGTCTCAGGAATACAAAGCCCTTGAGAGTCGAGCTGTGAGTGGAGGTCTGAGATGGCAGCCAGCCAGACAGCTGGATCCCAGGTAAATCAAAGGAGCCTGGCCAGTGAGACGCCATTGGCAAGACAGAAAAGAGCTGGGAACTCCCATTTGGGGCCCTAGCATCCTGCTTCCTGGCATGAGGACCCACAGAAAAACAGCCTAAACTGACTGTCAACAAGTGAAGCCATGGGTGCTCCAGGTTGCTTAGGAAAATGGGGGGGTTGACACCTGGGTGGGAACTCGACCAGGTAACCTCTGAGGGGCTCATGATCAGAAGACCTTCGGCGCACCACACCCCTTTACTTGGAATCTTACATGAGTAGAGAGATCTGTCTCAGTAATTCTAGGTAAACCAAGTCCACCTTGGATGTTTAGCATGAATTAATGATAATGTACAGTTTTATAAAGAGAGGAGTTAAGAGGAGGCAGAGAAAATGAGAAGTTTAAGAGATGATGTGGAAAGTGTGTGTGTGTCTGTGTGTGTGTCTGTGTGTGTGAACAATTCTTCTCAGGAGTTAATTTACAAAAGAAATAGTCATGCTCTTTTCTTGAACTCAGATTGAACCCTGGCCTTGGTTAAAGAAGTTCAGTGTGGGGCTGGAGAGATAGTTCAGTGGTTAAGAGCCCTTGTTGCTCTTGCAGAGGACCCGGATCTGGTTCCCAGCACCCACATGGCAGCTCACAACCATCCATGATTCCGGTTCTAGAGGCTCAGATACCCTCATATAACCTCTGTGGATACCAGGCATACATGTGGTGTATGGGCATACAGGTAGGCAAAACACTCAGACACACAAAATAAAAAAGTAAATATTTAAAAAGGGGGGAAATGTGATGTTGGTGGTGCAGATATTATTTAGGCACTGACTAGAAGACACCACATTAGCTCACATAGGAGTCTAGACTGAGGCTGTTGGGGGTCTCAGGTACCTGTTTTGGTCAAGGGGATTGAGAACAGTTGCTGGAGAAGTTTGTTCTCAGATGTCCTCAGGACCACAATCACGTCAGCAGGGAGAGTGTCTCTGTTTTTCTCAAGAACCCCAGAAGCATCATATAATACCTGGAAACAGACAGCAGAGTGTGCACGTTAACTAAGGCAACTGGCTACGGCAGGTCGTCTGGGTAGTCATTGCCCAGCACTGGATATAAACATCCTGTTATACTTGGCCCTTCGACTATGGAGCACCAGATGAAAGGGAGGAGTTGTGCTTTTGACAGGTCAATTTATCTCAGCGTCTTGTCCAGTTATCTTTGAAGAAGAGGGTCCTACTGAAGATGTAGTACATCAAAAAAAAAAAACTGTTAAGATATACTAAGTGATCATCAGGTGTAAAACATCCATCCTCATCCTACTGATAGACAAGCAAGAGCTTAGCTAGGGGCTGAATGAGCTGAGTGTTGGGTAGTCATCTTACAGGTGGGCTTTTAGCTCATGACCGCTCCACCCTCAGTACCTCTGAAAGTGCTCTTGGAGTCTGAGTGATCACTATAAGAGTCTAAGTGGTTCTTGGTTCTCAGCAACAAGGGACTCCAACTTAGAGGTCTTTTAAGGGATATTCTCCAAATCCCTGGAGCGGTGTGGTGCTTTAAATGAAGATGCCCCACATAGGCTCATATACTTGCAAGTTTGGTTCCCAGTTTGGTGGACTGTTTAGGAAGGATCAGCAGGTGTGACCTTGCTGGCTTAGGTATGTCCCTGGGGGGTGGGCTCTGAGGTTTTAAAAGCCCATGCCAGGCCCAGTCTGTCTCGGTCTCTCTGTGTCTCTGTCTCTGTCTCTGTCTCTCTGTCTCTCTCTCTCTCTCTCTCTCTCTCTCTCTCTCTCTCTCTCTCTCTCTCCCTCTGCCACTACGCTTCCTGCTATAATGATCATGGACACACCCTCTAAAACTGTAAAAAAGCCCCCAATTAAATGATTTCTTTTAAAAGTTGCCTTGGTCATGGTGTCTCTTCATAGCAACAGTAACCCTAACTAAAGGTAAGTAGTAAATAAATTCAGCAAGAATTCACAAAGCAGAGAGAAAAGGATCCTAGAAAGGAGAAAAAAGAGAGAGAGGCACAGGTAGAAAAATGTATAGAGGAGGAAAAGATGGAAAGAGGTGACAGGAAGAAGGCAAGCCAGCGAGACCTAGGGGGTGAGGAAGGCAAGTTAATTTTCAATTGAGGATATAAATATGGAAGATAATTTGGACACATCACACATCAATAGAATAATCCCAAGTACCTTTCAAGGAACCCCATCCATTTTCTAGATCTAGGGCCTCTATAACCTCATAAGCACTGGTCACAATTCATTTTGTTTGTCTGAGGGAAACACAGCAGTGAGCGGTTGGCTATGGGACGGGACAGTTTCCTAAATCAGTCACCAATCAGCTTCAGGGACTTGAACTGAGACGGGAGCATGATACGTGAGAAATGGGAGTTCCAGCTCACGTGGTAAAGCCACACCTGGATGATCGAAACTGTGCCCTTTCACTGGACATACCTAGTGGCCCATAGACATGTTGAAAGTCCACTGTGTTGTCAACCGTCCTTTGTCACCTACACTCCAAATGACGTCAGAATGTGAACATTTACCATGAAACCCTGCAAAGGCTGCGGTATGGTTCCTGTCTAGAGAGCTGTCAGTTCTGGGCCTGCCTTCAGGCAGGAAGCAGGAGGTACTTCATGGGCCACCCCATTTATAAACAGTACCTACCCCTGAGGGCACTTGGGAATTGTGATTAGAATCAAAAGGAGAGTGGAGTCCACAAGCAGTCTAGTGAGCGCCCCTACAGGGGACACAAGCATTGGGGAATATTATTTTAAGGTGTGTTACTTTTTTTATGTTGCATTTGTTTAACTCTGTGATTTATTTGGGAGCTGGATGTCAGGGGCTCCCAAAAGAGCAGAACCAACACACAAGTCTCTTGTCATTCTTGGGTCCCATAACTCCTGCCCCTCTCACCGGTCCAGCATAGTGTTGAATGCCAAAACAGAGCTCCACGCCTTTGGGCCTCCAGAAGAACTTGCACCGTAGATTATCTTCAAATTTATCTGTGTGCAGAGAAGAGACTGGAGTGTACATCTCTATTTTTTTTTTTTTTTTGAGCTGAGGATTGAACCCAGGGCCTCGCACTTGCTAGGTAGGCAAGCGCTTTACCATTGAGCTGAATCTCCAACCCTGGAGTATACATCTCTAAATGGGATCTCTCTCTCTCTCTCTCTCTCTCTCTCTCTCTCTCTCTCTCTCTCTCTCTCTCACACACACACACACACACACACACACACACACACACACACACACACACATACACACACACAGACATACACACACAGACACACACACAGACACAGACACACACACACACACACACACACACACACACACACACGAGGCTCAGGGGTCATCACGGAAGGGGTGGGAAGAGCCAGAGGGAGCAGACTGCTGTAGTGAAAACAGTGTTTGCTGTACACGACAGTAGAGTTGTACATGTGAACTCACAGCAGCTCCAACGTGCAGTCTGTGACTATGTCCATGTCACGGCTGGCAAGGCCTGCACGAGACTAAACCCACCCCACATCTCAGTGTGGGGGAGGGCCCGTGAAGTTCCACTTCTAGATGAGGAGCTGCTAGAGGGAGGAAGAGCCGGTTTCTTTGGGGATGCAGGCCCTGAGAGGTTACCCATGCTCCAAGAGATGGCCCCACGGTCATGCATATATAGACCTAAGTGGACTCTGGGGTATTAGAGAGGAGGGGGTTGCTCAAACACACGAAGTTGAAAAGGGAAATTAGTGGTGGAGGGGAATGAGGGAAGAGTGGCAGAGGAGGAAATAGGGGACAGATTTGATCCAAGCACATCATATGCATGTATGAATACTAAATAAAATATTTTAAAATTTGACATATGGATTTAAATGTTGGAGAGTCACGGCACAAATTGTTTGCTCTTTCAAACAAATCTGCTCCTCCAGCCAGAGACACAGAATAAGTAAGGGCTTGCAGACCAGCCCCAAGCAGCCCCACTCAGACGAGCATGTCCCATCTCACCTTCCTTTAGCTGTTAAGATGCCACATTCCCTTCCTGGCCCTAAGAAATTCTAAGTATGGACACCCAAGACAATCTCAGACCCTGCCAAGGAGCTTTGGAACCATACAGATAGGCTAGGAGGGCAGATAACCTAGGTTGACTTCGTTTGGGCAAAGTTAAGAGAAAGCCATTGGTGCTGACAACTTCAACACTTTGAACACGTCTCCCACACATCAATTTCCATGTGAGGAAAGAGTTTGAAACTTTCTACTCTCCTCCACAAACATCTCTATAGTATTGTGGACAGGACTGAGCGCTCAGTGTGAGGAGCTATGCTAGGTACTAAAGGCGGTTAAGGAACTGTGGCCCGAGGGCCTTCTAACATCACAACATAGGTAAAGAACAAAGCTCATTTAATCTGAAGCCTCTACAAAAATATCATGAAGGATGGGGATGGGGCGGGATGTGGGGGAGATAGGGAACTTGGATAATATGGACTGGCAAAATGGTTCAGTCGGTAAAGGTACTTACCACCAAGCCTGATGACCCAAGTTCAAGCACAAGATAGACGGAGAGGACCAACTCCTACAAGCTGTCCTTTGACAGCCTCCTATATACAAAGTAGATAGATAGATAGATAGATAGATAGATAGATAGATAGATAGATAGATAGATAGATAGATAGATGATAGATGGATATAGATAGATGATAGGTAGATAGATAGATAGATAGATAGAGAGAGAGAGAGAGAGAGAGAGAGAGAGATAATAGGTAGATAGATATAGATGTAAGATAGATAGATAGATAGATAGATAGATAGATAGATAGATAGATAGATAGATAGATAGAGATGGATGACAGGCAGACAAACAGATAGATGCCAGGAGGAGGTGCGTATCTCTATCCAGAAGATACTAGTAAGCTAAGAAAAGGCGGCATTGGAGACTAGACCAGCAGGAATGTCTACAGAAGAGAGGGCATTGTGAGTCTGGGACCACAGGGTTCCTGTGCTACCTGGGACTAGAGGTAGAGAGGAGCCCTGGTGAAGACATGACATGCGTTTGCAAAGAGGATGTGAAGGATCACTTCTCAGCCTTTGGGCTAAGATAAAGTATAAAAGGGAGGGCGGAAAGTACTGAGTATGAGATCTCAGGGAGAGGAAGGTAGAAGATGATAGACAAAAGCCTAAGGAAATAACATGTGTGCTGGCAGTTACAGGAGGATGGGGAGGGCATAGGAGTGGTGATAGATTTAAGCCACACATTCTCCCAGGACACTGAAATTCTTTTATAAACAATCTTTAAACTTTTTATTTAAATTTATTTGTATTTTCGTGTGTATGTTTCTCCTGCTTGTTTGTACATGCACTGTATGTGTGTAGGTGCCAGGGGAAGCCAGAAGATGGCGTTGGAACCTCTGTGAGTGGAGTTAAAGGTGGCTGTAAGCTGCCCAACAGGAGTCACGGGAACTGAACCCATGTTCTCGGCATGGACAGCAAGTCCTCTTAACCTCTGAGCCATCTCTCCAGCACCCCCAAGATCTATATGTGTCCAAAGTAAGATGGGTAAACTCCTTCGTAAAACTTAAAACATATCTACGTAATGCCTTGTGCCAGGTTCTACTCTCAGCATGTGTACCTTTATCCTAAAGGATACCTACCAACCAAGGTCTGGTCTGTGGCTTGGGGAAACCGACTTTCCTCATCCAAAAGTGCGAGAAGGCCCAAGGGTTTCTGGAGGAACATGTCCAGGAGTGGGCGATTGTCTTCATACTGCACAAAGACAGCATCAACGCCTTCATTCTGGTACTCCATCTGGAGGGGAATAGACCGTGACTCTCTGGCCTGAAACGGTACTACCAGGACATTGAGCCTGGACTTTCTGGGTCTGGCCATATTGAGACGTGTGAGTAACTGGGTGTGTTTGGGGCATATAGCAACAGAATTACATATTACAGCCTCAAGGCTGTGCACGCAAGCGTGACTTAAATGTGACCTATTATAGGACAGCAAGAGCTACCTCCCAGCCACTGGGTTGGAAGCTCATTATTTAGAAACTCAGGCAGGAAAGTAGTAAAGTCAAATCTAAGAATGCCATCTTAGTACTTATGGATTTCTTTCTTCTTTTAAAGAAGCATGTAGGACTGGAAAACCAGGGAACTCCATGTTTCCTAGGGAGATAAATGGCAGGGCTCAGGCTATTCCTAAAGTCAAGTTTTGTGTAAGGTGAACAGGGACGAAGGTTCTGCAGACAATCCAGGGCCTGTGTGTTTCCTCATTGTCTTTCTGTTCATTGGCTCACAGTATAGTCTTTGTCCCCTCCCCCGCCCCACGCACTGAAGCCGTCTGTGGCACCTGTGGGCTTGTTCACAGCGTTCTGTCTCATGTTGCTTTCACATGGAAGGGAGTCTTGGGTTTCAGCCTGGGTCAGGTGAGGCCGAATACCGCTGTGGCTAAAGCTGCAGGGGGAGACCCTGGCATCTTAGAGCGGCTTGCTTCTCAGACTGCCATCTAGAGATTCAAGAACACTCCTTTCTCCTCCCTGGAGACACCCCTCCACTACTGGGGTACCTGATGCAGAGGCAATGAGAGGTGATGATGGTGAGTGTGGGTTCTGAGAACCCCATCCTAGGCTCAGGGTCACCCTGTGCCTTTAGGACCCCATTATAGATCATTGTAGCCCAGCCAGGAAAGAATGGAACATATTCGACAATAGACATGGAAGAATTTTGAAGCGAGAGTTAAATAATTGCCCCGTCACCAGCTCCACTCAAGTGAGAGAATGCATCTTTCCACAAAAATCAGGACCTTTTTCTTTTTTTCCCCCTGGACTAAATTTAGACTGTTTATTTTGACAGGACTGTCTTGCCAGTGGTTTTTCTATAGTCTTTTACTTGACAGCCTGACCAACCAGCTTTCGCTTCCAATTGTGGGCAGCCTGGCAGCCCCCACCCCACCCCGCCATTACTTTTAGCTTCTGCCTCAACCACTACCTGCTCAAGAGCAAACACGTGCTGATTGAAGTAGTACTGGATCTGTTCGTTGGCGATATTTATGCAAAGCTGTTCAAAGGAATTCCTCTGGAAATCCTCGAAGCCAAAAATGTCCAAGATGCCCACATTCATCCTGTCCTCTGCACTACTGTGAGAGAGAGAGAGAGAGAGAGAGAGAGAATGTGTTAGAAGTTGCATCTAGTTACATCTATCTCAAGACAATGAGCCTATAAGTTCATGTGACATGTGGATCCACCCACTTGGGCAAAGATGCCTCCTGCCTCCTCAAGGACAACAGTTTGAAACTTTCAATACAATTACTTTTTAAAAAAATGAAAAAATAATAGAATGCTGTAAGTAGAGTCCTTTAAAATCCTACTCAGAGACTGGCATGATGGCATAAATCTGTTACCTTGGCATTCAGGAGGCTAAGACAGGGTTGTCGGGAGTTCAAAGTCATCCCAGGATACAGAACAGGATGCTGTATCCAATACACACACACACACACACACACACACACACACACACACACACACACACACACATTTTTAAAAAGAGAGAACGAAACAATAATTACACAGAAGCTCCTTTGCAGATCACACAAAGGGGCCATGGCTTCTCCTACACAGTCTCCCGTCTACCCACCCCAAAGCCTGCTGGGCAGGAGACTTCAGAATTGAACAGTGCTGCTTCCTCTGCAGTACAGAAAAACTCTAAGGCCCAGGGAGGAGAAAGGAGTCCTAATAACAACAAGAGGATGAGTCTGTGCTTTAAAGCTTTTCACAACATGTCTCATGTATTTCTCGAAACTCCCAAGGAGCATGTATTAACTTCATTTTTACAGAGATGAAAGGTGGTGGAGGACTCAGCTGATGAAGCTATAGACGTGGGACACGAACCTGGTTTACCTAGCTCCCCGCCAAGCCTCCCTCCGCCCCCCAATGGCTCAATCAGTCATTCTCCTCTCAGGAGTAAATGCTTCAACTTTCCTGGCTCCCACTGATGCTTTTTTTTTTTTTTTTTTTGGTTTTTCGAGGCAGGGTTTCTCTGTGTAGCTTTGCGCCTTTCCTGGGACTCACTTGGTAGCCCAGGCTGGCCTCGAACTCACAGAGATCCGCCTGCCTCTGCCTCCCGAGTGCTGGGATTAAAGGCGTGCGCCACCACCGCCCGGCTCCACTGATGCTTTTAAGGGTGAAAGCTAGAGTCCTTTGGCTAAAGAAAACCCACGGAGATCTAAAGTCCCCTCTGGCAAACTCTAAAAGACACCAGTGGATGACGGATCGCTCCAGGCCTCTGCTCCCCAAGGAACTTACCATATGTTTTTATCTGGCTGCAGGAGTGTGTTGATGCGATTCACGATCCAGCTGAACAGCCTCCCATATAGGGCCTTAGACATGGCGTCCCTGACGTCTGCAGCCCTGTCCACGGTGTTGGCTCGGACAATGGTCTCGCCTCGGGTGACCACACAGTGCGATGTGAGGGCCTCCTGGAGTTCTTCTGGACTGATGCAGAGTACACGGGCAGCTGGAACAAAGAGGATGATCCTAGACGGGAGGCCACCCCTCCACACAGGCCATGCCGGCCAGCACCCACAGCATCCACTGTGTGCCAGGCTCCATTCCAAGGAAGTCACAGTCCAGACAAGCAAGGCCCCTAACTCCAAGAAGTGTCTGGACTGGACAGCACAGCTCCCAAACTGTTCTGAAAGCTCCCCACAAGTATTTAGTAAGAAAAGATGTGTGTGTCGGGGGGGGGGGGGGGCGGGTGTCTAACGGGGGAGAGGTCGTTTATCAAATAAATTGTAAGAATAGATAGTCATAAACACATTGGGTAGTGATGATCCTAAATAGAGTTCTGTAGCTTAACATAAAAAGGGTTGTGTTTTGTTTTTATTAATTAAAATTTTTTTATTTATTTTACATACCAACCACTGTTTCCCCTCCCTCTTCTCCTCTTGCCCCACCCCACCTCTCATATACCACCCCCATTCACTTCTCCAGCTCCCTTCAGTAAGGGGCAGGCCTCCCTGGTCGTCAAGGAAGCATGGCACACCAAGTTGAGGCAGGACCAAGCTCCTCCCCTGCATTCAGGCTGGGCCAGGCAAACCAGCATAGGGAATGGGTTCCCAAAAGCCAGTTCAAGTACCAGAGACAGGTCCTGATCCCACTGCTGGGAGCCTGACAAACGGACCAAGCTACACAACTGCCACACACATGCAGAGGGCCTAGTTCGGTCCTATGCAGGCTCCCCAAAAGGGTTTTTTAATCAATTGTTTTGGGGACAGGGTCTCACTATGCAGCCTGGGCTGGCTTCAGATTCTGCATCCCCCTGCCTCTGCACAAGCTCTGAGGTTGCAGCCACATATCCAGCTGTTGTTTGGTATACATAAAGAATCCTTGGCCGGGCGGTGGTGGCGCACGCTTTTAATCCCAACATTCCGGAGGCAGAGGCAGGCGGATCTCTGTGAGTTCCAGGCCAGCCTGGTCTCCAAAGCGAGGTTCCAGGAAAGGCGCAAAGCTACATGGAGAAACTCTGTCTCAACCCCCCCGCCCCAAAAAAAGAATCCTCACCCTGTCTTTCCTCATGATTGCTAGTAGAACTTTCTAAATAAGTAGGTGCTGCTTTCTCTCCCACACATGCTCAGTCCATGGATCCATACAGGGGCCCAACCTTTTACATTTCTTTAAGAAAAATAAACCTGAAAATGATTTTGAAAAGCAGCGAAGGTGGAGAACCACTGGGTAAGCTTTCTTGCCACAGACGGCTTTTCTGCAGAACAACCATCTGTAACATAGTGGGTGAATGCTGCTATACCCCAGGATGTCCTTCCGGGAAATGTTGGCTAATGGAACCATCTAGAGCTAATCGGAGGATGTTAAAGCTGCATCATATTTACAGGTTCTTGGAAAACTGTGGAAGTGAAAGACATGGAGTTCGACAGGAAAGCACATATGAGCATCAATTACCACTTTCCAGAGCTTCGGCGTTGGGCACCTCACTTTTATCAGTTTGGTGTTGAGAGGAAATAGCTGCAAACTCGATGTTCCCGATATTCAAAATCCCAGCCAGAATTCTGTACACGGAATGCACTTCCTGGGAAGGACATTGAGAACCATGCTTGGAGGTCATCGCCAATTAAAGTAACAAATCACTCACCCTTGAGCTGAAAGTACTATAGCTGTCCATCAAACTTTGTTCTTCCCCTTTCTGAACACACACAATTTCCCCAAGCTTCCTGAAGTTAGAGATGGCAATGTCACCAAGCACTAACAATAAAGTAAAATGTGCTTCCTCGGGTCCCAGGCCCAGTGGAAGTGAACACACTTCCTCCACGCTGCCTTTCTCACTATTGCTGGCTGGAACTCCCCCCAACCTGGCCTCAGCCATGTCATTAGACCATCGAAGGACCACATGGAATGGAGATGCTCTGCCACCTGCTGTGGTGACCAAGAGGGAAATGACCTTCTTTGTCCTTTAACTCACTCCGTAGCCTTTTATGCTAACCAATCCCAGCTCCCAAATTCAGAGATGGCCTTTCTTAAGAACAAAAGAGTAGAAGTTCCCTCACTTCTTTGGGGTATAGCATTTTATAAAATATCTAGGAGTGTGTATCCATTGATGGCTTACTAGGATATCTCAGAGCTACAGATTGCAATGCATGATGTGAGCACATAATTTGAAAGACTCACTAGAAATAAACCATGATATTACTATGTACGAAGAAGAAAGTATATTTTGCCTTTGTCTCTAGATCCTAGCAGAAGAGTTTCTAAAATTATCTGGGTGATCAGATCTTTGTTGTGGCAACAAGAGCCTTCCAACCCTACCTGCATTTCTGTTAATAAGAGGATCTGGGTGGGCTTCTAGATAAGGCTTGTAATCGGAGGAGCTGGTTGCTCAAGAGAAACTAGGCTTAGCACTTAGTCCCCTCCTGATCCCATCAAACCCTGGGGAGGGCTAGGGCTCCAAAGTGAGTTAATCACCAATGGCCAATAATTAATCAGGTGTGTGTGTGTGTGGTGTGTGGTGTGGTATGGTGTGGTATAAACTCCACAAAAACCCTAAACAGGATCAGGGAGCTTCCAAATTAGTGAATCCATGGAGGTGCTGGCAGGGTGGTGTGCCCAGGCGGCATGAGCCCTTACTGTTTACTGCCCATTCATTTTTCATTTGGCTATCCCTGGGTTGTAACAATTATAATAAGTCTGCAACCTTAAGTAAAATGTTTTCCTGAATTCTGTGAACTAGTTATTAGTTACTACTACTACCACCACTAATAATAATAATAACAACAACAACAATAATAATAACTAGAATTAGTTATACCAACTAATCAGGCTACAGAATAAGGTCATGGTAACTTTGTAACCAGTTCAGAAGTGTAAGAAGCCTGGAGCTTTCAACTGGTGTCTGAAGTGGGGGGTCTTGTGGGACTGAGCCCTAAACTTGGAGGATCTAATACTAACTCTACATAAACAGACTGAGTAGACTTGTAGGTCACTGAGTTGGTATAAGAGATTAATTGATAGACTATTAGGAAAAACCTCACTTATTTGGTGATATAAATTTGAGTAAAATCCATTCAGATCATCTGAGTCCTGTTTTCATGTTCAAAGTTGAGCATGTGAGTAGCATTAATGGATTAAAAATAATGCATGCTTTATTATTTATTTAACTTTTACATTTTCTATACATGGAACAAGGAAACATCTAGTTCGAGAAATTTCTGAATTTTATGCTATTAAACAAAACTACTTCCATAAAACATATTCAAACAGATTATTTGATTTAATACTGTACACAGCAGCTAAGTAATAGGAACTGTCACTAGACCCTTGATAAATACTGCCCCCCAAACTGAGCCTCCCTGCAGACATTACTCAGGAAAGTCTAAAATCTGAATGCAGGCTGTAACACTGACATCTGCTGGATGCCTGATAATGTTACAAAGATGAATGAGGCTTCTGAGCCGGGCTTCGGCTCTGGATAAGCATTGTTCTTCCAGCTTCTAAATCAAGGGCACGACGTCATGTTTTAGACTTGAAGAATCCTTATTTAATCACACCACTTAAAAGTGGCTAAGGAGAACACCTACCAAATGGGTTTTTTTCAGAACTTGCCTGGATTTAACATGACAGCCCCTCATTACCGTGATCAATACAGGATGAGCCCTGCCGCATGCATCAAGCGACTCCCGACGGAGGCAGATCTGAGAGTTTAAAGCCAAGACTAGAGCAATGAGTTCTGCATCTCCCATGTCTGCATCCAGCCTCCTCCAGGGTTTATCTAAAACTCTCCTCACTCTAAGGGAAAGTGTAGTTCTAATGAACACACACAGTCCCTACCATAGAAGCCAAGGCATCTCCCCAAACAGGCTTCAAGCACTTCAGCACTGTGATTATGAGCCAAAGAAAATGGTCATCTGAGACCATGCTCTTGAGATGAACAACTTACCATGTTGCTTCCTTGGCCACATTTTCTTCAGTGCTATGCCCAGGTGGTCAACAAGAGTGGAAATCTACCTCAGATCTCCAGTGAGAACATTTAGATTCAAAGCATGTGGACTGCTAGAGCTGCTTTCCTTCCAGGTCCTTCCTTGGATCAACGACAGAGCAGGGATGGGGCTCATTCTCTGAGGGTGCTCCCTATGTGGCATCTCTGGGATTTTCTCCCACTCTACTCCACAAGCCTGATCTGGGGGCTAATCACATCTTCCTCTCAGACCTAGAACCTCCACCTATCACAGAGTTCAGTTCAACACTAAACCCAGCCATGCTAGAGCTCTCAATGCTGCGTCTATCAGGAATGGCTCCACCTTCCCCAAAGCTGCTTGATCACATGGGAAATCTTTTTCACCATCCTTAATTTGTTTTCTCTTGCTGCTTCGTAGCTTTGGAGACTTTTCTGGAATCCCGGCATTTCCTGTGGAGTCTTATGGCCCTATTTTTATTTATTTCTAGTCTCTGACTTTCTATATGACACAATGATAAAAAAAAAAAAACCCTCACTCAGATGAGAGTTTTATCAGGGTTTAACAAGCTCCTCCAACGGGGTTGTCTCAACAGACTGCTTCTGAGCCCTTCAGCCTTCCACTGACCAGCAACAGGAGGAGGAGGAGAGCGCTTCTCCAACAAAGCTCTCTTTTCTCAGACACTTCCTAAGGGCAAGTGTTGCCTAGGCAGTGTTGAGGCAAGTCCAAAGTTAAGAAGGACTGGCTGTCGATTGGCTGAAACCACTCTGGCCAGGCTCCCAGGCACCCCAGGCCTCTATCTGTCTTGTCCCCCACCCCCTAGAAATTTACTTGACCTCTTTCTTTTCTCAAAATCTCTCATTTTCGCCAGCTCTGCCCTAAACACTGTATCAGGGCCTGCTGAAGTTTGTAACACATTACTTACCTCCTTGGCATGGCTTATGACATTTAGTGACTTAAAGGTCAGTGTACCCTTAAGCTTTTCAACTCCTATTTTAACATATCTCTTTGGAATCTCTCTTCAGAGGTATTATTTTGATTGGTGATATAATTTGAAGAAAGAGAAGAAATTTTGCCCTGAACTTAGGTTTCTTTGTGGCCTCTGTGTCCAAGGATCTGTAGTACATGTCCACTCTCTACCATCGTATTCAGCATCCAGGTGTTCATGCACTTTTAAACACTGCAGCTCAACTTACATTGTATGTTAGGATACTGCTGGTACCAGCAGGGCCAGCATTATTTAATATTAAACAGAAACAGCGTGGTTTGGCTCAAGACATCCCAGCTGGGTGTAAGGTCAAATCCCTTTGTCCTTTGCACAGAGTCACCATCATTACTGGAGGGCTCCTTCCGCCCTGGAAGTTTCTTCATGGAACTGCCAGGGCAGGTGTTCTTTGGAATGCTTTCGGATGGTGCCTGGAATTAAAATCCATCCTCGCAAGTCCACACTAAGGTTGGCCTGCTGTAATTTTGTTGTGAGGTTTGGGGGCGGGGGATGCGGAGCAAACAAACAAAAAACAAACTTGAAGAGTTCCCACAGGGAACGAGGGACCTTCTAAGAAAGGACAGGAAATACAATTTTAATTGAATTGGTCAGTTCATTTAAGCTCCGTTGAGAAATGACTGGCAGAAAATCATTAGAGAAATTCTGTCCCATCAGCTATTTGGCATTCTGCTGCCTGATTCTACACGACCTAGTCTTCCTGAATTTAGGCATGGTACTGTGACTTTATAAACACGGCATGAAGTCAGATAATCCAGCAGAGCACGTTGTCTGCAGAGATATAGGGTCAGAGAGATAAAATCCATCTTCTGCTTTGCATTTCCAAAGCTACTGATTAAATTAGGTTGGTTTATTTCCAAATGAACTAGTGTGGGACACAGGGAAGATACACACAGTGACACACTGTCACTTCCCTGTTATACACCGGAGAGAAACATACAGCATACTGTCACCTTCCTGTCATCAACAGGGAAGGTATACACAGTGACAAACTATCGTACTCCTGTTCTATACTGGGGAGATCCACCTAGGGACATATCCATAATGACGTACTACCACACTCCTGCTGCACACTGTGTATACTGGGGAGATCCACCTAGAGACATATCCATAGTGACATACTACCACACTCCTGCTGTACACTGTGTATACTGGGGAGATCCACCTAGGGACATACCCATAGTGACATACTACCACACTCCTGCTGTACACTGTGTATACTGGGGAGATCCACCTAGGGACATAGCCATAGTGAAGTACTACCACACTCCTGCTGCACACTGAGGTGAGAATACACAGTAACAGGCCGTTATACTCCTGTTACTCATTGACCACGCACAAATTAAGAAGCTTCACCATCTTTCTCATTTTTTTCTTCTTTATATTCATTTACACTGCCATTTTTTCCTTTTATAATACTCAACACCCTGTGCTCAGGAATGGCCTGCCTCAACAGTGTATACTGAAATGCTTAACTGCTTCTGCTAAATTTACCGTTAAACCATCAACATCTGTTTTATTAGCAGTGGCCATGCTGGCTAGTTTTTACATCAACCCCACACAGGCTGGAGGCATTTCAAAAGAGGGAACCTCAACTCAGAAAATGCAGCCACGAGGTTGGCTGTGGCCAAGCCAATGGTGCGTTTTCTGGATCGATGACTGATGTAGAGGGACCCAGTTCACTGTGGGCAGTGTTAACCATGGGTTGGTGCTGTAAGAAAGCAGGCTGAGCAAGCCATGAGGAACAAGTCGGTAGGTATCACTCTTGCATGACCTCTGCATCAGTTCCTGCCTTCAAATCCCTGCCCTGAGTTTCCTAGACAAGCTTTCAAATGAAATAAAGCCTTCCCCCTAGTTGCTTTTGGTCATGGTGTTTTATTATAGCAACAGAAACCCTAAGTAAGACAGAAGCCTATTTCTATCAGAATAACATCACTGTGTGTTCTCTTCTGGAGCCACGGCCAATCACGGACCAGCCTTCTATCACCATCTTTTATTCATCGAAAGCAAACTATCATCTCCCCTGCAGGCTCCCTTCATGGATCCTGTCCCCTTTGGAGGACATGTGCCCCACCCTTTGGCATGACCTCAGGCATGGGCTTGTACTTCAAACAGCTTCGTTTCTACCTCTGCCATCAACTCTTCAGACGATGTGTAATTGATAACCATGAGCTCCATATGTGAGCCACTACAAAAATCCTTTACCAAGGCAGGGACCTGTTAAACTGCCCTCAAAGGAGCTGAGAGAAATGTATTTCTATTTTTATCCTGACATTTGGGATATTTCCCTGTCCATTTATGGTATGTGAGAGGCCAACAACAACAAAATGAACAGCTATCTAGAAACAAAAAAAAGAAACATATGATTAGGACTAAAATCAGCTATACTGGGGAGGAAAGAACAGGTCAAACTCTTTGGATTACAGAAGCAATGCTTTACCCGGAGTAGCTGTCCCAAGGTAAACAGAGTGTTTTGTAATCTAAGATTTAACACTCTAGCCTTCCTCCTAATCATTCACCCCCTGTGCCAGCAAAGCGAAAGAGCCTGTATGTTCTTACGAAATCAATGGCACGAAGCCCAGAAACTATGAAAGAATGTATCATGGAGCAATATTTGGTCCTAGAGTTATAAATACTCTGTGTCGACCCCAGCGTATATTTAATAGAGGAAGTCTATATGTAGAATGACAGAAGTAGCGTCATGCCTGCAGCCACAGTTAACAACGGGCAAGTGTGGAGGAGAAAGTGACTGCAGAGACATTAGGAGAGTTTTAATTCATTTGTTATAGGCACAAAGAGCTACTTGCAAAAGCACGTCCTAGGGTTTAGGCATAACCTACACATTCCTGAACCCCTCTTTTCAGGGCAGTATTCTTTTGGCATCTGTTGCTATAAGCAGGTTGAATTTATAGCAATGGTAATAATTGATAGGTGTTTGGTCCTTACAGGCATGCCTCTCATCATGTATGTTCATTTGGGCATCTTGTTCCAATTCAGATTCTGATTTGGTCATTCTTGGATGGACCGGAGAGTCTGCACTCCAAACAAGCTTTCAGGGAATGACAAAGTTTTGGATCCTTAGACCACGTGTTGAGTAGACCACATGTTATCTCACAAGGGACATGCAGTTGATGCGTGTCCAGCAAGTTAGAACACACATGCCTTCTCTCATACCCATCTACAGACATTCACATTGAATTTGTCTCTCTCTTGGCCAGCATGTACCTTGTTAGTGAATCCAATAATCCTGAAGCAGTGCTGAATTGCTTCAAACTGTCTCCAGTAAGACTCCTTGGAAGTGATATCCTGCATGACTCTTCCAGTCTCAGAGGCTATGTATCTGAACAAAGTGGGACATGAACCAACACAGTGAGCGTTCACTTAGCAAGCAGCACTGTAGGCCAGGCGAGGCCTGGGCTTCTTTGCAAGGGTATGTCCTTCACCGGCTAGTACTGTGGCTGGGAGCTTCTAAACAATGCGAGTCCTGAGACAGAGTGCTTGCCCCCTCCTCTCCTCTTGCATATTTAACTTAACAGAATGAGTTTCCAGTTAAGGAAACAGCTCCATTTACTTCTAGATTTGTCAACGGCTTAACTGAACACTCAAAATTAACCAGCAACCTCCTCACCGCCAGCAGCAAGGGGTCTTGCAATAACACTTACCTAGGAGGCTTTTCCTCAGGAAGTCTGAACTCAGAAAGTTTCTTTTGGTGATAAAGACCAGCATAAATATAGTAAAATATGTGAAAATTTTTCTCTCCCCTAGGAAAAAAAAATGAGGAAGAGGTTTTATTTATACCATATTCCAGGCTTCCCTGACCTAAATAATTGATTCTATTTCCTCTTTTGTACAAAATATTATTTTGCAACAAATTTACATATGCAGGCAATTAAATATGTATCATCCCAATTACAAAACATCAATAGTGGTAATAGTCCTACAGTCATAATGACAGCGGCGCTTTACCAAACACATGTACCTTCATTATAAACTCACGGTAAATTCTAGAACTAATTCAGGTAGCGGCTCAGGCTGCCTGCAACAATCTTTCCATGCAACTCCTGGTCCTGTGCACCTGTGTCACCAGCCCCTGTAGCTTCAGGGAGTGGGAAGCCCAGCCCACAGTGACCAGCCAAACCCCCTGCTTTACTGGAGCCCCAAACAGAAAATGCTTGGAAATCCCACAGCAGTCAAGAAAGCATTAGTTTCAGAGCCAAGGATTGTACTCTCCCAAGGTGTAATGCTTTCAGACACCCCTAAAAATGTCATTCCCCAGTCCCCAGTGCCTCCTGCATCCACCTCTTTTCTTTTGTCTGTTTTATAAGTTTTGGTTTGGTTTTTTTAATGGGAAGGGGGTGTTTCACCTGCACATATCATGTGCATCACGTGCATGCAGTACTCATTGGGGCCAGAAGAGGTGTTGAATCTTCTGGAACTGGAGTTACAGAAAATTGCTAGGTACTCCATGGGTGCTGAGAACCGACCCTAGGTTGTCTGCAAGAGCAGCAGTTGCTTTTAACTCCCATTTTTCCATTCCTTGCCCACATCTTCGGAGCTGCCCTGGACAGGCTGCCCAGGGTTTTCATAGCATCCGCAGATGATACAGAAGGAAGCAAGACACTGTATGTGCCCAGAACTGCACAGCAAGAGGCAGCATCATGACCTCAAAAGCATGATCGGGTCTTTTATTTTATTTTAATTTTTTTCATTTTACATATGAGCCACAGTTCCCCCTCTCTCCCCTCCTCAAACTCTACCCCCCATCCACTCCTCAGAGAGGGTAAGGCCTCCCATGGGGAGTCAGTAAAGCCTGGCATATCAAGTTGAGGCAGGACCAAGCCCCTCGCCCCTGCATCAAGGCTGAGCAAGGTGTTCCTTGTTGTGATCCTCCTGCCTCCATGTCCCCAGGGCTGGGATTGCAAGGTCCATGACACCATGCCAAGCTCCCTTCATTATTTAAAATAAATTGTGTGTGTTTGAGGTATGCAGTGTGACACAGAATGTACATAGATGATCTGAAAAGATTATTATTTCAACGTATAAATGTCCTGAATGCCAGTTATGGCAGGAACTACTCTGGATGCCGGAGAAACAGGACTAAGAGGATTCATACTCTTTTGAAGCATTCCTTCTAGACAGAGTTAGATGAAACAAGAGGGGGGCTTGAGGTCAGGGCTTTAAAATCAACAATCATGGGGCGATGATAAAGAGTAATGCTTGGAATGGAAAACACTTGTGCCAAGTCAAGGGCAATAACCCTATAGCGAAGCCCCGAAGCCTGAGCAGGCGTTTCGAGGAGTTGTAGATAGAAGGGAAACAGAGACAGAAGTCTGCACACAAGGGCTCAGAGAACTGTCTTACGCTTGGCCAGCCTCTGAAAGGCTGTTTATTCAATGTCCATTTGTGAGACCTTCAGATGACCTCATCCAGAGATGGGGGACCAGGAAATAGGATACTGGAGTGTGCCCACAAGGGCAGAGCCACCACAGTTAGCAAGGCGGGACCTGAAAGACCTTAACATCTCTTCATCTCATTCAAGTCTCTTAACAACCTTGGGAGGTCGGTGTTATTAGACCTGTGTGACACACGAAGACAGCAAGATGAGACAATATTTATGCCACTGAGCGACATGCCATAGGAAGAGCATGGAGCACAGGTCACAGCACCATCATTCGGTCAGAGACAGCTCTCCACTTTAAAACCATACTAATATGAGCTTGGGGGAGAGACAGAGAGACTCATACAGATGATCGAGAAGCCACAGGGCAGCTTCACACACCTGTGGCTCCATCTTTTCATTGTTCATACCACTTCCACTGTGTGAGGAAACGGAAAACTGTCTGATAGAGGAAGGTGTTTGGTCTTCTGTTTAACGGCTGTGTTTGTTTGTTTGTTTTGTTTTGTGCTGGAGATCAAGCCTAGCACACCATATCCCACCAGCCACACCCACAAACGTTTGGCTTCTTCAGCTAGTCCCAGGCCTGTGGTTTCCGTCAGCCCAGTGTCTGACCTTTATCCAGCCTATGTTCTCACACACACATTTGGCGACAGCCCCCCCTCATCTCCATTGGCCCACTGATGCTCAAGTTAGCATTTCAAAGCAGCCACACCCCTGCCCGAGAAAGTTCTCCAGTTTCCTAGTCTTTTTAGAAAAGGTTCAAAATCCTCAGCCTGGCTCCAAAACCCTGCATGATCCATTCTCAGTCTCCTCCACCCTCCCCCCGACCACTTTCTCCCCACTCCTGCCCCCATTTTGTTGTCTAACTCCGAAGTAATCCACAGATCTCAGATCAAATGTCTTAAATCCAGGGAACACATCTTTCCTCCCGGATCCCAGGTGTGCTGGCTAGCTTCACATCAACTCGACACAAGACAGAGTCATTTAGGAAAAGAGAACTTCAATGGAAAGAATGCTCCTGTCAGATTGTTTTGTGGTGCATTTGGTGTAAGAAAGCAGGCTGAGCAAACTATGGGTGCAAACTAGACAGCAGCACTCCTCCATGGCCTCTGTGTCAGCTCCTGCCTCCAGGGGTCTGTCCTATTTGCCAGGTGTCTGTCCTGTTTGCGTTCCCATCCCGACTTCCTTTGATGTTGGACTGTGATGTCAAAGTGTAAACAAAAGAAATCCTTTCTCCCCAAGTTGCTTTTGGTCATGGTGTCTTAGCACAAATAGAACCTCTCTTTCCTCATGAACCCACACAACTCCTGTTTGGGGACATTTGATCACATTGCAAACCCCAAGTTAGCATTTGCTTAATTAAATAAAGTTAACTTTGGGTCAGGAGACTGAGTTAGCAACTAGTTGACAGAAAGTCATCATAGAGCATCCAAGGGCATCTGGAAGAGTTGGAGAGACACACAGGAAGTAATAGGGAGTGGTTTTGAGTGGTTCAAGTTGTTTTTGTTTTTGTCTTGGCACAACAGAAAGAGGAGTTTTTGGGGAGACACCAGCAAGGAGAGAAGGTCAGCTAGTTGCCACTCAGCCTCTCTGAGCTAGCAGGTTTTCACCCCAGCCTTTGAATCTCGAGTCTTATTCATAAATAGAATGATAGAGATTTAGTTAAAGCTACCTTTAGCAGCAGCGACAGAGTCTGTGCCTGAGAGTACAGAATTCCCACCAGGCTGCAGCCTGAGTGGCTGGGCCACTTCCAGAGAAGCAGGGCGGGAACCGTGGAGTTGCAATTGCTGGCTGAGTCAAAGATAAAACAACAAACTCCTTTTCCTAAATCAGGTTATATGTTCTCCTTTTTGCCCATTCTACTTCCTAGCACTTACTTGTGTGCATGGAGTCCTACTCCTGAAGAACACTAACATCCTGCAGTAATCAAAACCAATAAGAAGAAGAGTGGCTAACACTGTTAACATGCACCACATCGCACATGCTTTTGAGTAATTTTATACAGATGGACTTGTCCGTCTTCACAACAAACCCACAAGGCCATTACCGGTAGCATTTCCATTTCACAAACGAGGCTCAGGAACGTTCAGTGACCGGCCCAATGTCAGAGTGTCAAAACCAGCATTCAAGCCCAGAGCACCATGCTGTTGACGATTATTGCCGATTATTATAATGCTTTTCTTAAAATTGTGTTGTAGCTTGACTAATGTCCCTAATAGGCTTGTGTATTTGAGCACTAGGCCCCCAGTTGGTAACACTGTCTGATAAGGTTATGAAACCTTCAGGCAGTGGAGCTTTGCTGGAGGAAGCACATCACTGGGGCAGGCTTTGAGGTTTGAGTGCCTGACCAGACTTCTTGTCCTCACTCTCGGCTTCCTGTGTGTCGATGAAATGTGATCGGCCAGCTTCGTGCTCCTGACTATCATCTTTCCTAGCCATGATGGACTGTGTCCCGACTGGGACTGTAAGCAAACCCTTCCTCTCCCAAGCCTTTTATCATTCTATCACAGCAACAGAAAAGTAATTAATGCATAGTGTAATTGCATTCTTTCCCAGTTGAAAGAAAAATTTGTGGAATATTCTCAGTACCTTTTTAAAAATATATATACACAATTTCACATTTAGGAATAAAGTGGATTTTTTGGGTTTTGTTTGTTTGTTTGTTTTCCCAGAGAAGGTTTCTCTGTGTAGCCCTGGCTGTCCTGAAACTTGCTCTGTAGCCCAGGCTGGTCTTGAATTCAGAGATCCACTTGCCTCTGCCTCTGCCTCCTGAGTGCTGGGATTAAAGGCATGCACCACCACCACCCGGCTGATAAAGTGGATTTTTAAGGTATGTGCAAATTAATCATTGTTAAATTCTACCTTTCACAACCAACTCAAGAAAAACAGATATACCATTCATAAAGCATCTCCCAAATCCTTTGCTATCTCCCCTTAATGCCTTTTGGCATTAAAAACAAAAACAAAATAAACAAAAACAACTACCACCGAGGGCTGGAGAGATGGCTCAGCTGTGAAGAGCACTTGCTGCCCTTGCAGAGGCTTTGAGTTCAGTTCCCAGACTGCACAGGCAGCTTACAGCCATCTGTAACTTCTGCTTCAAGGCTCTGACTTCATCCTCTGGTCTCTTAGGGTAACAGGCACTCACATGGTACACAGACATACATGCAAGTAAAACACTCATGAGCATAATGCAAAACTAAACCCTGGAAAACAAACAGATTAACCACCACTGATCTTTCACTTTAAAAAATCGAGGGAGACTAAAGAACGAGAGGAGTCGGAACCGCTAGAATTCCCCATCCTCCATTTGGCAGAGCAAAAAGCGTGATCAACTAGAAGTGCACCCACGCTGCCTGCTTGATGACTCTGGATTTCTCAAGGAGATACTCGGAGATTCTTGCTCCCATCACAGCTCCGGTGGGGGTGAACATCATTTCCAGATACTTCCCAAACCGGCTGGAGTTATCGTTGATGGCCGTGCAGGCGTTCCCGAAGGCCTCCACCAAGGAGTTCACTTGGAGAATTTTCTGACGTAAGGTCTGATTGTTGGCCTAGGAGGAACAGACGGCAGTTAGGAGAAGCCTTCAGAAACAGGCATTCCGATAATGGCTCCAGGCACACACACACACACACACACACACACACACACACACACACACACACGGCCCATGCTCCTTTTCTAAGGCACTCCACTTTGGGAAAGTTAGTGTCAATGAAGGAGTCACCAGGCGCCATGAGTCCAAAAGCCAGATTTGGTGGCAGTTTTAAAGTCTGACTGCATTGCATAGAAAATCTTCGATAGAAGAGTACTGCTTAACAGTTCACAAAGGATTCCAAAACCAGACATCCTCTAACTTTTCCTCTGCGCTCTTCAATAAACCTCAATTCTAATAAAGGAGTCCTCAAACCGCTCTTAGTCATGTGATGCACAAATGCCAAGACTAGGCAATGCCCGGACTCATCCTCCAATCCTTCCTTCCACGTCTGTGTCCAGGCTGCAATTTTCCCTTTCCTTAACTGCTGCTCAGTGGATTCCATTTGCCATTTTCCTAATCACCACAGCGGATCTGACTCAGTTTCTAGTCACTTCCCCCACTTAATGGCTCAATGTTTCCATTACATTGAAAACACACAAGATAATTAATTTGCCCACAATCTAGTAAATCTGTGTTGGTATTATTTTTCTCACTACATGAAGTAAGGACAGCATGCTGGCATCTTAAGAGCCTAGCTATTAGGAGGCAACACAACAAAGATGAAATGTTCTTATGTAGCCCCTGATTTAAAAAAAAAAAAAGAAAATAGAAAATCTTATCTGCTGTGAAATGCACAGTTGGTTCTGCAGGGGTTTCAGGCCATGACGCAGAATCGGGTTGGCCCATACCGCAGAATCGGGTTGGCCCATACCTTTCCCAAGAAAGTCAGATGCTGAACGATGAGGTGGGCGCTCTCCGTCTTCCCTGAGCCGCTTTCTCCACTGATGACGATGCACTGACACAGAAAAGAGAGTCAGGGAGGAACCCAACAAACTACACACAGAAACAACCTGTGCATTTGGTGGTGGCTTTTCCACATAACGCCCTCCGCTACATTCCTCCGTCTCTCACTCAACAATCATTCTCTCCTGGGACTCTTTCCAGTCTGTGAAGAGCTGGGACAGCTGCTTGGCATTGCAAAGGATAGATGTAGCATCGTCTGGTGGTGCCACTGTTAACTGATCCTGGTGGGTTGTTGGGTTTATTCTTGTTATAAACTATATTGCAATGAATAATCCTACACACGGGTCATTGTATCTACATTCAGATTCATCTGCTGAATAAATTCTAAGTGGGCAACATTCAATCAAAAAGTAAACGTCTTTGTGAAATAGCTATTACTGTATTGCTTGGCTAGGGACCACAGCAGCGGGCTAATTCACTAGAGTAACAATTTGTGTTTACTGGCATATTAGAAAGGGTACAGAATCCAGGGCCAGCTACATGGGAGACATGAACAGAGCATGTGGAGTTGACGTGGTGGCACACGGAAAGCAGTCTGCTCTCCTGCATCCTCACCACACAGTGCCTTGATTTGTGCCAATCTGATAGATTAAAAGCAGGTACTCAATGCACTTTGAATCTGTGCCTCTTTTATTATGAGGGAGGTCAAAGGCCTGCCATGTGCTTAAGGTCAACCATATTTTCTTTTTTGGTCTTATCTATATCCTTTGCCTGTTTTTATTGTATTGTTGACCATGTTCTTTTTATACTTCCTGGAGCTCTTTCTGCACACAGGAAATCAGTGGAAGGTAGAATAAAAACCACGTATTCGGTCTTTGTCCTTCGTTCCTAGAAAACAGCTTTTTGGAGTTTCCTGACTGAAGGAGTGATGGGAATGTCTTCTGCTCAGAAGGAATGCCTCTAACCACACCTCTGCTGTGCACGAGGTGGTTCCAAGTGGAGCCAGACTGCCTCAGATGGGGATGGGCAATGAGAAAGCACAGATAGATGGCTAGAGATGGGAACTTTCAGACCCCCTCCCATCTTCCAGGAAGGCAAAGAGGTTGCAAATTGAGTTCAATAAAAACCTTTACTGAAAATAACTAATTTATTTATTTTATTATTCAAAGTATTCTGTTAGCATATATTCCTTGCACACAGTGTTGGATTTCACAAAGATAATTTTTTTTCAAGTCTATCGTGTACCTTGACTATATTCATCCCAGTCTTATTCCCTGAGTTGTAAAAACTTTTTAATGATTTATTTTTGTCATATGTGCATTGGTGTTTTCCCTGCATGTGTGTCTGTGTGAGAGCATCAGATTCCCTTGAACTGCAGTTACAGACAGTTGTGAGCTGCCATGTGGGTGCTGGGAATTGAACTTGGGTCCTCTGAAAGAGCAGTCAGTGCTCTTAACCACTGAGCCTCTGAGTTATGAAAACTCTTAAACAAATGAGATTCAATGAGTTTAGAAGCTGGTGAATTGAAGGTCCTGGGATACAGTGCTCAGGTGAAAGGCAGGATCCTATGTGCTCCCACCTTCTCCCTCCATCTGTTCCACACACGAATCCCACGTGGCTGCCCTGGGTTGTACCCTAATATGCCAGTAAAGACAAATTTAGTCTTCTCCTTAGTTCTTTGAGTTGTTCTGGTGAATTAGCCAGCCTGAAAGAGGATTGTTGGAACCCCTGAACTTGGCTTGGCAGAAGTGTGGGGAGCCTGGGTACTCCTTTTGTGATTGGCATCTGACATGTGGGCATTTTTATTGAAGTTAACTGTGGGATGCCTCCTCCCACCTTTTAAAGGGTTCCTATGAGGAGGAGAGAAGAATAAGAAACTTGTAGATAGAAAGACAGCAGAGAGGAGACAGACAGAAACACAGGACAGCTTCGGGAGGACCTGGATCAAAACCCACTGGCCCCTCCTGCCTCAAAAGGGCTTTTTATAACAATGTCAAGGGGCAGGGCAAAAGATCTGCCCCTTGCTAGATCAAAGCACACTGCACATCCAAGTGCAGACCCTTCCAAACACCCTGGAAAAGCTGTGTAGTATTGGAAAACACACAATTTGGTGTCAGAAACAAAATGGGGATGGGGGGAAACAAAACAAAAACCTGCAGCAGGCAAGCTTTTTAGATTGAAAGTCATGTTCTCTCTGTCGACTTCTTTCCTCTCTGGGAAATTGGCGGACAGTTTGTAAATCTTCATAGTAATGCAAAGATGTTCATCTCTAACATCAGTAAGCCTCTGTTCTGCGAATTTTATTGTGCAGTGGTTTGAGTGAGAAATGTCCCTCATAGTATAGGGCATTTGAACACTGGGTCTCTAGTTGGTGGTGCTGTTTGGGGAGGTTTGGGAGGTGTGGCCTTGCTGGAGGGGTGTGTCACTGGGGCGCTTTGGGAGTAAAAACGTTTCACCTGCTTCTCCTTGTCTCTCTTTGCCTTGTGTTTGCAGTTCAAGATGAGCTCTCTCAGTGACTACTCCGGCAGCCACGCTTGCTGGCTGCCCCACTTTTCCACCACAACAGACTCTTACACCTCTGGAGCCAGAAGCTAACTAAACCCTTCCTTCTGGAAGTTGCCTTGGCCATGGTGTTTTATCACAGCAACAGAAAAGCCACTAATACACACTGTTATAATCTTGTCTACCCTCAACAGACCCAAAAGTTTAGACTTCTTGGGTCTCTGGAAATATGTACAAAGTAAGCTTTCATAAAAATCTCTTGCCAAATTAGGTTACCTCTATTTGTGTACAGAATGCAGAAATAAAGGAAAATAAATCTAGCAAAATGGAGGAGGGGTAAGAGGTAGGATAAGCCATGCTGTGAATTGGAAGTCTAGGCAATTAAAATTTATGAGTTACGTTTGTGTTTAACTAACATTGAGCTTAAAGTTTGTCAGTCTTAACCCTAGCCAGTCAAATTTCCCAGCAGCTAGATGATACAGGGCCAGGTGTAGGGAGTGCAGTATTTCACATACATAGGGCCTAGTCATGAAGATTCTGAGATATTAATAGGAGGGAATTTCATTTATGCCATCACACACCCCATTTTTATTACGGCCATTGCATGTAATCAGGTTGTGGCTGCTCTATGTTCTCATTATGTCCATATTAGAAATGTCTTTATTGCATTTCATGAGAGAAAATGAGTGCTCCCGATGTGTTATGAATCTCAAAAGGGTTTTCTCCTTCTCAGGCTTCCAGTTCCCCTGTACTGCAATTTCATTTCCCATTTCCTCAGGCTAGCCTCAGCAGCTACAGGTCCAAACAAAAATGGCAGATGAGCCATGTTCTACCTTGTGAGCTGGCAGAAGAGGAAGGCTAGTCCTTACCTGGTCTTTGCTGAAGGTAACCAAACACTGATAAGCGTTATCAGCGGATGCAAAGATGTGAGGAGGATTTGAGGCACGTTTCACCCCATGATAAAGCCTGGAAAACTGGAGGAAAAACGCAACTCATTTAAAGGCGCCTTCAAGGGCTCCACTGGACCATCTAATGCCTTCACCATCTATTACCCAGAAAAAAAAGGCTTTTTGCTTTAGGGGACTCACTGCTTCTGGGAGGCTCAGGGATCTGCAGGCTGATGTTCTGACCCCTGTTCTCCATTACTGGCTGCCCAAGCTCGGGTAAGGGGCACTAACCGCCTTACTCTGGCTCTTCCTCTACTGAAGGGACATAGTATTTACAGCTTTCCCCATCTCATAGGGTGATAAGAAGTGACCCAACTCAGCGCTTGGCATGTAGCAAGCAATCAGTATTTGTTAACTTTTATTATTGCTTGTTTAAGAAGTTTCTCCCAAGATAAAATCCCATTTATATTAAACTATTGTCTACAGTTTGGGATATCAGCCCCATGGTGGGAGATGTGTTACATGGTTTTAATACTACTTCATTTTATTTGTATGTTTGATTTTCTTTTTCCAGTGCCCGGGTTTGAACACAGGGCCATGTACATGTTAAGTAAGCAGTTCCACTGAGCTACATCCCCAGCCCCAGCCTTGTGATTTTTTGGGTTTTTTGTTTTTTTTTGTTTTGTTTTTTTTTTTTTTTTTTTGGTTTTTCGAGACAGGGTTTCTCCGTGTAGCTTTGCGCCTTTCCTGGAACTCACTTGGTAGCCCAGGCTGGCCTCGAACTCACAGAGATCCGCCGGCCTCTGCCTCCCGAGTGCTGGGATTAAAGGCGTGCGCCACCATCGCCCGGCAAGCCTTGTGATTTTTAATCACCCATGAAGGAACAAAATACTTTTAAAGCAGTCCTCACCTGTGGAGAGTATATGCTTAGATTCTGGAAGGGGTTTAAGGCAATTAGTATATCTCCGACATAGGTGTAGATCAGCGCGTCTTCATACCGCTTCTGCAGCCAATAGATAAGTGTTTCCTAGGAAGAGGAGAAACAGCCTTGAGAAACACAATCGGTCGAGGCAGAGATGCTAAGAGTAGCGATGAACTCCTTACACATTTTAGTTCAAAAAGATTAAAGCAACCCCATTCAAATCTTAACACTCTTAATGACTCCAAGCCTCTAAAATGATGACAGAGGCCTTGAAAAGATGCAATAATAAGAATGTGCTGAAAGAATTAAGAATTGCCGACAGGCATCGAGATAGCCAACCAAGATTTCAGTTGTTACTGGGCTGGGGGCAGACTTTGTCCAATCAGGAGGTTCTGTTTATAATTAGATTTAACCACATGCGACAGATCCCCCAGGTTCTGGGAACCGAACTCAGGGCCTCTGGATGAGTAGCAATTGCTCTTGCTATTAACAGTTGAGCTGTCTTGCCAGCCCTAGTAATGTCATTTCTCAAATGTTACACTTAAAGTCCTGATTGTGGGAGTACGGAATTGAACTGTGGTGTTACCCGGCAGTGGCTGAGGTGTTGGCACTGAGGGTCCTCAGCAGTAGACTCTGCAGACAGAGGTTCAACTTAACTAGCAGCCCACGCAAATGTAAGTATCCTGGGTGAGGAATGGTCATAGTTTTCAGATTTCAAATGTGAACTATAATACCTCCACTGCTGTGAAGGAAACATCTCCTTATGAAGAACCAACAACTGTCTTCAGGGTAAAGGGCAACATTTTTTAATTAAATAGAAAATAAATTTAAGTTGGTGGGCATCATTAGTCAGGCCTGTGGTATAGCAGGCTTTACTAGAATTTTTTTTCTTCATCATTCCAAAACTATAAAGGAGCACACAGAGGATCGTAGTCACAGAATGGAATGTTCTTTGAGCTTCCCTCTGTAGCTCAATTTAACCAAACAATTAAATTTTTGAATGACTTTAGAAAAATGTCCAGAGAAGGGACAGGTCACCTGTGTGACACACAAGCTATCCATGAGAGTTGTCTACCAAGCATTCAGTACCTACCTCATCCAAGACCTCGAGATTGACCAAATCATCCTCAAGGCAGTACTTGTCAGCATCCTCCACTCGATAGGGTCTTCTGGTGTGCATCCTTTCATGCCTGGAAACAAGAAGAGAGTATCAACACCCAGACGGTGCACGCTGCAGAAGAAAGCAGGTGAGGAGGGCAGCTCACCTGAGAACTCAGTATGTGACAGTTCCAGCAACCTCAGTGCTAGTGACAGCAAAGCCCGTCGAGCAAAGCCCGTCCAGATGCCACACTCCACCTCTGGCGCCATCGGGGAAGTCTCCATTCCACCACAGTGAAACGCTTTACCAAGTGGACCCACCGAACATTCTTTTTGCTTCCTAAATTCCAGCTGCAGCGCTTGCAGGAGGTATCGTCTACATTTTTTTTTTCCTGCTCAGTGTGGCACAAGGTCTGCCTGAGTGTGATGCTTCACATAAAAAGAACAGAAATCCTGAAACTAGACCATTCTACATCCTGTTGAAGCATAGACTTTCCTCTAAGTGACAGCTGTGGTATCTTCTCTTAATGTCCCTTTGCCCTGACTGCCAAACTTTTTGATATATTTTTTTAAACTACAGAACTTTTCAAAGAATAATGTTGTAAGTACCAAAGAGTTGATTGTATTTTGCATTTTACCTTGTTTCAAAATTCTTTTGTAAATTTCCCCAGAACGACTCCTCTCACGAGGTGACTGTTATCTGGAAACATTCTCCCAGCCTGTTCCTAAATGTTGGTCAAATGCATCTATGCATCTATGGGCAACAGGTGGGGTATGCATGTTTAATTATAAAAATTGAGATTCTGGGAGTTTTAGTTAGCATTTGTTTTTTTGTTAACATGTATTTACATACATGTGCACTTGTGAATTCACATGTGTGTGTCCACACGCCCTCGTGGAAGCCAGAAGGCAATCTTCAGGAGTCGGTTTTCTTCTTCTACCTAGGTCTGAGAGATTCACATCACCAGGCTTCTGCAGCAAATGCCCTCACCTGCTGAGCCATCTGTCAGACCCATACTATACTTTCCTATTGTGGGACAGTGCTTACCAGGTATTTCAAAAACTTGAACTACAATAAAGAAAAATCCCCTTTGGTATTCCAAAGTACACTTTGGTTTTTGTTTGTTTGTTTGTTTGTTTGTTAACAAGATCTCATGGATCCTGGGCTGACCTCTTAGAACTCACTGTGTTAATAGAGGAGGACCTTGCATTCCTGATCCTCCTGCCTCCACCTCCTGAGTGCTGGGACTACAGGTGTGCATCACCCCACCCAGTTTGCCTGGTGCTGGCAATCAAACCCAGGGCTTTGAATATGCCACATAAGCATTCTACCAACTGAGTAATGTCCCAGCCCCAAATGTAATTCTTTAGGTAATACAATTAATTTAAGTAGGCACTCCCATAATTCCCTTTGTGAAACTATGATACTCATGAGTGTCGAGGGGGACAGGGAACATGGGCCTATAGGGTGAAAGCTCTGGTCCCTGTCTCAGAGTTATGAATCATGAGTGAGACACTCAGAAAATCCCTTAACAGCAGCAACTCAGTCCTCTTCACCTATAAATGGAATCGCTCGTGACTAGTCTATCTGTCCCCCAGCTGGCTATGAAAGCACATACAATCTTGGGTATAAAAATTCAAATGAGACTTTAAAATACATCAAGTACTATTCTTAGGCCATTATCGAAATTTGGAATCAACTCCTTTCAATACTCAGAATACTGTTAAATCACACATGTAAAATGCCCTCCTACATCCTGTAAGTTTACCAGTAGGGCAGCATCGCTGCTTCCCTGGGTGGTGGCATATACCCAACATCATCACAGTTATAGGGTGTCACCCTCTAACGCAGTTCTGTGTCCCTGGGTTCCACAGCTGGTTTTCCTTCATGTTTTGCTGTAGAGTACTGCACAAAAATCATGGAATCTCCACGTGTAATTTCCTCCTTGCTACACACACAGAGGAAGTAGGCAGTAGACACCTTTGAATCGGCTACCCCGTGTCCGTCCTCCTTTCCCAGTGCCCGTCACTGGTGGTTTCAGATTAAAAAGTTCATGTGAAGTATATTAGTCATCTGCAGTAGTGGAGTCAGTTTGGTTGCAAAAATCTAAAATAAAACCGAGGCTTCATTTTATTTAATCTAATCAAATCAGTAACCTAACTTTTCTTAAGTGGCTAACCAGAACCTTTCCTTTGTCTGTGTCTTTACATGTACTTGATATCAAAGAGAAGCCACACTGGGAGCCGTCCAGCGGGCTCAGTGGTTGAGTGGGTGCTGCTTTCCCAGGAAACCTGCGTTTGAGCCCCAGCACACATGCTCACAACAGGCAGCTCATACACGCCTGCCAACTCCAGCTCCAGGGGCTCTGACCCTTCCGGCCTCTGCAGGCAGCAGCCATCATGTGCACAGACTCACACCTACACATGATTTGAAATAATAAAACGTGTGGTGCATGCTTTTAATCCTAGCACTCAGCAGGCAGAGGCAGGCAAACCTCTGTTGGAGGCCAGCAGAATCTACGTAGTGAGTTCCAGGCCAGCCAGGGTTACGTAGAGAGATCCTGTCTCAAAAATAAATAAGACAAGAATTTTTTTTTAGGATAAAGAAATCAAACTGGCTGAAAGTACATTCTTTGAGTCGGGTGTGGCGATGCACAGGTATAAACCCAGCAGTTAGGAGGCTAAAGCGTGAGGTTCAGGAGTTCAAGACTATTCTGGGCTACCTGAGGAGCTCCCAGCCAGTCTGGGTTGCAAAGAGACCTTGTCTCACAAAAAGGGAACAGGGGAGAGAACGCTGATTTTCACTGTCACTATCTGCAGTCTTGCTTGCCATTTTATTAAATAAAATACAGGAGGGTGCACACTTCCGCCCCAAATCCCCACTGTATAAGCCTAAGTTTTTTCCCCTTAAAGTTCAACATAAAGAAAAAAAAAACAAACCTCAACTTTTTGATAAAATAACTGAATTCTCATTATATTAACTTCACCCAGCTTACCTCTTTCCTTACTTACAACTGATAATTGTGTTAAATAAACCATTTGACAAGAAAGTTAGCAAGAGTCTTGAGAGACAGCTCAGTGGTTAAGAGCACTGGCTGCTCTTGCAGAGGACCCCGGTTCCATTTCCAGCACCCACATGGTGGCTCACAACCATCTGTAACTCCAGTCCCAGGGGATCTGATGCCTTCTTTGGCCTCCAAGGGCATGAGGCATGTGTATGGTACACAGACTTTGTCCACAGAGCTGATTAAGATGGAGTAAACATCCTCTACCTGTGTCTCCAGTTAAAGGCAACTAACTACTCAGGGTGCAATGCTTGAGCAGCTGTCTAAGGATTCTGGGAGGTGAATGCTCACAGGCAGATGGGTAAAGAAATCAGAATTTGAGATCCCAGCCAACCAATGTGCTTCCTAGGGGTATTTTCCTCCACCACTGATAGCCTGGACTGCACAAGGGATATCCTTCATGCTAGATGATGGTTTTGCAGGTAGCTAAAGATGAAGGTGCTTGTAAACCTCAGCTACAATCTCACAGATAAAAATTCTAGCATAAAGTTGGTTCTCAGTGTGCACAGACACAGGTAGACACCACCAGGATCCAAACTGGTACTTTTCCAAGCCCACCAGCAGATTGTCTACAGCTATGACAGTGTATCTGTCTGTCTGTCTCATACACCTAACCTCCAAGAATCATGCTGATGAGCTCGACTCTCATCAAAATCTCCCCACAAGGATTTAGACAAAACAACTTGAAAAAGATATTTTAATTACTATTATTAGCACTGTGTGACCTCCTCTCCTGCTGATGGGCAATTTAATCCTCAGAGTTAGATTTGTTCAAGATTGTAGTTGGCAATCTAGAAGTTGGTGCTGATGCGAGATATTCCCACTCTGATAAAGACCAGTTCACTCATTCAACAAGACACACACACTCACACATGCACACTCACATATACACATGCACACACACACAAGCACATGCGTACACATATGCACATGCACACACATACACACATGCACACACACATACACATGTACACACATGCATAGTCACATGTATATATACATACACACATGCACACACATGTGCACGCATGTGCACACACACACACACACACACACACACACACACACACACACACACACTTCAGGAGCTCTATTTGCCACCTCCAGCTAATGTTCCTCTTTCAGGATGCCTGCTTTGTTTTCTTCCTGAGAGGTTTGGAGAGTTAAAAACACTGATCCCAATGCTTATTTCTTTAAAAAAAAAATTCTAGACTTTAGATAAACCTATAAAAAGTGTTATGATTCTCTACTTTTAGTTAAAACCAACAAAATTAAATTTGGTTTAATTTTATTTTTCTGTTTTCTTTAATGGTTTGTTCTCACCAGTAACTACAAACTCACATTTTCTAAAACCCTCATGCTCCACCTAGCGCCATAACTTAAGAACAGCATCTGCTAACAATTTTTGCCAAATAATTCCTTGTTCAACAAAAAAAACTACAACTCTTCAACTTAAAAATACTTGAATTCAGTCTGGAGATGGTGGTGCACGTCTTCAATCCCAGCACTCAGGGGGGCAGAGGCAGGCGGATCTCTGTAAGTTCAAGGCCAGCCTGATCTACAGAGTAAGTTCTAAGACAGCCAGGGCTACACAGAGAAACCCTGTCTTGAAGAAAAAACAAACAAACAAAATACTTGTGTTATGTAGGAGGCACAGCTTAGAGAAAGCACTGGAGGAACCAGGCTGGTTAAACACACAGGCCTATTTTCTCCCTAGGAAGAAAATGGCCGACACCTGGTCACCCAGAAAGCTGGCGTGAATGTTGTCAGTCAACCTGGTGATCCTTTGCTGTTCCATGGAGCCAGCCTTCTGGAATCCCCCAATATCCTGAGCACTGTTTAGGCCCTTATCCTGAGCTTAGTCTCTCAGTAAATAGAACCCATCCTTATGAAGAAGGTCCCATGTACTTTGCATCATTGACCAACAGACTCCATCCTTATGCTTATGAAAATCCTTCCTCCTTAGGCCCTTCCCTGAGCACTGCCTGTCAGTCAATAGAACCCATTCTCATTGTAAAGGTCACGAGTGCTTTCTGTTTTCTAGGGAGTCCCTATGCAGCTATGCCTAAAGCTTTGCTGTGATAACTGTTATGTGCAGACTTTCCCCCCAAAGTTTTGCTGTGCTTAAATGTGTAAGAGAAATAAACCATGATGTCAGACTCTGGAAGTTTTGACCCAGCGCCTGCTAAAGGGACTCCAGTTTCATACTTTACCTCATGAAGATTGTTTCTGGGCATCCCTGATAGCCGTGATGCTTATAGGGTCCCCAACCGCTTGAGTATCCCAAAGCATAGATAAATAGATACATATAAATGACTGGGTAATAACAAAAGACATTTTATTAAATAAAGGTATGTTGTAATGTATAGATTTGGTTTTTTTATCATACAAAGCATGCTGTCTACTACTTTTAACATACTTGGTATACACATAAACATCGAGAAACAGTATATGTTCCAGATGAGTACTTCAGTTCATGCACTGTGTGCCCTGCTGTGTTGAGTAAGCTGTGCACACAGCAATGGCTATACATAAAGTGTCTTCTAAAAGGAGTGTTCTGGGGTAAAGTATGGTTTTAAGGGCTCAGAAGACATTCTGAAATTCCATCATAGTCTATATTAGCTTTTTTTTTGTATTTTCTGAGGTATATGGAGTCTGGGGTTTGAAGCTAAGAGGGAGCACTGTGTGGTCTGAGTTTGGGCTGGCTGTGGCAGAGGCAGTAGGATGCAGAGTCAGGCTGACTTCAGGTTTCAGGAATCAGGGATGAAATTTGTATCTTAAGTAGAAATGTGGGTCAGTCTGAACCATTAAATCCAAGGACCTGAGGAGTAGACGGAGCCAGAGACAGGGGCTGAGATCCCTAAGACAACTGAGGGCATGCATGGGGCAGATGGCAGGCTCTAATGGGCTGTCTTTAGCCCAGGTCGTGTGTAGGAGGGCTTTCGAGAACACCAAAGTGGCTAAGACTATGGTTTACACTCTGTGCCTGCGTCATAGTGAAGCAAATTTGGGGCAATGCTCTTTAACGGCTCCATCTCTTTGAGAAGCTGGTCCTGTGTGTGATTTTCCCCCTGAGTTCATCCTTAATCCCTTAGCTTCCTGTCTTCAACAGAGACTCCACTTGGAGGGTACAAATGGGTTCCCGAGCACCATGCAGGGGAGGTAGATGTAAGGGATAGAAGGAAGCACTTCAAATCATGACCCAAGAATGTGAAGGGAACAGACTCTCTCACCTGATACCTGCTCACACGCCATTCACCACTGAGCACTACTACTCTGCACTACAGGCACTAGACCAGCAGTTCTCAACCTGTGGGTCATGACCCCTCAGGCGTCTACCAGCCCTTTCACAAGGGTTGCATATCAGATATTTACATTCCAATTCATAATAGTAGCAAAATGACAGTTATGAAGTAGCAACAAAAATAATTTTATGGTTTGGGTCACCACATGAGGAACTGTATTAAAGGGTGGAAACATTAGGAAGGTTGAGAATCACTGCTTTAGACATCTGCCCTCTGGCAACCCTGTCATGAAGATCATTTCTGGCCCTGTTCCTCCATTTACAGGCCACAGTCCTTCCTTTCCTCCTAAGGTAGAAATGGAAGGATGAAAGAAAGACTAACATGTCTGTCGGGTTCCATGTTTAAAGGAGGTGATGGTATCAGTTAGGGATAGAGGGCAAGCAGGACCAGGGATAAAGAAGAGAGGAGATGAGGAACAGGCCCCAGGCTCAAAGACCATGGTCCAAGGCCTCTGTAGTCACAGACAGAGCCCAGAGATCACTCCCTTATCACCACAGTCAGTGGTTCCAAAAAGTAAGGAAAGCATCACTCAAGACTGAGGAGAGACATCAAGTCGTACATCCAAATCACTTCCATTTCAGTAGACCCTCTGATTCAGGGCCGAAGAGAATGGACCATCTTATCTGACTGTAACTACACAATCGCACAATTAGTAGGGGACAAACGACCGCAGCTCACCCACGTGACTCTACTCTATTGCTTCTATTGTGAGTCAAATACAGACTAGGTACCAATTGAGTTCAGAGCCCACGGCTCCAGGATCTAGATGTTGACCCACTAACTTAAGGTTATAGCTCCCAAGCAAATACAGAGACTTAAAAATAGAAAACTGTTTGAGCAGGAATCGTTATAGTTACTGCCATTTTTCACCTATGCAGTTTTGACCATAATTCTAATAAATTGGCATTGGATTATCACTCATATTAAACAGTGTTTGATACTGTTCCTACCTGCTCCAGACAGCAGCAAGACTAAGTGTCAAAAGCAGAAAATTAACTATAGTTCATCCTCACAGCGGGGCCAGAGGTGGGGAGTGATACTAATTATATCAAGGTACAGATTTCTTTCCTCTCTGTTGGGGAGATAGAAAAATATTTAGCTTCTATGTGGGGAACATCTTAGCACTGTATGTGATCATTCAGAGGTTTTCATTTACATGAGCGCCAGGAGCCCATGGGCATATGGGATATGCAGTGTACATCTATGTGTGTGTGTGCACATACATGTTTGCAGGTAGAAGAAGGAGAAAGCAAGGCTGGCTGGGAGGTAGGAGGTGAGAACCCTGTTTTTAAAGGTCACCATGGCAGGTTGAAAAGAAATGAGAACAACCAGCCTCAGGCAAATTACAAGAGCAGAATCCAAAAGCCATTAAGCATAACCGGGAAACAAATAACTGTTACTACATTCTCCCAGCAAATAGTACTTAGAGTAGACCTTTGGCATTTGATGGCTTAACAGCTGTCATCCCAGCAAGCCCCTAGCCACCTGCAGGGGCAGGACACACCAGAACTTGTCATTTTTCTGAGGCTCACAGCTGAGTTCATGGTCACAGTGCAGTCACCCAGGGCCTTCCCTGCCTCTGTCACCTTCCAGACAGTGATTTTTCCCTTCTACTGACTCTTGTGAAGTGATAAAACTTACGTTTTCAAGTCTACCACTCTGATCTTTAACGAAGAGGTCACATAATGGATGACAGCAATACATTCATGGATTTGCACAACAGATTGGGAAAGAAGACATTTTGAAGGTCAAGGAAATAGGGACTGGTGTCATCAAAAAATACAATTGTTTAAAAGCATCTCTGACAAATTAAGAGACACAAGAGCCTTGATTGTTGTCTCTAGATGCTGAGAAAGTCTTACCTCCTTTAAGAGAGTGGACATCTTGGATTCTTGACTGTTGTGTCTAAATCAGATATATGCCATGGCAAAACTGTAAGTTATTGGGAAAATTTAAATTCCCTTGAAGTGCTATGTATTACACATGATCATCAGCATCATGGATTGACATTGATCAAATCTCAATAATACAGTATTGCTCCTGCCTTCATATCCCCATAGGACTGTATAGGTAAAATCCTAAAGCTAGATGTGGATATAGATCTGGGTTTATAGATAGTGAATCAGGATTGCCTCAAGCTCTGGCTTTTCATAATGCTGCTATAGTTAGAAGAACTCCTGTTTATACCACAAGAGTGAAGATGGGCTCCACATCTCAAGCCCTCCTCCACACATGGTATGCCGTCTATGGCACTGTAACCAAGCTCCCATGATGCCTCCCATTGCTCCTATGCACTTGAATGCTGGTCTTATCTGCTCATTATAACCAAGATGATCACTTCACTATGGGATCTTGACACAGCACTACCTTCTAGCTGCTAAGAGTCCTTGGGATTGATGACATTCAAGAGGGATACTGAGGCAGATTGTCCTTTTGAGTAAGAGATGTATTAGGAGAGCTGGTAACACCTCCTACAGACAGCATGATAGGGGCTCTGAGAAGAATTCAGGCACCCAAAAGGCAAAGTTGGGGTCCCTTCTTATAGATTTCAGAGACGAAGGTCCCACATGTAACTGAAGGGTACCCCATAGTACCCGCTCACAGTCAGGTTGATTCCTGGGCAGTAGGGGAGGGGGCAAAGGTTTGGTCCTTTAATTAATGAGTGTCCATCATACGGAATGTGTTATCGCTGGTCCCTGATTGCTTGCGGTCTCTGGGATGGGGAAGGGAGGATTCTAGGTTCCCAGGCAGCCTCTCAGTAGAGTGTCCATCCATGTAGCAGCAGGAATTAGAGAGTCAACTAGGAGAGAATGAGGCTGCTGCAGGTGAGCATAAGCTGTGGCAGCCCTAAGTCAAACTTAACACCCCCTGAGCACCGTGCCAGGGACCGCAGACCCTTCTGCACCCCTCTGCCTCCCCAACCGTGTTCTCCCTAACCAGCCTCCTCCGTGGATCATTCACACACCCCTCCTACGTCCTCCTCCTCAGCACCTGACTCCTTTCAATTTCTGCTTCTGTTATCACGCTGTACCCTCTTGCCTGAGGGGTCCTCAATGTGCCAACACTTTAAAAATGTGTATTTCTCTCGAACTGAAGTTTTCCATGAGCACAGTTCTGTCTCGTTTCTGCGTTCCTCTCCAAAGCGCCCAGGAGCTCAGTCCCTCCATCCCTTTGTTCGCCACCCTCCGCTGAACCAGCTCTTCCTCTTTGTGCTCACGACTGGCAAGACTCAGCCTCTGAGCTGCTAAGCCACGGTCTTCACTCTCCTACAGGAGCCTCAGGCCTTCCCCGTGTTCACCCATCACACACACTGAAGCCTGGCTCCAGCCTGGAGCAGACCTCCAAATCTGCTTTCCCTGCCCTACACCTCGTGGTCAAGAGTAACTGAAGACTCTAGATGGGGAAGGCATTGGTGGAGTCGGCCCATCTGCTGGCCGCCTTTAGTGCCATGTTGTCCTGGTGGTTCTTCATGCCTCTCTGAACCACGGATGAGCTTGACAGCACTGGACTAGCATTCAGTTACCCTGCACCCAGGTCTTTTGTGCTTCTGAAAACTCCTGGCTGTATTTGAATGACTCTGTCACATTGCTCATAGTGAAGCTTCCAAAGGCTTAGCATCTCCTCGGAGCCCAATGCCACTGCCAACCCTGATATCATCTTGCAGAGTTTTTTGGAAAGCTAAAAGCCATTCAACATGAGCTTCCTCGCATTACCTCCTTTGCCCCTTCAGTTTTTCAGAGTATTTTCATCTTACTTTTATGTGTCTTTCTAACGTTGAGGTTTGTTCTCTCTAAGGCCAGACAACCTTCCCTTAGACCCTTGGTCCATTTCTCTTGCTCCCCTTACAACCGTCTCTTCTAACTTGAATGTCTCCTCTATACATAATCCTTTACAAGCCTTCCCCATCTTTAAAGAAAATGCCATCCTCCATGGTGGTCCTCCAACTACATGTTCTCCTCTTCCCTGGAGAAGGGATGAAATTAGAAAAAACCTTTCTGGCCTCTACAGGTGATGGGCAGTGATCCTTGGGCAATGAGCCTTATTCTTTGGATCAGGTCTCAAAACCAAGCAACACACCCTGACAGTGGGCCTCGGACAGTTTGGACCATGGAAGATGCAACTTAAGGCATCCAGAAGCTGTGGACAATGCCTGTATGTACTTGGCACTGTACTTGAGAGGACAGGGAAAGAGAGTGGTCCTTTGACTGCTCTATGTCTCTTAGTGTCCTGTCATTTCTATTTGATTCCAGTGTGAACCAGGGCTGGGAGGCAGCTCAATCTGGATAGGTCACAACACCCTGCTCTCTTTCCCTAGCCAACCAACCCAACACTAAGTCCTGATGATACCATGACCTTAGCATCTTCCACCATTTGCATTTGTTACCACTGTTCTTGCTTATGGACAACTTCAGTGCAATAGAGTGGAAGAGGTTTTTTTTAAAAAAGATTTTATTTATGTATTTTAGAGTGCTCCATTTCCATGTATGCCTGCATGACAGAAGAGGGCATCAGATCCCATTATAAATGGTTATGAGCCACCACGTGGTTGCTGGGAATTGAACTCGGGACCTCTGGAAGAGTAGCCGGTGCTCTTAACCTCTGAACTATCTCACCAGCCCCAGAGTGAAGGTTTTTAAAGTGTTGGCTAGTTGAGAAGCCTCAAGGTAGGAATAGAAGAATTAACAAAGTGATTACTGGGAGATGGGACAGTCATTGACTGGTAACCGGGTAAGAGGTAAAGAGAAAACAGGTGCTGAGAAGTTGTAAGAAGGGGATGTGACTGTCACAATGGGGAGACTGGGGGAGAACACAGGCTAGGAAGGCAGAAGGGAGCAGAAGGATAGTAATCCCTCGGCCTCACAGTGAGAGGTGGAAGGTGGTGCTGGGCAACAACACTGTGGATGAGTAGCCATCCCAGTTATGATGAATGGATAGGATGGACACTCAAGAGCATGGGAGCAAGGCTAGGCATCATGGGGTGTTGGTCACAATGCAGCAGAAAGTGAACCGTGCATGGAGAAGGGTTTGAGTTGTGAGGCCCATCTTAGCTCTTGTGGATCTAGGCAGCAGCTCTTCTGCATGCAGCAGCTTTATGGAAAGCCAGAGCTGGATGGGATCCTCTACATAGGCACTCAGATCCATATCTAGATTTAGCTTTAGACCCAGTCTCCTCGTCCTGTAGCGACACCTATGCAGAAGCAGTATTATACTATTGAGACTGGTCAATATGTATCTCCAGTCTTGCCCCTACTCCATTCTATTGTCTACTATCAGAACAATCTAGAACATATACCTGCCTGGAACTCACTCTTCAGTGGCTCCCTTAGCTAAGGCACAAGTCTGAGGTCCTTGGACTTATGGACCTGATCTCCCCTTACTTTCTCCCTCCCTCCCAGGCCACACGAAGCTCCAAGGCTGCCAGATAATCACAGGATTCCCCATCCTCCAGCCCAGGTGCTCCTTGCCACCCTCCACTCTTTGCCCTCTCTCTCAATATCTTCTTTCCTGTCAAGCTTCTCTTTGACCTTCAGGATCCTGTTCAAGGTCCATCATCCTACCAGTTATGATTTCCAAACAAGGCAGAGGAAACAAGAACGATGGAGCCGAGACAATAAACACCCACTCATTTTTCTGCAATGGTGGCCGTGTGGCTGGCAGGGACGTGTGAAACCATCCGCTCGGCCAGGTTTACATTCTAGCTCAGCCACTTCCTGGAGAAACTCCTTGGTTTTTCTCTCTAATGTCTTCTCTCCAGGCATCCCAAGCCCAGACTGGCCTAGATGTTCTTTCCCAGGGATGGGGTGGGGGACCTCGGGGTTTCTTTCTCCTGATACTTCGGCTCCTATCTCAGTGGTGATCAGCCTTCCTAATGCTGCAATCTTCTAGTTCAGCTCCTCATGCGGTGGTGACCTCCCCCATAAAGTTATTTTCATTGCTTCTTCATAACCATAATTTTGCTACTGTTATGAATCGTAATGTAAATGTTTTTGGAGATAGAGGTTTGCCAAGGGGGTCAGGACCCACAGGTTGAGAACCACTGTTTTATCTGATTCTTGTCTGTGTGGCACCAAGATGGTTAGCACTTTATCAGGAACCAGATCTGCTCTGCCTTTGTAGTTCCTCTGCTCAGCTTAGGGCCTGACACCTACATACATAAATGTCTCTACAAAGAATAAATGAATAAATTTGATTCTGAGTAAGAGATAGAAATCAGTATTTTTAATCTTTAGTGCTGTCTTACTATTTATTTTCGTGATCTTCTCTGATAAGTTAAAGAGATGGATTTTCACAGATGAAGGGCAAGAGAAAGGCAGTTGTACTGGCTAGGTTTATGTCAACTGGACACAAGCTAGAATCATCTGAGAGGAGGGAACCTCAACTGAGAAGATGCTTCCATAGGATTGGACTGTAGGCAAGTACGGAGGGCATTTTCTCAGTTAGTAACCGATGTGGGAGGGCCCAGGCTGGTGTGAGTGGTGCCACCCCTGAGGTGGTGGTCCTGGGTGCTATGAGGAAGCAGGTTGAGCAAGCCATGAGGAACAAGCCAGTAAGCAGCACTCCTCTATGGCCTCTGCATCAGCTCCAGCCTCCAGGTTCCTGCCCTGTTTGATTTCCTGCCTTTAGTGCCTCTGATGATGAACAGGGATAATGAGGAATAAGTAAAACAAACCCTTTCCTCCCCAAGTTGCCTTGGGTAGTAGTGTTTCATCAGAGCAATAAAAATCCTGACTAAGACTGCAGTGTTATGAGGAAGTGGAGGACCCCAAACAGACTATGCACAGATTTTTGTTTTCTACAACCAACATTTATTGACATTTAACACTGTAGCTAGAACCATCTTAACCTTTTATGTGTAGATTCAATCCACCATCAAAATAATCCCCGTTCTGTAGAAGGAACTTCAGAAGGAGAAAAAGTTGAAGAACTTTTCCAGCCAGCCGCTGAGCTCCTGCCCAAATCTGGCACAGCTGGCGGTTTTAATCACCGGCTTGTCCTGCCTGCTGTGTGAACATCATTGCAGAGAAATAAGGGGGCTATTTTCTCAGTCATCCCTGCTCTCACCTCTGTTAGCCTTTTTTCCTCCACCTTTACTGAAAACCCACAGCTTTAGAGAGATTGGCTCGCCAGCAGTAAATGACAGCGGAGAGCTTTTCCTGGTGGGTTCAGAAAACAGCTTTACAGTCAACCCCTTAGCCAGTTGCTAAGGGTCATGGCAGAGTGAGTGTCAATTACTCGGTGTTCCCTTTGGAATTCACTTCCCTACCTCCCAAGGAAGGGGCTGTGCAACGTTCTGATACATATTTGTGAGGCTGTATCTTTTTAAACGGATGTTCAAAGGAACACAAACTCTGGAGGAATGAAACTGGAGATTACAAAGACTGAAAAGCCTTTGCCACCTACCAGGCTTCTGACATCAAAAGAGTTGGCAAAGAGAAAGAGAAATTAGAGCAAGGGCCTGAGCATGCACGGAATCACTATTTTCCGATGGGGTGAAAATGTTTAAAATGAGAATGTAGAACTGGACAGGCAAGATCAGGCAGTAGTACCGTGCTTGGTAAGTCTGAGAGCCATCGTAGAAGCCATTGGATAAGAAGCTGGGTCTGACCTCAACACTTAAAGGCTGGCTTTCCTTGGGCTTGGTTCACGGGTGTCTGTATTTTGTCTTCATTTTGGAGGAGGCTCATGTACAGAAACTAAAGGAAAGGCGGCTTTTGGTTCCCCTGGCCTTAAGCACAAGTTCCTACTGCCTCAAAAGGAACCAAGTCACAAAAATGCCTGCGTCTCTCTGCCCTGTCCCTAGCCACAGACACAGAAATGGCCACGGGAGGGAGGAACCCATAAGAAAATGTTTGCTTTGCATTATCCTAAGCACAAACTTGTGACAACAGAGAAAATCAGCACAACACAGTCACCTTGAAATTCCATCTCTGGCAAGCCTGGCTTTGACTTTTGGTTTGTAAACGGGTTTCTGCAAAACACAGGGATACCTCCAGAACTGACTTGCGCTGTTTTATTGTCTTTACATCCGCTACTTTGAATGTTCTTTTAATAATACTGGACTGGTGCTTATCTCCATTCTGACCAGATATAAAAAACCAAGTAATTGCTGGGCAGAGGAGGTTTGTTTGCAATTAAATTTTTTTTTCTTAAAGAGAAATTCTGCCACCCTCTGGACAGAAATCAAAGATCTGTTTCATAGAGATACACACAGAATAGAGTTTTTAAAGACTTGTTCCCATCCCTAAAAATAAACATTAAAAAAAATCTGCCCTTTAAGAATGGGGGCCAAGGGGCATGGATAGAGCCATGTAGAAGGAGTCCTGGTTGCTTTAGATAGCGCAGACAAAATATATGAAAAAGAAAACTAGAATAACTCTACAGATTTTTTAAAACTAAAGAGAAAATGGGCTCAGCGCCCATCCGAGGAAAAGTCTCTGACATTTTAGCACACTCTTTGCACAGCCTGTTCGTAGTCTGTGTCTGCTCCCAGCTCTCCAATATCCAGGTCAAGACTTCTCACATGATTTCAGCCACGGCTGGTTTGCAGTTATATTTGCATTAAATGTAACTACATTTTTAATGAGTGCTAACTGAACATGAGGACAACGAGATTTCAGTCATTTGAGAAATTAGTCACGGGAATCCAGATAGGCAGTTTTTGAATCCTGCGTACTCATCCACAGGACATGCTTCAAGATATACACATGAAACTCTGAAAAACTGCAAGGATGTGCTTGTTACCAATTAAGATGTGGGGTGAATCAAAGCACAGCCACACCCTTCTCCTAGACCCCCGGAGGAGGACGCCAGACTGACACCAGAACTGTACCTGGTTTTAGCAACGGGGTTCAGATGCTTCTGGTCTTGGAGCACCTTGGCCAGCTGTTTTTGCAGAAACAAAACCTTGCCTTGAGCTCCTTTAATGAATGGGTGGTCCAGGAGATGGGTCACTGAAGGCCGCTTTTCAAAATCTTTAATAAGACACCTGTTTGCAAAAATCAACAAATAATTCAAACATGTAGCATTTGACATTCCCTTTCCCTGGGAATATAGGAGAGAGGAAGCTTGATGATACACTTGATCATTAACCCCACAAGCTCTTTCCTTTGAAATATATACCAGAAAGTGGAAAAATTCTATTAATTGAATTAGTTAAAACATCAGCAATCTACTTTAGATTGTCATAAGTAAATAATAAAAGCTCTTTACCATGAAGTATTTAAAACATTGGAAAAACAGACTGCTTAGAAAAATTTCTGTCTTATTTTTCATTACAGAAAAGCATTTTTCAAGAGAAGGAAGTTTATCTTGGGAGCACATAGGATTAAGATCTATCACTTCAACTAATCTCATAGAGATGTTCTTACTCAGAGGTGTGCGGCGCTTGGGGGCGGGGGTTGTTTAGGAGCTTGTAAGGGAAAAAAGGAACCTGCAAGGGAGAGAAAAGCCCAGGCACTGACTCCTAATGTTTTTAGAGAACAGAGAAGGCCCAGAACAGGAAGTGACTAGCACATAGTTCTGAAGAATTTTGATGGAATTATGCAAAGTGGGAACAAAAAGTCCATTCAAAATGGTAAACACCAGGTTCCATTTCAACACCTCTGCAGCAGTCCGGTTAGAACCACATCTGAGGATCGGCTTTATCTTTTGGACTCAATGACCTATCTAAAGAAAACAATGACTCAATACCTGTTGCTGTATGCTCTGTGCTAAGATGGTTTTGACACACAGAAATCGCTAGTGAAATGGAATCTGATGAATACCCCTCCAGTTACCTTTGTCCTTCTATTCTGAGTAGCCGCCTTAAGTCAGAGGAGGAAGTTTCAACATCTTTCCATCTCAAGCTAACACTGGAGACTAGGGATAGATACAGAATGCCCTTCTGCCCACTCAGTGTCACCAACAGCTCTGCTTTTTCCCGCAGAGGCATGCCAAGCAGCAACCCAAAGTCCTCACAAGCAGTAAGTAGTTCAGGACCCTCGGAGCATCTTTGACAGAGCATTTAAGCAGAATCCTTCACAGCAATCCCCAGTTGTCAGATTTACACGAGCTTTAAGCTTTGCAATTTTCACTTCAAAACACTTTCCCATCCATCCCTCACCTTCTAGTCCCGAAGGACTTGGTGACTTCCCTGGGTCAGTCCATTTCAGAATGGCACGGGGGCTGTGAGAGCCAGAGCTGGCAGTTGGAAAAGCCAACCGCACACAGAACATCTCCAGAAGGATGCCCACAAGACTATAAATACCATCTCCACCTTGCCAGAGGGAGAAATCAATCATTTGGCTTTTATCGGTCCAGGGTGCTTTGTATAGCCTATTATTTTTCCTAGCAACAATACAAAACCAGTGCACATTTCACAAAAGACGGCTCTTGTCTTCTCATGAGCAGTCGCCACTGGATTCCATGTATATTCATGGGTCTGTGTAGTCGACTGTCAAAGGAAAACACATTTGAGTCACTGCTGAGAAAAGAAGGAACTCAAGAGGGCTGTCTGGTTGGCAATCCAGGTGATGTTCTTCCCTCCTGGCTTAAGTGTGGTACATAAAAATCCCTAAAATAAAACGGCCATGTGTCTCCTGAGGGCTGATGAAGACAGACCTGGATCCTCAGAATGCAGTAGGATGGTAGTCCAGGATCTACCCAACGGCTCAACAGTTACTGCTCTTGGAGAGAAGACCGAAGTTCTGACTCCAGCACCCACGTCGGGTGGTTCACCACTGCCTGTAACTCCAGCTCCCAGAGATCCAACGCCCTCTTCTGGCCTCATCAGGCAACACACACACACACACACACACACACACACACACACACACACACACACACACATTTCTTTTGAGGAAGAAAAGAAAAGGTAAAATAGAGAAACCTTCCTTCCCAGGTAACTATTACCAATGCTTCACACACAGACACTCACGGGCAAAGCCCAACACGGACTAAGTGACAGCATAAAATAGTTCATGGCACATGAAACGGGCAGTGAGCGGAATGCACCTCCACCTTCCTCCCTGAGACAGGTGCTCAGGTGAGGCCCTCAGGAGAGGCCTGCGGACAGTTTGGGGGTAGCCTTGGAGAGTCTGTCCCTTGCAGTTAACAGTAGGACATCTGTCCTGTCCCACAGTGTTCGTATCTACCCATGAAGCAGGGCTTCCAGCAAGAGACAAGAGCATCTGCTGTCCTGGAGAAGGTCTCGCTTTAGCTCCCAGAGTGGGTTCGAGAAGGGCATGGCTAGCGAAGAGAGGGAATCAGGTGAGGGAGACGGCAGCACAGCCATCTAAGAGATGGTGGGCACGACGCCCCGGAAGACAATGAGTTAGTCTTCTCATAAGACTGGAGTGGGTGGAACACCACGCCATGGCATCCACGGAGAGAAGCTGAGTGTGCCTGGGAGGAATGCTAAACAGCACGGAGACAAATCCAGCTGCACAGGGAGCCTTTTTAGGGGAAGGACAAGAAGACCTTGAGAGCATTGCCTTAATTCACAAACAGCCCTGCATACCTTGTTCGCACAGGGGCAAAGCCCAAGTCTGAAAGGGAATTATTATTATATTGACAGACAGAGGCCAAAGCCCTGTCTGCCAGATAACAGGGCATCATCTCATTCCATTTACTCAGCAAACATTTATTACGCCGCACCAGAATTAGATGAAATAAACTAATGCATGAACAATTATGATGTTTATCCTCAAGCACCTACAATAAATTTAATTGGAAAGATGGGAGGACCAGAGAACCATAGGAAACGGTAAAATCTGGTGTTTGCTTATGTACTTAGAAAAAAAAACAAACAACAGAAAAACACTAGGCAAGGCAGTGCATGCCTGTCATCTCAGCACTTGGGAAGAGCAGGAAAGAAGATAAGAAGTTCAAGGTCATTTTCAGAATGTTAGTGACTTCCAGGTCATCCTGGACTCCATGTGATCCTGTCCCAAAAGAACAAAGCAACCAAAACCAGAAATACAGGGTTTTCAAGCCATAAAGATCAAGATTTTCTACTTACAAGGGGGGCGGGAATATGTACATATTCATGTGTGTGTGTGTTCTTGTGTGCACACGGGTGTGTGTGCACATGTGTATGGTAGCCAGAAGTCAACCTTATTGCCTTCCACAATTGTTCTCCATCTTATTTTTTGAGACAGGTCTCTCAGTGAACCTGGAGCTCACTGACTGAGTAGACAGGCTGGCCAGTGAAAGCTAGGTATCCATCTTTCTCACCCTACTGCTGTTCCAGCACTGGGTGTTTGCTGTGTGCCCACGCTTATGTGGGTCCTGGGGATTCAAACTTGGGTCCTTGTGTCTTTTGAGGCAGGAACTTTACCAAATGAACCACCTCCTCAAGCCTCAATCTTCTTTTCTTTGGGTTTGCTTGCTTGTTTTTCAACAAGAGTCCTTTACGTAACCCAAGCTGACCTCAAAGCTCTCAATCCTCCTGCCTCGGCTTCCGGACTACAAGGACTACAGGCATGCACCATGACACCTGGCCGAGATTTTCCTACTCTAATCTCATTTGAGAATGTGAAGAACCAAAGGTTATCCTGTTAGTGACGAGGCCCTGGGCCAACTCCCAAAGGAGGGCTCTTTCTACTCTGTAATGTTCAGCGAACTACAGTGTGCCAAACAATACAGTCGGGGGAGGCGGTGTTAGAGACCTCCATTCATGGAGGACTTCCTGGAGCTGGCAAGACCTGAGCCAGGTTAGGGAGAAGTAGAAGGAATTAGATTGATGGGGGAGAGGCAGGAGGCATTCCTAAGTGCAGCAACATCAATCAGTGTGGCACGCAGCACTAGCTAAGGAGTGCAATCAGTAACTAGGAAACCATCAGATCACCCACCTTCGCTGTTCAAGCTGCCACTTTTGAATACCTAAGGGCAATTTTTGTCTTTTGTCCTTTTACCAAATCTAAGGAATAACCATTATTGCTTAAGACTTTGAAGAGCGATGTCCTACTCTGCTTGCTCAGGGTTTTCAGCTCTTCATTTCCAAGCAGAGAGTTAATAGATGAAGACGAAACTGGCTATCAATAGGGATAGGAACCCCGACAGCCTCCATGTACTTTTCACAGCCAGAAGAACAGAAATAGTTTCCTGGTAAACCAAGTTTGGAGAACACTGGTGATCCTCTAAACCAAGTAAGTCTGAGGTTTTTTTTTTTTAAATTAAAAATGCTTGAGTACATTAAAGGTTTTTTGGTTTGTTTGTTTGTTTAATAAGCATTGGGGTTTTCTTGAAAATAATTTTGTTTGAGTCAATGTTTCCAAGCTTACTTGGCCATAGACATTTTTTTTAATTTATTTTTATTTTATGTTCATTGGTGTTTTAGCCTACATGTACATCTGTGTGAGGGTGTCAGAAGCCCTGGAGCTGGAGTTATAGATAATTGTGAGCTGCCGTGTGGGTGCTGGGAATCAAACCAGGATCCTCTGGAAGAGTGGCCAGTGCTCTTATCCACTGAGCCACCTCTCCAGCCCCATAGACGTGTTTTCTTTTTCTCTTTTTCATTTTCCTGCTGTTAGTGGGCCATATTCCACAGATTCCATCTTGGAAGTTCTGTTGTAAGCCCTGATTAGTGCTGTAGTTTCAGAATGAGGGACAGAGATGAGTTCTCCCCTTAGAAGACCAAGGCAAGACCCATGAGTCCCTAACTGTCACTGTACCTGGGATATCCATAAGCTCTTATTTCCACAGGAGGAAATCTTTCAAACTGGGGATGTGGTTGGCCCTGGTCAGTTCTTCTCAGAGTCTTTCACTTAAGGAAAAATAAAATTGAACATGGACTGGCTTTAGGGAAACTAAATCCTAGGTAAAATCTTTCACTGATGTGTTCTTTTAATCTCTTTATTTTATTTTTTCTTTTTTAAAAGTTAGATTTAGATGTGGTTTTTCTGTGATAAGGGACTCAAAGTAAAATATGATAAAAATCATATTTATATCCTGAGCAATAAGAGACCCTGAATTTACAAGGCCACATTTGACAGCTTGATTATGATAGAAAAACCCATGAGAAGAAAAATAGAGCAAGCTTCAGCCTTGAAGGAAACCCATTCAGTACCTGATTTGAAATTCTAGCACTTCCCATCATATTTTCTTGGCTTAAGATTAATTCTCTGAATTCATTTGTGTTCCCACATTAAACACAGGTTGTTGCTGCTATTTGCAGTAAGCCAAAACAGACAAAAAGCAAGAAGCAATGCTGGGATCTGACACTAGGAAGCCAGGGGTGTGGGGGCTTGAGGGTGTGGGGGTTGTGGGGGACTGGGGGTGTGGGGGGTTAGGGGTTGGGGTGTGGGGGGCTGGAGGGTGGGGGATTGGGGGTTGGGGAGCTGGGGTGTGGGGGGTTGGGGGTTGGGGTGTGGGAGTGTGGAGGACTGGGGGTGTGGTGTGGGGTGTGGGTGATGCCCTGGAGATGCAGCTGCATCGTCCCTGTAACCTGACATTTCATGACTGAAACCCCAGATGCCTGTGCATTAGGGGAGCTATTTACCAAGAATCAAGATTTACCCATAAATAAACCCACTTGATATAGAGCCGCTGAAAAAGCAAATACTAAAAATACTAAAATGAGCTTGAAAGAAAAAAACAAAAACCAAACAGGAGGAGAGCAATCTGCTCCCACACAGTGGGACCACGCTACATCAAAACCCACGATTTTCATCCATCCCCTCTCATTTCTTTGTCTATATTTCGTCTTTCCTACTGTCTGCTGCCTTCTTAAGGCTTGCTGCTTAGATGAAGTATCCCCGTTGGTACAGGACACCCAAATACTGTTGATCCGAGCAAACACTTCCCTGGCCCATGACTCACTTTGCTGCCGAGAGTTTCCTATCATCCTCACACAGAAGCCTGACTGGCAGGAGGAGAAAAATCCTCCCGAGGATATGGTAATTATAGGCTGAGCTGCAGAGCCTGTGGTGCTCTGCCTTGGAAGAAAATTTCCATTCTGAAAACCAAGACTGACAAACATAGGCATCTTCCCAAAGTGACTAATGTCGCCAAGAGGCAGTGGGTGGGGGGGGTGGGGGGAGGGTGACATTGCTTATATGATTTTAACGAACAACCTCCTTTCTGTGTGCTGAAGTATTTAGCCACATTTCATTTCCTAAAACATATGCACAGGCTTTCAATGATGTGTTGAGGTCTTACTGTTGAGACCTGGAATGACATGCTAACTTCATGCTTGGGGTGGGGAGGTGAGTCTTGTAAATGAGATGTATGGCTGCAAACTCAGCCAGGCAGCTGTACAGAAAACAGTCTGAGTGGAACGGCTTTTATTTGCTAAGTGTAAAAGCTCTGAGAAGGCAGGAGGGGTACTTCAGAGTACTCCCCATCAGGGAGGAAATCTGTAATGAGAACAGAGTCTGTGCCATCAGGAGGTCAGAAGGCCAGATGTGGTGGTTTGAATAAGAATGGCCTCATAAGCTTATATATCTGAATGCTTAATCATTGGAGAGTGGCACTACTTGAGAAGGATTAGGAGGTGTGGCCTTGCTGGAGGAAGTGTGTTACTAGAGGTGGGCTTTGAGATTTCAAAAGCCTAAGCCAGGCCCAGTATGTCTTTCTTACTGCTACCTGAGGATCCAGATGTAGAACTCTCAGCTACTTCTCCAGCACCATGTCTATCTACATGCCACCATGCTTCCCACCATGATGATAATGAACTAATTCCCTGAAACTATAAGCAAGTCCCCAGTTAGATGCTTTCTCTTATAAGAGTTGCCTTGGCCATGGTGTCTCTTCACAGCAATAGAACACTGACTAAGACAGCAGAGGACTTTGGGCAGTTGCCAGCTTTCCTGAGGTCCTGGCTAGGGAGGCAAAGAGGTAGAAAGAGAAAGAAGTGAGTCTGAGTGGTAGGCAAAGTGGTTGACACCCACAGACCAAGGTGAGGTCATGGAAGAGAAAAGATAGAACACTGCATTGCCTCAACCCCCAGCCTGAGGTATGAAGAGCTACTCCCCTCCTCTACAGATGACCCAAACAAGGTAAAGAAGTGAGGAGAGAAAACATGCAGGGTGGTCTGAAGCCAAACCATTGCATCTGCAGTCCACAGGGTAGGATCTGCCTCCAGAGGTAAGAATACACACTGTGGTTGGAGACTATCCATTCACAGAAGCAGAGCCCAGGAGTAGAGACCTCCCAAAGGCAGAACTGTGGCACATTGACACATACCACCCCCAGATGTGACTGGAGTGAAGCCCACCAATACAGAGACCCCTTCACCTTTCTCATTCTGATCCCTTGGAGATTTAAATAATTAGAAAAATCCAGACTAAGAGTTGGCTGTGTTCTTAGTTCAGGAGATGTGCTAACAAAAATTTTAGATTCTCAAGCACCACTTGCGTAAGGATAGTCTGCTCCCTCCCCAATAGGAGAGAATAGGCAGAATCGCTCTGGGGTGGGGGTCGGGGGCAGGTTTCTGAGGAACAACCCAGAAATGTTAAATGAATGGCCACTAACAGCAGGCCAGCCAAGCGACAGGAGGGGACATGATGAGGGGGAAGCAGAAGTGTGTCCAAGAAAAGGCCACAGAAAAGTTTGCTGAGGGAGGTGGCAACTTTATTTTGCTGATGGTAGTGCTACCTTCTGTAATGGATGTATTACAAGCGTGCCCTCTGCTGGATATAGCGGCAGCCGAGGAAGATCTCAAAAAACGTTTATAAATTTAATTTATTATTATTATTATTATTATTATTATTATTATTATTATTATTATTATGTGTGTGCATGCATGCAATGCATGCCTTGAAGCATGTGCCACAGTACATGCATGGAGGTCAGAGGACAACTTTGTGGAGTTGCTCCTCTCTTGAAATATTTATTTGGGTTCCAAGGATTAAACTCAGACTTCCAGGCTTTCCCAGTAAGTATCTCTACCCACTGGACTATCTCCCTAACCCAAATGTCTCAATTTTTGTGCCCCAGGACTAAGGGCATTTTGAGGGCAGTAACTGGTCAGTAACTGGTGGTCCTTCACTACTACCATGCTTCTTACTGTCTCAGTTGGGTTCTGATGAAAAGCACTTTGCAATGAAACTGACGATTTCCTTCTTGTGTGTCTGCAGGTATGTGTGTGTCTATGATGTGCATGTGTATGTGCAAATGTACATGCCTGTGCATGCATGTGGGGGGCAGAAGTCAGTGTCAAGTGTCTTACTCAGTTGTTGTAAGCTTATTTTGGGGGGGGCTAGTTATCTCACTTAACCTGGAACTCATCTGTTCAGCTAGGCCTAGAGGTCCTCTTGTCTCCATTTCCCCAGCACTGGGATCACGGGAGTGCACCACTGTGTCCCAAATTTATGTCGCTGCTGAGAATAGGAATTTCAGCCCTCTTGCTTGCACAGCAAGCTCTCACTGTCTGAGCCATCTCATGTGATGGAGACAAGGCATCCAAAATCCCAAGCCACCGGGCCGTGGAGCACTGGATCCCGGACTTCTCTCTCAGGGGACTATAGCAGCTGTCATCACTGCTGTTCAGCACAGCTAAGGTTGCCTCTTGGGTCTTTGCAATGGCAGGGATTGGCTAGAGATCCTTCAGACTTGACCAGAAAATCAGATGTCAACCATGGCTGTCTTGGGAGGTCTTCACTTAAGGTGAAAATTAAAGAGAGATTTGCTTAAAGCAGCCCAGGAAGACTAGGAGCGCTGGAGAGGTGGTAGCTGACCCCAGAAGCCACGTGGGTCAGAACAAGATAATCCAGGAGCTGCCAAATCTGTGTTTAAGAGACACAGCTCTCACCTCAAAGGAAAGAAAACCATGGTTTGTCCTGGAGCCAAATGGGAGTGACCATGGTCCAGAACACAGATTCACGTTTTTTTAAATACCGTGTTCCAACGTGGTAATAGTTTTATCAAGCTTTATAATAATAAAACAAAGAAAAATCATAAATCAAGGTGCTGTTCAAATATATTTCGGGAAGTTTCATGTAGGTAAGTCACAACGAAGTGGTAGAGGCCATCTTCCTTAGGCCTCAGATTCTATCCAGTGGCATTAGCTTTGGTTTGAGGGCATCTAGTAGTCTATTAAGTTAATGCATCTCAAAAGGTTTCACTGATGGCCACAAGGATGTTAGGTCACACTCAGAAGGAGATGGTGGCTGTTAAAGAACCCAAGACAGCCGGGCGGTGGTGGTGCACGCCTTTAATCCCCGCACTCGGGAGGCAGAGGCAGGTAGATCTCTGAGTTCAAGGCCAGGTCTACAGACTGAACTGCAGGACAGTCAGACAAGATAATTTGTAACTGGGTCCTAGACCCGCAACATTCCCACCTCTCCACAGTCACGGATGTACTAATCGATCAGCCTTCCTAGTCAAAGCCTTCTGGGAACCTTTGCCCACATCGACACAGCACTTTCTAAATAGTCTGTTGATGCATTTAAATGATTCATTCAATGACAAAACCCATTGTTCTCCCGAGCACGGCATATTTTTAAAAACACTGGGGCAATGATATGCATTAAGTCAGGTACCGAGGACAAATCTAGCACTCGTAGAGCTATGCAGTGATATATAAGTTTTACTTAGGTTCACTGAGTTCCTGTTTTTATTTCCTTATTGGACACAGGGTTGTTGTGGAGCGTAAGTAAGGCAATGGTTACACATTGCTCGCTATATGATAAGCACTCCATAAATGCTGGTTCTGTGGTCAGCCACTGTACCAAGCGATTGGGGAGGAAGGCAGTCATGGCACACCCGACAAGCAGGAGTGCCACAGATACAGTCTGTAGTCCACTCTGCACTGCTGTGACAATATTTAAAGAAAGCAGATGGAGATGCAAAGAAATTTATTTTCTCACAGTCCTAAAGACTGTTAAATCCAAGATCAAGACACAGGAAGGTTCACATCCATGATGAAGAATGTTCTCTGCTTCCAACATGGCTTCCCCAAAGGAAGGATGTGTCATGCTCACATAGCAGAAGGCGATTCACTCATGGGAGAGGAGCCCTCATGACCTGACGCCCCCCGAGAGGCCCTACATCTCCACATGACCACATTTGCAGCACCTGAGTTTCAGAGAAGACCAGTGTACCATAACACTAGCTTTTCTTTGTTGTTAAGGTCTGCTGTCTCCTTAATTACCCACCTATCTAGACTGGGTCCAGTATTGTACAAATCTAACTTGAGGAGTTCAGTCAGATGGGTAATTAATCCATGGCTTTCCATGTGATTCCTACTATTGAGGACAAATTTTCTGTTTGATAGGAGATGTCCTTAAGCAGAATTTGTGGTATTTGGGGGAGAGGGGACTTTTGGGGTCTGACAATTCAGCAAAAGAAAAACCCTTAGTGTTTTTAAGTTCTAGCTTTTGGGTACTCTTGTTTTTGAATGTCTGGGTCATTTCTTTGACTTAAAAATCAATTTCCATTTTGACGAACAGTCATGGTCGGCTTCTTAGCACAGGCTTCCGTGCCCGGGGACATCTGAATTGTTTTCTTTCTCTTGATCCTGCTGGCCACCCTGCCTTGACTTCAATCCATAATTCTCATTTGTATGCATTTTACCTCTGAGGGCAAGGAATAGATAACACTTAGGCAGTCCCTAAGACAACTGAACAACCAGCTCCACCCCAATGGCAAGGGCTTGCCTAGGAATACTCAGGACTGGGGCGGGGGTTTCCATGAGAAACTTATGTATCTGGGGTAATACCAACTCACACACATGAGTAGCCGAAGGGCTAGGTGAGACCGACATTGTGGTTCCTTCATAAACATGCATGCACGTTTACCATGACGGGCATTACATCAAGTGCTGAGGACAGAGGTGTCTAGGGTCAGACATTTGCTTTCGTGGGATGTGGAAACAAGCAGCAGAATAGATGGGTTAGCAATGGTAGTTCAAGTCTAGGGCCTGTCATAACCCCAAAGAAGTAAACAGCTCTAGCTGTGAGGACAACTGTTTCACATGACAGGTGATGTTCTTAAAGGACAGAGTGGACACTGGGAGGAAGTACAAGGGAGAGACAGTCAGATGAAGGGCTCAGGAGTCCCCTGTGGAGGCCCAGGGGTGTCTCTGCTTTAGGAAACAGACTGACAACATGGTAGAGAATCAGTTGGTAAGAACAGGGCTCTCTTTAGGAAGGACATAGTTTGGACAGAGGATGCAGGAGGAGAAAGATGATGGTTGTTGCTATGGAGCGTGAGGACCGGTTGACAATGTAGAAGAAGCAGTCACTAGTGGACTTTTAAGCAAACTTCAATTTGACAGCAGGACCAGCAGCTAGATCTCTGTGAACATAAAAATCTATCTCCTACCTTCGCCATCCACTAAACCCCGCCCCCTGCAAAGGACCCCCAAGGCCTGGCCATTACCAGTTCCCTAGTCTCAGTTTGGCTCTCACTCTTCCCAAGGGATCTGTCCCAGCCACAGATGATGCTGCTCTGGACCGCTGCCACCTTCCTTCTAGATCATTCTCTCTCCTTACAGCTCTCTGGGTCTCTTGACTTCCTTGTTTACTCTCATTCACAGAATTCAAGATGGCAAGGGTGGAGGAGACTGAAAGACGAAACAGTGACCACAGGATGGCCAGCCTTATTTCTCAGGCATGGCACCTGCTTCTGAGCCACCTCAAAGCTTGACTAGTAGATCAAGGACACCAGACCAAATAACATACAGGGAACTTGCCACCCAACTTAGCTACAAAGACTCATAATCCCAAACCCAGCAGCAGATCCTGTTAAAAGCCAGTACTGTCAAATGCACACACTTAGCACTAAGTAAAAATTAAGTGAAAGAGCCGGGTGGTGGTGGCACACGCCTTTAATCTTAGCACTCGGGAGGCAGAGGCAGGCAGATCTCTGTGAGTTCGAGGCCAGACTGGGCTACAGAGTGAGTTCCAGGAAAGGCACAAAGCTACACAGAGATACCCTGTCTTGAAAAATAAAAAAATAAAAAAAATTAAGTGAAAGAAAACCAGCAAAAACTACTCTATAAAATGAACAACTGCTAGTCATTGTCTACAATTTTCTTTCTTATTTCTTTGTTTGAGACAGTTCTTACTGTGCAATCCTACCTAACCTGGAATTCCTATGTAGACCAGGCTGGCCTTGAACTCTAGAGATCCCCTTGCCTCTGCCTCCATGCCAGGACACACTAAAAATGACTTCATAGCAAAACTTTAATGAGGTATAACCCACCAACCACACAGTTCAGCCATTAAAATGTGCCATCCAAAGATCTTTAGTATGTTCATAGTTGGGCGGCCATTACTATAACCAACGTTTGACTTCATCACCCCACAAAGAAATTCTGCATCCATTATCAGTCTCTTCCCGTTTCCCTGAACTGCCTCCATCCCAGGCAATAACTAATTTATTTTCTGTCTCCATGAATTTGCTAGATCTGAGCATTTATATAATTTGTGGGATTGGCTTCTTCCACTTATCATAGTTTGAGGGTTCTTCAGCATACATTAATATTTCATTCCTTTTATTAAAAATAATCTTCCATTGTGTGAATGCATCACATTTTCTCATCTATCAGTGGGTAGGCTTTGGTTTATTTCCACTTTTAAAACAATTTTAAACGAATGGTGTAAGGAATATTTGTTGTTGTTTATTTGGTTGGTTGCTTGGTTGGCTTTTGAGACAGAGATCCCACTATGAAGCCTAGGCTGGCATCTAATTCACTGTATAGCCTAGGCTAGCCTTCAGTTGAGATCCGCCTACCTCTACCTTCCTAGTAGAGGGAGTACAGTCATGTGCTACCATCTGCAGCTTATTAGAAATATTCACTTATGTGGTTTGTCTTCTTCTCCTGGGAAGGTATGCAGGGGTGGAATTGCTGGATCGGATGATGATAACTTTCGAGTTATCTTTTGGGGAAACCCCAGACTGTGTTTCAAAGCAGTCCCTTCACCTCGCTTTCTCCCTAGCTGGGCACACAGTTGATTTTTAATACTTTATCTTGTTCCAGAAATAATGTAAGGACAAAATATGTGCTTAAACATACAAAGATACATGCAATAAGGCAACATAAAAATAATGTAAGCCAAGGGAAAAATTGATAAAGCAATGGAGAAACTCCGTAAGGAAAATAGGAACAAAAATACCAAATAAATGACTTTATTGAGGGTGGACACAAATTTGACTTGCAGCTTCCTAGTAGACAATGTGAAAGGGGAAATGTCTCTTCCATGTATTTTGTAATCTGTGATTTGCGAACAGCCCAGCTGCTCCCGTGACTGCAGAAAGACATGGACATTGGTGGTGAGACTGAAGAAAATATCTTTCAGCATGCCACAGGAATGTGTAATGAGCCTGCAGGGTAGTGGATACAACAGCCCTGCACTGAGCATGGCCACACAGCTCTTAAGGCTGTTTCTTACAGCACTCTCCAATCCTGGGGCATGCCTGGAACCATCCAGTAAAAACATTCTCCTGGGTGGCCAGTACAGAGCTCCCCATCTTAATCTGGGCCTAACTCTACTAGAGAGTCGGTGAGCCATTCCAGGCTTGGGCCCCCGTGTTCCCAATCTGTACAGTGCAATGCTCAGTGCACATCATCAATGGAGTCAAGGAAAGGCGGATGCCAAGACTTATCCTGATTGTTGCAAAGGGCAAAAGGAAGATTCCAGAGTTTGGCCCATGGGTAGAAAGCAACTCAAAGAAAAGAATGACTAAGTCCCAAAGAAGAGAGCTGGGGCTGTTGGGGAGTGTGTGTGTGTGTGTGTGTGTGTGTGTGTGTGTGTGTGTGTCCAGAGCATGACACCACTCCAGCCACCAGAGGCTCCAGCCACCATCTCAGAATTTAATGCCTAGCAGGGGCAGGGAGCTTGGTAAAGAGCAATAATGGCCCACGACTTCGATGATCCTGGTAACACCGACACCCACACTCCGTGCTCCTCTTTGAATGCTTGCTCTTTTGGTGAAGATGGACGTGGACTAAACACTTCTCTGGCCACTTGCCAGCTCCATGGCTCTTATGGATGGCATAGACATGAAACTGGGGGAAATGAACCAGCCTGGTTTCCATAACAGCCGGGGGCGGGGGGAGGGGGCGGCGGTCTCGTCAGATAATAGGTACTTGTCAACGTTTTATGCAAATCAGCATTTTGCAAAGCTATTGGCTGCCTTGCTCAGTGGTCCTGAGGACACAGACCACCATCACCATGCCTGTCACCTGCTAGCCCTTCAGCACAACTTCCGAGCCAAAGCCTTTTAAAGGACAATAAACTCTAAGACCCCACTGGTTCCTGTTGCTGCTCTTTGGAGAAATGGTTCTTCCTCTGGACGCTGCCACCCACAGCAGCCAGGAAGCACTTCTGTGTGTACTCTTACAACAGAAAGAAGTGCCCCCCGACCCCCACCCGCTGGGATGTCAATCCAGCGCCTTGTGTGAGCATCACATTTTTGCAAGAGAAAATATTTTTTTCTTTTTTTAGGCAAGGGACTGAATAAAGACACCACACTGGCTGCCAGGGGAGTCCAGGGAGTCCTTAGCCCTCCTCCATTAGCAGAACAGCTCCATCCATTACTTCAAAGCCTCATCAGAGACCCTAATCCTTTCTGAAAGGAACTCTCTGGCAGCCAAGCCTTTAATTTGCTGAATAATAGGCCCACTGATTAACCCTCACAAGGCAAATCACAGATACTGCAGGCAGTGAGTGTTCCCAGGGGGCTGAGAGAACCGAAGGGGCTGCTGGAATCGGTTCTTTTTTTTTTCCACCCCCCCCCCTGTTGGGGAACTAACCCTGCATGGGTTGTTCAGTGAGCTTTCTGGTCTTCTTTCTCACGTGTCCAACTTTTGGTCCCCATAGACCCTATCGATTCCCTTTTCCTGTACTGGAGTATGCTCTGAGTTTTAAGTCATGTGTCTTGATGCCAAGCATAAACAGGCGATATGGAATGATAATGTCACAAAACATAACTGAAATTAGTGACAATAAAGATTCTCTTTAGAGCAGCTACCTGAGCTCCGCTGCTCTAGGCAGACTGCTGTGCTTAGGGGGCAGAAATGGGATAGGCTCCACAAGCGTAAGAAATGGAAGATCGCTTCTAATTCAACAAGAGATGCCCAGTGTGGGACAAGGCGGGTGACTTTTTCTGCGGCCTCTTGCAGCTGGAGGTAGACAACTGTGGTCTGTGCTGCCAAGGACAGGTAAGAGGTAAGCTGGACCAATGGCTTCCCACTGGTGTGCACTAATAAATCACATCCATATCAGCCTTCCACTAGTCCCATCAGATAATGAAATGAATGATTGGACAGATGACACAGTGGTCAATTATCACGTGGATGATATAAATTCTATTGTGGCAAGGACATTTATCTCTGTATTGATCTGGCTTTGCAAGCAAGGATCATAAATTACTCCCTTCCATAACTGTATGATAAATATTGTAATAACAGAATGCCACCAACTCCCGTTTTCCCAATAAATTCCCATATGGTTTCAGTTAGAGAAGAAACATGCACAGGGCTTTTTTTTTCTGCTACCTTTTTTAATCTTACTAAAGGCTTACTCTAGTAAAGGCCTTTTTATCTTACTAAAGGCTTCATTATTAGATCACTTTCGGGTTCCCAACAAGTTTGAAAGGAAGGCACAGGGTCTCTCTTGCTCTCTGCTCCCATCTGCTTAGAGCCCCATTGACACCAGCCCGGACAGGAACTGTACTTTATTACAGTTGATCAACCTGAGAGGAGACATCATCATCACCTAGAGCCCACAGTTTGCCTTAGCGTTCACTCCTGGTGCCATACATTCTACTGCTGGACAGTTATAGTGACACTTATTTACTAGCATGGTGCCACTGCAGAGGTTCAAGGGGTCTTTTTGCTTTATAAGCATTATATTAAGGAGACTTTCATACATTTCAGCAATTGCTGAAATTCCGGTATCCAGATTTTAGCATATGAACATAGGATGCAGTTAGAAAGCTGTTCATTATAATTTGCTATATTCTCTGCATTAAATTACAGTTACTTTGGTACCTAAGTCAAATAAATGGCTTAAAGGAAGCTTGTAACACCCTCCTGGATTATACATGCAAATTGCTTCTCTGTGTCCAGGTCTCTTCATTTAATCTCTAAATTTCTCAGCTCTGGAAAGCACCGCTCATGCTCCAAAGAGAAGAGAAGAAATATAAGCAGAACTGGCTAACATAGTTCTTATGCATACAGTACACACACACACACACACACACACACACACACACACACACACACACACCACACACACACGGATACACAAACTCACTTGTGTGTGCACATATGCACATGCACTCAAACACTTGCACACACAAGCACACACTTACATGCACACACACATGCAAACACTTGCATGCATGGACACACACATGCATCTTAAGATGGCGCAGCCAGGAATGCAGTTCTATAAGTAATGCCCTTAATGAGCAGCTCTTGTGATAAGTTTCCTTTTTCTTTTCTTTTCTTTTCTTTCTTCCTCTCTTTTCTTTCTTTCTTTTTTGTTGTTGTTGTTTTGTTTTGTTTTTCAAGAAAGGGTTTTTCTGTATAGCTCTGGTTATCTTGAATTCACTATGTAGACCAGACTGGCCTCAAACTCACAGAGATCCGCCTGCCTCTGCCTCCGGAGTGCTGGGATTAAAGACATGTGTCACCATTGCCCACCACAATAAATTTCTTTAAGAATGGCGTTTGAGTTATACAACTCTCAAGAATGGCAGAATTTAGAACTTAAAACATAGGAGCACCACAGCGCATCCACTCAACACAAGCAACTGGGTAGACCAACGCTCCTCTACATTTTCTTTCTTTTTCTAATTACCAGTTTAATACAGAGTTTTGATTCTATAGCCAACAACAGAGTCAACACGTACACTTAGCATTTCAGCCTAAGCCTGTCCATATACACCGCCGAATCTTAGGAGGTAATTGTCACTAGGGAGAACTTCTTAAAGTCATTTTTACAGGCTACTCTAAATTCATCTTGTGCACAGAACTCATTATATATACAGGGCAAAGTCAGAGTTTCATATTTGTGTTTATTCTTCACTTAGCTTGCAAAATTCTCCTCCAGGTGACTATTAAAATCAAAACAATAGCAAGTCACAGGCATAGTATGATCCCAGGCCTTCACCCATGTAAAGTAAAGTAACTCACTTCTGCATGTAAAATGTCAGCAGTGAGTTACTCAGAGGCTGGACACAGACCACCCCTCAGCCATGACGAGCGTCCCCCTCATCCACTGCTCCATTATAACGGTGCCATCCTTCCTAGTTTGGACCAGCGCCTCCCAGTTCCTCCAGCCCCATCTCATCAGCCTCTTTTCTCTCAGGAAGGAGTTTTTCCAGCAAAGAGAAGTTTTATTTTGTTGTTTGGTTGGTTGGTCTTCGTTTTGTTATTGTGAGAAAGAAAACCGTTTTCAGGTAGTTTGCCTTAAAACTCAACGATGAGGCATCTCTTTTCACGTGGTCAATGATAAATTGGCACTCCATCATTTAGCATCCATTTGATAGAAGAGCTCCACACTTGACTGAGCTGGGCAAGAGGTGATGACTATGGTTCAGTTGTCAAGGATGTGCACTGGCTTGTACATGATGTGGAGCAAAAGAAGAAACCAGCTGACATCCACCCGGTGCCTCCACACATGTACAGCATGAGCAAGAACACAGGCACACACAGAATAGCTTTTAAAGGGTTAATGTTAGACACATAAACACATGCTAGCATCTTAATCCCCAGAGAAGATATTGGAACACCATGGAAACCTGGGTTTGAATCCCATCTCTCAAGAAGCTTGGCTTCCCATGTGAGTGGTCAACCACCTGTTTAGCAGCAGTTAGGATCGGGTGAAATCACACAGGCAAAGTACGTTCCACCTTGCCAGACACATGGTACCTGTAGGTGAAGCTTAGTGTAAGGTCTGGGGTGTTGCTCGGTGATTAGAACAGTTGTATGTGTGAGGCCCTGAGTCCAATCTTTGGCACCATTCAGGGAAAAGCTTATTGAAAAAAATGATTATTTGTACCTCCTCAAACTTATCTAACAATTTGTTTTAGTTCGCACGCATCTTTTAGGATTTACTAAACATAAGCAAATTGGTTTTCTTTGGCTAAATTAAGCTATATATATATTTGCCACAAAGGATTTTCAAATAGCAGAAAATTTAGTCATAATTAAAAAGAAATGTAGCCAGGCAGTGGTAGTGCATGCCTTTAATCCCAGCACTCAGTAGGCAGAGACAGGTGAATCTCTATGAGTTTGAGTCCAGCTTGGTCTACAAAGAGAGTTCCAGACAGCCAGAGCTACACAGAGAAACTCTGTCTCAAAAAAAAAAAGTAAACTTTATGACCGCAAAGACTGAGCAACAGTAAGCCTATAACAGCTATCACTAAATGACTCTAGTCCATGCCTGCATCCCTAGGGACCAGAGTGACTTATGAGATCCTTCTCAACGCAGCTTGATGGTGACCTCCTGGTCAGTACTGGGTACAAGGTGAGGTCAGTTTGCTATATCTCCCTATGATAATGTGTTCCTCTTGAGGTTTTTGTGACCAAGACATCTTCATGCCCAGGCCTCTGTCAAGGTCCACAAATCATTAACAATTATAGAAATTCCCCATTTTCACTATTCTGCAGTGTGCGTGAGACAGAGGATTTACCATGAGCCTTAATAATGTATATATACTTAAACAACAACAAAAAGAAAGAAAAGAAAGTGAAAGGAAGGAAGAGAAGAAGTGAAGAAGAAAGGAGAAGATTCTGTGTGGCACAGGGCTAACCCTTGACGTTTACTTCTGTGGCAGGGGGGGAAACATTGCTATCCTTGCTTGGAATATCAAATCACCTGCAGTCCTATAACTAGTCACAGGGTGTTAATTGCCGGGGGCTGCTATAAGAAGTATCACAAACTGAGTGACTTCAGCAGCAGACATTCCTCGTCTCACGGGTCTCTAGCTTCTGATAGCCTCTTAGTGAGAGACAGCCTGAGTCCAGGCTGCACATGCTCTCTCTGAGACTACTTCTGTGGTGGTTTGGATAAGAATGGCCTACATGGGATCATAGATTTGAGTGCTTGGTCACCAGGGAGTGTCACTATTTGAAAGGATTAAGAGGTATGGCCTTGTTGGATGAATTCTGTCACTGGGGTGGGTTTTCAGAAATCCATTTGGGGTTTCAGAAACCCACGCCAAGCACAGTCTCTCTTTTTTCCTGATGCCTGCAGATCTGATGTAGAACTCTCAACTGCTCCAGCACCAGGTCTGCCTGCATGCCGCCATGCTCCCCGCCATGATGATAAAATGGACTAAATCTCTGAAACTGTAAGCAAGCCCCAATCAAATACTTTCTTTTAGAAGAGTTGCCACAGTCTTGGTGTCTCTTCACAGCAATAGAACACTGACCAAAAGTTGGAGAGATGGCTCAGGGGTAAAGAGCAATGGCTGCTCTTCCAGAGATCCTGGGCTCAATTCCCAGCAACCGCAGAACACTGTATACATAATAAATAAATAAATCTTAAAAAAAAAAACACTGACCAAGATATGTAAGTTCTGTTACTCTAGAGTACCCTGACTAATACAACACCTAAATCTCTCTATTTTATGTAGATACCTATTATAATGAGTTAGGACCCATCCTGCCTCAATATGCATTCATCTTAAGTAATTTCATCTGGAAAGGCCTATTTCCATATAAAGTCACATCTGAGATACTGAGGGTTAAATCATGTGGATTTTGAGGGATACCATTCAAACCACAGCCTGAGAGGTGAAAGCCAGTATTCAGAGCACTGTTCCTGCCCGGTGATTTAAGCTTCCATACTTCCTTAAAGGCAGAATTTCCATTATTTCATTAAAATATCTATTTTTTTTTTTTTTTTTTTGGTTTTTCGAGACAGGGTTTTTCTGTGTAGCTTTGCGCCTTTTCCTGGAACTCACTTGGTAGTCCAGGCTGGCCTCGAACTCACAGAGATCCGCCTGGCTCTGCCTCCCGAGTGCTGGGATTAAAGGCGTGCGCCACCACCGCCCGGCTAAAATATCTATTTTTAAATAAAACTATTTTCGAATTCAATAAATACCCTTTCAATCCAAAATCAAATCATGCTGGTCATAATGACATACATTGTAATCCTTGAATTTAGGAGGCTGATTGCTGTGGATATTGCTCTGTATAAATAAAATACTGATTGGACAGTAGCCACGCAGGAAGTATAGACAAGCAGAGAAGAGAATTCTGGGAACAGGAAGGCTGAGTCAGGAGATGCTTCTAGCCACCGCCATGAGTACCAACATGTAAGATACTGGTAAGCCACAAGCCATGTGGCAAGGTATAGATTTATAGAAATGGGTTAATTTAAGATAGAAGAACTAGATAACAAGAAGCCTGCCACGGTCATACAGTTTATAAGCAATATAAGTCTCTGTGTGTTTACTCAGTTGGGTCTGAGCGGCTGTGGGACTGGCGGGTGAGAGAGATTTGTCCTGACTGTGGGCCAGGCAGGACTAGAGAAAACTCCAGCTACAGCTGAGGCAGAAGGAATTTGATTTCCATGCTACCTGTGCTATATAACAAGACCTGTCTCAATAACAACAATAACAAAAAATTCCAATTATGATTTTCCTCACTCATTAACCCAGTATGGCAGCTAAGTATCATGCATTTGATAATCTTAGGAAATTCTGAGTTAAAATACCAAGAAGGCAATAGAAAACACATAAAATAGAATAGGCGGCCTGGCAACTGCTTGTATTTAATGCTATTCTTGTAAATTATAAATCCACAAAACACACACACACACACACACACACACACACACACACACACACACACACACACACACGCACACACACACGCAGCCCTTTCTTCCAGCCAAAGGGCTATGTCTGCTATTTTTATCCCATCTAAAAGTCACCAGCAGGCTGGAAAAATGTAGGATTGGTCACATGGGCCTGCATTTCCTTTTCTAATTACATTTCTAAGTGACCCAGAGCCAGCTTTTCTTCTGACCTGCTTCCCCCACCACCTGTGGAAGCCCCACTGTGGAAGGGGCCTTGGGAACAGCAGCAGCCAGGGAACAGAGGAGAAAGGAGGCGGCTGGGTGCTATGTAGACACAGGAGAATGTCACAGCTCTTGGGAAAAACCCCAGGAGGGACGTCCTCCCTTCCTTCCTCATTCCATCCATGTGTGTGAATGCAGTCACATACATGCCTGTGTATGTGGAGTCCAGAGGATAAATGGAGATCACGAAACTATTTTGGGGGGGTCTTCCACTCTGTTTTGAGGCAGGTTCTCTTGTTTCTGCCTCTGTGGTGTGTACTTTAGGCTGCCTGGCCAGAGATCTTCCAAGGAATTCCTGTCTCTCCATCTCCCGGTAGAAGTGTTGATTACAAGTGCACACCACCACATCCAGCTTTTTACATGGGTTCAAGGGCTTGCACTCAGGTGGGCAGGCTTGGCAGCAAGCACTTGGACCCACTGAGCCACCTCCCTAGCCCTCCAGTTTCCTTTCTTGTGGAATACGGGGATTTATAACGAATTCCATTTCCCAGAGCCCTGTGCTTCCAGCCAAAAACAAACCTACGGTTTCTCTTCCCCCCTCTTTGCCATCCATGAGACTGAACATTCAGCTGCTCTTCCCTGCTTCACTCTGTGGAGCTGGGCTTCAAGTCCCTGCCTCTCACAAGTCCAGGCCCTGTTAAACCTAACATTCACATAACAGGGACATGTCCCATGCTTGTCTGCAGGAGCCCAAGGCCAGGGTCTGGCTCTCATTTCTCGGTTCTCTTAACTGCTCATGTGTTCTTCCCAGGGCTCTGTTGAACATTTTCTGGGTGGTACCGTTCCAGAGGGGTACCACCACCCAGCATGATCAGACAGTGACGGACACTAGGAGGATGTCGGTGACTCCTGTCTCGGAGACAGTGCTACCTGAGCAGGCGAGCTCCAGGTGAGGAGCAGAGGGAAGAGTGCTTGGGACAGAGGAACAGCATGTGCAGTCTTGAGGGGTTAAAGTTCTGTGTGTTAACGACTAGAGAGCTAGCCACACAGCCACTCCACTATCCCTACCAGTGGCCCGTTTTCCATCTCTTCCAGACCAGCCTGGGTGGAGTTATGATAAAAAGCCCTCCTCAGCTCCAGACCCCCTTCTGTTATGACCGCCTAGTGGATTCCACCCATTCTCCCTCCAGACCCCTAGCGGCTGTTAGTAAGAATACTGAGCCTTACCACTTGCTGGCTGCTGGCTCTCTGGAATCGTGCACCCTCCCTACCCACCGACTTGATACCAATGGCTGTCTCTTCATATGCTCTTCCCTTCATTTAGGGATGGTGGTCATGATCTGGACCCACTGCTGCTCAACCCAGGGACTATTTCTTATCTTCCTTTGCAATAAGATGTGGCCACAGGATACAGTCACAGCATTAATGATGCAAAACTTCCAGAAAGTTACAAGACCCATCATGTAATCTAAATTAGACACCTCTTAGAAGTATAACCTTGAAATCATAACTTTATTCTTCTCATGAAGGAGGGGAAAATCACAATTTTTCAAAATCAGGACTCAGTTTTCATTTATAAGTCTACAGATCAATACCCATGAAGAGGGCAAAGGAGAGTTTATCAGGTTTTAATTTAGAATATTCCAACCTTTTCTATGAGTTTTTACTAATCTACTAATTCCCTGTAGCTCAAGTGATGCTAATTAAGTCAAGAAGCCACAATTGCTAATCATTGGCTCAATAAATCCAAAATGGAGAGTGTGTCACTGGAGATACTGCTGCTTATTTTAATTAAAGTTACCAACGTGTGAAGTGATGTAAATAAAGGTTATGGTGGACTCACTCTGCTTCTGGAGGAACTAACCGTTTGTATGGTTCCTGGGATTCTAAGGAGACGCAAAAGCCTGAGAATTCTGCGGACTGTAATAAGTCACTAGGTTAGGATATGTATTATTGTGCATAGTTCGTTGATGTTGTAAAGCTGGGTAGAGTTAAGCAGTTTGAAACACAGAGTGGAGAAAGACAGAGCTGAGAACTGCTGGCTTGAGAGAAACAGCCAGAGGAAACAGCCAGTCAACAGGGAGACCTGCAGAGGAAGCAGGAGCTGTAAATCTGGGTCACGGTCTTAAAAGGTTAAATATGTTTAAACACCCTTTCCCCAGGTCAGTAATAACATTCTAATAATATTCGGGGCAGCTGCTTCTATCTATCTGAGTGTCATCTGAAAGCTACTGGAAAAATACCCCAATATCCTGTAACTGGCTGGAAGGGCTCAGGCATGGTGCTCAGTCAAGGAGAGAGACATTCTTGCATGTTAGCCGCTGACTGGAGGACCAGAAACATTCCCCCAAACAGGAACTGTTTACAAATTGAGGAGGACCCTTCCGAGTTTCCCTATTAGAAAACCCAAGATGAAGGTTATAATGAGAGGTTAAGGAGACACTTCGCTGAGTCCCCCAGTCTGTCACCAATAGGTCCGACCCCCTTTTGCTCAGCCCTACTTTTGCATTCTTGGTGAAACCAAGGGACACCCAGGTTCCCTGTGTCTTTAGAACTTCATTTCTGAAAGTCACACAATTTCTGAAAGTCACATGACGTTTGTACTAAAGACATTTGTCAGGTGAGTGTCCACCTTGCATCTTGGAGTGAGTAAGAAAGAGACAATACTTTTCTTCTCTACTCTGCCAGAGCAGCCACCCCAAAACAGCATTTCATGGGGGTGATCACACAGCATCCTCACTGGGCTGAGCAGGCAGGATGCTCTTGGTGGATTTGCCCTGAACAAAAGCAAATCCATCTCTATTGTCTCACTAATCAGCTCAGAGCCATTGATGTCCTGAAACTAACTCCTAATAAAAACCTCACGAGTTTGAGAGACAAAACGAAAGAGCATAGCTCACTAAGACCTTTCGGTCAGAAAGGTCTTTTTTACTTCTTAGACCAAAGGCCTTAAATTAGGTTGAACTTAAGGGGGAAGGAGGCATCCCTGGGGACCAAGGTGGAGTCAGCAAATGAAAATTATTGTTATCTTATCAAAAGGCTATTTCTGCAGGGAGCCTCTTAACACAGGAGAAGTCTGGCAGGTACTTGAACCTGATAGACTTGTTATGCAAATAGCTTTAGCTATAGGGGAAGGGCTGATAATGAAATCACTGCAAAGCCAGTTGCATATTATAGCAGTGACAAAAAAAAAAATCAGGCAGGGTCCCAGCCTATGGATAAAGAGCAGTGCAGAATTTATGTGAGTACCGTGTTTAATTTATTATAACTAAGCTGTCAGGAGGCATGCTTTGACAAATGTGTAACTAACTCATATGAATGAGTCAATTATCACCAACAACCAAGGTTCAGAACCAACCAGGGTGATGGGGGCTTCCTTTTTTCTCTTTTTAACTCCAAGACAGGTTTGCTAATAGGATTTTAGACTTTTAGGTCCTTTAAAAAAAAAATGTGCTTTTTTTTTTTCTCTCTGCTGTCTTCAAATAAGGAGGCTGGAAACAAACCTGAAAAGCACTAACCGGTATCTCAGCATCCCTGTCCTCTCTATGCTGCTATAGGCAGCAGCCAGACACCTTGGCAATCAGTGGTGTGTCATCCGGGTCCTCTAGTGAGCAGTACTTGAAAGGTTTACAACACGCATCCACGGTCGGGTGTGTTCTCATATGCCCAACGGACACTTCCGCCTAGCCAGTTCCAGGTCAGGATAGCCATTTCCGGGTCAGGGCATCTCGCGTGACCAAGATCCGTGACGTTCCATTGGCTACGTAGGCGCGCAACGGTGGCCATGTGATCTACGCGCTTGTGGTGTAGTAGTGACGTTGATCTGTCCACAGCCAGCCTTTAAAATCTGGCGCCATGTTCCTGGTCCTTCTTCTTCTTCTTCTTCTTCTTCTTCTTCTTCTTCTTCTTCTTCTTCTTCTCCTCCTCCTCCTCCTCCTCCTCCTCCTCCTCCTCCTCCTCCTCCACACACGTGTTTCCCGCAGGCCTGTTCACTCTCTGTCCCTTTATCTTTAATAAAACTCTTATTAGCGGACATTTCCATGCAGGGTAAGAACACAGCGCAGCCGAATAACTAACAGTACTAGCGACTCCTATGGTTTATATATTAAGTGTGTCCCACAGACTCCTGTGTTTTGAATTCTCTGTCTGCACCCAATGGCACTTTGTGAGGAGGTTGTGGAGCCTTTTGAAGGTGGAGCCTGGCTGAAGGAACTGGGTCACGGGTGTGTGGACCTCAAGGATTTTAGCCAGTCCCACCTCTGACTGAGCATTCTCATAGTGAGAACCATGTAATGAGAAACTGCTGTGAGCTCCCACCACATAGGGAGCCTTCTACCAGGTGTTTGCCTCCATGATGGACCAGACACACACCCCTCTCCAAACCATAAACCCAAATAAACCTCCCTCCTTTAAGTTGCTCCTGGCAGGTATTTTATTGTTCGGCTGGAACCTCCAGCTCACTCCTGCTTGATCTGAAAAGCCCCATTCCTCTCTCTCCAAACCCCACCCTCTCAGAGAATCTCCAACAAAGAAAAGGCACCAAAAAGCCCAGTTCTGCATTCTCAGCAGCTGCAGCAGCTCCTCCCCTGAAGCTGCCAGCAGCCCAAGCCCCACCTGAAGTGGTCAGCTTTTGGCCATACTTGGGCAGAAACCCAGCTTGTGGCGGACACATCATCACCCCTCGCCTACAGGCTATATAAGTTCCCTGCTTCAGTTCCACCATGACTTCTCCCATCTCTGGGACTGAAGGACTCGCCTGGGAGTTGCTTTGCTCAAACAAACCTGTTCTTTTACTTTTTAAATTTGGCTTGATCTGGCTTACTGAATCCATGGAGAAACCTATTATCACAATACAGAAAACCTATTATTTACTACAGCAATGAGAAAAGTAACTAACATATTAAGATCCTCAATGATGAGTCCACTTTAGTTCAGAAATCACATGGCAATAGGGTACCAAAAGGTGTTAAAGCTATGGCTCAGTTGTTAGGAGCAATGGCTGCTCTTCCAGAGATCCTGAATTCAATTCCAAGAACATGTATGGTGACTCACAGTCATCTATAACTGTCTACAGTCCTATCGAATCTGATTCCCTCTTCTGATGTGAAGACAAAACATCTGCACACATAAAATACACAAATAAATGGGAGAGAGGGAGGTAAGGGAGAGAGAGAGGGAGGGAGGGAGGGAGGAGAGAGAGAGAGAGAGCGAGAAGAAAATTAAGTCAGGCAGTGGTGGCACACACCTTTAATCCTAGTACTCAGGAGGCAGAGGCAGGCAGACCTGAGTTCAAGGCCAGCCTGATCTACAGAGTGAGGTCCAGTACAGCCAGGGCTACACAGTGAAACCCTGTCTTGAAAAACAACAGCAACAACAAAACAAAACAAGAACACAATGACATTTCCAGCCATGTGAAAGAGATGGCTCAGAGGATAAGAATGCGTAAGCTCTTGCAAAGGACCAGAGTTTAGCTACCAGAACCCACATCTGGCAGCTCACAACTGCCTGTAACTCTGGCTCCAGGGGATCTGATGCCCTCTTCTGGTCTTCAAGGGCACCTGCACTCATGTGCACAAAGCACACACACACATAATAATAATCATTTTTTAAAAACCCTTTAAAGAAGATATTTCTAGTCTTGTTTATTTTTAGAGAATAGGCAGTTTACTTTCATACAGTACCCTGTGACTTGTTCTATAAAGGGAACTGAATCAATAATCTGAATGATTCCCCTTTAAAACAATTTCACTAAAACTCTCAGATATTTTCTTTCCCAACTAGTACCTGCAAAGATGAAAAGCTTATAGTTGGAGGGTGTTAATTCCTCATTCATTTTTCTCTGTATGAGACAATAAGTATAAAAGCAAACCAAAGCTCTCTAAATAGACATTTCAAATGCAAAGTGTGTCGTTGTTTACAGTTAACTGCAGATTTGAACAGGTCTAATGAAATCACATTTGGTTGTAGTAGATTTGTTAGCTGAGTAACAGCAGGCTAGAGCAGTCATTCTTATCTACAAATTCAAAGGGTGGAACTAGGGATGTAGCACGGTTTTTAAATGCACTTGCCCAGTATGTCCTACACTTTCATAAACCAGTTCATGGCTGTAATCTCAGTACTCAGTAGGTAGAAGCAGAAGGATAAGAAATTCAAGGCCAACACTAGCTATATACCAAGTCTGAGGACAGCCTGAGACAAGGGAAACCCTATGAGGGGGGGCAGTATTTGGAAATAGCAGACTGGTTTCTATCTGTTTTATTTCTGTTGCTAAGCAATATAGGGGAGAAGGGGTTTATTTTAGCTAACAATTCCAGGAGACAGTCCATCATTGTGGGAAGTTCATGCCAGCAGGAGCTTCAATCATGCAGTCACATCCTATCCACAACCAAGAGCAGAGAGAAAATGGACACATGCATGATCACTTGCTTGCTTATTTGTGCTCACTTTGATTTCTCCACTTTTACACAGTTCAGGACCCCCTGCCTAGGGAATGGTACTGCACACAGTGGGCTAGGTCTTTCCACATCAATTAACTTAGTTAAGACAATCCCCCACAGGCCAATCAAATGTAGACAACTCATCATTGAGACTACCTTCCCAGATGACTCTAGGTTGTGTAAAGTTGACAGTCAAAGATAACCATCACACTGTCCTAAGATGTGAAATGTTATGATCAGTGTCCAATGTTCATATTTATAACTAAAAAGGAGTGTAGAAGAGACTCCATGGTTGAAGAATCTTAATGCTATGGAGAAAATAGGATTGGAGGTGTGTGATCAAGAAAAACCTTGGGACCACATGTAATATTTTTGCTAATGAGAAAGTAAGACAATACATTAAAGAAAGAAAAGATTGCTGGGCCTGGTGGCACAGGCCTATAATGCCAGCTACATGGGAAACGGAGACAGGAGGATTACAAATTCAAGATCTGCCTAGGTTTCAGAGTGAGTTCCAGTCAGCCTGAGTAACTTGATGACTGATAGCTCAGGGGTAGAGAACTTTCCTAGTACACCTGAAGTCTTAGGTTTAATCCTCAGTAACTAAAGACAGAGAGAAGCGGAGAGAGGAAGGGGTGTGTGGTGTGTGTGTTTGTGTGTGTGTGTGTGTGTGTGTGTGTGTGTGTGTGTGTGTGTGTGTGTGTGTGTTGTGTGTGGGGGGGGGGATGATGAAGCATTTCCATATCTCAAATCAACAATAAAGCACATAATCACCCGATTTCCATTTGCCTTCCTGCCTCATTAGAACCTGTTAGGATTTTCCTGTGTTCTCATTAAGATGTACTTTTTTTTCTTTGCTCTTAACATATGTATTCTCAAAGATACTGTTTTCTGTGTTTGCTCCCCTACACCACCTACCCCCACCTTTCCAGTGTTCTAGAGCTTTCAAGGTCTAAAGTAGCTTGGGATGAGTACTCCTGAAAATAACAAAGTTGGAAAATGTAATCATGATTGGAATTGGCCTCCCATGGGATTTGTCAGAAGGAAACAGAAGAAGAAGAAGGAGATATTCTATAGCAAGCATGACCCTAAAAGTTTTCACCATCAACCATGTACCTTATCCTTAAATTCACAGGAACAGTACTGTGCCGTTTAAGACTACAATCATACTCTTGAGATAAACACACTTAAGTAGAACTTGTGAGTCAAATCACATCTTTGCGGCATGGTGGAGTGGGAAAGTGTATCTGTGAATATGTAATGGAGTTTTCTAGGCCAGCTTCAGAGAAGGTTGGTCAAGGTTATCGGCACAGCAATGGAATGAAAGGGAAATTCTTTGGATCCAGGGAGATTTCTCTCTGTGTGTGAGGTGCTCTGAAATGTGGTTGCAAGCCACTAGAGTATCTTTGGCTCTTCCGTTTCCTCCACCTCCTTCTGTGGTTCCCAGATTTCAGGAAGTGGTCCTTTCTTGGCTCCCATGTGAGTGCTGCCCACCTAGCAAGTGCTGGTAGCCAGTTGTTCTGACTTGTGGCAGCCCCCATGCATTCTGCAGTTAGGGCAAAAATGACGAAGCTGGGCTGAGGAGCAAGGATATGCCCTCTAGCCTTGGCCCTGTACCTCACCCTCCAATGCAACTCTCTGAGTTTTCCCTTGGCCCTAAACCTCACAGTCACCTTTCGACGCCATGTCTCTGAGTTCTCTATCCCAAGGGACGTGGCGCAGGTCCAGGAGGGATTAGATAAACAAACAATTTTCGGGACCCCGAGCTATGTTGCATTTGAAATGGAAATGAAATACAAACTCAAGCTCTCATACAAACTCCTTTGGGGTCAAACATGTTTAGAATTCTAAATCTGATCAAATTTCAGACAGCTAAACTGGCACATTGGCTGCACGTTATGTAACAAGGCAGAAGGATCTGGGACAGGACACTACCATCAAATGGGAATATATCTGCATTGGAACACATGAATATTCCCATTAAGAAAGATAATGACTATAAATAGCCCCTCATCAGTTCAGGGCACACACTGCCCCTTCGTCAGTTCACATAAGGTCAAGTTTTGCTGCTGGATGACTCAACTACAAAAGAACTTCTATTTTCAGGGCTCTTTGGGTTTAACGACTGTGGATGAAGATTGTCGAGCTAGACAGATATTAAGGAGGATGATCCTGTTTGGTTTGTTACCATGACTCTTTGTGGAAGATAAGACCACACATAGGCATAAATGAGGGGGAAAAAAATGTGTGTTTTCCTTCCCTATTTATCAGCACTTTGGGTCATTTACTTTCTCCTCCCACAGTCTCTGAAGCTCTTGTTTGGAATACCAGGTGTTGGGGCATCTATTCCCAGTTCTAATACCTGGTAGTGGCTTCTAATGATTGGTTCTTACTCTATTACTAACTGAGTCTTCCTTCACTTGGGGATTTGGGGCCTACTCAAGCTGAATGAGCATCTTAGATGCATTTGGTACCAGTGTGGCCCTCTCCTAGGACTAGGCCCCAAACGTAAGATCTCAGCTCTGAGTCACCCTTTGGTCTCTATGTTGGTTCTACTGTCTTAGTCTCAGTAAATCTGGCCTGGTGGGGCTATCAGGGACCTCACGCCATCCCGCAGGGTTTTCCTCTTGCTCTCCAGACCTTGTGTGTTGGCTAGGACACTTTATCTTGATGCCTTAGGCCAAAGATCCTACTTTGCCCCCCCATCATCTTGGAAGCTGAAGCTTGAGTCCTGTGTTGAAAATCCTAGAACAAAGCCCGATGACCTAGCTGCCATACCTGCAAACCCGGCAGTTTTCCGTGTCTCTCTGCCCCCAGCGTAGACATCAGTTACAGATGTGCATCATCTACAGAGCTGGTTTGCAGGCCGTGTGATAATGAGGACTGATAACAGCTGAATCAGCTGGGATCCCTTAGTCTTCAGATTCTGTGGGAGCTCCTGAGGCCATTTACTAGGACAACCCCTGGGTTGTAACACGCTAGAGGGCCCAGCTAGGACCAAGCACGTTCCATAGCTTGGGTTTCAGAAATCGCAGATCAAGACCTTGCTGCATACATACACAGAAATACTCACTGTGAAATGAAGTGGTTGAATCCCTCACACCATGCTTCTGGGCGCAGCAAAGTGGGTGGAGGATTTCTGAAAAACAAAAGCAAGGCTTTTGCAGTAAAATAAACTGAGGTTTGGTAAAGGGCAAAATATCAGTTAGTGTTTGATGCCCTTCTAAGCAGCGGAGGGGGAGAAAAATTGCTCCTTCCCAGGTGAGAAGCATTCCCGTGTGGAAACCCACAGAGCCAGCCCCTCCTCCTGTGGTCACTCATTTTCCCAGATTGAAGGGGACTTTGTCCTGACCTCAGCACTAGTGAGAGGCCCAAAGAGCAGGGGCATTCTTCAAGAACAGACACGCTAATGAGCAGCCAGACAAACACACAAACCATTGTATCTGAGAGCAGAGGATTATGGGTGCTGTAAGAAAGCTATAAGCATAATGCTAGGGGGCCTAGAGAAATCGACTTTTAATTATGCAGGGTTTTCAGATCATTATGGTGCCATTTGAATTAATTATATGATGCATCTAAAGCATACTCATGATTGCATCAGTCACATTTTAACTGTTTCCTACGTGCCAACCTCTGCAATAGGCAGAGGAGAAATTGAAAGCCTCCAAACAGTGCCCCAGCTTCTAGGAGCTTCCCAGAGGGAGGCAGACATAGTCCATGCCTGATCACCAGAGGTCCATGAGAACAGGGCATAACAGGAAAGTTCCTAGGTAAGCGGCTCACTAGACCACCTCACCCCACCCCCGATGAGAAATCAGCAAAGGAGAAAACATAGAGACTTGAATTTATCTACTAGTTCTGAAAAGAGATTCGTCTACACAACAGAAGTGGGGCTCAGGGGTGACTCAGTGGGTAAAGGTACTTGCTATGCAAGCAAGGGGGTCTGCATTTGAATCTCTAGAACCCACAGAAAAGCCAGGCATGCCCACACAGGCCTATAATCCCGGCATTGGAAGGGAGGGGGTGGAGTCAGGCACATCCTGGGAGCTCACTGAGCAGTGAGCTTAGCTGAAACATGAACTTCAGGTTCAGTGAAAGACCTTGTCTCAAAATATAAAGTGGAAGACAAAAGAGGAAAACACCAGACATCTTTCTTTGATGTCTACACCAGTGTGCATGGGCACACACACCCCTCCTTGGACACAACAGTAATGGTCACATGCACAAAGCCGAAGTGAACTGACTGTACTCCTTGTCATTAGTGGAAATAGGGGCTGGTGGGTAAATTGAGTTCAGTAAATAAAAGAACATTTTCACACACTCAAGTCATGACTGTACATTTTGCTTGAGTACTAACTGCTTTCTAAAGCAGAATACTGCTCGGCTTCAAGGGACAGAGGAATGGAAAGCTATAAGAACAGCTAGAGATTAGAAAAAAAAATGTTTTAGATAATGTGATTGCAATGCATCTCTTAGTATCTATTCTCTCCCCATTTCTTATATCATAGTTTTTATTCTGACATTGCTACCATAACAAAGGCTACAATTTCCTGGGCATCTTGATACTGGATGTGGCTACATGACTGAATTCTGACCAATGATGTACAAGTCAAATTGTTCCATGGTGTTTCCAAAGAGTCTACTCAGAGAGAAGAGACGTGCTACCTTCTTTCTTCTCTGCTTGTGCACTCTATGTGCTGGGGCCTGCTGGTGTAGGAATTTGGGGGCTAGCAGTCCATGATGCAGAAAAACCAGCTCTCCTTTGGATAAAACCTATAGGCATTTCAATGTAATGTAAGAAGATGAATCTGACAGAAAATGACAGTTTGGAGTTTGCCTGCCTCAATGCCTGAGGTCTGAACCTAAAATTGAACTCCTATAAAGATAGCCCCATGGTCACAGACAGCACTAAAGCTACGTGAGGTTGACCTCTGACCTCTATATGCACACTCATGCTCACACACAGAGACACCTTCACACATAAACACACACACATGAAGCAAGAGGTAGAGAGTCAGTGTGAAAGAAACACAGCTCATTCCTGCTGCCTTTGAAGATGGATTGGGTGGGCTGTGAAGCCAGGAATGCAGCAGCCCCTTGTGACATGAGGCTGAGCACCAACCGTTACTCAAAAAAACCAGAGGGACCCTCAGTTCTATACACACATGGAACTGAATTATGCTTGTAACCTGAGTGATGAGAAAGCAAATTCTCCCCCAAGCCTTGGAAAAGAATGCAGCCCTGCTGAATGCTTGGTCTTAGCGCAGTGGAGTCACATCGAATTTCCAGGCTACAGAACTGTGAGATAATAAATTTGGATTGTTTTAAGCCACGAAGTTCAGGGTAATTTGCTATAACAATAACAGAGACCTAATACATCAATCAAGCACCACATCCTCTCTACTCTACTGCAGAGTCCCTCTTTCCCATTCCAAACCAGCCATACATCATCTCAGCCCATACTTCCAGAGAAACCTGTGTCCTCCATTTCATCCTCTGCAGTCCAAATGGTATCCAGTGGCTAAATTGCCTCATAACATACACATTTGACCTTGTATGACCTTGCTCAAATTTCCTTGCAGATCCTTACTGCCAGTATGACCAAATCTCAACCCCTTTACATAATATATAGCTTATCTTTCCTACCATTTCAAACCGTGTCCTCCACTCAGAACCTGTACCTCCCAACAAGTTCTCTCCTTTCCTGCCTCAGGACCATTGCACATGCTGGACTGACCCAGTTGGCCACCTGGTGGGCTCTTGTTCATTCTTCATGACTATCTATCATGCTTAATACAATATTCTATAGTTAAAACGTTTGTTTTTATGTTTATGGATGTGCTGCCTGCCTATATGTCTATGCACCACATGTATGCTGCTGCCTCAGAGGTTAGAAGAGGGTACCAGATCCCTCAAGACGAGAGTTACAACCAGTGTGGGTACTGGGAATAGGACCCAGGTCCTCTGGAAGAGCAGCCCATATTCTTAACCACCAAACTGTCTCTTCAGACCCATTATTCTGTAAATTTTTGACGAATAAGTGACTACATGAATAAATACATATATGTTGTAAGTAATAGTTCCAGGAATAAATACAACTTGGCCCCCAAAGTGGCACAATAAATAGAAAAGCATGAATAGCTCTCTTGGATGAAAGCAGATTCCAGGTAAATTGTTCACAGTAAGCAGGGCAATAGTGAATGAAGGAATGCTGACTTGTGTTGAACTTGACAATATAATCCCCAGTCTCCACTTCTGAAGTCCACATATCCCCACATACTTGAACACGACTGTGTTTGCTACTTGTCTTGTTGCTGCCCCAAACCACCTGACAAAAGCGACTTCAGGAGGGGAGGGCTTATTGGGGCTCACAGCTCAAGGGACAGTCCATTGTGACAGAGAAATCACGGTGGGAGGAGTGAGAAGCAGCTGGTCTCATTGTGTCCCCAGTCAGGAAGCTTGCTTTCTCCCTTCTATCTAGGACACCAGCCTAGGGAATGATGCTGCCCACATGTGGTGGTGGTGGAGGGGTGGCGGTATCTTCCTAGTTCAGTTAACTTGATCAAGATAATCCCTCAAAGACATGCCTAGAGATTTGCCTCCAATGTGACTTTCAATATGAGTCATACTAAATTCTTGGTCCCCGAAGCTCCAGCTGAATACCTCACTTTGCAGGTTACCTCACCAGCTCCCAAATCCTATAATATCAGAAGTGAGGAAAATATAGCTTCCAAAAAAGTTTCAGCTGGAATGGTGGTGTGTTCCTAGCACTTAGGATGCTGAGTTTGAGACCAACTTTGGCTACACAGTGAGACCCTGTCTGTTCACTTGCATGCTTCACTTTTTAATTGGGTTGTATTTTATTAGTTATTTTTTATTGAAAAAATACTTATACATTATACTTTGATCATGTTTTCCCTGACCAATTCCTCCTAGGTCTTCCCAACCTCCCAACCCACCCAACACATATTAGTTCTCTCTCTCTCCAAAAATATATCCAAAGCAAACAAAAACAAAAACAAGCAAACACCACATGGAAATAAAATAAAAACCAACAAAATATAACCCTTTTTATCCCTCAAAAGTATCCAGGAAAAGTGGAAGAGTCCAGATTTAAGTTAAGACATTTTTCTTCAACATTTGCATACTCTACAGTTTTCTTTTTTTTTTAATTTTTTTTATTTTTTTTTATTTTTTTATTTTTTTATTTTTATTTTTTTACCTTTTTAGAGCTTTATTGGTGGGGGGGGAGAGACAGAGAAAGACAGAGAGAGAGAGAGAGAGAGAGAGAGAGAGAGAAGGGGGGAGAGGGAGAGAGGGGGACCGACGGGGGCGGGGGAGGAAGGAGCCCAAAGGAGAGGGGACAGAGAGCTTTTTTTTTTTTTTAACTCTACAGTTTTCTATTCATGAAAGTCTATTACTTTGGGAGACAAATTAGGTGAACACATATGCAAAAAAAAAAAAATGCCAAAAGTCAATTAGCAAGCAACTCTCATGAAGGAACAAAATAAAATTATCAAACACAGGTATAGCTAGAGTTTTCCTGCCTGGCCCACAGTCAGGACAAATCTCTCTCACCTGCCAGTCCCACAGCCGCTCAGACCCGACCAAGTAAACACAGAGACTTATATTGGTTACAAACTGTATGGCCATGGCAGGCTTCTTGCTAACTGTTCTTACATCTTACATCTTAAATTAATCCATTTCTATAAATCTATACCTTGCCACGTGGCTGGTGGCTTACCGGCATCTTCACATGCTGTTTGTCATCGTGGCGGCTGGCAGTGTCTCTCTGACTCAGACTTCCACTTCCCAGCTTTATTCTCCTCCTTGTCCCGCCTATACTTCCTGCCTGGCCACTGGCCAATCAGTGTTTTATTTATTTGACCAATCAGCAACACTTTTGCCATACAGAACATCCCACAGCACACAGGGAACACATTCAGCAAGAGTGTGAAGAGGTCTCCCCATGAGGCCAAGCTGGGTCTCTGGGGGCTGTGAATTTTGAGACAGGTACTGAACAGAAGGGCCATACAGCAGTTGCAAAGGAGGAGGGTGTTCGGGAAGGAAGGGGGGCGTAGGGAGGAAGATAAAAAGTATGGCCCCTAGTTGTCGTTAACATCAGTTTTAAATACCTCAGAATGTGTTCAGAAGGGACTCTTCTTATTTACTCATAAAAGCAATAAAGCAAGACATTCAAGTGCAATCAAACTGTTGGGAAAGTATTAACTACAGCCTTGGAGATGCCATTCTGATTGCAATTAGTAGAGCCCATTAATGGAGCTAAGTAGTTAGGCATGCGCCTGTATCTGGCCCCTCAGTATCACACTCCAATCCTAGGCAACATGGTTTATTGTCCAAAATTGCATCTTATACACTAAAACTTAATTATTTTAAAATGTTTACATTTATTTGTATTACATGATTCCATTTCAGTATATATAAAAAAAAAATCCCCCAATACAGGAATAATAGAGTGAAAACCAAGATTTCCCCCATTCCAATGCTTAATCCAGCCTCCACCCTATAGCTGTATGGTGAGTGTTCCTCCTTCGGACTTTTTATATGCATTTATTACATTTGTTCTTAATGTATATGTACTTATGTTTGTGCTGTAAGTACAATATACATTTTATGGTGTATTAATCTTCATATTTGTAGTTTGGGGCAGTAGAAATGAGACTACATGCTACATGTAAGTGGCCTGGCTCTTATTTTTTTTCCATGCTGGAATACAAATTGAACATCATCTCATGTCAACACCATACCTAAATAATGGTCTACAATGTGGGCATATCATGTTTTATTTAGCCATTCACCTGTTGTGTACATGTAGATTGATTCTAGTTTTCTGGCTGTGAGAGAGACAGTTGAAGTAGTTCACAATGCTATGTCACCTGTGATTTCCAACTTTTAAAGGTTTCTTTGGGCTGGCAGATAGCTTAGTTGGTAAAGGCACTTGCTGTACCAGCCTGATGACTTGGGTTTGATCCTTGGAACCCACACAAAGGTAGAAAGAGAAAAACAACGCCATAAAGTTGTCCTCTGATCTCTACACACGTGCTGCGGTGCGAGCGTGTGCGCACACACACACACACACACACACACACACACACACACACACACACCACACACACACTCACACACACACACACACCACACACACACATACACACAAATATATTCATTTTTAAGATAAATTATATTTGGTGGCCAACATTTCTCACTGGGAAACCCTTCCATCCTACAAAGAAACTTAAATGCCAAGAGAGCTGACCCTGACTGCCTGGTCTCCTGAACTGGCCCTGACTGCCTGGTCTCCTGGAGATGACTCAGGAAGTGGAGGAACCACAGACCCCTGGAACACCAGAGAATGCTCTGGGAATGGTAACCTCGACTTGCTCAAGTCCACCAGCATCAGGGTTTGAACCCTACTACTAGGCTCTTGCCACTTGCAAGAACCGGCCCAACAATCTCCACACCCCAACCCACATGGCACAGGCCAAGATCTGTTGAAAACTTCCATGTGCTGTGATTATGCCAAAGGAGAATAAGGTCCAAATTTCAAAGAAATAGTTGAAGGCATTTTTCAAAATCAAGACTAGATGATACAAAAACTTTATCTCACAGTAAACTACAGCCTCATCAAGAGTGAGCAATGGCTCCAGGGTGGAAAGATGCCTGGGCTTCCCCCTGCAGCCACTAGACTCTTAATCCTCACTCCTCTTACGTAGAGAAAAGCAGGGGAGGGGGATATTTGAAGAACATTAGGCGGGAAAGCACTCGGAAGGAAGCAGAGCCGAGCGGCACCGGAGTCACACCACCTAATGGCCGCCACTGCCATAGGAAGCACAAGTTTTACGGTTAACAGCTGTGGCAGTTTCTTCCGTAATAATAGTTGAAACTGAGGAAGGCGATAAAGAGAAAAACAAGAGAGCATGCTTAAGTTTCAAGCTTGTTTGTTCTTTCACTTTTCTCTCTTTTGCCGGGGAGAGGACGGGAGTTAAGACCAGGTCTTGCTCAGTTGCCTATGCTGGCCTGGAACTCATAGTCATCTTCTACATGCTGGGACTTCAGGCATGTGTCTCTGTGCTGCATTGAATCTAGCAATTGTTGTTATCTTTACAGGTTCTCACGTAGCCCAGGCTGACCTCAAGCTCCTGGGTAGCCAAGGATGTCCTTGGGATTTTGATCTTCCTGCTTCCACCTCCGGCTGGGATTGAAACTGGCATGAGGCACCACACCCAATTTCTAGTTCTTAATAATATATTTCACCCTATTCCTTAAGCAATGTCAGGCTAGAATCATTAAAATGTCAAGTCACTCCACCAATGCGAATGACTTGCAATGAGTCCTTCACAAGCACTTACAGTCAGGAAGTGACACAGACTTCATTTCCTCTAGCTTTGAGCTCTGTGTGAGTCAGCTTCAAGTCATCTCAGAATCTCGAGCTTAAAGCAGCCAATGCTACCCCAGGTCTAGGCTGAAGACAGTGTGTGAGGGTGAGGATGTGGGGTGAGAGGGTCATCAAACTTCATTAATCCTTGGCCACGACTCCAACATTTCAATTCACAAAAGCCACGAGTGACATTTCTCGTTCTCTCTAAAACACACGAAGCTCACTTCTCGTTCTCTCTGCCACCACTGTACTCTGTCTACACAACACACAAGCACACAGGACACATGAACAGTTCGGCCATGCATGCACTCTGCAGGCAGTTGATGTAAAAGTAAATGCTGCGTCCATAGATATGACAGAGGGACAGGTTGATGTGTGGCTTGCTGTCTGAGCCAATGCGGTCATTTGCTGGCATCTGTTCCTTAATTTCCTCCTTCAACAAGAACTCAGCAACACCATCATATCCAACTGTTACTGTCCAGTGTGACAGAGAACTAGACCTTGCCCCAGGGTTGGCTAATGACCTTTCTCCTACGTGGTCCTTCACACAGACTGAGAACCAAAAACCTGCTCTTTTCCACACATGTTTTTTTGTTTAGTTTAAATATTAAAATTAAGAGTGTATATGTGTTTGTGTATGTGTACAATGTGTGTGTGCTTATGTGTTTTGTGTGTGTTTATGTATGTGTGTGATGTGTTTTTGTGCATGTTTATGTGTGGGCGTGTGATGTGTGTTTGTGTGTGTATATGTGTGTGATGCATATGTTTATGTGTATGATGTGTGTTTGTATTTTTTTATTTATTTAACTTTATTTTATGTGCATTGGTGTGAAGGTGTCAGATCCCCTAGAACTGGAGTTAGATAGTTGTGAACTGCCATGTGGGTGCTGGGAATTAAACCAGGGTCCTCTGGAAGAACAGCCAGTGCTCTTAACCCCTGAGCCATCTCTCCAGCCCATGTGTATGTTTGTGTACATGTGTTGATGTGTATATGTGATGTATGTTGATGTGTATGTGTGTGTGTGTGTGCGCGCGCGCCATGACATTTGTGTGGAGGTCGGAAGACAGCCTGCAGAAGTCAGTATTTCTCTTCCACTGTGTAGGGTGCAGGGATCAAACCTGGGTCATGAGGCTTGGCGATGAGGCAAGAGCACTATTGAGCCCTCATGCCAGCCCTCCACACACATCTTAAAAATCCACAATTCTTTAAGAATGGATGACTTTGGGGCTGAGGACAAGGCTTAGTCTCAATAAAGTGTCTGCCACTCAATAATGAGGATCTGAATTTAGATTCCCATACCTATGTGAAAGCCAGGCACAGTAGCACATGTCTATACCCTCAGTAGCACACGTCTATACCCTCAGTAGCACACGTCTATACCCTCAGTAGCACGTGTCTATACCCTCAGCAGCACATGTCTATAACCCCAGTGTTCCAGGGCTGGAGACTGGCAGACCACTAGAACTCACCGACCAGCCAGTCTATCTTAACTGCAATTAACATGAGAGAAGTGCCTCAAAAAGATAAGGTGGAACGCAGTTGAGGAAGACACTGACCACCAACATGTGACCTCCATGCACATGATCACACATATGCACACACCCACACAGACATGCTCACACACGCACACACACATTCACGACTTGGAAGAAGTGTGGTTCAAATCATGCTCTCTAGGTATTTCCTCATGATGAAATCCTTGATTGTTTATATGGGTTCCTTGTGATTATACGCTGTGATGGTGAATTGTTCTGTCACATCTAAGCGTTCCGGAGATAAGCATCACTAAGGATCACTCCCCAGTTAGATTAGCATCTTATGAGAAATTAACTGTCTATGAAGTAAGCTGAAGGCCCTGTGATACAGCAGAGGATAAAGGCAGGCAAAGCCAGGGCTTCAGCGCGCTGTGATTTCCGGAGCGTCGGTGCCTTCCTCTGGGGGTAGGACATTTAAGTGGCTTCATATGAAAATCACTGAGGCAGGGCCAGTCAGCCAGTCGTGTCTCACTCCTTACTGTTGTTGCTGATGGTACTGATTGTGGCACGAATCCTAATTGGTTTTAATATTAAAAACCTGGAGCTAGATATGGGGGTAAATGCCAAAAGATCTGCAAAGGAGCCAGCCACTAGAGAGACTTCTTACCTCTACCGAATCGAATCCTCAGCCTGAAAGGACAGATCTCTTCTCTCCACCCTGCCTCATCACTTCCTGTTTCCTCCTCCCAACCGCTGGGATTAAAGGTAGGTGCCACCACTGCCTGGCCTCTAGTGGCCAGCTCTGCACTCTGATCTCCAAGCAAGCTTTATTTGTGAGAGCACAAACAAAATCTCACCACAATTGATCTTGGACGATGCAGCTTTACTTAGAGTTTTCTCAGATCGCAAGGCAAAGTTCGACAGCCACGGAGCTGGGCAGGGCCACTACAGGCACCCCCTTGATGCAGAACGCTGGACACTAAAGCTTGCTACCCTGAGACTAACCATGCAGCAGGGTTCTCTGCCTGTCTGCTACTCCCCAAACTTACCGTGAGCAGAAACCACCCTGAGAGCCCTTGAATCCATCGGCTTGGGTCCACTCAAAAGTCAGAAACCGCCGGGCGGTGGTGGCGCACGCCTTTAATCCCAGCACTCAGGAGGCAGAGGCAGGCGGATCTCTGTGAGTTCGAGGCCAGCCTGGTCTACAGCGCGAGATCCAGGAAAGGCGCAAAGCTACACAGAGAAACCCTGTCTCGAAAAACCAAAAAAAAAAAAAAAAAAAAGTCAGAAACCATACCAGCAGTTTGAACAGAGAGATATTGGTGGAATAGGATCAAATACACAAGACTAACAAGAGCTCTAAAGAATACAAAAGGAATAGGTGCCAGGAGCAGCTGCTGCCTCTAGCAATTGTTCGGAGCGCCCATCCACACCCCAGCTGAGATTCAGACCCCACTGGGAAGGATGTGACCGTGGCCCAGGGTAACGGGAAGTCCTCTTTCGAGCACACACGTGTAGGCTGGCAAGCAGGAGAGGCTGCCTGCCTGACAGAGTGTCTTGAGACCCCCCCAGGCAGCGGCCTTATTGGAGGTGAGTATGGGGTGTTCAAATGTCACAGGGAGCCAAAGGGAACAGCATCAAAGGGACAATGAGCCCAGTGGCCTTTTCTCATGCAGTGGCCTTCCAATGCCCTCTACTGACGAAGCTCTGCATCTGCCCCACAGCCCAGCAATGCTCAGAGTTCACAGAGTGGAGCCCTGAGCTGAAGGGCAGAAGAGCTGGATTGCTGGTTCAGGAACAAGTGGAGGAGAGATCAGACGGAGGCGGCAGTGCTGTGGCACCAGCACCGGATTTAAGGAATTTCAACTTCCGGATCCTAACAGGCAGCTGCAGAGGGAATCAGCCCCCTCTAAGTCCTGACATTTCACATTTAAGATGTAATGAAGAGATCATGGAGACCCCTCTTCTCCCTGTTAAAACACCTTAAAAACCTGTCTTGTCACGGGGCATAAAATGTCCTCATTAAGGCTCATTGTTTTCTGTCCTGGAAGCTCCTTATCAGAATGAGGTCTTTCTGGGAGGTGTCCTATCAGAAACCTTTAGTGGTCAAACTGTCCTAGAGGTGGATGGCAGTGAGGAATAAAAGAGCTTGGCGACCAGCAGAGAGGACCACAGATATTTTCTGTCTTTCTGTCTGTCTCTGTTTCTGACTCTGTGTGTGTGTGTGTGTGTGTGTGTGTGTGTGTGTGTGTGTGTCTTTCTGTGCCTCTGTCTCCCTCTCCCAGTCTCTCTCTCTCCCAGTCTCTATCTATCTATCTATCTAACTATCTATCTATCTATCTATCTATCTATCTATCTATCTATCTATCTATCTCTGTCTCTCTCCTATCTCTTGGCCTCTAAGATTTCTTCCATCACAGGAAGGAAACGGAATCAATGAAAATCAAAGTGCGTCAAAACTCTAGCGTCAGGATCCTGGCCACAGAAGGGGGCACCCTTTTCCCCTGGGGCCTCGTTTCCTGTCACTGTCACTGTGAATGTTGTTCGTGGTTGGGAAGAAGCTGATGAGGATGGACAGTGGCTCCGTGTCCTTTTAGCCAACCCCAAGGTTTCTCTGTAAACTGTCTATTTTTATCCCTGCAGTTTTAATACTATTTCTGGATTCTGAACAACGGCAATATTAACTAACATTCCTTGAGAGCTTACTATGCATAAGCATTGTGCTGAGAATCTAGTCTTCACACAAACCCCACAGGGCAAAGAAATAGGTCCTCAGTTTTACAGATAAGGAAATGGAGGCTTTACAAAGTCCAGAAGCTGGTAACAGTGTGGCCAGTTTCAAACAGAGGCAACTCAACTGAACTGAACACTTACAGCCCAGGGCCAGGCGAGTGCCTCTAACAAGACACCAGTTCGTGTCATATTAATCGGTATTGTGGACAGGACACAGGAAGTTGGGTGACCTGTCATCCCAGTTACTTAAGCTTGTAGTGTTCAGATCACCAAGACATCAATCAGCCTGTAAACCCAAAGAATACTTTGGGATGCAGGATGATCAAAAATGGGGAGTATGAGATGAACATGTGTTCATCTGTTGTTGTTGTATATTTTTTCTGTCATTCTGATCCCTCCAAAGTCACAGCTGGTGAAACCAAATGGTCATTTTACCACAATCCGACCAACGTCAAGGATCACCAAGCACCATTTGTTCTCTAAGGCAAAGCCGCACATCTAATTACAACTCACTGTTAGTAAATTTGTAATAGACAAAAAGGAACTGACTGCTGTGGCTTCTCCTCCCCAGCAAAGCAAAACCATTCAGATGGCAGATTGCATGTCTAGTCTTTCTTTCTTGTTTCCATAAAGTTAGCAATCCATCGTAGACAGGAAAACCAGGGCAAACCTCAGATGAACAGATTGTACCATCAGCTCCGGCCACATTGTCTCTAATGGGGAAAATTAGCAGCTGAATGCTAACACCTGTCACCGTGAGCGGACCCTGGCACACACACCAGGTAGGAAGGCTGTGCAGTTCCTTGCAGCTATCTGGGCTCAGGTCACCAGAGACAACACACATGCCAAAGCCGCCAACGTGCAGACAGACTCCATTTAAAATCAGCTGGCTGTGGCAAATACCAGAGGAGATCAAACAGCATTCTTTAGGGAGAGTGGGCATTAACAGTGGGCTCTGAAGACGACTTTCTAAGGAATGTGGCACTCTAGCACTATGTAGACTCAGAGAGAGATGCCAATCTAGCAGAACCCACTAAGCACTTCCTTTTCAGAGGCAAAAGACACCAGGGACACACCCAGTGACTGGTGTTGTAACCTCACTGAGCCAGATTATGGCCTATTGTTCTCACAGGCCTCGAGGTCAATTGCAATCATCCCAGCTAAATGGATCATGCCACAAGTCCTTGTGCTTTGTAAAGGAGGTCCAAGCGAGGAAAGCCACATCTATTTTTCTGACGCTATAAATATGTCTTCCCTTTACAAGGGCTTCAGCCATTTTTCTACCTGGTTGCCTAGCAACGCTTTCACGGGACAGACATATTGGAGAGGGAAGCTGGAGACATACAGATGAATTTGTATTATTTCACAGATTCCTTTTTAAAAATCGATCTGTTGTGTTCTCCTGTGGCAGGGGTAAGGTAGCATGGAGGGTCAGTGCTAAACTATCATAGTCCGGTTACTCTCCTAACAGGGACACAGGAGAGCAAATTTCACAACCGTATTCAGCAAACAGAGGAAGGCAACCTGTTTATTAACAAAAATGCAAAACAGTGCCTCGGGTCCTCACAAAGACATTGAGTACATATAGTGCTCACTTATAGCCCTCTGCTGACAAGGTCTCGGGCAGCCCTGAGGGTAGCCTGCACTTTCACTGAGTCCTAGTTGAGGGACACGTGGACTGTGCTTCGTTCTTGTCCATCTGGTGGCCTTCCTTTTGCTAAATTATATTGCTCTGCAAGAAGTACTCAGTTCATTCTGGTGTTCATGTTCATTTGTGATGCTTAGAGCTAAGTATTCCTACATAATTCTTTAAATTTCCCCCATTCACATTTGTGGTTTGTCCTCTTTTTTCACTTGGAAATTTAAACTTACTTTTTTTTTTCTTAAAGTGGTTGGTAATTCATCCATTTTTAATATAAAAACTCATGATCTATACCTTGGCTCTTCTGTTTTTATAATATTCTGCTTCATTAATTTTCATTTCTGTCTTAAGTCCTCCCCTTTTGAAAATTCTAATTGCTCAGGTTAATTAACTGTCTTTCTTTAACATTAATAAAAGTTTTGAGGCTATGAATTTGCCTCTAATCTCTGCTTTAACTATTTTTTGTTATGCAGATCTTAATAATTACCTTTTACTATCTATTTGATTTCCATTGAGACTTTCTTTTCAGCTTGGGCTGTTAAAGACAGTGCAAATATTTTGTACCCAAGTGGTGAGACCTTGTTTTTCTGTTATTTGTTTTTAGTGTTTTTTTTTTTTTTTTTTTGGTTTTTCGAGACAGGGTTTCTGTGTGTAGCTTTGCGCCTTTTCCTGGAACTCACTTGGTAGCCCAGGCTGGCCTTGAACTCACAGAGATCCGCCTGGCTCTGCCTCCCGAGTGCTGGGATTAAAGGCGTGCGCCACCACCGCCCGACTGTTTTTAGTTTTATTGCATTGTAGTCAGAGAGTATTGCCTATATTAGCAATATGTTTGAAATTCGAATGTAGTTTTACACCTTCTGTAGTTTTATAGTGTGTGTAGTATGTGTTGCATGCGGTGTGTGGGGTGCATATGATGTGTGTATATGTGGGGAAGGGGTGGTGTGTGTGTGTGTGTGTGTGTGTGTGTGTGTGTGTGTGTGTGTGTGTGTACCAAGCACAATTTTGCTTTATAAAGTGCAGTATTTTAAAGAAATTAATAGAAAAAAATATTTAAGTGATCTTTTATTCTAGCCCACATATCTTCCATTTTCTGTGCCCTTGACCCTCACTGTGGATTTCAGTGGCCATTTGTCATCATTTCCCTTTGGCCTGAAGGATAATCTTCAGCATTTCTTGCAAGGCAGATCAAGTAACAAAATTTTTCAGGCCTTGCTTATTTGAGACTGAGATTATCTTTCTCTTACTCATTGATTAAAGGGTAGCTTTGCTAGGTATAAAATTCTTGGTGGTCAAATACTTTCAACACTTTGATCATATCATCATACTGCCTTCTGACTTTGAATTTTCATAAGAAAACTTACCCATTAATTATATTGGTGTTCCCCTGTATGTGACCAAGTGTTTTCTCTTGTCAATGTCAAGATATCCTCTAGTTTTGTATTAATATGGTGGTTTGAATAAGAATATCTGTAAGGATTCTGTCCTTAATTACATCATCAGCCTGCGATGGTGTCCCAACCTAGAAAGTGGGTGGGCCCTCTGTGCGTCCCTCTCTTTCCTTTCTGCTCCTTCCTTCTGTCTGTCTTCTCTTCCTCTCTCTCCCCGCTTCCCTTCTCTCTCTCTCTCTCTCTCTCTCTCTCTCTCTCTCTCTCTCTCTCTCCCTCTCTCCCTCCCTCCCTTTCTCTCCCCCCTCAATAAAGCTCTAAAAAGGTAACCATGGCTTGTGACTCTCTTCCAGCACTCTCCTCCATCATGGCCACCACAACGCCGCCATTTAACCAACATTGGTGCTGTGACTCGGATACACCACCAAACACCAAGGACCTGCTGTGACCACTGCCACCTGCTGCCTCCTCCCCCATCCAGCAAGACCGCGTGAGACCATGAGTGCACGCGTATCCCTTGCCACCTCCGCTGGACGCCCACACAGCTACCACTACTGATACCGCCATGATTCTTCACAGTGAGTCTGCAGTTCTCGAGGCTGTAGTCTGAGCTATATTCTTTGCAACGGATACCCCGGAGGTTGTCCTTGGGCTGTACTGGCAACGGCAGTCACATTTTTGCTCCTGACGAGGAAGTAAATGGTGTCTAGGGTTCAACAGTGGACCAACTGCAGTATAGTCACAGCCCTCACGATCCCTTGATGAAGAGGACTTGTGACTTGAGCTGATTTGTAGATCTCTCTCCACTCTCAGGGACACCCGAGATTGTAGTCTGATCCCAGTTTGTTATTTTAATTTTTTATTTTTCTCTCGGCTACAGCCATGAGACAAAGGGGCAGATACGATACATTTACCACCTACATTGGCGGACATGGGCGGGCACCGGTAAATCTGGCCGCATAACAGCGTCGCGGGAACTTCTGCCAGCGAACAGGCAAATAAGAGTTACTTTATCTCCAAGCTTTCTGCTAAAGCTCTAAACCTTTCTCCCTTCCCACTTCTGCGTCTGCCATGTGCAACCTTTTCTGTCTGACTTCCACCGGCAGTGGGCGGGCTCAAATGGGCGGGCTTGGGTGGTTTCTACGACTTGCCCTAACTCACCTTAACTCCACCCACTCATTCTCACGTGCATACAGACAGGGCCTTGATCTTTGCCTTGTCCCTAATTCCAAAAAAAATAAGTTCTCATGCAGCACAAGCTTTTCTCTTCCCAGTTCCCTGTTCTAACTCACTGTTCAGCCAATGATACAGGACCACCACAGGACCACCACAGAACCGGAGTCCAGAAATCATCAACATCTTGTCAAACAGAAAGTTCCCAGCCACAGCCAAGAGGGATACATGTCTCCAGAGCAAACGGATGACAGACAGCATTCCACAACACCTGTCTACCTCAGAAGACTCCCCCAAGAGCCAACCAAGTCCAGTTGTCAGCTGGAAGCAGTTTTTGAGAGGAACGATGACGCCCCTATTCCCATCTACCTGCTTTTTTATAATAAGTGAAAGTCTGGGATGTAAGGATTCTATCCTTAATTACATCATCAGCCTGTGACAGCGTCCCAGCCTAAAAAGCGGGTGGGCCCTCTGTGTGTCCTTCTCTTTCCTTTCCGCTCCTTCCTTCCGTCTGTCTTCTTCTCTCCCTCTCTCCCTCCCCACTTCCCTTTCCTCTCTCTCTCCCTCCCTCTCCCTCCCTCTCTCTCTCTCTCTCTCTCTCTCTCTCCCTCTCCCTCTCCCTCTCCCTCTCCCTCTCCCTCTCCCTCTCCCTCTCCCTCTCCCTCTCCCTCTCCCTCTCCCTCTCCCTCTCTCTCTCTCTCTCTCTCTCTCTCTCTCTCTCTCTCTCTCTTTCTCTCTCTCCCTCCTTCTCTCCCTCTCTCCCTCTCCCCCGCCTCAATAAAGCTCTAAAAAGGTAACCATGGCTCGTGACTCTCTTCCAGGACTCTCCTCCGTTGGCATGGCCACCATGGGCGTCGGCCAGCCACGAGCAGCACGCCGTTTAACCAACAATATCCCCCCCATAGGCTCATAGATTTGAATGCTTGGTCACCAGAGAGTGGCACTATTAGGAGGTGTGGCCCTGTTGGAGGAAGCATGTCATTGGAGGTGGGCTTTGAGATTTCAAAATGCTCAGGCCAGGCTCAATGTCTCTCTCTTCCTGCTGCCTGTCTATCTGGATGTAGAACTCTCTGGTAGCTACCTCTCTAGCACCATGTCTGCCTGCATGCCACCATGCATTTCATCTATATTAGATGATAATGGACTAAACCTCTGAAACTATAAGCCAACTAGTGTTTTCCATTTAGCATTTTTCTTTATAAGAGTTGCCATGGTCATGGTGTCTTTTCACACCAGTGGAACGCTGACTAAAACACTTTTATTTTTATTGAGCTTTTGTTTGTATAGATTACTGTTTTAACCAAATTTGGGTTGTTTTAACCCATTATTCTCATATAAATACATATCAATATATTGATATGTATTTATATGTTTCCCCTCCTTCTGAAACACCATTCACATGTACATTAGAAGGTATGACAGTGTTTAATGTTTTGTGACGCTGTTCTTTTTTTTTTTTTCAGTCTTGTTCCTGTGTTCTTCAGATCCATTTCCACAGACCTAACTGCCGAGCTCTCTGTGAGTTTTCTTTCTAATTTCAGTTACTGAACTTGTCACGGTCACTGATGGCAGGATGGTGTGTGTACAGCACAGTGAAAACACATACAGCTCTGGAGATGAGCTTTATAGATTAAGCTTGTGCACTACCATTCACTGGTGTGAGAACCCACACACCTTACCTGACTTCTCTCTGTCTCACATTTCTCATCTAGAAAACGAGACGATTAATAATGTTTGAGATCAGGACGGTTTGAGAGTTAGTTGAGATAATACCCTAACTATTCAATACAAAGTTTGTTGTAATGTAAGGCTTTAGTAACACTTGGCTATATTATAACTGTTGATAGAGGACTCTGGTGATTGTAAGCAAGTATACTCTAGAATGAGTTTTGACTCCAAACTTGAACCCAGGGATGAGAAATGAACCCCATACATAGTTGACCCTTTCAGCATTTCTCTCAAGTTTCAATATGTTTGCTTCATCAGTGTATTTGTGTCTATCGATTGTTTCTCTAAATGATGCTCTGTTACAGCAGTAGTGTCATTAGATAAGAGCCTTGACACGTGATATTTTTATCCTCCTGCTGTAATCTTAATCAAAAATACCACCGCAATTACTCATATGTTAGAGGCTTAGTCCCCAGCCTGTGTGGGGAGGTGGTGGAAACTTTAGGAGGTGGGAGTCTAAGGAGGCCTTCCAGTTACGGGTGATATGTCCTTAGCGGGGACAGTGAGACCTGAGACCCCAGCCTCTTCTGTTCTCTCTCTCTCTCTCTCTCTCTCTCTCTCTCTCTCTCTCTCTCTCTCTCACCTTCTGACCAAGAAATAAGGAATTTGATCTACCATGTGTTCCCACTACCATGTGACACCGTTGGACCAAAGCTGTGGGACCCATCAGACATGAACTGAAGACTGAAACTCCAAGCCAATGGAAAACTTTTCTTCTAATAATGTGGTTTGTGTTAAGTACTTGGTAAAGTGACAGGAAGTTGGCTAATGCAGCTCTTCTCCAGAAGACATGGAGCCTGAGTCTCAACACCTACAGGCACAAGTTGTCATTAAGCCCCAACCCACAGCAACAATTCAACTGCCACACTCTGCCTATTGAACGATAAGCATTTCCTCTGCTCTTAAGCAGTGCTGCTCTGTCTTGAAGCCCACTAGTCTGGACCTTTTATCCATGGCCCTAACCTATTCGAACTCAGGCTTGTATAAGCACCTTGCAATGATAGAATTTTGTCTGAAAGCACTTATTCCATGGGTCAAGACCAATAACAACCCCCCCCCCCCCGTCTCCTCTACCCCTCCACCCCCGGCCACCAGCACCTCTGATTTAGTTCTTCCCAGTCCTGGCTCTCTGCCTATGAGCTAATACCTGTAACATCCCCATCGCTGTGAGCCATCTCTTCATGTGTTAACCAATGTCAAAGTGTCTAGGACTAGAATATATAGTCAAATCAGTATGTATCAGTAGAGGGTTCCAGCAAGCAGTGTTCTGATAATTGCTAGTTAACTGTTAAGACTAAAACAAACCCTGGTGAACCCAGCAGAGAGGAGTTTTCAGTCCCATTTAATCAATCTACAGAAAGTCTAAGCAAAGATGAAGATAAACTGTCCAGTCTCCAAAATGAATGCAACTCAAAAGTTTCCCAGTGACAATAAACTACACTTTTTCCTTTACAAAGCATGATCACAAATGTGTTTGGTTCTATCCTCAAAATGACCAGGTGATCTATTAATAGGCAAGGTGATAATGATGACTCTCATTTCAGAGATGAGGGAGCAAGGCTAAAGGACACCCAGTGCCACTTAGCTATCAAGTAAGGAGCTTTGCTTGCAAACGAGTTTTCTTTACTTTTACTTCACTGAGTTTTTCAGAAAATTCCATGATTAGTCATCCCACAAGAAATTCAATGGCCAAACAACTTAAGAAGTGGTGAAGACTTTTATCATGGTCAAGAGCAGAGAAACCTGGTTCCTTTTGTTTCTTACAGTGTTCCCCACACTTGTCTGATCACCTTTTATCCAATAACTGTTAATGTACCATAGAATTTTGAGTAGCATTGCCATATACCACTCCATTTCCCAAGAAGCCCAGAGAATGCCAACTGAATAAAGATGTTGCTTCTTGGAGGAACCATTTTCTCTTAGGAGTCTCTAGCCTCTCACTAAATATTGCGTCCTGTCTGTAAAGAGAGAGGGTCTCTGGTGAGGATGGCCAGTAGACTATTGGGACAAATAAAAATGCATGGACATACTCACCATAAAATGTGGACCCTTCCTGACACAGTTCTGACTCAGTGTTTTCAAAGCACAGTTTACAGCACATCTACATCCAAACCATCCAGGAGGTGTGGAGAACATAAACATTCCCAGACTAGGGCTAAATCTAAGGTCAGGGACAGAGGATCTGCATTTTAACAAGCTCACTAAGTGATTCTGACACAACTCTCACTTGAGAAGCACAACTTAAGGTAGCCAACAACAGATGTGAGATACTTTTCCAATGAAATCCAAGTCATAAACTGAAATGAAAATGGCCCAAGATGCATCCAACAGGGGACTATTTGGTTCCTTGGTAAATAACCACTTCTCAATGAGACCAGCCTTCCTGGGGAAGGCTATTCCATGGTCTATCAGATCTCTTCATTAGGAAACTTCCCTGCTCTTCCATCTAAGTAGCTTTTCTTAATTTGATCCTATTACTCCCATGCTTTATACAAAGTTGAGTACAGCAGTTAGACTCAATAAGCAAAAATGCTATCTATATAAATGCCACTCAAGGCTCATGTTTCTATCTAATTACCCTCAAATGGCCCCATCTCTCTACAAAGCAAAGTCAAGCCAGGTCTCCAAGGCCAGCTATTTCAAATATCAAATCTTGATTTGGACAAGGACTTCCATCTTCAGAGTCAAGAAAGAATCCACTAGTTCTCTCAAACATATGGCATTCTCACAGCTCTTCGACTACATTCCAAACTTCAGGACTCAGAGGGCTGTTCAAGATGGAGGCACTTAAGGCAATTAGAATGTGACCATAACTAGAATCCAATGCTGTGATTTCCTGGATTGGGGGGAAAGACCATGGACAAGGTCACACCAGTGTTATGACAATCAAATAAAACAAGGCAAGACAATGGGAGAGGTGTGGGGTGCCCGTGAGAGAGTTTCTGATGACTATTAGGAGTTTTAGAAATTGCAAGAAGCTGTCAACTTGGGTGGCCAACATCCTTAATAGGTCATTAAAAACACAAATACAATCTTTTTAAGATTTCCTTCCCAGGAGTGGGTGGGTAGACAAGATGACAACCTCAGATTTCAAAAAGGAATGTTCTTTGAATATTCAGAATGTAGTTAGGGAAGACTGTTTTTTGAGAACAACTCTTTGGAAGAATAAATGATCCATTCAGAGATCACTTGAAGAATTCCAGTTGATTTTCCAAGTTTCCAACTACCTTGGACAGAGTTCAATGGATTGTCATGCTTAAAATAATAAAAATATTTGGCACTTAAGTCACATACATTATGAGTATGCATATGATTATATGCTTGAGTATTTGCATATGCATATCTGGCTGAAATTCTGAAGATCATAACGTTGAAGGAATAATGAATGTGGAATGGTGTGCTGGTTAGGGTTTTTTTGGGGGGTAGTAGTTGGTTTTTCAAGACAGGGTTTCTCTGTGTAACCCCGGCTATCCTCGCTCTGTAGACCAGGCTGGCCTTGAACTCACAGAGATCCACCTATCTGGGATTAAAGGTGAGAACCACCACCGCCTGGCTAGTTTTAATTGTCAATTTGACACAACCTAGAAACGCAAGGGAAGAATTGTAAAGGATTTGCTTAGATCATATAGGTTTATGAGCATGTCTGGGAGAGATTATCTTGATTGTTAATTGATGTAGGAGAACAGGGCCATTGTGGGAGGCACCATTCTCTGGTTTGGGGCCCTGGATCAGATGGATCATATATGAGTAGAACAGGCTAGCTGGGTCTTGAGCAAGCGGGCAGCCTGGGTGCCTTCGTTTTTCTCTGCTCTTGACCGTGGGTGTGATGTGACTAGCTGCTTGAGTTCCCGCCTGGACTTCCATGAAATGATAGCCTGTGACCTGGAACTGTAAGCCAAATAAACCCCTTTCTCTCCGCGTTGCTCTTTGTCAGGAACTTTATCATCCCAGGAACAGAAGCGAAGCTAGGACCCTTGCCAAATCCTTTCCCCTATGACTACACTGACCATCAATAGCAACCCTGTCCATCAGAACCTAAGTCAGCTTTGGAATCAGTCTGAATGAGTTCAGGCACCTGTCATTTAGAGGGAACCCTTGCATTGATCTACTTAGCTCCTGAGAGATAAAGATGTAAACTTCCACCTTTGTGTCTGGAGCAGGGTTCAGTCACAGAGAAGCCATGGCTGGGAGAGCCTGGGCATGTCAGCTCTGAAGTCAGTTCCCAGATCCACTGCATGTTTCTGACCCCTCTAAGCCTTGGCTCCGTCAAATAGTAATAATGATGCATTCACTATAGAAGTCCAATGAGTGTTAAAACAAGACTCAGGTAAAACATTAAACACAAGGTCAGCCATGAGGGAAGTGTTTCACAAGGGGTGGTAAGAACAACCGTTCCCATTGTTGAAAACTAAATCAAGAGACTCTTTCCCTTCATTACATCTCCAGGTTTTTCCTGACATTGTGTAAAAAAAAAATGTGTGAGGAATCAGTCTGCAAAATAAGCGGGTTCCCAGGAATTACAGGTTAAATACTGCTTCTTATTCCGGAGGCTTCAGTCTTCAGAAGCAAAAGAAAAGGCGAATTGCATGCTATTTTGGGAGAACAAAACAGTAACAGAATAAGACAGCAAGAACTGTCAGATGCAAGTGAGCCGAAGTAAAAGTTGACAGTCCCCAAAGTAGGAGTAAGGGTCTTAATGACCTAACACTAATGAGGCCCTGCAGAGAATTGCTGGTGCCATATAAAGTGAGTCTGTGTGGATGGGACGCTGCCATGAAGCACCCAATGGGGACAAAGTTGAGTGATGCTGAGTCACACAATGTCAGCAGCATTAACGTGTCTTTTATTGGCATCTGATTCCAGGGTGTCAGCCCCAGCATCAGCGGCGGATGCCTTTCTTGTCAACTCATTCTAGGACGCCTGTGGTGGAGCTCTGTCCTCGGGCTTATTGTGGCCATTACCATCTTAGTCAGAGCAGTTTAACGACCCACAGGAGACAGTCACAGACGGGACCTGTTGGTAGTCCCTCAGAAAGAAGATGGGGGGATCATCTGATTCTCACCTGAGATTCCAGCCACGCCCCCCCCCACCACCACCCAGCCTGCCTTCTACTCTATGTATTTCCATCCCATTGGCATTAGGAGGCACCAGGAATTATGGGAGGAGAAATATTAGCTTAAGGGGGTATTCTACCTATGAAGTTTTGGGGACCCACCACCCTTGGCTGAGGTAGGATGTTTAAGCTATAGCTATTTGGGCAGTCAACCACGCTCCTGTAAGTAAACCCAATAAACACAAGTGACATTTGGGAATCCTTTCTTGGATCTGACCTGGAGTGAATAGATGTTTGTTCACATCGCTTCCAAAAAGCTAATGCGACAAGTCCCCATCTGTGAGAACTCTCCCAAATCTTAGTTCCCTGTTAGGACCCATCACACCTCCTAGCCATCTCTAGATGGTTAGCTTCAAATGCATAGTTCCTTACTTGGATGCTCATGAGCTCCCTAATACTTAATTGAGTTGCCTGTAGCAGGAGAGAAAATTCTGTGCCGGGAGCGGACGGGGGTGTGGTTTTGTAAGGGCTCTCCTTTCCTACCCATGGTTCACTGTCTCCAATAAGTTAGAGATCTAATGAGGTGATAGAACAGCACACGGAAGGGAATGCAGAGGGAATGCCTAGAGTCCAGCCGGAAAGACGGCCCCTGGCTTGGCTGCAAAGGGGTTCTAAAACAGGGGTCCGGGTGAAGAGGGAAAGGCACACACATCCCAAGAGGAATGCATCTTGAACATTTCCCACAGATGTTGGCTCAGCTGGGACTTCCTGACAGATGCTGGTTGAATGCACACAGGAGTTAATGAAACTGAGTCTATTTAACCCCCATCCAGGCAAATAGGAAGGTCAGGCGCCGCTCAAGGTTATGGAGGACTTCTGGGGAGAGGTGCTTGGCAGAATGTGGTCACCCTGCAGGATTCGAAGCTGCACACTAAATAAGGACAGCCAAAGACAAACACCAGGAGGAGAGTGGCCAGCAGCCTGCTGTTTTTCTGGAACTGGGGGAAGGGAGCACACCCCCCACCCCTTACTCAGTAGGTTTCCGGTTGCCTAAACCCCAACCAGACCCTTGTTCTCTTTCCTGGGCCAATAATGAATGGCAGTAATTACCCATGTGGGCTCTGTGTGAGTCACGAGGCAGTTCTGGCTCCCTCTCCTTGCAATTTTGAGCCGTGTGTGTGTGTGTGTGTGTGTGTGTGTGTGTGTGTGTGTGTGTGTGTTATCCACAGCTATTGAAGTGTGGAAAATGGATCACAATTACATTCTGGCTGTCTTTTGAAGACTTGATAGACAGCTGGGGGAAAAAAATCTGCCTGCAGCTGCCAGGATGAGAGGGTAGCCAAGGGGTGGGCATGGAGAGAGGAAAGAAAAGAGGTCCTGGGGGGAAATCATCAAAATGGCTTCAGTGTCATCCCCAAGGAATACTTTTAAAAGACCAGAGCTGCTGACATTAAAACGGAATCTGGGGTCCAGGCAGCTCCGTATAGGAGCTTTTTTTATGGACATTCGGGGTGCAAAGACATGGTCTGTGGCTCCCACAGCAGACAGCTCATACTTGGAGAGAGGCTGGCCCCGAGAACAGGTGCAGCTGCAGCTTCCAGTCAAAGGACTCAGCTGCAGTTTCTTCCTCTCTCATACGCAATCATGTTTCCAGGCTAAAACTAGCACATTTCTCAATGCATTTAGGGGAGAGGATCTTGAGATCCTCCCACCCCCTTCCTGACTGATGACGGAAGTCCTCTTGTGTACTTACTGAGCACTATGTGAGCACTCCTAGGTCATACACAGGATCAAGACATCCCATGTCATCCATTCACATGTATGGGGAGTCCAGACCTTTATTTTAGAGGAAGCCAGACAATTCTAAACTAAATACAGTGTGCTGTGATGTCTTATCCGCTCATTCCTGTTTGAAATGGCTCATCAAAGCAAGAAGAAGAAAGCAAAATAGGAACCAAAGATGCTGAAGTTCATTAAGAGATTCAATTTTAATTTATAAAATATTCTGGAATATCTTGCTTCCTATCACCAGAAGCCTCTACAAATTTGAAAAGCAGGAATACCAATTACTAGCCATAGGGGAGGGGAAGTAGTCACATGTTTATTACTCTTATCTAATACAGATACCTGCTTGTGTGCTGAAACACACAACATTTGCAGGTATGTAAGAGGAAAATCCTCACACTACATAAATCACTCAAGATGTGTGGGTACAACCAGAACTCAAACAAGGTCAGAATACCCCCCAAACTGCAGATAGGTGTGGTCTCCCTAGCAAACAGGGGACAATCGTGTAAACAGACCTCAAGTCTCTCAGGAAATGGGCTAACACGGGCTTCTGCCTACTGGCAGAAACAGTCAGATAAGTCCCTCTTATCCTTGGCTCATTGAGAAATTAACATTTCTACTTTCTCAAACAGTTCCAATCAAGGTTTGCTGAAGTGGCACTTGCCTGTCGATTTAGAGCAAGTTTATAGCTTAAATCACAATTTCAATACTTTCTTACTAATCACTAATCAGCAATACCTCCTTCATCAATGGGGTTGAGACCTTTTCCTAGGCTTAAGACAGTGTTTACTCACATTTGGCCAGGGATTTGTTTGCTCAGTAATATGTTAAACATATAGAGTAAGACCTGACTGAAAGCCGGGGCCTGTACTAAATACCTGGAGTCCCACCTTTGTACTCTGAGTGCTCGCCAACAAAGAAACAAACCATCTAGGGGGTCCCACCTGGGCAAGACCAAGAAGGACATCCATCACATATTATCTTCCTACCACTGTTCCGTGGTACCTGTGTTAGAATTCTTACTGCTGTGTGAGAAACACTCACCAGAAACAAGTTCAAGGAAGGAAGGTTTATTTCAGTCCACGACGTCAAAGAATTCCATCCACAGTCGCTCGAGTCCATGCGTGTGGCAGAAGATGGTAGCAAGAGCATAAAGAACAGGCTGGTCACTTCATGGTAGAGAAGAAGCAGAGTTCACACTGCCTCCTGTGACATACATCCTCCAGCAGCACCCCACCTCCCAAGGCACCACAGCTCAGGATCAAACATTTAAGACATGAGTACAGGATCAGGGGGTATTTAATAAGCAAAGCATGAGGCTGTATCAGAGCAGCTTGAGGGATTCGTGGGAAACACAGCAAACCTGAACACTGCAGTCGCTTTAAACCTTTGTGACTAGGATAAAACAAAGAAATGTGTATCTTAGGACACTTGGTTGGGGCACAGAGAAGAATGTGTGTAAAGGAATAAGACAGTATTGGTTACAAAGAAAAACCTTCCAACTGCCAAAGCAGTACTGGAAAATAAGGACAAAGACTCCCACTTCCTGATTCTAAACTTGTTAGAAAACAATAGCAATGAAGCTGCCACAGAGACAGACATATAGATCAGTGAACGGAACTGAGTCGAAAAACGATCCCGCTTATCTAGGTCTGACTGATTTCCAACAAGAGTGCCAAGACAATTCAATTGAGAAAGAACAGTCTCTTCAAGTGGTGCTGGGAAAACCGAGTGCGCACGCACGCCAAGGATAAAGAGACACTCATTTCCTGCACCATATATAAAATTAATTCAAAACTGATCAGCACCTTAAGTATAAGAGCCAAACCCCAGAAAACTCTTAGAAAAATGGGGTGTAAGGATAAATCTGAATGGACCAAAACTACAAACAATATAAGAAAAAATAATTAGACATCACCAAAAGTGAAGGGTTTTTTGTTTTTTTTTTTTAATCCAGAAGGATGCTATGAAGAAAATAACAAGACAACCCCACAGCATGGGATAATCATTAAACTATTCATAAATCATATCTCTGATAAAGGGTTAGTGTCCTGAATATCTTATAGTTCAACAGAAAGCAAGCGTTTAAAATGAACGAAGGAGGCTGGACGTGATGGTTCCTGACTATGATGTAAACACCAGGGAAGCAGAGGTGCACAGGCCTGCAATTAGAGGCCAGCTTGATACACATGACAAGTCCACAGTGCTGTATAATGAGACTGTCTAAGAGAAAATTCAACACCACTAGTTATTAAAGAAACGCACATCGAAACCACAGTGAGGGACCACCTCCAACCGTAGCGTGGTGGAAATTTTTCTTAAAAATGGAAAACAGCAAGTACTGTAGAGGAATTGAAACTTCTGTAGAGTGCTGGTGGGCATGTGAGGTGGTACAGCAACAGTGAAAGCCGGTTTGGTGACTCCTCAAAAGCTACCCACAATTCTCCAGTAGTTTCACTCCTCCTAGGTTTGCGATCAAAAGAGTGAAAGCTGCTCCTAATGAATACATATACTCACGTGTTCTCATCAGCACTCGTCACAACAGTCAAAAGATGGGGTGGCGGATTGGGTAGAAAATGTCCCTCCTGGGCTCGTGGATTTGAACACTTGGTTCCCATCGATGGCACCGTTTGGGGAGGTTACAGAATCGTGAGGAGGTAGAACCTTGCTGGAGGAAGTATGTCACTATGGGAGGGCTTTGAGGTTGTATAGCTTTACCCACTTCCTGTTGTCTGTTTATCTATCTATCTATCTATCTATCTATCTATCTATCTATCTATCTATCATCTATCTACATATCATCTATCCTCTATTTTTCTATCATTTTTTCTATCATCTCTTTTTCTATCTATCTATATATCAATCTATGTATCTGTCATCTAATCATCTATCTGTCTGTCTGTCTGTCTGTCTATCTCTACCTCTCTCCTTCCTGAATGCAGATGAAAACTTAATTAGCCAGCTTGCTGCTCCTGTTACCATGCTTTCTCTACCTGTTATCATGTCTTCTCTGCCATGATGGACTCGATCCCTCTAGAATCATAAGCCCAAACAAGTTGCTTTAGGTCATGGCATTTTATCACAGCAGCAGAAAAATAATGAGAACAGATGGAAACATTCTGAATCAATGGATGAATTGATTTTACAATTCATAAATATGGGGAATATTTTTCAGTCATAAATGATTAAGCTACTGCTATGATATGGCTGTACCTCAAAAACGTGGTAAGTGAAGGAAGCCAGAAACAAACAACCATGTATCACATATTTCCACTTACAGGAATTAAATGGAAATCTCCAGAGTGGGTGCATTCATGGGGACAGAGTGCAGACTGGAGTGGGAGGTCTGGGGAGTGGTGAGAAATGGGAGCAACTTCTCAACCGGCAGAAGGTTCCTTTTAAGGTGACTAGAAAGAAATATTTTGGAACTAGATGGAAACAACAGCTGCACAACACTGAATGTACTGAATGCCACGGACTTACTCATTTTAAAGGGGCTTCTTTTGTTTTCTAAATAGCATATCAAAATGCATGATAGCTGCAAATTAAAAGAAAAAAGATGTCTTTAGAAAATATAGCCGGGCGGTGGTGGCGCACACCTTTAATCCCAGCACTCGGGAGGCAGAGCCAGGCGGATCTCTGTGAGTTCGAGGCCAGCCTGGACTACCAAGTGAGTTCCAGGAAAGGCGCAAAGCTACACAGAGAAACCCTGTCTCGAAAAAACCAAAAAAAAAAAAAAAAAAAAAAGAAAATATATTCATTCCATAACAGGAAATGGTCAAGAGGAGAGTTAATACAATGGATCAGGTACTGTTATGAGGATGTGTGCCATGGTGGTTTGAATACACATGGCCCCATAGTCTTGTATATTTGAATGCTTAGGCACCAGAGAGTGACAATATTTGAAAGGATTAGGAGGTGTGGCCTTGTAGGAGGAACTGTGTCACTGGGCATGGGCTTTGAGGTTTCAAAAGCCCATGCTAAGCACAGTTTCTCTCTCTCTCTCTCTCTCTCTCTCTCTCTCTCTCTCTCTCTCTCTCTCTGTCTCTCTCTCTCTGTCTCTCTCTCTGTCTCTCTGTCTCTCTCTCTCTCTCTCTCTCTCTCTCTCTCTCTCTCTCTCTCTCTCTCCAGATCAGGATATAGCTCTTAACTATTCTTCCAGCACCATACCTGTTGCCGTGCTTCCTGCCATGATGATAATGGACTAACCCTCTGAAACTAGCCCCAATTAAATGTTTTCCTTTATAAGAGTTGCTGTGGTCATGGTGTCTCTTCACAGCAATAGAACACTGACTAAGACAGATGGTGAGATGGCATCTGCATGCCAGCATATGGGCCAATAACCAGCCTCATGAAGGACCAGCTCTTCACATAAGGCACGTAGGGTTCTTGTCAGAGGAACCCACCCTTACTACATCGACTGTGTGCCCCTTCTAGAGGACTGCTTGGCTTTGGGTTGTCTCTTTCTCCAAAGCTGGAGAACAGAGAAGTGGGAGAGTCCAACCAGGAAAGTCTTAGGAAAGTGTGGTGGTCTGAATGAGAATGCTCCCCAGAGACTCATATGTTTGAATGCCTGGTGTCCAGTTGGTGGAACTGTTTGGGAAGGATTGGGAGGTGTGATCTTGTTGGAGGTGTGTCACTGGGGGGGGGGGAGTCTTGACCCATGCCATTCCCTCTCTGCCTTCTGCTTGTGGATCAAGATGTGAGTTCTCAGCTGTTCCTGCCACTATGACTTTGCTCCACCATCATGGACTCTAGCCCTCTGAAACTGCAACCCCAATTCAATGCTTTCTTTTATAAGCTGCCTTGATCATGGTATTTTGTCACAGCAATAGAAAAATAGCAGACAGAAGATGAGAAGGGACCTTTACTACAGTATAAAATGAAGATGTTGTTTCTATCAGATGAAGAAATAAAAGCAGTCCCGAGAGAAAAATGAGAAGTTAAATCTTCATGAGCATGAAACCAGCCCTCAGACTTTAAAGCACGTTCACTCACCTACTTTCCAAGTGTAGTCGCAGTTGAAGATACCACCTAGGGTCAAGGAAAGGGTTAATACCGCCCTTCTACAAAGTCCAGCATGTTCCAGAAACGATGATGTTCATACATGAATAAATACAGTCCTTGGTGGGAAACGCTGCAATCTAAGCTTCCAAGTGCAGGGAGCCAGGGGTGAAGGAGGGGTGCTTTTGTGCAGAGAAAGGGGAAAGAGGGCAGTTGTCACACTCTCAGCAACATGGCTGCAGAAATAATCACAGGAGCCCGTGGTGTCTTCAATTTGTGCTCTAGGGTATGTGTGTGCGCGCGCACATGTGTGCGTGCCAAAAAGGCTTCCAAAGGGCACTCACTGCCTACAGCAATTACAACCTCTGCTTGCAAGTTGCTAGCACTGGGTGTTTGCATTTGCTCAGAAGGTTGGGGTAAGTTATTATAGCAGTGTGATCTGAGAAAATGGAGTTCAATAGAGCAAATAAGACTGGGGATAGGAGGTCTGGACCTTCAGGCCGTTGGCCCGGTTATGCACTTAATACATAGGGATCGTGTCTTCCCTGTGAGTTAGAGCAGGCTAGACATGGGCCATGCAGAAAAGAATGATTTTCTCCTCACAGCTGAAATCAATCATTCCTTCCATGCACGGATGACAGGAAGGATTTGCCTTTGGGAGGGTGGGAGAGCCCGGTCTGAAATGCAATTCCCCAATTTAACAGGGTCACATATATGACCCATGAACTGCAGATTCTCTGTCACACTATAACTGTGAGAAAAGCAATGCTGGAAACACCTTTGTCTCACTGAATAGAGCATCTCGATTTTCTTAATTCAAAGCACTGTTCACTCCTTCAGGGAACCCAGTCTATGGTGAAAGTACATAAGACATTTTAAGTCAATGGTCAAAAAGAAAACAGAGCATATTACGATCAAACTAAAATGAGAGGCCTGATGAATTTTAAAATGGAAGAAAGATTGTATTTGGGGTAAACATGAAAAAAAAGGTAAAAGAAATATTTTCTTCATTTCAGTTTGCAAGAGAACACACAAGGTATTTGAAAATAATGTTAATTAAAAAAAAACAGTTTTCTACAAGCATATTGGAACATACAAAATGTCCACGTGCACACAGTCAGTACCAACCATGCACTAACAGAAGATCTCAAGCCCCTCTCACACAAATGGACTTGCATCTGTTTCTCCCCCAAATGGCCATCTGTCCATGTTGTCAGTTTGTACCCACACGTGGAATGGCAGACAGGCTAACTCAGGGCCAGAATGACAGAAGTCATCCTGTCTCATAGGGAAATTAACACCCCAACTTTGGGCTCAGTCATCTGAACTACACTCCACAAAGACATTTTGAAAACCACAAGTCAAATTAATAGCCACTCAACAGCTACTGCCTGGAAACCAATCACTTTCAAGAGCTGGGCTGTCTGAATGCAAATCTCCCCACATCCATACCTGTACACACTCTCAGAAGTGGTGCATACACGTTTATGGAGTCCAGAAAAGAGTGAGCACCGTTGCTCTAACTAAGCTCTGTCTGCTATGGAGCGTGCTCAAAATAGTTACTGCACACTGTCTCATGTAAATGATTTGACACTCTTCCAACTGAGAGCTGGGTCTCCACTCACCCCTGGAATCTGGCTGAGTCTGCCACTGTTTTGACCAATAGGATCTTGCCATAGTATGTAGAGAACGGCAGCCTCTACTTCCTGTCTCTTGAAATGTCTATCCTTGGGTTTGTTGAGTCCAGTTCTCCTGCTAGAGAGACCATGTTTATCGAGAGGGGTCCCGTTCACTTAGACTTCTAGCCATTTGAACCAGGGCACCAAACATGTGGTGAAGCAGCCAGTTACAGCAGATGGCACAGAGTGACCCCAGGTCATATCAGGTAAGATAACAGAATTATCCAGCTGAGCTGTGCCTAAGTTCCCGACCCCCAAATCATGAATGTAAATCAATGAAATGCAAAATCCTTATGGTTCTAATTCAGCCTGGTTCTGACTGAAGTTGTCACGCAGCAATTGGCATATGGAACCAAATTTATAAGCACTTCAGACTAGGGCCAGTTCAGTGACAGACACAGGGAAAAGACTCCTGAGAAGTCATTAACAGCAGACAGAGAAAATTCTGCATCATTTCCTCTTTATTATCCAAGACTTGGTACTGTTTAGGAATAGGAGAGGACACGAGAGGCCTGAGGATTGTACCAGGAGTAGATCATTTTCCATTGCGCTCCTGAAGGAGCCACACTGTGATTGTCACTGCGTATCCTAAAACCAACAGCCTCTCGGGCAATGACTAGGGGAAAACCAGCAGAGAAAGTTTGCTCTTATGTCTGCCTGTTTGAAGTGAGATTTCACACTCCCAGGTAAGAACATGCAATATGGAGACAATGTAATAAAAAGTGCAGGATCAGACTCCTGTCTACCTGAGATTTCAGTGTGCGTGGTGGATGTTTAAGTTACTAGGCAAGGAGCTGGAGAGACAATTTACTAGCTAAGAGCACTGACTGCTAGACCTGGGTTTCATTTACGGCAGCTACGTGGTAGCCCACAACTGTCTATAGCCCCCCTTCTAGAGGATCCAAAGCCCTCTTCTGGCCTCCAGGAACACTGATGTGATGCACAGACATTCACACAGGCAAACACTCATACCCATAAAAATAAGTAAATCTAAAAAAAGAAAAGAAAAGAAAAGAAAAACACAATTCAGCAATGAGAAGTCACAGTTCCTACCCACCTTAGAGGCAAAGCGATAAGCACTGTAATAAAAGCACCAATTAGGCAAGGGGCAAATGAGTTACATTTATAAACGACTTTCTACATACCTTAATATATATTAGCATGTGCATAAGAAAGGCATAAATGTACATGATCACACAAATTCATACATACGCAAGAACTGAAGAAGGAAACATTGACCAAACTGTAATTAGAGGCTTCATCTAACAGAGAAATTAACAGTATTCTGGACTGAGCCATCTCTTCCAACCAAGGATCTATCACAGTTGTCCCAGAATAGAAAAACCAATCAAAGCATGAAACGGGATAAAAGGATTAGTGATGAGTGAGCACCGTCTTCTCTTTGCAGCTGCATCATAACATCAAAGCCACCTGCACCCTTGCCTCATGAGCACAACCTCCATGTTTCAGCTTTCTTCTGGTAGATGCTCAAGGTCTGAAGGATCAGCTCATGCGTGCAAACTCCCAGGGCACTCTGGGGCAGCGGTTCGCGTGGTATCATAGAACAAACGAGAATGAACTTCACAGTTCATGAAGTCTTCTTACTAACAAGCATATGGTACAGCCCTTCCAGGAGCCTGGGGGCAGCAAGCTAAGGCGTGTTTACTCGGGTAAGGTACGTCTTTCTCAGACCCTTCAGAACTCTGGGTTGCAGTTAAGGCCACTATCGCTGTCATCAATGCTTATTTAGCTTGCACAGTGCCAGCCTCAGCTAAGGCATTCCAGCCATGCAGGAGACACTGTGAACTGTTTCTATTTTCAAACTTTTGGTAATCATATTGAGTAACTATTGATAGATTTAGATGTGACTCTAAGAGCAAGTACTCTGCATGTAAGACTTAAAGAAATACATGAGTACATGCAAGACATGAGTCTTAGTCATGGAACTTCTCCTTCTGTTGTCCTTAAGCACTGTGCCCATTTATTTTTTTTAAATCAGAGGTCACGTGGACCCCATTCCCTATGGCAGTCTTTTGGCTTTGAAAGCTACCGAGGGACATATTCAGCTTGGAGAGACTTGCTGGTGCCTGCCCCAGCACTCGAGTCTTGCTTGAGGGCTTTGGAAAAGTCTCCAAACCCCACAAACACCAATCTATCTAGAACCTCCCAGGAAGGCTCTCATTTGCCTCCCGCTGCTGGCTCTAATTACCTAACCAGTGCCTGAGAGGGAAATTCCAGCCTCCTGCCTCCGCTTTGCTCTGCGGCAGCTCTATGATGCCTGTGTCTCAGGGGCTTGCTCATCTTGCATGGACCCTATGAACAAAAAGGCCCTTGTTTTGGGGCCAGTGTGTCCCCACTCCCCCTCTCCAAGTGACTGCACACCATACACTCAGGAAACTATTACTCATAATAACTATCATTTGCTATTGCACATTTACTATTGAAGATTAGTCATTAAAGGGCCTGTTGTCTGGCTTCAACTGATGGATGCTGGCATTCTGACTAAGGCATTCTCCTTAAAGGATTCTGTCTCTTCCCACTTCCAGCCATTTGAAACATAAATTGAGTGGAGCAGGAGACTTGAAATGCAGAGAAATTTCTTTAGAGCACATTCCCACCTTCTTTGGTTCCCAGAAATGGCTAACATCACAGCAATTCGTAACCATTAATAATTTGTAATTTATGGCTAGAACTGTCTTCCTAATTTCAGATAAATCATTTGTTGTAAAAAGAAAATTAAAAAAAAAAAAACACCATGAAATACCAACACTTCCAATTTTGACCTCTGAATATGGTGCTAGAATTCACTTACTGATCTCAGTTTTCCCATTTCAACCACCAAAATATAACTTGCCTGAGTCATTGGTACAGATAACTAAGGGGCCTGTGACTTTCCCAGTTCCACCAAGTGATGGCCACACACTGACAAGAAGATTGGCTTAACATTCAAGGAAATTGTTCCATTGCCAGCCAGCTAGAGTTCGGTATTCTTTCCTGCTAAAGGATCTTTCCCAAGCTGGGCTGCCTTTTCCACAGGCAGCAGGTACAGATGTAGCCTGTGAAATCAGATGTGCTGCGGACAGGCACCCCCATACTTCAACAGCCAACTAAGCAAACCTTCTCTGTAATCTAGCACATCTTTCTGAGATGTACTTTTAACATCCATGAGATCTGGTACTTGGAAATCAGTTTCATCTTCGTGCTTAGCTAGTTTTGAGATGGGAAGAGGCCAATGTAAAAGCTGCAACTATAAGTCTTACTGAGTGAGTCACTTAAGGTGTAATACGGAGGCTTCCAAGGGCAGACAGATGTCCCGATGTCTGCTTCGCCAGCAGTAGGTGAAGGTATTGACACATCGGAGGCACCTAGAATAAAGTGACTAGCAGGAATTCTCAGTTGCGTGTGGTCTCTGTTTCCTGGGATAGCCCCCTCCTCAGAAAAAAGCCCAAATAAGAACTGAAAGGGAAGTATATTTTCTTACATCTTTATAAGTAAGTCTTTTGTTTTAACACCTCCTCTAGCCACCAAATGCCCTCAAAGAGACCAGTGGTACACATTACTCCTCAGAGAGGCTGCTGTGAGAATAATAAAATAGACAAGGATAAGGATCTGGAAAACAGCATTTCTGTAGATGGAAGGCTAAAAGTAAACCTTCTCTGGCACCATCGGAGGTAAGAAAGGTTGACATGAAGATTTCAAAGCAGAGGAGAGACCATGGTGTCTACCCGGGAGAGTCACATGCTGTTTCTACTTATATCTCCTGGCCAGAGCAGCTCATAGGGATAGTGTCTTGCCAAGTATTGTGGAAGAGCAATCTACACTTTGCCCACAGTAAGGAACCAGAATATGAGCCAACTCTACTCACTATCATATCCATGCTGAGTACCTCAGATAAAACAAGACATGACCATCCTCTTCAAAACCCTAGACAACAACATAGAGTATCAAATACCACAGCACTGGGGCAATTCAAGTCATTTCCCTCGAGGAGAAGCTGTACCCTCCAGCATCATAAGCATGAACATCTTCTGATGCTCAGCAAAAGCTGCTTAAGGCTTTTGGTCTCATCAAAGAGTCTACATAAATGTCCACGTGATCTAGGACTGAACTTGCCCCCTCGGTGCCCATGCTCATCTGAGAAACCAGAGGGAAATGGAAGCTAGACTGCTTGATTTCCAACTTTGGTTCTGTCATGTTCTAGTTCTAAAATCTTAGTCAAGTTAATTTCTAAACCAGGCATGGTGGCTCACCTTATATCCCAAACTAAGCAGGCTGAGCCATGATCACTGGGGGTTCAAGGCCAGCTTAGGATTTGTCTCAGGAAATAAAAGCAAGGGGATAGAGAGATTTATCCCATGAGCAAAGAGTTTATACAAGCATGAGGACCTGACTTAGGACTCCCAGCACCACATAAAAGCCAGACATGGCTACACACACCTGTCCACACACACCTGTGGCCATAGCCTGGGAAAGGCAGGAAAGATGCCAAGAACATCCAGAGAACTTGCTGGTCGGCCAGTGTAGCCAAAATGGCAAGTTCTAGATTCAGTGGGAAACACTGTGTAAAAACAAGTAAGACAGAGAAGTGATTCAGAAAGACATCCAGAATCAGCATCTAACCTCCACATGTGCCCTCATGCACCCTGGTAGGCCAGAGCACCCCACACTGTGCACATACATGTACATCATACACACAAAAGAGAAACAAAGTTACTCTTTGGCCTCGGTTTTCTTCTCTGACAGCTGAGGATATTGATCCCACCCTCCCCAGAGTGTTTGAAGACACTGACTACATAGTATCCTATAAAGTACCTGGACCGGCAAGAAGCACATAACAAGTATCCACTAAATACTGATTCTTCCTTGTCTTTTCTTTTTGCCGGAAAAAGACATTTACTGGCAGGTTTTTTCCAAGGCCACAACCAAAGAGACGCAGTGGGAGTGAGCATCCCTATCAACGGCGGAGTGTGGGTCTTCCACCAAAGATCTGTTTGCTTCCTCAACAGGCATGTATTTACCACTCTCTCCCTCTTTCAGAACTTCCCCAAACCTCTGGCTCCAGATACAGTCATGGTACCATCCTTCCCTTCCCCTGTGAACTCACATCCAGGTAGGACAACACAGACATCAATGAATAACAGTAGAGTGGGTTATTCTCAAGCCTGAGAACATTATCCCAGGCACACATCAGGAGAGCCCAAGGTGTCCTCTCCTAAGCACCCATCCACAGCCCCTATGCCAGGTTCTCTATGCTTCAGATTCTAGCTCTACATGTCCAATCACTTGCTGAAGAATTTATCTGTCTTGTTAAGATGGAAATAGCCCTGAGGGAAGAACCCCATTATTCTCACTTCCTCCCAGAGATGTGCTCTGGAGAGCATCAGAGTAAGCCACCCTCAAGCTCTCCTCCCTAGCCCTGCCACGAATCCTAATAGTTCTCCATTGGAGATGCATTGTTAGGATCGTCCTTCGGCCAGCTGCGATCTAATGCTGAATTAATTAATTCTTAATTAATTTGCTAATTAATGAATTAAATGGGAAAAATTCTAGTTACCTTGAAGAACATTTCCAGCAAAACATCCCTGAAGTGTAAGATCATATACATATAAGTAGGTATAGAAATATACAGATACAAAAGCCTTCACTGAAACTGTAACACTCTCCGAATAGTACCAGAAGGGCACAGTTAACACTATTTCCTGTCCTAAAGATCTTCCCCTCTCCACTTGTTCTTCAGTTTCACAATGGCACCTGTGACAGGCCAGTGTCCCCTAAGAAAGAAGGCCAGTCTCAGCTACTCACACTGCATTGCCCCTGTGCCCGTCAGGAATGGCGATTAACTCGCCTGCAAGCAATTTTAACATTCATCAAATTGATAATGGCAAGAAACAAATTGGAGCTTTTCAGTGTTTTACTTAAATGTGCTTGCTAATTCCTTATTACTCTCGATATTTCTGGAAACGACTTCTATACATAAACCAAGCAGAAAAGAAAAGTGCTCCTTGCTGCAAAAATAAAAGACCTAGTGCAGGCTGCTCGCCACCCCGGGGATAATCGCAACCGCATTAAAATGCAACCAGCTGCCCATCTTTCTTCTTTCCCCTCTAGAAGTCAGTAAATTAATTCCTTTATAGATAGGAACATCAATATTCTATTTTTGTAAAAGTGCCTTTTTCAATTACTTCCTGGGAAAAACAGAGTTACTATGGCAATGTCTGAATTTTGCACTCTACAGCTTTAGACTACCACTGTTTTACAAACGGGAAGCTATAATTTAGCTCAACTCATTTTAAAAAGGTATATGGAGAACTCCCACACATTCTCATCATCTGTGGCAGCAACCTGGTGTGTGTGTGTGTGTGTGTGTGTGTGTGTGTGTACAAAGACTCTGTGTGTGTACAAAGACTCTGTGTCTCTATAAAATACGGCAGGGGAAGTAGGAAAAGATCTTTTTCTAAGGTGAAGTTTTTTGGACCCGCACCTATTGACCTGCCTCGGCCACAGAGGGCATTAAACGAAGGTTTGACAAAAATGAAACTGTGCATCTTCTTGTGACCATCCTCTAGGCTACTTTCTATTAGTGATCATGCTGAATACATGGTAGAGATGAATTCGTGGCCCAAAAAACTCTCAGACCTCTCTGTCACAGGGTATGTCGTGTGGCGTTTTTGATCAGGTCAGCAGCCACCCTTTAAGCCCACAGCATGTCATTTTGTAGTTTCCACTCCCTAGATAAAAAGAATTCCCACAGACTGCTTTCATGTGGAGACATCTAAGCAATTCCTCCTGGAGAGTCCATCTGAGCACTCTTAAGTTGGATCGCTGGGTGGGTCTGTACCCCTAATCGCCAGCACAGATAGATGAGTAGCATCAAAAAAAAATTGGATTGTATCTCCAACTTCTACATGGACAGGCTTTGACAATCTGTTCCTCTTGAAACAGCATCTTTTTATCATTACCATGTCTTTGGCTAAAGTATAGACTGACAATCTTCACCCACACAGGATCCAGCACTCTGCTTATCAGGGTTATGAGCTTTAGGGCCAAAATTCCGTGTGAAAGAAATCCCTCTTGCAAAGACCTTCCACCTCAGAATCCCTCTTACAAGTGTTGTTAATGTGGAGCCACAAGTGAGGTGCAGAATCTTGTCATTCATAATTAAAGGAGCCACATCTCTTTCAAGCACCCATAAACCCAAAAACTGAACATGGACTAGGCCACAACTTCTCAATACACAATATGAAACTGAATTAGTATAAACTACAGTGAGTGACCACAACAAAATACAACTAGACTTCAATTTCCAAAAGGAAATACAACAAACTATTTGTTTGAAGAACAAGGTTAGCACTATCTGTCAAGGATGAGTATGCTACTGGAAACCAGGAACATTAGAGAACAGACTTGCAATAACAATGAACATTTTTGAAATCAGTTTTTGCAGAAATTTGATAGTATGTTATTTCTATGGATATATAGGGCAAAGGAGAACGATTGGACTCTCTTCAGCTTAAGGTTGAAGTCAACGGTTAGAAGAATTGCAAGTCGCTTAAGGAAAGGGGCATGTAGGAAATTTTATTAGGCATAAAAGTTAATGAAGAAGAAACAAAGAAATAACAGGATTGATTGAAGCAAAAACTGTTTATTTGAAAAGGCCAGTGGGCTCTGGTTCTAGGCAAAATGAAGGCAATACATTCTGCCTTATCTCCCCTCATCAACATAGCTACAAATTTTGGATGGTTGTATAGAACAATTATGTGAGAACTTTGAAAATACTTGGGATTGAAAAAAAAGAGAGAGAGAATAAAATTCTAGGTAGAACCTAAACAATGATGTGTTTATTTCTTTTTATCCACAACCTCATCCTTGTGTCAAATAGCCTGAACCCAGAAATGGATACTTGCATAAACAGAGAAAGTTCTAGAACGAATCCACAGTTCAGAAAGAGAAGCAAGAAACAGGCTTCCAGACTGCCATCGGCACCTGAACTCTCAAGGGACTGCTCAGAAGAGCTATGTCTGAAAGGTGAGACAACCCCCCCATTGCTTTCCTCTCTATCTCAACCACTTGTTCCTGGACTGCTCCAGGGCAGTCATGGCAAGTGTGTGGCAAAGCAGAGTAAATGAACTCCCAAAGCGCAGCCTGGACAACTGGAAAGGGGGGGCTTCGTGAAACCAAAGAGCACCATAGAGGTTCCAGAGAGACGAACCTGTGAGACCAGTACCACAGATACTCATAACCTCAAACAGCATTGCCATCAAGACACCAGAAAAGCATTCTCATAAGATAACAATTGAGGCAGAGGCCCGCTACCATGGCCTTTTCAGCATAACACAAGATATGAGCATCAGCACTAATAAGCATTAGAACTAATGAGCAGAAACACCATTTACAACAGCAGCAATAAAAATTATCTATCAAATTAATAGTCTTCTAACGTGCAAATTTTTAATGAAAAAGGCAAAAATTCTAAACTGAAGGATATAAATAGAGCAAAGCTAAAGGAAGCCTGTGACATTCTGACATGTGGAAAGGCTCATATAATAAAGAAGTTTAATTACCTAGTTACCCTGTATGCAATTCCAAACAGACTCACAATAAGATAGAATTTTACACACTGCTCCTAAATTTCATGTGAAAAAGTAAATAGACAAGAATAGTCATAATTTGTAAGAAGAGGATGTGGTGGTATTGTGTTCCCCAAAATATTGTGCACTCTAATAAACTTATCTTGGGTCAGAGACAGAACAGCCACAATATTAAACATAGAGGTTAGGCAGTGGTAGCACATGCCTTTAATCCTAGCATTCCAGAGGCAGAGATCTACCTGGATCTCTGTGTGTTCAAGGATAAAGCCAAGCATGGTGACTCATGCCTTTAATGCCAGAAAGTGAGCCTTTAATCCCAGGGAGTGATGGCAGAAAGCAGAAAGATATATAAGGCGTGAGGACCAGAAACTAGAAACATTTGGCTTGTTAAGCATTCAGGCTTTCAAGCAGTAGTTCAGCTGAGATCCATTTGGATGAGAACTCAGAGGCTTCCAGTCTGAGGAAACAGGATCAGCTGAGGAACTGGCAAGGTGAGGTAGCTGTGGTTTGTTCTGCTTCTCTGATCTTCCAGCATTCACCCCAATAACTGGCCTCAGGTTTGATTTTATTAATAAGACTCCTTAAGATTCATGCTACAGGAGGAGAAGAAAGAGGAAGAGTATTGACTTTGCCTAGATCTGTCTGGAAAGCCCTGAGGTAGACACAAATGAGAAACAACCCAGATAGCAGTGGAGTGTAGGCAAAGTGGCGGCCACTTGTCCCAGGACTTACCCAGCAAGATCCATGGCCAGCGTAGAAGAACCATTAGTATGCATGTGTTCGTGCCTCAAGGCTTAGGATCATCAGTTCTAGAAGGCTCTTCCTCTGCAGAGCTACCAAGAACTCTGACCTTCTGAGGCAACTAAATAAGAGAGCAGCAGAGAGACACAGCCTGTCCTCAGTGCCACTTACCCTCCACTCTGGAAGCTCTGCTCTCCTGTCCTCAAATGTTCACATGCCATAATATGGCTGATTAAAAAGAACTTGCTTTATATTTCCAGGGATTATTATCTAAGCATAATAATTCAAATTATATGGTTTCCACACTGAGACTGTAAAGACAATTAGACTAAATACAAGGTCCAGAAATAGATATACATACAGACAAGACCCAGATCATATAGAAGATATGACATTATAGATCAGTGGGTTCCAGTTTACAGTAGTTGATAAATAATATTACAGTTGGCTTTGCATATTTAAAAGACTTAGATTTCTTCCATGCATCATATATGTAATATATATAATAATATATATATATTATTCTAAATGAACCAGACCTTCAGGAACAAAATCAAAGCCTTAATGCTTGCAAAAAAATGTTGGCTTTGACATAGATAATGACTTCTACAATAGGAAAAGCAAAATCAAAGACAAAAACTTGGAGGAACTTGACTGTTAAAAAAATAACTCAAGCGTTTTTGCATAAACACATTAGAAGACAGGATACAGACTAAGAGGAGATGTTTGCAACACAGCAAAAAGTGAAGTCCAGCATCCAGAAGCTGTCCCTGTACATTCATAAAGCTCCCACCCAAACCTCTTGGGTGTGCAGTTGATGATAACTGATAAGTTGGCACGGCAGCCATATTTCAGAGTACACTCTCCAGGGAGGTCCTTGTGTGTGTCAGGAGGTTAAGACAGAAGGATCACAACTCTAAGGCCTCACAGGACTGCACAGTGAGTTCAAGGCTGGCCTAGGCAACTTAGTATGACCATGTCTCAAAATAAAAATAAGGGAAGGGCTTGAAGGCAGGCTGGCTTTAGTTCTCTGTACTTCCAGTAGACACATACACAAAGTATATGTACTCCCAGTAGAAACATACATACAGTATATATAGATATTCCCAGTAAACACATACACACAGTATAGATACAGTAGACATGCATACATCATAGCTGTCACCATGACACACTCTCCACTCACTCCTAGAAGACTGTTGTTTATTTCTAGGCTAGGACAATTGTTCAATTATTTCTTCCCTCATGGACTTCAAGGATACATAGACGGCACAGAACTTTTTCCACTCAGGACCAGCAAGGAACTGAGGTATAGTCATGGCTGTGGTCTTTGTTTCATGGGATTCTGCTCACATTAGAGACTAAAAGCACCATATGCAGGCAAAGAGCTCATAAGAAACAGCTCAGCTGTGAGTCAAAGTGGGTTCTTGGGAAAACAGAGGGACTGGGATACTGCTGCAGCATCGCCCAAACCCACAGTGCTGAATCTTTGAGCATCTCTGCAGTCACTTACTGGCTTCTTCCTCCGCCCCGTCAGCACAACGGAACAGGACAACCCAAGAATCTAAATGCAACACACCATCACACTTGTGGTAGTTCATGTAGGACCACCATTGGCCATCACTAGCCCTCTGACATTTGTCTCTGCACAGAATACTGTCCTGAAATGTTCTGTCAACATGATCACTGCTGGAAGGGCTGGAAAGATGGCTCAGTGGTAAAAAGTACGTGCTGCTCTTGCAGAAGCCCCAGATTCAATCCCTGGTGCCTCACAAAAGCTTGTGACTCCAATTCTAGAGGACCCAATATCCTCCTCTGTCCTCCATGGGCACCGGGAACATACACAGGTAATAAGAAAATCTTCTATAAAATTATTGCCAGTGAAGGGTGGGGCTGTAACTCAACGGTAGAGAGCTTGCCTACCACGGTCAAGGCCCAGGGTTTGATCCCCCAGTACTGCAAAAACAAACAAATAAGCAAAATAAAATAACAAAACTGCCTCATAGCCTTACAGAAGTTAATTTGAGGAGTGAGCCAGGCAGTGTGACTTAGGAAGGACCAAATGGCTTTTCCCCTGTCTCCCTTCCTTTTACTAGGGCTCTGCCCCATGACTGCTGTCCAAAGCAAAAGGAGATATTCTACCAAGAAGGAGCATCGTACAGTTTAAACACCCTGACAAACGCTTTTTCATATGGAGGGTATTTGAAATCATTCTTAATAGCTTCAAAAATCCAAAGCTGTTGCCAAAAATAGATCCGTGCTATCTGAATTCCAAAGGGCTGTTGCGTAAGGGAAATGGAATAGAAAGAAGGGATTCTGAGCATAATCCGCTCCTACATCCTGGCTGCATTTAGGACGATGACAGTTTTTAAAATTGCAAGCAGGGAAACCTACTCTGGTTACCTTGGTGATAAACTGCGGGTAAAAATTACACATAATTGCTGCTGACATCACTACTGCCATATTGTCTCCAAGACTACAGATTGTCTCCCAATAATTGTAATGCTCTGTGTACTGGAAGCCCACTCTGCAGGAAAAAAAAAAAAAAAAAAAGCTTAATACTGCGGTTATTCTTTCTAAATCTAGCTGATAAACCAGCCATGGCCTCCTGGGGACTTGGGATAATTACAGAGATAAATGGGCACCGAAAATGCCTCTATCTTAACCTATTCTAGACACACAAACATAATTTGAAAAAGCTAATATATGGAAAAGTTAGTTTGTATCATGACATATCAGAAAATTTCCTTCTAGGATACATTTCGCCTAGAATGCTGGGGGTAGGCAGCAAAGTGTGGAATGTTTGCATGTGTATGTATTCTGGTAGAAAGCAGCTCGTAACTACAGCTAATTGTTGACAGGGAGATCCTGCGGCCTTTATTTTCTGAAGAATACATTGGGGCGATATTTACTTCACTTTATTTATTTATTTATTTTTTAGTTTATATATTGCTTTTGTTATTGGATGTACAATGTAGGGAAGAAGAAATTCCTAGTCCCCCAAACCACTATCAGTAAATGGTCAGCCTAAAAGAAATGGTTTTCTAGAATAGACTGCTTGTATAAAGCCTCTCATAAAGGGTAGGCTTCCCTCTGACCTCCTTTCATTTGCAAAAGAAGCACCCAGTGTGGTCTCTGTGGAGACTGGCCGCTGCCAGCCATTTTACAGCATGCAAAAATCAAGATTCTAGAAAAAGCAGAAATTGATGTGTTTCAATCTAGTGATTTTTCGTGTACTGCCTATGAGACTGCCACATGACATCTGTGGTCAGTGAAAGGCACCATGACATTCCAGCTTCTTGGGGAAGCTGTCTCACAGCAGAACCCACTCTGAGAACAGGGCCATGATGATTCGATTAATAGTCATCGTCTCTAGAACAGGTTTGGAGGTGCAGCTGGAGCCCGGTAGCTCACATTTCACCTTTCTCAGGCTCACTTGGTGAGGGGATGGGGGAGGTGTCCTGAAGCCCTGATGCCGCAGCAATCTGATGACAAGGCTCCCAGGACTGACCTTGTCATTTTCCACTAAGGCAAAACAGAGCTGGTGCACTGTGTCTCCGCTGATTCGTCTGCCTGACCAATTGGATCTGAATAATAACATTTCGGGTTTGGGTTCACCGTCTAATCCACACAACAGCCCACACCTGGGAAAGAGTCTCATTGAATAATCTCACCTTTTAGCCTGGGCAATACTAAAACCAGAAGTGAGAATAGCAATCAAAACATGGGAATAAACTGTAAAGTGAAAACAGCCCCTCAGCCCCACGGAGTCCTGATGCCTTGGTTACTGGTAACATTTATGTAAAAAATTACAGCTCCCAGTGGGAACAGAGATCTAAGAATTCTGTTTACAAGCAAGGTAACTGGTCAGTCACACTGGCCAGGCTTCCTGTCTTACAGTGTTCCCACCTGCCTCTATGATGGCCGTCATTCCAGGCTCTAATAATGATTTAATGATTTATTTTTGTGCTTCTGATAATTGGTCACATGTGCCTGACCACAAATTTACAATCTAATTCTAACAGCTAACTGCATAATTAAGATGGCAGGACTGTTAAGCCCCAGGGTTTGACATATTATATTTAATGTTTCTTTGTTTTACCAAAATGGAGTTTGGAAGCTCTTGGATAGTCAGTAAACATACAGCTTTTGCTGAATAGCTCTTTAGGGCACCATGACGCCTGACTTAATACAGTTTGGGTTTGATGAAGAAGTGGCCTATAAATAACAAGATCAATCACATTGCTCCAAAGTTCTCTAATTGACCAATTTATGTGCCACTTCCACGGGCCATGTCGGAAATAATTCCCGTGTGACTTGACCCCATGTTGGTTCCCAGACAACCCAGTGCTGATGTGGCTGTAAGCCCTCTGGGTGGCACTACAGATTTGTGGGAAGTCCACACTGGTACTCTATAGGATTCAATTTGTCCAGCATGAGTATCATTTCGTAGAACAAAACTCATCTATGAGTGATCCCTTCTGAGAAATACACGGGCAGCATGGAAAAGTACAGAGCTGCAGAGAGGCAAGCCACTACTCGGTCGGTCACTGCGGAGGACAGCGGCTCGGATTGGGTGGAGCTTACACACTTCTACCGGGAAAATGCAAAGCATGAAGGATGGCAAGTATTTCGAGATCCACATTCCCTGTGATTGCATGCACTGTAACTATATGCAGAGGCACTTGGGGGCTTACTTCTGGTCTATTTTTTTCCTGTGCTACCAAAGCAGAAACACTATTATTGGACATGAAAACATTGTTTATGTATCCTCTGTAATGCAAAGACAGTTCCTTAGTAAAGAAACACGCTTTGGGGTCAACCCAAAAGAGCAGGAAAGTCACCCGCACCCTGATAACATGTCTGTGAGTTCCAGAGATTCGCCTTTAAGGTAAGGAGGTGCGCACTGGGGCTGCTGCCCCTCAGTGGCAAGTTGAGTGGGTATGTAGCTAATTGTCTTGCTTAGGGTTTCTATGGCTGTGATCAATAACCATGACCAAAGGGACTTGAAGAGGAGAGGGCTTACTCCCGGGGACTCACCCGCAATACAGTCCCTCATCTAAGGAAGTCAGGGCAGGAACCTGGAGGCGGGAGCTGAAGAAGCAGCCGAGGAAGAACACTGTGTACTGGCTTGCTCCTCCTGGCTTGCCTTCTTATACCACCCAGGACCACCAGCCCAGGAGTGGGGCTGCCCACAGAAGACTGTGCCCTCCCGTATCAATAATTAAACAAGAAAATGCCAGACAGGCTTGCCCACAGGCCACTCTGAGGGGAGCGTTTTCTCAATTGAGGTTCCCTCTTTCCAAATGACTCTACATTGTGTCAAGCTGATGAAAAACTAACCAGGACACCAATGAATGTATTAATTGGCATAAAAAGGTGTTCAAAGGACTCTAGTTTTATGTCTTTCTAAAATAAATTTTAAAAGAACGAGCCCAACTACACAGTGTTTAGGACACAGTTAAAATGCCATATGTCAATGTGGCAGAAATGGTTCCACTAAGCCAAGTTTCAATGTGAAGGTGTGGGAAGAAACGGCACCTGGAAATGGTGGGTGAAACTCAATGTCCTCAGGCCTCAGGAAGTCGGCGAGGCCTGTTTCTATTATTCAAGCCTGTGTGTCCCAAATGTCTTTGATCCTAGCAGCCTTCCTAAGCTGCCTGTTACTGGTTTCCGGCTGTTTCAACATCCCACAAACCAACACGTAAGTCTGGGAAATGCCCCCTTAGCAGAGCACAGTCAATACTGTTTAAAGTTCTCAAGTCAAACAGCTCATGGTTAGGCGACAATGTTCAGTGCTGGCCCTGCAGAAAATGAAGCTTAAGGGTTCAGATTTCTCTTTGAGCACGATCTTTTATCTACTCAGAACTAGAAAGAAGAGAATAATTGGCAACATTCTGAACGATGTCAATCATCGCGAAAAGCACACCCCGTCCTATGGTCGGCGTCCATACTGTTCCGGTCATAAGGCTGGAAAGGGGATACTCGCTAAAGCTTTATATTTGAAAGTGTTGAGATTCTTTTATGAAATGAATGTTTGTTTGTGTTGGTTAGTGACGGGAGCCATAAGCCTAGGCGACCCTTGACACACATGCTGCCATATTTGGGCTTCCCTTCTCTTTTCCTAGATCTAGGCCTTGCTTAAGTCTCCATAGCACCAGAAAAATGCCTGATCAGATTGGCCTGTGGACAAGTCTGTGGGGCATTTTCATGATTAATGATTGATGTGGGAAGGCTCAGCCCACAGTGGGCGGTTCCACACCTGGGCAGATGGTCTTGGGGTATATAAAAAAGCAAATGGAGCAAGCCGTGAGGAGTAAGCCAGTGAGCAGCACTCCTCCATGGTCTCTGCTTCAGTTCTGCCTCCAGGTTCCTGCCCTGCTTGAGTTCCTGCCCTGACTTCCCTCAAGGACCGGCTATGATCAGGATATGTGAGCCAAATAAACCCTTTCCTCCCCAGGCTGAATTCAGTCATGGCATTTATCACAGCAATAGAAACCTGACTAAGACAACACCATAAAGAAAAATCCTATTTTACTCTGTTTTCTTGTTAATTGATTTCTTTTTTGAGGTAAGTTTATTGAGTCATAATTTAAAACAGTCAAAATCACCTTTTTAAACCCTTTTTAGATATAGAGTTCCGTGAATTTTGACAAACACATTCAGTCATGTGACTGCATCAGAATCAAGACCTAGAACACACCCATCACTTTCAGTCACTCCCCTGCCTCACTGCAGTCACCTCCCAGGCACACACACCTTTCGGAGATAATTTGGCTTTTTGTTTGTTTTTAGATAGGGTCTTGCAACATAACCCGAACTGGCTTTGAACATACTACATAGCCAGGCTGGCCTCGAACTTTAACCCTGTTGCTTCAGCCCCCACCCCCTTCTCCTAGTACAGGGATTACCATGTACCAAGCCCCCACCCCACCCCCAGTACAGGGATTACCATGTACACCAAGCCCCCACCCCACCCCCAGTACAGGGATTACCATGTACCAAGCCCCCACCCCACCCCAGTACAGGGATTACCATGTACACCAAGTCCCCACCCCACCCCTAGTACAGGGATTACCCATGTACACCATGTCCCCACCCCACCCCAGTACAGGGATTACCCATGTACACCATGTCCCCACCCCACCCCAGTACAGGGATTACCATGTGCACCAAGTCCCCACCCCACCCCCAGTACAGGGACTACCCATGTACCAAGTCCCCACCCCACCCACAGTACAGGGATTACCATGTACCACTCAGTTTGCCTTTCAGGTTTTGATTCTACAGAGTAATTCTGGTTGTTGTAGTGACATCACCCTTTGTGTCTGCTAATCACCTGAGTGCCTACTGACCCAACTGAGGATACCAGGTGTCTGTGTCTTCCCTCAAAAAGCCCCAAGGGCTATGCTGGGCTATGCTGGGCAATGCTCTCCTGGTTATGTTGAAAAGAAACCTGCTTCAAATAGCCAAAGTAAAGGAGTTTTATTGAACAGGGTCTAGTAGCCCAGGCCTGTGAGTCCAGTTGTTTGGGAGACTGAGGCAGGCAAATTTTAAATTCAGAGACTCTCAGGGCTATGGAGTGAGTTCAAAACCATCCTGGGCAACTTCATGAAACAATAAAATAGAAAATAAAACACAAGCTGGGGATGAAGATCAATGGCACAGCCCTGCCTAGCACACATGAGACCATAGGTTCAATTCCCGGGACTGCCAAAAAACGGTTTTTAAAGCATTTTACTTATGAACTCTGAGATATAAGACAAAATTACATTCAAGGAGGCCTCAAGTAAACCAGGTTGAGGGGAGTAAGAGACAGCCAGGGAAGCAGGGGTATGTCCCTGATCATTACTGTCTCACTGGTTGCTAAAGTCAACCTACCCTCCCTCTTCCCCTCCCTCCCTCCCTCACCATCCAGCCTCTCTCCTCCTTTCTCTACTTATCCATCGTGACTGACATCTCATATGACCACCCAGGTCAGGCTTCTCAGCTCACATTGGCTGACAGTTTGACTCAGTTCAAAAATCTCCAAAGGAAGCATTCGGATTGGCTTAGCACCAAGATCTGTGCTCTCCCCAGCTGCCACTCCCATCCCTAACCCACCCTGCCCTTCCCCTTTAAAGCAGGCCTGGAAAATTGGGGTCAGTGGGCAAGACAATTGTTGCAAAAAGGATTGTGAAACCAAGTGTTTTATCCTGTTTCAGGGATTGATTTCACAGAGGAGGTGGCCTAGGAATTGGGTTTTGAAGGATAGTCACCAAGGCAACAGTAGCAGGGTTCCAGGGGGGATGTGAGAGGTGTAGTAGTTGACAGCAAGAAGAGGTATACATCCCAGGCTGAGGAGACATTGTATACTGGAAGAACCAAGCAGATGTGTCTTGTGTAGGGGGCTTATTTGATATGGCTGGAGACTCAAGGACAAGGCAGAATCAAAGAATACATGTGGAGTGCGATGGCCTAGAGGCTATAGAAAGATATCTGGGTTTCCTCCTACAGACAACCATGGGTCATCGTGGGATTTGAGGAAAGAGGATGCTTCCTGTGCTGCCTAGTTTTATGTCAACTTGACACAAGTTGGAGTCATCAGAGAGGAAGGAGCCTCCGTTGAGATCCAGCTGTAAGGCATTTTCTCATTTAGCGATCAATGGAGGAGGGCCCAGCCCATGGTGGGTGGTGCCATCCTGGGCTTGAGGTCCTGGGTTCTATAAAAAAGCAGGCTGAGCAAGCCATGGGAAGCAAGCCAGTAAGCAGCACCCCTCCATGTCCTCTGCATCAGCTCCTGCCGCCAGGATCTTGCCTTGTTTGAGATCCTGGCCTGACTTCCTTCAGTGATGAACAGCAGTGTGGAAGTGTAAGCTACATAAACACTTTCCTCTGAATAATGTTTTGTCGCAGCAATAGAAACCCTAACTAAGACACTTCACTTGCTAGGATAAAGTACAGCAGGGATCTGAGTTCCAGAGTTCTCAGACGCCATCTTTGCTTCTAGTTCCTAAAAGAAACACGCAGAAGGGTTGTTTCTGGCTCAGTAACTCTTAGTTATCAGCTGAGGCTTTTAACTCACTTGCATGGTTCTTGAGCACGATGGGCCATACTTTAGAGGGTCCCATTTGACGCGGCTCCAAGCAGCCTCCAGGCCTTCAAAAAGGGGCCAGTTTTCAGTCCTGGCCCTCCCAATCTCACATCTCAGGTGGCGAGTACAGTGGATCTCAAAAGGAACCTGTATGCACCACACCACCCCCATTTATAACAAAAGAAAGAGAAGTGGGCCATTTGCTTACTACCCTTTCCCCTACTGGTCCCCACCTATGTCCATCAGTACAGTGGTCCACTGCATCCCCTCTGCCAGCCTACTCTGTGGATGAATGCAGGGGGAACGTGGGCCTCCTGGCACATCCCAATGTTCTACTGGAGATAAGATGAAGTTGGAGCTTCATTAAGGAGACCGAGACTGATGGAGAATGGATGGGGGAGGTTGTCTCTTGAGGGAGAGTTGTGGGGGACACTGATGATGCAGTTGGGACTGATGTGGACTGCACTGCACAGTTGTCTCAATCACGATGGAAGAAGATGCCCACAGGGCTTGTTAGAGCCCAGAACACTGGGTCCTGCTCCCAGAGTTCTGGTTCAGCACATCAGTAGGGTTTTCATTTCTTTTGTTGTTGTTCTTTGAGTTGCGTTTGTTTGGTTTTGTTGGTTGGTTGAGTCAGGGTCTCACACCATAGCCCAGGTTGGTCTGGAGCTCACTAGGTAGCCCAGGTTAGCCTAATATTCTTTATCCTCCCGCCTCTGCCTCCCAGTGCTGGGATTACAGCAGTGTGCGGCTGGACTAGGCTGACACACTTGACTGTTAGCCTAGATTCAAGTGGTGCAGACTCTCTTGGTGCAGAGGCCAACCTCTGGAAGCCGCTGGAACAGCCCGTGAACTACTGGGTAAGCCCCAAATGAAGTTTCTCTTCTGCCTTCACTTAGAAACAGTGACGTCATACATACCTGGGACAAGAGATAAATGTAGGAAACAAAACTACCAGTCCAGGCAGCTGCCACCTGCACGGTTTCCAGACACAGAAAGCTATTTTCACGTTGCTCTGTATTGAAGATGGACACACAGGCTGCTAAGTCACTAAGGTCCCACCTACCTCACATTCTAAGAGTACATTCAAAGCAACTTGAAGACAAAGCCATTTGAATAAAGTTTCTAAATCTCATTGGGCACAAAGGAAAAAATTGGTGATTTTAATTCTCATTATGACTATTAGAAATTGTTAAATTCCTTTGGAAGACTAGACAAGTAGAAATGATGTATTGTGTTTTAGGATAGTATGCTTAAGGACATTCTCTCTGTCACCTGTTAGACTCTTCAGATGTGGTCTGTCCCCCAGCAGGGCGCCACTCTTAGACACAGGCAGCAGATGGAGGAGGTTAGAAGGGTCTGTGGAGAGGCACTAACTCTGTTAGGCCGCCTCCCTCCATGGTTTGGACCCTTCTGCTGGAGATTTGAAAATATATTCTAGACAGATGACATGCTAACGGAATCATTTCATGGTTCACCATCCTCCCAGTTTGATTTATCTGTACCGGTAGGCACCCGAGGGCCCTATTCAAGAGATTTATGGCCTACCTATACGATTCCATTTTGTCGAAAGGAAATGTGTGCATTGTTGAGAAACAAAGTAATAACATTTATTTTAAGATTATGCCACTTTCCAATTAGAGGCCTTAGCACTCAAACATATTTACCACCTTTGCATTGCCTGAGCCCCACCCATTCCCTCAGCCCATTTACAGTCATAGAAGCAATACCAGAAGGAAGGTGGATGGAGCCATTCTTATTTCTGAACTGTTAGTAATACAACCAGAGAAGACAGAGCCTGGCCAGGAGAAGGAAATGCCTGGCCAGGAGAAGGCAATGCCTGGCCAGGAGAAGGAAATGCCTAGTCAGGACTGTGGCGCTGCTGACTTGTAGCTCTCTGTGGCTTTGGTCTCCCTGTCTGGGAAATGGGTATAGTATTGCTTTTCTGGGTCTAAGAATTAGCTGAGATAATACTCTGTGTAAGTTCTTTTCTTTCTCTTCCCTCACATTTACGAATTCACCTTTACAAAGCTAAAGGAAGGCCAGTGAGCAGAACAAAGCAACAGAACTTCCTGTGGTGGTTTGAAGGAGAATGGCCCCCCTAGGCTCACAGATTTGAATGCTTGGTCCCCAGTTGAGGGAACTGTTTGGAAAGGATGAGGAGGTGTGGCCTTGTTGGAAGAGGTGTGTCCCTGGGGGTCGGCTTTGAGGTTTCAAAAGCCTAATCATTTCCAGTTCTGCTGCAGCACCTTGCCTGCCTGCCTGCTGCCATGCTCCCCAACATGATGACCATGGACTCTAACCCTCTGAAACTGGAAATCCACCCCCAATAAACTCTTTCTTCCATAAGATGTCTTGGCCGTGCATGGTACCTAGTACAGCAAGAGAAATGTAACTACAGTACTTACCAAAGGTCTAGGTTAACTCAATGGCTACCTGGGAGGTGTAGCTTCATGGTGAATGCTCCTGTTTCCTGGGGCCACAAATCCTTTTCTCATGTGGGGTCTCTGAGTCCTATCCTAGATCACTCTTCCACTACCCTGCAGTAGCTAGAGGAAACAGCAAAGGGTGTCCTTTGATGTGACTCATCCGTGCGGCAGGGCGTCAAGGACAGGAGTTGGAACTGTGTGTCATACTTAAGCTCACTATGGGCTCCAGGTTTGACAGATGAGCAGATTTCCAAGTAAAAACTCTGAATTCTATCATTCTGTTTCTCGTCACTACCAGTATGCTGTGGGATGGTCTGTATGTCAAATGTGTTGCTGATTGGTCAATAACTAAATCACTGATTGGCCCATGGCCAGGCAGGAAGTATAGGCGGGACAAGGAGGAGAATAGAGCTGGGAAGTGAAAGGCTGAGGAGAGAGACACTGCCAGCCGCCATGATGAGAAACAGCATGGGAAGATGCCGGTAAGCCACAAGCCATGTGGCAAGGTATAGATTAATGGAAATGGATTAATTTAAGCTGTAAGAACAGTTAGCAAGAAGCCTGCCACGGCCATACAGTTTGTAACCAATATAAGTCTCTGTGTTTACTTGGTCGGGTCTGAGCGGTTGTGGGACTGGCGGGTGACAGAGATTTATCCTGACTGTGGGCCAGGCAGGAAAACTCAAGCTACAAATGGCGTCCAACGTGGTGGCAAGAGTTTCCACCTAAAAACTGAAAAAAAAGATTCTAAAATGGAGCTAAAAACAGCTTCCTAATTGTCTCTCTCAGATGAGCAGCAGCTGCCTATTTGAGCTACTGGCGAGTTCCTGTTGTGCACGCTCGATCTGCAGTATGGCGTGAATGAGGCCTCTGCAAGTGGCACATTAAGCTGTGTGGTGGATTTAGCCTTTGCTAGTACAAAAAAAAAAAAAAAAAAAAAAGAGGTTTCTGGGCTACACGCTGCTTGGATAAAAGCATAGACCCACGATAGCTCCCAGAGCTGGCAGAAAACGTACTACCGCCATGTTGGGAAGCTGAGGTGGGCGGAGCCAGCAGCCACAGCTGCTGCAGTTTAAGGCAATAGATTCACAATAAGACAGATTCAGATGTAATAATTTAAAATGTGTGTAAAATATATGTAGGCTTGAAAGAGACAAAAAAGGTGATATATACAGTTATAGAAACAAATACATAGTTTTAAAAAATAAAGTCTTTAAAGAGACAGTAAAATTAATACAAAAAATAAGCCACGTGAAGATGAATATTACACAGAGAATCTGGCTTGTGTTGTCTTTGGGATTTTTAACTGCAGAAAAACATTTGATTGTAAAAGCTGTTGAGTTATGCCAAAATGTATATTTTAAAGGTACCTTGACTTCAAAATTTGGATATAAGGATATGTTGCTTTGGAAAGGAGGCTCTGCTTTTGTTTCCACAGAAAGCCAGAGGCTATGGATTTGTTCCAGATTAAGATACATCAGGTTTGACCAGCCAAGACCCCCTGAAAGGTCTCCGATGACACCATGGCCCAGATGATCCAACATCCAGAATGGTTTCAAGGCAACTGGCTTAGACGATACAGCCTCACGGACTACTCCATGATCCTAAAATTTTCTTTGTTTCCCCAGAAGATACAGCGCCCCCCTCCAGCAGGAAGTAGTAAGAGAAGCTACGCCCAAATTCCCAAATATACCAAGCTGACTTTGGAGATGTGTAAAGGTTAAAACCTTCCTTTTTAAGAAAAGAAAAGGGGAAGTGCTGTGGGATGGTCTGTATGTCAAATGTGTTGCTGATTGGTCAATAAATAAATCACTGATTGGCCCATGGCCAGGCAGGAAGTATAGGCGGGACAAGGAGGAGAATAGAGCTGGGAAGTGAAAGGCTGAGGAGAGAGACACTGCCAGCCGCCATGATGAGAAACAGCATGGGAAGATGCCAGTAAGCCACAAGCCATGTGGCAAGGTATAGATTAATGGAAATGGATTAATTTAAGCTGTAAGAACAGTTAGCAAGAAGCCTGCCACGGCCATACAGTTTGTAACCAATATAAGTCTCTGTGTTTACTTGGTCGGGTCTGAGCGGTTGTGGGACTGGCGGGTGACAGAGATTTATCCTGACTGTGGGCCAGGCAGGAAAACTCTAGCAACACCAGTATTCACCAGACTAGCTCTGACTCACTTGCAACTACTGAACAGATGGACTCAAGGCTGAGCAAAATGCGTGTGCTTGTTCACTTTTTTGTGTAATTCTTCTTTACACAAACCACATATAAATATATCCCCATGGTTAAAAACTTTAAGAGACTCCTGCATGGTAACACATCCTTAATCCCAGCTAGTCCTTCCTCCACCGTCCACTGTTAGACCCCATTGTCACCAAAAAATACCTATGAGGAATGACGTAGGATTGAACATAGCTTTTAGTGGCTTTCCATCAACTTATGATTTATGGATGAGACATGTCATGATCCTAGAGGTCTGCAGTCCCCTCTAGATGGGCTATTTATGACATTAACACAGAACCTAAGACCTCTTCTCACTGTACCAGGGTCATCCAGCCCACCCCCAAACCCCACCCCTGCCTGACAGACGAGGATGAACAGGACGCGTCACCATGTAGAGCACCAGTCTAGCTGTCACAAGCTGGAGAAAACCAATGAGCCAGAAACGCTGGTTTAAGAGCACGTTAGAACCAGAGGCATTGAATGGCTCTAGGAGACATTCTCCAACAATCACCTTTATCGGATCCACAGACTAGATCGTCTTCATCTTACTTGGTTCAGACGCACTGGGTTCTCCCTGCTCCTGGCTTCCTTGACTTTTAGAATAGCATATCTTTTAGTCCTTGCCTCACCTCAGTGGTCACTCTTTCTCCCAACTCCATTCCTGGTTTTCTCACCTCTAGCCTTGGGAGCAAGCCCCGGGAGTCCTGCAGCTGTGATACTAAGTGCCGTCTATATTCTCCCACATTTGGGTCTCCAGTCTAGATGCCTCACTGAACTCTAGACTCCTGTGTCAGCTGCCTACTCAGCGTTTCCATGTAGCCGACAGATCTTCACCTCCATGGCTGAGATGGACGCCCGCTGTATCCTGCTACCACTCCTCTCTGCCCACAACCACCTCACTGGGCGTTCCTATTGTCTGGCTACTCAACTGTAAGCAATAGAGTCATCAGCCCCACCTTCAAATTACAGCCATGATTCTATCTCGCCCTCTCCATTCCTCAAGCTGTTCTTCCCTCCCCATCATGAAGAGTCTCTTGCCACGTCTCTGTATCACTCTCTCCAGGCCCCCTTCCTAACTTGCTGTTCTCCACGAGACATCTCCATCTATTTCCACAGGAGTCACTTTGTGCCGCTTTTCTGTCAAAAGCACAGTGGCTTCCCATTTCACTCCCAGAAAAAAAATCCAAATGCATGAGGTCATTCTGCAACAACTTGTCCCCAGCTCTCTGTTTGGTGCCGTCTCCCGCCATGCTCCTGGGCACTTCCTGCTATGGCCTCTTTGCTATCCTCAACTGTGCCACTGTGCTCTTACCTCAGGGTCTTTGTACTTCCTTTCCCTGGCTTGTTCTTTCCCTCTATCGAGACTTTTCTCTTTGCCTTGTGAGAGAAGCGGTCCCTCAGCTTATACTACATTAAATTATACTGTAACAAACTCCACCCCATCAGTCACTCTCTGCTTCCCTTGCCTACTTTCTGTCCTGCAGACAGGCATGCTATTAGTCAGACTTTTCATCACCACAACAAACCCCCAAGAAAAGCAACTTAACCAAGGAAAGATTTATTTTGGCTCACATGACCAGAGGTGTCACAGTCCATGGCTTCCTAGCGCCATTGCTTGCAGGCCTGTAGTGAGGCAGACCCTCACAGCAGACGCATGTGGCAGAGTAAAGAAAAGATCTCCCTCAAAGGCTTGCCCCTAGTCACCTGCTTCCTCCAACCAGGCCCCGACTTCAAGCCCGTTGGTGAAGTCAAAGCCCTTTGGTCTGATGCGAGCAATCCCTTCTCCTCATAGTACCTCCATCTGTGGAATCTAGCCTTCAACACACGAGCCTTGGGGGGGGGGCATTCGTATCTGAACCACAACAGGCACTTATCAACACTTACCATATCATCATAGACTTGTGTATGTGCTGATTGTTTCTCTCCTCCTCTAGAATTTAAGCTCCAGGAGAGCAAGGACTTTGCGTTGCTCACTGTGTGCCAGATACAGTAGTATCATGACCATAGTAAACGCCCAACAAATACTTATCAAATGATTGAATAAATTAGTCCTGGCACCAGTTTACAGTCCATTTGTAAGTAGGTCACCATTCACACACATACTCTTGGAGAACTATAGAGTTTTAATTAGGAAATGCTTGCATTTTGCCAAACTCATTTGGCAAACTTTATTCCCCTGGGGTCAATCTTTCCTTACTTGCAATTTTTTTGCCAGAACATTGATTTTTTTAAAAAAAATTCCTTTCCAGTTAGAGAACATAGGATTACCAAGCCAATGAGCTATTTCTCTGCTGAGAGATGTATTTAGTTCCAGTTGGGTATTTTTTTTCTTTTCTTTTTCAATAGACACTGAAGTGCTAATTTCCAAACTTTGGAAGGAAGGAAGCAAAAGGTAGAACCGAGAGGACCCAGGCCCATGCTCTGTCAGCAAAGCAAAGACACTGAAGTGACCGGAAGTGGAGGACTCTGCCAGATCACACGGGCCACCAAGGCAGGCTCAGCACCAAGCCGAGCTGCAGGGGAACAGCTAGTCCCCGATGTTCTCTTTTCCTAGCCTGGGGGTTGGTACCAGGAGTCAAAATGCATGAGAATAATCAACTCCTCCCTCCCAACGTCTAGCTTCCTCCTCGGCATCCATAGCAGAGGTTCTGAGTCTTTTCAGGTCACAGACTTTTCCAGAATTATGGGTTTTGCTCTCTACAGCTGCCATAACTAAGCAGTAAAAAATACAATGGCTTAGAAAAAACAGAAACATGTCTCACTGATCTGGAGGAGGCCAGAAGCCCAAAGTCAAGTATCCGCAAAGCCATTCGCCTCCTGAAGCCTTCGAGAAAAACGCCTTCCTGTGCTTCTTCCAGCTTCTGATGGCCTGTGTTCCTTGGCTTCAGAGTGACCTTCTTCTTTCTGCATGTGTCCATGACCACATCCAAATCAACCCCTTTGCATAAGGACACAAGTCCCATTGAGTAAGAGCTCAGCCTAATCACCTCATTCCAGCTTAATTACTTCTATCAAGAGCTTATTTCCAAATAAGTTCACATTCTAAAGTACAGGAGGCTAGAACTTCAACCTATCTAGTTTGGGGTTATGTACCCCAGTTAAGTCCATAGCCATCACCACTGACAATTCACTAGAACTCTTTTTCTACTTGCACAATGCCAACTCAAGCCACTGAACATTCCCCACCTCTCTTTTCTCAGTTTGCAGTGTAGGGTGGGCATGGGAAAAGCAGGCACAAGTATTTGCAGGGTAGACCCTGGCTTTAAAATACTAACAGTGGCTGGGCGGTGGTGGCGCACGCCTTTAATCCCAGCACTCGGGAGGCAGAGGCAGGCAGATCTCTGTGAGTTCGAGGCCAGCCTGGTCTCCAAAGCGAGTTCCAGGAAAGGTGCAAAGCTACACAGAGAAACCCTGTCTCAAAAAACCAAAAAAAAAAAAAAATACCAACAGTGGTCTAATAGTAGTTGGAGGTAATGATTTATACTTTAGAATTGTCTGGGGAATATTAAAATATAATATATGATTATAAATATATTGGTAAAATCAATTATATATTTATATGATGCTGCACTTGACCCCAGAACAATTAAATTTAATTTTCTGGGAGTGATGCCCAGGCAGTGGTGTTTTTTAAAGCTCACATGACTGAGGATCCTGTTCTGGGTGGCTCGCCATTGCAGTGAACGGTCCTATCCTGCAGTTGGTGGCTCCTGGCATTCTTCTCTAGTGAGCACTTGCAAGTTATATCAAGGTCACTGAAGAAAATTGTTTGTGCAGGCCCCTCTGTCTCAGGGCACAAAATTCTTGCTCATGAATGGTGCCTGGTTTTGCCCCTTGGAGTGGTGACCATGGAATGGCGGCAAGGCAGGAATAGAACCAGCCCCAGGTATCTGGATTCCAGTGGGAAATCTGCTGGAGCTCTGTTGGAGTTTGTCTCCCATGTGGCAGTGGGAGCGTGGTGACCCAGAATGAAACACCATTCCAGTTGGCTAGGACAGCCCACGTGAGGATAGACAACTAAGATCTTTAGAATTCCCACCTGTCAAATGACATACCAACTACCCCTCCTTTAAGAGCGTCGGACAGGCCACCAATGTCCTCCAACCGATGAGACATTTGCAAATGGTTCAGCAGGCAAGACCACCAATAAAGTCCTCCCCAGGCCTCCACGTCATGCTCTATCCAGTATGCTGACATCATTACCAGTATTTCTCAGTACGAGTGAGAAGTCACCACTGCCACCTGCCTTTAGCCCGTGTTTTTCCCATTTGGCCACAAAGATATCACAGTAGAGTTTCCCTGAGGCCAAAACTCAGACACATTAGATCAAGAACACTTCTCATTCATACCAGTCCTACAGTCACACCAGATGGGGACATGAGTTTGATGAGGCTTGCTCATGCTAACCCATGTTAGTCTTAGTGAACACCAGTTTTTCTTTTTAGAATTCACAAACTATTCATGGGGGTGGGGGAGCGGGGATCTTACTCACTAGCTGAGTATGAGGTCCGCTTACCAGATGGTAGTTTGAAGCCTCTGCCTTCTTCCTTGTTGAGAAGACCAGGGGCACACTTCTCTGTGAACACCCCTCTATCCCTGGTCCTGTTCTCCTGTGCTCCTCTAAGACCCCTGACAGTGGGCAGCGGCTTCATCTGTGTGTTCTCCCGTGCCCAGCTATCCTTCTTCCCAGTCAAGAAACCTGAACTCATCAGGAACAACCAGGCTGTCCTCACAGCCCTCTTACCCAGTTTGGGTTTCTGCTTGCTCTTCCCAATGTTTTTGACCTTCCAGGCTAAGGGAGAGAGAAATAATTCCCTCTGGGAGAAAAAAACAATGGGTACAAAATGACTCAGTTTTGAGTCTTTGACCTTGGATCTGGGACTTCTGATACTGTCCCCTTACCCTGAGGATGCAAAAAAATAATTCTAGAATCCTGGGGTAAGCTGAACCTTCCAAGGGTCAGGAAAGGCAGCCAAAGCAGAAGGTATAACTCATCAATTAAACATAAGGTCGCTGTACACTTGACAAGCAAGCCCCTTCTAAAGATGACAGCATTTCCTTTCAGAGGAGACATAGTGGAAGTTGGGTCCTAGACCACACCTGCTTCCTGATGGGTAGCTCCTGCCACGGTATCCAAGTGTGGGCATAGGGACAGGGGCTGGCCTGTCTCCAACAGTGTGTCTGTTAACTCCAAAGGGATAGTGATGGTGGATATCAATAGCAAAGACCTTGATACTGAAGTGCTATGTAAGAAGTAAAATTTATTAAGGATCTGCCTCCATTCTCTCTTAATTCCTAATGTAATCATCAATCAATTAGCTGAACTTTCAAATGATTGATCTCATGGGTGGCGCTCCATGAGTGAGAGCTTTCAATTCCTCAGCTACCATGAAAGAAAATTCCTTTCAGGGTGAGTATTCCCTTGAGATCTTTGCTTTAGTAACACCCAGCACAAACTGAAAGAACATTTACCGTGTATCATTCCAAGCACTTCACACTCTTATACTCTTCACGACTCTATGAGGCTGGTACTATTTCTATCCCCACTTGACAGGGGAGGAAGCTGGACCATGAGACGTGAAGAAACTTGGTCAAATTCACCCAGCTGGAAGACAGTGGAGCTGCTGGGACAGACTAGCTGTGGAGCACAGCAATAAATTAATTATGAAATTGTACCATTTTTCTACCCTTTCCTGAATCTTGGCTCAGAATCCTGTCACCAATGTGAAAACAACCCAGAGTAGCCTTCTAGAGGATGAGAAACCACACAGAATACAGCTAAGTCATTATACCCACAGGCATCCTAGACTAGCCAGCTCCAGCCCAACCCCCAGCAGATTCCAGATCTATGAGGAAGTCTAGCCGTGATCTGTAGAACCCCTGAAAGAACCACAGATTCCTAAGAAACACATTACTGTTGTTTCGAGCAACTAATTAGGGGGTGTTTGTTACACAGCCCTAGAAAACTGATACAAGCAGTATTGTCTTCCTAATAGGCTTTATCTGACTCTAGAACTCTCTGTAAATGGACAGCTTCTGCTGTGAAGATCCTCCAGGTGACCAGTTCGTCACTCTTTATCTCTGCCTTGCCCATCCTGCCACTACGTCAATCCATGAAGGCATTTGCAACTATTCCTTCCCATGAGTCCCTGCTTTTTCTGAAGTTGAAAAGAAGCTGGGGTTCGTGGTCCCTTTAGTACTATTTTGAGCTCTGTTTCCTTGCTGATCCTCTTTGCTCATCTCCATCATTTAGGAGCTAAGTCCGATTTAGCCTAAGTGAATGGTGCCAACATAATGAAGGCAGGGTTAATGAGGGAGAAAACACAGATAACACTGTACGTCAATGCTCTGCAGCTCTGGCCTCTCCTTTTTCCCAGGGTAAGCTTCTTGCTCAGCCTGGGTGGGGACTGGTAGTCCCTGAAGACATGCTCGGGCTCTGCCATCTGATCCCCAAAAGAAATGTGGTGAAACTGCATTCTCCCTGCCTGCCAGGACTCAGAGGAGCAGCAAGCTGTACCTCCACAGGAACTAATGGTCCCAGCTGCTCAGTTCAAATTAGAATAGAATTTGGAAACTGTTTCATAGGGTGGAAGTCTTTCGGGGCATGCCTGCCAGGGCCCTCCAGCCACTGGGTTCCCAAGGAAATGGAGTGTTAAGTCCTGGGTACCGGGGATATTCCAGAGGCAGAAGAGGGGCATGCACCCAAGGCATCCTGAAGGATGCTAACTAAAAATGGAATGTGAAATATCATCCAAAAGAAAGATTCATAAAGGATAATTGTTTTCTATTGGAGTATATAAAAACTTTCTGCCATTAGGTAGTTTATAAATGCTAAATGATGCTAATTCTCTCGGTACTTCTTGCTTCATGAGTGAAGTTCGGATTGTGAAGGTTCATTGCTTGAAGGGCCAATAATGAAGTGACTTGGGCTACTGAAGAGAAACCAAAACTCTCCGGGGCAAACCCATCCTCACTGTGCCATTAAACACCCACTACCCCCTACTCATTACATTTCAAGAAGTGTTTAGTTTTAATTTCTTTGCTTTGTATTTTACAGCCTTAAGAGAAAATGTCTTGTGATGATTCTGTAATAGTAAGGCGATTACTGGTGACGCAGGGATCCCCACTGCCTCTGTATCCTCTCACAGCCGTGCAGTGGGTGAGGACCACTGCCTCTGCATCCTCTCACAGCCATGCAGTGGGTGAGGACCACTGCCTCTGCATCCTCTCACAGCCATGCAGTGGGTGAGGACCACTGCCTCTGCATCCTCTCACAGCCGTGCAGTGGGTGAGGACCACTGCCTCTGCATCCTCTCACAGCCGTGCAGTGGGTGAGGACCACTGCCTCTGCATCCTCTCACAGCCGTGCAGTGGGTGAGGACCACTGCCTCTGCATCCTCTCACAGCTGTGCAGTGGGTGAGGACCACTGCCTCTGCATCCTCTCACAGCCGTGCAGTGGGTGAGGACCACTGCCTCTGCATCCTCTCACAGCTGTGCAGTGGGTGAGGACCACTGCCTCTGCATCCTCTCACAGCCATGCAGTGGGTGAGGACCACTGTGTCCCATATCAGAATGATCTGATTTGTGAGTTTAGAAAGTCAGAATCTAAAGGACTTTATAAAGTCCTTTAGCAAAATGAAAAGCCAGCCTCAGGACTCTCTTTTGAGACAGGAGTCAATTGTAGGCCCCAAGTCCCTGAGGAAAATCTTCAGATAGTCTCACAACTGATTCCAAGGGTAACTTGCTCACCTAAAGCCCACCACCCACAGTATTCGGACAATCCAGAAGACCCAGACACTGGATTCTCAATGTCTGATCTTCCTTCCTTTTATTCTTTCTACCCAGACTCTATGTTTCACTTTTACCAGTGAATGGGTGAGGGGCAGAAGAAACAGGCACTCCTCAAAGCCAAACCCAGATACGTCCATTTCTGCACCTCATCCAACTGATTTTGCAAGAATAAAGTTAAAGATGCCGAAAGGCAGCGGATGTAGACATTGCTAAGTTCCCAGTGGGCTGAGCTCTAAAGCCTTTCTGTAATAGCAGCTTGGAAGGTAGAGAATATCGCGCCCCCCCCCCCCCATAAGCATAATGTTCTAGCGGAGACTAAGTCCTCAGCCTGGCTGTCAAACTTTATTTAGCCACAAAAATCTAATAACACACCCGAAATAGAGAGTGCCCGTTATTGTATGGCTTCTTCCTCAATAGATGCTTAAAAGTACTGTTTTCGTGAGAAAATGCATTCCAGCTCAGGATGCCAGAAACAGGCTTTGATTTTCCCCAGCACTCAGAGCAGGCTTTCTGACTGAAGAAATAACAGGAAAAACAAAGCAGGGTGGCAAGAGGGACCATGCTGCCTGCTCCAGAAATAGCCCTGGCCGGGCATATACTGGTTTGCTATGAGTGCGCCATGGACAGAAACTTCTGGATACAGAGATGCTGTTCTGAAGCCTCTCTCTGCTCTTATATAACATGTTCTACAGATTTTCAGTTCAAGTATTTAAGTGCTCTAAATTAGGAAATAAAAGGCAGTTGCTTGAAGCGGAGCTTGAAGAGGGGATGGGTTTCTGGGTGAGGGGTCAGAAATTGGTGAGTCCTTCGAGATGTCCTGTGTGCACCTATGATGACGCTCTGTCTAGTCCTCAGTTCCTTGACCGGCACAATCACTGGTGCTGATGCGATTTCCGACTTTTAGGTTGCTCACACCATCTTAAAATCTGGAATGGGGCTGGGAAGCTACGCTTAAGCCTCTTAAACACTGGACCTGTGCCCTATCTGTCTCTGTGCACCCTGGTGCCATCACTGCCTGATGTGAGACCAGGGAGGTGTTAACATTTCAGTATGCTAGCAAAATATGTGAGCTTTAGAGTCGGGCTCCTCATGTTCACATCATTTTTCCTCCCTATGTGCAGTCCAGGGACCCGCTGCAAAATCTCTGTGGGCTTTTCAGTCACCTGACCCAGAAAAGGTCATCACCCACCTCCCAGGGTCACCGTGGGGCTCACAGGCAAGGTGGTGAAACACAGAATGCTAGGCCCGCCACGCAGTCTCAGCTGCAAGTTCCTCGTCATTTGTCACTCATATTCGCTTCTTCTCACCCATTAGCTCAATGTTTGGAATTTTTGCCTCTCAATGAGTTTCACAGGGAATTCAGTGACCAGAAAAGCTGGTTAATGTACTGGGTTGAATTGTGACTTGAGACCATGACCTCATTTGGAATCAGGGTCTCTGCAGCTATGACAAGGGCAGCATAGCTGTTGCCCTGGAGATGTGTTCTTATTGAATTGGGACCCCATGTCCCTGGAAGAGATGGAGAAGAAGACACAGGGCAGAGGGCTGTGAAGGAGAAGATGGGCCCCAGGTCCTCCAAAAGCCACCAGAAACCCTTCTCAGGAAGCTCTAGAGGGAGCACGGCTCTGCTGACTGTGCTCCTTGGCCTTGTGGCCTGAATGACTATGAGAAAATAAGTTTTGATTTTTCAAACCCATCGAATTTCTGGTAACCTAGTGTGGCAGCCCCGGCACCCTCAGTCGATTGGGGACAGGCAGTTCTGGAACACCTAGCTTTAGTGATGGGAACATGAACAGAGATTGTCACAAGTTCTCCTCTTTTAAGAGACTGTGCATTTCAGGAAAAGCTCTCTTTGGGGAACGCAATCACCAGCTCCAGAGATCGGAATGATCAGGACAGTTTCTACTGGGACTCGTGAGGGGGTTGTTTTCTTTTTCCTTCTTTCTACAGAGAATAAAGTGGAAGCATGAAGTCATGAGACACTGAGCAAAGCCGTCCTTCATCGGGCCATGAGTAAATAAAATGCACAATGTGCTTCTCAATGCTGGTTCAGTAAACCCACATGGTAACCCACACAGGTCTCCATTTTGCCTTTCTGGACCCATCCGTAGTGGACAAAGGGGATCATTAACTGAAGACTCTGAGCTAAAGAAAGAAACATAGTTTCCAAGAGACCAACATAATTGTACATTTCTCTTAACCCTACTGATTCATGAAATTATAACTATAAAACAGATTCCCTCTAAAGGAAAATATGTATTTTACATATGTAAATATATTCATATCGTGTGTGTGTGTGTGTGTGTGTGTGTGTGTGTGTGTGTGTGTGTGTGTGTGTGTGTTCCTTCTAAGTCTTGGAAATTTAATAGCATCTTCAAGAAAGAGACATGTAAGAACGGAATTCACAGATGCTCAGAGAAATGGTTTCATTCTCTTCCTCTCTTCTAACTCCAGGAAAAAAAATAGCAGCAGACAGCACCAGCAGTCAGGGGGTGACTATTTTTTGGAGCAAAGGCGTTAGACAAGATGACACATGCTGACAGGTTCAGCAAATAGTGGATGCTGTGCCAATCAGCAGATAATTTCTGTGTGTTTGCAGCGTGGGAAGAACTGTGAGTCACGGTATTTCAAAGACAGGTCACGATTGCTATTTGTCATCTTGTAACGGGAAGGTCGAGAGAGAGGAGAAGGCAGGTGGGGGCTGCATGGGAGCAGATCAAGCACATGCAGGCAGGTCCTGCTGCATGGTTCTGACGTGCCAGGATCTGTGTAATCGCTGACATCTGAGGCTCGCACCAGTATCCAGAAGGTCATTAACTCCTAAGTCCTTTATGACTTCTGAAAGTTACTTCTTCTGTGACTCAGCCAAGCTTTGCTTTTCTTCCCCCACTGGGTCCTTTACTCAGTTTATTTCCAGGAATAAAGTAATTGCAAGGAAGAGGCCAGTAGGGAAATCCAAGGAAGGAAGCCATGCATTTTCTGGATCCCAGGGTATCATGAAATGGATAATTGTTCAATTGAAGAAAATTCCAGTACACCGAAAATATATTCAAATGGGGGTTGGGGGGGGACTGAAGCCAAACAGAGTCAAGAATTTTTGTCATCAATGCTATTTGCAGGGAAGGGAAAGGGAGGGAAGGGCAGGGGGGACCTACCCTCATGAAAAAAGTCAACAATTCAACCGGATTTTTAAAATATGTAAATGGGAACTGGGTGAGGTGGCTAGAGATGCTTGCTACCAAGATTGACAAGCTGAGTTCACTCCCCAGGATGTGAATGATGAAAGTTATTCTTTAACCACTTCGAACATACACACTCTCCCATGCCTTCCCAACAAACAAACAAACAAACAAACAAATAAATAAATGTAATTTAAGAATTTTTTTAAATGTAAATGCTTAATTTCCTCCTTCTCCATCTAAGAGCTCTTCTGAGGAAATGATACATTTTAGCACTCAGAATGAGTGTGCACGTTCACACAGCCCTAGTCAATCCATAAGCCTTCAAAGAGAATTCTGCAATTCTAACAGGAAAATTCTTAAATAACATGGTGAATACAAAGCCATAGAGTTCTTCCAGGGTTTAGGAAAAAAACAGCTATCCAGTTTAAGCAAAGAGGCTGTATTTTGTTCTTTTCTCTTCTTCCTCCTGCCTAAGCATGCCAAGCCAGCCCATTAGAGCTGAGACAACAGTGTTGAGAATCTGCAGAACTAGATCTGACAATACCTGATCCAGCATCTGAACAGGAAAAAAAACAAAAAAAGAGAGGGGCAGGAAGTCTCAGAGAGAGAAACAGCCCCAGCCTACACTGGGGTAGAGACCAACTTCTTCCGGCTGCCCGCCCTTGTTCCCGGAGCCATTCTGCATCAAGGTAGGGAGAGGGCGTTTAGCCATTTCACTCTAGATCTGAAGGCTTCTCCCAAGATGCTAGAGGGGAATGAGGTGCTCGAAGAGGAATGATCAGAGAACAGAGGCTGTGGACACAGAAGTTAGCTAAAAGCAGTCACCAGAGATGAAGAGTCTATTGAATCAAACGCATGGACCCTTGTGTACATACTGACACACACATACACACACCTTCTTAGCTGACTTGAATTTATCAGCTTGGGTGATTTTTGAACTTTTGGTATGTACACGAGTGCATACTTTAAAGAAAAAGAAAAGAATCCATGTACCCAAGTAGATGATCTCTTCACTAAACACGCTGCTATTTGGGAAACGATGTTGCTACAGTGAGCAAGCCCTTGTAACGTACCGAACTGCACAGAGAAATCCTTCCAGACCCGGTTTCTCATTTCCTGACATGGTACTGCTCCCTGTGCTGCTATTGGCTCCTGCATCCTTACATCCCCTTGGATGCTCACCAGACTATTAATTAAAAAGCCAGAAGCCTCATCGGCTCCACCGGTCATCATCACTTGTTTTTGTGTTTTGGGAATGGCAAGAAGACCAGCCTGACCTGAGTGAGAATCTGTTTTGGGAATGTTAGTTGTTGGTTTGCTCACATCTGGATTAGGTATAAAGCGATAATATTATGATGATGAACGCTGGAGAGCTCCATCTGCATATAAATAGACCTAATCAGTAATGCAAATTGCAATCTCCAGAAATTTCTAAAGGCTGCAGATAGCGGCGCTTTTTGTGTGGATAAGGAAAGGTCAACACGTGTATTGTTACATCAGTTCAATGGCCCAGAGTCTTCCTTTGAAACAGCCATTTGGAAAATACAGATTACCTATCAATCTGCACCCAGGCTGGGCTGGGCTTCCCATTGTTTGACCTTCCTAACACAGATCAGTTCAATTCCTGTGGAAGAACCATACTCCTTGTAGAGACCCAAATGAACATAGAGAGGAGAAAATATACTTGCATCTAAATCACCTTCAAAGACTCCTCTGAGAGGACTGTCCCGCTGAGTTAGAAGTTAGGGGTAAAGTTAGGTGTATGGATAATATGATGCTTTTCAAACAGAAGTCACTGCTGAGCTGAGTGGATACAATAATATGTGTTTTGAGAGGCCCCAAATTTCCCAAATATTGGAGGAAGTATACTTGAAAAGAAAACATCAGTGTCTAGACTGACTATGGAGTCTTAAATCGCATCTGTGTTTCTCTTGTGCAAAACACAAAAATGACCGTGGGGTGGGCGTGGGGGGTTGAATGTAGTGCTGGAAAACTGACAATTTTTCCACGCTCCTGTCATTTCTCAGGGGTGCGATCTTGCAGAAACATCCTCTCCTTGTGTCCCTCTAACCCTGTTGTTCTTTCTCTTCTTTTTGAAAAGGAAACATATTTCACAATCAGGCTCTCTCAAATTTAGAGAGAAATTGCATACCAACCAGCTTCCCCTCCAAAGACCGGTTCCGTGAAGCACTGGTGAGTCAAGAGCGCCATCTGGTGTCCTACCTTGGGATCTTAAAGAGCATCTTCACAGGGTGCATTTCAAAGAGGGGAGGGTCTCCATCTCCTAGCTCAATGGCTGTGATGCCCAAAGACCAGACGTCACAACGAGCGTCATAGGACGAGTCATACTGCTGCTCACAAGCAATGACCTATCAGACAAAAACGAGACACAATGCATCAGCCCGCCGTCACCCCAAACGTCGTAAAAAAAAAAAAAAAAAAAAGCCATTTGGATTCTGCCCCCCTTGTCTGTTCCATTGACTGTGTTAATACTGAATGGTAGCAGTAAAATCTTTGTATTCTAGACCTTGTTTGTACGTAACTGACTCATCATCTGATATGGTTACTAACTTTTTTCTTTTTCCTTTCTTTTTGAACCAGGGTCTCGCTATGTTGCTGAGGCTGGTCTCAGATTCACAAGGCATACCTCTGCATGTCCCTTTCTCCCATTCTCATGTGACAGACATGACGGACAGGATTGCAGAAGGGTTTGTTAACTTTTAAAAATGTGTTAGTTCCATTCAAAAACCATGTATTGAACCCTCTCGGTACCAACAGTAGCACAAGGGAGTGTATGGGGAAGGGGCCACTCTGTCCACGTAGGGCCGTACTGCCGCCGGCTTTGTTCTTAAAAAAAAAAAAAAAAAAAAGACTTGTTTTGTTATGCAAACTGCGCGTACCTACCTGCTGCTAAATTCTTAAAGAGCAGCTGCTCTAAAGAATGGCTACTGCAGAGTCCTTGGGAGTGTAACCCACTGAGCAGGGGGTATGTTGGAGGACCCCTATGATTAACAAAAAGTAAGATCCACTCTGCTCTGTGGTTTCCCTTTTACTAACAACATCTGTGCCCTCCTCAGGCCTCGACAACTGTTTGCAGGTGCCCTGCATTTCCTGGTTTAACTGGGTAGAAACAGCAGTCGACCAGAAATGCCTGCAGGCTTGTCCTCGGGTTGGCGATCACAAACCCTCAGAGGATTCATTTTCTATCAGTGTTCTGTGTCTGACAGGAAAAAGCTCCATACACAGACTCATGACTGTCACTGAGAATAGGAGAAAGGACCATGCAGATCGTGAAGAGGGACCCAGGACTCCCCATTGACCTTGATTCTGCCTCCCGGAGCAGAGTGGGAGCAAGAGGGCCCAGGACCACATTGGTGAGCACAGGCTGGCCAGGCTGCTCCCCTCAGGCCATCGGGTTGTCTTGGCTTTTACTCTGATTGAGACAACTACCTGTGAGCAGACAAGGGAGAGGTCTGGCCTACGCTTTAGTAGATCCCCTGGCTGCGAGCTGAGGGCAGAATCAAGGAGAGGACACACAGTTATAGCGCTAATGTAGCATCCAGCCGTGAGGGGTGGGAAATAACCAGATTCTGAATGTAATTCTGAAGGTTGAACCAACTGGAATTGTGAGCGAGCTTATAAGAAAAAAAGACTTGTGGAAAACGCTGAAGCGTTTGATCTGAGCATGTACCAGAGAACTGGGATTTACTGAGGTGGAAAGGATGGGGAACCAAGTTCAGGTCTCAGAACTGAATGAAGCTTTCAAATCTCAGGTGTCAGGGAAGTCTCCAAAAGGAGATATTGATTTTAAACCCTAAGACCGCCAAGACTCCCTACTGGACCTCTGGCCTAGACAGTCATAAGAAAAGTACTATGGTCTGTATGTGCCCTGCCTCCCCAGTCACATGTTAGAAATGTAATTCCCAGTACAACAGTGTCTGGAAATGTGACCTTTGGGGAGATGTTCAGTCATGAAGCTTGACCCTCTTGAATGGATTCGTGACAATACAAGCCCATGAGAATGGAAGGTTCCCTCACTTTTCACCATATGAAGAGAGTCAGAGACCCTCATGGAACCCTGGCACCTTTATCTTCATATTCTCAGACATTACAACTGTGAGGGAATAAAATTTTGTTCTCTGTAGATTGCCCTGCCTTGGCTATTTAGCACAAAGTAAATCAGCACAATAAAGAGTGTATGTTGTGGGGCTGGAGAGATGGCTCAGCGGTTAAGAGCACTGGCTACTCTGCCAGAGGCCCCAGGTTCAATTCCCAGCACCCACATGGCAGTTCACAACTGTCTGTAACATCCAGTTCCAGTGGATCTCACACAGACACACAAGCAGGCAGAACACCAATGTACATAAAATAAAAATAAAACAAACAAAAGATAAAATAATACAAACTGTATATTTTTAAAAATATGTTACTCTGAGCCCCTGTGTTATAGAATATTAGTTTAAGACATGTTACATTTTTTTGTGCTGTGGAACATTTGTTTAATGATGCAAAGATGTGTTGCATTCTTTTATGTTGCATTTGTTTAACTCTGTGAAGCTGTGTTACTTTGCCTGTCTAAAACACCTGATGGTCTAATAAAGAGATGGACGGCCAATAGCAAGGCAGGAGAAAAGATAGGCGGGGCTGGCAGGCAGAGAGGATAAATAGAAGGAGAAATCTGGGAGGGAGAGAAGAAAGAGCCAGAGAACAAGGAGAGAAGGATGCTGGGGGCCAGCCACCCAGCCACCCAGCTATCCAACCACCCAGCCACACAGCCAGCCATGCAGTAAGAGTGAAAGTAAGATACACAGAAGTAAGACAAGGAAAAACCCCAGAAGCAAAAGGTAGATGGGATAATTTTAAGTTAAGAAAAGCTGGCAAGAAACAAGTGAAGCTAAGGCTGGACATTTGTAACTAAGAATAAGCCTCCATGTGTGATCTATTTGGAAGCTGGGTGGCGGGTCTCCCAAAGAACAAAGAGCCAAAAGAGCCAGAACAACATCACCCCTGGATCTTTATATTGCTATAGCAGCGATGGAAAACTAACGTATCTACTGTCTTCCACAGCAGGTCACTGGGAAAATGTTAGGAAAACGTCCCCTCCTTAGCCTCAGCCCTTTCTCTGATGCATTCTCTCCCTCTCTCTCTCCCTCTCCTGGTCTCTGAACTGGAGAACGTTCTCCCACGGACCTGTACCACACCACCCCTCTGTCTGAACAGAATGTCTTCTCGCAGACTATCCTGTCATGTGTTCAAACTAAAGTTCGGATTGCTCTGAATCTCGAGCCAGAGGAGATTTCAATGTCCCTAAACACCCCACTCTCCTTGCCCCAATCCATTGAGAGCCTGGAGCATTATGAGAGGCCCCAGAGAAGGCTCCTCTGCACCTCTCTGGAAGGACATTTTGAAAGTGTGGGACAAACATAATTTTAGACAGACATTTTGCCAGATTATTCATGACACTGGGATGGGTCTTTGAGAGAAAGAAAAATAAGTTCTACCCTCCCCAAGCAGAATCTGGGCCAGTTGAAACATAAAGCGGACCTCTAATAGTTAAGTGGCAAGCCATGGCAATCATCAATGTCCTCAGACAGTGTGCACTAACTTGTCTGGTAAGGGACATGTGCTCTAACATCTCAGGATACTAGGGAGAGACTGCTGAGGGAGACGATGGGAAGTGTCTTACACTAGGCGTCTGCAGCTTCCAGGAAGACACTCAACTTCCAACCCTCTCAACCGGAACACAAAATGCAGTTCCAGAACCACTTCCAAGTGGGGGACTGGGGCGTGCTGACACTTCCCCAGAGTGTCATCAAATATTTAAAACCAGTTTCAACCTGTCTTTGCAGACAGACACTGTCTTCATAAACAAACAAACAAAAAAACACCTCTCAGCCAAATTCTTCTCCAGAACTCAGCTCGTTCTAACCAAAGAAACTCTTCCAAGGAAATTTATAGAAAACTGCACTGATAAAACAATTCACAAACCATTACTTTGTAGCCACGAGCCACACAACGTGCTAGGCCCCGAAGAGGGCAAGTCAAACAGTACAGTTTAGTCTTCACAAACAACCCTGAGGTGGGTGCTTTTAGCTCCTTTTGCAGCTGTTTACTCAACAAGAGTAAATTGTGGGCAGGCCTGTGAGGATTATTTTTAATTCATAAAAGGATATTTATTTATTTAGGTTTTTGGAAACCTGATGGATTTTTAAAAAAACGTTCTAAGGATGCCTCCCACCTGAAGGTCAGCACATCTTATAAATTAATGTCCTATAAATCTAGCCAGAGCATCTCTATGAAGAGGAGAAAATGCACTACAGTCCCTAGCATTCTCTCTGTCTCAGAGTAAAGCTGAGTTAGTCACGCTGTGACTGTCTTGCCTTTGATCCCCTTGCCTCAGGGGAAAGGAACTTCCGGAAAAGGACTTTCAGAATTGAATCTTTGTTAGGAAGCTCTGCTAAGCAAGCAGAGCAGCTGTGGTGGGCAAAACACGGTCATGAACTAAGTTGACCAACTTCCGGCAGTCATACTAGAAGTATGGAGATGGACAGGTTGAGATGAAGTTGACAAAGGTCCAGAATCCCACAAACCCCGTCATCTCACACACCTCCATTATCACCTCACTGCCCCATGGTGATGAATGCATGTGTTTCTCTGTCACCTCTAGTAGAGACATGGTGTCCATGGGAGGAGCATGAATGACAGAGAGGTGGAGGAAGGGGAGACTAGACCGGTGAAAGAATCCAAGGGCAAACTGAAGGACTTTCATTTAATGTGGAGACCAGGAGGGACACGTCAATGAACAGTGACACATTCGACCCCGGGTGGCCAGAAGAATGACAATTTCATACACAACATTGAAGAAATCCTTTTGCTAGTTGAAAGTGAGTCTGTGTTTACTCCTACTCAGGGGTAAATAGTCACTTACGTCTTCAAGATCTTTCTTAGTTTTTCTTCTTCCGTATGTGGATGGAGCCAAGGACTCAGGCAAACTGTGTTCCACCCCTGAGCTATGTCCCCAGCCCTTGGTTTATTATGGCTATTTTTTTTTATTTACATGTGTATGTCTGTGTGTGGGTTTGTGCATGTGAGTACAGTGGCCATGGAGGACAGAAGAGAGCATCAGACGCCCTGGAACAGGAGTCACAGGCAGTTGTGAGCAGCCCACTGTAGTGCTGGGAGCTGAACCCAGGTCCTCTGCAAGAATGGCAAGTGCTGTTAACCACTGAGCCATCTCCCCAGTGCCCAGCCCTTATTTCTTTTTTTACCCTTTCCCTTTCTTTCTTTGTTTCTGCGTGTGCGTGTGTGTGTGTGTGTGTGTGTGTGTGTGTGTGTGTGTGTGTGTGTGTGTATGCACGTCTCACTATGCAGCCCAGACTGGTACTGAACTCATAATCCAGGACCTCAGTTGATGTATAAAGTAATAGGATTGAGAGAAGAGTCATTTCTACCATCCCTTCCAGCTCTAACAGTCTTTGACTTCATGATTTCTAAGTAAGCGACCTTGGAATAGTACTTGAAAAGGAGGGGCCAACATCCCCATGCAAATTAGCTGGAGAGCAGTGTGGGTTATTCTGGGGCAGGCACTTACTCCATGGCTGGAACCTTGAAGGGATGTTATCGCTGATATTTTGTAGAAGGAATTAAGGTCCATGAAAAGAGACCAGTCGCTGTGCTAACCCCTCCGTTAAGGAAGATGAACTTGAGCCACAGAGCAATTGTTTGGCTGCTGGCTAATGGAGCGTGTCCAGGTTCTTACCTCGAAATGCGGACTTAAGGCTCTGCTAACGGCGCTTGGATTGCGCTGTTGCTTGTTTTAGGAGTGGGGGGAGCACTAATGGCAGATTCCCAGCGGTATCCATGCACTGCAGCCTTAGTGCCCAGTGCCCATCGCTCCCCTACACAGAGGTGGCCTTGAGTTTTCCAAATGGCAGTTGTAACCACTTTGGCCTCCAAAACTTTTCTTTCAAGAGGAGCCTGGGAATGAGCGGGAGGTCTTCGCAATGGTTTAGGTCATGGAACACAGGCTAGCAGTCCAGCCTGTGGTGTCTTCCTAGTGGGAACTGGGATCAGGCTGCAGACTCCCTAAGGCCTCCTAATGACCTCCTCCCACCCTGTGATGAATGAGTGTCCTCCCTCTGCCTTCAGGAACTTCCAGGGCATGGTGGGGTGGGGGTGGGGATGGGGTCCTTGACTTGATGCCACAGCCACTGGGCCTCACTGTCTCCTTGTCCTCAGAGTGGTCAGCTGAGTTCTAGTAAAGACAGCTGACGATTTCCTCTGTGGTCAGCTTTGGGGTGGAGCGGCGCTCTTGGGTCACAGAGACTCTGGCCTCTGACAGAGAGGAAAATGCAATGGCGGCTTCTCCATCTTGGTTTTAAAACCCCTCAGTGAGGGCGTCTGACAACGTGTTTAATCTCTCGCTGCTCTTCTTTCTGCACAGACCGGGCAGCCCATTTCTCAAGGGCATCCTCCAAAGTATTGTTGAGGAAAATACTGATTATCCCATCTTTCCTTTCGCACTGAAAGCTTACCAGCCCCAAAGAGGGCCATTGGTGCTGAGTGACTTACTTATTTTCTCCTTTGACATCTCTTGCATTTTGTCAAATGACTATAGGAAGTATGAATTATTTTCATACTAAAACCAGCAAGTCCTTCATTTGACCTTTGTCCTGCAAGCACAAAGATGAACGCATTGGTCTGTGTTTCCTTCTTCCGGAATATCTACCTCAGGGTTCTTCATTGAGGAACAACCAGGTCAAAGGCGGTGTCTTGATTACAAAACCAGATTCCCAAGAGATTAATCAAAGAGGGATGCGCGAATTCCCATCTGCCCCCGTGTCTACGGTGGGTGCAGGGCTGAAAGAGCTCTCTCACTTTCTTGGGGACGCCAGGCCCTGTGCAGGGCTCCATGGCTGCAGCTGCATTTCAGTCCAGACAAACAGTGGGGCTCACTGATGAGGCTCCCAAGAGAGGAGCGAGAGTTTCTTCTAGAAAGACCTGGGGCCTTCTTCTCAGAGCCCAAAGGGAATAGCTCTGTTTATCACATGTCTTTCTATCTGCAGAGAACACCTGGACCACACTGGATGTCCAAAGGCAAGAAACTGTCCGCCCAGGAGCTCCGGAGCCCAGGAACCTAGATTTCTCCAGTAAGATATTTAGCTTAAACTCTTATCAAATAATATCAAGAGCGGCTGGCCTAAACTCTCCTCAATAACACCTTCAGGTAGACAGTATTACCCGGTGTTTGTCTCTCCTAAAAACTTGCGAATGTTAAAATCCAATCGGTCTTCTTCAGATTGTATTTCTCCACTGATAATTCTGAATGTCGTCATTAAAGATTTAATTAGGTTTGCTTTCTGTATTCTGATTTCTCACCTTGCTAGAATCAATCATGCAGTCCAAAATTATAACCAGAGGTCGAGATTAAATTTTCATTCAAGTACACAGGCAAAATGCTGTTATCTCAAGAGCTAAATTCAGCTAAATAAGAGACAAGGCAAATAGACCTAAAGACCTGGCTGACCTTGAGCCCCAAAGTGCGGGCGACAGACTGGCAAATACAATGGGCTGAGAGGCAGGAAGGTGAATAGGAGCCTTCACTTGGCTTACACAATCCATGCAGCACAATTGGCAAGGGTTATTGATTAGAAAGCCTTTTAATTATCTCTGCAATCAGAAATTCCAGCGGTAAGTATTCCAGTGGTAAACATTGTTCACCGGTTTGAGATACAAACATCTTCCACGGTTACATGCTTAGGTGGCGAGTAAATAAATGAAGTCCCCTCCTCCCTAGAAGGAAATATTGCTCAGAGGAGGGTGTACTAGAGATTTTAGGAGTGGTTTTGGTTGGGTTGTTTGAGTTTGGTTTTGTGGACCAGATGAACAGGAATAGATAGCCCTGTTATTCTTTCACAAAGCTCAGGAACAGGACTGAATCTATATTTTATGCATCAAGAAAAAATGTTAGAAATAACTCAAGACTGTTCTTTGAACTTTGGAACGGTATCTAATTTAAACGTGTTATTCAACAAGTCTTTTTTTTTTTCCTTAAACTTGTAATATTCAGCCAAAGTCTTTAGAGAAATCAACTCAGGTTCAAATTTAAAACACACACCACGGGCTTATATAACGTCAACTTCCCACCACAGCTGGTGGAGTGGGGACTCATTCTAGGTCTGAGGCTAGCACACAACTGACATTTGCACCTACATTCTCCGAGACCCTGGGAGCATGCACCCTTCCTTCCCGGACTGGTAAATCCCCTTCCCAGAGTCAGGGTTGGCACCCACATGCTCCCCCGTGAAAGGTGAACCAGCATGCTAAATTGCACCTGTGTCCTTTGGACCTTAGGGACCCAATCATCCTGAAGGCCTAGTGCATTCCCTGTACACCCTGATCCAGCAGCCTCCTCCATGCAGACAGACACAGGAAGACCTTGGGATTCATCAGAAGAGGAAACTGGAGTCTCCTATAGGCAGCTGGCTGACTTATTCAAAGTCACACCATTGGTTCAAAGCCAAGGTGGGTGCAAAACTCCATGGTTCCCAGTATCACCCGAGTCAGGTACATTCTGGGGATTCTCATAATGTGGAGAATGCTGGGCCACCACCAATGACAGTGCATTTTCTTTGAGTAGAGTAGAAGAGAAAGTAGTTCTCCCTTTCCTCTGCCAGTGACAGCCCCTCCTACAAAGAGCGAACTGTGGAGGGTTCTCCAGTTCAGTATCATTACCCTGGGGGAAGAAACAGATTCAGAACAGTGAAGCAACTCGCCCAAGGTCACAGTGGACACAACAGGAAGATGGTGAGGAAAAGCATGCCTTTCTCTTCCAGGATGCATTTGGAAATTAAGAAGAAAAGCAAATCAGAGGAGCAGGATGTTCCTGCTGGGGCGTACCCCAGTCCAGGGCAGCCGCCTCTGGTTTGGGTCCTCACCCAGGCTCCGGGCACCATAGGCATCATGACACCCTTGGAAAGGTCACTGTTCCTATCAGAGTGACTCTGCTTGACTTTGTAAAACTGGAAAGAAGTATGGAAGTCCTCGGGGACAGAGGAGAGTATGACGCACAGTCGTTGACCCGTCTGCCTGCTTTGGTATCATCTCGAGGCAAGGCTCTGTGGGAGTCCCTCCTCCCGCCAACTGCCTCTCCTGTGGCTCTCTTCTGATGGCTCAGTGATGGCCCAGCAAGGAAGCAGTGCAGAGTTCAGCTCTGACGTATTTTCCTTCCACCCGTGGGACACGGGCTCCCAGGACAAGGAGCCACCTAGGAGTTGAGACTCTGGGCTCCAGAGAGTTGTATGTCTCTGATTTCCCGCAGCACATACCTCTGCTTCTGAGGACACCGGAGTGAGAGAGAATGCATGCCTTGACCCTTCCCACCTCCCCACAGAGGTGGGGAGGACAGCCTGGATGATTCCAAATGCTAACTGGAGGCTGTTGCTTTGACACTTTCTACTTAGTGGGGTGGAGAGATCAGAAGCATCCACCCTTAGACACATGTGCTCTGCACATCTGGACCTGAAGCTTGCAGATGGGGTCCTATACTTAGACCCGCCAAGAAGAGTGTTGACATCTCACTACCGCCTACAGGGCCGCCCCACACCTCCACATTGACACATGACTCAACCTCTCCACCCAGCTCCAGCTGAGGGGGAAGCTTTCCCTGGAACCCAGGGAAGTTATGTCTGGACCCAGCCATCAACTTGCCCTTCACCCACCCAAGCTCTTCATGCATATGTCAGGCTTTAGGAGGCAGAGCCACTTCTGAGAGTGTAGGGAAGGACAGAGATTTCTGCTCTGTTTCCCAAATAAGAAGAGAGGAAATAAATGCTTGGGAAACCAGGAAACAGCAAAGGCAATCTTAGGGATGAGTCCACTAGGGAAGAAACAGAAGTCTCTAAGGGACTCCCAAGCTCTCCAAGCCTGCATTCTCATGGTGATTGTACTGACAAATGGGGTCCTCAAGGATCCCCAGGCTCTGAGTGTGAGTGTGTGTGTGTGTGTGTGTGTGTGTGTATGTGTGAGTGTGTGTGAGTGTGTGTGTGTTTGCACAAGGGTGTTATATCAAGGCCTTGTGCCTGCCTGGTGGGTGCTCTACTACTGAGCCATGCACCCCACCATAACCCTCCCAATATTTCAAAGGAGATCTAAGTGACATAGGCCAAAACAGACAGGCCACCAACATCACTTCCCCTCACCAAGATTGTGGTGAGACTCCACCCCCATTATCCAAGGAACATAACAAAAGTCATGTATTGTAAAGCAGAGAGGAATTTTTCCCACTAAAATCTACAATTTCTCTATGAAATGGAGGAGGCAGTGGAGGTCGGGACCACCCATGTCAGTCTCTTCTCATATAGGAGCACAAGGGTTTTGTTGTTGCTGCTGATTTTATTTATTTTGGTTTTTCAAGGTAAGGTTTTTCTGTGTAGCCCTGGCTGTCCTGGAACTCACTCTGTAGACCAGGCTGGCCTCGAACTCACAGAGATCTGCCTGCCTCTGCCTCTGCCTCCTGAGTGCTGGGATTAAAGGTGAGCGTCAGCACATGTGGCTTATTGTTGCTTAATCTATAAAGAGCAGAAATTTACAAGTCTGCAGACGAAAGTTCGAGACCAAGTGCCAGCACATTCAGTGCCTGGAAAGAATCAGTTCCTCACGGGTGGTGTCTTCTTCCTATCCCCTCACATGGTGACACCATTTTGAAGGCACTCCTGTGGCAGAGACTGCCCCACACACTTCCACTGTGCTCTTTTATTTTGTCTTTGTACACAGTCTCTTCTCCCTCCTCACTTTCCTTTCTATCTTCTCCCACTTTTCTGGTCAAAAATATTCAGTAAGTTCTCGGCTGAGATGCATTACTGACTAGAGTGTTTGCTGCTCAAGTATGAGGGCCCCAGGTTCGATCCCCGGCACTCCCGGAAAAGCTGAGTGTAGTGGGAAGTGCCTGTAATCCCAGTGCCTGGGCTGGAGGCAGGCAGATCCCTAGGGCTCGTAGCCTTGAGGAGCAGCTGAAACAGCCACCCAGGCTCAGGGAGAGACCTGTTGCAAAGGTCAAGGTGGAGAGTAATCAGAGAAGATTGCTCTCTTTCCACACAAGCCCGAGTTAGTACATACACACACACACATGCACACGCACATGCACGCACACAGGCGCACACACGTGTATTCACACATGCACACACACATGTACACACACACATGCACACACACGCACATGCACACACACACTAATCTTCAACAACGTTTCTCACATCAGTGGTAATGTGGGAAAGCTCCCAGTTCTGACCCTAAAATACAAATACTCTTAACTTTTTTAATTCAAACTGAAGTCATATTTAAACAAAACATAAAAACAAAAACAAAAACAAAAAACAAACTGAGCAACCATTGTTTTTAAACCATGATGGCAGAGCTCACATCAGAAAAATTCATTCTTTTAAAGTACTTTATTTTTCCAGATTCTTCCCTTGAGCTTAATGACTGGTAACTATTACATTTTCTTCAATATATCAGAGTGAGTGTTATCAATACCAAAACAAAGCCTCTTACATCTGAGCCTGGTAAGATGGAGCCATGCGCCATGAAGAGGAAACATTGGGGCTGCTGCCTGTCCCAGCAGATAGCACAAGGAGGCTTTCCCAAACTAAATCTAGGAATACGATAACAGATATACACTAGTCAAGGACACTGGCCACACTCATTGCCTCTGCTAAAGAACTGATGTCACCTCCTGGGATAAGCCCCTGTAACCAGCATGGGTAGTGTGTGGGGAAGTGGGGGTGGACCTCAGAGCCTTGTGTGTGCTGGACAAGTCCTCTGGGCTGTGACCCAGCCATGCATCTGTTTCTCTGTTCATTCCCCAGAACTCACAAAAAGGCTGAAGGAGAGAACTGACTCCACAAAGCTGTCCTCTGATTGCCACATGTGTGCCAAGACACATGCACCCCTACACATAATAATAATGATATGAAAACATTTTAAGGCCCCCCGACTGAAACCTCTTTGGATGGTTGTCACATTCACAAATGATGTTTTGTGCTTGAATTTCTGGATAAACTCTTTATTTAGAAAGATGGTTTCTCTATTGCTCATTTTAGGTTGACACCAAGAAGGATACTTCTCGATAAAAATATTCATCAAGGTAAATATTTTATTGGGTGCACCAGTGCTCATAATTAACAGTTTCTGCAATATGCAGGATGAGGACTTTGGGGACTCGGTGGCTCAGTGAGTAAAGTACTAACTGGGAAAGCATGGGGACTGAATTCAGGTCCTAGCACCACGTAAAAAAGCTGCCAAGGTGGCATGCGTCTGTGACCTTAAAACTGGGAGAGCAGAGACTGGCAGATCTTTGGATCTCACTAGCCAGCCAGTCTACCCAAACTGATGTGCTCTGGGCTCAGTGAGAGACTTTGTCTCAAAAAATAGGGAGGAACAACTGAGAAAGACCCTCACCCAACTTCAACCTCTGACCTCCACAGGTACCCACACGTGTGCACCACATACACACACATACAGATGTGTGTGGTGGTGATGAAGACTTTGGACTGAATATCTCAGTTCAAATTCTAGTCACTGTCCAAGGACAAAGATGGTTACTTCCTGTGACTTATTTACCTCACCAGTGAGAAACACTAGGGTGGAAAGAGCCCTGCCTTCCTTGGTTGGTTCCCGGGATCCTAGATCAGTTAATGTATATGTAGCATTCAGTGCCTCATACATGGCAAGCAAATGCCGACTCTTGGTTGGGAACCGAATCCACTAGCAAGAGCTTATTGAATATAAATGGCAATAATGGCGAAATTCTCCCAGAACTGTGACGTTTTATGGCTTCTTCAGCCTTTCAACACAAAATATCTCATTTGTCATTTCTAATCCTGGCAGGGCCAAAGGAAATAGCATTGTCGTATCATTTGGCTGGGAACGGCATAATTAATGAAGTCAAGAGTGACTGCAAAACGCGTGCGCTATTTCTGCCTTGGTGTAAGATGGTTGTTATGGCAACCATCCCTGTCAAGGACCCTGGGCAGAGCAAAGAGCGTCGTCACAGCACATCTGTTTCTCCTCTGCTGATTAGCTCTTGTTTGCAACAACACGCAGACGGAGGCGTAAAGGAGGAGAATTTTTTTTTTTTTTCAGAAAAGAAGCAAATGTTTATTTTACCCATGAGTCTGTTTTCCAATGCAGAGACCGGCCCCTAGCTGCTTTAGAAGGATGAGGAGTATACTGGGTCCCCGCGACACAGGATGCTTCTTAAAATGGGCAGAATCGCACCATGAAGCCAGGCTCTCCATTGCAGGTGGCCTCTTTTTTTTTTTTTTTTTTTTTTTTTTTTTTGGGTTTTCGAGACAGGGTTTCTCTGTGTAGTTTTGGTGCCTGTCCTGGATCTCACTCTGTAGACCAGGCTGACCTCGAACTCACAAAGATCCGCCTGCCTCTGCCTCCCAAGTGCTCTTTTAAAATGATGTGTCCCAAACTCCAATTTCAGAGCATCCTTCTGCCACACTTTTGAGTCTTGTTGGATGAAGTGTTCCACTCACCAAGCACGCGTCTCCCACACCCAACATCTCCTATGAACACCCGTAAAACCAAGCAAGCATGAGAATTCTTTCCATGCATTAGTCGGTCATCTATAAAATGGGACTTGCATTCTCACCCTGCCTGGAAACCCAAACTGCCTCAGCCCTTCCTAGGTAAGCAGACTGGGACGTGGAGTCTCCTGCACTTGTCCACGCTTCACTTTTCTCAGTGATAAAATGGGGGAAAAGTAATATCCACCACTGAGAATGAACTAAAAGTCTATAATGAAAAAACACCTATCAGAGTCCTGGGGTGGGAGTCAGTCTCGGTGACTGACTGAAGGTTTCCTTTCTGCTGTGTTCATGCTTAGCAAGCTCCGTATGCCCAAGACTCAGACACTCAGCCGGACACTCGGACACTCAGACAGCTGGACACTCGTACAGCTGGACACTCGGCTGGCATGTGGCAGAGGCTAGAGAAGGAAGAGCTGCTGGTGCTGGTCTAATGCTTCCTCCTGCCAAGGCTTTGCCCCTGTAGTCAGTTCAGAGACCAGGGATAGCCTGAGCAGAGACACGGTGTCTCTAAGACTGAGGAAAACCCAAGAGCTCTGGGTGGCAGGCACTTACCACTCGGAATGGAAATACGTTAATATTTTAATAGCTGGCATGGCCGTACCTGCACACACCAGCCAAGTATAAGGTGTCACTTTAGCACGGTCTACAGATAACCTCAATGAAAATATTAACGACAATGTGGATTCCTTTTCCTGGACTGTTGTCATTTGTAACAACACACAGACACACACAGACACACACACACACACACACACACACACACACACACACACAACCTCTAGTCTTCTGGTTTTAGCCTTTATCTGAGGCATTGTTTTTAGCATTAGACACAACCATTTATTGTCTCTTTCCACTCTTCCTGTTACCTCCTCCATTCAGTTCTTCCCAATATAAGACAGCTCTGGTAGACGGTCAACCTCCTCACCTTTGCTAACACAGAGTAGGTTCCACCCCCTTCTGCTACCCACAGGACATGACAGTGTGTGATGGATGGGCTGTATAATATGGGGTATATAATACTACTGCAGATAACTAGCATGGATTATACTGGAAATCTCTTAATGCAGTGAATTGCAAAAGATAGATTCCAGTCACCCCTGCTCACTACCCACCCTGCATCCATGGGCACTTGGCCAGGCAGAGCACTGGGTTCCTCGTTCTTTCACTGAGGCAGTCACGCTAACTGGCATCCTCACAGGTGAGCCTGAGTAGCTACAAAATAACATGCAAACACCATGAAAATGTGAGGTGTTATCCTTCATATTATGATTTAAGAGAAATCATCATCAGGAGGCAGTAGAGGAGAAAAGAAACAATAAAGCAATTGTCTGTGTTCAACACCCAAGTGCACAGCACACACACACAAAGGTGCCTTAGATATAGGCTAAAATCACAGGCTAGACACCAGAGAGGCATTCATAGTGTGTGTGTGTGTGTGTGTGTGTGTGTGTGTGTGTGTGTGTGTGTGTCTGTGTCTGTGTGTCTGTGTATGCATGTGTGTCTGTGTTGTGTATGTGTGTCTGTGTGTGTGTGTGTGTGTGTGTGTTTGTGTATCTGTGTCTGTGTATGCATGTGTGTCTGTGTTGTGTATGTGTGTCTGGGTGTGCATGTGTGTCTGTGTTGTGTATGTGTGTCTGTGTGTGTGTGTGTGTGTTTGTGTGTGTGTGTGTGTGTGTGTTTGTGTATCTGTGTCTGTGTATGCATGTGTGTCTGTGTTGTGTATGTGTGTGTGCGCGCGCGTGCAGTCACTTTAAACTAACACCTGTGACATTCAGCACTTGGGGGCACCCAAGCAGTCACCCAAGAGCCTTAGGAACTTGAACACTGTTCTACAAAGGACAGCATTGAGTACCTGGGGAGTTGTTAGGGGATGGACTGTATCCTCCAAATGAAAAATGCTGAAGTTCTAACTCCCAGGAACCACAAAGATGACTTAACTGAAAGCAGGGCTCCTTGGGTGCAACTAGTTAAGATGCAGTCATGCTGGAATGAGGTGGTCCCCTCACCATGAGACCAGGGCCCACGTGAGAAGACGGTCACGTGAAGGCAGAGACATGCTGGAGGAATACCATGGTACCACGAAAGTAGAGACTGTGGCCACGATACCGCAAGCCAAGAAACACTGAGGACTGCCAGCTAATCTCCAGCAGAAGACACAAAGGCGGGGGTGGGGGGGTGGGGGGGTGGGGGGTGGGACATGCTTCAGAGAGAGCAAGGCCTTCTACATCTCATTCCCAATTTCTAACCTCCAGACTAAGAGCAGATCCATCTCTGTGGGGCTGTGTTGAGTTACCTGCTCCATGCCGCTGGGTTACAGCAGACCTGTGAATTGATGACAGATGTGCACAGCTGGAGTCAGGGCAGGCTTCCATGGGGTCTTACCACACCCAGTCCTTTCTCTGTGGCCATTGAAGCACCGGAGCCACCCCTGCCTCACTGACCATCACGGACGTGCCTATACCCCCATCACCAAGGCAGCCCCTGGATAACGAAGGCATTATAGCTTGCAGCAAACCTAGCCAGGGAGGTTTTGAGAACTGGGATCTCTGTGGTGATATTGTGTTCCCCAAAATATTGTACAACCTAATAAACTTATCTGGGGTCAGAGAACAGAACAGCCACTAGATATAGAGGCCAGAAAATGGTGGCACACATGCCTTTAATCCTAGCATTCCAGAGGCAGAGATCCGTCTGGATCTCTGTGAGTTCAAAGCCACACTGGAAACAGTCAGGTGTGGTGACAAGAGCCTTTAATCCCAGGAAGTAATGGCAGGAAGCAGAAAGGTATTTAAGGCATGAGGACCAGGAACTAGAGCCTGGTTAAGCTTTCAGGCTTTTGAGCAGCAGTTCAGCTGAGACCCATTTAGATGAGGACTCAGAGACTTCCAGTCTAAGGAAACAAGATCAGCTGAGGAATTGGCAAGGCGAGGTAACTGTTGCTTATTCTGCTTCTCTGATCTTTCAGCGTTTACCCCAATACCTGGCTCTGAGTTTGGTTTTTGTTTGTTTGTTTGGGTTTTTTTTTTTTTTTTGGTTCTTTTTTTGTTTTTTGAGACAGTGAGCTTGTTTTTATTAATAAGACCTTTTAAGATTCGTGCTACAGGTCTCAGGACTGGGAGTATAACTCAGTGATAGAACACTTGCCTGGCCCCCATAAAATCCTGGGCTCAAGCCCCAGTATCAGGGGGAAAAAAAGGGGGATCTTGGACTTTGGTGACGTCATTGTGCTGCCAAATCACAAACTCTAGACTCACCAGCCTCTGTTCCCATCATATGAAAACAGGTTTTTATTGTCTAAATTATTTTTCTCATGGCAATCTAAAATATATCTTTCATGCTGAGGGTTGTTTTTTTTTTTTTAATTTACCTCGTAGGATTATCTTTCCTGTAGCTACAATATGCTACTTATGTATTTAGTTCATAAGGATTTGTACTGATCTTGACGTTCAGACAGTCCCTTTTCCTATGCTCGGAATTTATTTTCCCAGCAGTATTGTTTCCAAGTGTGAGCATCTTGTAGAATACACACACACACACACACACACACACACACACACACACACACACACACACATATTGCTGGGTCAATACAGCTTCACTAGCATTCTTCTATGTGGGTAGTGCCCGCCGACGGCCTTGAAGAAGGGATGGAGAATGTTGACTAGCTTTTAGCAGCCTGAGTAAATTGTGAGTCTTGACAGCTCGTCAACATTTGATGGTGGTATGGTCACATTCCATCAGCTACCTGGTTTGTAGGGTAGCCTATTTGAATTAAATATCACAGTTACTCAAGCTGGTGTCGTAGAAATGGAAGGGAATAATGGTTTGGTTTCTCAGAAACAAAATAAGATCAAGGATCTTTCCGTTGCATTTAAAAAATAAAGTATAGGCCATCTGTAAGTCTTATCCACTGGCCTTGTTAGGATAGGCGCTGTTGCGTTTAATCTAAATCCACTTCCTCACACAAACTGAAGGGAAAGCATATACAAGCGATATCATATTCAGGCTCCACATGAAGACAATGCTAATTTGAACCATTTCTGATTCTATTTTTCAAACACTGCGTTTGATCCAAAGCACTGTTCACAGTGGAAAGCATAAATACTTACTGCCTGATCTGTCAAATGTGAGGTTGTTCCTGTGGGTATATATGAAGGGCCACAGAGCACAGTGAAGCTTGGCTGGAAAAAGTGATACTCTATTTCAAAGACTGGAGTGTGAGGATGATACGGACTAAAAACTGCAGGCTGGGACCCAGCACTCATCCTAAGAGAACCCTGAATGGGGCCATCAGAAACCTGCTCCTGATGATGTTGTCAAGGTCCCACTTCTGGGAATTCCCGCTTTTCAGTTCATCCATTGCAGTAGATAGGGAGACACTGGATTTCCCTGCTGAGAAGGGAGCCATGGCCAGGCAGTCTGGGGAACAGAAGCTCGCCATTGGCCTCCTCATTGCCCCTTACAGAAAGACTCCATACACTTTCCTCAACCCAACTGAAGCTGGGAAGCCACCACCATCTAATAAATGCACAAAGCCAGGGAAGGGCTCTTTCCATCTTATCCTGTGGTTCTGAGAACCAGCTTGCTGAGATTAGAACCGGAATGCCATCTTCCACATTATGTCACCCAATGAGCTGAGTGACTTCGGTTAGGCTTCCCTTTCAGGACAGATCGAGTGAAATCTAAAGAGGAATTTGCCAATTCTGATAGCTTTGGAGCCTCCCATGAACTCCACTCCATTTTTCTTAACCCCCATCCCCAACACATTCATTTATCCAGCAAACATCCTTTGAGCACCTACTCTGGACCAGCAGGGGGTGGAGACTTTAGTCAGCATCCACATCCCCACCAAAGCTCTGAGTCCTGGAGTCCTGCCCATCACTGTGCAGAGATGACAGTGGCTAATGGCAGACTGAGGGTGTAGCAGCTGCAGTGACAATCTCCTACCTAGACATAAGTAAGAGCCTCCATGTGGGCCAGGGACGAGGGAGGGAAATCTGTTGCTCACTACTGTTGGAGAATAAGAAGTGAGCTAGGGGAAAGGAACTGAAAATGAACCTGGACAGATAAAAAGAGGTAAGAATATGATACCATCCAAAGAAATTATGATCTCATCCTCCCCATGGGGTTCACAAATGAAAATGTATTTCTTCATCTTTATTTCAGTGAGTGTATTGCCGCAAATACAAATATCTCAGATCATTTAGGTAACTATTTGCCCTATAGCTTTAGTGCCCACATTCCTTTACTGGGAAACTGTGCCCAGCTTACAGAAAGCAACAGCTGAAAGTCAGAGGAGATAACTGTTTGCAAAGAGAGATCATGTGGACTGAAACACAGCTAAGGTGAGGGAGGGGAGGAGACTAGGTCAACACATGCTATGTGGTAATAGAGATGCCAGGTTCAAAGAACCCACAACTGTGTGCCGAGACACAATCACATTACAAAACACAAATCACACCTCAAACAATGGCATCTGCTTCATCAAACTGCTGATTTGACCGTCAGTGGCTTTGTGATTTTTAAATATTTTTTTACAGATAAAACGTTTAGATCCAGCTTCATACGTTTTTAACCTATTTAAAAAACATTTACACTAAGTAAATACTGTAACCTGCCAGCTTTTTCTTTTTGTTTAAAGTGGGTTTGTTCATTACCCAAATAAAAAATGGAAGGCTATATACGGTAGAGCACACTGAAGATTGAGCAGAGATTGATGTGAGTTACCTGCTGTCTTAGGAGACCACATGGGCATCACACAGAAGACTGACCATGCAGACAGATTAGAGACAGAAAGCCATCTGGGAGGCAGAGGCGGGACAGTGACCGCCTATGTCCTCTGACTTAAGGAATCCATTTACTTTCTCCCAGAGAGCGTCTTTCAGGTGAAGGTCGGAGTGCTGGGAAGGAAATGCTGACCTATCAAGCATGCTGCACGGGTGACTCACACATGCTTTCCCCAGCTGGAAAGCTCCCCTACTTCTGCCTGCCTCATCTCTGTATTGAGGCCAGAAATAAATTAGGACCAAATCCTGCTCTATCGCAGAAAGCTAACGACGTACACAAGATAAGTTGCCATGTACATGGTAGAAACAGCCAGGGAACAGTGCATGCAGCTCTGTAGGCTGCTTGGAGCTAAAAGGAGACTCTCCACCAAGCCACGGATCGTGGACTGCATGTATCTAGGAAAGGTGGCTGTTTCTAATGTAGGTGAAGGCTAGATGAACGTGCCAAGCCAAGACCCTTGTAGAAACTGCCTCTCTTTTCCTAATGGCATGAAGGCTCCCTGTGAGCTGGCTGTGACATAATCCTGCTTCTCTGAGACCATCTTATCAGTATCTCTCACCCACAAGGATTTTAGAGTCCTCTAAGGATAAAGGATTTTCTTCCTGAAAATTGTAGAGAGCATGAGTCTTGCCTAAAAAAAAAAAAAAAGGCTGAGCGGTGGTGGCGCACGCCTTTAATCCCAGCACTCGGGAGGCAGAGTCAGGCAGATCTCTGTGAGTTCGAGGCCAGCCTGGGCTACCAAGTGAGTTCCAGGAAAGGCGCAAAGCTACACAGAGAAACCCTGTCTCGAAAAACCAAAAAAAAAAAAAAAAAAAAAAGGCACAACACCAAGGCACTCAACAAGCGCAAAGAACTAGATAGTTCCTGCTTACCTCAGGGGCCATCCAGAATGGGGTCCCAACTGATGTGTTTCTCCGTAGGCGTGTGCTTGTAAGCTGAGCAGAGACACCTGAGGGAAAAGGGGATCAGAGTTCAGCAGTGAGCAGAAGATACTAGATAGAGGTTAGCAGTTTTCCATAAAAGTCTAGATAGTAACTATTTTAGGAGTCATGGTCCCTGTCATAATTAACTGCTGCTATAGTGTGCTAAAGCAGCCACAGAAAACACAGCAATGAGGAAGTGTGGCCATACCTAAATAAAACTTTATTTGTGGATGCCGAGGTCTGAATTGAGTACAGTTTTCACATGTCATAATCTATTCTTTTGAGTTTTTAGCAGTCATTAAAAATATAAAAATCAAACTAAGTATGGTAGCACATGTCTGCAATCTCCAGACTTAGGATCCTGCTGAAGTAAGAGTATCAAGAGTTCAAGTCCAGACTGGGCTACATAGTGAGTTTGAGGCTTAGTATGAGCTATATAACAAGATCTGGTCTCAAACTACAATGACTGGATACGTACATACACGTAATTCTTAGGTCATGGGCTGCATAAAAATAGAAGGTGGGGCATATTTGTCCCATGTACTTTGCCAACCCATGAACGGAGTTTTAATCATTCTATCTAAAGCATCAGAACCTGTGCTTCCTAATGAATAAGGTTCCTGTCCATATAGCTGCAAATCTGGAACATAAAGAAAAATATCAACAACTATGATCAACCCAAAATATCTCCCTATTATTTTTCCCAATTATTTCAGACAATTCCTTCAATCAGTGCTTCATTTTATGGAGGAGGAAGATTGGCAAGCATTATCTATAATAGAGCATCAGTGTAGACACAAAAAGATTCCAGGCCTTATCTAGCCTACAAGACTAGAAACTTGGCAAGAAAGCAATGCTTCTCAAATGGAAAAAGAAATTGACAGCATTATTATCTAAAGCTCACTGTGGAAGACCTGAATTTTAATATTATTCCAATGTCCTTTGATGACCTCTCTTCTCTGTACCATCAAATACAGTAGAAGGAAATGTAGACTGGATTGAAAGTCCGGAGACCCACCTCCCAGGTCAATTATGCCTTTCACTAGTGGTATGACAGACTCATCTTTGAGCCTCAGTTTTCCCATCTCCAAACTAGGATAAGGGCAACAATCACACCTAACTTATAGGTTCTCCTAATACCAAATGTGAGAATAATTGTGTCGTGTACTTTATAAATGTATTTTTTATACTAAGCAGAAGTCTAGCACAGCCCTGAAGAAAATGAGAAATGTTGGCACTATTGCAACTGAAGATAAGAACTCATGTCTAAATACTGTCTGCTGCTTCTCAATGGACACACACACACACACACACACACACACACACACACACACACACCCCAGGCCCTGGATGATGAGGCTGGTTCCCAGGTTCGCCATTTGCATTCTCCTTATTAAAGAGCCTGGAAGGGCTGCCATCTCCTAGCCCCTACACTTGAGACAAGGACTCTGCTGTGTTGTCCAGGCTGGTCTCAAACTCCCAGACTCAAGTGAGTCTCCTACCTCAGCCTTCCCAGTAGCTGGTACTATACACATGTCCCAGTGCCCCAGGTAATCCCCACTGTGCTAAGTCCTCCATAACAATGCAGTAAACAAACAATTACACCTTTCTGGTTTTAATTTCTAGAAATTTCTTTTAGAGCAACTGGAGGTTCAGGAACTTTTTACTGGGAAGATTAAGAACATTTTCTCTCTCAAAGCTTGCAAAGCTGCTATGTGGATAAATTGGTTTTAAAATCTATCCTCATTCTTCTAGGCTATCCCCTTTTGGAATATTAAATGCCCTCAGGGCCATGTGGAAAACACATTGCACTACAGCACATGGCTACAGTCCTGTCATTCCTCCTGTTGAGAGGATCGCAGCCTCAGACAACCCACCTCCTCTACCCTTTTTCTTGGTTTGCCTCTTAAAACACAGGCCAACACACCTAAAGCAACTTCGTTTTTAAAATTCATTTATATTTTATGTGTGTCAGTGTTTTGGTCTGTCTGTTTGTATGTATGTATGTGCACCACATATATGCAGGAGACTGATTAGGCCGGAAGAAAGTGCCATGTCCTCCGAAACTGGAATAGCAGACAGCTGTGAGCCTCCAGCTAGGTTCCGAGAGCAGCAGATGCTCTGAACGACTGACTGTCTCTCCAGCCCCGACTTCATTTATTCTTATATCACTTCTTCCACACAAATCATTTGCAGACACATTGTTAGACCAAATTATTTCTTATCGGTAAAACAATGAATACTAAAAACCACCATCTTATTTTTACTGTGGTGATATGGGTGACGTTTTGAAGTGCTCTAAATGGTTTCTCACTATTTGGAGCTACCCTTGAATTGTTTAGAAGAGCAAACCATTCCGTATGCCAAACACAAAGGAAAGCTAAATGGCTTGTTGGTTTCGGACTATCAAAACAGAACGTTGGAGAAGAGTCAATATTCTCTGGCCTCAGATGATACTGTCTACATTTCCTGTTAACGTTTTCAGGTCAACATGCCTCACGTGTTGAGGCGATAGTCAGAATTTCACATCTCCCAGGCCCAGAGGACCGGTTTACCTTCTGTGCGCTGCAAATAAGTATGCCTAAGGCTAGAGAAAGTCATTTCAAAAACCAAACAGCTTTCTCTTTTCATATGCAAAAGAGAGATGAAAAATGTAAATTACAGACAGTTGCCCTGAGGTGGGAAACTTTCACGGAAAACAAAAAAAACAAACAAAACCAAAATACCATTCTCTGTAAAGTTTCTCTTTTGCAATACTTTTATTTTCTATTTTTAATAAAACTGCTTCGAAAGCTGGAAATAATTAGGGAAGGGCATCTCCGAGGGCGATCCATCTGGAAAACCCCCTACTCTCCAGCCCATTTGCCTGGAAAGGCCCTGAGCCTGTGGGGCGGCAGAGAGGCCCCAGTCTTCAGAGACTGCAATCAATTGTCCCTTTCAGCTAAAGCTGCACCCATCAAGAAAACAAATGCCACAGTCATTACCAAAGTCAACGAGCTTGACTCCTCCTTCCGCTGTCAGGAGGATGTTGTTCCCCTTCACATCTCGGTGGATGATTCGATGGAGGTGCAAATGTTGAAGGCCCTGTCCGGTGTCCCAGCACCACCGCAGGACAGAGAGGGAGGAAGAGAGAAATTGGAGCAGTCAGCAAATCAATCCAACAGTCTCATCAAAGTCCACATCAGTCACACCAGCCCCAGATTGAGTTCCCATTGCTAATGTGCCATGAGGAGCCAAGCTGTGCCCAAACTGTCCCCGCTACACCATGAACATTCTTACCAAGAGGGCTCCATACAGAATGTAGGAGATCACAGCTTCATCCAGCCGCTCGCCACATCTCAGGAGGCCCTTGACAAGTTCGGTGACAGAGCCCCCGTTACATAGCTGGGAGAGGAGGTGGGGGGGGGGGGACAGAGAGGGAGCCAGAGAACCCAAACAAAAAGAAAAGACAAATATATTTAGAAGAAAAATCTACTGATTATGGACAATGTGGTAAATTTGCAGATCACAAAACTCCAGACTAAAATAATTAGATTGCAAATTTCTATTAGACAACCAAATCAGGTTCTTTGTATGTATGTAGTCTTTATTCAAAGTAATGGTTTATGAGTGAACATGCTGATACCAAAGGCTGACTTTCTAATTGCCAAGCCAAATATAAAAGCACAAGTTATTACTTAGAAATTTGAAAGAGAAAGCACATCTGTAACCATGGTAACTTACTGGCTACTTTTCACTTTATGTGACTATTGTCTGTTTTTTGTTTTTCTTTTTTAAACATGCATTTTGGAGATGAAAAAAATTGAAGAGGCAAGATGAACACCCTTGATACCAGACAAGAGACAAATCTCAATGATTTCAATGCCTTGCTTGGCACTGCGGGCATCTAAGGATTGACCAGTAACTCTTCCAAAAGTGTCAGTGTTCGTCAGGCCTGTGGTGTGCTTGGCTTTCTCGGGTTCAACTTGAGATTTTAGGAGGCTTTAAACCTCTCTCTCTCCTTCCCATCCTTCCTCTCTCTGTCTATAATTTAAAGCAGCCTATGACTCCACCTTCATGCTGTCCTTTATCTTGTAGTGTGTATCACCAAAGTATGGGTACAGAGAGCAGACACAGTCTTCCTCTCCCAGCAATGAAAAGGTTTTCAGGGAGAAACTATACGAATTGTAGAGTCATTTGGGTTTGCTACAAGTCACCTTAAATCAACACATCTGTAACCGTTAGAAATGGGGCCTGTTAACACCCTAGAATAGCAGGCAGCGTGATGTACATGCATCCTGCCCTTTTCTGGGGAGCAAACTCAGAGCTCTCATCCAATGCCAGCAGCCATCTTAAGCTTATGTAAAAACCCCACTTTAGAGACTTGGGCTCCCTGGAGCTTTGTCTGAAATAAGTAAACTAGTGAGTGGGGGGTGCTCCCTTGCTTGAGTGGACTGGCTTTCTTACATAATGAAGCCAGAGGAAGGGCAGATCAGCAGCTAGACTAAAAGAGACAAGGGCGTGTTAAAATCTATTCAGCTCTCAATCTGAACCACTGCAGCATTTAGTAAAGGCTGAGCATACGCTTCTGTTTGACATGGGTACCATCCCTGCTATACAGTTTAGTAAAGGCTGAGCATACGCTTCTGTTTGATATGGGTACCATCCCTGCTCTACAGTTGGCAGATTCTTGTATCAGAACAATGAAATAGCCTGGAATGAAATACCCACGCTTCCAGCCTTTCAGTTGCTTCTAAGTATGTAACTAAAATTCTAATAGGAAATCCTTAAAATTAAGACAAAATTACTATCAGGAATTACTTTGCAGGGACCCCTAAAACAATGAAATGTTTGAAGACTATGATGACTCTTGGGTTTGATACTATATCAAGTGACATTGAGGTTGGCAGTCTGTCAATATCAAGTTGAATTGACCACTCAATCCCACTGGTTCTCATGTCCCAGATGTTGTATTTCGATTCTGTCCTTCCTATAGTTCAGATGTTGAATGACCACCAAAGCTTACCCATTAAAACATTGGCCTCCAGGATGGCATCCTCCAGGAGATGCTATGGTCCTTTTGGATGAAAGGCCTTGTGGGAGGTCTTAGGTCATTGAGGCACACTCCCATACATGTTTCCTGGCCATTAAAGGAGCAGTTTGTTCTACCAGAGTTCCATTGCCATCAGCACCCCAAACCACAGGCTTCCCAGCCGTGGACTGGACCCTCTGAACTGAGCCAGCACGTTCTCTTTACAAGTTCATTACAGAGGTATTTTGTGACAGTAATAGAAAAACTAGCTGCTCTGTCATCCAAAGGGTTCCAAATGCTTTTGTTTCTAGCTGTGTGGTATAGGACCCTAAAAGGACAAGCAACATTCAGTGTTCGCCTTCCTGCTCCCAGCGGCTGCCAGTAGACTGTTTACCACCTCCTGCTCCATTATGAGATGACACAGTCCCCAGCCTCCAAGCGCTCTTTGCCCAGAAATGGGCACATAAGTAACTGGGTCTGCACTAAGGAGGGAGGGTGGGTCCGGGGAGGAGGGAGAACTCTGTTGAGGGATGATGAGAGGGGATAGCCTGAGAAGTTCTTCCATAGGAGACAGCATTTCAGACATGAGTCTGAAAGACAAACGAGTTTGGGGCAGGACATGGAAGAACATCTAGGGCAGAGGAGCTGGGGACATCCTGTGCAAAGAACGGGAGCATGAAAGAAGAGAGGTGGCCTTTGTGCATTTGAAGTCTAAATACTCCGCCCTTGGGACAAAGGGAGGTGGGAGGGAAACAGAGACTGGGCATTGCCATTCCATACTGTCTCTAGTTCAATACGTAAGGAACATGTGTGGCTAGAGAGAAGCTTGGGCAGGAGGTCTCAGTGTTCGGGTTTACATTCTGGAAAGATAATCTTGGCCGCAGACTGGCAGATGAACTGACGACATCAGCACCAAACATGGGTTATCCAGCAGCAAACATCCGTGGGGGAGGGGCCTTAGTCAGAGTTACCGTTGCTGTGATAAAACACCATGACCAAATCAAGTTGGGAACAAAAGGGTGTATTTGGCTCATGCTTCCACATTGCTGTTCATCATCTAAGGAAGTCAGGACAGGAACTCAAACAGGGCAGGATCCCAGAGGCAGGAGCTGATGCAGAGGCCATGGAGGGGTGCTGCTTACTGGCTTACTTCCCCTGGCTTGCTCAGCCTACTTTCTTATAGAACCCAGGACCACCAGCCCAGGGGTGGTATCACCCACAATAGGCTGGGCCCTCTGCCACCAGTCACTGATTAAGAAAATGCCCTGCAGGCTTGCCTACAGCCTAATCTCATAGAGGTATTTTTCTCAATTAAGGCTCCCTCCTCTCTCGACTCTAGTTTGTGTCAAGTTGACATAAAACTAGCCAGCACCGCTGGTAAAGTTCTGGTCATGCAAGCATGAGGGTTTAGGTCCAGGTTCCCATCACCCATATACAAAACCAGGGTGGCAGTGCATATCTGTGACCCCAGCACTGGGGAAATCAGAGGCAGGTAGATTCCCTAGAGCTTTCTGGCCAGATAACCTTCCTGAACTGGTGAGCTCTGGGTTCATCGAGAGAGCCTGTCTCAAAGAATAAGATGGAGAGCTAATTGAGAAAGATATTGACTTCTAGCTTCCAAACCTATGTGCACACACATGCACTGATGCCCACATATACACCACACCCACAAACAGCAATCGTGAAGGGAGGCAGGGCCCTAAGTCAAGTCATGAGGCTTATGAAACAGACTCAAAGGGAGGTTCTGAGACCTCCGTGTGGAAAGTGGAGGCACAGTCTTCAGATGCGAGGGAGGAGAGGAAAGAGAGTGCTGGTGAGGCGCTCTGGTCCTCTGGATGCAGAGCATGAAACAGCTCCATCAGGACTATGCCCCAGCTGGACTCCCAGCTCAGGGGGACATGGGCTTTCTCCTAGTGAAGGGGATGCTGAAATCCTACTGAGAGGGCATTTAAGTGCTGGGTGTTGACCCAAGCTGATGCAATACTGGAAATTCCCCCCTGGAGACTCCTGGCAGTCTCTTTCTGAATATGACCAACTGTGTGACAAGGGCCTCTTCAGCATATGTTACTTGGGGAGCAAACTTGGAACCTTTCTTCATCACTTCCAAACTTAGGGAGGGGTTAAAAGTAGCTGTTTGTCAGCGGGATCAAAATTCAGCTGTGAACTAAGAAAAACAAAACAAAACACAAAAGAGATCTTACTCAGCCGGTGCCTTTTGCTCAGTAAATGTCAGAGTTAAGAGCGGTCTGACTCTCCAGAATTCACAGAAATGTAATTAAACTGTTCAGGGTACAGTCAAGGAAGTTGCCCTGTTGATAAGTCCCTGAGCAAGATTCTAAAAGGGAAAGCTGTGGTGACTTAGCTATGAGAGGAGAGGGAGCAGCTACACACTGACAATGGTCTTTTTTAAAAAAGGCAAAACGAGAAATTATATTCAAATGTATCAGATAAAATAATCTCCTTAGAGTTGTTGAAAGGCACACAAGCCTCCTGCCCCAGGCCTGAGGGCTGGCACATAAGCCCACCCATCCTTCCCGCCCTCTCTGTCAGCCATCAGATTCAAATACAGAGGTGTGTCTCCTCTCCACAGTCCCTCCCTATGCCCTCAGCATTTGGGAAATGAGGCAGCTAGATGCATCTAGAATATAATGAGCATTTTGCTCCAAACTAAGAAAAATAGAAGAAAGAATTTACATTCCACGTCTCATTTTCGAAACATCGCTGAATACTGACTCAATCACGGTGTGTGCATTCATCAGGACAGTTATAACGTCAAGCAATAAAATGTTCCTTGCTCAATAAGCCATCATCAGCTTTCCTCTGTGTTATTAAGGAGTGGTCCAGGCAGCACAGTCTCCAGACCTCTGTTCTAGCCTCAGCTCCAGTCATCAAGTATCTCCTCTACCAGTGTGTGGATTTGACTCAGTGAGGTGGCAGTTGAGAATTTCTTTCAGTGCCTTGTGATCTGCCAAGGTCTTCCAAGGGTGTGAGGTTCTACAAAGACTAAAAAAAACACAGTCAAAATTACTGGAGGAGGTGCCGTAGGAAGCATCACGTCTGCCTTTCTGTCTCCCTCTCGGCAGGTAGTCCAGTTCAGCTTTCCACTCCAGTTGGGACGGATCATCTTTATTTTCCTGAATACTAGGTCAAGTCTCCAGCTTGCAACTACACAAATGAAAACCACACCCCTTGGGACTCAGGAGCTCCGTTTCCGGCAGGGAGATGCTCACTCCTTGAGAGGTGTTTGGACTGGAGGCTTCCAGCACCCATCTCGGTCTTCCCTGGCTGTGTACGTGTGGTGGGGGGGGGGAGCAGGGCCACTCCCACCAGCTGTTTCTTAATTCCCTAACTCGGAACACAGATAGCATGAGCCTGTGGATGCCGCTCTGCCTTCCAAAGCTCTTCCCTTCTCCTGTCTGAAGTTTGCTATCCTTCATCTGACCGAAGCGTTCCCTCATTGCACTCTAGACTCTCCAGGGCAGCAACTGCAGTCAGTGTTTAGGGCCAACGCCATCCTACCAACCCTTCTCTTCCATCAGCATCCTGCCCAGACCCCTATCCTCAACAGGGTAGACTTAATTCATGCCACAGTGTCGGTGGGTGAGGACAACTTGCTGTTTGATGCTTCCTGTGACATTTGGGACTAGACTGGACTTCCAGGGCCTGAGGAAAAGCAAGAGCTCAATAGAGAACATGCTCCCTCAGCCTCCTCCTCCCTCCTCCCTCCCTTTCTTCTTCCTCTCTCTAGCCTTAGCTCTGCAGACTCTGAATTTACACTTTGATCTCTAGTAATGTAGGGGAAGAGATGATTATTAAAACCAATTATTTTACTTAATTTAAAAATCAAAGTTTTTTGCTTTCTTTTGTTTTGTTGTTGGTGGTGGTGGTTTTTTGAGACAGGGTTTCTCTGTATAGCTTTGGAGCCTGTCCTGGAGCTCACTCTGTAGCCCAGGCTGGCCTCGAACTCACAGAGATCCGCCTGCCTCTGCCTCCTGAGTGCTGAGGTTAAAGGTGTGCGCCACCACCTCCCGGCTTGATTTTTTTTAATAGCCTTTTTATGGCACTCTATACTATTTTCAGGAGTTGAGCAATTGATTCATGCTGAAATGATTATTTCTACCTGTCCAGGTTTTGCTCTAAAAGGAGAAGAAGACAGCGTGCCTTAGTACATACATATTCGATAGGGCTGCTCTCAAAGGTCTAATTCTGTATTACATCTTATTTGGGTTAGAGAAAATGAGGCATGGATTTTTTTTTTTAATTTACTACTTACTTAAAATAAACGCACACTGTCCGACACACCATGCACAGACATTTCCTCTGCACATCGTCCTAATGCTGCAAGTGTCTACCAAGAAGGGAGTCTTGTTTGCTTTCAACTGACAAACTGGTAATGAATTGTAGAGCTGACATTTTTCCTTTGCTTTTGTTTTCAGAGTGGTGCTGATTTGAGGAGCTTATTGATAACCTTTTTCTACCCTCTAAAATTAGCCCATGGAATATCTGCTCCCTCACCCTCTCACTACATCCAGCAAGCGAAGAGCAAAGGTAACACAAACTTAATCTCAGCGTAATGGATGAGGAGGACAATTCTAAACACACCATCGTTTTGTTGTAAGTCTCCTGAAGCAGACCTTTAAAAGCCACAGGTAGGGCCGACTCACAGGGGCACACTGTGGCCTGCCATCATCCAGCTCTGTGATTGGGCAAGAGGACTGCCTTCCCAGCCAGTGTCCTCAAAGATTATGTGCTGTGGGATGTTCTGTATGGCAAATGTGTTGCTAATTAGTCAATAAATAAAACACTGATTGGCCATTGGCTAGGCAGGAAGTGTAGGCAGGACAAGGAGGAGAATAAAGCTGGGAAGTGGAAGGCTGAGTCAGAGAGACACTGCCAGCCGCCACGATGACAAACAGCATGTGAAGATGCCGGTAAGCCACGAGCCATGTGGTAAGGTATAGATTAATGGAAATGGATTAATTTAAGCTGTAAGAACAGTTAGCAAGAAGCCTGCCACGGCCATACAGTTTGTAACCAATATAAGTCTCTGTGTTTACTTGGTTGGGTCTGAGTGGCTGTGGGACTGGCGGGTGACAGAGATTTGTCCTGACTGTGGGCCAGGCAGGAAAACTCTAGCTACAAATGGCGTCCAACGTGGTGGCAAGAGTTTCCACCTAAAAACTGAGAAAAAAAGATTCTAATTTTTTTTTTTTTTGGTTTTTCGAGGCAGGGTTTCTCTGTGTAGCTTTGCGCCTTTCCTGGAACTCGCTTTGGAGACCAGGCTGGCCTCGAACTCACAGAGATCCGCCTGGCTCTGCCTCCCGAGTGCTGGGATTAAAGGCGTGCGCCACCACCGCCCGGCGATAAAAGATTCTAAAACAGAGCTAAAAACAGCTTCCTAATTGTCTCTCTCAAATGAGCGGCAGCTGCTGGTTTGAGCTACTGGTGGGTTCCTAGCGTGCGTGCTTGACCTGCAGTATGGCGGGAATGAGGCCTCTGCAAGTGGCACATTAAGCTGCATGGTGGATTTAGACTTTGCTAGTACAAAACAAAAAAAAGAGGTTTCTGGGCTACACGCTGCTTGGCTAAAAGCATAGACCCATGATAGCTCCCAGAGCTGGTGGTAAAGCACCGTCATGTTGGGAAGCTGAGGTGGGCAGAGCCAGCAGCCACAGCTGCTGCAGTTTCACAATAAGACAGATTCAGATGTAATAGTTTACAGTGTGTGTAAAATATACGTAGGCTTGAAAGAGACAAAAAAGGTGATATATAGAGTTATAGAAACAAATACATAGTTTTAAAAATAAAGTCTTTAAAGAGACAGTAAAATTAATATAAAAAAATAAGCCACGTAAAGATGAATATTACACAGAGAATCTGGATTGTGTTGTCTTTGGGATTTTTAACTGCAGAAAAACATTTGATTGTAAAAGCTGTTGAGTTAAACCAATATATATATTTTAAAGATACCTTGACTTCAAAATTTGGATATAAGGATATGTTGCTTTGGAAAGGAGGCTCTGCTTTTGTTTCCACAGAAAGCCAGAGGCTATGGATTTGTTGCAGATTAAGATACATCAGGTTTGACCAGCCAAGACCCCCTGAAAGGTCTCCGATGACACCATGGCCCAGATGATCCAACATCCAGAATGGTTTCAAGGCAACTGGCTCAGACGATACAGCCTCACGGACTACTCCATGATCCTAAAATTTTCTTTGTGTCCCCATAAGATACAGCGCCCCACTCCAGCAGGAAGCAGTAAGAGAAGCTATGCCCAAATTCCCAAATTATATGTAATTTTACTTTGTTAAGGTTAAAACCTTCCTTTTTGAAAAAAAAAGGGGGGGGGGAAGTGCTGTGGGATGTTCTGTATGGCAAATGTGTTGCTAACTAGTCAATAAATAAAACACTGATTGGCCATTGGCTAGGCAGGAAGTGTAGGTGGGACAAGGAGGAGAATAAAGCTGGGAAGTGGAAGGCTGAGTCAGAGAGACACTGCCAGCCGCCACGATGACAAACAGCATGTGAAGATGCCGGTAAGCCACGAGCCATGTGGTAAGGTATAGATTAATGGAAATGGATTAATTTAAGCTGTAAGAACAGTTAGCAAGAAGCCTGCCATGGCCATACAGTTTGTAACCAATATAAGTCTCTGTGTTTACTTGGTCGGGTCTGAGTGGCTGTGGGACTGGCGGGTGAGAGAGATTTGTCTTGACTGTGGGCCAGGCAGGAAAACTCTAGCTACAATTATGTGCTAACAGGCTGCCCACCAGCACATGATGCTGTTGGGAGGCAGTGCACTTTTAGCGGGTAAGGCTCAGTGGGAGGAAGTTAAGTCTTTGGAGTTCTGCCTTTGATGGGGATGTCAGGATGCTGGCCTCTCTTTTTTCCTTCCTGATTTGCTTCCAAGACACCAGGAGGTAAACCATTTCTTCTTCAGTTTGTGTCCATCGTGATGGACTAATTCTTCACAGGCCCGAAAAGCCGTGAGTTAGAAACTTCTCTAATCAGAAGCCAAAATTGGCCTTTCCATTTTAGGTTGATTTATCTCAGAGCTTTTGTTATAGTAAAGAAAAGCTGACTGACACACATAGTTCAAGCCTGTCATGTAACTGGTCATGGTCATAGTCATGCTATTCCCCTCTCTGGCCCTCTCACTGTCCGTGGAATACCAAGAGGCTGAAACTAAAGAAAACAGGGACTTCTGCCACTGTCCGAAATCTAGCCATACTTGTGTTTCTGAGACTTGTGGAGGCACCAGGCACATCTGGCTATCCAGCAGCCCGCTATAGACAGCCCATGCTGGGACACAGAAGGTAGCATCCAATGCCACCAGTTTTGGCAAAACCATCAGCAAAATGATAAATGCCAGCATATTGCATGCTGAGGGATAAGTCTCTCTGTGTCTCCAAGTGGCCTCGTTACCTGCCCCTGCTCAATGGGAAAAAGCAAGAGGATATTTGGCCAGGGAGCATCAGCACATGGCTCGGGTGACAGCTTGACTCCTCCTTATTATTCACAGCTTCCCTGGCTGCCTTGGGTGCACCTGAGGCCCTGTGTCTACTATCCCACCTCATCAGGAAGAGCAGTGACTCATAAGCAGCCTCCTGCTTGCCCAGCAGCACAAGGAACAGACCCTTGATAAGCCTTGAAGAAGTCCTGAAGGATTCAGTTCTCTTTGTCTGAACACAGAGATGTTTGGAGTGGGGTGGGATGTGCAGAAAAGGGGGTGAGTGAAAGGAGAGACTTCTTGGTCACTGTGTTTCCACGATGAAGTTATAGTGAGCAACAGAGCTCTTCAGAGCTGAAGATGAATACAGAGACTCGGGAAGCAATGCCGTTCCTGAACAAAGCATCAGTGTTATGCAGCTTTGTGGCAAGATTAAAAACCCTAATCTTCTCAGGGTGGGGGTGAAGGATAGGTGGCCAATGAAACCCAAAAGATGATGGGAGAATGTACATATGATCTAATATACCAACTAACATCTCAGAGATGGTTCATAAACACCAAACCCCCTTGCCCTGCTGGATTGTGAGGAAGGCAGCTGATGTGACAGAAATATTGAGACTAGCTTCCTGCAGATTATCACGCTTGGGTATAATAACGAATTCTCCATCCACGGTTGCCATGACAACCAGTACATGTTGTCCCATTCTCAGGCTTTCCCGGGTCCAAGAAGACTGAGGTGAAGGGAAAGTGGTTCCTGGGCTTCTTTAAGGGGTCCACATGTGACCTTAAATGCTCCTGTATCATTCTGATGACCAGAGGCATGGAGGTGTGAGCTAGTTCAGATGGGCAGGGTCCACGACAAATCAGGGTGGGCCCTGTGAGAATGAAGGCAATGACCTGTCCTGTTCTCCTTGTTCTCTTCAGTCTCGTGGGGAGTGTGATGTAGGGACTCGGTGTTCTGCACCAGGTGACATTCATTGCCATTAATAAAGGGGAGAAGAAGGACAGTTGTGCATACATTATGTTCTCTTTGGGTCCCCTCTGATGTCCCTAGGAATGTCTACTGTCCCCTCCTCCCTGGCACCTTTCACTAGGAATTGCCCCCCCCCCACACACACACACACACTGCAGGAGACTGCCTTCCTGGACTCACTCTCCTCGGAGGGCAGAGGTACAACTGAGGACAACTATGGACAGGCTCCTGACTGTCCATTTCCCTGAGAACTAGCTAAGGCTGTGATTACAACCTCACTGCTGTTCAACGTCTCCTTGCCCCGTGGCCCTCCCTCACTTCCTCCTTTCTCTATCAGCTAATCTTTTATGAGGACTCACTAACAAACCTTCCATGCATAACTCTCAGATCCAGTTTTCAGGAGCCCACAAACAGGCAGCTACAAATGGCGTAGGCCTACTGCATCACAGGCAGAGTTCGAAACGGGGCTATACTAAGTTAGAACACTAATTCTGTGAAATGTTTCCACTTTATAGAACACAATAACATTTTCCAACTGGATTCCTAGATCCACTCTGTGTTAGAAGAAAAGAGGATTATGGTTTTTTGTTTTCTGTTTTGTTTCTTTTTTTTTCTGAGACAGGGTTTCTCTGTGTAGCTTTGGAGCCTTTCCTGGAACTCACTTTGTAGAGCAGGCTGGCTTCAAACTCACAGAGATCCACCTGCCTCTGTCTCCCAAGTGCTGGGATTAAAGGTGTGCGTCACCACCGCCCAGCTGAGGATTGCATTTTTAAAACCAGGAAAATTAGAAACCTCACCCACACACCTTGCTGTCCGTATTGCAATGTCTCACATCCGTTCGGGTACTACAGTGTACACATCTGTTCGGGTACACATCTGTTCGGGTGTCTGGTGCACAGGTGGGATCTACCCCTCCAATGTACACCTATAAACACGCTGGTCAACAAAGCACCCACTTGCCCCCAGCATTCGGCGCGCTCTTCCATTCCATGGTTATGCAACAGGAGCCTCTTACCTCCAGGACCAGCCACAGCTGTCCTCCCACACAATGATCCACTCTGTAAAACATCCCATAAAACTTCACAACATTGGGATGATTAGGAAGAAACTGCAGAATTTTGTATTCAGCCTCGATCTCCTCATCCATATCCTAAAAGGGTTAAAAAAAAAAAAAGGAACATACTTGGTTTAGACTGGTATGTAAGGAAAGATGCAGAAAGGACTTAGTACTCGAGTCATAAAGTAACAAAGCATGTTGATTATAGGTTTGAGTCTTTTTGAAACATGATCTCACCATGTAGCCAAGGATGACCTCAAACTCACTGTGCATCCCATATTGACCTCCAACTCAAAATCCCCCCAAGGCCTGTACCTCCCAAGGGCTGGAGTTACAAGCATGCACCACCATACTAGACTACTATATATTAACATCATCATTGTCAGATATTAAAAACACCCAAGAGTAGCTATACTGACCCCAAGTCCAACCTTTTGGTTAGTAGAAGCAGTAACATTTCTTTATAATATTTTTCATGAACTTTATTATTCTAAATAGCTTTTTATTGAAAAATGAAGAATTTTCAAAGATTGAAGGGGCCCACACAAGATACAACTTCCCTGTGCAGACCAGCACAGAGCGTGGTGACCTCGGCGCTTTGAAAGAAAATGTCACCTCAGATGATTGAATATCATGAGGCAGGTTCATTTTGTGACTTACAGGAAGAACAGGAAGTGAAATATAGCATTTTCCCCCAAAAGAATAATGTTTAACAGCCCAAGACACTAAAGCCAAAACAGCAAAAAAAACACTTAAGAAACCAAAGTCCAGGGAAGCTTTGTTTTTGTTTTTGTTTTGTTTTGTTAGTTTGTTTTCTGTTTTTTGAGACAGAGTATCTCTATGAAGCCCTGGCTGACCTGGAACTTGCTTTGTAGACCAGGCTAGCCTCTCTGCCTGCCTCTGTGCCGCCCCCAACCCTCAATCCATCCCTTTCTACCCCCTACTCTCTCATCCCCTCATGTGCTGGGATTAAAGGCATCCTCCACCATGCCCAGCAAGGCCAGGAAAAATTTTAATTCCAAACCATGTCCTTTCCTTCATAGGCACTAACAAACCAGGATTCATTTTGAGATTTCCTGATAGCGTTCATGAAAATTATCCCTAACTCAGGAAAAGAAATCACAAACCCAATGTGTCCAAAAGACCAGGGGCGGTTACAAGTCCCTCCATTACTCACACTGACGGGGTCCAGGATCTTCACAGCCGCCAGACTCCCATCTCTCTTGTTAGATACCTTGTAGACCTTGCCATAAGTACCTTTGCCAATGGTCTCTATGATCTCCCAGGTGTCCATGGGGTCTGGGAGGGATTCCAGTCCAAGCATCATGGGGTTATAGTGAAATAATCCATACAGGTGTTTCCTGTGGAGAAACTGTATCATGAGCAGTGGATCACAGGATCAAAGGTCCTGAATCAGTAGCCTTGTTACTTCTTTTTTGTTTCCTCCTGTGTTTTCAAGGAAGGAAAAGAATCAAAGTATCCATACGAAATGGTAGTAGACGGAATAGAGAAGTAGCAGGACTCTGACACGTGCTAAAAACACCAGTGTAAAACACGATTTAGGCACTGCGAGAGAAAGGAGAGGTTTAGAAGGGAGGCACCGCCATGTTTGAGCATCTGTCCTGCTAGTGTCCAGAGGTGGCTGTTGTCAAGGAAAGCAGCTGAAAGATGGCAAGTCCAAATGCGTGTCCCCACTTAGAGCAAACTTGACCAGGATTCCCAGACAGCCGCTGGAAATGAGTCCACACACTCTGTGTGCAAGGCCAAAGGTGCACATGCCAGATGCTGGTCTGTGCACGGGGACCCACTGACCAGCCGTAGCGCTCTTTAAAGAGGAGCCAAGCCCATGCCCCATCCACACAGCAATCACCTCACATGAAAATCCCACCAAGCTGCTGCTGACTGGAGCTGCAGGCTCACTGCCTTAGTTCAAGGACACAGATGTTCCGAGTTCAAGTTTAGTAAGGCAAACTCCACACCTGAAGTTGTGAGAAAGTCCACTCTAGATCAGGTGCCCTCGGGCTGGGAGGAGTGTCTTAACCTAGGTTTGCTTCTAGACCCCACAAAAGCGACCCAGGTTCCACCAGCAAGAGCCATGGCACCAAATCCCCGCCCCCAGATTTTAGCCTTGTGGTGAGCATTCCATTTTGCACTTCTCTTTTCTAGAAAATTCTCCCAAAGCAAAGTCCTGTGACTTGGCATAAGAATTATTTTTTCCTTTTGCCCTGCCTAACTGGGAACATTTCAAAAACATTAAAGCTGAGCTCGGTGACACATTCCTATATTCCAGAACTCAGGAGGCAAAGGGAGAAGAACCACCATATTGAGTTCAATCCTGAGCTACACAGTGAGTTCCAGGCTACACAGTGAGTTCCAGGCCAGTGTCCCCTACCCTCAGGGGTGTGTGTGTGTGTGTGTGTATGTGTGTGTGTGTGTGTGTGTGTGTGTGTGTGTGTGTGTGTGTGTGTGTGTGTGTGTGTGCAGGACAAAGAACTGTCTCTGGATAGAGAGGAGACAGATGTGGCCCATAGGTAAATGGTGGTTTATAAAAATGAGGAAACCCCTATGTTAGGATAAGGTGCCTAATTTTAATTGGGCATGTTAACTAGGTGAGCCAAAGGGGTCTTCTGATTGCTGGACTTCAATACTTTGATAGCTGGACCTTGGTAGTCAGCCTCAGGAGGAGGAAGTGGCACAGATATAAGGGAATAGACCTTGGGGGCTAGCTTTAGGAATGTAATCTAATGGTTTTTAGCAAGGCAGAGGGAATAGGGGAGAAGGGCAAGGCCTGCCACAGCCATGCCTGCCATGCTCAGGACAGACAGAGTCCCTTCACCCATCATGGAGGATTGAATTCCAGCTTAAACCTTAGACAAAACCAACTCTTCCTTTTGTCCTTCGGGTATCTTGTCATATCACTGAGAAGAGTAACTAAAGCAAAAACCATGACCAAAAACCCGCAGGAAACCAAATCCAAGTCCTGTTCAGTGCTGTGAGACACCCCCCCCCCCCCCAAGCCACAAGTCCAGCCGGTTGAGCAAGTCCGGCCTTTGAACACTGCTCTCCTCTCAAGGTCTGGAGGAGTCGCACTCCCGCCCAGCACTTCAAAAGTTACTCTTCCTCACTATCTGTTCACCTCATTTGGGGTATCTCCACACCTTTTGTGCTGTTAGTTACTAAATATCTCTAAATTACTCGCATTTCCCTCTTGAACATTTTTTAAAGATACTTAGTAGCCATTCCCCAAATGCAGGAAACAGTATCACTCACCGCATATCAAAGTGAACCAATTATAGTAGAAGCAAAAGAGAATTATTCAAGCCCAGCCAGGTACCGCTGCTGCCCCTGGGCTCCAGGGTAACAGTGATCTTTCGTGAAACTGGCAATCATCCAGGGATAGATGGAAATCCGAGACTGGCACAGAATTTCTTTGCTACCATCAGAAGAACTGAAGGAGAATTAGTTATCAAAGGAGTAACTTTGCTGTGATAGGACTCGCTGTCCTTTGCTTTGAGACTCTTGTGTTGCTGTTCTTGTCACTGTGACACAAAAGAGAGGCTTATGGCTCAGATGACAGTCCGTTGTGGCAGAGAAGGTATGATGGTAGGGACAGGACCAGCTGGGTCGGCAGGAGTATAAAGCACTGGGTCACAAGGCAAGCAGCAGACAGGAACCAAATGACTTGGGCTAGGAACACAGTGGGCTGTGACCCTGCCTGTGACCCATTCCCTCCACATAGACCCATCTGCTAAAGTCCCACATGCTCCTCCAGACAGCACCACTGCCTGGTGACCAAGTAGAGGGGTGTTCCACATTCAAGCCACCTCAACAATCCCCAAGCTACCTGCCCCTGACAGCGCTCTCTAGCTAGGCTTCCACATGAGCAAGAAATGAGACAAGCTGGGCTTGGCCAGACAGCCTGAGGAGATACCTAGACCACAGTCCATCAGCCATTTGTCTTCCACATTAGAACATTCTTTTCCCACTTAAATTAACCTAATCTAGAACCTCTCACAGACATGAGCAGGGATTTGTCTCCTAAGTGGGTCTAGACCCGGAAAAGTTGTCAATCGGTGTTAAGATCACAGATAACTGATACCATGTACCGGGTCCTCCTGCGCTGAATACAGAGGAGACGTGGGCTGAGCACCAGCGTTCATCCCTCTCGGCTGCCTGACTGCAAGTATAATGTGCCCGGCTGCCTCACTCCCCTGCTACTGTGGCTGCCATGATGGGGTGCACTGTACCCACCAACTCTGACCAAAATAAACCCTTCCTAAAGTGGCTTTGTCAAGTGTTTGTCACAGCAGAAGACAAGTAACTAGTACATGACCTTACCATTCTGACAACGACCTCTGTCCCCCATTGGCAGAAACGCCTGTGCCGGGCTGAGCTCTGGACTCGTCAGCACTCAGAACAAACTGCTAGAACTATCCCGCCCCACCCCCGGCCAGTGGGAGACTCTGCTAGGGCCACAGCTCTTTGCCTCAGTCTCTCCACCTGCACCAGAGTGGCCGCAGCTGCCCCATGTCTTGTTCCCACCCACTTCATTCACAGGACCGCTGCTTGCCGTAGAAGATGACAGTGCAGTGAGCGTGGGAAGCGTCGCCAGAGCGCAGCGGGAGCCACCTCAGACCCAACAAGGCTTAGAAAACACCTCCCGCTTTGGATTTCACTTTGGGCCACAAACCAAGTGAGTTTTGCTCTGATCGGTTACTAATCTCGGACCTGCGTAGAATTCCAGGTTTGGATGGTACTATCAGAGAATGTGGCAGCGAGAGTGGAACAGGCCCCCAGACCTTCGCACAGCCCATGCCATGATAGAGGCAGCGTTCGGACCTTAAGACCCAGCACGAGGGCCCCAACACCTGTCAAAATGGGAACAAAGACCTAACCCATCAATGACCTAGTCCACAGCTCCAGGAAGGTCCCTAAATGTCCTAACCTCACCCATTGGCTTCTGTAGCTCTGCCTTTTGCTAACTGAAATGTGACAACCAGGATGTGGTTTTTGTGCTTAAAAGACGAAGAGCTGAAAGGCTCAGGGCTGCATGATTCAGGCAAATTCCTCATGCAGCAATAAAGAGTTTCTTTTTGGCTTTAAGAGTGTCCATGTAGTGGTCTCGGGTGGGCTTTCCTCCCAACAGGAGAGGACCGTGGAGACCATCAGATCCGTGGGGGATGCTGAGGTGGACGCTGAAGAGAAGCTCTGCAGCACAGGCAGAAGAAGAGGGAGAAGATGCGGAGAGCCGAGGGCTTGCCTGCATCCTCTGTGGGAGCCCCATGGGGTGACCAGCCACCCTGTGCGGCTGGGACTGCCTCAGTCTTACTATCGGAAGTTCTGCAGTTTGGGGATGATCCCAGAGCAAGCTCAGTTGTCACACCAGCTTCTGGAGCCTTCTGAGGACATGGGCATTAATACCCAGAGCAGTGGCAGAAAACCACCTATTGAACTCATTACCTCACCTCCACCACAGCTGAACTGTGGCACCCTCTCTAATATCTTGAAGTCTCAACCCTCAGTACCCCAAGACGTGACTGTATGGGGAGGCAGAGGTTTTACACAGATAATTAAGGGGGAATGAGATTATAGTGGGGTGTGACGAATGCATTATGACTTGTGTCTGTATAAGAACAGTAGATTGAGGATCAGATACAATCTCCATCCAGTTTCCAGAACATCAGCACATGGTTAAATTAAGCTCCATTGTTAAAGTCACTCAGTCTGTGGTTCTTGGTTGCAGCAGCCTTTGTGAACTAATGCATCCCATTTTACAGAAGAAATTGAAGCCAGGATTAGTGACCCAGCTTTTCCAGGGCAAGGCAGAAATGGCAATCCAAGTTTGCCTTGGTCCAGTCCTGTGACCTTTGTTCCATAGAACAGAATGGAATCAGAGAGTTAGCAACGGCTTGTCCTTCTGACCTACTGCCCAAGTACTGAGAAGTTCTATGAGGAAAGCAACCCTAGTTGCAGGAGATTCAGTGTCTACACTCCTAAGAACAACAAAATGGATTCCCAAAAATAAGCACAACTCTTCCCCAGAAGGATTCATTTCCAGTGGGTACTGATGACGGAATCAGGGGGCTGATCACCCAGGTTCCCCTGGCCTATCCATCAGGTACTTCTGGGCACTCTCAGACAAGGTTAAATAAAGGGGTGATAGAGCCGGGCGGTGGTGGCGCACGCCTTTAATCCCAGCACTCGGGAGGCAGAGCCAGGCGGATCTCTGTGAGTTCGAGGCCAGCCTGGGCTACCAAGTGAGTTCCAGGAAAAGGCGCAAAGCTACACAGAGAAACCCTGTCTCAAAAAACCAAAAAAAAAAGGGGTGATAGAACAAGGTATTGCTCATAGTCAGACCTGTCTTCACTCTTTAAAATCAATACTGACTCTGTAAACTCTCTGCCAATGAAATAAACATCAAGCAAGCAGCAACTGTTCCTACAGCCCTATAACAGAGGCGGTGATGGGGTCCAGGGAAGCAGTTGCAACAGCCCAAAAAGCTGCTTCTAGCAGATCAGGCTTGGGGGTAGTAAGCATTCTGCTTAGTGACAGGGATGATGCTTTGAAGCTCAGGACACCCTGAAGAGGCATCTGGACCTCCTACAGTTCTTCATATACCTAGACATGAAAGGAAAGGGTGACCTCTTTATGTTGGACAACTCCAGCTATGACAGCTCCATTCACTGAAAGGCAAAGGCAGGGGCGACGTCTATCTAGGAAGAAGTGGATGGTGAGCCTCCTCCATGGGGGTAGTTTGCTCACCACTCAGAAGCCCTGTGGTCCTTGGTGTCTCTGCAGCTACTCCTAAGTGAAGAATTCCTAAATATGCTTTGTAAACTATGCCAGGCAACACCACAAATGGAATTCTCATCCATACCACACTCTGGGAACAAAATTCTCATCCTCTCCCATATCCCTGTGGTATCTGATCCCTTCCTCTACCAGGAATAGCCAAGTCAGTAGCAAGGCAAAGGATCTTCCTTCAGAGGGGCATTTCTGTTCAGAAAGTAAGAGTAATGAGGAGAGTAACTCAGAATGAACACTCTCCTACCTGCCCACAAATCATCAACCTAATGTCTAAGAAACACAGACTTCTCATTACTTAAGGCCCTGTCTAGACAGACAGACATCATTTAGTAAAAGACTTCACTAACAAAATACTTCCCTAACCTTGGAAATTCAAAACAATGCCCCCCGCCCCCTGCTAGCTTCCTTTTTTTCCCTCTATAAAACAAATCCCTGAAAGGCAGAACTATATATCTGGCATTTGAGACAACACCCCCTACCCTGCCACACACACACACACAATTATGGCTTACTATTTTGTAAGATTTTCATTGTGGTATTCATTGTACGAAGTACTATGTAAGAGAAGGGCATTTTCATACAAATATGTATTGTGCTTTGAGCAGATCCCCTCTTCTCCACTCTACTTAGTCCCATTTTCCTCACAGACAATTATACTTTCATTTTCATTTTATTTATCTACATAAAATCCAGCATGACAGTTAATCTTGGTCATCAGCTCGACACACTGGGTCAACTGGAGAATTGTCTCCATCAGATTAGCCTGTGGTCACATTTTTTGGATTGATAATTGATAATTGGTGTAGGAGGGCCCAGCCCACTACTGTGGGCATACAGCCCCTAGGCAGCTGGGCCTCGACTGTGTATGAAAGGTAGCTGAGTAGGAGCCTGGGAGCAAGCCAATAAGCAGCATTCCTCCACAGTTTCTGCTTCAAGCTCCTGCCGTGAGTTCCTGTCTTGGCTCTCCTTGATGATGAACTGTTAACCTGTAAGATGAAAAAAAGCCTTTCCCTCTCCAAGCGGCTTTTGCTCAGTTTTTCTCACCACAGCCAGAAGTCAAATTAGAGCATGCAGTAAATGAGAAAAATCAAGATATTTGTCTTTTTTTAGTTGCTTCACTTTGTACGGTTATCTCCAGTTGCATCCATTTTTTTATGCAACCCACATTCCTTTATTCTTTGTGAGTGAAAAATTTTACTGTGTATTCACACATTTTCTTTACTCATTCCTTTGTTTGGGGACATGAAGATTGGTTTCATAACTTAGCTACTGAACAATGCTGCAAAAAGCATCACTGAGTAAGTGTCTCAGTGACACGTTGACTTAGAGTCCGTGGGTAAGTACCCAGGATTGGTATAGCTGGCTCCCAGGGTAGATCTATTTTTAGTTGTTTTTTTTTAAACTTCATACATATTTCCATAGTAGCTGGGTTAGTTTACTCTCCTCCCAGTAGTATATGAATTCCGTTTTGTCCACATCCTTGCCAGTCTTTACTGTTTTCCTTTTTTTAAAAAAATCTATTACAACTTTATCACAGGATAAATAAAAATAAAAAGGATAAAAGCAAATAAAAAAACGACTCGCACACACATAAGTGAAATTAACCAGCCCCAATGTCTATACATCTTTGTGAACTTCTCTACAGCTATAACAGCCAATCTGAAACAATGGAGCTTCACATTGGACCTATAAACATTCATTTTCTTTTTAAATGTGTGGGTGGGTGTGGGTGAGTGTGTGTAGGCATGGGAATGTGAGAGCAGAGAGCATCGGATGCGCTGGAACTGGAGTTACAGGTGGTTGTGCGTCACCTGACACGGGTTCTGGGCACTGACCTTGGGTCCTCTGCAGGAGCAGACAGTGCTCTGGACCACCGAGCCATCATCCCCTGCCATGTTATTTGTTTTCTTCATGCTGTCATCCCGGCTGGGTGAGATGGAACTTCAGCGTAGTTTTGCATTTGTCTGATGACTGGTGACGTTGAATCGTTTCTTTACCATGTTCATTGGCCGTTTGTCCTTCTTCTTTGGAGGACTTTAGTTTTCTTAGTTCTTGTATAGTCTAGACATTAATGCTCTGTCGAATGTACAGCCAGCAAAGGTTTTTCTTCCATTCTGTAAGCTCTTTATTCAATTCATTGTTCCCTCCACTGTGCAGAGGCTCTTGCATTTCATGAGGTCCCGTTTGTTGGTTGTTGGTCTCACTTCCTGAGCAACTGGAACCCTATAGAAAGCTTCCCTCTCTTCCCGTATCCTGAAGTGTTCCCCCTTGTCTCCCCACCCCCAATATTTCAGAGTTTCAAGTCTTACAAGGCCATTGATCCATTTGGAGTTGATTTTTGGGCAGAGTGAGAGGTAGGGACTTAGTTTTCTTCCTCTCCATGTGGATACTAGGCTTTCCCAGCACCACTTACTGAAGAGGCTGTCTTTTCTCAAACATGTGTTTTAGTATCTTTCTCAAAAATCAGGTGGCTATAGTTGTCTGGATTTATATTTGCGTCCTTTATTCTAGTCCATTGATCTAAATGTCTGCTTTTGTGCTGGTCCCATGCTGTTTTTGGTAATTTGGCTCTGTAGCATAACTTGAAATCCAGTGTGGTGGTATCTCCAGCAGTATTCTTGCTCAGAATTTCTTTGGCTATTCAGACACTTTTGTGTTTCCATATGAATTTTAAGATTTTTTTTCCTACTTTGGTGAAGGGTTGCCTTGGACTTTGATAAAGACGACATTGGCTCTATAGATTGCTTTTGGTAATGCAGCCATTTTCTCATTGAGCCTTTCCAATTTATGAGCATGGGAGGCCATTCCACTTTCTAGTGTGTGCTCTTTGATCTTGTTCTTCAATGTTTTCAAGTTTTCATTACAGAAGTCTTTCACTTCCTTGGTTGGGTTTATTCCGCGGTAGTTCTTTGTTTTGTTTTGCTTTGGGGGCCATTGCAAGTGTGATTCCTTGATTCAGTTCTCGGCGTGTTTGTTACTAGTATACAGGAAAGTGACTGGTTTCATGTTATTTTATACACTGCAAATTTGCTAAACATATGTATCAAATCCAATAGTGTCCAGTAGTGTTTGGAGATCTTATATAGAGGATGATATCATCTGCAAATAGGGATAATTTGACTTCTTTTCTACTTATTTTCTTTTTATTTCCTTCTCTCCTGTTATTGCTCTAGGTAAGATGTCAAACATTATATTGAAAAGGAGTGGACGCCCTTGCCTCCTTCCTGATTTTAGTGAAAATACTGTTTTCCTCATTTGGTATCATATTGACCATAGGTCTGTAATATATCGCCTTTATATTTTAAAATAGTTTCTTAGTCCTTGTAGCTTCCGAGATTTTATCATTATTTTAACATGAAGTTTCTCAAAAACATTTTTGAGGAGGCTAAAGAGATGACTCAGCCGTTAAGAGCACTGGCTGCTCTTCCAGAGGACCCAGGTTCAATTCCCAGCACCCACTTGGCAGCTCACAACTAACTCTAGTCCGAGGGGATCTGATGCCCTCTTCTGGTCTCTGCAGGCACCAGACACTCAAGCGGTACACAGACATACAGGCAGGCAAAACACCTACAACACAGAAAACAGTGAAGTAAATGCTCTTTAAACCTGTTTTTAATTTGTTGAGACGATCATGTGATTTCTGTCCTGGAGTCCACTTACATATCATATTACTTACAGATTTGTGTATGTTGAACTATCCTTGAGTTTCTGAAATGAAGCCAATTTGGTCACAGTTTATTATATTTTAGACAGATTCTTAAATTTCGTGTGCAAATATTTTACTGAGAATTTTTGCGTCTATGCTCATAAGGGAGATTGATGGGTTGTTTTTCTCATTTGCTGTATCTTTGTCTGGTTTTGGTATCAGGGTAATACTGGCTTCATAAAAAGAATTTGTAGCATTGCTCCTTTTTTTACATGTGTGAAACAATTTGGGATTAGTTCTCCTTTAAAGTCCTGGTGGCATTCAGCAGTGAATCTGTCTTATGTACCTACCTTTTCAGTCGGTAGATTTTTTTAAAATTACTATTTAAGTCTCATTGGTTGTTAGGAATCTGTTTAAACTGTTTATTTTAATTTTGGTGGATTGTATGCAAATTCATTTTTAAAATATTTTCTACTATAGTGGGTATAAGTTTTTAAAGTATGTCCTGGTGGTTTTTCTAAATTTCATCGTCACCCATTGTAATGTCTCCCTTTGTATGTGTGTGGTGAGGGCACACACAAGAGTGTGCCTGCACATGTGGAGGCCGGGGGAGGGGGAGGACAGGTGTCTCACTCCAGCGCTTCCCACATTATTCCCTCAAGACAGGCTCTCTCACTGAACCAGAAGCTGGCTGGTTCAGCTAGGTTGGCTGGCCAGTGAAATCTGAGGGTCTGCCCATCTCTGTCCCCCAGTGCTGGTGTTGCAAACACATGCATCCTTGCCTGGCTTTTTACATGATGCTGGGGGTTCAAATACAGGTCTTCATGTGTGCACCGTAAGTGCTGTTATCTACAGAACTGTCTCCCCAGCTCCAGTGTCTCCCCTTCATCTCTGGTTTTACTAACGAGTCTTCTCTTTTGTTCCTTTAGTTTGGCTAAGGGTTTATCAATCTTAGTTTCCTTCTCAAAGAACCAAGTCTTCCTTTATTTCCAATAAAATTCTTTGTAGCATATTCTATGGTCTATTTCTATTTCTTTGATTTCTGCCTTGATCTTTATTCTTTCTGTCTACTGATTCAGGTTTTGGCTTGTTTACAAAGTCCCAAAGGTGCACCATTAAATTGTTGTTAGCTCGAGATTCCTCTGATATTATAGTGTAGGAAGATGCAGCTGTACTTCCCCCTACTGGTTTCTCTGTATCACAAAGGTTTTAGAATGTTGTGTTTTCTTTTTTCACTCTGTTTCAGGAATTTTTTTTAAAATTCCTCCTTGATTTCTTAAATGATACATTCATCATTCAATAGCACATTGTTTAACCTCTATGTTTTTGTGTTTATCCTGCCATTTCTCTGGCTGTTTATTTTTAGTATTATTCTACTGTGATCAGCTAGAATATAAGAAACTATTTCAATTTTCCTGTTAGTTAAGGTTTGATGTGTGTCCTGTTGTACGATCTGTTTTAGATAAAGACCCCTTGGTGAGGACAGCAGCCTTCCAATAAAATTCTGTTAACAAGAATGAGCACACTGACACCTTTGCTCTCTGAGATGAGTGACAAGGAGAGATCTTGAGAGAATAGCTCAGCTCACAAGAGCAGTGACTAGCCCACATCTGAGCACGCCACTGGGGAGAAATATCCCAACCTTCTCCAGGCTAAGAGCCTCACCAGCCTCAGGAAGAGGGAAGTCTACTGCCCCCAACAAGAAGCCTTACTCTTCCAGGGGAAGTCATATGCAGAGGGCTCTGGGAGCAAGCTGCATACTGGCTGCTGAATGATCTCGTGCCTGACTGTAAATGGAGCATACAGCCACACTTAATCTCATCAAGACTGAGCATCTAAAGACTCCCTAGGAGTGCTGGTTTCAATGAGCAGCAGATGACGCGCTTTTAAAGAATCAGCAATGAAACGTGGTATGGTTTGGCAAACATCCTACCATAGAGATTTGTTTCAATTCCTTAAATTAGGAGGACCATAATAAGCAAGCTATATGTTTTAAAGCCTCCTGACAGAGATCACCCTGCTCCCTAAGAAGCAGATGGCCAGAAATGTTCAGCCTGAGCCTGCCGAGCTCCAGACTACCAAGTACAGCACCAACAAAGAACAGGACACTCTCAGCAGGTACAATCAGCAAGTTCCATGCTGTAAGAAACCCCTATCTCCAATGCTTTCAACAAATACATTGCAAATAAAAAAAAATTTAAAGAGTAAATCCAAAGTTAAAAAAAAGGCTTAAAGTAACTTGTATTAATTTTGTTATTTGATAATTTCATACGTGTATATAATATATCCTGATTACCCTCCCCCCACCACACACACACACATCCTGTCTTTATCTCCCTCCCAAACATTTCTGAAACAAAGCTTACCTAGTCTAACCCAAGCTAGCCTCAAACTTGTGATCCTCCTGCCTCCATTGGCCATGTGCTGGTATTACAGGTGTGTACCAACATGCTTAACTTTGAAATACATTCAAATAATGTAATCAAGTGTGGGTTGACACAAAAAGGTAAAAATCTTATAAAACCTGATGGTATAGGGAAGTACTGTTAATTAACTAGTAGTTGTGATCACTGCCATTGTGCTTTCGTTCATAAAAATGGTCCTTATCCATTAGCAGTACACACTGAGATATCTGTGCATGAAATAGCACAATACCAGGAAAAGCATAAGAGGGAAAATAAAAGTGGGCATATGTAAAACAATATTGACCACAAGGGATCACTGATAAAGCTGGGTGCATGAGGGTTACACGGTTCTCAGCAGCAGTGGGGAGACAGAGGCCAGCACTGTGGCCACAGCCTAAGGATTTGCTCCCCTAGGACCTGGCTGAAGTAAAACTGTATCCCCCATCACACCACGGGGAGAATTTCAGGACAAGTCCAAGTGCAGCAAAGCTTACCAGTTGATTAAGAAGGGAGACAAGTCGCACCCACCTCGGCTCGCAGTGCAGGCATCCAAAGACAAAGCCGGAGCTTTAGAGATGACCAGTGCACAGCCAAGACACAGGAGTGAGCTACACAAGAGTCAGCTTACCTACGTGTGTGACTTCGTGGCTTGCTACCTGACGATGTTTGCAGGATGTTAATTTGTAACAACATTTGAAGATTGATGTAGAGAGCCGTGCACGGCCGTGCCTCAAAGATGGCGCGGCGTCCGGCTTCTGCCTTCCCGATGGCAGGTGCTCCTTATTTGGCTAAGGCTAGGAGCTGGCTTGCTTCCGCACACCTGGACCTAATCTGGCTTGCTTGCGTATGTCTGACCCTATCGGCATTGTCCACATGGCACTACGGGGTTGATTGCCCAGTGGCTATAAAGGGCGTGGGCTGGCTTTCCCAGGGAGAAGATCAGGAGGAGGAGGAGGAGGAGGAGGAGGAGGAGGAGGAGGAGGAGGAGGAGGAGGAGGGGAGGAGGAGGAGGAGGAGGAGGAGGAGGAGGAGGAGGAGGAGGAGGAGGAGGAGGAGGAGGAGGAGAAGAAGAAGATGGCTTTCCCCGGGGTCAGAAGATTGTCTCAAGGTTCCTGAATAAACTGCTTGGAGAAGAGCCTGGTGTTGCGTCTTCCTTGCTGGTCGAGGCGGACGCGACAGATTAAGAGTTTTTAGAGTTAGACACACGAGTAGTATTTGCTCATTTCGCCTCTCTTGACAAACTTTCTTTTGTAAATGAATCATAAGGGTTTTATTGGTGCCTGTTTTTTAGATTCAGGAATGAGAGGGGACTGCTAACTCATTTAAACTTGAAGTCACAGCCCAGACCTTCTGGCCCTAAGCAAGCATATATGCTATTTCTAACATCCCTGTTGAAACATCCTTAAGAGAATGAATACTATTCCATAGATGATCTTGGCTTTATTCGTTGTCTTAAAGATTGTGGGCTTTCAGGCAGTCAGACTGTAAATGATGTCTCAGGAGGACAAGGCTCTTTCCTTCCCAGGTGTCTTTTTTTTCCCTCTTTCTATTTCTATCTTGCCTCTTGAGAATATTGCAGGCTTTTCATTTGTCATAAAAAATTAATCTGTGTAATTAGGATATATGAGTGTAGATTCTGGTATTCACATACATTGAAAACCCCCATCTCCTGCAGCATTTCTTACCAGCACCCTGGGACAGCTCCAAGTTTAAAGTGTAGATGAGTGTTCTACTTACAAAGGAGAAAGATAAGTTACTCATAAAAGACCAACAGAGCCTTTCTTACCCTCGCTGTGTAGTAAGGAATTGAGTGAGAAGAAAGAGGGTCATGGCATCTACAGTCATGTTATCAAAAGTGACCTTCCTTTTCCAGTATCACTGGGACACAGCCCTCTCCCAACGGGGCTGCTGTCCCAGCTAAATGCAGAAGTGTAGTTAGGAAAAACTCATCAACGGTTGAATGGCCCATGGAAAATCAATAGTCAGAAGAATGGAGTGACCTTCTTCTGCCTGTGGACTCCTGTCCTTTCTTCCCAAAGGAAGCAGGAGAACAAATGTCTACACTGTGGTGAATGACATCACCACAGAGCAATATCATCACTTCCCTCTTGTCCCTAAGAAGTAACTTCCCATTGTCATGCAGGTGGGTCCACCCACAGCCAGACATGTCACAGAAAAGAGCAGAACTGCATATCACCTCATTAGTAGATGCCCCTCAGCAGCCAAGAGGAAGATAAATAATCCAAAGGAAGCCTCGGTTTTAGCAGTAAAGGAGTCCAAGAAACAAAGTCCACACAGTGCCCTTAAAACTGATGTGTTTGAAGAAGAAGAAAGAAAACTAACTCAGAGGAAAAGGTGCCCCTGACGGAGGCCCCGCTCATTCACCTGGACCCTCTCAAAGGCCTGACGCTACTCTCCCATGCTGGATCAAAAGCAGCAGAAGAGACCTAACGCTTCCCAGATCATAGTGAGTGCTTAACAGACTCATTCAGATGTGTGACCAATTCCTCCACATGCTGCTGCATCCTTCCTGTCGCCTCTCAGGTTAATCAAAAACCAAAACTTGAGAGATGGCTGGAGAGATGGCTCAGCAGTTAAGAGCACCTGCTGCTCTTGCCGAGGACCCAGGCTCAGTTTCCAGCACCCACATGGTAGCTCAACATCTCTAACTCCAAGGGATCTGATGCCCTCTTCTAGCCTCAGTGGACACCAGACATGCACATGGTACACAGACACACATGCAGGCGAAACATTCAGATACATAAAATAAAAACAAATAAATCCTTAAAGATAAAACTAAGTTACTCATAGATAATATTCCATCTCCTCATCTTTCAACAACAGGTTAGATAAAATATCACTTATGCATTCAGTGAGCAGGTATTAATTGCCAGTTGTATTCAGTTATAAAATGGTCTACGAGAAACTTACAAAGGAAAAGAAGAAGAAGATGATGAAGAAGGAGGAGGAGGAGGAGGAGGAGGAGGAGGAGGAGGAGGAGGACAAGGAGGAGGACGAGGAGGAGGAGGACGAGGAGGAGGAGGACGAGGAGGAGGACGAGGAGGAGGAGGAGGAGGAGGAGGACGAGGAGGAGGAGAAGGACGAGGAGGACGAGGACGAGGAGGAGGACGAGGACGAGGAGGACGAGGACGAGGAGGAGGAGGAGGAGGAGGTGGTGGAGGAGGACGAGGAGGAGGAGGAGGAGGAGGAGGAGGAGGAGGAGGAGGACGAGGAGGACGAGGACGAGGAGGACGAGGACGAGGAGGAGGACGAGGAGGAGGACGAGGAGGAGGAGGAGGAGGAGGACGAGGAGGAGGACGAGGAGGAGGACGAGGAGGAGGACGAGGACGAGGAGGAGGACGAGGAGGAGGAGGAGGACGAGGAGGAGGACGAGGAGGAGGACGAGGAGGAGGACGAGGAGGAGGAGGAGGAGGAGGATGAGGAGGAGGAGGAGGACGAGGACGAGGAGGAGGACGAGGAGGAGGAGGAGGACGAGGAGGAGGACGAGGAGGAGGACGAGGAGGAGGACGAGGAGGAGGACGAGGAGCAATCATTACCAAAGCCATGTCCACTGGATAATGTAGAGGTTTTGTCACCAGGTGTATAAAGTGAGGACATGACCACTCCAAGGCATGGTGGAGAAGAAGGGTTTTTTTTTTTGGGGGGGGGGGTTGGGGTTTTTTTTAGATATGAAGGAGAGGACAGTCAGAGGTAACAAAGACTATTGGGATCCTTCCCTGGATAGTCCTCTCCCAGGGTCCATGGAAGAATCTACAACCAGCTAATAATCTAATCTTAGATGATATGAAATAAATCTACATACACAAAACTCTTAGTTGGTTTACTTTATTTTCTGAGTCAGTTCTCTCTCTGCACAGCTTTTCTGCTCTCTTATTTGGCTCCTTTCTCGCCTGATTTCTCTCTACATTTATCTCCTGTTCCCTCTAAGCGCCATCTTGATTCTTTCATCTAGTTCTGCCTCATCTAGGTCCTCATCAATCTAGTTCTTTCCCATCTTACCTCCTCTCCCATCTCTTCCTTTCTCATCTTGTTCTTCCACACCTGGCTCTTCCTCATCTTCCATCTCATCCTTCTAGTTCTCTCTTCTAGTCCTCCAATCTAGTCCTCAAGTCTCTGAGGTTTACAGTTATATACCCATACAATAGCAATGCTCTGGCTAAGGCAGAGTCACCAGGCTTGAATTCCCTTGGGATTGAAAGGAGGGGCAATAAGATCCACACAAAAGAGCAGTAATTGCCAGTCATCAATCGCAACCCAAAAGGGAAGTATTTAACTTCTAATAATTAAAATTTAAAGCTGACTTTGGAGTTGGAGAATGGCTCTCTCCTTCTTTAAACTCAAGCATGTTGTTAAAAGGAAAATGCAAACTCCCTGTATCATGCCAGAAGAAAAGAGCCATCTTCTGCTATGGGACAGGAGAAAAGCCAAATTAATTAAGGGACTATTCTATTACGAATCTCAACTCTTTGATTCTATTCTGATTCTTTAAACTTTTCTTAAAGTATGAATTTTATATCAAAATTTACAAGATCAATATATATATAGATATATATACATTTTAAACTTTAAGATATAAATGGTCATATAGAGTACTAACTAATTCTAAAAAGTTGCATATATAGTCTTTGTGTTCGAGTCTCTTATCAGTTTTTTGCAGGAAATCACGGTTAGGCCTAACATCAACTGAAGTCTCCAGGAAGAAGATGGGGCCCCACAACAACAATTCCACGTGGACAATAATAACATCACTAAGCTGACAAACATCATCTACAGATCAGCTTTGAACTACAAAGTGCTCAGAGCAATTTTGAGAAGAGCTAGCTGAGATGATCCAGTCTCAAAGACTACTTGAATAAGGATTTGAGATAAACCCTGAATTTTGGCATTATACACAGACTGGATAACGAAGGATATATTTACCTTTCCTAGAATTTGACAATTAACCTAAAATTTTTCTTTCAGGATAAAGATACCTTCGCCCATACCCAGCAGGAAGCAATTTCAAGAATACGACGCCCACATTCCCAAAGAGGTGGTGTGGGGCGGTTGGTTTTTTGGGTCTTTTAATGGGTTTTGGGTCTGGGATAATTTTCATTGATTAGGGGGGTTGGTTACAAGTTGTTGTCAAGGGTTAGGAAAAAGGCTAAGCAAAGGAAATTAGATTTAAGGTTCTTATTAAAAAAAAAAAGAAAGAAAGAAAGAAAAGAAAAATGTAAATATTTTACATTGGATTGGATTGTTTTATATTGTATACAAATTATATATATTGAAATTGATATTGTTAGAAAATGTTATATGTATTTTTCTAATTGTACCGTTCATCTAACAATGTAATGCATTTTTCTGATCCTTGAATGTTATTATTACCAACTATTAGGATATAAAGAAATGAAAGTTAGTAGTTAGATATTATAATAGAACTTGTAGTTATATTAGGTATGTTTTCAAGATTGAGTAGATATATTTTAGATAGACAGGTTATCTTCAAACCCTTCAGAGATCTACAGAATATGGCATTTAAAATGTTTTAATAACTTAGAAAATTTTTCTTTTTTGTTATGACTACGAGACATGTCGGCTCCTGGCAGTACCAATCTACTTCAGAGAAAATATGGGCATTGAAGAAACTGTATATGGAGTTAGCTTTCATTGTGGCAAAAGTTAGCCACTGGACAACAAAGTATCCTCGAATCAACAGGACAAAATGAACAGACAGGACATGAAACAAAGGACTACTGATTCTTGCCAAAACAAGTGTGGTTATGGCTTTATCAAAAGGCATCTTCAGAGGCCAGGACAATATGGCACCATCCCTGAAGTGGCCTTCGCAATTCGGAAAAGGTACAGTGCCCTTTTCTTCGAAGGCAGCTGAACAGGCAGTGGGCCGATGGCCTCTGATGTGCAATGGAACAGCAGCTGAAACAGTTATTCTTGAAGAGTAACTAAGCTCACGCCTCTCAATAGTAGACTGGCATTTGATAGAGGGATATGGAGAAGAATGGGATGCTGAGATGAAGCCATATATACACAGCCAAGAAGAATGGACAGCTGAATTAAAAAACCATCAACAATTTCCAGAATTTAAAATCCTGAATCATGACATGACACTAGTGGAATTCAGGTGTTTCTGGTACATGGACTACTCTCACTCAATGTGAGGTTGAACTGTTGACCTTGTGTACATCCTACTTCACAAATGAGTCTGTCAGATATGCTAAGCCTATAGGCTGAAGATGATGCCCCAGCACTTCGGAGAAACCTCAGGTGACTGTCCAGACAGCTGTCTGTTTCTGTCAACTCACAAATTTTTTGGAAGTTGCTTATGTGCACTTCCTGTTTTTATTTTTGTTAGCTAATATTATTTCCTTCTTGGGTCTCTGAGGGAGTTGAAGATTAGTTAGTTATAGTTGAAGGTTAGTTAGTTATAGTTGAAGATTAATTAGGATACATTTTGGACTTACCAAAATAGGATAGATAATGAAATTATTTTCTCTGAATTTGTCAAATACAAATGGACTAGACATTGTTTAGGTATTTATTACTTGTATATATTGTATATAGTTATTGTCCTTTTGTATATAGTTTTTCTTATATTAGTTATAAGCTTTTTCTTTTTTTTCCTTTTTATTAAAATAGAAAAGGGGAAATATGGTGATATTTTATTTGTATTAAAGTGTTATTTGTATGTTAATAAATAAAGTTGCCCGGGGGTCAGAGCTATTAGCAAGCCATAGGAAAGCAGGGCAGTGGTAGCGTACGCTTATAATTCCAGCACTTGGTAGGCAGAGCTGGGTAAGTCTCTGTGTGTTCAGGGATACAGCCATTATTGGATACACATGCCTTTAATCTTAATACCAATCATGGAAAACCTGGAGGCCTATACAGACAGGCCGTGAGGAGGCGGTCATGTGGTTGGGTTTACAACCAATGAGAAGGCAGGACAGGAACTCTATATAAAGACTTTAACACAGGGGTAGCTCTGGTTCGGAGAGGTAGGACCACCGCAGGAGGAAGGGTAAGGTTTTAGCTCTTAGCTCTGACCTCTTGGCTTTCTTCTTTGCATTGGTTCTGTGTTTCTTATTTAATAAGAAGGTTGGTTACATCTACAGGGAAGTGACTAATGGGGAATGAATCAACTGAGGGCTAAATTTGGTTAATAGATCTGAGAAAGGGGATTTATGTGCTCAAACTATGTTCTTAGAAGTGGTTAGTTAAAGTGCTAGGAGTCTATCAGTGACGAGTGAAAATAAAATTGCCTTATTTTCCTTTAGCTCCTTATCTGCCCAAGCTACCTTGGCTCCTGCTGTTTTCTGGCAGGGTGGGAAATGCACTCAGTGGCTAGGCACCCTGAGTCACAGCTAGATGCAGCTAGAAATTGTTGAAGGAAGATCTGGAACTAGAGATAAGATTTGGAAAAGGAGAAAGTTAAACTTAATTAGCACATCCGCCTGGCCTGGGCAATCGTCAGTGTAAATCTTTTCCTTCTCTGACAGATGGTTTGTTCTTATGAAGTCTGGGAAGTTTCTCAGATAGATACTTTTGACCAGAGATGGTTCTGGCTGGATGTTGCTAATGACGATAACTACAGGGAGGCTTGAAACTGGGGTTCTGGCTGTGTTGTTGCTGTCAGCACAGAAGGTTATCTAAATATTCTATTAGCAGAGGGGGAATTGTGTGCAATGGATGATCAAAACGCACTGTTCTTTGGAAAAACCATTGAATGGAAAAGCTATGATAGCACGCAAGAAATTTCACTGCAGGAAAATGGGTAATATCCAAGAGCCAATATCACCAAGACTCCTGGAGCCTCGGCTTGGCCTCTGGAAGGCCCTTGGTTTCTTCCAGGTATTAACTTGTCGTAATCAGCTGAAATCCTACTTTATATTTTTGCGGCTCTCAGCACAGAGGCATCTGGAAGAGTCCAGAGCAGGAAGAGAAAGCAGTAGCCTGAACGTGGCCAGTAAACTGAGTCAATCCAAGAGAGGGGAGAGCGGGTAAGAGAAGAGTCCCAGGAGAACCAAGACCGCCACGGCCGAAATGACAGGGTGCTGCAGGAATGAGAAGCTGGGGAAGGGAAGCCTATGAGCTGGAGAAGTTTAGGGTAGGGTGGGATGAGAAGAGCTGAGAGGGCCAGGATGCCAGCATGGACTCTGTGACAGGTATTGTGGATGCTGAGAGAGCCTGAAGGGCAGCACGAACTTTGGTACGTTCACAGGCACCACAGTTAGCCATCTGTCCCAGGTTTGCTTTGGATCTGACATCCACCAAGTAGGAAGACCTAGCACAGCACTTGGACAACATTTCAAAAGGAAGAGCCATTGGTCAAGAGCAACCACGATGGCCCTAGCGCTATGCAGTTGTGGGACTGAGGGGGCATGAGTAAGTTTTGTGAACAGACATTTCCTGGGAAAATTACTGAATGAGAAGGCATTCAAGTGTCTAAGACACACACGCATGCACGCGCACACACACACACTTTAAAACTAAAACCAGAAGTAGACAGGCAAACCGGCTCAGTGAGCACAGGTGCTTGCCGCCAAGCCTGACAGCCAGAGTTCAACGCCAAGGACCCCCGTGGTAGGAGAGAACTGATTCTAGAAAACTGTCCTCCATGCCTGCACCTTGTCATGTGCACATACACACATGCAGACAAAGTAAATAAATGTCTCAGAATTTTGTAATGAAATTGAGATTCAATTATCCTATTTGAAATGATTAAGTTTGCAAAGCAAAATAGTAGAAGTAGCAATAAGGAGAAATACACACCTGTCCATTTTTCCAGTTTATGTCAGTAAGTAGACCATAGGTAAAGGGCAGAGGCTAGATCTACTATATAAAATTATTAAAGAAGTCTCTAAGAGATCAGCAAATAGGTTATAAAACTTGGACTTTACCATAAGGGAATCACACTCATTTTAGAGACGTACACACAATAAAGACGGGACAGACCATGAGACAGGAGTTTGCACGAGTTACAGGGAGGGAAACAGACAATGCATTAAAACTGGAAAACATAATATAATGTAGAAAGCACCAAGACTGGCAGCTAGGGCCACATAGTTCAGTGGTAGAACACTTAGGTCCTTGGTTTAATTCTCATCTTCTCCCCACCCCCAAAGCTTTAAGGTTAAAAATCTAGGATTGTTTAAAAAATGAATAAAAGCCAGCCGTAAACCAGGTAAGTCTACTAAAAACAAAATCATGGTGTTGATCTAAACAGAATAATTCATCATATAAACTGTAAAAGAAAAAAAAAAGCATATTCAACTATTTCAATAGATAGAGACAGGCACTTAAAACTACAAATCCAGCTAGTGAGAGGGCTCCGCGGAGAAAGGTGCTTGCTATATAAACCCGATGACCTGACTTCCATTCCCAAATCCACCTAAAGGTAAAAGAAGAGAATTAACTCCACAAAATTGACCTCTGACCTCCATACATGAACACCCAATCCATCACACACACACACACACACACACACACACACACACACACACACACACACACACAGTAACAAGAAATAAAATGTAGTTTAGAAACTTCCCAGTGCTTGCGAGGCAAAAGCTCGTAGATCTCTGTGAGTTCAAGGCCAGCCTGATCCACAAAGTGAGTTCCAGGGCAGCTACGGCTGTTACACAGAGAAACCTTGTCTAAAAAAAAGAAATAAAAAATAAAAAAAGGAATCCAGACAAAATACTGGAATAGGATAATAAGTAGCATTTCAAATCAACCAAAAATAAATCAAAATAGTTTTTAAAACCATAGAAAAAACTTTTAAAAATATCATCTGATAACATTGAACATCTACTCGTGAAAAGGAAATAACTTGGAAAACGAGAAACAGATAGTTCCTCTCTTAATGTAATCAATAAATAATATCTAAAGAAATACAAATATAGTCGGGACAGAAATAATTTAAATGATAAAACTCTTACCACAGGAGAAATAAAAGGAAATCTCTTTAACCTGACACAGACATTTAGAAATGCCTAAAATTATGCTTAATGGTTAAAAAAAAAGTGAATGTTTGCCTTTAGGATCAGTAACAATGCAAACATGTCTCTTCTCATCCTGTCTCTTGAGTCCTGTGTAGACCCAAAGCAATAAGACAAGAAGAGAAATTAAAAGCCTCCAGAATGAAGAGGAGTAAGTAAAATGGACTTTGCTTGCAGATGAGGGGATTATTAGGATTAAAAACCTAATGGAATTTCTTTGGAAACTATGAAAACTCAGTGAGGAATGTGTTGAAATTAAGGGCACATGGCCAGTTTTTAAAACTCAATTGTTTTTCTACACACTAGAAGGAAAACTTTTCAATAAACAGTACTGAAAAAAATTATACAGAAATATGAAAACATGTTCTTACATAAGATATAAGCATTAAATTAAGTTAATCATGGAAAAAATGCAAAAGCTAAAACAGTATAATTTCTAGTAGGTAAGTGTATAAGGGTGTTTACTGTAACATTGTTTCCAATAAAGAAATTAGATACAACCCAAATTATCTGTTATAATTATTACATGAAATGAATACCATCTAGCACTTTGTTTGTTTGTGATGGGATCTTGCAATATAAGTCAGGCTAGCCTTCAACTTGCAATCCTCCTGCCTCCACCAAACAAATCCTGCTGTAATTCCAACTGTCTGATACCACCCTAAAAAGCGTTTTTTCCCCATTTCTTACACTATATAGGGGATGATAACTGTTGTATAAATAGTGTTTGTATTTATAGCCAACTTAAGTGTATGCTTCTGAGTTTGTGCCTCTGCAAATCTGTGTAATTTAGAATAAATATATTTATAGGGTATAATAATTTTATGTGGGTTTTTTTTTGCGGGGGGGGGGGGGGGGGGGGGGGGGGCACAGAAAAGTTAGGAGGAAAGACTCATCATCAAGTCCAGGACCTCATGCATGCCAAGCACACATTCTTCCACTGAGCCATATCCCCAACTTGGACAAAAACTCTTAAACTTGCCGGGCGGTGGTGGCGCACGCCTTTAATCCCAGCACTCGGGAGGCAGAGCCAGGCGGATCTCTGTGAGTTCGAGGCCAGCCTGGGCTACCAAGTGAGTTCCAGGACAGGCGCAAAGCTACACAGAGAGACCCTGTCTCGAAAAACCAAAAAAAAAAAAAAAACCTCTTAAACTTTAGGGAGTAACACCAGGAATAAGAGACATTAGAAAAAGGGGGAATATAATATAACAGTTTTAAAATCTTTCTTTAAAAGTCATTTTTTCCTGCAATGCACATATTTAATCTATTTTAAAAGGTAAATTAAGGAAAAGCAAATTAAAGGAGGAGCAAATAAGCAATCTCTGGAAAAGAGAATCTTCCTGCCCGGGTGTGTGGTGAGATCTGGGGGGATCAGGAACCACAGGACACAGTAGAAGGCCTCCCTGAGAAGAGAAGGGACAGAGAAGCAGGAACCCAAACAGACCCTGCCAGAGACAGAGGGGACAGGCAAGTTCTCTAGGAATTCCTAATTAAGCCTCTCAGGGCCTCCCAGCTTAGACCCTTAGCTCCCATAGGCTCGGTCTTTAGATCCCAGGATACCTCCTAGGGTGATCTTCTCGGAAGCACCCCCCACTCCCAACACACACACAGCCGATTTGAGATTCTCACAAGCTGGCTTTTTCCTTAATATCCCGGGTAGCCTGACCTCAACCCTTGCAGAATACCTTCATTTAGTCCCTAATGGAAGTGCGGCCTTACCTGCACGAGCGTCAAACCAAAGCAACTTGCAGCCTGTGCCCTGGACCTCCTAGGGTTGGTCAAGCATATCCAGGGGGATATAAATAGAAACCTGTCCAGCAACATTCTGTACTCTGGAGGAAGATACCATTTCTGAATATGCTATTCAGAAGCCTCTTCTAGATGGTAGAGTTCGATATATATACAAGCCACAAATGAAAGAATGCTTCCAAACCTACAGTTTTTAAGAAGAGGAAAGTTTTAGAAGACAGAGGGAGCTTGTACATTATATATTGTCATATATAATCATATATCACATCTATAATAATATATATTAAATATAGCGAACATCCAGAGATATACACAGTAAGAACACACATCCCTGGCAACTGTGAACACATGAGGGAATTCCCAGCCTAAACACAAGCTAGCGCCATGTTGTCAGAGTAGGAGCTGCTATTACAACTTGTCTGCATACAGATAGCCAGGACCAATCTGAGTACTGCTTAAACGCCTTCACTTCTGGAAGTCTGCCCTCCTTTTCCCGCTGGCAATGACCTCATGATGGCCCTACTGGTTAGATACTCTTTTCCAGTACTCAGCACATAGTCTGTCATTTAATTGTCCACACATTGGTCTTCTCCACCAGCGAGTTCCCTGAACATAGAATCCATGCCTTAGTACCCTTTTCTGACCTATAGGCAAATAAATACCCAGTCAACTAGTGCTCAATAGATGTTCCATACTGGAATAAAAACCTGTGAAGTTGATGGTACACTGTAGGTGGACTTTTCTGTACCGCCAGTCAGTTCCCAAATAACCACACAGAGACTTATTATTAATTATAAATGCTTGGCTGGTAGCTCAGGCTTGTTTTTAGCTAGCTCTTGTAACTTATTAAGCCATTTCTATTCATCTATGTGCTAACCCAGGCTCATTTACCTCATCTATGTACTTCCTATCCTGTTTGCTCTTCATCTCATGATATCTCCTCTGACTCCACCCTTCTCCCCAGCATTCTCTCTGCCCCCCAAATTATGCCTACCCATCAGCCAATCAGCTTTTTTATTACCAATGAGAGCAACACATCTTCACATGTACATAAGGATTATTCCACAGCAGTGCACACCTGGAATCTTAGGGTTCAGGAGGTTGAGACAGGAGGATCTGAAATTCAAGGTCATCCTGGCTATGTAGGGCATTTAAGACCAGCCAGGCTTACATGAGATACTATGCTGGCTAGTTTTTATTTCAATTTGACACAAGTTAGAGTCATCTGAGAAGAGGGAACCTCAACTAAGAAAATGCCTCCATATGATCAGGCTGTAGGTAAGCCTGTAGGGTGTTTCCTTAATTAGTGATTGATGAAGGAGGGCCCAGTCCATTGTGGGTGGAGCCATCTCAGTGCTGGTGGTCCTGGGTTCTATAAGAAAGCAGACTGAGCAATCCATAAGGAAAAAGGTGGTAAGCAACACTCTTCCATGGGCTCTGCGTCAGTCCTTACCTCCAGGATCCTGACCTATTTGAGTTCTTGCCTTGGCTTCCCTCAGTGGGCTACAGTCTATGACATGTAAGCCAAATGAACACTTTCCTCTCCAAGATGCTTTTGGTCATGGTGTTTGCTCACAGCAACAGAAGCCCACACTAAGACAGACCCTGTCTCAAATAAACACATAAATACCAATTAAGTTTTTCTAATTGAAAAGAAAAAGTTGTTGGGCTGAATAGATGGCTCACTGGTTAAGAGCACTTACTGCTCTTGTGGAGGGCCTGATCCATTCCTAGCACCCACATCAAGCAGCTCACAACCACCTGTAATTCCAGCTCCAGGGAATCTGATGCTCACTCCTGACCAGGGCACCTGTCTTCAGATGCTCCTACCCACACATAGACAAATACATATACACACAATTAAAAAAATTAAAAGTCTCTGTAAAAAGTGTGGTTTCATAGATTATTGATAAGTAAGACTATTACAACATTTATTAAATCCTACAATTCAAATACAATCTTTCTTAATGTAAATATCTTTGCTGTTAGACATGGTGGCACACACATTTAAACCCAGCTTTCAGGAAGCAGAGGAAGGCTGAGCTCTATGAATTCAAGGCCAGCCTAATCATAATAGTTTCCAGGCCAGCCAGGGCTACGTTGTGAGACCTTGCCTAAGATAGATAGATAGACAGACAGACAGACAGACAGATAGATAGACCTCTATGAGCACACACATGTGCACACATATGTGCACATATGGATGTACAGCTATCCTTGTTTGTTTCACAGGGTGTGTGGGGGACCTGATTCCTAACACAGCAAAGGTTTCTATTAGCCAGACAATTGGATGCACTTACCCAGTCCTTGTTGTCTACTACAATATTAGCCACTTTTCAGTGGGTCTATCGTTCTAAAGCACCCCCTTCCTTTGTGTCTTTACATCCTACTTCCCTGGGTTCTCTTATGCATTCCCGTCTCCTGTCCCAACTCCATCCTCCTCAAGAGTAAACAGTCAGGCAAAGCCCTGGCTTTCTTCTTCCACTGGATCGCCACGTACGTCATCATCACCAAAGACTTTATCAGCTCATCATAGTATGTATGTGGCTTCTTCTCTCTATAGCACTAGTTCATTTCTTCAGCTTCAACCCAAGGTCATAATACTCCACTCTTATCTTTCCTTAGCTGTAGTTACTATCAGTGAACTACAGTCCAGCTAAGTGTTAAATGGAAAGTTCTGAATCAACTCACAAGCTTTAAGTTGCACGACATTCTTAGTAACACAATGAACTCTCTTGTCATCCCATCCTATCTCACCTGACATAGAGATCATCCCTCTACCCATTGTAGCCACACTGTGTACAGTATCAGCCCATTGGTTACTTAGTTGCTGAGGTACTACAGTATTTGTGTTTGAATAACCCTTACGTTATAACTAAGTCACAATGCCTAACATTTATCTTACCTACAATCTGTCTTAATTAGGGTTACTATTGCTGGGATGAAACACCATGACCAAAGCAACTTGGAGAGGAAAGTGTTTATTTGGCTTACACTTCCATATCACTGTTCATCACTGAAGGAAGTCAGGACGGGAACTCAAACAGGGCAGGAACCTGGAGGCAGGAGCTGATGCAGAGGCCATGAAGGAGTGATGCTTACTGGCTCATGACTTGCTCAACCTGCTTTCTTATAGGACCCAAGACTACCAGCCCAGGGGTAGCACCACCCACAATGGGTTGGGCCCTCCCTCATCAATCACTTGTTAAGAAAATGCCCTATAGGATTGTCTACAGCCTAATCTTATGGAGGCATTTTTCTTAATTGAGGTTTGTCTGTGGCCAGAGGAACAGCAGGTGGCATTTGACTTCGGGGAATTAGCCCACCAGCATGCAAGGCACTGATGGGTGAATCTCAGATAGGCAAAGCCCTAAGGGCCTTGGCCCCAGAATGTCTCCTGCTACTGCTGTGTCTTTGCGTGTTTGCCGGGGCCATTTTTCTCTGGTATCTGGCATGGTGTGAATGGAGGTGGGGTGATCCCCATTGCCTCTAATGTGGTGTGATTATCTCATGGAAATATCCTGTTCTACTGGGCATTTTTACCTGTGGATTATTATGAAGATAATTTCCTCTAAAGCTGTACTGTTTAACTAAAGCAATGATTTTATACAATAATAGTCATAGTTTAAATAAGATTTTGATGATTGAGGGTCTTTAATAAATGTAATAAGGGATTATGATAGAGGTTAGCTTAGTGGGAAAACTAATAGAGGCAAAAGCCAGATAGAGCGTCGCCCCCACCCCTGATAAAGCAGGGGCAGCAGAGGACAGAAAATGAGAACAAGGAGATGTCGCACAGCTAGTGTCCTTGAGGAGCCATATAGCCCTTGGCTTAGGTTAATGATCAAGGAAAACAACTGAGTCCCAGAAGCCCAGCTAGTTTAAGTCCTTTTAATGTTGGGAGATGTGTTCACAGGTTTCAGTGTGCATCACAGCTAAAACAAAGCTTTGAATAATGGCTTAAGGTTGGGTTAAGACATTTTTGTTAATAGCTTTGAGATTTAAGGAAACAGAACTTGAGGAACAATTTAAAGTTTAGAAAGGCACATAGTTGAGTGAGGGACTCGTTACAGTCAGGAAACAAGAACAGTTGTAGCCTGGCTATTGCTGGCTGATGGACCTTTCTTGCTAGGATGGGTTGGTGATCAAGGGTGATTATTAATTCCTTGTACCCATTTCTGCCCTCAGCTTCCTGATATATATAAAAAAAAAAAGAACTGTAGATGAATGGGTGTGCACCTGAAGATTTAAAGTAGAGCTGACTGATGATTTTTCATATATATAGAAGTTTGGATTTGTGATTCTTTTAAGACTTTTTATAAGATTACCTTTTGAGAGAAGTAATAAAATAATTAATCCTTTCTTTATAGCCTCAAAATGCAGGCTGCCAGTAAAAGAACTGGCTGAGAAAAATTCCTTGCTTACACTCTGTTAATCTATAACAAGTTGCTTGGGTATGAATGTACGTGGGTTATTGGGACAACTTGTTTTTCATCTGTAATATGTAAAATGTTTGATCATGTAAGGGATATGAAAAACATGCTGTCTTTTTACTTGTACTCATTGTAATCATTCACTTGAAAAATAGTGTGCAGTCACATTGTAATTTTTATATTGCTTGAAAGATTCTACTGGGGTACATAAGCTGTAAGGGAAAAAATAAAGACATGAGAGACAGAAACAGCCAGGAAAGAGGCAGAAGGAGAGTTAGAAGGAAGACATCAAGGTAGACAGAAGGAAAACACCAGAAGAATGAAGATACATCCCGAGTTCAGGTACCTGTCATCACTGCCACTTATGCCACCGTAGGTCCCATCAGAAAAAGATGACCCTGAGGCAAAGGAATGTAACCCTTTGCAAGGTGCATGGCTTGGTAAGCAGATCCTGGCTGACTCTGGACCTCATCACCTCAGCTGCCTCTCTGTCAGCCTCTCTTCCTGCCCCTGGGCCCCCATCTCATTCTCACACAGCTATAACCGGGTGTTTGCGAACAGTCCATAAAACTACTTCTGCTTTTACAACAGGGCCCAACCATCTCCCACCACCCACACAGGCCCTTCCGATCTGCTGCTCTCTCCCTCTGAACCCCTCGTGCCCTTGACCCTTCTTCAGCCTTTCTTGTGTCCAGTTCACCAGGCTGAGTGCTACAGCCTGCCGCCAATAAACCCTCTTGCAATCCCTTTGGCCCCAAGTCACTGTTCCACTCCCTTCTGGTCAGGGCCTCCTGGCAGCCCCGTTTAACTCATCTTCAGAGGAAGCTTCCAGAACCGTTCGTTGTATTTAGTGTGGATTCTGAGGTGTGAGGCTGCAGGTGTGGGCTGGCGCTGCAGTCCTGTCTCAATGCCTCCTCAGAAATACAAGGTTAGCACAGACATGAAGAGGAGGAAGACCGACTACGTGACAGGAGAGTGTGGAGAGGTCCCCAACCAATGGGCAGAGCTTCCTGCAGGGCTGAGCTGCAGGGGACCCCAACAGTGGGCTTGTCTCTGCTTTTCAATAGTTGACTCCTAACCTAGACCTTTGGTTGGGCAGAAGGCCAAACTTTTGGGATGAGGGGACAGGGAATGGCATGCCTGACTCCCTCTGACAAGGAGGCAATGAGGCTAGAAGAGGCCACAGTCTCAACCACATGGTTCCATGTCCGCACTGCTTCTGGAGGGCTAATAACCACGCAGACTGTCTCTAGAGCAGGGAAATGAACGATTCCTTCCCTAGGGAGCACTGAGACCAGGACAGCCAGGAGCAGCAGGCATCTAGAGCCTGGCAAATCTCTAAGGTCTCTCCCCCTTGACCACCCTCCCCCCACCTATGAAGGGTGAGGTGGCTGTGAACTGGGCTCTCAAAGTTTGTGGCTGGCAATCCTTGCTGAGTTGATCAAACCTGGGGCTGTTGACCTTGAACCTCCTGGGGAGACACCCAGGGTTAGAGCCACTGAGGCCTGGGGTGACTGACCTCTGAGTTTCCTTGTCTGATGGTCAATGAATTTTAGATGTTAAACATCAACAAATATTGAGAGAAAGAAAGATTTGTGGCATAATGGAATTTACTTAATATTGTTCCAATTGCTACCTAATTCACAGGCCAGTCACGATGCTGCAGTCACTAAGGAACAATACGTAGCCACAGCCATGACAATGATTAACTAAATGATCAGATTTTTCACTTCCTTACCAAAGCCTGGGGAAATCTGAGCTGTGGCTGCCTTGAACCTCTCTGAGCGAAATACATTTAAAAGCAACTGCAAATTACTGATGACTAATGCCCTTCAATTTGGCCTCAAGCTGAGAGATTGTGTGCAGAAATAAAGTGGTTTATAATCCCACAGGCCTGCTCTATTATAGACTGCAGGAGACAAATCAAGTGGCTGTGAACTGGGCTGCCTGCGTGTGTGTGGTGCACGCGTGTGCTGTGTGTGTGCTGTGTCCGTGATGTACGTGGGGACCATGAACCTTACAGTGTGTGGTTGTGAGGGTGTAGGTGTATGTCCATGTGAGAATCAGTACTCAAAGAGGTACTCTATTTGGTGGGAGTCCAACAGCCCAGACAGAAGCAGAGCTAGCTCTGAGGACCCAAAATCAGTGGTGGCTGGCAGGCGCCCAGGGCCAAAGCCTGTCACCCCCCTCAATTGCCTTTCAGCCAGGGCAGCCACATCTGCCCTTTGCAGGAAAGCAATCTCAAGCAAGCCCAGAAGAAAGCTGGAAGGAAAATAACAGCGGCTCTCACGGATGACCTGTTTCCTGAATCCAGCTTTTGTGTGGCTTTCATTTCTTCTGAGAACCGCAGACCTTTTCAGAAAGCACAGCGGGCTGCGTTGATGGGAATGTGTGGCGCACGTCACAACAGGACTTTCCTTAGAGACACTTTGCGTTCTGTGTAAATGTTACGCCATCTGTGTGCAGGTGCTTGTGGAGACCAGAAGAGAGTATCAGACCCCTTGACAAGAGCCACCTGACAGAGCTCCAGTCCTCCGGAAGTGCAGGAAGTGCTCTTAACTGCTGAGCCATCTCTCCAGTCCCAGAGGAAAGGGCTTTCTTCCCATCCAGGTTTCAAGTGGGTTAGCCTCGGATAACTATTATGGGAGGGGCTGACAAATCCCTCAAATCCTGGCTGACTTCACTTTACCCTTATTCAAGATTAACTTGATGCTGACTAGTATCCAGCAAACTTGATCTACGCGCGTCTCCTATCAGCACACCAGGCACAATGACGGCCACTGTCATTGAGGACTCCCTGTCCATGTCATTTGATAACTATGATTCTTTATGGCCTGACTTCAGGCTGCAAAGGCCCTTCCTTCCAAACCCTGCCCAACCAAAACAAATCATCTCTCTGAGTGCTTGGCTTAGTCGCTTCAGGTACAGTAGCCAGGCTCACCCTTTAGAGGACAGGACAGACACCTTGGTTTCCTGGGGTTAGTTTCTGAAGTTGGAGAAGCATGCTGTAGCCTTCAGGGCCATACCCTGGGTTGTGTGCTGAGGACTGAGGTAAGGAGAGAGAAGAGAAGCCAGGAAAAGAAAGTCAAGGAATCTTCCCATTCGGTCAGCACGGCACGTAAGACCTGTAAGATTTGTGGGCAGTAGCTGAAGACGGCGGAGCAGAAGAAGCCAAACAATGCTGTGTCCGCTGAACCCACAGATTGACAGGAAGCATCAGATCAGCCCAGGATCAAGACTCCAATTAGAGAACTTCCTGGAGCAAGTGAATCTAGATGCGCTTTTGGAGGAAGTAAGGGAAAGGTTAGTGCTCCCACAGTAGCAGGGAAAGTCGGGTTCCAGCAGCAGCACATGAGGATGCAGAAACCAGGGGCGTGGTTATGAGAGCACACATCTTGCTGCTGGTCAGGAGTGGCCTTTTGCCTTTCCATAAACTGCCTTGGGGATCTTACAGGGAATGTCGGAGCTGGAGAGATGGCTCAGTGGTTAAGAGCACTGGCTGCTCTACTAGAGGACCCAGGCTTGAGTCCCCGCACCCACGTGGCAGCTTCAGTTCCAGGGGACTCAGTGCCCTTTTCTGACCTCCATGGACACCAGGCACACACACGCTGTATAGACAGACATGCAGGCAAAACACCCATACACATAAATGAAAAGTTTAAAAAGAAAGAGATGTGTTCTCCATCTCTGTAGTGGCTACCATACACACCATCGTCACTCACGGACTCAGACTCTCACCAGTGGGATGAACATACTCGCCATCCCACCTACTTGATGGGTGGATGAGCTAATGAATATGAGCAGGATGTTAAACAGACCAGTCTGGTTCCAGAAGAAGGATCACAAGGGCCCTGAAGGATGGTGCTGAATTAGTGTGCAACAGTCTCAATTAGGACAGAACTTTCCAACGGCATGTAGGGAGATCTCTCAGAAGTGATGGAGAGTGATACCAGTGGATGGATGCTGGAAATTTGCTTTGAGAATAATGTTCTAGCAGTTACTGGTGGGAGGGGGCAGAACAGGAAAGCACAGGGTCCCACTTCAGCAGGGAGTTACAGCCTGTGAAACGACACAGAGGGTCATGGAAAGCCTTCTCAGGCTGAGAGCAAAACACCAGGTGCCCCTGGAAAGGAGTGGCCAAAGTCACTGTACCAGGACTTGTCCCTGCCCTCTCCGAGGGTGTGGGCCTGGCAGGACATCCTTTCTCCTTACCCCTCACCTTAATCTTGACAGTACTGCTTAGCTCAGGGGGGCCTTTGGAGACGGGGGCATAATCCTGAAAGAGGCTAGCAGTCTGTTCTGCTCCACATTAAGTGTTTCCACATTGAGAACTGAGTTACGTCACGTTCCCAGTGCGAGAGCAGCAGCAGCTTGGCAGCCATATCCCTAGTTTCTCATCTCTAAGACCAAGCCAGACAGAGTCTATTACTCTGAGATTTACTTGGGCTACTAACTCTGATGGAGCTAAAAACAAAAGCATCCTAAAGATGCACACACATACACACAACAGCAACAACAGCAACAACCCAGAAGCAAAATAACACTACACATAGCTTTTAAAATGTCCAAAACACCACACACTTAGTTAGCATCATACCAACAGGGACCTGTCATGCCCATCATGTGCCCCCCACATCCAACTAGACCCTGTGTTAGGTATGGCACCACATAAAATTAAAATAAATCAATGATGAGATACATGAATGAGTGGGTGTGGTTTTATTCCACAAAACAGATAATTAACAACCTGAAAAAAAATGTGTGTATGAGAGTCGTTGTTTTCCTGGTAGACAAAAATAGACTTTTTTCATCACACTGATTGATAATCACATATGCCCACATGTATGCACAAGAGCATGTCCCAACACACACAAATAGAAAGGGAAGAACATTTTTAAACGAACATCTGCATCCACTTATGAGATACCAGCTACTTAGTGGCTAAAAAATTATAAACGTAAACAAAAGAGTTAACATTTGGCTTTCTTCCTCTGGGTAATTTTCCCCCCAGAACATCCTATTACATTTTGCTCTAAACAGATGCATTTCAGACAGAACCAAATCATCCATTTTCTGCTCTATTTTTTTATACCCACATTTTCATTTCATGGGTGTTATCCCTCAATTCCAAATGACATTCTAAGTCAAATGAGAATTTAACCAAAGTCACCAACTACTCGTTTAAAAAACAAACAAATAAATAAAACTTGGTGGTGAAAAGAGGACCACTGGGTATTAAATCTGCCCTGAATGGAAAACATTCAGGCACTGTATCCAGTGAGAGATTAAAAACTGTATGAATCAGACACATAATACCCACATGTGCATATGCACAGTACTAGGCACATGAAGACCCCCTCCCACAGCCCGTGCTCAAAAGGACCTAGAGAAAGAATGGCTGGAGGGGGAGAGACAAACTGAAGACTGTGCCTTTGCTGTGCTTCATGTCCCCCTCCCTGAGGCAGCTTCTATACTTCTTGCTACAAGGAAGAACAGCTCCCATCATCTTGAATACTTAAAACTGTGATATTGTCATACCAGTTCCTTAATCATACTTTGAAGGAGACCATGTCAAAATGCTTTTAAAATTAGCATTTTTAAATGAATCCTTCTAACACACCCTCTAATCAAAGTACAATGTGATTTATTCTGTCAACACGCAGTGGTGTCTAGGAAGTGACATCACCGGGCTTATGACATAAATGTTTCACAAAGACATACAGGGTATTGTGAGCATCTGGGACAAAAGCCCCATGGTGGTTATCCCATTGGGGTACACACTGGAGCCTTCTGGGGCAGATTTTAGCATCCTGATCCCCAGTTCCCACCCTTGGTGACTCAAGTGTAGTCTGGGTTATAACACTAAGTACCTTCGGGTTTTTTGTTTGTTTAGGGTTTTTGTTTTTTGTTTTTTGAGACAGGGTTTCAAGACAGCCGTGGCTGTCCTAGTACTAGCTCTGTAGACCAGGCTGGCCTCAGACTCACAGAGATTCCCCTGCCTCTGCCTCCAGAGTGCTGGGATTGCATGCACCATCACCACCCAGCTGCACCTTTGGGCTTTAAAGCCTCCTAGCTAAAGGACAGATCTGAGGATCCATCCGGTGTGTTCCTCAGCCCTGGCCAGCAGGAGAGGTCCCTGCAGGGCTTGTTAAACGGACTGTAGGGTACACAGCCTTGACATTCCCTGAGGATGACATCCCCTCATACTGTGCATCTATAAGGAGCTATCAGGAGATGCTGGACCACACCATGAGAAACAGTGCTCCAGGGCTGGGGGAGGGAGGGAGGATGATCTGTGCTCTGTGGAGGGGAACACCATTGAAAGGCCCAGAGAGGAGACAGTATATGGGCAAACCACTTCCTGGAGCCGAAAGACTTCCTGTAGGGCCAGTTTAGCTGTAGGGCAATAGAGCACAGTGTGAGTCGCAGTCTAATGGAGGTGAGCAGCTACCTGGTTCTGACCTCAGTAGTTCTCAGTGACCGGAGAAATGGCTCCTCCAGGGAAAGGGGCCCACCCTTCTTGCCTGTCTCACTTTTTACTTTGCAATAGGCTTCACTAAACTGCCCAGGCTGTCCTTGAACTCACTCTACAGTCTAGGCGTGCCTTGTACACACAACCTTCGTGCCTCAACCTCCCGAGTAGCTGGGATCACAGGTGTGGTTTAAAACTGATCTTTCCAGAGGATTCCACACAGCAGTGATGCCCCATGGGTTGGCCCTTAACTCTGATTATTCAAATTCTGGGCTGGTTTATTTTTGAAAGACAGGTAACACACTACATTTCATGATCCTTTTGCAAATTCCACCTCTTCCGGTTCTTATACAACTCCTGGAGTGAGAGCTGAGAGTGTCACTGTGTGTTAGAGTACTTGTCTAACATGCCCCAAGCCCTGGGTCCAGACCACCACTGTGATGGAAGGGGGGGAAAAGAAAGAAGGAAGGAGGAAGGGAGGGAAAGAGAAAATAAAAGAAAAAGAAAGGGAGGATAGGAGGGGAGGAAGGAGAGAGAAGGAAGGAAGGAAGGAAGGAAGGAAGGAAGGAAGAGAAGAAGGAAGGAAGGAAGTCAGTCAGTCAGTCAGTCCATGTGCCTCCACTGTGTGCTCTGACCCAAATCCAGTCAGCTAACTGGTTTATGAACGGTTTGCAGGACAGCAACACTTTACGTTCACATTCCCCTACCTAGTGATTTCAAGGTAAAGCGCCCCTGCTGGAAACATGAATTGAACATGCGGAAGGTTTCTGAAACTCATCTGGAAAAAGACACGGAATGGCTAGACGATGATCAAAAGAAATAAAAACGTCTAAATATCTGAAGACTGTTTCTCGTGGATGAGCGGTCTTCAGCCACTGGCTCTGCTGTCCTCCTCTTTCTCACAGAGGCGCTAAGCACCTCAGACACTGCGCCCGCCTGGGGCTGCCATCTCGGGAGGATGGGCTAATTAGCTTCTTAATTCTCCTAAGCACCTCTGGCCTTCTCTAACTGCCCCTCCAGTCCCACCACAGGGAAGCTTCCATCTCCCAGTCCTTTCCAGCCAGAAAAGGCTAAGCACGAGGACACGCACGTCTGCACAGCCCACACCTGCGTTTTTCAACCCAGAGAGGTTTCCTTGGCAACCATCCACATCCCTGCCCGCACCCCTCCTGCTCAGTAAGCCCTGGTGTTAGCAAAGAACAAGACCTCTTTATCGGGATCTGGGATCTGGAACGTTCCATCTTACAAGGCCCACCCCCTTGCCGGAATATTTCTCGGTGCAGACTGGGGATTGCGCCTAAGCACCAACTGTTCCTAACCCAGCGCCTGGCAAGAGTTCCCAAAACATGTTTGCTGGGTGAATGGATGGGTTTTAGCAAGCTCCTTTTAGCAAGACTCATAAGCACTCTGGGTATTTAAAAAACAAACTTAACAAAACAGTTTGCAAACAGCCATATGGTGGTTACCTCAGAAGAGATGGGAAAAATGTGAGCATTCTGTGAACATTCTACTTCCTCTGATTCCATTTAAAGACTCAGCAGCGTCGTTGGGAGGGATGCCTAAGATCCGAATACAGAGGAGCCTTACTCTCTGGCACCGGTTTTCGAGTGACAATTGGAAAGGTTGTGTACTGCCCAAAGTCGCCCAGCCAAAAAATAAAATAACAGAAGCTAGGAAATTCAGCCAAAGACTCTGCTCACTGCGTGTGTGTGTGTGTGTGTGTGTGTGTGTGTGTGTGTGTGTGTGTGTGTGTGAGAGAGAGAGAGAGAGAGAGAGAGAGAGAGAGAGAGAGAGAGAGAGAGAGAGAGAGAGAGAGAGCGAGAGCCCCAGTTCACCTGGGCTTCATCTGCCTAGAGAAGAGGACCACTCTTTCAAACCTTCATACAGATGTAGCTGCACACCAGATTGGGCAGCCTTTCCTAATTCCCATGAAAGCACTGGACAAGGCACATCCTTTGTGTCTTGTATTCCCTCGAAACCAAATGTAGCAACACCCTTAAAGATGGCAAGGCTGCATCAATACACATTAGCCAGACTGCATGAAGATGTGGCTAATAGATAATAAGAAATGCTTTGAAGGGAGGGAAAGTTTCTGTACAATTATGATTCACTCATTTGGGATCAAATATCACTTTAGCATTTCAGGAGAATTCAGATAATGTTCCTTCCTTGTTTACTAGGAAAAAGAAGTTTGAATGGGTCACATAAACTTCTAGAACAGGAAGAGTACTCTTGGCTAAATCAGGGGTAAATTTAGTTTTGTGTTAGCGTAGACCCCAAACAACACTTCAGCATCCTACAGGACCAACTGTTAGGTCTCCGTTGAGAAAGTCTAGCAGGACAGTGGTGGAGCACACCTTTAACCCCAGCACTTGGAGGCAAAGGCAGACAGATCTCTGTGAGTTCGAGGCCAGCCTGGTCTATAGAATGAGTTCCGGGACAGCCAGGGCTACACAAGGAAACTCTGTCTCAAAACCCCACACCAAAAAAAGTCTAATGATAAATGAGCAGCTTTGCAATTTAATTGAGACTTGAATTCCTGCAGGACCCTTACATTGCACCAGAGGATTTTCCATATCTGTTAGTATTATCAAGATTTCCCCCTAACTTTCAAAATTAACTCTAATAGAAAAGAAATAAATCAAGCTTTTATAAGATCTAATAGATGTCCGGATGTTCTTTCCCCAGCAGAAGTTCTAATTCTTTTTTCGGAGAAAAGATTAATGATCAAAGCAACTTAGTCTAAGATTGAAACTCCTAATTTATATTAAATTTATATTGTGTGCCATGCATATCAACTCCGGAGGGGTAATTCTCTGTATTGAATTATTTATAGTCTCTTGTAATAAGATACCTGATAAACTTTTAAATATTTATGCATCAACTTAACTCAAAGATGGTAAGTAAACCAATACTGGCAACCTTGGGGGCCCTGCAGAATTTGTGTCTCTTTGTCTACCTGAATATACGTTTGCTCACTAAAATGATTGTGTCTGTATAGTCATGTGACATGTTGTGAATCAAAATGACCATAAAGGAAAAATGAATAATGGTGGCTATTGAATGATGAATACGTGTAATAAATTTTGTGGCTTAAGATGACAAATCAGATAATGTCCACTGTGGTAGAGAGAGCAATAAATTATCCAATTATTTGGTTAGTCTATGAATTTTAATATAACTGACCTTGTTAGTGCCATTTCTCTAGAAAAATCTTCATAGAGTTTGATTTCTCCTACCCTACTAAAGGTTCTTGTGGTACAAATATACATTGACTACCATGTACTCCTTCTAACAGTGGGTTCCATTGTGACGTTTTCACACAAGCACATCATGTACTTCCCTCACATTCCTCCCATCTACAAATATTATCTTAACTTGGCACTGGCCATAAGGACTTCCAATTAAGACACAGCTATCAAAATAGAAAATGAAGTTTGCTTTAGATCGGTTAACGATGATCTCTTCCATTGGTCTCTATTGCTGCTGCACATTAAAACAAATTTCACACCTTAAAACAATGCCAACTCACTCCCATATGGGTCTGAAGGGCAATGGATCTGAGTGGGCCATGTTCCTCCTGGAGGTTCAGGCGAGAATCTGTCTGCCTTTCCAGTGAGGTGGTATTGTGTTCCCCAAAATATTGTGCACCCTAATAAACTTATCTGGGGTCAGAGACAGAACAGCCACAATATTAAACATAGAGGATAGGCAGTGGTAGCACACGCCTTTAATCCTAGCATTCCAGAGGTAGAAATCCATGTGTTCAAGGATACAGCCAAGCATGGTGACTCATGCCTTTAATCCCGGGGAGTTGTGGTAGAAAGCAGAAAGGTATATAAGGCGTGAGGACCAGAAACTAGAAGCATTTAGCTGGTTAAGCATTTGGCTGGTTAAGCTTTCAGGCTTCTAGCAGCAGTTCAGCTGAGACCCATTCTGGATGAGGACTCAGAGGCCTCCAGTCTGAGGAGATAAGACCAGCTGAGGATCCGGTGAGGTGAGGTAGCTGTGGCTTGTTCTGGTTCTCTGATCTTCCAGTTCACCCCAATACCTGGCTGAGGTTTGATCTTATTAATAAGAACTCTTTGCCGGGCGGTGGTGGCGCATGCCTTTAATCCCAGCACTTGAGAGGCAGAGCCAGGCGGATCTCTGTGAGTTCGAGGCCAGCCTGGTCTCCAAAGCGAGTTCCAGGAAAGGCGCAAAGCTACACAGAGAAACCCTGTCTCGAAAAACCAAAAAAAAAAAAAGAACTCTTTAAGATTCCTGCTACATTCCAGCCTTCCTCAGCTCATGCCCCTCCACCCTCAAAGCCAGCAGGTTCTCTGGCTGCGCCTTTAACTGTGGCTTCCTCCTCTTCCTCACCCCATGAGATGACAGTCAACCCTCCAGAGGAACGTCCTCGTCCTTCATCTAACCACACCAGCATCGCAGTTTGCCGTGTCTGGTGGCATATTTACAGACAGGATAGAGGCATCTTTGGTGGTCCTCATTCTCTCTACCACACCTTTCAAATCTATGGTTGGCATGTAGTGTTGACCCTTATCCCAGAGGTGCTGTGCAGAAACATATTTGGGGAGTGAGGGAGACCACTACTTGAGTCTTGACTTTGGCCACTTGCTGGCTGTGTGAAGCTGATCCAAAGACACAAACTCTCTGAGTTTTTAGTCTGTAAATTGGAGCCCATGGTTATAAAGATGAAAGAAAGGATGAGCATAGAACACCTGGCTCTTAGTCCACTGTAGGCTTCTAATGCACATGAGTGCCCCGCCCCCTCTGCCTGCACATTTAAAGGTACAGCAGCCTGTAACTAACCAACTACATTATGATTGTTACTGTATTGGCATGAGATTGATTGCTGTTAAAGTAAATGAAGAAAATATGGTCAAACAGTAGATCAGTGGGTTTTTTGGACAACACCTTTAAACGTTCGAAAGACTTCAGCAGTTTAACTGGTAACCTGATAAAACAGTAGAAAAGAAATAGATTTCTTTCATTTAGTATATTTTGGTATTGATCCTCATTATTGCACGTGTGTGTGTGTGTGTGTGTGTGTGTGTGTGTGTGTGTGTGTGTGTAAAGAAGAGAGAGTATGTATGTGACTGTGTGTGTGAGAGTATGTGTATGAGTCTGTGTGTGTGTATGTGTGTGTGTGAAAGAGAGAGAGTATGTGTATGAGTCTGTGTGTGTGTTTGTGTGTGTGAGGGAGTATGTGTGTCAGTCTGTGTGTGTGTTTGTATGTGTGTGAAAGAGAGAGAGTATGGGTATGAGTCTGTGTGTGAAAGTGTATGTGTGTGCGTGAAAGAGAGAGAGTATGTGTGTGAGTGTCTCACTCAGCACATTTTAAAAGTAGATCTACTGTAGCTTACTCGCCCTCCATTGCTTCCCATTAGGAACTATTATGAACAGCAGCCCCGAGTCTTGTACAAAGCTATTTCGTGTGTAGGAGGGAACGTTTTCCTGTTTTGTAGGTAAATGCCCCGGGACAGAATTTCTGGTTAGGCTCTTCTTGTGTTGCAGTTAAAATTTATACCTCTTCCCCCTAAGAATGAAGCACTTAAAAATCTAATATGCAAGTCAAATGTAGGGCATGGGGGCCTAATCACGCTGTCTACCTCACAGAGTCCTCTGTCAGCCCCACACCCAGTCCTCTGTCAGCCCCACACCCAGTCCTCTGTCAGCCCCACACACAGTCCTCTGTCAGCCCCTCACAGAGTCCTCTGTCAGTCAGCCCCACACAGAGTCCTCTGTCAGTCCCTCACAGAGTCCTCTGTCAGCCCCACACACAGTCCTCTGTCAGCCCCTCACAGAGGCCTCTGTCAGCCCCACACACAGTCCTCTGTCAGCCCCTCACAGAGTCCTCTGTCAGTCAGCCCCACACAGAGTCCTCTGTCAGCCCCTCACAGAGTCCTCTGTCAGCCCCACACACAGTCCTCTGTCAGCCCCACACAGAGTCCTCTGTCAGCCCCACACACAGTCCTCTGTCAGCCCCACACAGAGTCCTCTGTCAGCCCCACACACAGTCCTCTGTCAGCCCCACACAGAGTCCTCTGTCAGTCAGCCCCACACAGAGGCCTCTGTCAGCCCCACACAGAGTCCTCTGTCAGCCCCACACACAGTCCTCTGTCAGCCCCACACACAGTCCTCTGTCAGCCCCACACAGAGTCCTCTGTCAGCCCCACACACAGTCCTCTGTCAGCCTCACACACAGTCCTCTGTCAGCCCCTCACAGAGTCCTCTGTCAGTCAGCCCCACACAGAGTCCTCTGTCAGCCCCACACAGAGGCCTCTGTCAGCCCCACACACAGTCCTCTGTCAGCCCCACACACAGTCCTCTGTCAGCCCCACACAGAGGCCTCTGTCAGCCCCACACCCAGTCCTCTGTCAGCCCCACACAGAGTCCTCTGTCAGCCCCACACAGAGGCCTCTGTCAGCCCCACACAGAGTCCTCTGTCAGCCCCACACAGAGGCCTCTGTCAGCCCCACACACAGTCCTCTGTCAGCCCCACACACAGTCCTCTGTCAGCCCCACACAGAGGCCTCTGTCAGCCCCCCACACAGTCCTCTGTCAGCCCCACACAGAGTCCTCTGTCAGCCCCACACACAGTCCTCTGTCAGCCTCACACAGAGTCCTCTGTCAGCCCCACACAGAGTCCTCTGTCAGTCAGCCCCACACAGAGTCCTCTGTCAGCCCCACACAGAGTCCTCTGTCAGCCCCACACAGAGGCCTCTGTCAGCCCCACACAGAGTCCTCTGTCAGCCCCACACAGAGGCCTCTGTCAGCCCCACACAGAGTCCTCTGTCAGCCCCACACACAGTCCTCTGTCAGCCCCACACAGAGTCCTCTGTCAGCCCCTCACAGAGGCCTCTGTCAGCCCCACACACAGTCCTCTGTCAGCCCCTCACAGAGTCCTCTGTCAGTCAGCCCCACACAGAGTCCTCTGTCAGCCCCTCACAGAGTCCTCTGTCAGCCCCACACACAGTCCTCTGTCAGCCCCACACAGAGTCCTCTGTCAGCCCCACACACAGTCCTCTGTCAGCCCCACACAGAGTCCTCTGTCAGCCCCACACACAGTCCTCTGTCAGCCCCACACAGAGTCCTCTGTCAGTCAGCCCCACACAGAGGCCTCTGTCAGCCCCACACAGAGTCCTCTGTCAGCCCCACACACAGTCCTCTGTCAGCCCCACACAGAGTCCTCTGTCAGCCCCACACAGAGTCCTCTGTCAGCCCCACACAGAGTCCTCTGTCAGCCCCACACACAGTCCTCTGTCAGCCTCACACACAGTCCTCTGTCAGCCCCACACAGAGGCCTCTGTCAGCCCCACACACAGTCCTCTGTCAGCCCCACACAGAGTCCTCTGTCAGCCCCACACAGAGGCCTCTGTCAGCCTCACACAGAGTCCTCTGTCAGCCCCCCACACAGTCCTCTGTCAGCCCCACACAGAGTCCTCTGTCAGCCCCACACACAGTCCTCTGTCAGCCTCACACAGAGTCCTCTGTCAGCCCCACACAGAGTCCTCTGTCAGTCAGCCCCACACAGAGTCCTCTGTCAGCCCCACACAGAGTCCTCTGTCAGCCCCACACAGAGGCCTCTGTCAGCCCCACACAGAGTCCTCTGTCAGCCCCACACAGAGGCCTCTGTCAGCCCCACACAGAGTCCTCTGTCAGCCCCACACACAGTCCTCTGTCAGCCCAACACAGAGGCCTCTGTCAGCCCCACACAGAGTCCTCTGTCAGCCACACACACAGTCCTCTGTCAGCCCCACACACACAGTCCTCTGTCAGCCCCACACACAGTCCTCTGTCAGCCCCACACAGAGGCCTCTGTCAGCCCCACACAGAGTCCTCTGTCAGCCCCACACAGAGTCCTCTGTCAGCCCCACACAGAGGCCTCTGTCAGCCCCACACAGAGTCCTCTGTCAGCCCCACACAGAGGCCTCTGTCAGCCCCACACAGAGGCCTCTGTCAGCCCCACACCCAGTCCTCTGTCAGCCCCACACAGAGTCCTCTGTCAGCCCCACACACAGTCCTCTGTCAGCCCCACACACAGTCCTCTGTCAGCCCCACACACAGTCCTCTGTCAGCCCCACACACAGTCCTCTGTCAGCCCCACACAGAGTCCTCTGTCAGCCCCACACACAGTCCTCTGTCAGCCCCACACAGAGTCCTCTGTCAGCCCCACACAGAGGCCTCTGTCAGCCCCACACAGAGTCCTCTGTCAGCCCCACACACAGGCCTCTGTCAGCCCCACACAGAGGCCTCTGTCAGCCCCACACAGAGGCCTCTGTCAGCCCCACACAGGCCTTTGCTCCCGCCACTCGGACTGTTTTCTCCTTGTCTTGTTGTCTCCCAGGCTGGCTGCTTTCCTGAAGGTCCTCTCCTTGCCTGGATAAGGACTTAACCAAACAGGGCATCTGCCACCTACGTGTGCACACCACCCTCCACCCCGTGTGTGCACACCACCCTGTACCTGGTGTGTGCACACCACCCTGTACCCCATGTGTGCACACCACCCTCCACCCCGTGTGTGCACACCACCCTGTACCCCGTGTGTGCACACCACCCTCCACCCCGTGTGTGCACACCACCCTGTACCCCGTGTGTGCACACCACCCTGTACCTGGTGTGTGCACACCACCCTGTACCCCATGTGTGCACACCACCCTCCACCCCATGTGTGCACACCACCCTGTACCCCGTGTGTGCACACCACCCTCCACCCCGTGTGTGCACACCACCCTGTACCCTGTGTGTGCACACCACCCTCCACCCCGTGTGCACACACCACCCTCCACCCCGTGTGTGCACACCACCCTGTACCCCGTGTGTGCACACCACCCTGTACCCCGTGTGTGCACACCACCCTGTACCTGGTGTGTGCACACCACCCTGTACCCCATGTGTGCACACCACCCTCCACCCCGTGTGTGCACACCACCCTGTACCCCGTGTGTGCACACCACCCTCCACCCCATGTGTGCACATCATCCTGTACCCCGTGTGTGCACACCACCCTCCACCCTGTGTGTGCACACCACCCTGTACCCCGTGTGTGCACATCACCCTACACCCCATGTGTGCACACCACTCTGTACCCCGTGTGTGCACACCACCCTGTACCCTGTGTGTGCACACCACCCTCCACCCCGTGTGCACACATCACCCTCCACCCCGTGTGTGCACACCACCCTCCACCCCGTGTGTGCACACCACCCTGTACCCCGTGTGTGCACACCACCCTGTACCCCGTGTGTGCACACCACCCTGTACCCCGTGTGTGCACACCACCCTCCCGGCACCTGCTCCTGACCCACTCCTTTACAGCCGGCCAGGGCTCAGAATTGGACTGGGATTTCCTATTCCCTTTGGCTAATCTCCACCAGAACCCATCACTTCTGTCCGAGTGGTGTTACCTCCTTCTGCCCGCGAGGCCTCTAGGCTTGCTGTTGGGCAGGCTATGTTAATCAGCTTCTAGAAAACACTCCTAGCAAATCGTCTAGCAGGGATCCCAGCCAAGAGGGCAAATTTTCAAAGAGCTATAAGTAGAATTAAAGGCTCGAAGAAGGCTGGGAACCATAAAAAGGCCATGGACCGTGCTGGTAAGCCCTGACAGTCGCTTTCAAAATTGCAGTAGACACAGAAGGCAGCCTGCAGAGATGATAAATACAACACACACACACACACACACACACACACACACACACACACACACACACACACACACACACATCTTGTCAAAGACAAAAAGGGAAAATAAGATGCTGGAGAATGAGTTATGTGACCAACTGAAATTACAAAACTTCAGAGCTGCTTTTCATCAAAGGATAAAGAAACCGATCAGGGAGTCAAAGTCTAAGGTACAATATCATTTTTCTCTCATTGATGAAATATTTATACGCATTGACTTCACTTTTCAAAAGCTTTAATGAGTAAGTGAGGTATATGTGAATGAGCTTCTGCTTGGTCTGGGGCGATGACGCATGTGCATGTTAATATATGTGAATCATTTTAAAATTGTAAGCTTTGGAGGACTTTTCTGACCCCTTTTGATTGAATCCAACTGGCATAAAAACAAGTAATTGGAGTATTAAGAATCAATTAACAGTGAGCTGGCTGATTGTCATTACACCTTTAATTAGCAGGATTGGCTTCGGGAGCACCGGGTCTTGGTTTGCAGCTAGAAATGAATGGACTGAGCACCCACCAGCTGACATTTGGAGAACCTTGATACACCATCACTTTTTCCAGACACTAATTAAGATTTGTATCTCCCACCATATTAATGCTGCAAAGGCCTTTGTGATGGAGACAGGGTTTTCCTGCCGCCTTTGTTTCTGTTTATTTCATTTCCTGTCTAGGTTCCGTTATAAACATCCAGGGAGTCAGCTGGGAGAGGTTCTTCTGTGGATTCCTCCCACAGACTCGTGTTAAAGGACCACTTCACGCAGATCATTGAGCCAAGTGGAAGGACCAGGGGAATGCTTAGACAATAATGTGTGTACCCTGAAGTTAGGAAGCCTGGGCTTAGAGAAAGGTGCAGAAAGATCACTGTGCTACACTACGGTAGGAGTGACCATGGGACAGACATAAGGTCAACCAGAGCACAAGATGGGGTGGTTCTTGCTGCCTTTTTTTTTTTTTTTTTTTTTTGGTTTTTCGAGACAGGGTTTCTCTGTGTAGCTTTGCGCCTTTCCTGGAACTCACTTGGTAGCCCAGGCTGGCCTCGAACTCACAGAGATCCGCCTGGCTCTGCCTCCCGAGTGCTGGGATTAAAGGCGTGCGCCACCACCGCCCGGCTCTTGCTGACTTTTTTATGATGACTGTCACAACCATTCAGCGGGTCTTCCTGAGAGCACACTTTTGTCCTGGAATTCCATGAGCAGCCTGGGGACCTGTGTGAAGAAGACAGTCCAGCCAGGCATGAGATCTCCCATTCGATCTCAGAGAGAGTAAGGGAGTCCAGAGTCACAGAGAGTAACATGGTCTCTGTCACAACTTCTCTCTTCCCCACGAAGTCTCCCATTGACAGTTGTCCCTCACACGCGTGGGTCCTGCTCTTGTTAAACACACACACATCAGAAGCACTTTGAAAGCGTTTTAAAAGCCCTTCTCCAGGCCCTGCTCTGAGCCAGGTAGAGTAGTACACTAGTAGTCCCAGTCATTCAGGAGCTGAGACAAGAGGGATCACCTTAGCCAAGGAGGATAAGACTAGTCTGGGCAATATAACCAAAAAATATAATAACAACAATAATTATTAACCCAGACTCCACTCTAAGAGATTTTTGTCTAAAGCATCCCTGATACTATTTTGACACTAGGGTTCTCTAGACCACATCTGGAGAAATACAGCCCAAAGCTCCCAACCTCACAGCTGGGGACACTGAAATGCAGAATAGTTTCCCCAGAACCTGGGAAGTGGGTAAGGACAGCAAACACTTACGCGACGCTTGTTAAAAGCCAAGTACACTTCCAGATGATGGACACATGCAAACAGGTGTGATCCATTCAGTCCTCTCAAAAGTGGATGTGACTGTTGTCTTGTTTTATACCTGAGGACCTGAACTGAGTTTCTCAAGGTCACACACTGACCTTGAACTCAGACTTCCTGAGACTAGTGCCCACCATAGTTACTACCTCACAGCGTCATGTGTGCATCTGAACCCAGGTGATTGCTACCCAAACAACGGTTCTTCCCAAACAATGCTGTGTTGAAGGCTGTAACTCTCCAGTCAGAACTGGGGGGCCCTCTGCTGTTTCTGGGGAACCTGAGTGATCTTTCCGGAAAGAGCTAGCATATTTCAGACTTCCCTCGGCACTACTTCATCTTAACTGAACTCTCCACTTTGCTTAGGGCACCGTGAGAGAGAAGCCCCACTTCAGCACCGCAATTAGGCTTAGCTTTAGCCCACACATCCTTTGAGGGATTACAACGATGCTTTTATTAGCAATTCGGGGGACACAAGGAAAACGACACCATATACCAGTAACTGAATGGGCAATGGACATGGGCGATCCCAGCACTACACTCCCTGTTCACCTCATCGCTGAACTTTCGAGTTTTCTCTTTTTGAACTGATTTGGATATGGAACTTATCGGGGAAGTTTTGGAAAACCAGAAGTTCCAGATCGTTAGGAAGAAATTGGGACGGGGGGGGGGGGGGGGGGGGGGGGGGGGGGGGGGGGGGGCAGGGGGACGTCGAGTTGATAGGAGTAATTTAAAAAAACAAAATCTCTGTCCACGGCTTCAACTACTGCCATCGGCAGGAGAGAATAATCTTCATGAAATGTTTCTTTATGGCTCTGCTGTTCGAGTCTCCAGCAGGCTGTAATACTGATTTAACCAAAGCCTTTATTTCTGAGTCCCCTCCCTAAAAATATAAATATGAAGGCCCTCCTGGTCTCCTTAGCCACTCGTTCCTCGGTGCTGATGGTCGTAGTTCTCAGCCTGGATCCACTTGCCAGCTTCCTGGCTGTCAGAAGTCTCATTTCAGGTCCCTGCTGCTTTCTTTCCCAAGAGGTTTCCAAGCTCCAGTTCCCTGCCAGCTTCCGGTTGCACAGCCTTATCAGAGCCTGGATCGTTGTTCAGCCAACCTGTGCTCCACCAGCGTGATGGGCCTTTCACAGACTCACTTCCGCCCGATGTCGTGGAGATAGACACGTAGTGCAGGCCCTGTGCCAGGGCCATGTGCCCCAAGAACCCAAGCTCACTTGTCCTTGAAACAACTGCTGGTCTCTGGGTCAGGGATGATTAGGCACAGTTTGGGGAATAGTGTTGCCTTGGAATGTTGTCGCCGGAACGTGGTAGAACAGCCACAGCAACAAAAAAGCAACCATCCCGTGTAAAGTGACCTGCGACATGAGGAGTCTGCTGGTGCTACCCAAGGTTGCTGTTGATGTCTTTGTCAGAGAATTTCCCTTCTATTTCTAGTTTTCTGTCTGTTTTGTTTTAATTATGAATGAATATTGTGGAGTTTTTTTCCAAGTGATTCTTCTGCATCGACAGATGATCTGGTGCTCTACTTTGGACCGTTCACCAGGCAGAATATAGCAGCTGAGTTTCACACACTGAACTAGTCCTACTACACTCCCAAGTTCCCCATGCTGTGAGCTAGTCTTTTCTCATACTGCCTGATTGGACATGCTGGATCTTCTGCTGGGAATTCTGTGTTCATGGACATGAGAACATTGTCTGTAGGGTTTTTGTTTTTGTTTTTCATGTTATCTTTATCCGTTTTGGGTTCCTAGGTAAAGCTGGCCTCATAAAATGAGTTTCATTTCTGTTTTCTGAAAAATCCTGTATAGGATTGGTTTCTCTAATATTTGATGTGTTTAATGAAATAAAAGTTTTGGAAGGATTTTTATTTTGGTTTCTGTTCCTTTTGACAATTGTTATCATCATTTTCATGTGCATTCCTGTTTTCCCTGCGTGTATGTCTATAAATCATGGTGAATGCCTGGTGCCTGAGGAGGCCAGAAGAAAGAATTGGATTCCCTAGAACTGGAGTGAAAGACAGTTGTAAGCCACCATGTGGGTGCTGGGAATCAAACCTGGCTCCTCTGGAAGAGCAACCAATGGTCTTAACCACTGAGCCATCTCTCCAGCACCTACTTATACAGTTGCAAGACTATTCTGTTTCTCTGATTAATCTTGGATTAGTTTTAGTAATCCCTAGTTTTTTGAGGAGCTGGTCTGTTTCATCTAGGATAACAAATGTCTGTCCATAAGAAACCAATGCTTCTGGAGAGGGAGGGCATGTGAGCTTACTCCTAGCTGAGGAATCACTAACAGCTGATGGCTTCTGGGGAAGGGACAATATCTTAGTTAGGGTTTCATTGCTGTGAAGAGACACCACGACCATGGCAACCCTTATAAAGAAAACATATAATTGGGGTGGCTTGCTTACAGTTCCAGAGGTTCAGTCCATTATGATCACGACAGGAAGCATGGAAGACATGGTGCTGGAGTAGCTGAGAGTTCTACATGTTGCAGGCAGCAGGAAGTCAACTAACAGTCACACTAAGGGAAGCTTGAGCAACAGAGACCTCAAAGCCCGCCCCCACAGTGACACACTTCCTCCAATAAGGCCACACCTCCTAATAGTGCCAATCCCTATGAGGTTATGGGGGCCAATTACATTCAAACTACCATAATCAGTTTCTTTAAGGGTATGGACCCTGGTTGACCAGGTAGGTCAATCACACTCCAGTGGATGGCACCACACCCATAAATACATGGACAGCACAAATTTAACTCAGTGGGTGATAAAAAAAAAAAAAAGACACAGAGTTGGGGTTGGGAGGGATGGGAGGTGGATCTGAGAGGAGTTAGGAGGAGGAGTGGGGCGTGGATATGACCAAAATACATTGTATGGATGTATGAAATTCAAACAATTTATAAAAGTATTATATTTACTTTAAAAAGTAAAGAAACCAATGCCTCAAAGAAATGAATTCGGCCAGCAAATTCACATTTTTTTTTTCCTGTTGAATTTTTGGTTAGGTCACAATCCCAGAAAATGTCCCAAATGCAACCTGTGAGACCCAAAGGCAGAAAACACAGCTAAGCCATGCCAGAATCCTGACAGAGAGAACTCCAAGACTGTGAGCGCATGCTGTCCTGAGCCGGTTTGTGTGATAATCTCCTCTGGGACATAGAAAAGGAACACTCTTTTTCCACCTTCATGTCATGACAAAAACTGAGTGTCTCAGAGACAGTACATGCCACCGGCCATTTGACCCTTCATAATCACTGGTAAGTTTCCGTTGGTCTAGCTAGGGTTTGTTTTGTTTCCTTTTGTTCTGTTTTGTTGTTATTATTGTTCTGGGCTAGAACTTTTTGTTTAATCCATTGGAAGATCTAAATTTTTTGTTAATATTTCCTGGAGTTAGTTTTCTTTTCCTACCTCCTTTTGGATTTTCACACGTTTTTCAATATTTTTCTTAAATTTCTTTACTTTGTGTTCTTGTTGTAGCTATTCATATAGAATTTTCAGTAATTGCCCTAGGAAATACACTGAACCAATATTCCTGAATCGATACGGGCTGGAAAGATGTCTCAGTGATTAAGAGCACTGGTTGCTCCTCCAGAGAGGACCTGGCTTTGGTTCCCAGCATGCACATGGACTGCTACCTCTGTGACTCCCATTCCAGGGGATCTGATGCCCTCTTCTGGTTTCTGTAAGCACTGCATGAAAGTGGTACACAAAAATACATGTGGGCAAAACATTCAATCACATAAAATAAATATAAATTAATCTTTTTTTAATTTAAAGTGATTTATTTTTATTTTATGTCTATTGGTGTTTTGCCTGTGTGAGGATGTTAGATCCCCTGGAAATGGAGTTACAGACAATTGTGAGCTGCCATGTGGGTGCTGGGAACTGAACCTGTGTCTTCTGGAAGAGCAGCCAGTGCTCTCAACAAGTGAGCCACCTCTCCAGGCCCCTAAACAAATATTTTTAAAGATCTAAATGTACTACTGGCTTTAAAGACACAGACTAACACCAGCCCATTAAGAGTGGGTGATTTCTCTATCCCACTTTTTTCAATAAACAGGACCAAAAATAAACAGAGAAACATCAGAATTAAATGACATCACACATCAAATGGACTTAATAGATACCTACAGAATATTCTACCCAAACACCAAAGAGTATACATTCTACTCGGCAGTACATGAAAGCTTGTCTATAACAGATCACATCCTGGGTCACAAAACAAAGCTTTAACAATTCAGAAGATTGAAATCACTTCGTGTGTCCTAACTGAACACAATGCATCAAAAGTCTAAATTTACAGCAAACAAATCTCTGGTAAAACACACAAATCCGTGGAGATTCGCTGAATGATGAATGGGTCAAAGAAGAAATCAAGAAAGAAAACATCTCCTGGAACCCATTGAAAATGAAACACAATGCAGCACAACCTCTGTGACACATTGAAAGCAGTCCTGCGAGGGAGACTGTGCGTAACTGAGGGAGACGTACAGCTCACCGTGTGTAGCTGAGGGAGACGTACAGCTCACCGGTGTAGCTGACCGCACTATACCACTGGAAGTCACTCGGAGCAAGGTCAACATGGTAACTCAGATCCCAGTCAGCTGAGTGCACCAGAGCTGAACTACTACTACAGGCCCACAAAGCAGACAGCCGGCCACCTCTCTATTCCTCTCCCCATTCTCTTCTAGATTAAGTGGGGTAGCAGCCATGACCTCCAGCTTCTGCCCCCACTCTGGCTAAGGATCTCTCCCCATCCTGGGCCCTTGGTACTGTTCTCTTTGTAAAGATGCCAGGATGGCTTGCAATCTCAACATGAACAGTCACTGAAACAGCGAAGTGAGCAGAGATGTGCCATGTGTGCAGCCAGAGCGGTGACCCCTCCACTCTTCCTTAGCCACACACGTGCCGCATGCTGCAGACGGCCCTGAAGAACTGCTTCACGGGCTGTGGTCACGGGAACCTTAGTCGGGTCCATTCAGATGCACCTACAGGTGGTCAGGGGATGGGGCAGGCACGTTCTCCCACTGTCCAGAGTGTTGATACCCACAATTCTGACCCTAAGTGTTAAGCGAGGTTGTGCTCCATGTTCCCATATTGCTTTTCCCTGTTTCAGCCAGAACAAAAGCTTTAGTTCTGACCCCTACCCTCCAGTGTGCTTTGCTTCAAAAGTTAAACATCCATCGAAAATCTTGACCAAGTATCATGACCTCAACGGGCAACACAAAACAAACAATGGTATTTTTGTAGACATTTTATCTCATTTTGCTTTGTTTGGGCATTTTTTTTCTTATTGGTCTTTTGCTTGTATATTTTGGTTTCTGTGGTTTTGTTTGTTTGTTTGAGGTGGGAGTTGTGTGTGTTTCTTGTTTTTTGCTTGTTTTTGTTTGTTTTAAAGAAAAAAAGGTCATGGAATTGAGTGGGTGGGGAGGTAGGGAGGATCTGGGAGGGATCAGAGGAGGAGGAAAGCATGATCAGAACATATTGTGTGAAACAATTTTTTTTTCAATTAAAAAAAAAAATACAGGTCAGGTATCGTGTGAGAGCTGTTTGAGCCATGCCCTGAAGCACCGCCCCTAGTGAGTAAGCAGGTAACTGTTATACCTGCCAATGACCTTGAGGTACATGCCCCTAGGGCATGGCCACTTTTGGGGGTGGGGGTAGGGGGTCCCTTAAGACCTAGGATGCATGTACATGGCTCTCCCTTCGCTACCTCATGGTTTTGTATGCTAGGACAGACCAGAGCAGAGTTTGCCAGAGAACAGGGTTAGATTGTGCCTTACCCTTCCAGGACCCTGCGACAAATTCCTTTATTCTGTCTTGTGAGTGAACCCCCAAATAAATTCCTTTGATCATTAAGCAGACCCCGTGGATTGCTAGCGATATAATCCCAATAGTCAGGGCAGCACATGGTTGCACATGCCTCTAATCCCACCACTCAGCAGGCAGAGGCAGACTGATATCTGAAAGTTCAGTGATAGCCTGGTCTATGTAGAGAGTTCCAGACCAGCTAGGACCACATAGTGAGATCCTGTCTCAACATATGTAGACATATAAAGGTCAATATAATGTGTGTGCAGCATGTGAACAGGGGAGTGCCACCATAAGGCCTGTTCCTTCTCTTTGCCCTGCAGTTTAGCAAACAGCTTTGCAGCCTTTTTGCCATGTCTTATGAAGCTCCTAGAAAGGCAGGGAAAATAGATATTATCACTGACACTCCTAGGGCTATCGAAATGGACACCCAGAGAAGGTCGATCGCTTGCCCAGGTTCCTATAACTGGTTGATAACTGGCAAGAACAGTGTCTACATGCCTTCGGGTTTCTGAACTATTTCATTCCTTTTTTCACATGAGGGTGAAAAGTTTCTGATGTCCAAGGTCAGTATAGTGGAGGCTAGAGAGATAAGACTCCATCATTTCCAAAAGCAATGGTACAGTCTAGAGCCCAAAGCTCCATGCTGTGCATGGATCTTTGTTTAAATTAGGAAACTGATTATAACCATCCCCCCAAAAAAAGTTTTCTTTCTCTCATTTTCTTTTTCTCTGTGAGTGAACCACATCTACTTATTTAATCTACAAAACTCTGTCTACCCATCAGATAGCCTTAGGCTAGAAAAAACAAAGAAAAAAAAGCACAATTAAAGCATTAATAGAGTTTTCAAAGCTAGCAGAAATAATGATATAAAGCATAGGCATCAAATCTATAAATTAAGCATAAAATTACATGAAGAAATAATTTCCTGCTAGTATCCAATCAAGGTGGCCAGCAGACTGCAGAGACAGTCTAATAGGCAGCCGACCATCTAATAAACAAATGCCATCATCAACACAGGCATGCAATCTCTGCACAGGAGGCAGTACAGACCTCACTTACTCCTTAACGTTTTATCAAATCTATATTGAATGAGAAGGAAGGAGCAAGTAGGAAGTAAAGCAGATGAGGTAATAGTGGCCCCCAAAGCATCTAAAGGTCAGTCATTTCTGGAGTCGCTGTCTGGGGCTCTAGTTTCTCAAATGAGCCCAAGACGCTGATGTGAGCACCATGGACACACAGGGATGGTAGCAGGGACACACAGGGTCACCCATCACTATTAGGCAGGTAACCCACTGTCTCCATGGGGCAAGCCATTCACAAACAGTGCTGTTTCAGGAATGGTAACAGGATCATAGATGGAGCAGCGTACATACGTAGAAAAGTCAGCAGACCCCTCACACTTGAGGGGATGTTCTAGCTGATGCATCAGCTGCTCGAGGAGTTCCCGGGTTGGAAATTTCAGACTTTTGAAATATTATTTTAACATTTTTAAAAAATTTATTTAAGAGCTTCTCTCTAAAAAAAATTTAAAAAAAAAAAATCTGAAGTCCTTTCATTGGACCAAAATAGAGGTTACTCCCTCCCAAGATTATTCTCAACCTACCCAGTGAGTAAAATCACTACTCTGTGAGCAAAAGCCATGCCTCAACCCCTCAAGCAACTGTCACCACTGCAGCCCTTAACTGTTGATGATTTCTTATCCAGAATAAAATAAAAGAAGAAGAGAAGATTCATTCAGCAAAAAAATCCTCTGCAGACATCAGTGGGGCTATAATACAGACTTGGCAGCTAGGCAAGAGATTTGGGGAAAGGATATGGATGTGGATTCTCATCACTAATGTCGCGGAGTGCCGAGCCACAGAGAGAATTTCGGGAAACTCCTTTATCCAGGGAAGCCAGAGCTGACTTGACTCTTCCTGCTAGAAACAGCCCAGCATTTTACCAGCTGGTTGAAAGCGGCCTGCAGGGGCTGCATGCTCTGAGCCAGGAAGCTGCCTCCCCGCTGGCCCAGCTGCTTCGCCTGGCTGAACACCAAGATTGTGTGGAGTAGGGAGAGAAGAAGGTCACCCTACCCGCCCCCCCACCATCCCCATCCCGTCACCCCCTCCCCCACCGCCCTCCACCAGGCAGCCACCACCTCCAGAGAGATCCATTAGCCTTTCTCCTAGAAAGAAACAGGGTGTCAGCGAGAGAAGGGGACTTTCCGTACACCCCACACTGGCTGTACAGACACGTTTAACACGTGACCAAATGTTAATGTTTAGTATCCCCACAGGATACCCATTTGCTTTTAAAAAAAAAAAATGAGATTTATTTTTGTGTGGAGACAACCACTTCTGGACTTTCCTTCTTAACATTATTCCTAATAAAAGATTCTTAGAGCTTAAAACAAGAGACATATATACTAGGTCCGGTCTAAATCGTATCTTTTTAGTTATAATCTCCTAACGTTTTACTTAATGTCAAGTGGAATGAATTTTAATGGAAGTCATTTGGAAAATGGGACGTTGTCTCCTTCAGAATTGCCTTCCCTTCAACACAGAACCTTGTCTGATTAACCGCTCACTCCAGAAGCACATAGAAAATCCCACCTTGTCTATGCCACTGCCCTCAGCCTGACAACCACGGAGAACAAGCCTCCATCCCCACAGGCAATTCAGTTCACGCTGCACGTGCTTGTACCTTTCCCTGTAAGGTGACTAAGACCATATTTTTGTTTCCATTTTTAAGAATTCTATATACATATATGTATGAAATATGTATTCACTTTAAAAATTCAAAAGTATTGACATTGATGAAGGAGGAAAAACTCCTGTGTAGTCTCCTCACTCAGAGGCTACTGCAGTTAAAACAGAGTGGTGCGGGGAACAGGGAACACATCCTTCCAGAACCTTCCCAATGAATGTCCACACAGTTAACATTCTAGTATGCAAAGTTCACTGTTGGAGGGAAAAAGAGGATGAAGGAAACAGAGAGGAGTGGAACATGGGTGGGGACAAGTCGGTGGGGTGTCCTTACATCATCTTAAGGGCTCCTTCCCCACTGATGACCGCTCAGTCTTGGGGTCCTCGACACCTGTCTAAGGAGCCCCTGTTCTATGGCTCTTCAGTACACTGTCTTAAATGCACCTGAGCCTGCGGTAACCTCTTGCCCATTGGCACAAGGCCACTGAACATGGCATCGGATCTACTAATAGTAAAAGGAAGAAAGAGAGGGCCAGGGGAGGCGGGAGAAAATTGGCGTCATTGTTTTCTGGTTTCAAAATAAAGGGTTAGGAACACAAGAATCATGTCTATTGTGGAGTTTTAGGCCACAGTTGATATATCTGTGTATTCCATTTTCTATTATGCTTCCTCCTCAGTCTGGAATTACCTTCTCATAGCATCTGCCTCTTTTACATAAAAGCATATTTGGCAAAAAGACAAAGAAGATGCCCATTCGTGATCTGTTGAAAGACTCTGGCCAAGCCCATGACCAGAACTGTGGAAAAATGGACTGGGGGTGTCCAAATGTTCAGGGCAAGAACATTTTGGCTAGGAAGTACTAGTGAGTAATAAGTCAGAGAAATACCCACAGGCATGGACTTGTCCCTACAAAACCACGGTGGCTTTTGCATCAGTGGACAGTCAGTGTGCTTCATTCTAGTCAGAAGAGCAGAGCCAAGTCTTCAGTGATACCCAGTTGGATGGTTGGTTAAATGTCATCTAAGCACAAATTAGAAATGGCTGGCATGGGGAACCTTCACTATGGAACTGTCCTGTTCCCCTTAACTGATGTGGGAAGACCCGCCCCAAATGTGGGTGGCAGCTCCCCAGAGCAGCCCAGATGTTTTTTTTGTTTGTTTGTTTTGTTTTGTTTTTTTGGTTTTGGTTTTGGTTTTTTGAGACAGGGTTTCTCTGTGTAGCTTTGCGCCTTTCCTGGAACTCGCTCTGTAGCCCAGGCTGGCCTCGAACTCACAGAGATCCGCCTGCCTCTGCCTCCCGAGTGCTGGGATTAAAGGCATGTGCCACCACTGCCGGGCCAGATGTTTGTTTTTTTTTAAAGGACACTCAAAGAAGGAAGATTGGACTTGCTTGGACCTTCCCTTCTCCTGAGGAGTTGATCTACCCTGCTGCTGCTGCTGCTGCTGATGATGATGATGATGACGACTCCTTCACTGACATCAGGCCTCTATCACTAAGAATCAGCAGCTCTCCAAGCATCCTTCAGGATTTTAGAATCAGATGTGAACTGTTGAGACACTCAGCCTCAAGGACCAAGCAACCAGCAGGTTCTCGGCCACTCAGGGGTAGTTCGGCTGTTGTTTACATATTTTAATTATTTTACCAACTAGTGGATTTCCATAAAGTGTCTTTTCATATATCCTTGGTTTTGGTTAACCCAACCTCTACTTTGTGGTCTCCAGAATTCCTCTGTCACCACTTAAAACTTTAACCCCAAGTAAAGGCCCCCCCTTATTCCACATTACTGTATTTTACTTCCCCCTCTAACTGAATTTTTGTGGTCTTACCCAGTGCTGGCCCGTGCATGCCTCAACACTGACCTGCTAACAAGATAAACCCACTGGTGCAATGGTGGTATGGAGGTTATGGGGGTAACCAATCGCTTCCTGATCAAACATGAGGCCTGAAGCACAGAAGGGATTCTGCGCCTGGGATTGTAAACCTGGCCAAAAGCCCATAACTAGGCAGACCACAGTCCTGAGGGCAGACATTACCGTTGTTATGCTAAATGGCCATGCTCTCAGACTGCATTCTAAATACACACATTTATACCCATAGATTCGGGCTGCTGTCAACTTTGGACAGAAAGCTTCCTTTTTACGTGAGTAGTGGTTAACATAGAGACTCATAACCGGTCAAAGTACTAAATAGAAATAACTCTCAGTGCTCACCTATATCAACCACTTCCAAGTCTCAGGGAACTTGGCACAAGAGGATGGGAAAAGAATTGGAAGAGCCGGCAGACGGGGAGGAGAGCTGGGAAATGCTGATGTCTGCACATGACATGGTTATCATCCACATCAACTCACAGCAGCAGTGGTTACCGGCCCAAGATCAAGCCAGTCAAAATTCCAGCATGGCTTGAGGAAGAGGACTGAGACCCCACAGCTATCAAAGGAGCCAATGGCAGTTGGTGGCTGCTGTGGGAGGGACGGTCACTCTGATGGCCACACAGCCATGTGCATAAGGGCAGCATTAATTGGACCCAGGGAGTTATTAAATAACAACAAAGAAAGAGGGCGTGACGCTGGAAGAGAGATGGGGGTTACAAGAGGGAGGTAGCAGTAGATGGATGTGGTAAACATACATTGTATAAACGTATGGAACTTTCAAAGTATAAAAAGTACTATTTTTTAAAAAGCTTCTTGACTTCATGGCATGGAGACTGCTCTTGTTCACCTCATTTCTTCTGGGGATTGACAGACAAGTAAAGGCAGACTTGGCTAGCTCTGTAGCCAAGTATAATGACGTAATGCCATGCTAGAGCAGCGATTATAATAAGAAGGAGACCCACAGACCTCTCTTCTCCTCCACTGTCCTAACCTAGTGATCTCACCATCACCACCCTAAAGACAACCCATGTGTCTGTCCTTCCATAAGCTTGTTGTTCCTCGGCATTGAGGAAGTGGGGGAGGGGGGAGGGGTCCCCAGAAAAGAGATAAGACCTCCTTCCTTTCCTCGTCTTCCCAGCACGTGAGATATGTCATGGGACTGATTGCTGGCCAAAACTTTGGGCTACAGAGAAAAACTCTGCATTATCTCGTCTGAGCCCCCAAAGAAGAATTTGTGCACCCAAGGTCCCAGCACACTACTTACAGCCAGGAAGGTCACACACAGCCTTGGAGAATAGAAACTTTGAAATTCCTGAGTCCAACAGCAGCAGCAGGCATATGGAGGGGCTGAGCCACTATGGGACACATCTATCGTCCCAGCACTTGGGAGACAGAAGCCAAAGGATGAAAAGTTTGAGACTAGCCTGGGCTATGTAGTGGGTTCCTTGCTAGCCTGAGCCACATAGCAAGATCCTGTCTCAACAAGATCCAATAGAAAAGGGATGGGAATGTCAGTGTCATGAAAAGTACCTGCCTAGCATCCACAAGGCCCTGGGTTCGATCCCCAATGTCTTACTCTTTCCCACTACACACACACACACACACACACACACACACACACACACACACACACACACACACACACACAGATAGAGACAGAGAGACAGAGATAGAGAGAGAGAGGGAGGAAGAGAGAGAACTTAACTAACTGTTTTGCCCAGGGATCTAGTTAGATGGCAAATAATTTTACATGCTTAGTACTCACTTGGAATTGCACTAAAATTCCCAGCTGTTGATTTTTTTTTTACAAGAACACCTCAAACAAACAAACAAAAAGGGATATACAGTGAAAAATTTTCAACCATATTTAAACCAAATCTAATGAACCTCACTGATTTTAACTCTGTACCACAGCTGACATGATTTTGGTCACAGACTAGTGCATGTGCACGTGTGTGTGTGCGTGTGTGTGTATGTGTGAGTGTGTGTGTATATGTGTGTGTGAGTGAGTGTGTGTTTGTATGTGTGTGTGAGTGAGTGAGTGTGTGTGTGTATGTGTGTGTGAGTGAGTGAGTGAGTGTGTGTGTGTATGTGTGTGTGAGTGAGTGAGTGTGTGTGTGTATGTGTGTGAGTGTGTGTGAGTGTGTGTGTGAGTGAGTGTGTGTGTGTGAGTGAGTGTGTGTGTGTGAGTGTGTGTGTGTAAATTCTTCAGGACGGAAACAAGTAAAGCATAGCAGAAAGCCTCCCGTTCCCTCTGCCCGTCCGACTGGCCTCAGCCTGGTTCTCCCAAGTAGAAAAAGGAGCGCGAGAAATCCTTCCTTACCCTGTTTTGTCTTCGTTGTGTTCACTGTTCACCTCCAAGGCTGCTGCAGGGGACAAGCAAAAGCAGAATCACGACAGACACCTGACACCAGAGGCCCTTGACTGGTGTCACCCCACCAGGGTCGCCTGGGACACCAGGGTAGGGGCATTAGTTTTCACTCAGTTCCTGACCAAAGCAGGAAGGGCCTTACCTGCCATTGTCCAAGCAGCCCAGAGATGGGACTAGCCCCAGGGGAGCCCTGCTCCTAAGAACAAAGATGAGCGATGAATAATAAATAAGTCACCAGAACTTGGAGCGGCTGGGAAGCAGGAGGCCCCGGTGGAAAAGAGAAAGAATGCTAGGTGGGAAAACCGTCCTTTCTTCCTGGGGGGCTCAGAGAGAGGGGGCCCATGCTCTGTGCTGAAACTGAAGCTCTGCATCCCAACACCAACTCTGGGTGGGGACCAGGCCTCAGAGCCCCAAACACTCCAAGGGACCGCTTGTACCTGCTTGACCTGCTAGGGGATGTGGAGGTTTCCATCAATGTCCCTCCCTGACCTATGGGCTTAGTTCCTGGCAAAGGTTGTTTTCAAAGCAGTTTACTGTTGTAAGCACAATTATTCAACAAACACTGAGGGTTTACCATACGTCCTTCACGTAACATATTTATGAAGCCCTTCTCCAAGCTGTCATTAGGATAAGGGGATAAAAAGGCCCAGAGTGTCTCCAGACAGTGAGTCTGGGGTGGCTAAGCCCCTGTATCTGGGGCTTGCCCATGGCTTGTCAGCCCAGGTTTTGCCTGTGAGCACCAGCTCACCCTCAGTAGTTCATATCCAACCTTCATCTTATATGTCCAAAGCCAGATTCCAAGCCTGTTCCCCTCGTGGCCCTGTGTGTCTCAACTAAGGGCAACTCTGGGTCTCACGGGCTCAGTTCTTTCTTGAAATCGTGCTTTTGGAAACAGAACTCATACAGTGATTCCAATAGAGAGAGTTTCATATTCCTTACAAAGCATAGGATGTCTGGTAGACAAATGGGGGACTCGAAGGTGATCCCAGAGGTGTCCACTGGAAAAGTAGCTTCTGTTCAGGGCTGGGTGAACCAAGGACAGGGGCACTATGTGGCCCAAGATGACCTTGAATTTGTTGTTAATCCTCCTGCTTAGCCTCCCAAGTGCCAGGATTACAGGAATAAGCCACTATACCTGGAAAGTCCAATATTACTATTATTTTAATCCAATATACTTAAGGCAGGTACCAGAGAGCTGGACTGAGCTCTGAGGATAACTACAGCCAGCGTTAGGTGCCCTTTGAGGCAGGTCCTGGAAGTATAGAGAAAGCTGGAGCCAGTAGTGTGGCTGACATTATTTCATTAACATGCTTTGTTAACATATATTATGAGGCCTACTCATATCCCGTTTTGCCATAGAAGTCATGATCACTATATTCTCAATCTTGATCCTTAGTGGCACAGAACCGTTCAGCCTCCTCTTTCTTTGTAATTTTGCCTGTTTCGTTTTCCAGGACCTGGTGTTCTTTTGGTCCCCATTCTCTGTCTGTTGCTCTATTTCCTGTGTGGCCTGTCTTTTCTCTCTTGTCTTCTGTGACATCTCCATGGGGTTCCATCCTAAGCCCAAACCAGTGCTCACTGTACCTGAGGAAGTCCAGGAAATGGAGGGCGTAATCATCACTGTTAATCTTGACCACCAACTTGGTTAGCTAGAGAAGCAGAGTTCTGTTTTGTTTGTGTTCTCAAAGATGAACTTGGGGGAAAGACCTGCCCTGAATGTGGACAGCGCCATCTGGTGGACGGGTTCTGGGTAGACTAAAAGGAGGAAGCCGAGCAGTGCGGCATCTCTCACCATGGCAGCCATGATGTGAGTAAACTGCTTGCTTGACTCTGCCACGGCCCTGTGCTATGGTGGACCAAAACCTCTGAGACTGTAAACCCCAACAGATCCTTCTCTTCTTAAGTTGCTTCCAGCAGGTGTGTAGTCACACTAACAAAAAGTCTAACATACCAACCAAAACAAAACCATAATCTGTCTAGCAGCCTTGGGATTGGCTCAAACACTTCAAATTCTATTTCTAGAGTTTTCTTTTTAATTTTAAAAGTACCAAATGCATTCAGTCACCTGTTTGTAACCTGCATGGATTCCAGGTGGCAAGTTGGCCCTTGTGGCTCTGGATAATTTCTGCGTGAATCATATTGATGCTATTTTCAAAGGTCTGTGTGAAATCTCAGATTATAGCTCTCAAGACAGGAAATATAATTTGTAACAAGAATAGACTGATTTAAACCCAAACACACCTGTGCTCCAGCTGAACCCTGTCCCCTGCGTCTTGCACGTTAGACAAGTCAGTCTCCAGGTACTCGCAAGCTTTGTCTTGAAACTTTAGAATTAGTTGCAGTTCTATGAGGCAAAAGGTTTTCTGAACAAATATATTCCAAGTTCCACAACAAAGTAAAATGACTTTTGTTGGGGAATATTATTTTAAGGTGTGTTACTTTTGTTTCTGTTGCATTAACTCTGTGTAGCTGTTTTACTGTGCCTGTCTATAGCACAGAGAGCTGACCAATAGCAAGGCAGGAGAAAGGATAGTCAAGGTTGGCAGGCAGAGAGAATAAATAGAAGGAGAAATCTGGGAGAAGAGGTAAAAAGAAGTAGCCAGAAAAGAAGAAGGACTCCAGGGGCCAGCCACTCAGCTGGCCACAGAGTAAAAGTAAGATTTACAGAAGTAAGAGAATGGGAAAAGCCCAAAGGCAAAAGCTAGACGGGATAATTTAAGTTAAGGAAAGTTGGCAAAAAGCAAGCCAAGCTAAGGCTGGGCATTTATAAGTAAGAATAAGCCTCCTTGTGTGATTTATTTGGGAGCTGGGTGGGCGGGTCCCCCAAAAGAGCAAAAACAACCAACAACAGACCATAACTTATAGTCTAGAAACTCAGAGTTAAAATATATATACAACTTGTCCCATCTAGAACAGACTTAAGTCCACAGGGATCATTTAACTCTATATTAAATAGGCCAGAAAGTTGGTTGGGAGTTCTTGGGACCATTGCAATTATTGTTTTGAATGAAAAAAAGAAATAAAAAGGAAGGGAAAAGACATGACTGCTCCTAGGAAGGGTGGAGGAGAAGGGTTATTGTAGATAAAAAGGAGAGCGTAGGTAGAGGCAGGGGCATCTGGAAGAGTCCAGAGTGGACATGACCAGGAGCTGTGCCATGGGGGGGAGGCGGGCACCCCAGGTGCAGCAGCCAGCAGGAGGCCAGCGGTACAAAAGGGGCGGGTAACCCAAATGTCTGGGTTTTCCAGGAGAAGAGCCTCTGAGGGAAGGGGCTGGAGAGTTCGGGGGTAGAGGGCAGGGTATGCCAGCCATAGCCTGTAACAGGCAGGGACTGAGGGACCCAGGAGAACCTGGAGGCTGCAGGTCCGCTTTGACAGGTTAAATAGGCACCTTAGCCATTTGTCCCGGGTTTAAAACGCAACCGTTTCTATCCTTCTTCTTCTCCTCCCCGCCTATCTATTTGCTGTCTTGTGTATCTGCGAGTTTAGACTCTAGTTTCATGTGAAGTTCATACGAATGAGTTCCGGGTGTGGTGTTTGACATGGGGTAAGCCGCGGCTGTTCTGTTCTGGTGATGAGCGGCTGGCTGTGAGGGCGACGGGCGCAACTCCTGTGGCATCCGCACTGGCTTCTTGGACGTTTTACTGTTCTTGCTTTGTTTTTCTCCATGTTTCTGTGACTTGGTGACTCTCGTCATGCTCGACACCAGTTAGGCGCTCTCCCCGCCCCCCACCCCGCCACCACCCCACCCTACCACCCCACCCCATGCTTCACTCTTTCATCCGGCATCACGTGAACGCATACGCTGCTACTAGTCACTTGGATCAGCTGACCCAGTTTAGAAAAAGAAAGATTCCTGGGTGACGGTAACAGAAGGCAGAAAGGTCTCGGAGAAAGATTCCCTCACAAAACTAGATAGATAGATAGATAGATAGATAGATAGATAGATAGATAGATAGATAGATAGATAGATAGATAGATAGATAAACAGAGAGAGGCAGATAGATAGATAGATAGATAGATAGATAGATAGATAGATAGATAGACAGATAGACAGATAGATAGAGATAGACAGAGAGAGGCAGATAGATAGATAGATAGATAGATAGATAGATAGATAGATAGATAGATAGATAGATAGATAGACAGAGGTAGGTAGGTAGGTACGTAGATAGATAGATGATAGATAGATATAATTTTTTTTATTTTATACTTTTATTTTACATTTCAGCCACGGATTCCCCTGTCCTCCCCCCTCCTGGCCCCCCATATAAAAATTTTTTAATAAAAATGTTTTAAAAACGTTTTTCTTCCTTACAAAAAATATGGATCATGAGGCCTTTCCCCACCCCGGAGAAAACCCTGCTCCACAGACTTGGTTTGAAGCGGGCCCATTGCCCACGAGACTCCAGGGTGCCAGCTGTCAGACTCTGTGCTCCCCACCCCTGAAGAAAGGGCTCAAAAGATGGGCTCCTTCCTCCGTGTCCTCTCCCCGCAGCCGCCCATTTCTCTACACCAGGAGAAACTCCCCTGATCAACATTCAGTACCATCTTGGGGAGCATTATCAAAGGGTGAGTGAGATTCCAGCAATTTAATTCCTTAAACAGCAGAAATCCCAACTGTTCCCAGGAGCCTGGGCACTGAGTCAGAAAGAGTCCTGCTGCTTCAGTCCCTTCCCAGCCCCTGGCATCGAACTGCCAAGACACTGGCTTCCCCTGGTAGCAGGGACTTGCTCCTGTGGGCACAGGGTAGACTCCTGTCTGCAGACTCTGCTCCTTGGACAGGCTGGTCTGTGAGCAACTCTCTAGTCCTTCTCACTGGGTCCCTTGGGCTCATCTGACCTAATTCCACAAGCTTAAGGCAGAGGCCAGTATCCAGCCACTACATGGTCTGTGTCCTACGCCAGCTACAAATCCCACTGTCATTATGAAATACCACCTTGAGCAGCCCCTCACCTCCCAAGCTTGTGCTCATGTCTAATAAATGACCAACTTATATTTCTTTGTTTTCCTTTCCCTATAACAAAAGTAAAATTACCTTTTCCCAATAGATTCTGTATTTATAAATACCACTATATAATATATATATATATATTAATGCCAGGATATTAAGGGTTTTCCTTATTCACCATCAGGACAGAACTACATTTCCTTTTATTACTGGAGAGTTTCATCCTCCCTTCCTCCCTGGCTCTGTGTCTGGGTCTCTAGAAACAGAGATGGCTACTCAAGAAGTAGCCACCAGTCCAAAGGATGTATGGACTGCCAGATAGACAGACAGATGGAAACACGTCTATGTCACTATCTTCCAGGTGCCTTCTCAACAATGTATAGAATCCTTGCAATGTTTTCTGGCATTTATTCAGGACCTGTCAATCAAAGGACATATCTTAAACCCAGCTAGGGGTCATACAATAGAATGAATTAATGAAGATTCTGTTATTTGCTTTTTGGTTTCACCAAAGCGCTGGAGGAAACCCTGGTGACCTGGGCAGAACTTCTCAGTGACTGGTTGGATGGGTTTGTTCCCAGCATAGCTCAGTTCTGTCAGACTCCTTGCCTTCTGCTAGGTTCTGAAATGGCTGTCCACAGTTTGGAGTCTGTACAGAAGTTCACTTGGCTCCCTTGGGGTTCAGAAAGAAAGCTGGTGCTTGCTCTCCATCATGAGGCTGTGGGGGGTTCTGTGGGATCTTTTTGAACGGAATCACCACACGTTGTTATTTTTTGTATTATTATTATTTTCAAGGGGAAAAAAGCACCCAGAGCACTCACCAGACAATGGAGACACTGTAGGACACCTTAACTAAGTAATCAAAGTTAACTACCTTTCTATGGGACAGATGCTGTCCTGTGGCTCCAGATGCGATGTCCTAGATAAAATACCAATCACCAGCCGTGAAAGCACAACATTTAACACAGGGGGAACATGCTACTCAAACAGAATAGCAGTTCTGTGAGGAGTGTTTGCTGACGTCTCCCTGTTCCAGGTACTAGTCTAGAACACAAAGTGAGGAGACAGAACCTTTACCTTGCTCCATAAGACCTCACAGGCAGTCAGGGCTCGAAGGCCCTACACTTGTGCTTCTCAATCCATGCCAGAAGAGCAGCTCATTACAAATGAAGCATCCAACTCCAAACACCAGGCCCACCAAATCAAAATCTCTGGGTTCAGATTTAGCAGCTGGTTAGTGAATTCCAGCCTGAGGGGACACCGGACACAACATCATCCTGCAGTTCTCTTGACAGCCTGCCTGCCTCCATCACTCCCAGGACAATCCTGTTTCCTTTCCAAGATCCACATTTGCTTCAGCCCAATGAATCCCAGCTCTGCCACCAAATTACTGTGTGTTGGGGGAAAGCTATTGCCCTTCTTTGGGCCCCTGTGGCTTTATCTATTATGCTTGGATCATAATTCATATCTCATGGTGTTAGTATCAACCCCTTCCATCACTCTGCCATCGAGGGTCAGAAGTAACAGACCTAAGATTTGCTATTTGAAAAACAACAACACATTTACAACCAGTCATTTTGTTCACAAGTTCATCTGTTGATCTCAGTGTGAACATTCAGTTAATAGAAAATACTCCAGACACAGCAGGAGTTCTTCATAGACATTTCTTACAGGGTGGTCAGTTTAAAGAGTCTCTGGACATTTTGGATGGCTTTTTGCCTTTGGCCTGAAAAATCAGACTAACCACTGGCATGGCTTGGCTAATGGGATCTTTTGTGGACTCTCTCCCTAAATGAACTTTCTACAAAATCTCAATCTCATTTTGCTGCAGATTCTTAATATTTCTAAATAAATGCTGGCCTTTGGTCTTTTGTAGTCAAATAATCCAAATCAAACCAAGATCTTCTATGGGAAGGGGAACAAGGTATGTCGTGAGAATCTACCAGAAGAAACTCTTAGAATCAGTTTGGAATGGCCACAAAGAGTGGCCTCAGTTTGCTGTGGGGCAAACTCTGTGAGCATGAGCATGCGGTGCGGTGTGTTAGCCCATTTAGGCAGAAGTACCTCATTGAGTGACTTCAGTAGTAATGATGACCACTGCCTGCCCCCCAAATTGAATGGCACACTTAGAGACAGGGTCAGACAGAGTCTGACCCTCATGACTGGGGAGAGGAGTCAACGGCACGGGAGGCCAATTGCCTGCCCTGCATCAACCTGAGAGAAGGCAAGAGGCTGAGGAGGCAAGAGTCCTCTGAGACAAAAGACACTTTATTCCCAGACATTTCCTTCCATTTCTGTACACCAAATAGCAGTCACCCCAGGATCTGGACCCTCAGAGCTCCTAGCTCTACACTCTGGGATAGCTCTCAGCAAGTGCATGCTGCCCACAGCAGCTGCTGCCTCTCCCAAATGATCACAAGGGAGCAAGAGTCCCAGCTTCCATGTAAAGCCATTCCAGTGGTTAATAGCCCTTCAGTTTAGGAAAGTTCTTCCTTAAATTTAATCAATTCTCTCTTTGCAAGACTCATCAACTCCTGTTCTATTCTCTGTGGAGATGGAAAAACAAGTTAGTGCGAAATTTTGAACGCTTCATTGACTCACAGTGTTGGAGTCAAAAGAGGTGGCAGATATTATTATTTGTCATTATATTCCACCCAGGAGGATGCTTGCCCAGAGATGCGCCTGTACTCAATGGACTTTAGTGTCCACTGCCGACAAAACATTGGAGGGAAAGCAGGAGGCAGTTGGCTTAACTAGCCTCCTGCGTGTGCATTTTCCACACTACTGTGTCTCCACAATCAGAAGGTGTGCCTGGAAGCATCCTCCTAGCCTTCTCTGCTAGCAGAATGAGATGAGTAATGTGTTTATCTCACCTCACCTAACTTAGAAATATCACCAGCCCTAGAAAAGCCTGTTTCATAGAGATTGGGTCATCTGGTCCTGCCTTTTCCTGTCCTTACCCACCAATGGCATCGTGAGTGACATCAATCATTCTCATGACAGGGGCTTCCATTTGGAGAGTGGTGGCCTTAGGGTCAGAAAGCAGGATAACCAGACCATATCCACACAGAGTCTGTCATTGGTTTCCTTCTCCATCCCACCCCGTCCTCCCTGTCCATCAACATAGTTACTTAGAGAATTTCCTCAAGATTACCCTTGGATATGAACCTAGTCTTCTAAACTGTGTAGTCTTTGTTAGACACAAATTTTAAATGTCCATAAATGGTTTCTACTGTAGATCTTACCCATTTTCTTCTCTGGCCCTGCATGTTTTGAGGTTACCCCTCGCCCTGTGCATGTTCCCCTCATGGTTTTTGACAGCTGCATGGTCTCCGCAATGCGCAGTTACTGCTTGATTTATAAACATTTCCCTCTTATGATGAGTAGCAAGGGAACACCTTGGAGAACATGCAGAAAGTGTCTCTGGAGTACATTCCCTCGATGGAGATGGCACCATTGTAAAACACTAGTGTGTCACAACCCCAAGACACAAGATTGAATGCTGAAATCCCGAATGGACAAGTTCCCTAAACTCTGAAATCCCCCAGGCCACAATCTTAAAAGATGCAAATCCTAAATGTGGAACTAATGCCTGTAAGCAAAACCCCTCCAGCCGCAATTGCTGTTTTCGCAAATGGCAACATCAGAGGAGCAAAGAAATCAGTTCTGAGCAAGTGACATGTGACACACCAATGATGGAAATCTCCACTGTCATTTCCTGGACTCCTTCCAGCAGAATCCTAGGACCTCTTAATGAATCCAAGCGGCATTTGCCTGGAACAGACAGTTGAGTTCCGTCTGTGCACTGTCAGACAAGAAGACATTCATGAGTAAGTGTGCTGTTCCGATACCTGCACTGTTTGCCCCAAACCTACGTGCAAGCATTGCGGGATGGGGTACACACACCCCTAACAACAGAGCCCATGTCAAATCAGAAGAACTTTCAAATGAGCAGTGCCTCAAAGAAAATGGATGTATTCTTGGAGGGGAGCCATGACCTAAAAGAAGACAGGAGCTGTTCATCTCCAAGCAAGGCTTCAGATTACAGCCGGCGGCTGTGGAAGTTTTAGTCTGCTCTCAGGGTCTAGATCTGTGCTGCTGCTGTTCACCTGTCCCTATAACGTACCTTTCATCTGTCAAATAACTTGGTTTTGTATCTTCCTTCATACCATTTTATTCCTACTTAAATTATCAACATCTTAATAAAAATAACTCTCGATGTTGTTTTTCATCTTTGAATCGTTATGATACTGGAGGCATAAATTATATAAAGACTTTTAGAGAGTTCTAATTCACTTTTTTTTCAAAGTTGACTACACAGAGGTACCTAATCATTGTGTATGTCTATAAAAATGTTGGGCCTATCTGGAGATGTTAGCTCATTGGTAGGATGTTAACCCAGCTTGCCAAAGGCTCTGTATTCAGTTCCCAGCACCACTTAAAACATGTTGACACTTCCTCACAAATGAAAAAAAATGTCCCTGTTTTTCTTTTTGGCACATCTATACTTGTGATAGTTAAGATTTTTTAGATCTTGGCCCTGTGGCCATTACATATGCTGGGATGACCCATGGTAGTCCAAAGATGTGAATTGTCCAACACAATATTTCTTACGACTATGGTTTTAAAGTTGTGTAAATGTAATTGCCAACCACAATGACATATCCCTGTACACATTTCACTTTTTACTTAATTTGTGAAATAGTTCTTCTGCTGGGGGGTGTGAGTGAGAATGACTCTCATAGGCTCATATAGTTGATAATTGGTGCTCAGTGGAACTGTTTGGGAAGGATCAGGAGGTCTGAACTTGTTGGAGGAGGTGTGTTCCTGGGGGTGGGTTTGAGATTTTAAAACCCCACACCACCCCCAGCTTGTTCTCTCTCTCTCTCTCTCTCTCTCTCTCTCTCTCTCTCTCTCTCTCTCTCTCTCATGCTTGTAGATCAAAATGTGAGTTCTCTGTTGTTCCAGTGCCAAGACTACCAATCTGCACATGCCATGCTTTCTGTCATTATGAGTCCATTATCATAGACTCAGATCCTCTGGACCCATGAACTACAAATTAAATGCTTTCTTTTGTAAGTTGCCTTGGTCATGGTGTCTTATCACAGCAATAGAAAAGTAACTGAGATATCTGCTTATAACTTTTATACCTATGTGATTGCCAGTGACATAGTTGGATGCTCCAATTGTGAAATATTCATGCTACTATGACATGCTTTATAGAATAGCCTTATGAGTCTCAGATCTTTGTTCCTTATATATTAAGATGACAAAGCACATTGGATTTTAATATTACACCATTATCATATTATTTGGGGTATAAACCCAATTTCATCATAATGTGTTACAGAAGGTCTCCAGTACATAAATTTTCACAGAATCTAAAATGCCCCACATGCCCATCCTCCACCCTCACTAGTTCACAGTCAACTTCCTTTCAGATATCTCCTCATTTGCCAGTCTCACCAAGCTTAGATGTTATATTATTATGCTTCAGTGGACCTCTCTAGAAGAGTGGTCTTTAAAAATATAGCCATATCGGGAGCTGGAGAGATGGCTCAGTTGGTCATGTGTCTGGCAAACAAGCATGAGAGCCTGAGTTCAGATCCGCAGCGCCTATGTGAAATTTTGGCACAGTGGGATGCACCAGTAACCCTGGCACTGGGGAAGCAGAGACAAGGAGAAGCCCGAGAGTTTGCTGGCCCATCTAGTGAGCTCCATGTTCAGTGAAAGACTATGTCTTCAAAATAATGTGAAGATCAAAGAAGATGCCCACATCAATCTCTGGCCTTCATGTGCAACACACAGTATGAACACAGAGACATGTACAAATACATACACACACACAACAATATAGCCATCATTATTTCAGATGAGTTTCTTGGAAGCTGTATATACTATGTCTTAGTTTGGTTGCAGAGGAGGGGGAAAGGTTTAGTTGTCTTACTTATCCAGATCAGTTTGTCATTAAGGGAAACTAAGGCAGGAACCTAGAAGCAGAAATTGAAGAATCCTGTACAATAAAACAACCTCTGGAGGCATCACGACCCCTGACCTCAAGCTCTACTATAGAGCTACAGTAATAAAAACAGCTTGGTACTGGCATAAAAACCGACATGTGGACCAATGGAATCAAATTGAAGACCCTGACATTAATCTGCACACCTATGAATATATAATTTTTGACAAAGAATCCAGAACTGTACAATGGAAAAAAGAAAGCATCTTCAACAAATGGTGCTGGCATAACTGGATGTCAACATGTAGAAGGCTGCAAATAGATCCATATCTGTCACTGTGCATAAAACTTAAGTCCAAGTGGATCAAAGACCTCAACATAAATCCAGTTACTCTGAACCTGATAGAAGAGAAAGTAGGAAGTAGTCTTGAACGCATTGGCACAGGAGATCACTTCCTAAATATAACACCAGTAGCACAGACACTGAGAGAAACAATCAATCAATGGGACCTCTTGAAACTGAGAAGCTTTTGTAAAGCAAAGGACATGGTCAACAAGACAAAGCGACAGCCTACAGAATGGGAAAAGATCTTCACCAACCCCACATCGACAGAGGGCTGATATCCAGAATATATAAAGAACTCAAGAAATTAGACATCAAAATGCCCAACAGTCCAATTAAGAAATGGACTATAGAACTAAACAGAGAATTCTCAACAGAGGAAACTCAAATGGCTGAAAGACATTTAAGGAATTGCTCAACATCCCTAATCATCAGGGAAATGCAAATCAAAATGACTCTGAGATACCACCTTACGCCTGTCAGAATGGATAAGATCAAAAACACTAAAGACAGCTTATGCTGGAGAGGATGTGGAGCAAGGGGAAATCTCCTCCACTGTTGGTGGGAATGCAAGCTTGTATAGCCACTTTGGAAATCAATATGGCGCTTTCTTAGAAAATTGGGAATCAATCTCCCCCAAGACCCAGCTATACCACTCTTGGGCATATTCCCAAGGAATGCTCAATCATACCACAAGGGCACATGCTCAGCTATGTTCATAGCACCATTATTTGTAATAGCCAGAACCTGGAAACAACCTAGATGCCCTTCAACTGAAAAACGGATAAATAAAATGTGGTACATATACACAATGGAGTACTACTCAGCAGAGAAAAACAATGACATTATGAGGTTTGCAGGCAAATGGATGGATCTAGAAAAAAAGCATCCTGAGTGAGGTAACCCAGACTCAGAAAGACAACATGGTATGTACTCACTCATAGGTGGATAGTAGATATAAGACAAAGAATGACTAGACTGCTACTCACAACTCCAGGGAGACTACCTAGAAAAGAGGACCCTAAGAAAGACACAGGGATCACCCAACAACAGAGAAATGGATGAGATCTACATGAGCAAACTGGACGTGAGGAGGGGGTAATGAAGGGCAAGGGTCGAGGGAAAGAGAGCTTAGGGGAGCGGGAGATCCCACCTGGATCAAGAACAGAGAAGGAAAACAAGGAAAAAGAGTCCTTGATAAATGAAGACCCCATGGGAATAGGAAGAAGCAAAGTGCTAGAGAGGTCCCCAGAAATCCACAAAGATACCTCCACTATAGACTACTGGCAATGGTTGAGAGAAAGCCCGAACTGACCTGCTCTGGTGATAGGATGGCCAAACACCCTACCTGTCGTGGTAGAACTCTCATCCAATGACTGATGGAAGCAGATGCAGAGATCCATGGTCAGGCCCCAGGTGGAGCTCCCGGAGTCCAATTGGCGAGAAAGAGGAGGGTTTGTATGAGCGAGAATTGTTGAGACATGATTGGAAAAAGCACAGGACAAATAGCCAAACCAGTGGAAACACATGAACTATGAACCAATATATGAGGAGTCCCCAACTGGATCAGCCCCTCTGGATAAGTGAGACAGTTGATTAACTTGAACTGTTTGGGAGGCACCCAGGAAGTGGGACCTGGACCTGTCCTTAGTGCATGAGCTGGCTGTTTGGAACCTGAGGCCTATGCAGGGACACTTTGCTCAGCCTAGGTGAAGGGAGGAGGGGACTGGACCTGCCTGAACTGAATCTACCAGGTTGAGCTGAATCCCCAGGGGAGTCCTTGCCCCAGAGGAGATGGGAATAGGGGGTGGGCTAGGGGAGTGTGGGGGGTGGGAGGAGGGAATACAGGGGAATCCATGGCTGATATGTAAAATTAAATTAAATTATAAAGAAAGGAAGAAAGGAAGGAAGAAAGAAAGAAACTGAAGCAGAGACCATAGAGCAGTGATTCTCAACCTTCCTAAAGCTGTGACCCTTTAGTACAGGTCCTCACATTGTGGTGATCCTCAACCATAAGATTATTTTCATTGCTACTTCATAACTGTAATTTTTCTACTTTTATGACTCATAATGTAAATATCTGATATGTAGGATATCTGATGTCTGACCCCTGTGAAAGAATCATTCAACCATTGTCGTAGAGGAACACTGCTTACTGGCTTACTCTTGGCTTGCTTAATTTACTTTTTTATACACTTTAGGACTATCTGTCCAGGGATGGTACCATGACCCACAGTGAACTGGTGGTCCCTTCCATATCAGTCATCAATCAAGATAAGGCCACTGGGAGAGAGAGAGATGGCTCAGAGGTTAAGAGCACTGACCGCTCTTCCAGAGGTCCTGAGTTCAATTCCCAGCAACCACAAGGTGGCTCACAGCCATCTGTAATGAGATCTGGTGCCCTCTTCTGGCCTGCAGTCATACATGCTGCATACATAATAAATAAATAAATCTTTAAAAAAAAAAAAAGATAAGGCCGCACAGGCTTGCCTACAGGCCAGTCTACCAGGCATTTTCTCATTGAGGTTCCACTTCTCAATAAACTCTAGCTTGAACCAGTTTGACAAAAAAAATAAATAAATAAATAAATAACCAACACACACTGGCTTTCTCTTTAATCTATTTAACCCGACGGCCTTTGGCTTTTCATTAGAATTTAGACTGTCTGCAACTGATGTAGTCACTCTACGGATCACCCGAAATCCATACCTTCTTACATACTGTCATTTTTCTCTACTGCCTATATTGCTTTTTAACTCCCTCATATATTTTGTATCTATTATTCCATTTCCCACTGGTTTGGAAGGTTTACCCTCTTCCTATTCTGTTTCAAAAAGAGTTTTTGTTTTGTTTTGTTCTCCAGAAACCAAGTCTCAAAGGTATAATGCATTTTTCACTTCGCATGAATGGAGTACCCCACACATGTGCTGAAGTCTGAAGTCACAGAGCTAAGATTACAACTACTAACTCCAGCACTGAAGAACTTAAGACTCGCCTGTCTTCCAGGTTCAAACCACCACGATTTTTTCATTATGCAAATGTGTTCATAATAATATTTTATCACCTTATTGTAGAGAATGTCAGCTATTGCATCAGTCTTTTTCTCTCACACACCCCGTGTGTTTGTTCTGTGTGTGTATGTGTGTGTGTATATGTGTGTGTGTGTGTGTTGTATGGTATGTGGTGTGTGTGTGTGTGTGTGTGTGTGTGTGTGTGTGTGTGTGTGCTCAATATTTCAAAGGATCCAACTTCTCTGGACCTAACAGCATCTTACCCACATTGTGCCCATTCTCACAGCAGCTTTGGGGCAACACACCATCTATCTCATCATGCAGATGAGGAAATGGAGTTCCGTGACATTAACTAGTGTTCCCAAGACCACACAGCCAGTGAAGTGGCAGACTGGACTTCAACCCAGATCCTGTTTCTAGTACTTAGATTTTTCTCACCATAACACTGGCAGAATCTGCCAAAAATGCATGATAGAAAAACTGTAAAACATATGAGTACTTTAAGAATATATGGCTTTTTAGATATAACTCACACAGCACAAAATTCCTCATCTTAAAAGTATAAAATTAAGTGGTTTATCTTAGGTTCACAGGACTTTCACAACCGTCATCACTGAGTCTAGAAAATTTTCATCTCCCCCGAAGAAAACATTGTCACCACTGGCAGTCACTCCCATTTCTTCCTTCCCAGCTCCTTGGTAACCACTAGCCTCATGTTCCGTATGGACTTGTCTATACTAAACATGTCATAGAAATGGATTTTTAAATAACTCATGTGTCTGATTTATTTCAATTAGCATATCTTCAAGGTTCACCCATATCATAACATGTGTTGGCACTTCCTCTATGATTGAATATTATTCCACTCATAGATCCTTTGTTTATCCATCAATCAAGGTCTGGACATTTTTTACTATTATGCTGCTGAAAACATATGAGCACACACTTTCTATTCTCTTGGGTAGGTAGGTAGATAGGAGAATTGCTAGGTAATAGGTAATTCTATGCTTAACTTATGGAGAAACTGCCAATGAATGAATCTTTGTTTGAGGCAGGGTTTAATATAACCCAGCTGGCCTCAAACTGGCTATGCATCTGAAACTGGCCTTGAGTTTCTGATCTTTCTGCCTCTTCCTCCCAGGTGCTGGGACATAGCTGAACTCCAGCTGAAGGAATCATTTTATATACCACTAGCAACATAGAAAGCTTCCGATTACTCTACATTCTCTTCAACATTTAACTGCTGTCCAGTGTTGTAATTGAAGTGAGTGCAAAACTATAGCACACCGTGGCTTTGCTTTGTATTTCTCCAGTAAATAACAATATTGACCATCTTTCTATGTGCTTTTTGCCACCGCGTCTCCTCTTTCAAAGACTATTTCAGCCATTTTTAAGTTGTGTTGTGTTGTTCATGACAGGGGCTCTTTATAAATTCTGGATATTAGATCTTGACAGCCATATGATTTGCAAATACTTTTTCTCATTCTGTGAGTTGTTTTTTCTCTTTCTTGATTATCAAGATTTAAGTTTTACCTTTTCCACCTAAAGATAGGGGTTTTTTTTTGTTTTTTTTTGTTTGTTTGTTTTTTGTAGTTTAGGTGTAGTAGTATCTAAGAAAGCATTGCCTCATCCAAGGTCACAAAGATTCATGACTAATTTACTAAAGCTTGTCCCATTCAGAGCTACTATAAGAATTTGGAGAATTTCAACTATGTTTAACTTGGTCAGCTTATATTCTATTGTTTACAAATACACATACACACACTGAAATGGCACGTCATACACTTTCACACTTTGGTGTGGTAATTGTTCAGTTAGCTGTATTTCCCATAGATTTGTTCTCATTTCTTGCTAAAACTTATCCTATCCTCCTATTGATAGACCCCAGACCCAGGGTACTACCTTCTCGGGTGGGCGCCCCAAGAACCCAGACTCCGGTCCAGTTGATGCAAGAAGCAAGAGGTTTATTGATGCGGCTGTACAGTCAGACTCCTCTCGTCCTGAGAGCAAGAGTCGCGTCTACTGCAGCCACATGGGTACTTTTAAAGGAAAAACCCACAAAAGCCATAAGATTACAATTCCCATACAATTTCGTTCCGATTGATTTATGTCTAGAGGCTAATTTCACAAGATCATGGCCTGATCACAGGGTGGGTACAATCACGTCTGCATGTACATTCTTCCCGAAACCTCAAGGGGCGTATCAGGGTGGGAGTGAAGGTTACACAAAGGTCACAGTGGTCCTTCCTGGAACACTTGCAATTATCCCAGTCACAGTTGAGCACATCTCTTAACAGAAATCTCTTTACATTGTTACATTGTGGCAGGGGTGGTTGAGTAATGGCTGAGTCAGGTTGCCCTTGGAACTAGCTTTTTAGTTCCTCATTCTCCTGGGGCTTGGGGGGTGTAAGCCTGAAGGGTTAGGGTCTTTCACTATCAGGTCCATTTTCCATCTGCTTGGAGAACTGCCTTCAGATTTTCCTCATTGTACTTCACGTCTTTGTCTTCATTCTTGAGTACTTGCCATGAAGATCCTTAGTTCAAAAGTTCTTTCAACGCTGTATTTTCCTACAGTCTTCTTATGTTTTGTGTTGAGGGGACAGGAGGTTTTAGGTGACCCGTCCTTTCCCACAGAGCAGCCTGATTGTTCTGAATTTTCATTCTGGTGCATCTAAGCGTAGCTCCTTTTTATTTCTCCTGCTTGGGACCTACTGGGTTTTGTGAATTTATGGCCCATGCCATTCGTCATCACTTCAGGAAAGCCTTCCTCCCTGATGACTTCAGCCTTGTCACTGCAACTGCCTTTCCCCACTTTCTGGGACCCTAGTTACAAGTGTGTGACAGCTCCTTGTGGCTCTGTGCCTCCTACTTTTTAGTTAATTTTCTATCTTCTGTGCCCTCTTCTGGATAGTCCCTTCTAAGTTATGATCCAGAGAAGTTTTTCCTTAGCCACTTCTCATCAGGTATTAAACACATCTCCAAGTTCCAAATTTTGGTTATATGACTGCTCCTTGGTTCTTTCTCAAATAAAAAATAAAATAAAATAAAGTCACAATTGTCTAATAGCTTCGACATCTTGAGTTCATGTGATCTGTTATTTTCCTATGGATGCTGGCTTATTATGTTTATTGTCTCGTTGGATCCCTTCACTCTGAAACCCTTTCAGGGCTAGGGAGTAGCTCAATGGTAGTGGACTGTATGTAAAGTCCTGGGTTTGAGCCCCAGTACCATTAAACAAAACAACCAAACAGTTAATAAACAACTTAAGAATTTAGAAGATGTCATCACTCTCCAGCCCCTTGGTTTTTGGGCTACAATATAATTGGCACCTTGGCTCTATTGGGCATTATTATTATTATTATTACTACTAGTATTACTATTGCTTGTACTGGGAATTTAGGCATCCCTGCCCTCTCATTTCCAGTCAGTAATTCTCCTGGTAAGATAAACTTCATCCTAGTTAGGCCTCACTAGCCACTGAAATTCCATGAGACTTTGTGCACCCCAATAAACTTATCTGGGGGTCAGAGAACAGAACAGCCACTATGTTAAACATAGGTTTAGGCAGCGGTAGCACATGCCTTTAATCCTCGAATTCCAGAGGCAGAGAGCTAGCTGGATCTCTGTGAGTTCAAAGCTACACTGGAAGCAGCCAGGCGTGGTGACACACATCTTTAATCCAAGAAGTGATAGCAGGAAGCAGAAAGGTATATAAGGCGTGCGGACCAGGAACCAGAACCTTTTAAGCTTTTAACTTTAGCAGCAGTTCAGCTGAAATCCATTCAGATGAGGACACAGAGGTTTTCAGTCTGAGGAAACAAGATCAGATGAGGAACTGGCAAGGTGAGGTTGGCTGTGGCTTGTTCTGTTTCTCTGATCTTTCAGCATTCACCCCAATACCAGGCTCCCGAGTTTTTTTTTATTAATAAGACCCTTTAAGATTCATGCTACAAGACTTTATTATATGCCATGCCAGGGACTTGAGTCTGCCAGGAAAGCTCTCTACCCCTGTGCCACACTACCAAGCCCTCTCTCAAGCCTTTTGGCTGACATTTTTCATGTTGACAACTACTTTTCTATGATCTTGAATATGTGGAGGTCTGCATGACTTTAAATAAAATCTGAGGGTTTTTATTGTTCATTCCGTCAGTTTTGTCTTGCCTTTTGTGTTTGAGAAGCCTAACCCCAGTTAATTTTATCTTCCTTGGCCTGTGGGCCCTCAAAGTTTATAGTCAGAAAAATTTTCAAGCACGATGTTGAAATTGACTGCTGTGGTGGTTTGAATGAGAATTGCCCCCACATGCTCAGATGTCTGAATGCTTGGTTCCCAGAGGGTGGAACTGTTCAGGAAGAACCAGGAGGTGTGATTGAGGGAGGTCTGTCCCTGGGGATGGGCTTTACGGTTTCAAGAGCCCAGCCATTTCCCAGTTAGTGCTCTAATTACGGATAAGCCTTCTAATTATGGAAAAGGGTGTAAGTTCTCTGCTCCAGCTCCAGTGCCATGCTAGCCTGCCTGCTACGCTCCCTGGCTGGTCATGGACTAACACTGAAACTGTAAGCAAGTGTCTATGAGATGCTTTCGTTTATAAGCTGCCTTGGTCACAGTGTTCACAGCAGTAGAACAGTAACTAAGATGAGTGTTGAAAGTCTCTTTTCCAGGTATTCAAGTATGTCCTTTTAATATAAACTCAGGCTTTCTTTCATTCCAGCAATATAGATCCTTTTGTCCTACTTTTTTTTTTTTCATCATCCAGGCCCTGATGAACCTGAGACCCATGTGGACGTATGCAGTTTGTACCGCTGCCTGATGCCTTGGGGATGTCCTTGGGCTTGGCTGCCTCGGGGTGCCATGCTGATGTGTGACATGTGTAACCATCTGAGGTCATGTCGAGGCTCTTGGCATGCAGCCGCTGAGGGCCATGAGTGGGTCAGTGGTCCTGATATAGCCAAGGGCTATGTTGATGTCTACAGCTTGTGATTACCACCGAAGTCCATGCAGATGTCCACGGTCTGGTTTGCCTCCGGAAGCCATGTTAACATCCGTATGCTCAGGAGCGCTGGGCCCGCCCCTGGCTGGCTGACAGTGCAGGGTGGAGGGAGCTCCGATGGCGCAGTGGACCCACCCCTCACTGGACCACTGCACTACAGTGCGAAGGTGGTGAGGACACAGGAGAGCTGGCTCAGGCCGCCACAGAGCTCTCCTCAGTTGATGATTTCTGGTGTGAAAGACTCATCCTCCCTTACGGGGCTGGTCACTAGGAATCTGACCATGCTCCAAATATACGGACAACACAAAATGGACTTTTTTCCTGGGGGATGGGTCACCGGGATTGGGGCAAACATGGGACGCCTGGGAGGTGAGCACATAATGTGAGATTACCAAATAATCAATTTAAAAAAACTTATTTTTAGAAAAAAGGAAAAAGAAAAGAACAGTCATCTGAGAGATAACCAAACATGATAAAATAAAGGATGAAGTTGGCCACGGCAACCCAACAGGAGGAAAATAGCCCCAAGATCAGGCACAAGAGTGAGAGACCCACTCGCTCACTTTTGCCCTGGTTTTTTGTTTGTTTGGTTTGGTTTGGTTTTTTGAGACAGGGTTTCTCTATGTACCTCTAGCTGTCCTGGAACCAGCTCTGTAGACTAGGCTGGCCTTGAAATCACAGAGATCTGTTTGCCTCTGCTTCCGAGTGCTGGGATTAAAGACATTCGCCACCATCACCTTTAAATTCCCCTTTTTAAATGTGTAGATTTGAAGAGTTGCATGGACGATATAAGATTTTCTATATATCCTTAGTTCTCCTTCCCCTGCTCACAACTCACACGTCCATGGTACAATTAGTAAATCAGCTGGCAACAGCTCAACACTAGTTCAACAGTCCTTACTTGAATTTTGCCAGTTTCCTTAGTATCCATTTCTGGAGTTTTAGTCACGATTTCTCATTGTATTCAGGTATTTTTCCTTAGTTCTTTCCAGCTGTAGCACTCTAAGAACTAGTGCTGATAGCCTGCCTTGTGGAACAGACTTCAACTAGAGGCTGATGGTTCTACAGGGTTGGAACAGAGTTATGATGAAAAAAACTATTTTTGTGTGTTCATACACATGTAGGTGTGTGGAGGCCACTCCCATCTTACTCTTACTTCTCTCTCTCTCTCTCTCTCTCTCTCTCTCTCTCTCTCTCTCTCTCTCTCTCTCTCTCTCTCTCTCACACACACACACACACACACACATATGCCCTGCCTGCAGGGCTACTACGGGTTCTCCACCACCCTAAGGACAGAATGATAGGGATAGGAGATACAAAGGAAATACACCAAGTCTAGATTCTGATCAAGGTGCAACTTTATTTTTCTCCAAGAGGGTTTATATAGTTCCTGCAGGGTTCAGGGAGCAAGAAGCTGTCATCTGCATAAGGTGGGGCAAGCTAACAGGATGTTTGTATAGGATGTTTACAGGGTGAAAGGGTCAAGGGCTCTGCCTCAATGTCCTGTTGCTAGGCAACCTGACTGTAAGATGATCTAGTTCCCTGTCTTATGGGGGGGGGGGGGGTCTGTATTTTTCCACTAACTAGAGATTCTATCCTTGACACACACACACACACACACACACACACACACACACACACACACACACGGCACAGGGGGAGAGAATTTGCAAGGTGTGGTATGCCATGGCGATCACGAAGTCAGAGGACAACTTTTGGGGGTTGGTTCTCACCTTCAACCTTTCTGTGGACTTGGGGATTGAACTCGGGGTGTCGGGCTCTCACTGTTGAGTGGCAGTACCTTTCCTGACTGAGCCATCTCACCGGCTCCTCCACCCAATTTTGAGACAGGCTCTCTCTGAACCTGGAGCTGACCATTTCAGCCAGACTGACTACCTACCAAGACCTCAATCCTCCCGTCTCTCTGCCCCCAGGGCTGGGATTACTAGCACGTGCTGTTGTACCTGGTTTTGATTGTGGGTGCTGGGGAGCTGAACGCAGGTCCTCGTTGGAATGAAAGCTTTTTACTTATTGAGCCCTTATGTGTTATTATCAAGTCACATTAAGGGGATCAGGAAATCAAAATGCTTTATTCTTGGCTAAAATGCTGTCTACATTGACTCTTCTGCAGTTTCTGTCTTCCTCTTTCCCTTTGTACTTAGCACAAACATGAGGGGAGCAGGTTTTGATACACAAATGGTCAGATGCTATGCAAACAGGTTAAGTCCTGGTTATGCTTGAGAGAGCTAGAAAATTATTTTCTATTCCTCCGTATTATTCTCAAACTTCATTGCTTTTTGGTTACAGTAGTTAAGTTCTGGCTTCTACCCATGCCAACTCACCAAAGGCATCAATCACTTCCTTTGTCACAGAAATCCAATGATACCCTTTGTGCTCTTGTCTTAACCTTGATGCTTGCAAATGACTTCCTTTTCTTAGGTATTCTTCCTTCCGGGATTTCACACACCAGCTTTCTTTCCTTATCTACTCTCCTCTTCAGCCCCACCCTTTAAATGAAGACACTATTAGGGTATTATCTAGGCCATCTTCTCTCCAGATGAGGTCCATGATAGCAGCTTCAGGGCCAACTCGTATAGATTTCCCCTTCTAGCTCTGCATCTTCTAATGTTAACACGGAGCACCTCAACTTCAAACATCATTCGCCAACAGCTATATGTGACCAACAGAACCAAGTCTCACATTCAGTGACCAAATCTGTGTACATCATCCAATGTGACCCCCCTCCAGCTGCTTCCTAATTCTTCAAGGACTGCCAACAATGACTGAAACACAAGTGGTTTCTGTCACTTTCCCAGTACAAAACACCTTCATCTCTTCTGTGGCTTCTGAACCATGCTCCAGCTTTTCCTTACACCAAGGACTAGCAGGTACATTATAGAAGGACAAAATATTGCTTGTCCACTCTGGTCCTGTCTAGTCTCTTCTGATTCTGCCCACAACCCTGTCTCCATCACGTCCACTTGCTGAGTGTTGCACCTCAACTATACAGGAAGCAGGCAGTCTCCCACTCTAGATTTGTTTACAGTACAGCCACTGACTCATAAAAACGACCATACTATTTGTCTAAAGCCCTAAGAACAGCTTGCTACTCTGATAGAAATAGCAAACCATCAGAATGGCTTACAAACCACTTCTGCAGTTTGTTCTACCTTCTTCTCAAAACCACCTATGCTCAGGGTCAGGATGATTCCTCTCAGGCCCATAGCTGCAGGAATTCTTCCAACTCTGAATCTTTGAAGTAAGTCCGATACTTGTCTGAAGTGATTCCTCACACTCCCATAATGGCATGTGATATTTAGTGGTCATCTACATCCCTAGTGCCCAGAAGCCTATTCATGTCTCTACTCTGAGTGCAGTTTCCATTCTGCCCCAACCCCCTCCCACATATATCTTTAACCTTTATCAAACACAAAACTATGAGGGACCATCTGACTGTAAAGTGAATCTTAAAATGTCTTATTAATAAAAACAAATCCAGGGCTGGAGGGATGGCTCAGCGGTTAAGAGCACTGCTTGTTCTTCCAAAGGTCCTGAGTTCAATTCCCAGCAACCACATGGTGGCTTGCAACCACCTGTAATGGGATCTGGTGCCCTCTTCTGGTCTGCAGGTGTACATGCAGATAGAGCACTGTATACATAATAAATCTTAAAAAAAAATCCAAAGCCAGATATTGGGGTGAATGCTGAAATATCAGAGAGACAGAACACGCCACATCCAACTTCTCAGCCTATCCTGTTTCCAAGAATCCTTGAACTGGAAGCCTCTGAATCCTCACCCGAATGGATCTCAGATGAACTGCTGCTAAAAGATAAAAGCTTAAAAAAGGCTCTAGTTCCTGGTCATGCTTTATATACCTTTCTGCTTCCTGCCATCACTTCCTGGGATTAAAGGTATGTGTCACCATGCCTGGCTATTTCCAGTGTGGCTTTGAACTCACAGAGATCCAGACAGATCTCTGCCTCCAGAATGCTAGAATTAAAGGTGTGAGTGCCACCATTTTTTGGCCTCTATGTCTAATCCAGTGACTGTTCTGTTCTCTGACCCCAGATAAGTTTATTAGGGTGCACAATATTTTGGGGGACACGATAACACCACAATCTGACTCCTTTCCCATTGTATTTCCAACATTTATTACACTGCATAGTAAGAATCCAATTAAGTATGTATTAAATAAATGAACATTATTTTGTGTGTGTGTGTGTGTGTGTGTGTGTACACCGTTTTTCAAGACAGAGCTTCTCTATGTAACAGCTCTGGCTGTCCTGGAACTTGCTTTGTAGACCAGGCTGGCCTCGAGCTCACAGAGATCCACCTGCCTCTGCCTCCCAAGTGCTAAGATTACAGGTGTGTTTCACCACCACCCAGCAATAAATGAACTTTAAACACTTCAGCACTGAAGCTATTTTTACAATTTCCAAAGAAAACTGAAAGCTCCTGCTCAGTCTAATCTCAGTGGGTAAAGGTGCTTGTCCGGAACCTGATGACTGAGTTTGATCCCTGGAACGCACATACGGTAGAGAACCAAGTCTACAAAGTTGTCCTTTGACCTCTATATGCATGCTGTTACACCTGCCCCAACACACAGAAACATCCTACACGTGTGCACACACAATTTTTTTTTTTTTTAAAAATCTGGTCCTTAAATCATATTGTGACTTCATGACATCTCTCAATTCATGCCTGATTAACAAGGAGTCTTAAAGTGCTGTAAACAGAAAAGTGATCACATTGCTCGCATTCTGCCCATTCCAGCTCATCACTGTTGATGTAAAGAGTGCTTAATATAATCCAGCGAGATAATAAGGCCTGAGTAAGGGACTGGTGTCAACAGAGGGGTGGGGCCAGTCCTCATTCATCCCCTTTCCACAGTTATAGCTATCAAGTATATCACAGGAGATGTTTCTTGGTGATTTGATTCTGGTGGTTAAAATCAGGGGTTTTGTTTTGTTGGCGCTTTATTTTGTTGTTTTCTAACATGACTTCAAAAAAGCCAACAGAAGGAATTTGAGAATGAGCAGTTATAATCCCAAAGGTGATAGATATGGAGGGTCTTGGTTTAGTTACATCCCCTTCAGTGCTTATGGTCAGCATCTTGTACAGATCATAGAAATCAACAAATATCAGAATTATAAAACCAAATTACTACCTGGTTAACTACGAGACAGAGATGCACTGAAGAGAACTGTCAGTTCATGTAGGACTACAGACCATTCACAACAAATGCCCTTCGGAAGCAGTCTCCAGGCCTAGGTAGGAACTCCCAGAGGAAAGCAGGGACCAGGGCAGTGTGCCTCAGGTCTACACATGCATCTTCCTTCCATTCCCCTGAATATAAACACTTACCAAAGGTGTGGTTATGAGAACACACAAAAGAAATAGGACCTGTCCTGCAGGAGGAAGGAAGAGGGCACACAGGCTGTTGCTGACCTTTTGCAAGGCAGTTTCTAATTACATCATCACTCACGTGTGTCACTGTTAATATCGTTGAAAAATAACATAAACATTCAACATTTTAAGGATCTTGCACAAAGCAAATGACAATAGGTTTTATTAACATATCTTACAATGTCACTTATTCCTAGTTTTGTAATTTCTGCTTAATTATAAAGGTTGATTTCGCTTCTACAGTAATGTACTGTATTTAAATGATCATTCATACAAGATCACACCAGTACATGTTTTTGAATAATATACACACATCACTCTAACTTGGACCTGTTATTTTAAAAGTGGGTTTATAAATGGGACTTATAAAAGTTGAGGGAAATGGAAGTTCTAATTTAGCAGCATGCATGTATGTATTCAAGTACAACTTTCAACCAAGTGCTTTTTCAAAATTTACTGGTGACTAATTCACCAATATCAAAATAAACACTATCAAATATCCAAATTTTAAAGTTAAGGCTAATATTTTCACTTCACATCCATATGCACAACCATAAACATTCCATTTAAATATGTAGTGATCAAAGTCTGAATACATTATACCATGTATATATAGCATCAGAGTTCCAAACTGTAGAATTATTCAAGTTCATGAATCCTGCAACAGTATTTACTAGAGATGTAATTAGCATTTTGCTCCTCAACCACACTTACAAATGGTCTGATATTCATAATGACGGATGCAAAAAAGGTAACAGGCTGAACTTAAAACACAGTATTGTTTCAAAGAGCAGGTGTTGGGGGAACAGTGATTCACCTGAACAAATCATTCTAGTCTTACAGAAAGTTATCTTAATATTGGAAATGTATATAAAAATAGCAAGCCACTTCCACATATAAAGCGGTCCAGGTAATCTTCTGACGTTCTGAACTCCTCTAAGTGTGTACTCCTGTTCCCCTTATTCTAATGCAATGCCATTTTATGTCAACGTTCATATTCTGTAATGCCATGTCATTCCAAAAGTTGACAACATAGGTCTGATGTTACTCATATTTCTCATTCAATGTTTCTTTCTTTTTTTTTTTTTCCCTGTTTTTTTGAGACAGGGTTTCTCTGTGTAACAGTCCTGGCTATCCTGGAACTTACTTTGTAGACCAGACTAGCCATGAACTCACAGAGATCTGCCTACCTCTGCCTCCCGAGTGCTTGGGATTAAAGATGTGCATCACCACCATTTTACTTTTACAAGTAAAAATGTAATTTTATATAACAAGCCATAGTAATCCAAAGTACCAGGAATTGCATGATAGTACTATATGTGGGAAATAACCATCAACTTATTGAATCACCTGTAAAAATTCTTGGAACCAATCAAACGTGCCTTTCTGTCCTCTTCCTTCCCTCTTACCGAGTCTACTGTAGCTCAGTCATTCCCATTCTGAACTACAAACCCTAACACACAAGCCGACCTTCACAGCGGTTTCTGAAAGCAGAAGCATGACTCATTCACAAAGGTCAGCACCTCTGAGCCTTTCCCCACACAGAAAGAGCAGTGATTATCTGCATGAACATGGTACAGACGAGTACTTCAGTCGGCTGGAAAGTTCCAGAAATTAAAGTTCATCTGCTGGGATGAATGAGCATTTTCATTCTGATCATAGAAATACAAGCTTGGTTGGTAATAAAAGGTGGGCATGCACAGAATCAAAACTCTGCCATGTATACATTCTTAACCTTTTTGATTTTATTGTACAATCTACTTGTCACTAACAACTTTAAGAATTCATTCAATTGAAGGGGCAAATTGATTTTTGAGTGTGTGTGGTGCTTAAGATGAAACTCCGGTTTTGTGAACGTTAGCTGTTGGCCACTGAGCTACCCTCTCAGCCCACAGATGTTTATTTTAAGGACCCCCCCAACCACACATACGCTTTGCCCCCCCCCCACTCAGTGCACTGCACTATCCTGACAGCAGCTACCTATTCTACAGCTAGTTCAATGATTTACCCGGGGAAAGCGTTTATGAAATTCCTGAGAATGAATTAAGTTTTCAGCAAAGCCTTAAACTTTTAACAGATTCCTCACAATAAGAAAAAATCTTAAAGTTCTACTATTAGACCAATTTTTACTATACAATATTTCACATAAATCATGTTTTACATTTTTTCTAATTACATACAGCAAAAATCTCAAATCAATACAAGGGTGACAAAGAAAAAGATGCATTATGTTTAGCAGATGCAAATTAAAACACAGAAAGAGCAGTAAAACTTCAAATAAATCACATCCACTCTATCAGTGAACAGCCGATAAGGGCATTATAGGGAAAATCATTTCTGAATGATTTCTGTGGACAAGTTGTGCTTTTTTTATTAATTGTGCACTTAAAAAAATGACCACTAAAGAATGATTTAACTTATTTGTTGTCCAGATACTTGAGAAAAATTATTATACCATTAATGTGGTTACCAAGCACCTAATTTTGGAAAGGCTTCATAATGTTTTCTTTTTCATCCCTCAGCAAAGACATCAACCCCCCAATTAAAGCTTATTACTGATGAAATCAATGTCAATGAAGATGATAATATATGCGATGCTGAGGCGTGTGTCACAGCCCATTGTAATGTGGACCCCATCGCTTATTGATGTGGTCAAAAGTGTGCGAAACCCACTGCTGCTCGAGCACTCGGTAGCGCTCCTCACAGATGTAGAGAGGTTTGCCTCGCCTGCAACACAAACAAAGGACAAGAGCATTAAAGGTCATACACTTCAACCAGGTCTCCACATGCATTCCTTCTTTAAGACACCTCGGCAAAGATAGCTATGGTTTTATTTTACGATAACTATGATTTTATTTTATGTGGTCTGTATTTTGGATAGGAAAACTATCTCAAAGCTAGAAATAACTTTAAATTAATGATCGTCAGACTTTGTAATACTTTAACAGTTATAATTGCAAAACCAGGTATGGCACACTGGTTTCTATGCTGGAGCTTCAGGAAAACACCTGACACATCCAAGCAGGGCTAACCTAAGGTCCCGGTCCTCTTCTCCATGAGCATCCAAATAGACGGAACCCCAGAGGCAGAAGCGGTGGCCTCGGATGATGATAATCACTGACGCATTGATTAAAAGGAAAATTCCGGTTCCGGCACCACAATTCTGAGAATGCTTTAAAAAAATAAAAGAAAATGTAACAATGTACTTTAAGTCAAGTGGCCTTTAGAGAAAAATCAAGAACATCTTAATTAATAGTTAATAATATAAAACTATTTAATTTTGAAATAAGAGTTCATCTATTTAAACCTATAACCCCAGCCCCAACAACTCGTTAACACATTAGGAAGAATCTCGGTGAGCGCTGTGTAGGAAGCAGCACAAGCTCGCCTAGCTCAGAGGCTAGCACCCTTGGGGCATCAGAGAAGGCTGTTTCCCAGCGCATTGAAAAGTGGGCAAGAGGAAGGGAACTGCAATTGTACTTAGGAAAGGTTTGATGTCTTAAATACAGACAGCCTGGGTTCTACCTCTGAACGGACTACTGAACTCACAGACGGGAGGAAGATGAAACGTGGTTTCACTGGACCCCATCATCCCCCAAGGCTGGCCTTCCCACCCACCACATGCTTACCAGCACACATTCACAGTAACTCTGCTGCTTGCAGCAGAGGCCTTTCAGGCACACAAACGTGCCACACACCAGGCACACAGCCGGGTCTTTGGGAACCTTGGTGCAGACACTGCAGGTTTTTCTGTGGTAGTACTGAAAAATGGTGTTGTAATTCTCAGGCAACTGTAACAGGTGTGGTAATTTCCATCTTGACTCTTGGATAAGCAAAGCCTAAAACATTCAAAAAATATGGTCATCAGTCCCATGTATATAGGATTCTAAAATTAAACATTCAATTTTAAAAAGATTTTATTTTAGGAAGGAAAATCCGCCTTCAAGAATGTGATTTATTTGTTAAAAATCTTTCTTTTCCCATTTTACAAACAATAAAAATGGTCCTTTAGCAATTATTATTCTTTATTTCCATACAGATTTCAATCGTAACAGACATAAGATTTTATAGTAAGTACCCTAAAACATGTTATTTTTTAAGAGAAAAAGTATTAGTATTTCTGAACATGCATGAAAATATATCTATAAACATGCAAAAGCGTTCATTAAAATAGTTAAACATTTTCTGACACCAGGTCTTGACCTGTCACACATAAACGACTCTTAAGCTTTTCTTTATCAGAAGTCAGAATTGTAAGTCATCATTCCTAGTTTAACGCTTTACACGAATTCTCCTCCTAGTACAGGCAACGTTCATATACTTTAGGCTGTAAAGGTCATTTGTATCTGTAAGTGCCAGCCTGTAACTCTTTGAATAAATTTCCTATTTGCGTAAGAAAAACTCCCAGTTAGTTCAAGCTTCCTGCAGGGCAAACTTTATTTATGATTTGCAGTTGTGAAAAGGTACTGGTAATATTTTTTCTAGATGTTACTACGTTCACAGTTCAGTTCCGCTGGGCGGTGGTGGCGCACGCCTTTAATCCCACCACTTGGGAGGCAGAGGCAGGCGGATCTCTGTGAGTTCGAGGCTGGCCTGGGACTACCAAGTGAGTTCCAGGAAAGGCGCAAAGCTACACAGAGAAACCCTGTCTTGAAAAACCAAAAAAAAAAACAAAAACATAGTTCATTTCCATATGTTTATTAGGTGACTAATTTCTATAAGACGCTTATAGAAATTGGGAAATTCAAAGAAAAAAAAGATCTTAATGTATCATTAAGATTCATTAAAGAGCTAGGCAGTGGTGGTGTACGCCTTTAATCCCAGTACTTGGGAGGCAGAGGAAGGTGGATCTCAATGAGTTCCAGGACAGCCAAGGCTACATAGAGAAACCCTATTTCAAAAAGCAAGCAAAGATACATTAAAGGAACAAATGTGATAACAGAAGCTGAGTTGAGCGGCACTTGGGGATTCAGAGCCCATCACACTTGAGGCCCTGGGTTGAATCTTGTCCATAAACACAGCAATGATGAGACGCAGCACTAGAGACGGAGGAGGTTAGGACTATAGAGAGGGACCAGCAGATTCAACAGTGGGATAGTAGGGCTGCCTGAGACAGAAGTGGCCCCAATGGGCCAATTTAAAGGCATTTTAAAGTCTGCACCACACTTAAAAAACTCTTTTGTGTCCAATCTGGGCAAGGCAGCAGATGAGTGGTTATAATAACAATGGAAACACAAGCAAAACCATAAAGGCCCTTGACTACCAAGTGGGGCAGTCTTCCCAGATGTGCAGACAGCACCTCCACGAACAGAAGCAGGAACATGCTCCATGAGAACTAGAAGATGCTGAGCATTCGCATCTAAGAAAGTCATACGCATGGACTCTTGCACTAGTTACTTTCCCACTTTTCTATCAGAAAAACAGTCTAGGGTCTCTTCACATCGAAACAATTTCTGGTGTCTCATCACCTTACTTTATCTAGTGAAGACAACAGAATTGCCCTGTGGAATAATATTTTCATCGTATCACTCCATTCTCAGTAACAGTAATTTCTGTGTGTGTGTGTGTGTGTGTGTGTGTGTGTGTGTGTGTGTGTGTCTGTATGTACAGAAACCATGGCAAAAGCAGCGCCCCCTGCTGCCTGCTTCTCCACTCTCAAGCCACTGCTCAATGTCTTCACAAACCCCTTTTACCAACCAAGCTGGAAGCATAAACCCACATTTAAAAGTTAAAGACATGATCTTTTAGTTTTCAGTTCATACTTTTAAACATGAGACAACAGTTTTACAACTAAAAACATAATTTATTAACTTTAATTTTTTTATCTTCCAACACTACTGTGACAGTTGCTTAAATGATTTAATCAAAATCTACTGGCTTAAGGTAAAAGTAACAACTAATACGCCTTTGTAACTGACATATTTCTGCTTTTTTACTACTTATGAGTCAACTATTTTTTTCAACTTTATCAGTTTAAAACCTGCTGCCACAGACGGCCTGAAATTTGAACGTTCCCATTATTCTCTAACCCGTGAGCACATTGCCACCACGGCAAGCGGTTTACTCTTTCTACATACCTTTCCTTGTTCTGCATGCCTCTCCGTAAATGCCCTTATCTCAGAACACCACTGAGTTATGATGTCAAATGCTGCAACTGGCCAGTCCAGACATGAAGCACTGATGAATGGGTGATCTGTTTGGTAAAAAGTTGGCAGAAGTCCCAGACAGCTGGCAAGAACTGAAAATTCTTCTTCTTCCTTTTAAATATGAAATAGAAAAAAATCTCAAGATATTTTAACTGTCATCCTCACCAAAGACTTTGGAACAGTAGGAAACTGTCTCAACTGAAAATAAGTGAAGGAAGCAGAAATAACAAAAAGGAGATAAGGTTTCTCTTTATATTTTAATCCAAGGATCCTTCAAATATTCTTTCCTTAAAATTTAACTCCTACACATCTTGACATTTGCTTCTTTGATACAGTTCTCACATATCTGATGAATGGTTTACAGAAGTTAGAAACTTTAAAAAAGCTCTTTAGAAAACAAAAGAGCTATCTGGGGTTTCAAAAGCATATACACTGAGCTGGGTACAGGGGGTACACTGTAATCCAACACTCGGAGGCAGAAAGCAGGAAAGTTCACAGTTGAAGAAAGAGAGTTTGAAGGCAGCTTGGACTATAAATAATGAGACTATGCCTCAAAAAACAAGGGCTGGGCTAGAGCTGAGTGGTAGGGTGCTTGCAAGGCTCTGCATATGGTCACAGCCAAAGGAATAGGGCTGTGAGGGGGCTGGTTACCAATGTAGATAAAGAACAACAAAAATCATAGAATTCACAGGAAGAAAAGCTAAATAATTTTCTCAGGCTCTCAATACACATAAAACAAAGTTTGTTTTTTGTTTTTGTTGTTTTTTAATGTGTGTGTGTGTGTGTGTGTGTGTGTGTGTGTGTGTGTGTGTTGTATATGTGGTGTGTTTTTTTTAATCCATAGAATGATCTGTCAGAACTGAAGCTCTGTTCACTAATAAAAGAAGTAGAGAAATGAGAATGAATAACTTATATATTCTTTAGGTTTGCTTGTTTTTCTTCCTTTTTTTGAAACAGGTTCACACTACATCACGTTGGCTACCCTCAACTCTCCAAACCAGACTGACTTCAAAAGTTTTATTTTCTTTCTGAGACAATGTCTCAAGCACCCCAGGCTCATCTCACATTCCCTAAGTAGTTAAGACCTTAAACTTCTGGTCTTCTTGCCTCTAACTCCTAAGTACTGGGATTAAACGCCATGTCCAGTGCCAGGGACTGAACACAGGCTCTGTGCATGCTAGGCAAGAACTCTCCAACTGAGGCACAACACCAGCCTTCTTAAGCTTACTTTTAAAGATGTCTGTTAGTCTTCTAAGCACAAACAGAGATTCTCTAGACCCTCTTTATTTACCGAAGACTGTGTTGGAGGCTAACAAATCCCCTCTCTCTTATATGCTGGATCAATTCCTATTCCCCCCAAAAGCTTATCTTCCCAGAGATGGAACTAATGACACTTCAAAGCACCCAGCTTCACTGGGTAAACAAACCGACCCTTCCATACCTTGCAGATGCCCTATATGACTAGGTCCACCTGTGCTTGGCACAAAGTGAACTTTTATAACTGAGCTAATTTTATGTATGAAGTGTAACATTCCAAACTCTACCACAAAGAAACTAAGCTGAAAAAAATCATACTGATATGCAGGCTGAAACTACAGAGCTTCCATTTTATACAACTACACAAAGAAATGACTTTAAAAATCTGCTTTACTGAAGTATAACTTATATGCCATGAAATACACTCATTCTAGTGGTTTGTGAATTTCATATGCGCCCACCACGGTATAAATCTTGAACAGTTCCAGCACTTCTAACAGTCATTCATGTCCCTATGCAATTCATCCTAGCCCATATTCTTGTCAACCAAGCAACCACTGATATGCTTTCTACCACCATAGCTTTGGCTTTAAATTTTTTCATATAAAGACAGGGACTCACTATGTAGTCCTGGCTGGCCTTGAACTCGCTATGTAGAGCAAGCTGGTCTTGAACTCACAAAGATCTGCATGCCTATGTTTCCCAAGTACTAGGGTTAAAGGTGTGAGCCATTACATCTAGCTCAGGCTGGCCTAGAATGCATGACCCTTGTATGGTGATATTGTGTTCCCCAAAATACTGTGCACCCTAATAAACTTATCTGGGGTCAGAGAACAGAACAGCCACTAGATATAGAGGCCAGAAAATGGTGGCATACACACCTTTAATCCTAGCATTCCAGAGGCAGAGATCTGTCTGGATCTGTGTGAGTTCAAAGCCACACTGGAAACAGCTAGGTGTGGTTAACAGTGAGCCTTTAATCCCAGGAAGTGATGGCAGGAAGCAGAAAGGTATATAAGGCATGAGGACCGGGAACTAGAGCCTGGTTAAGCTTTTTAGGCTTTTGAGCAGCAGTTTGGCTGAGTTCATTTGTATGAGAATGCAGAGGCTTCCAGTCTGAGGAAGCAGGATCAGCTGAGGAATTGGCGAGGTGAGGTGGCTGTGGCTTGTTCTGCTTCTCTGAACTTCCAGCATTCACCCCAATACCTGGCTTCAGGTTTCATTTTATTAATAAGAACTGTTAAGATTCGTGCTACACTCTTGCCTTTACCTTTTGGTATATCCTACCAGTACATGTCATGACAACCAGCTATTCCTTTTATTTGCTCAGTCCACTATATAGACATACTAAATTTCATTCGTGTATTACTAGATGTCTTAACTATTTTTTCACTATCATGGATCAGGTTGTCTTAAGTATGCTTTTAAGTCTTCATGCAACTATATGCCTTCATTTATTTTGGTGGACATCTAAGGAACAGAACAGGTGAGCTGTAAAGCAAGCATATGCCTAATTCTTAAGAGAAACTAAGAAATCTTTTCCAAACTGGATGTACCATTCTACATCCCTACCAGCAGTGAATGACAATCTGGCTAATCCCATTCCTCAGCAGTACTTGACTATCACTTGGGGTGTTAACTTGGTGCCATCACTTGTCTTAGTTTGTGCTTCTTGAAGGAGTAATGCATCGAGCACTTTCCTTTGACTTCTTGGTCATTCATAGATATTCTTTTCACAAAATGTTTAATATTTGTGCTCAATTTTCTATTGATTTTTTAACTTTATTACTGAGTTTCAAGATTTTTGATGTATGCTGGATACAAGTGCTTTGTCATATAGAGTTTTAAAACTTTGAGATCTAGTCTATAACTCCAACAATGGCCATGATATGCTCAGAAGGGCAACACCAGCACCACTGGCACTCTAACTCTATGATAGCTATACATCCTCTGTTGTAATGAAATTACTTCCTAATTTCATTTGTATTTATACTCACTTATCTCTATCTTGAGACTGGGTCTTTCTAGGTAGCCCTGACTGGCCTGGAACTCTTTACGTAGAACAGACTGACCAAGAACTCATAGAGATTTACCTGCCCCCTGCCTCCCGGAAGCTAAGAATAAAGGCATGCAATGCACTGCCACACCTGGCTTAAGTTCATTTTTAGATTAATTATTCCTAAAGCATAGAAATAAAATGAATTTTAGTACACTGGAACTTTGTTCAACTTATTCATTAGCTCTAGTAATTTTTATTTTTTTTATATATATTTTTTCTTTTTTTTTTTTTTTTAAACTTTATTTTATATGCATTGGTGTGAGGGTGTCAAATCCCCTGGAACTAGAATTACAGACAGTTGTGAGCTGCCATGTGGGTGCTGGGAATTGAACCCGGCTCCTCCGGAAGAGCAGCCAGTGCTCTTAACCGCTAGGCTATCTCTCCAGCCCCTAGCTCTAGTAATTTTTAAAGATTACTTCTTGGGCTGGAGATATGGCTCAGCAGTCAAGAGCACTGGCTTCCATTTCTTACTCCTTCATACACCTAATTCAGCCTGTTTCTTTCTCTCTTGGTCTACCTATGCATCTGGTGCTCTAGAATAGGTAGCTAACACAAGTGCCACACCAGTTCTGGAGCTTCTGCCTCAGGCACCTTCCAAGTTAGGAGAGGACGCCCCGCTCATAAAACCAGATGGAAGCAGACGCGCTGAGCAGTGAGCACAGAAACAGCCCGGCTCCTAGCCTGGAAGTGTGCAGGGAGAGCTGCTAAGGGAGATGCGAACTTTCCCTGGGCAATCTTCATGCTTAGAAATGATGCTGTTTATCAAAAAACAAGTTTTCTATAAAGTTGAGATTTTAAAAAAAAAAAAAAGTCAAAAATCTAAAAACAAAGAAAAAAAAAGGAAGGAAAGAAAGAAGTAAAAAAAAAAAAAAAAAAAGGAAATACCTCATGGTTGAATGTTTTAAATAACTCTAAGGAGATGATACTGGTAACAAATACATAGTTTCCCTTGGAGCATTTGATAAAAACCAAACTATCAGACTACTTAACATCATATTCAACTTCTTAGGAGAGAAGGAACAAAAAAGTTACCGATGTCTGATATACTTCAGGCTTCAACGGCCACAAATACAGTGACTTGTAACTTCCTCTTCCTACTCCTTGAGCTGGCAGCCCGGCTCAGGTCAGGACCGAGTCAGTGCCCACGCTCCGGGTTTACTCACCTTCCAGTTTCCTGCCCTCTTCCTCCCTTGCCTGTTCTTTTGACCCACAGCTCTGGGAACTAGGTTAAACGGGCAGTAACCCCGACACCCAGTTTTTAACACAACTGGCTACACAGCATTTATAAAGCCAACATATCATTGCCATAGAGATGCAAATCCTGCCACATCGTCTAACGGCCCCTCTTCTGAACAATGTAACCTTTAAAATATCAGCAGAGCGGACACTGTTCTTATTCAAGTATTAGGCCTAAATTTATACTAAATTGATCTAAAACTGCTCAACCATCCAAAAATTAGTAATGTTTTCAGAAAAAAAAAATAAGTGGATGCTAATAAACACAAAACAGTAATATCAGGGACATCTAGTCTTTGAGCTATACTGACATATCCTCATAGCACAGTTCTGCGCATTAAGTATTAAGTATTCTACTATGCATCAGTGTGATTTAGAAATTAGCCTACTATAACAAGGCCCCCCTACCCTCTACCCCAAATTATACCTGGCAACTTGGTAGATCTTCCCCAAAGAGGTGGTGCTGAAGAAGGCTGCTGATCCTAAGGAAAGGTAAACAGAAGGCCTGGACGTATTTTTCCATGGACTCAGGAGACCAAGCAATAGGACTAACCTAAAGTTAAAAGAGGAAAATGCAAGAATTCATTCTGCAATAGATGCAGCTTTTCAAAAGTTCATTCTTAGTGGCAACAAAATCTAACTTAACACAGACATACCATTGTGCACTCCTGGGCTCCTTCTTCACAATATAACTTCCCTTTAGACAGTTCACTTATAACAAAACTCAGTAGCACTTCATAAGACTTTTCTGCATCACATGTATTCTGGGAAAAAATTAAAATACCAACTTTACATTGGGCACTAAAACAAAAGTTCAGTGGAAATAATCCCCTTTAATGTAGTAAAATTGCAATTGTATTTTTTCTCAAATGTGTGAATTTCATTTCTTCTAAATCCATGTTAACTACTGTATTCACAAATTTGAGTAAGTGGTTAAAATATCCCAATTATTTATGTCTTTAAAAGACAGAATGTAATGTAATATGTGGAAAATATATATATATATATATATTCCAAAAAACTTCCACTCTGAGAGTTCCTCTGAAGAGGAGTTCCCTAAACTATGCAACACTGACTTAGAGAGATCCTCTACAAGCAACAAACACAACAAATCTGAACTATACAGAAAATGTCTGCAATCTGAAGAGTCAAATAAAAGTATATATAAACAGCCTCCTGACAGTGGTACAAATCTTTTCATATGTAATAAAAAAAAGAAGGGCCACAATGTCTATAATATTTTCAACAAACAACAAAAATTATTCAAAGGTCCACATTAAGAAATTCTGCTATAAAGATTCTTTCTCTTGTTTGTTTTGAGAGTACTCCAGGCTGGCCCAGGTTCCTTATGTGAACCAGGCTGGCCCATACTGGCTTGAACTTGTAATCCTGCTGCCTCCAATTTCCCCTTGCTAGGAATACTGGCAGGTGCCTTTAATAAATCATACAGTCCAGCACGTCGTTTAAGAAAGCTGAGGCTCAGACAGTTTTCAATTCTTTGTCCTCAAAGGCAGTCTGACATACTACTTCAGTGTGATGGTCAACTGACCAATATCCCAAAGTAAAGCACAATGCACTTTATGGTATACGATGTTAAATTTTAGTGCACATAATTGTGATTTGGGAGTGAACTAGCAGAAAAGTGAAAGTCACATTCAATATATTTCATGCACTTATAAGTGGATCTAGCTCTTTTGAAACAAGAGATACAATTTAAACTGGCACATTTTTAAAATAACTTCTCTAGGTTTAAGGCTTACTACAACATCAAGATAAAACAGTTAAATTTAAGTTGATGGAGGCCAAATTTGGAGACACAGAAAGCCCAACAGTACAGTGTCCTGGCTAGATTCTTGTCAACTTGACACAAGATAAAGTCATCTGAGAGGAAGGAACCTCAATTGAGAAAATGCCTCCATAAGATCAGGCTGCAGGCAGGCAAGCCTGTAATGCATGTTCTTGATTAGTGATTGATAGGGAGGGTCCAGTCAATTGTGGGTGGAGACAGCCCTGTACTGGTCCTGGGTTCTACTAAGAAAAATAAAAAATAACAAAGCAGGCTGAGCAAAGCCATGCGGAGCAAGCCAGCGAGCAGCACTCTCCACGGCCTCTGCACCAGCACCTGCCTCCAGTTCCCACAGGGTTTGAGCGCCTGCCTTGGCTTCCTTCAGTGGACTGTGACTCAGGACATGTAAACCAAATCAACATTTCTTCTCCAAGTTGCTTTTGGTCATTACATTTTAACATAGCAATAGTAACCCTCTAAGACATGCAATAAAACATTTTCTTTTTTTTTCTTTCTTTTTTGCCCTATAGGTGTTCCATTTCTAAGTAAAACAATTTTTAATTGATTTTGTCTCTCAAACAATCACTCTTGGGCTAGGCTGTAGCTAGCTGAGTGGTAGAGCATTCAGGAGGCCTGAAACCCCCCACACCACAAAAGCAAAACAAAAAAATCCACACACACACAAAAACATGTGAAATATATACTCTCATGAACTTGCACCCCCAACTACTAAGCGAGATGGAACTCAGGGAAGACAACCTTTCTAAGAGCTCCAGTGTGTTTCCAGGCCGACCGATCTTCTTCACTGCCCTTGACTGAAAGTGCTGCCAGCGCCTGGGTGTACAGCAGGGTGAAGAGGACCTTCACAATGCAGGTGAAGTGCTCTGCAACAGGAAGACAACAACACTGTTGGTTTGCAATGCAGATATTTTGAACCCAAGAAAATTTCACGTGTATATACCTTTCCCTGCACGTCTAATTTTTCAGACTTTGTGTGGTTAATAAAATGAAATTATAATGTGCTGTATTTCTTCTATTGTTTTTATTGTTGCTGTGACCAAAATTCCTGACATAAATACCTTAAAGGACGAAAGATCTACTGTAGCCTAAGTCAGGATGACAGGAGAGCACACTGCTGGACTCTCAGCAGCTTTCCCCGGCTTCTCTTTTCCCATTGGCACCCAACCTGTGGGATACTACCACCCACACTCAGGACTGCTTTCTCCTCCCAAGAAACACCTGCACAGACACAGTCAAACTGTACCTCCCTAATCTCCTACAGACAGGCTATCACTATGTCTGCTAGGCAATTTTTAAAATTCAATCAAATTGGCGGCCCAAAACACCCATCACACTTCCCACCATCCAAAACTAAGAAAGTGCCTCTACTATGAAATTACAAAATCCATCTCTACAGGCTGTGTCACTGAGAAGCAGTGTCTTCTAGAAGGTGCTCTCCTCTGGGCCTGGGAGAGCAGAGCTGTGATCCCAGCTACTCGAGAGTTTGAGACAAAAGGATTGCAGGTTCCAGGCCTAGCCTGCCTGTAGAGTGAGCCCAAGGCCAGCCTGAGCAATTAATGACCTTGCCTTAAGAAAAAGAAAAAAGATGGACCTGGGGAAGCAGATCAGTCAGTAAGGTTCTTGGTACACAAACATGAGGTCCTGAGTTACATCCCCTAAACCCATTAAAAGCCACGCACATCTGTACACCAACACTGGGTTGTAGAGGAGGGAGACAAGGGCTCAGTAACCAGCCAGTGTAGCCACATTTAGTGAGACACTCAGCAGCCAATAAAGAGATCTTAACCGGGAAGCCATTCAGACACTAAAGTACAATTTCTTCTCAAAATAAACTTTTTTTTTAATTAAAAAGTAAGCCACCAAGAGAAGTAACACTTACTATAAACAGTATTTTAGCCTTTTGTTATAGAAAAGTCTTATTTCAACAGGGTGGTATGACGCACGCCCTTGATCCCAGCATTTGGGAGGCAGAGGCAGGTAGATCTCTGAGTTCAAGGCCAGCTTGGTCTACAGAGCAAGTTCCAGAACAACCAGGGCTATATCGACCCTGTCTTGAAAAACAGACAAAAACCAAAAGAAAGAAGAAAAGAAAGAAAAAAGTCTTATTTCCAATTTTTAGTCATTTTTTAAAAAATCCTTAACCTGACAGTTTTTAAACAACTGTAGCTCAAGTTTTCACACTCATTTGCATAACCTCATAATTATCAATTGATGAAATATTGCTACACGGAAATCAACATCTTTCAGGGACTTTAAACAAGGAAACACTGTTCAGAGATGAATACAGACCAAACAAGTAAAGCCTTTCAAATGTAATTCCCAAAATGGAGGAGGAGGAGGAGGAGGAGGAGGAGGAGGAGGAGGAGGAGGAGGAGGAGGAGGAGGAGGAGGAGGAGAAAGAAAAAAGGATTGTCATGTACTCTTAAGTAAATGTTTCTAAAACAGAAAAATCACCATGAAAACTCAAGCTGAACAAAAGATGAGTCCCTACTTAAAATGCTTCTGAAGCAAACAGACTCCTGCTAATGGTGTGGACTTCAGCCATCACAGTGGTGTCCCATCTTGGGAGCAGGGCCTGGGGAGGCTGACAGTCATACAGTGCTGACAGAGCAGGCACAGGCCTGGGGTTCAAGAGCAGCAGAAGACATCCACTAAGGAGAAAAGGTCTGCTCCTACTGTTTACCTAAGAGATAAGGAGATGCTAAGGTAGAACTATGAACCTGGGACTTAAAAAAGTGAGTTTTTCCTTAAAGTTACACATCATTTACATTTTTAACCTCCTATTCTTGACTGCTGAAAGTGATAAAACAAGAATAAGCTGCCATAACTCAGGAAACTAACATATTAAGTAAGTACTATGCTAAATGTTGTCTGTATTTCCTATTTCTTCATAAAGATGAAATCTTAGAATAATCCAAAGGTGTTGACATTAACTGGGAAGTGACTGACTCTAGAATGATACCAACAAAGTCTGACTGAACCACATTTGCTTTACTGGGTAAGGCAGGAAACCACACTGAGAACTGGAAAACCTGAGTATTTACTGAGCTGAATATTTATTCAAACCACATACTTGAATGTTTAGTGATGTGACTGTTCTCTTCTGTACTTTATATGCATTTTCCAGGGAATCTACAACCCTCTGGAAAATACAGTACATACACTGATCTACTGGATTACCTGAAGGTTCAATGCTTTGTGCAGGTGGTAAGGAAAATAGCACTTGAAGAATTACAAAAGCTCTTTTCTCACAAACTGTTTTAGAGTTAAAATATTACAAAAGGCTCTAAGTTTCATTTTAGGATGAGGTAAATATATAATGCAAAGGTCCTAATATAATTAAATATAAGACTCCCTGTGTGATTTATTTGGGAGCTGGGTGGTAGGCCCCCCAAAAGAACAAAAACAAACAACAACAGGGATATACAAGCCCGGAGGAACTCAGAGCCTACAAAAATCCCAGTGACAATATGAGTGTCAATGGAGGGAAAAAGAAAGGGCTGTCTAAAAGAAAGGCTGGAACATGGGGAGTGAGGAGGTGAAGTATGGAGAAACCCCAACATTTCAAGGTGCTCACCACGCTCCTGTCCTGTAAACACAGGACCACCCTCCCCGCCCACCACTGCCCTCACCAGTTCTCTGCTGTTTTCTCATTTCTCACAACTTACTCCACTATAGTCTGTGCTTCTATAACTGAAAACACAATCTCTTACTTCTAGTCTTTATTATAGAACTATTTCTTTGTCTATGGCCAGAAATCTTCAGGAGAATTCTTCAATATCCTTTTAAACTGGGTAAGAACTATGGAACTGCTCAGAAAACTTATGTATATACAACCAAACTTTTCCAGACAGTTTTAGAAGATTCATAGTTTCACTGAAGTCCACAATAAAGTCTAGAACCACAGATTTAAAAGCCCTCGTGTAAAGAAGCTATGAAAGGTCCAGTGTAGTAGTGCATGCCTTTAATCCCAGTACTCGGGAGTCAGAGGCAAGTGGATCTGTGAGTTCAAGGCCAGCCTGGCCTACAGAGTGAGTTTCAGGAAAGCTGGGGCTATGTAGAGATCTTGTCTCAACACTCCCACCCCTCCCCAGGAGGAGAAGAAGCTTTCAAAGATTTATGGGGTCACATCAACTTGATATGAGTCAATATAAAGAATATAACACACTATACAATGCCAGTGTTGCTCAGGTTTTATTGTTTTAAATACTTCTTGACAGCTTTTAGAAATAGTATTATGGCTTAGAGCTTAAGCATCCCCCAAAGTTTAATATGCAAAGAATTGGTTGCCAGCCTGTGGGGGTAGTGGGAGGCAGCAGAAAGGGTGTCCCCCTTGGAAGGGATATCAGGACTCTCCCACCCCGACCTCCACCTCCTCTCTGATCACGGACACCATGAAGCAGCTTCTTCTACCTCATTCTCCCACCAGTCAGGGCGCCCTGGTCAAGCAACAGTGGACTCTGAAACTATGAGCCATGATAACCTTTCTTAAAGTTGATTGTCTGTCCCAGTGCTTTGCCACAAACACAGAAAGCTGGCTAGCCCAGATAAATAAGACAAATTATTATGAAATCTTAAAGCCCAAGTTTTGAGAGCAATTTAAGTACAGGTAAATTTAATGACTGTTAGATATTCATCTATGTGGTTCCTCAAGAGCAAAGTCCACATTACACTCATCTTTGCATTTCTAGTATCCAGTAAGGCAGTGTTTCAACATGGCACACAGTAGGTGTTCACCAAACATTTCTTGGGCCTGTGAAGCGGCTCAGTGGACAAAGGTGCTTCCTACCAAGACTGATGACTGAGTCTCATCTCCAGCTCCAACGGCAGAAGGAAGAGAACTGAGTCTTGCAGGCTCTCCTCTAACCTGTGGCTTACCCAGTGCACACGTGAGCACACAGAATCACAATGTAACCTTTCAAAATATTTCTTGAGCAAACAATGACTTCACAACTTAGTACTTAACCAGCATTTGCTTATTAAATATGTCCACAAAACTACTTTTAGGAATGATTTAGGGAACACTTACAACATAATTTTTTTGTTTGTTTTGTTTGAGACAGGGTTTCTCTGTGTAGCCTGGCCGTCCTGAAACTTCCTCTGTAGACCAGGCTGGCCTTGAATTCACAGAGATCCCCCAACATAGATATTTTACTGAATCTAGTTTAATCCATTTATTTAATAAAAAAAAAAAAAAAACCCAAATTTCTTAACCTGTTTTAAAGCACAACTTTAGGGTCTATTTCCACTGAATTAAAATCTGTAGGATCAGTTATTTCTGCACACTCTGCTGCTACCTTTGGTTAAAAGCTAAGGCCATAGCTCTTTCTGACAACGACCACCAGCTCTCCCAGTCAGACACTCAGCAGCAGGTCCTGCACTGTTAACTGAAACAGAACTCCTTCTACATGCCAAGCTGCTTCTCTTTTAGGTTCTCAGGTTTATATGAAACTATCCCTATAAGGAAAGCGCATATTTAAATATTTAAAATATAAAACAAAGCGACTTTTTGGAGGTTAAAATATAATACACCGTGTCTTAATTGAACACAATTAGGAATAAATCACCACGCTCCCTGATGACTGTTTCCTTAAACTAATGAAAACTAACCCAAATCTCCCCCCCCCCAACACACACACACACACACACACACACACACACACACACACACGCTAAGGAATTTGAAATTTATTTTGTAAAGAGATTAAATTAGGCTACTTGACAAGTTACAAAATAAATGAATAAATTCATAGCCATATTCAATCCCACAAAAACAATATTAAAAAATATCTTAATGTTAATGTAAATTAACATTGTAATATGTAAAATGTAAATACGAAGAGTAGCTACTGATAGTCATTCTTGTTGTGCTGATTAAATTGTTCTGGAACTTAGTAATGATGATGATGCATCAAATACCAATGCAATCATAACTATAAAGACATTAAGCAGCACATTGCATGTTATGTGACTACTGTGACTAAAATATTAATCAAGTCAGGCAGTGGTGGCGCACACTTTTTTAATCCCAGCACTCGGGAGACAGAGGCAAGCGAATCTCTGAGTTCAAGGCCAGCCTGGTCTACAGAGTGAGTTCCAGGATAGTAAGGCTACAGAGAGAAACCCTGTCTCAAAAAAAAAAAAAAAAAAACCTAAAAACAAAAAACAAACAAAAAATTAAATAAAAATTCACAGAGCTGCTATGAATGTGGTTTGCATATTAATGACATTATTTTACCCTTTAACAAATATAATTTACATGAAATATTGTAATTTGTCTAATTTAAAATAGATGGTTACTTCTTACCCCTAGGTTTATTTTATTAAAACTGAAATATACGCGCAAAAAATGTCTTCCATGGGGAGAAAGCCTTTTTATACCCACATTGCACTGTAACTTAGAACAGCAAAACAGGGCGAGGCATAGTGGTGCAAACCATTAATCCCAGCACTCAAGAGGCAGAAGCAGGGGAATCTCTATGAGTTCCAGGCCAACCTGGTCTATACAGAAAGTTCCAGACAAGGAAGGACTACATAATGACACCTCACCTCAAAACAAAACAAAATAAACCAATAAACTAACTTTTCAAAACAAAAGAAAGTTAATTAGCTGACAAAATATTTTAAATGCTTTAAAATCTATGAAAACTATGGGGCAATAATTAAAATGTTGCTCATTTAATATTTAATACTAATATAATAAATAATATTGTAAATTTAATAATAATGAATGAAGCAGTTCATCAACTATTCTAATACCACCACTAATTTAAAATGCTAGGCCATCACATTTTAATAGATCTATAATTAATTACTTGTGCATGTAGATCAGGTGGAGATATTAAAGCTGACACTGCTTTGTTTTTCAAAGTTTCTTTAATAGGAATACTTCAATTTCTTTTAAAAAACAATATTCAGAGTGCTTTCCTCACGCATTTGATTTCTTATTGATAAAAAAGAATAAAGAATAAACTCATAAGACAAAAAAAGGTACCTTTATTTCTCTCTCACACTTCCTGTGATTAAAATATGCTACTAATAAAATGCTATTTATCATAAAAAATTTCTTTCTTCTTTATTTTTTTTAAGAAATAGAGGTATTTACTTAGTCCACCGTTTGGGGAAGAGCCCCTCCTAGCAAGGCGGCAGGAGCACAGGCACCTTGTCCCACTCCATCTGTAGTGAAGGGCAGTGGAGGTAAGCAGAGGGAAGATCCCAGTGGTGCTGAGCTTGCTCTCTCTGTTACATTCAGCTGGATGGAGTCCAGCCCACACAAGGGTTGGTCCCAACTGCTCAGTCAAGGCTTTTCTGCATCATTCTCAGTCATTCTAACAACCTGGGTGTCCTTTTTATCCCTATAATCTCCAGAATACCCCAAGTGTAATCTGACAGTCTGAATTTTAAAGAACTACCTTTGCGTAAGGGTTGTGGCATCATTAAGATCTGGATGAGCAGAAGGGATGTCACATCATGATAAAGAATTGGAACTTCAGGCTGCTGTTCTTCATTCCCCAGCCTAAAAGAAAATTTTCATGGTCACATTCTAGTGTAGTACATATCTTTCTAATTCATTTCATATCTAACACGTATGTCTACAAAACAGAAAGAAAAAATAAGAAAGAAATCTTAACAGAAGTACTCGAAAGCCATACTTTGTTTCACTAATAATTTGATCATTTTAGTAATGCATACATTTCCTTTTTCTAATCTGAAAACACTACACAAGAATTTTATTAAGCCTTACCAAGTAAACCTCTGAGCTGCATTAACGTGACACTGAGTCTTTTGGATCACTGTACAGACACTAAGCAAGGCACTGAACAGAACACAAGAAACCCAGACAGAAGAGGCAGGTCAGACACCATCACAACCAGCTGAAGGGAAGTGCTCACCTTACAAGGAAGCAGGGGTACAGGTCAGAAATCTGCTCTGCTTAATAGTCTCATGAAAAACTGCTGAAACTTTATTGCTGACACAAATTCTAACAAAAGCCTTAACATTTGCAGTTTCAACACAGGATAACCAAAGCAGAGCGTCTTACACACTACAAAAGAGAATGTATCCGACCTAGAGATGCACAGTGCTATGAAAACACAGACCTCAAAGCAGAGCTCACATTAAAGAATGTCCTTTTAGGAGGGGGGGAGGGAGGGGAGGGAGGGAGTGTGAGTGTGAGTGTGAGTGTGTCTGTCTGTCTGGAATTGAACTCAGTGCTCATACAGATCTAAGAAACACTCTATCAGTAAGTATAGCCTTAATACTACAGAGTTAATTATTTTTATTATAGGCTTAAATTTTAATGAAACAGTAAAGCTCAAGCTTCCAAAACTGACTAAATTCTGAAGCTATACTTCTGTCTAGGCTTGAACAATGCTGCTTAAGCTTGTGATTAGGCTCTGTTACTCAGCAAAGTACTCAGTAAGTGTTGGTTCCTACTATGTGCCAGGCACTGGACAAACAGCTGGATAAGTCAGTTCATGCTCCTATGAATTTTATGAAAGACAGCTCTTTGAATTTCTCTATTCCCTACAAATATCTCTTCATATACTATACTTGTCTTCCTCTCTAAGACCATGGCTCCTATTATCTTGTCTCCCCAGTTTTCTATGCTCCTTGACCCCAACTTCATAAAACTCAAACTGGGGAAGGAAGGAGGGAGAGCACCATTTCATTACCAAATCTCTCATGGAAATAATTTTCCATATGATCAATAATGATCTCTTAATTATAAAGTTGAGTGGACATTCTAAGTCCTCATCTCATTGACCCTTACTTTAGACATACTTGAATACAACTACCTGCAATTATTTTTATCTTTCCTGATAGTGCAGATAAAAATTAATTCCAAGTTATATGTACATATATTTCTATAATATATTAAACATTATATATAATCTCATGAGAAGACTCTAAGGAAAAAAATATAGATAAATACAATAAATCTTAAGACTGGGAACAGACTACTGGTTATGAAAGTAATCAACAGATCTTGGATGGAAAGGGGATTTAAAAGGATAAAAGCATTAAAAAAAAGATAAAGACCATTAGTTTGTACCATAAAAATTTCAATTTTCTAAATGCTGAGCAAAGTAATTATAAAGTCAAAAGGTAAATATACTTTTGGGAAATTTTTCAATAACTATGAAGAAAAAACAACATAAACCAGACCCTGACATGTACCTTTCAGCCCAACTGTGACAAAAAAAAATTCAATATGTTAAACCATAATTATTCAGATACTTTAAAAAATAAGTGGATATTAGATGTAAAGCAAAGGATAATCAGACTACAACCCACAGTTCCAGAGAAGCTAGGAAACAAGGACGACCCTAAGAGGGACGTACCGATCACCTTGGGTAGGGGAAACAGAGCTCTTCATGAGTAAACTGGGGATGGGGGTGGATGATAGAGGCTAGGGGATGGGGAATGAGAACATGAGGGAAAGGGATGGTCGAGCCGGGGAGGGATGGAGTGGGAGAGCAATGAAAGAGATATCTTGATAGAGGGAGATATTATGGGGTAAGGGAGAAACCTGTTGCTAGGGAAATTCCCAGAAATCCACAAGGATGACTGTAGCACGAATCTTAAAAGTTCTTAGCAATAAAATCAAACCTGAGCCAGGTATTGGGGTGAACGCTGGAAGATCAGGGAGACAGAACAGGCCACAGCCACCTCACCTCGCCAGTTCCTCAGCTGATCCTGTTTCCTCGGACTGGAAGCCTCTGAGTCCTAATCCAGAATGAATCTCAGTTGAACTGCTGCTCCAAAGCCTGAAACCTTAACGAGCTAAAAGCTTCTAGTTTCTGGTCCTCACGCCTTATATATCTTTCTGCTTTCTGCCTCTCTCCCTGGGATTAAAGGCTCACTTTCTGGGATTAAAGGCTGTTTCCAGTGTGGCCATGAACTCACAGACATCCAGAGGGATTTCTGCCTCTGGAATGCTAGGATTAAAGGTGTGAGTGTCACCATTTTCTAGCCTTTGTATCTAGTGGCTGTTCTGTCTCGGACCCCAGATAAGTTTATTAGGGTGCACAATATTTTGGGGAACACAATACCACCACAGATGACCCCAGATTAGACTACTAGCAATAGTGGAGAGGGTGCCTGAACTGGCCTACCCTGGTAATCAGATTGGTGAATACCCTAACTGTCATCATAGAGCCTTCATCCAGTAACTGATGGAAGCAGACACAGAGATCCACAACCAAGCACCAGGCTGAGCTCCAGGAGTCCAGTCAAAGAGAGGGAAGAGGAATTATATGAGCAAGGGGACGGGAGTTGTCAAGATCATAATGGAGAAATCTACAGAGACAATTGAACCAAGCTCATAGGAACTCACGAACTTTAGACCAGCAGCTGTGGAACCTGCATGGGACTGGACTAGACCCTTTGCATACAGGAGACAGTTGTGCAGCTGGGTCTGTTTGAAGTGCCCCTGGCAGTGGGATCAGAATCTATCCCTGGTGCATGAGCTGGCTTTCTGGATCCCATTACCTATGGTCGGACACCTTGCTCACCCTTGAGGTGGGGAGGGACTTGGTCCTGCCTCAACTGAATGTATCAGGCTTTGCTGTCCCCCCACGGGAAAACTTACTCTTTTAGAGGAGGGGATGTGGGGTGGGGGTGGGGTTATTAGGTGGGGGTGAGGGGAGCAGGAGAAGGGATAAGAGGGGGATCTGTGGTTGGTATGTAAAATGAATTTTAAAATTTTAAATAAAAAAAAAAGCAAAACAAACAAACAAAAAGATGTTAGCTGGGTGATAGTGGTGCACACCTTTAATATACCACATTCCCTCTCTCTAAGGCTCAGGGATCATCATGGAAGAGGGGCAGAGAGAACGTAAGTGAAAGAAAGAGGTAGTGGGCATCACAGAGGCAGTGGATGTCACGACAGCACCACTGACCAGAAACTCAGTGGCTGTAACTCTGTGTACAAGACCCGAAGATCAAGCCAACCATAATCAACCCCAAAGTGGAGAGGGGAGTTCATCAAGTCCCACCCCCAGCTGAGGAGTTACTGGTAACTGAGGAATAATACCTGAGTTTGTTCTCTGGTCTCCATAGGCATGCACATATATCTGCACACACATGCTTCTCACACACACACACACACACACACACACACACACACACACACACACACAAATAACACCATGACTTCTATGAATGATAACAGAAAATACATAAAATACTGTTAACAGAAATAATTTTCCCATTTAAAAAAAGTCAGTGATTATAAATAAAAAGGAAATAATTTCTATTAGAAGTATAAAATAAAATTATATATTTAAAAATCTACCAAATTAGACAGAGAAGTTTATGTTGGAAAGATTATGGTGAGAAAATAAATATATTTCAATTTTAAAAATAAAAAATATACAAAATATAGATGATGTACTATACAACAAACTTTTTGTTACAATTTAATGACCTAGTGAACCATAAAAATGAGAGTAAATATGCGGATGGGGTGTGTCAATCAGACTTTCCTGAAGATACCCAAATGTCCTAGTATGGAAAAGGAGTCACGGAGTAATTAAAGCTAAGTCCTAGCTCTGCTCTTACGGGCAGTGTGCCCCTAACTAGGACTAACTTTTCTAAGTCCTAGCTCTGCTCTTATGGGCAGTGTGCCCCTAACTAGGACTAACTTTTCTAAGCCTCAAAGTTCTTACAAAGTGCCAAAGTTGGGAGAGTTAATAGTGAGGATTAAGCAAAGTGCCTGCTGTAAAGTAAGTACCGAGTAACTGTTTGCAGCACTGCTACTATCCTAAGGCTCCCTAAATTCTGGGGCTTGAAAAGGAGCACAGTCCAGCATTATTACGGACAGTAAAGCCCTACTTACATCCTTAACCTTCTAGCACACCAACGTGAGACCTAGAGAAGTTTTGTTGGCTGAGCATCCTTTAGGCTTAGGAAGCTAAAGCATTCTCAGATTTCATTTGTATTTACTGCACATTTGTCCTTGAGTTTCCAAGTCTAGCTAAAAGAAGAAAAGTACAACTAAATGGCAGGAAGCCTGATTTTTCTTACTATAATGTGCAAAATACTCATAGCTTGCTAAGTTTGTCTAAAAACATTAAATACAAACATATACAAAGTTTTGCTATTTTGAGACTCTCTCTCTCTCTCTCTCTCTCTCTCACACACACACACACACACACACACACACACACAGATATCTTGCCCCAAAGCATTTTACTACATGATACTTTGTAGACACAAATAAGCTAACTCCAAAGGGGAGAAGCTTGACAAGTACTCTCATAGCTAAGTGAAGTCACGGGACAAATCAAATCGTGCCTCCTGATATCACACACTAAGAAGACACATCAGTGTGGTGATTTTACAAAATGTTTATAAGCTGAATCTGATCACTGGGAGATATTGGACAAAAACAAATTTAAAAAACAACCTATAAAATAACTAGCCTTAGCTCTTTTTTTTTTTTTTTTTTTTTTTTTTGTTGATCAATTTAGTTTTTATTTAGTGATTTCTTAGGTAAATGCCCATAACACTTCGATATCCATAAGAATGGCAGGTTCTTTCTTCAAATGACAACTGTACACCCTAATATCACTTTGTACAGGAAGAGAATACATGTTTAGCTCTTTTTTAAAGAGACAGGTCAATGTCGTTAAATAAAAAGAAACATTCAGAATCACTGTCAAATTACAAAAAAATTAAAGAGACGAAATCAGATGCTAGCACGATCTTGGAATCTCTAATTTTCTTTTGCTACATGCATTATCAAAGCAACTGGTAAATCTGAACAGAATTTGTATGAGGTAGTAGTCAACATTGGTTTTACTATCCAATGAACTCAGGACACTATCAGAAAGAATATGCTCCGGGCTGCTCCGTAAGCTCCTTTGCCATAAACTCATTATCTAGAGAGACATGGGGGTCTGGTTTACTCCCTTTTTCCACGAGAAAACATGAGTCTTCTAGTTTTCTCGTCCCCCTCAACCTTCGTCCCACAGATGGAAGCATAGTCTCCATCTTTTCTCCTGGTTGTTCTCTTTGGACTCTGTGACAATAAACAAAAGCATCTTTACCCCTTCTTCCTTTTTAAATTTTAAGTCCATTTAAATTTGTTACTCTGTAAAGGTAAATGATATTTTACAGCAGTATAAAAAATAAAACAAAATTCTGTGAAATACCTATACCATATACTAGAATAAATTCCAAACAGATTGAAACCCTTGACGTAAAAATTAAAACCATGTAAGTACTAGAAGAAAGCATGGGTAAATTGTGTTATAACAATGGGAGAAAACCTGTTGACTCAAAATGAAAAATTAATAATGCTAATTTTAAAACTTTAACAAAAAATAAGCCAGGTAAAAAGATATCTGAGAATCTGGTGACATATATTTTCTACTCGCAACACAAAGGCCTAGCATCCATACTACATAAGCATGACAGGAAATTAGAAGCGGTTAACAGATAAGAGGCCTCACAACAAGTAGTTCATGTGGATGGATGCAGAAGACAGAGCTAAATTTTCTTTATTACTGAGGTTTTACTTGGGGGAGGGGAATTATTTATTTGTTTGTTTGTTTATTTATTGGTTTTTCCAGACAGGGTTTCTCTGTGTAACCCTGGCTATCCTCAAACTCAGAGATCTGCCTGGTTTTGCCTCCTAAGTGCTGAGATTAAAAGTGTGTGTCACCACCACCTGGCTAGAAAATGTCTTTAAATATTGAGGAAAAAGATGAATTGAACTATCCATCCAGCTGATGGCATAGTGAAGTAAGACTGTTATGAAGTATGTTTTTTTTTTTTTAAGAAACATTTCCTTCCTTCTGAGTTTTTTTTTTTTTTAAAGATTTATTTATTTATTATGTATACAGTGTTCTGCCTACATGCATGCTTGCAGGCCAGAAGAGGGCACCAGATCTCATTACAGATGGTTGTGAGCCACCATGTGGTTGCTGGGAATTGAACTCAGGACCTCTGGAAGAACAGCCAGTGCTCTTAACCGCTGAGCCATCTCTCCAGCCCGAAGTATGTTTTTTTAACAACTTTTTTACTATATACTCCTAATGACACACATTCTAAGAACAAAGGGGTGTCTGGTAGTAGTTTACACTGACTGTCCACTTGACAGGACCCAGATCACTGAGGAAACCAACCTCTGGATGTGTCTGTAAGGACATTTCTAGTTTGGGTTAAATGAGGTGGAAAGACCCCCCTTAAATGTGCATGGCCCCATTCATGGTCCTAGACATAAAAGGGAAAGTAGATCACCAACAGGCGGATTGCTGACTGCGTATGTACTTCAGCTCCCTCCCACTCCTGCCTGCCACGCCGGGCTGTGCCCATAAACTAAGAGCTCAAATAAACCCTTTCTTCCTTTTGTCCATATTCTGTCATAGCAGTGAAGAAAGTAACTAATTCACCTGGCTAGCAGTAACAGTGATATTTAAAATCAACAATTGCAGTTATGCAAATGAGTAGTAACATTAATATCAAGAATAAAGGTTTTTTCCCAAACAAAAAAGATAAAAATGACAAAATGTTTTGACTTAAAAATTTTGCAATATTACAATATGCCTGGATTAGAAATACCAGTGAGAACTCAAGAACTTTTTATCCTTAAAAAAAAAAAAAAAAAAAAAAAAAAAAAGACAGGGCTGGAGAGATGGCTCAATGGTTAAGAGTACCAGCTGGAGGACCCAGGTTTGGTTCCCAGGACCCACATCAGGCACTCACTACCCTCCCGTAACTCCCAGCTACAGGAACCCAACACCCTCTTCTGACCTCTATGGCATCCACATACGCAGCCTACATTCACTCAAACCCACATATATATACAAAATAAATCTTAGGGAGGGAGGAAGGAAGGGTGGATGGGTGGACAGACAGACAAGCTGCTAGGGAGGCAAGCAGGCAGAAATGGCCTGTAAAGAATACCCCAGTAGCTGTACTAGGCTCCTAAGGACCCAGACCATGTTTTCTAAATACCGTTAAAGAGAATTACACAGAGAAATGGCAGGTTCCAGGTATAAAGTGTTCAAAATGAACACTACCAGAAAACAAAAGATACTATAAAAGACTATTGAAAATACGTCAAAAGTGTGAAATCAGCCTAGAAGGGGTCTCTCTTCGCTGAAAGGAACACTGTGCACTGAAAATAATGACTGAAGTGAAACACATGGAATGTATACAAATATCCTAATATAAAATAACAAGCAAGTGCAACTTCCTAGTCTTTATCAAAGAGAGCTGCCAGAGCACCAACTCCTAACTTTCAAAGTTGATAAACTGGGAAAGAATTAAGCATTCACCCTGTCAAACTGCACTTCAGAGCCAACAAACAGTCCACACAAGAAAGAAAGGTCTTTATAGAAACAATCCGGCAGAGGGGCAGTTAAACCATCAGATGAAGACTAACGTGAAACTTTACAAAGAAGAGTGAAACGCTGAATGAACGCACTGATCAACTTTAACATAAAACAGCAATCAATCTTTCTGTACCTCTCGTTGAATGTTTCACTTGCATAAAAGCCAACAGAATTCTTCTAAAGATTGTCTCACTTGGTAGGAACTTTTGTGCAATTTTTACAGAAAGTATAATGGTGAGTTGTTTTAAATTTCTATTATACACTTAATGTTTCATAAGGAAATGTATTCATATAGAAATTTAATACCATTTTTAAATTTAACAACTATTTTTCTAAGAAGGATTTTAGCTGATTTTAATCTTTCAATAATACTTACTGTGAATTCATATCTTCTACTAACTGGGTGAGTTTTTTCCAGGGATTATACTCAGAATCAATGGTATAAAGCCGCATGTGCAAGGCTAATATGTGGAACAGCTGATCTGAATAAATTGGGGGGGAAAAAAAACTAATGAGAAAGTTGATACAATTCTTCCAGAAGAAAATGTTCTCAAAAGTTCTAGTAACTTTTCTTCTAGTTACTTTTAATAAGGAAACATGATCCTTTTATTTTGATTAGTCATTATAATTAATCAAGTTCACCCTGTATTTGCTTAGGTGTTCATTGCTGTAACAAAAGACCATTACCAAAGCACCTTGGGAAAGAAAGAGTTTATGTCCACTTACAACTCTCAGGTAACACTCCATCAATGAGAAAAATCAAGGCATGAACCTGGAAGCAGGAACTGAAGCAGAAGCCACAGAAGAATACTGCTTACTGGCTTGTTCTCTGTGGTTTGCTTGGTCTGTTTTCATATAGCATCTAGGACCACCTCCCCAGGAATGGCACTGCCTCCAATGAGCTGGGTCCGCAACATCAATCATTAATCAAGAAAATGCCCTACAGAATTAACTACTGGCAAAGCTTACAAAGGAAATTTCTCACTAAGATCCCCTCTTCCCAGATGTCTAGGTTTATGTCGGGTTGACAAAAACCAACCAGTACAGCCAAGATCAGCCATCACAAGCTGCAACTACTTCATTCCCTTCTGCAGCGCTCTAAACCTAACTCCAAAGGATTTCTAATAGAATCTAGAGTGTCGTCCTTCTGCTCAACCTTCCCTCAGAAGTGGTCTCCGTCTCATGCCGTGTTATGCCCATTTGTACTTCTCAGTATTGCAGTCGTTTCCTAACTGAACTCTGCTCCCTTCAACTCCTGGCCTGGGTATTATAGACAACAACATCCTTAGCAGTTCAGATATCAGTGAAGTTCTTCTTTAGCAAATCTCCGCGTCCCCAGGTCTTTATTTTTTGAGCAACTAAACTATTTTAAGTTGTCTATACATTTTAAGTTGCTTGTTAGAAACAGCATACACAGATGGAAGTAATATTGTAGATCATAAATTATATCTAAATTATTAGAACTTTCCCAAATGAAAGTGTCAGAACAAGCGGTTACCTTTTTGACTAAAGTTTAGGCTAATTTTGTGCTCCATTCTTGTTTATGGTGCTGGTGTGGTACAGGGTCTTGAATATGCCAGGCAACCGCTCTACCACTTGAGCTATATTCCTACTGTCTGGTTTTTAACCTCTCTGAAGTCATGGAATCCACCTGAGATGCAAACTGTGGTTTCTCAACTACAGTAATAAGCAGAAAGTATCAGCTCCAGGTACAGAAGAGTGTTCATTTCCCTGCTGAGAGAGAACTGTCTCTCACGTGATGCTCCATTACTAATTACTTCAACAATTTCTACTTCTAACAAGGAAAAACCTAAAAGCCTATAATGTCGCCAGAATCTATGAAGTTTCCTATCTACTTTCAAATCATTTTAATAAAGAGGTGAGCAGAATAAACATTAGTAACAATTTCCTCTTAATAAAAAGTTATGCACTATTTTTACATTTGCTTGGTCCTACATCTATTGAAGGCATATTGATACAAAGTTCTTCTTTGCCTAATTTACAACAGAAGCTCCCTCACTGTTGAAATGCCATATCCACTAAAATGTGGTTCCACCACACAGAAATGATCCCCACCCTTCAAATTCCTGAACAACAGTCACAGGCAACAACGTGTCTTCCAGTCAATGATCAGGAACTAGTCTCATCTGCTGGAGATAGTGTCCTAAGTGTCTGGCGTCCCTGGTGGATAAGGAGGCCTAGAGGTCTGACTTAGGAATCGGGAGCAACACTACATGAGGAGCTGCTATGGACATCTGCAGATGACACTCTTCAAGATCAAGGGGGAAGTGACCAGAAAAGTGGTAAGAAACAGAGATAACAACTGGAAGCCAAAGAAGAACTTGGAAATATACCACTAGAGTTTTATTCACTCTTGTCAAAATTATGGATAAATTCACCAATTCTAAGCCTCTGAGTAAATGTAAATGTCTCAGAAGAAAATGGGCAAAAACCCTGAAATCTCTTTCCTGAAAACCTTCTAGAACAACAGTTTCTAGAATAGTGCCAAACTATTAACGTATGTAACTGCACTATGTAGTACTAACTCAAACATATTATAAACTATACTTTCTTCATCTCAACAATTGCCCATTTAAAACATTACTACAGCACAGCACGCACAGAGGGTTTAACTGCATACATTAGAGGTCATTAAACAATTAATAAAAAAAAAAAAACCTTCCCAAATCTTTGATTCTAGAAATCAAGTGATAATCCAAAATAAAATACCCAAATCTATAAACATTAAATATTGTTAAATATCTTTGTCAAAATTTCATGTTTATATTTTTATGGGACAAAAGTTAAGGTACTTTGCTTTTAAATTCATCCTAATAGATAGCTTTTCAAAATACTATATACATATATTATGTTTAAAAGCTGGTATGTATTGCTATTAAATATTATTTTAGTACTTAACAAAATAAATTAATTTTTCAATTTACTATGTATTTTAAACAAGTTTTATTTCCTATGCTAGTACCTTAGGTAACATTTCAACTCTAGCAATTTGAAGCTAATAATGAATATTGTGACATTAAGTAATATTACTCCTAGTATCCACATCAATTCTCTAATCAATGAGTAACAGTCATGAAAAGTCATGTTCATGAAAAACCTAGTCTAGGTAGAAAACTACACTTCTCTTAAGTATATCTTTACAAATGGTGTTGAAGAAGTATGTCTATAGTATAAAGCATATACATAAAGGAAATAAGTATTTTATTTTCAATAAATAAATAAAATAAAACATTATTTTAATACGTTAGTTAATATAAAACAAAACATAGCACATTATCTTCATTAATTATCAGCGACAATAGGAATCTATAAACATAATTATCTTTATAAAACTGTATTTTCATCAACTCAATGTAAAATTTCTTTCAAAAACTTAAATTTTTTTATTTGTGAGAATAATACATTTTAAAAGTTTGAACTAATGTAAACCTGACCAATTAGACATTTATATTGCTGACCTATGACAATATAGGAAAGGCTAATCTCTATTGTTCTTCTAAAGATAGCAGCCTTCCAAACATTTGAAAACTGAACTTATCTGAACAGACTCTGTAGGCCTATCTAGGAATTCAAAACTGACCTAAACAGAAATCTTCTACGATGTAACCCCTGCCCGATACTTACTCACACCTGACCTAAACAGAGATCCTCTACAGTGTAACCCTGCCCAGTACTTACTCACACCTGACCTAAATAGAGATCCTCTACAATGTAACCCTGCCCAGTACTTACTCAAACAAGATCTTTTACCAGCTGTGCTTGCCCCGCCCGAGCACAGGCTACCTCCTCGATGAATCAATTCCAGTTCCAAATTGGTTCTGTAAGCAAAGCATTAAAATCCATCTCAGTCACAGGCTAGAGAGATTCCTTCTGCTTTATTGACATACCTCAATCAAGCTAAACAATAAAATTCTTCAACTTTATTACTTGCAAAATCACAGCTTATGCAGTAATGACCTTTTTCTTACATTTAGAAATTAAAAGTAGCAATTCATCCATCTTTACTTAGGTGTTTAAATCTATACCTGCAAAAAAAAAATTACACATACAACCATGTAATTGTTGCAAAGTCTTAGCTCTTGGCAAATACTACAAACTAGGCCTTAACAACAAAAATCCTGCAATGTACTTCATAAGCCTATCTATAAGTTACATGAAAAAATATGTACATTAACTGCCAGCCACCAGGTAGATAATTACTGTCATTAAAAGACATACCGATTTTTCTATCAAAGAAATGGTTCTCATTCATTGGAGATTAGATGGTATCTGGAAATCAGTATCATGGAACAAAACCAACACTGAAGTGACTATGATCAACACATAATTAATTAATCGTGGTCTCTTTTATGGATTTCTATAATTACAGTTTTATTAAAATGCATTATGCAGCTATTGAGAGTGGTAAAGATCAGTATTGCTCACAAACATCTGAAATTACAAGGTATTTAGCATTTACTAGCTTACAAAATAGCAACTATTAATAAACTGATATTTCAAAAAGCAAACCTATGCAGAACTGAAACATTTACTCAAAAAGAGTAATAGTAGAAAAATTTTACCAAAATAAAAATTTAAATTTTGAGTTATAACTTCAATTGTGCTTATTTCAATTGTGTGTATTTCAATAGTACTTATCACCTTAAATACCTATTTTCAACAAAATTGAATTAACTAGTTTGTATCCAAAGTATGCTAATGCGACACCACCCACCTATCTTCCACCTCCACCCTGCCTTAAAGAGAGGCGAGGCTTCAAGCTTACTCTCTGCTGTGAACTTAAAGACTATATCTTATTTTATTTAAAAACAAAACATATAAACTGGTTTTGGCTATACTGTGAAATGATATTTTCACATATAACTTATGAATACAAATGTTGAAATATTCCTATTCTAGAGTCAGTACATTTGCCACCCATTTCTAAAGAACGGTTAATCTTCTCAGGGTGGGGAAGGTGCACTTTAACACTGATAATGGTCCTGCTCAGAGCTCCATCTGGTTGCTGCTGATAAGGGCATCTGTGTGACAAGGGAATTTTCCACCCTTCAGGCGATTTGCAATGCTCACTGAACTTCTAAAAACCTACCAGCAAGGAAGCAGGGACAAGGATTTCATATTAGTGGACAGAAAGCGAGCGCGGAGACCAGCATGTGTTCCTTCATCAAGGGAATATAAATGAGATCAATACATTTTGTTTTCACAAATCTTCTGTTGCCTAATCTGTAGAAAAAAATTAATGGCTATATTCTCTTATAAAAACTATGATTTCCTAGATAGTACTTTTTAAAGTACCAACCAAACACATTACAAATGAATGTCAACTTTCATCTCACTATTTGCAAAAATGGTCACTAAGTTATAAAAACAATTCTGTTTATTGGATCACCAAATACACTTTAAAGGATAACAAATAAGTTATTATGAATTTTATTCTAAAGGAAATAAACCTATTAAGTCTGACATTATTTTAAAATATGACTGGAAGATTTCCTATACAACATTTCTATTTCATTTTTTAAAACTATCTATACAAAGGGTTAATATATAATATCCAGAATTTTAAAAAAATCAATGTCACAAACCCTAACCATCAACATTTCCTTGCTTCCTTTATACCCAATCTGGTCCTTTAAGACTCACTAGAGTAAGCCATCCAGGTGGCCATGTACCCTCTGTACAACAGCTCACTGTTGAAAAGCACAACAATCTGCTTTTCTTTCCTGAATGGATAGTACAAAAATAAAGGTAATTTGGGAATGAATTTTCTATGCTTTTTATTCTTGGAGAAAAGTAGATTCTATCTTCTGCACTTTCTACCACAAATACCCCCAAGTGAATTTGGCAGCAGAGAAAACCTCTACATTTCACAGACCGACAAGACTGCTGAAAGCTGTCACTGGCCACTTCCAAACACCAGGATTACAAAGTCCTTGAACTGCACATCAGCTCCTTTTCCACGGCCAGAGTTTGTGCTCCTGTCATGCTCCCCTTCTTACTGCTATTTCTGGAGCAATAATCTGAAAAACAACTATACGCACAAGTGCACACATGTGCGAGGCACACACACACACACACACACACACACACACACACACACACACACACACACAATCAAACCAAACCAAGATAATAGGCAGGGCAAAGGTTTTAAAAAACAGCAGATCAAAGGCTTTGAACCCCACTTTATTGTCTGAGCAGGTTACTCAGTTTCTCTCCAGGATTGGGAGGTTGGGAGGTTGGGAGGCATACTTTCATTCACAGCATGGCCTACATTGAAGCTGCAGATCTTCTAGGAAGCCTTTCTGAGACAGGAAATAAATATTTCATATACTTTGTTTCAATTTGTTTATATTACCTGTACTGGCTAGTCTTAATGTCAACTTGTCATACAAACTAGAATTATCTGAAAGGAGGGAACACAAACTGAGAAAATGCTTCCATCTGTAGGGCACTTTCTTAATTAGTGATTGATGGGGGAGGACCCACCCCATTGTGGGTGGGGCCATCCTTGTACTTGTGGTCCTGGGTTCCATAGGAAAGCAGGCTCAGCAAGCCACAGGAAGCAAACCAGTAAGCAGCTCCCCTCCATGGCCTCTGTATCAGTTCCTGCCTCCAGGTTCCTGCCCTATTTGAGTTCCTGTCTGGACTTCCTTTGGTGATGAACAGCAATGTGGAAGGGTAAGCTGAATAACCCCTTTCCTCCTCAACTTGCTTTTTGGTTATGGTGTTTCGTTGCATCAATAGAAACCCTAACTAAGATATTCCCTTTTGAAGTTCTATAGCATTCTGCCTATATAACTTTTTTTTTTTTTTTTTTGGTTTTTCGAGACAGGGTTTCTCTGTGTAGCTTTGCGCCTTTCCTGGATCTCGCTCTGTAGACCAGGCTGGCCTCGAACTCACAGAGATCCGCCTGGCTCTGCCTCCCGAGTGCTGGGATTAAAGGCGTGCGCCACCACCGCCCGGCTATATAACATTTTTTAAGAACCTATTTTATTCTGCTTTATATACAGTGTTTCTTAGTTTTGGCTCTCCAACTAAACTGTAAATTCCTGAAGAACAGGGACCATGTCTTAGTGTCTAAATCCCCAATGATACTTATCAACATGCTTTATTAAAACAATAAAAGCCATTGTAAGAGTGGTGAGATGGTCAGTGGGTAAGGGGCTTGCCTTGCACGCACGAGGACTAGAGTTAAGTTCTCCTGTACCTGCATCAAGGCAGACAGATTTAGCAGACTACCTGAAAGTCCAGCATTTAGGAGGGAAGAGAGAGGATCCCAGGTGCAAGCTGCTAGCCAAGTGCCTAAACAGAAACAGAAAGCTCCAGGGTCAGTAAGACTGGCCTCAAAGGGGAAGAGTGACTGAAGAAACTCCACATCAACTGCAGGCCGGACGGACGGACACACACACACACACACACACACACACACACACACACACACACACACACACACACATCACCTTCTATTTTTTGATTTGTAGTTGATCTCCTTTTGCTGACCCTTACGATTCCTCAGTGCAACAACAACTAAAGGAGGGCAGAGTGTTTACAAGGGGGAATTACCCTAAAAAGAGACATAACCTAAAAACAAAAAACTCAAAGGGTTCAGTTTGACACAGGGTATTGGTTTATGCCCAAAGTGTCAGCGACTCAAGAAACTCAGATCTATTGCTTAAGCACCATAGTCAGATTCTACTTAGAAAAACAAAAGGCCTATCACTTGGCATTTTAGAAAGTATTCCTCTTATTTTCAATATAATTACTTTTAAAGATCTAGACTTATAATACAGTATATGAAGATAGATCTATTCACTCTACTAACTACCAGTCCACTCATGATTGAAAGATATCTGTTCATCTTCAACTCAAATGATCCTATTTCTTCTCTCTACCATTTCCATCTTTCTCACAATACAGACACTCAGAGCCATAGACCAACACCTCTAACTATTTGTGACTTAGATACAAAAGTCCTTTGGGGAAAATCAATTACTAAAAATCAGGTCTTTCTTAGTTTCAGTAATGAAATAATGAGTTATTATTGAAGGATACCTTCTTACCCATTATAATCATTCCATAATCTAATTTTATGACTAATATTTTCAATAGAATGAAAATTTCAGAAATAAATTGAAATTTGAATAAAGCAGGTATGGTTAATTTGAGAATTAATTTTCAAAAACACATTCCAATAATTTCTCCTCTGTTCCCTCAGAAAAAAAAAATCTTCCAAAGGGTCCTTATACAAATCAAATTAAAAACAAAGACATGTGCCCTTTACTTCAGAAGATTGAGTTCTACAGCTATTCTAAGGGATACTCTCTTCCCAAATAGCAGAACTGTTATGCTACCTAAAGAACAGATAAAATTACTTACATAGCTAGAAATTCAACTCAGAAACTAGAATTGTGTCTTATTAAAATACCAAATATATCCTCAAGTTCTGAGAATCACAATTAATTCAAAAATTAAGTAATTCAAAGTAAGTTTATTGCAACTTATTTCATAAACATTCAGAAATACTTTTTCCTGAAAGGTAGGCAATAAAATACTTAGCAGGATTTAAATATTTAAATAAAATAATGAAATAAGTTGCATGTTAGACTAGGTAAAGACCTAGTATCAAATCTTGACATTACCGAATATCATAAAGCCTTTCTCCTTCAACCCCTGTTTGAATCTCGAGTCACCCGGCCTTCGCTTGTCCCACTGCAATGACCAAGCGTGCAGGCTCACTGGGAGATGGCAACACCCTGGTGATGCTGACCACCAGACCATTGCTGTCTCACTCTTTCAGTTTATCATCAGGGTTCAGAGAAGAATGGGAATGGCAGAATGATTTTCCTGTCTCTCTACCTATACCTTTAGCATCTGATACCTGTCCTTGTTTCTCTATAAAACAGAAAACCATGATGAGTCCATTTCATGTTATTCAGCCTTTTCTCATAAGTTACTTATATATATATTTTTTTGGTTTTTCGAAAGTTACTTATATTTTAAGGCAAGAAACAAGGATCTAAATTTTAATCCAATTTACCATACTATAGGAAAATTCCATTTTTAGAATTGCAGTCCATTGCACAATTTAGTGTACAAAGAAAATCAATCATTTGGATAAATTCCATGTAAGAATCTCAGAATTTTCCAATAATGCCAACTCTAGTGAAAGTGAAAGTATAATACACAAGTAGGGAGAGAGAGAGAGAGAGAGAGAGAGAGAGAGAGAGAGAGAGAGAGAGAGAGAGAGAGATATGTGTGTGTAGGTAGAATAGCTGATCTGCATTCAACTGACTTTCTATAATATTATTACATTTTATACAGAAGATAAGCATGATCCTAGATCCTTAGTAAAGTTAAATATATCAAATTTAGTTTTTATATTTAGCTGTACGTATGCAATAATCAGTAACTCCAAGAAACAAAATAATTATTGTATACCTTAACCACCATCATGACAAAAAAAAAAAAAAAAAAAACAGCCTAGGAACACAGACTAGGAAGTCATTTTCTAATCCGGCAGATCCTTCTATATATCAACCTGGGTCACCATTTATATTTTCAGACTCAAGAGTAAGGTTCCTTATCTTGAGCTCTAACTTGCTTGCTGCAATTCTTCTAAGTCTGGATCCATTTTTCCTGGGTTTTTAAAGGTTACATATACTCTTTCATTTACTGTTTTGTTACAGTGCTATAGGAGTGGGGCAAAGAGATTAGAAAACATAACACAACCTACGAAAGCTGAACACAAGACAGGAAAAGAGAGGACTATTGAAAAACAAAACCACTGCATCTCGACTCAAATGATGTGACTTCCTGGCCTTGACTGCAGGAAGCTGGTGCATGGCTTTGAGTCACACCATCTCTAAATCTTACTGACTACAATACTATCTGAACAAAATAAGAAGTATGACTGCAAAGACATCTAAGGCTCTACAGTATCGCGTTGAAGACTGTGTTTGCAAGTGCCTAGCCATATGGACCTGCTTCCTCCCTATTTTCTTTTTTTGTGGCTCTCCATTTTCACACGTTTTCCAAAATTCCTGCTTCAGTGTGTTTACTGGTGATGGTCCACCTACTCAACAACCAGACTAATGCTCCCTAATTCAAAGGTGAGAAGCACTTGCCTTCCAACAAGCTTGGAGCACCCGCCGCCTTCCTGCTTTCTCTTCTTTCTCTGGTTTTTAAACCAGCTGTTATTTCCTAACTACTATGAGAGCCAACAAAGGACTAAGTCTACTCTCGAAGCTGTATTTTCTGTAATGAAGGAACGTAACATTATGGTTTAGGTGTTGGCATCAGCACTTGCCAGGATTTTATCATACATAATGTGTCATACTTTGAGGGACTTATCTGTCCCAAATAAGTTCTATAATGTTCAATAGCATCCAAACTGTGCATCAAAGTAATTTTATAAATAACTTGAGGAAATAACCTCCTGGGAAGTTATAAAACTAGTTATACTTTTTTTTTTTTTTTTTTTGGTTTTTCGAGACAGGGTTTCTCTGTGTAGTTTTGCGCCTTTCCTGGAACTCCCTCTGTAGTCCAGGCTGGCCTCGAACTCACAGAGATCCACCTGCCTCTGCCTCCCAAGTAACTAGTTATACTTTTAACCAATATTAAAGATATATATCCTTTTTTTAAACAAATATAAACAGTAACAGATAAAACAAAGATTCACTAAACAATAAAGAAAAACTAATATTACAGAAATATCAACATATATTACACATACCTACCTAGCAACAGAGTACATAAAGAGAAAATCATTGTCTGGTGAGCCCGGGGTCTTGCTATAGTCTCTGTATTTCTTCTGAGTGGTATTTTTTATATCTTTCATTACAGATTCCATTTCTTTACTTAAGTTGGTTTCTGACTATAAAAAAAGTGAACATACATGTAAAGTTTATATTCCTTTTCTCTAATAATAGCTTAAAACTGAAATATTTATCATATGAACACACTAGGAAATTAACATAAGTCAAAGGAGATTTAATAATGAACAACTTTGTACAATTTAGTGTGCAAAGGAAATGAATAAAAAATGAATCTGTCTTATAATTGTTTATTCATATTCTGGATGAAGTTGATAAATACCCAATTATGATAAACTTAAATATGAATTATTATGAATTAGCCACACAAACTATATTTTCATGGAATGAGTACATAACACTAAATATTTCAGAACCATTTCAGGTTTACAAAAAGCCTGACTTTATTTAAGATTGGTTTTCAGGCAAATTTTAAATACATAAAATTCACACACACACACACACACACACCCTAAATTCTAAAGATAGTCTTCCTTTGAGAAAGTAAATGCCAAGAGATGAATCTGAGTAGTTTAATGCACAAATTTTTGTTCCAAAAGCTCAATGTCCTTAGTTGAGGGGCTGGAAATATATAGCTCAGTGATAGAGCACTTGCCTAGCACATGAGAGGCCAGCCTTAAATTCAATTCCCAGCACTACAAAAACATAGGGTGGCAGGCATGGCTTTCATAGTAGGCACAGCTGTCCCTTCTTTAGAGACCATAACAGAAATCTACAATATAGGTAAATCATTTTAAGGACTTAAGTCACATAAATTCCATTGGTGAGGATTAAAAAACAGACTCACTTATGCCAAATTCACATTATAGTAGACTTATAGTGAATTGTCACATAGTATTTTCTAACACACACAGAGTAAATAAAGATGTGTGTAAATACATTCTTAATTTTTATTACATCAGTTTATTTGGTGTGTGTACACATGTGTACATCTGAGTGTGCTTGTGCATACTATGGCACATGGGTAAAGGCCAGAGGACAAATTGGGGTAGTCAATTCTCTCTTTCTACCATGTGGGTCCTTAGGGATTAAACTCAGATTATCAAGCTTAATCTTAATATAACTAAAGAATATATTTTCAAATGATTACATTGTATTCAACACTTATGTGCTATATTATATTTGTACATAGAGACAAAGAGAGAGTCGCATATCACACAATCATACAGAATGGGCCACATATACCATGGTTGTCCCTTAAAATTATAGTACCTAGAGACATCAAAGCCATTTGACTTGTAGAAATGCACTCTGATGTCCACACAATTGCAAAATTATCTATTGATGCCATTTTCCAAATGTATCTACTGATAAATAAGCAATGTAACATATATACTTTTTGTTTTGCTTTGTTTTTAAACATGTCAACATCTTTAAAAAAGCCATTTAAGCTTGTGATGGCCAGTTTTATGTCAACTTGATACAAGCTAGAATCATCAGAACAAAAGTCTTAGTTGAGAAAATGTCTCCCTAAGATCAGGCAACAGGAAAGACTGTAGGGCATTTTTCTTAATTAGTTATAGATGGAGGAGGGCCCAGCACACTGTGTGTGGGGCCATCCCTGAGCTAGTGGTCCTGGGTTCTATAAGAAAGCAGGCTGAGCAAGCCATGTGGAGCAAGCCAGTAAGCAGCACCCCTCCATGGCCTCTGTATCAGCTCCTGCCTCTAGGTTCATGCCCTGTTTGAGTTCCTGTCCTGACTTCCTTCAGTGATGAACACTGATGTGGAAGTGTAAGCCAAATAAACCCTTCCCTCCCAAAGTTGCTTTTGGCTATGGTGTTTTGTCACAATAATGACAAACCTTAAGTTCACAATTTGGAAGACAGTCTTAATACATTAAACTATAATTTTTTACTAAGGAAAGGTATAGTATCTGATCATTTCTTCTGTTATTTTCATTCTGTTTTTTAAAAAGCACAAGCAGAAATCAAAAACCTCTAAAAATCAATCTAAATCTACTAAATATATAAAGGCCAAAGTAATTTAGGGAAAAAAGAAAGGAGTGTAGGTAGCAGGGAAGATATGGGAATAGAGGGGGGGAGGGAGGGAGGGAGGGAGGGAGGGAGGGAGGGAGGGAGGGAGGGAGGGAGGGAAGGGAGCTGAAAAGCACACTAAGTGAGTAAGTTAGCCAGGATATTTCTGCCTTACACTGATGCTTACTGGGAAAGCTCCCGGCCGTCCCTGCAGCTCCTCCACTTCCTTTATGAGATCTTGTGTGCTTTTGTTACTAGGACGTTGCCAAAGGTTATTTTCCACATTGCTTCCAGGATAACATGGAAGAACACTGTTAGCAAACTGTCTACAAAGGGGACATGTGAATTCTCCTTTGTCCACTGAGAAGCCCTGAAGAACCTGGTCATTCTGAAAGATGAAATAAACATGTAGATATCTGATGCACACATTTGCAGTAAACAAAAATCACACTACCAGATTTTACAGTAAACTAACATACATATCATACAAAGAAGGGCATCTCTAAATTGTCACAAAGAAATAAAATCTCTGGTTTGGTTGTCAAAGGTTACCAAAGCATTTTTTTTGGGGGGGTGGGGGGATTGAACAGTCCTGGCTGACCCGGAACTCACTCTGTAGACCAAACTGGCCTCCAACTCTCAGAGATCCGCCTGCCTCTGCCTCCTGGGTGCTGGGATTAAAGGTGTGCACGACCACCGGCTGGCTTGAAGCACTTCTTATACTACAAGCATTATGTCATAATCACATACAAGACACTATCCTCTTTCCTAAGTAATGCTACATTTTTTTCTCTATATACAAACCTTTAATATCTTTCTTTGAGGAAGCTATGTAAAGTCTCAATGGTTTACATGAACCACAAAGCCATTTATAATCTGATTTCTAATTAGTTCTTCAGATATATAGATGTAGATATAATGACTCAAAAGTATCTTAGTTCATGAAATGTTCTGGCACACTGCAGGTGTCACTACGATCCTGTGCATACTTTAAACAGTTAGCACTCCTTGTCCACCACATGTACAATGATGGTTAATTTGACTCTCGACCTGACAGAGCTAGAATCGCCTAGGAGACAGACCTCTAGGTACGCTTCTGATGGAGTGTCGACAGTGATTCAACTGAGATGGAGAGCCCCAAGTGAGCAGAAGCAACACCACTCCAGAGACTAGGGTTCTGCGCTGAAGACAAAGGAGAAAACAAGCAGCGCACCAGCGTTCATCTCTCTCTGCTTCCTGACTGTGGCTCAGTGTGGTCAGTGCCTTCTGCTCCTGCACATGCCTTCCCTGCCGTGCTAGACTGCACTCTCCAACTGTGAGCCCGAGACCCCTGCCTGCCTGCCTGCCTGCCTGCCTTCTTTGCTTCCCTCTATTGCTTTGTCAGGTATATCACCACACAATGAGAAAGTAACTAACAAACATCATCAAGTCTCTGAAGAAAGGATCGCTTGTTTTATTTATTGTTGTATCCCCAAGTTCATCACAGAATCTACAATACTCTAGAACCTTAATAGTTGTTGAAATGCGTAATATGCTTAAGGAGCATTAGTTATTAATCCTGACAACAGGCAGGCTCAGATCATGGAGTATGAATGGCATTCAGAGAAAAAAGAAGCTTCCTTCTATCAAGAGGAAAACAAGAAAGTATTGGTAAACCACTGACACAGCACATGTCACCAGATTTACATTTCAGGAAGAGAGTGGACAACTTAGAGTAAGGAAATCAATATTGAAAGCAATCACAAAAGTCAAGTCAAAAGAGGGCATACACGTGCGGGTGGTGGTGGCAGGTATACCTTTAATCCCAGCACTTGGAGGCAGAAGCAGGTAGATCTCTGTGAATTCAAGGCCAACCTGGTCTACACAGAGTTCCAGGACAGCCAGGGCAACACAGAGAAACCCTGTCTCAAAAAACAAAACAAAACAAACAAACAAAAAAGGGAGGCATACACAAAATATCAGCAGGAACAGTGAAGGCAGAATTAATGCCAAGTGATACTCAAGAACATCCAATAGAATCCTGGCTAGTGACTGAACATGAGCCATGAAGAATAGGAAGGACAGAAATGCTTCTGAGTGAAGGATATATAAAAACAGGAAATTTACTTCTAAGCAGAAATACTTTGAAGAAACTGAATTGAAAGACTAAAACAGACTTCGGCTGAATGCAAGGTCAAGGGAAGGATTCTGAATGAAGCAGACCTGAATATCTTTATACACTGAGAAGGGACAGGAGAGACAGCAAGGCAATGTAAAGAAAAAGATGTCACCTACAAACAGTCATGGCTTCTGCAGTGCTGGAGACAAAGGACTCCTAGAGTACAGACAGGGAGGCTAGTCTTCAACAGAAGCAGAAAAGAAAGGACAGGCTAGAATACAGGCACTTAGTAGGGAACTGTACTTTAACTGGAAGGGGGTGTGTGATGGGGACACACCGATTTCTTGATGGCATAAGAAGAAACAGAATCTGATGAGTGAGGTTCTTAGGACTTAGGTGAAATATCTGGATGTAGGAAGGCAGACTTGAAATAGCTGCTGAGACAAACAGGAAAGAAACCTGACGAAAGCAGGGATACAAATGATATGGCATTTAAGGCCATAAACATAATCTCAGTTACCGACAGAGGAAATCCTAAGTTTGGATAATAGTTCACTTTGTTTTATGATTTTCTACCATCTTCTGGTTCACTTCTATGTCGAATCAAAGGAAGCTGACTAATGCTTGGGAATAAAGACAGACTAGGCTCAGGACAAGACAGTGAAGTTAGGAAAGAGCCAATGAACTAGGAAATGTGCAAAAGTTAAAAGTGCTGCTCACAGGGGAAAAAAGACAGGGTGATCATGTAAAAAGATGATCCATAAGGTAGTGGAGCGGAGCACTTCAGAGCAATGATAGCCAAGACTAATGGGAGTCGTGGGAGTTAGCCACTAAAGGATAAAAAAATCACAATCCCTCAGACTCAAGAGGGGAACTGGGATGTGTATGGTGTAAAACAAAATTAATGCCTGGAAAGATAACAGATTCCTTTAATTTTTTTTTCTAATCAACTTACCCGTAATGATTCCATATAGGATTTATGACAATCTATGTGTAACGTGTGGCCACAAGTTTGTACATAAACACCTCCTTCCCAGCCAATTGATACTGCCAAAAGGCAAGAACTCTTCAAAGAGAAAAAAAGGACAAAAGAAAATTAACTTTAAAGAATTATTAACATAAAAATGAATTATTAACATACTGAAATACATCCAACCAAAACTGGTTGTTTTCATGCATAGCCTAATACACAGGTTGTAAATTTATGATATAAATTTATATCTGACTAGACAGTCCTAAAGCAAGATCTTTAAAATGAGAATACTGTAAGTTTTAGTTTCCAAATATCTATGCTTACAATAAAAGAGAATAAACATCATAGACAATGTTTTTTCTATCTCATAACATACAGGCTCTCAATATTATAGTTCAGGGGCTGGGAGAATGGCTCAATTCATAAAGTGCCTTCCATAAAAACACAAGGACTTGAGTTTAGACTCAGTACCCATGTCAAAGGTAGGTTCATCAGTACATGCCTTACTTACACTGGGAAGATAGTTACAGGCAGATAGATCCCTGGAGCTCAACAGAATAGAAGAGCTCCACATTCAATGAGAAACTCTATCTCAAAACATAAGGTAGAGAGTGACTGAGGAAGGCACTCAACATCAACCTATAGACTGTAGACACATACACACATTCACATACAAAAACAGTATGGTGAGTACGAACTACACTGATATTGATCATTTTATATGCACTAAATAGCACTGCATAGCACTAACCTCTCCATTTCTAACATTAACAGTTTCTTTTCTGGAATGCAGATCTCCCTCTAACTGCCTTAATGTCAATCTCTCTTTAAGTTTCCATCCCCTGTTTTTCTTACACTTCCTTTGTTTACCCGCCCACTCAGGGGAGTGCTACTCTCCTGTCATTGAAACTGTGCCATCTAAGAAATTAGTTTGTAATTTCATCTATCCTGGGTGCCTCGCTGGAGGGAGGGAGGGAGGGAGGGAGGGAGAGAGGGAGGGAGGGAGGGAGAGAGGGAGGGAAAGTGGGTGGGTGGGTGGGTAGGTGGATGGGCAGGTGACAGATAGAAAGACAGACAAAGATAGATATAAATAGATAGGTAGGACTATATACATGTTTTTTTCCTAAGTCAGAAACCAGAAATTTCTAGTTTAGTGTTCCTCAGTTAACATAAAATCATTGTGGTAAAACTCTTATCATCCTCCCCATGAATCTTTCTCTTCCTCTTGGCTTAAAACTCCACAAGTACTTACTCACTGTCAAAAAAAAAAAAAAAAAACTAAGAGTCATTCTTTATCAATTCTTATTTACCTACACACCACAATATTAGTTCCCAATCTCTATCACATATTACATGCAAACCAAAGACTTCAAAATTCAATGCTCCTCCCTTTATCCTTTCTTCTCTCTTATTTTTATCATTTGGTCTGCCAAAAAGCATTTGGGACTAAGTCTGAATTCATCCCAAACAGCATTTGGGACTAAGTCTGAATTCATCCCAAACAGCATTTGGGACTAAGTCTGAATTCACCCTGTAAGATTTGTAATAAGACAGGCAGAGATATGAGGCACAAGGGACAACATGGGTGACAGTCACATGATCAAATATTTGACAGCTGTCATAAAAATGTTTCCACATGCTTAACAGATAGTGTAAATCTTTCCATTTTTAATGTTAGAAAGAAATTTATATATCATAACACAAGGTAACCTAAATGTTCTTTAAATCCAATGTTCCAATAGTAAATCAAAATTCTTCATGAGAACACAGAAGTTGAAAATACTACACAGGAGTTGGCAAGATGGCTCAGCAGGTAAAGTACTTGGCATGCAAGTGTGAGGACCAGAGTTCAATCCCCAGAACCCACAGTGGAAAGAAGACAACTGACTCCCCCAAAGTCTGACCTCCTCAAAAGTGATGGGATGTACACACACATATACATACAGACATTTAAAAAACCATAAAGACAAGACTGCACAGTAAAAACTGCCTCCCCAGATAGAGTGTGCAGAAGCATAAACCAAACACTCACAGCAGGTAAGCAAGGTTCTACTGTTACAAATCAGAAAAACAAAACAGGAGGCCTACTCATCTCTGTTCTATGTTTTTGGAGACCCTTAAAATAGAAACAGATTTGAGGGCTAGATCATTCCGAGTCAGTGAGCAGCCAGTTAACAAGCACACTGCTCTCTTTGGCCCAGTATTATAAAGACGGGAGTAATCTTAATTCTTAGTAACAGGAGCTAGTTGTTTTGTTTATCAAGGACTTTTGAGACAGGGTCTCATGTAGCCCAGTCTGTTCGTGACTCACTATGTGGTCCAGGATGACCTTAACCTATTGATCCTCATACTTCCACCTTCAAAGTGCTAGAATTACAGGTATGCCCCCAGCCCCTGGTCTGTGGTTAGCTTAAAAACAGGAGATAGTAGTAACTCTTATGTAACAGAGGTCTCCTTTGAGTTTGCTAGAGCCAAAAGCACAGGAAAACTGTCATGAGAAAATACTTTAGAGAGATTTCAACTCTATGTCCACTCATTGCTGTGCTAAGTGCTTACCACTTGTCCTCCTAAGTTAGTATTGGTGAAAACCCATACAGTAAACAGTGCTGTCTCTTTTTATAAGACAAGAATAAACCACTATTAAGGTCATTAAGTTATAAGCAATAGAGGCCAAAGTCCAAAGCTAACTAGCCCCAAGGCTCAGGTTCCTGCCTTCATTGTGTCACATTGGCCATGGGTTTCTACAGTGAACATATGCACTATTTTACAAGAATCAATTTCGGTACCTAAATTTTGTAACATGCGCAGCTTAATTCTATGATCCGTATCAATGCCAAGTAAGTTATTCTTCTACCCACGCAGTCTGTTCTAGCCAAAACTCCTGTCCTCTACTTTAAAGTCTTTCAATAAGAAATCCAGGAAGCATCTATACCCCAGAGACCAAGGGCTACCTAACCCTGAGGGAGGATATAAAACCAATATAGGCCCTGATTTTCAAAGGCACATAGTGCATGGAACACACCATAAACCTACTATGTAAGTACACAAAAATCATGCTATCTATCAAAAGAAAAATCTAACAGTCGTTAACATAGGAACACAACAGTCCAGTCAGTTCAGAGCCTTTTATTTAACAACAAACAAACAAAACACTTTATCTTGAAATGCCTTATTTTGGTTTAGAAAGAGATACCCAATCAATCTTCTTTTATTAGATCTCTTCTCCATAATTATCAAACTGTGTTCTTTTTTTTTTTTTTTTTGAGACAGGGTTTCTCTGTGTAGCTTTGCACCTTTCCTGGATCTCACTCTGTAGACCAGGCTGGCCTCGAACTCACAGAGATCCGCCTGGCTCTGCCTCCCAAGTGCTGGGATTAAAGGCGTGCATCACCACTGCCTGGCCTGTGTTCTATTTTGATTGAATTAAAAAAAACTTTTCAGGACTGCGATATGGCTCAGCAAGCATTGAAGGCCACAGTTCGGATCCCCACAGGAAAGCCAGACAGGTACTACAGCCAGCTGAGCACCACGTGTATGCCTGGTGTCTGCAGACGTCAGAGGAGCATGTCAGATCTTCTAGCGTTGGAATTATATGAAGTTGTAAGCTACTATGTGGATCTAGGAATTGAACCTGGGTCCTCTGGAAGAGCAGTCAGTGCTCTTAACTGCTGAACCATTTCTCTAACCCTCAAATAAGTGTTTTCAAGAAAAATTGTTGGTAAGATTATGCTAAGACCTTTTTTGTGTGCACTGTTTTGAATATTTATTTTTATTTATGTGTATGTGTCTATGAATGTATATGTGCCTCATGTGTACAGATAGCCATGGAGACCAGAAGAAGGGTACGGGATTTTTGGAGCTGGAATCAGAGGCCAGCTGATTTGTGTGCTGGGAATTAAATTCAGGTCCAGCAAACACTCATAACCCCTGAGTCATCCATCTTTCCAACACTCTGTTTTGTAAAATTTTGTTGCTACCTTATTAGACTCATTTTTGTTATAATACTTTGCATTTTATTTGAACCACTTTAAAGTAAATGTACAAAGGTGAATGTCAAAACCAAATAGAACCTTTTTTTGCATGTGTGATGTGTGGTGTTTATGTGTCTAGCTAATCAGCTTCCCTGAAGGCTCTTGCCTCTTCACAGCAATAGAAAAATAACTAATACACTCATAAACACAAAACAAAATAATTTTTTTTAAAAAACTTCTTAAGGGAAGAATAGACTCCCAAGTTGTCCTCTGACCTCTACAAACACATCATGGTCTGCATGCCCTACCACACACACATCATGTGTGCTCTTAAACACACTAATAATACAGATATCAATAAAACATATAAACGTAATACTTTAAAAATAACCATAAATTCACTTTTGAAACTCTGAAAATAAATAGAGCCATGATCCTCCATTATCTTATCCAAATTGCATTCTAAGGCCTGCTATGAGATGTCCTAATTAGGCACCCTAAATATTATAAGGTTCACTTCATATTTATGTTGACTACCCCACAGGGCTACAGTTGAAAGGACCATTTGAACCCTTCACAGGTAAGGAAATTGAGGGTTAGTATGTTTGGCCACACACACATAGCTCAGAAATGGCATGACCAGAGCAAAGCCCATTTGTTTCTGGACTATGACTCGTTCTCTGTAGACCAGGCTGGCCTCAAACTCACAGAGATCCACCTGGCTCTGCCTCCCAGTGCTAGGATTAAAGGCGTGCACCACCACCGCCCATGGACTCATTTTAATGTACACAATGCCTCCCTGACCAGAGCCCTGAGTTCCTCCTGAAGCCATGAGAAACCTCACTTTCATGGACTGTGGGAGCAAACTGCTGTCAGTTACTGTTGACTATAAGGAAGCAGCGTGTCTTGCGTCTGTGCTACTGACATCGCACATCTCAATCAACAGATTTGCAGGCAAGAAAGATCTATTTGGAAAACAATCAAAACAATAATCTATAGTTAACTAAAAACAAAACTTTACCTTATAAATATTTTAAACTGTTGTATGTTTATCAAATTCAGAATTTATTAGGTTCAATCTACAAAAGGAAGGGGATCTTATTTGATAATCTCCTCAAAAAAATATCAAACTTGATACAGCAATTTTACTTTTTTTCTTTCAGTGCTGGAGATAGAAGCCATGGCCGCACACATGGAAAGAAAGTGCTTTACTTTACTGATCTTCAAAAGAAGTTAACAATGCTGTTAAGTTGACCTTTAAAGTCTTGGGACGTTCCTGAGTGCGAGAGCTTACAGTTGCAGAGAGGCTGGAAAAGAATCCACCAAGCTCACAGGAAGTGAGAGAAGACAGTCTCTCTGTTACATTTTAAAAGTACCACATGGAAATTCTATTGTGCATCTTTACACAAAGGTAAAAAACCTGCATAAAATATTCATACACTATGTAAATTATTTTAAGAGTTAATACTTATTATTTCATTAAAGTAAATTATGTAGACTTCACAATAAGCAACATTTAAAATGCACATCACAGTTTTTCGAGACAGGGTTTTTCTGAGTAGTCCTGGCTGTCCTGGAACTCAGAACTGTAGACTAGGCTGGCCTCGAACTCAGAGAGCCACCTGCCTGTACCTCCCAAGTACTGGCATTAAAGGTGTGTGCCACTACTGCCGGGCTGGCTGCATGATATTTTTATTAACAGATTTCTATTATGTCACTACCCACATATCAATTATTGTTATTATTTTTCTACCAAACTTCATGGTTTGAAGTCAAAATGCCATTTTAATGGAAGAAAATAATATAAAATTCTGGAGGCAAATCATCATCAATATTGCCATCAAAATTACTATACAAGGGGCTAGAGAGATGGCACAGCTGCTAAGAGAAGTTGTTGCTCTTATAGAGTGCCTAGGTTCAGTTCCCAACACGCACATGGTGTCTCACAACCATCTACAACTCCAGATCTGATGCCCTCTTATGACCTCCAAAGGCACCAGGCACACACAGTGCACTTACATTACATGCAGGCGAAACAGATATACACATAAAACATAGATAGATAGATAGATAGATAGATAGATAGATAGATAGATAGATAGATAGATAGACAGAAAGATAGATAGATAGATAGATAGATAGATAGATAGATAGATAGATAGATAGATAGACAGACAGACAATGCTATCCAGGTGCTGGGGATATAAATCAGTGGTAGAACTCTTGCTAGGCTGGTGTAAGACCCTAGGTTAAATCCCAAGCACCATTTAAAAAAAATTGAAATTGCTTTATAATTAAAATACTTACATCTTTAAAATAACGCTGCAATAAAGAAAGCCTCACATCATGAACTGCTGCACATGTGTCCCAGGGGTAAATCTGTTCCTCCTCAGTGATTGGTAACTTTTTTGGCTCAGCATTGTCCCGGCACTGCCCTAAAACTAAGTAACAATAGAGACAAAAGTTCATTAAATAACATAAAGAACTAAATAACAACCCAGGTTATTCACCACAACAACCAACATAAATTCAAAATTTTTCAAACATTTTTAAATATCAAAAATTAAAATTCTATTTAAGTATCAAGCATCAATGTTTAAATCTCTTATTAAAATATTCTGAAGGCCTTAATTTAAAAAAAAAAGAGTCGCGCCGGGCGGTGGTGGCGCACGCCTTTAATCCCAGCACTCGGGAGGCAGAGGCAGGCGGATCTCTGTGAGTTCGAGGCCAGCCTGGTCTACAGCGCGAGATCCAGGAAAGGCGCAAAGCTACACAGAGAAACCCTGTCTCGAAAAACCAAAAAAAAAAAAAAAAAAAAAAAAAAAAAAAAAAAAAAAAGAGTCGCCGGGCGGTGGTGGCGCACGCCTTTAATCCCAGCACTCGGGAGGCAGAGCCAGGCGGATCTCTGTGAGTTCGAGGCCAGCCTGGTCTACAAAGTGAGTTCCAGGAAAGGCGCAAAACTACACAGAGAAACCCTGTCTCGAAAAACCAAAAAAAAAAAAAAAAAAAAAAAGAGTCATGCCAAGCCTGGTGGCACATACCTTTAATCCTGCACTTGGGAGGCAGAGGCAGGCGGATCTCTGTGAGTTTGAGGCCAGCCTGGTCTACATAGTGAGTGAGTTCCAGGATAGCCAGGACTATGTATGTAAAGAGACCCTGTCTCAACAAAACAAAACAAAAAGATAGTGTTTTAGTTGTCAAGTTCATAAGTAAGGGCCCAAATATGATAGCATTTATTTAAAATAATATTTAGGTGTGGTGGCACATTCTTTTAATCTCAGCACTTGAGAGGTAGAGGCAGCAGAATCTCTGTGAGTTCAAGGTTGGGCTACAAAGTGAGACCCTGTCACAATAATAAAAATGAAATATGAGTGTGAATGCATGGTGGATGATTTCCTAAGTCTGTCACTTTCAAAAACAAAACTAGAAACAGTGACTTTCCCATATCAACCTACCTCATTTTTAAACATGCTATTATTAAAAGGAAGCAGAGCTGCTTGGAGAAAGCAATGACCCAAGGTTGGACAAAAGCATGAGGTAAGCCTGACTTACATGTGACAAAGAGACATGTGCCATCACTGAGGAGATAACCTATAAGGACCTAGGGAAGTTTGGACAAGCCAAATTAAAGAAATTTAGCATCAGAGAGAATGACGCCAGTATCAGATGTTATACTCACAACTCAGTCAAGAAACACCCAGTAAAAGATAAAAGGCCAATGGGGTAAAGTCTCAATGTGTCACCTTCTGGTTACCTGCCACCTAGTGATGGGCATCACCTAGGATGGAGCACCCCTAAAGCAATGCCATCAGAAAGAACATGCTGTGTAATACCCTTCTCCAAAATGTTTACTCTGAACCTCACAGTAAGAAAACAATCACACAAATCCACATGTTCCGCCTATGAAACAGCTGATCTGGAGAGACTGTTTTAAATTAAAGGAGACACAAATGACCACCAAAGAGAAGAAATACAAGCTATACAAGATACTATTGGTTCCTACCACAAAGAAATGATGGTTAAGTGAGGTGAAAGGTATATCAGTTAGCTGTACATACTCACTCTATAATATATGCATGTATCAAAACATCACAACTATTAGTCACATAAACAAAAAGCAAAAAATTCAGATAATTGGGAGAATTTGAATATAGACATAATATATAATATTAATTTTAATATATAATATTAATTTTAAATTTACTGAGTATGATAGTAGTGCTGTTATTACATAAAAGAGTGTCCCTGATTTTCTTCTGGAAAAGGATGTTCACGCTCACATGTCTATGTATACATGTGCTTTCTGGGGGTACAAAGTATCAACTGCGGCAATATGGAAACAACTAGTAGCAGGTAAAAGTTATTCAATTTTCTATAGACAAAAAACTTCAAGAAAAAATTTGAGAAGACAGACATAAATATGACAGGAGGGAAAAACTAATGCCATAATTTTAAGTATAAAACATCAAAAACCGCCGGGCGGTGGTGGCGCACGCCTTTAATCCCAGCACTCGGGAGGCAGAGCCAGGCGGATCTCTGTGAGTTCGAGGCCAGCCTGGACTACCAAGTGAGTTCCAGGAAAGGCGCAAAGCTACACAGAGAAACCCTGTCTCGAAAAACCAAAAAAAAAAAAAAAAAAAAAAAAAATCAAAAACCAAAAGGACTACAAACACAGACGAGAATATCACACAGTACACACACTTTCCAAAATACTACAGCACCACAGTTTGTGTGTGTTTGCTTTTAATGTGTCACTGAAATAAGAATGGCATTTTTTAAAATGCATTTGCAGGGGAAAGCTGCTTCTGAGGATGGGAATCTAGGGTCTATCAGGGTGCAGCTGAGTTTTGGAAAAACTTAAAGTCACTGTGGAAATAAAGCAAAGAATCAAGGGGATTCTCACAGTTGAAACAGCACAATGTATAATCCTCTTAACACACTCCCAAATTCACTCGCTAGAATTTTGACGAAGGCTTGGGAATACTAACCTCACATGGTATTTTTGAAAATGTTTCTTCTTCTGTATTTTTTGGACAAGTTTCAGATGGCTTGGTATTAATTCTTTTAATATTCAACAGAATTCACTACCCTGTACTTGGTTGACAGGGTTTTGATCTTGCTGCCTCCACATCTCCTGAGTGCTGAGATTACAGGGATGCACCATCACTTCCTGTTTATAAATTCAACTCAGAGTTCTGTGCATGTAAGCATGTATTCTACCAATCAAGCTGCACCCTGAGTTTAAGCCTTTCGTCTTCAATCTACTTGTATCTTTAAGTCTAAAGTGAATTTCTTTTAAAAAAAAAAATTTATTTTTACATTATGTGCATTGGTGTTTTGCCTGCATATACGTCTGGGTAAGAGTGTAGGATCCCCTGGAAATGAAGTTACAGACAGTTGTGAGCTGCCATGTGGGTGCTGGGAATTGAACTCAGGACCTCTGGAAGAGCAGCCAGTGCTCTTAACCACTGAGCCATCTCCCCAGCCCTAAAGTGAATTTCTTATCCATAGCATACAGTATGGTCACGTTTTAAATCTGTCAATCTCTACCTTCTAACTAGAAAATTAAATTCATTGTATTTCAAGTGATTACTGACAAAGAACTTGATGCTGCAATTATGCTACTTGTTTTCTGTTTGTTTCTTCATTCATTCATTACTGCTCTCTTCCACAATTAATTTCTAGTGTGGGATTTTGAGTCCTTTCCCACTTCTTTTAATATGGATTTGTTATTATTATTTTGCTGAGGACGTTGTTTTTGTGGTTACCTGGGCAATAGAATTAACATCTTCACTTTGCAATAGTGAATTTTGAATTAATATCTACTTAGTTTCGATAACATATAAACCTCTTTCCCATTCCATCCTCCACCTTTGCCTCTATGTTTGTGTAAATGCCTACACTTTTCATGTGAGAAAACACTAACACTTGGTTTAAAATCCAGATACACAGTTCTTTTCAGACTCATTTCTTCACATATCCTGTTGCAGGAGGACTAAACCAATCAAGAACTGTCTAAGAACTATTACTACTTCAAAATACCTCAGAATGGGAAAGCAAGGACAACGTTCAGACAAATTCTTCCAATTTTTAAAATATTTTAAAAGACAGATTGGCAAACAGCAATCTGCATGCTGTGTCAAGAACTACTTCTGCATGCTCTTTTAAGAACCAAAAAAACCAAAGCACAACTGGCAGGACATGCCGTATGTAATTAGAATATTTAAACAAACAATGATTGACTTCAGAGGCTTACAGATTTTAGAAAAGTTAAATTAACAAAAAAACTGAACTGTAATATTAGCTTTCATTTAATACACATAGTTGTCTGTTATAGATGCCATTATCTAAAATGTTTCTGTCAAAAGTTTCTTTGAATTCACCTGATGATGCTTGTAACAGCACAACCAGTCCTGTAGGTCTGTCTTCAGAGGAAGGACCACTCTGTCCACAAATAACACAGTCATACACAGCCTCAGAAACTTGCGGTTCTGCTGTGGTAATTTCCATAGGAATATCATTCTCAGGAGAATCTGGAAGGGAAAGCTTTAGTTCTTAGAAGAAAAGTCCCTTTTCAATAAACTCTCCCCCCAAAGATCTACTTCAAATACTTTTAAAGTTAAATACTAACAAAGTTGTATCATAATATAACTACCTATTCAAGTAAAATGTTAGCTCTAAGAAAGACCAAAACTGTGAAGTTGATAAAAAAAAAAATGTTGAGCAATATATGATTCAATATTTTGATGTTGTACAAATTATGGATAGAAATTGATACTAAAAAAAAATGGAAACAAAAATATCTATGTAAGGAGCTGGAGAGATGGCTCAGCAATTAAGAGCACTGGCTGTCCTTCCAGAGGTCCTGAGTTCCCAGCAACCACACGGTGGCTCACAACCATCTGTAATGGGGTCTGATGCCCTCTTCTGCCACGAAAGCATACATGCAGATAGAGCATTCATATACATACATTAAAAGTCTTCTTAAAAATCTGTGTAAGAGAAAATTTTAATTACATTTTAAGGAACAAATAGATCATTTGTTTTAATTTACTTTGAGGTTCTGAAGAGAAGAAATTTACAAGATAGCAATTCTTTAAAAATTGGTAGTAGTATATACTAGGGGATAATAGAGGAAAATTTGCTTCCTAATTCTCTATTTCAGTAGTATCTCTCAAGTAATAGTCATCAATGTTTATATATGGAAATCATTGTATATTCTTATATATTAATAAACGGTACAGAAAATAACAGCGATCTGTTAATATATCATTAACAATAAAAAATAAAGACATACCAGCTGACACAGAAGGATAAGTATTAGGTATTTTTTCATATGTACAGAAAACAATAAACTTAGAAGATGATATTCTAAAAGTAGAGGAAGTGTAATAGGAAAAGGAAAGGGGGAAGGAAAGCATAAATATATTTTTAAAAGACTATTCACAGATCTACTATCATATAGGAAAATGGTATTTCTTCTCATTATAAAAATCCTAAAGCCAATATGAACTGAATTAAAAGGTAAGCATGATTTTTAAAAATACTAATGTGATGGCACAAAGAGACACCCAAAAGTGTTTTAAAAAATCATTATAAGGATCTTAGGCTAACTTCAGAGAAGAGCATCAAAATAAATAATCAAATACTTACTGACAGATCTGACACATGTGAGGGACAGATTCATGGAGGACAAAGCGGGCTCTTTCTCACCACTGCCTTTGTTTGACCGCAAAATGGCTATGATAAAGATCTGAGCCGAGGCAGGTGAGATGGCTCAATGGGTAAGAGGCCTGACAACCCAAGTTCCATCCCCAGAACCCCCATGGTAGAAGTAGAGACCTGACTCCACACAGTTGTCCTCTGACCTCCACATGAACTGTGACAGTGGCTCATCTGTACCCATGTGCACACACCATAATTAAACAGTTACTCTGATCACTCCATTACTCTACTATTTAAATAAAGACTGTATATTATCTGTACTATTTAAAGCTGCTGAAAGTTTAAACCAAATTATCTCTATAAATAATAACTAATTGTGAGAGGTTCAAACTAAACTTTTGACTTACCAACATCCATTGCAGTTTCCATAAAACTTTTCTGTCGTGAGGCAAACTCTGCAAGCAATTTCTGCTGCCTTTCTCTAGCCTTCTGTCGCCTAAGAGAAATGAAATTTAAAGTACATGGTGTGTTCAACACTGATCTACAGCCTGTCAGGAGTATACGACGAACGAATGGCCACACAATTAAGAACAACCTGTTTTGTATATTACATATTAAATATCATGTAAGATTTGAATGTCCCTAAAATAATTCTATCCCTTCCAAAAGACTTCAAACCCACTGTTTGCATAAGTTTAAAAAATAAAGGCAGTATCTAGAGTATGAAACAATGAATGAAGTTGATAGAAAATCCTAAAGATTCTACCAGGGAACTCTGACAGCTGATAAACACTTTCAGCAAAGTTGCTGGATACAAGAATAACTCAAAAAAAAAAAAAAATCAATAGCCCTCCTATATAAATGACAAACAGACTGAGAAAGAAATCAGGGAAACAACACCTCTCACAATAGCCTCAAATAATATAAAATATCTTGGGATAACTCTAACCAAGTAAGTGAAGTTCTTGTCATACAAGCCTTTGAAGAAAGAAATTGAAGAAGATATCAGAAGATGGAAAGATCTCCCATGCTCATGGATCAGTAGGATTAACATAGTAAAAATAGTCATCCTACCAAAAGCAATCTCAAATTTGCATGTAGAAGAATGTGAATAAATCTACATTTATCACCCTGCATAAAACCAAGTCCAAGTGGACCAAAGACCTTAAAAGAAAACCAAACATGCTGAACCTGATAGAAAAGGAAGTGGGGAATAGTCTTGACTGCACTGGCACAGGAGACAACTTGCTGAGCAGAGCACCAATAGCGAAAGCACTAAGATCAACAATTAATAAATGGGACCTCAAGAAATGAAACTGAAAAGTTTCTGTAAGGCAAAGGACATCACCAATTGAACAAAACGGCAGCATACTAAAAGGAAACAGATTTTTACCAACTCCACATCTGATAGACGACTAATTTCCAAAACATATAAAGAACTCAAGAAACTAAGTATCCAAAAAACAAGTAACCCAATTAAAGAGAGTAGTACAGATCTAAAATAAAATTTTCATTATAGGAAACTCGAATGGATGAGACACACATAAAGAAATGCTCAACATTCTTAGCCATCAGGTAAATGCAAATCAAAACAACTCTGAGATTCCATCTTACACCAGTCAGAATGGCTAAGATCAATCACACAAGTGACAGCTCATGCTGGAGAGGATGTGGAACAAGGGAAACACTCCATTGATGGTGGGAGTGCAAACTTGTAGAGCCACTATGGAAATCAAAAATGCAGTCCCTCAGAAAGTTGGGAATCGATCTACCTCAAGACCCAGCTATACCACTTTTGGGCATATAACCAAAAGACAGCCTGGGCGGTGATGGTGCACACCTTTAATCCCAGCACTCAGGAGGTAGAGCCAGGCAGATCTCTGTGAGTTCAAGGCCAGCCTGGTCTACAGACCGAGATCCAGGATAGGCACCAAAACAACACAGAGAAACCCTGTCTCAAAAAATGGAGGAAAAAAAAAAAGGCAAAGGAAACTCCATCCTACCACAAGGACACTTGTTTAACCATGTTCACAGCAGTTGTATTCATAATAGCAAGAAACTGCAAACAACTTAGATGTTCCTCAACCAAAGAACAGATAAGGAAAATATGGTACATTTACACAATGGAGTATTACTCAACTATTAAAAAAAAAATGACATCACAAAATTTGCAGGCAAATGGATGGAACTAGAAAAAAATCACCCTGAGTAAAGTAATTCAGAACCAGAAAGATAAATATGGTATGGACTCTCTTATAAGTGGATATTAGCCTAATTAAATAATAACCAAGCTATAATCCATAGACCTAGAGAGGTTATGTAAAGAGAAGTCTAGGAAGAGACACAGGAAACTCCCTGGGATAGAGAAATAGAATAGACTCCATGTACTGGGGATGGGAGCAGGGAGTGGAGAGCAGGTGGTGGGAGAGATTGGGTAGAGGGAGGAAGTTTGGGGAGAAATGGTGGAATTGGGTAGTGCAGAAACAGTGCAGAGGAAACTTCCTTGAATCTATGAAGGTGATCCTAATGACTCCTAGTAATGGTGGATTCAGAGTCTCCACTGGCCATCTCAAGGTTTCCAGTGGTGCAACTAGGGTGCATTCAATTGAGTTGTTGGCCAAAAGGGTCCCATGAAAATCCCCAAACAACTCAGGCTGTTGCTAAGATTACTTTGTGCAAAGTAAAAGATGATGAGTCCTGAAGTTAGCAAAGAACAGAAACATCCTAAATCCAAGAATAATTATTTCTGGTTGCAAGCAATAAAAAAATAAAGTAGGACTGTACGTATGAATACAAAAATAAAAGTGAACTTGTAACGACATGGGCTTCCCCTGATTGTATTATAGAAACAATACTACTACCATAAAATTGTACTTCTACTAAGGAAGGTTAAAATAATAATTTTATCAAGGAGGATAAGGAAGAAAAAAGTTAAAATGGTAAGTTGTTTATTGGGCAAGACAGACAATTGTTTAAGTTTGTGTGAGCATAAACAGAAACTGATTAAAATTTGTGATACAAAGCTCACAGTAATACAATATACTGCACACTTCCTTCTAATATCAATTTACCATTAAGCACTATGAAGTCACATATTATGGTAAATGGAGACCATGCACAGTCATTTCCATGGAAATCTAAAAGCAGTTTTCTGTTGATCTGAAATGAAGCAAAGATATAATATATGGCCCTCAAAAGATGAACTGCTCATAGCAGTTTTGAGATCCCTCAACCACACCCCTGTCCAATCAGTAAAGGTAATCAAGACCACTTACAGAGAAAGGACTACGGCACTGGAAAAGTTACACAGTTTTGCCAATGTTTAAAAGATTTCTGTTTACTGTGTAGATAATTTAAGAGCTACATAAGAAAATTTGCTTTGTTGTTTTATATCTACATCTCTTTTGCATTGTTTTTTGAGTCAAATATTTAATTTGAACCAAATATTTATTTTTGAGTCAAAAATTTAACCTGAATATTATCTGGGTTAATCATTTATCTTATTCATCAAACTTAATTCTCAATAACATTGATCATTTCAAAAAAATAAATCGGGGGCTGGAGAGATGGCTTAGAGGTTAAGAGCACTGAATGCTCTTCCAGAGGTCCTGAGTTCAATTCCCAGCAACCACAGGGTGGCTCACAACCATCTGTAATGAGATCTGGTGCCCTCTTCTGGCCTGCAGTCATACATGCTGTATACATAATAAAAATAAAATCTTAAAAAAAAAATAAAAATAAAATAAATCTACCCACCCACTGAACATGAAGGGAGACTCCGTATTTTTCACTGAAGAATAAAATATATAAAAGTCCAGAATGACTCTAACAGCATCAGCTTAAAACTGTAAGTAAAAGAATGAACTCAAGGCTAGAGAGATGGCTGAACAGTTAAGAGCACTGACTGCTCTTCCAGAGGACCCAGGTTCAATTCCCAGCACCCACATGGGAGCTCACAACTGTCTGTAACTCCAGTTCCAGAGGATCAGACAACCCTCACACAGACACACATGTATGCAAAACACCAACGCACATTTAAAAAAAATAAACTCATAGTTTTGAATACATAAGGACAAGCCAAAAAAAGAGTCTTCTCTTTCTTCAGCCCCTAATGCAAAAAAAGACTCACACATAAATTTTTCCAGTTCTATTCACTAAGAGGACCTGAAAATAACTATATTTCATTAGAAAAAGTACAAGGATTACAGTTTCTAAATCCCATTCTCTAGTAAAAGTAACAGAACTCCATGAGAAATGGCTAGCTTCCCATGTGCAAGATGAGCCTGGAAGATCTCTCTGCCTACAAAGAGGAGTATGTTCAATGAGTGATAAGAACCGCTCAAAGGGGATAAAGATCTTAGCATTAAGGAACTCTTAATGGCTAAACTTGGAACATCTAATCATCAGAATGAATATAAACTCATAAACTAAAACAAGACCTTCATGAGTCCATGACTACTGAAAATAAATGAATAGTGCCTTCAAAGGTGATAAATAGGAAATTACAGAACCTCAAAGTATCACTCTACTACAAATGATGTACTAATCACAAAAAGGAGTAAGGTAAACAGACAGTGCAGAAGTCTGGCAGGCAACCCTCTAGCCAACAGTCAATTGCAAACACCACTAACAAAACCAATGGAAACCAAGTGACCTGGTGGAAGCAGCAACATCTCACCAATCTTCCTGCCAGGTGACAGACAAGCCCATGGTGAGGCACAGTCTACAATGATACCACTGTCCTAACCCTTCACAGGTTCTAAGGTCAGGAAAATAATGGAAAGATGGAGAAACTGTTCCACTTTGAAAGAGACCACAAAGATACAACTAAATTCAGTGAGCAAACTGCAGACTGGATGTTTCTTTGCTGAGAAACTTAAAACTGTTTAAACATGAGATCATACTTAAATACAAGGCTAACTCCTTAATCTTGTAGTTCTTTCTGCTGTGATTATATAAGAAAAGGCTTTTACCTCTAGGAACTACACACTAAAGAACCTTCAGCAAGTTCCTGGTACTGTCCTTAAACCATTTCTTTACATTTAAGATTACTTTATATTTTTTGGTTGTGAGCCTAGCCTTTAATGGCTGAGCCATCTCTCCAGCCCAAGATTACTTTAAAATAAAAGCTCATAAAAATTTCAGTGTATCCTCAAAGAAGAAATGTTGTCACTAAGGGATATAAATAAAATTATTGTGTGGATGCTCAAAGCACTCTAAGAGTAATGTAGAAATGTTTTGATAGACAGTAACTTTGGTCAATCTATGTGTGGTCTCTCTTATCACTACTAGGTAAGCTCTCAAGTTTCCGGATGCTTCTTTCATTAATGCCACTCTACATCTCACTTCTAGGCATATACACCTAGAGTATGTGTGCCAGTAAAATAATAGTCCAAGTAACAAATCTGTATCTCAAACATAAGAGCATCTCTGGTATAACTAAAATCAAAATGCATTTCTCAGATGCAGGAGAGATGGCCCAGTAACTAAGAGCATTCGTTGCTCCTGCAGAGGATCTGGGTTTGGTTCCCAACCACCATGTGGCAGCTCACAACCATCTGTAACTCCTATTTCAGGGGATCCAACACGCTCTTCTGGCCTCCACAGGTAGCAGGCACACACATGGTACACAGTCATACATAGACCCATGCACATAAATTAATTGAATCTTGTTTTAATATGTTTATCAGCTTTCTGTGAACCAGCTTTAAAACAATCTGTATTATTGCTTTCTAAATTAGGCACACATGTCAATAGGGGCCATTAACAAATGACAGGTTCTGGTAGATTCAGTACATTTCAGAATTATCCTAGAGGCTGAGGACCCTGAAGTAGCAATTATTACAACGGTCTAAGACCTCCATTTGTACCTTGTTTTCTTTCTATGGAATCAGTCTGTTATGGAAATGAAGTCAGGTTTTTTACAGGCGAGAATGGTCCAATATTAAGTTTATAAACTGTCTGTCTTGGTCATGAAACTTAATCCAAAACAGAAGAGACAAGAAACACAGCAGGATTCAAACTTATCTCAATCCCTTAACTGTTTGCTGTAGAATTAGTTCCAAATGTTCATCAATAACATCACTGATGAAAGGAATCTCCTTTGTTTTTCTTTTTTCTTTTTTTTTCCTGTGTATGTGTGTGTTGTATGTGGTATATAGTAATCTTTTTTAATTTTTATTTTCACATTTTTGTAGTGCTGGGGCTTAAGCTCAACACCTCCTGGATGTTAGGCATGAGCCCTACCACTGAGCCATATCCCCAGTTCCTACAGCATTATTAATTAAAACGACTTTTGTAAAAATAATATCTAAACTATGTCTTCTAGTATCATATCTATTATTAGCAATAATTACAAAATACTCCTAAGCAAATAAACGACTGATTCACTGCAAGTTTGCCTTTTTAAAAAAGAACAGCCTATTATATAATCAGGAGGACAGGCCTCCAATTTAAAGAGATTAGCAGAAATAAGTTTCATCTCATTTTCAATTTTCCCCTTTAAATGCCCTTTAAATTACACATTAGTTCTTTATAATTGGTATTCGTAAAGTACAGTACCATGAGAAAGAAATAGAAATGCTTCTAATTATTAATCTACTTTATCCCTTTGTGGGTCTTGTGGTTTGTTTGTGGTTTTGTTTTTGGTGTGTACACATGCATGCAGGTGTGGGTGGTAGCAATGGGGACTTGCTTTATCATTTCCACCCTGTTTGCTTGACACAGGGTCACTCACTGAACCAGAAGTTCGCTGTCTCAGCTAGATACTCTGGGCAGTGAGCTCCAAGGGAGTCACAGGCAGGCACAGCCAGGCCCAGCTTTCTCTGCAGGTGCTGAGCACTCAGCTCTTGTGCTTACATAGTAAGTGCACTTACCCAGCTGCCACCTCCCCAGCCCCTATGTACATTCTTAATGTATACTGTCTCTAAACACAATTTTTCTTGCACTAGAGATGAAGTTCAACCATATATGTGACTAAAATGGCTTCTCGTACAGTTATTACAGGATGAGCTCCTTCAAACCTAGCAAATCACATAGGACTGCCAAACTTATCTGAACTCATAACACCAAACAATCTTGATACAGGTTTTCCTTTCTGGCCTCTTACATCTTCTTTAATGCCACTTTTACTAGTTAGTTTTAATTATCAACTTTACACAGTCTAGAGTCACCTGAGAAGGGGGCCTCTGTTGAAAGATTGCCCAGATCACACTGGCCTACTGCCGTGTTTGTGGGGAATTGTCTTGATTGTTAGCTGATGTAGGTGGGTCCAGCACACTGTGGCTACCACCATTCCCTGGGAATGTAGCCTTGGGCTACATATAAGAGAGCCAGCTAAGCAAGAACCTGTGAATGAGCAACAAGGAGCAGTCCTCCATGGTTTCTGTAACTTCAAAACCAGGGGATCGGATACTGAGAACCTCTTCTGACTTCCATATGCAGCAAGCATACATGTCCTGCAGGCAAAACACTTACACATAAAATGAATAAATCTAATTTAAAAATTTTAACTTTAAAAAATTAGGAAACAGCCGGGCTGTGGGTGGTGGTGCACGCCTTTAATCCCAGCACTCAGGAGGCAGAGGCAAGTGGATCTCTCTGAGTTCGAGACCAGTCTGGTCTACAGAGTGAGTTCCAGAATAGGCAGAGCTACACAGAGAAACCCTGTCTCAGGGGGAAAAAAAAATAGGAAACAAATGTTGGCAAAAGAAAAATTTAAGAAACATTGCTTTCTCTAATAATTGACAATCATATAGTAATAAACACAAGTACCAAAAATTCAAATAGCTGGATTTCTGTTTTAAGAAAAACTTAAGGGCTAGTGAGATGGGTCAGCAGGAAAGACCCTTGCAACTAAGCCTGAGGACCTAAGTTCAATCCCCAGGACCCACAAGATGGAAAAAGAGAATAGACTTCCAAAGGTTGTCCTCTGACCTTACATGTATGTTGACATGTACACATGCATGCATGCACACACAAAAAAATAAATGTTTTTTTTTAAAGACACATCTAAAATACTTCTATTTTTATTTGAAGTTGTTAGAGCTTTTTTTAGCAGCAAGAAAATTCTGAGGTACCACAGCAATAATGGTATTAGTAATGTTTCTGAAGAAGCTTCCAACTTTCAACAGTAATTTAACACTGGGGTCAGCACACTCATCTTTATACCCCCAAAGAATTCAGCATACCACACACACAAGCACTGGTTATGTTCAATTATTTACCTTACAAAGTAAGTAGCTATGATTGTTGTAACTGAAATAACCAGGTCATTATCCCTGAATGACCGAAAAACAGAAAAACACAAATCGTCAACTGTGCCATACATATTGAAAGCACTATAAACAAAACTACCTTTCCTCCTTGTCCAGAGTTTTCTTCTCTGCCGAGGTGACTTTTCTGGGTGGCACAGGAGGGGTCACTTTCCTGCAGATCTCTTCAATGATGCGTTGGTTCATTCTGCTTTGCACTGCAGCTTTTAGCAAAATTCTTTCCACTGCAGTTATACCATCCCCATGATTGTATTTAGGAATTTCTGGTTGTATTAAAACGTCTATGTCATCAAGCCACGGAGGATAGTAAGAGTTTTGTTTTCCTGAGAGTTTGTGGTGAAGTTTGATTAGCAAAGACAATATGCTTTCCTTGATCTCCAGAATGGCTGTGGTTAACTGGGGAGCGGAACCAGGAGCTGACCATTTACTTGGGATTTTGGGCCGAACCGCCTGATTTGCTTCACTGTTGTTTCGATTGATGATCTCCTGAAATTTCTTTCTGCGCTCTGCTACTAAGCTGAAAACTTGAGCTGTACCAGAATTCTACCAGTAAAGATAAGAAAAACAGAAAAATCAACAAGTTACTCAATACCAATTCTAAAATCTATTACTGTATTTTTTCAAAAGAAATGCTTAAAGTTTCATCCAAAAATCTCTCCAGCAGAGAAACCTGTTTCTTTCACGTCTTTCTCAAAGAGATACAGCACCACTTTACAGGGACAGGGGTGAGGGAAAGGAGTTCACCATAGTCACCTCTCTGTAACCGCCTGAGCCTACATTCCACAAAAACAAAGCTTATGCCATACCTGCAGCCATATTACATGTATAAACAAGCTTCTCCATTTTAAGGGAAGCTAATGTATTATACACCACTCATCAAGAAACTACATGTACTCTTTATTAACTTCTGAAAGTCTGCTTTAACAATTTTTAAAAAGTTCATTTTTCTTTTTCTTTTTTTGGGGGGAAGGGAGGTTTCAAGACAGGGTTTCTCTGTGTTGCCCAGGCTGTCCTCGAACTCAGAGCGATCCACTTGGCTCTGCCTCCTGAGTGCTGGGACTAAAGGCATGTGCCATCTCTGCCTGGCTTTCTTCATTTTTTTTAAAGACAATAAATCTATAGTAAAAATTAATTTCACTTTTAAGGAACTTCAAAGGTTTGAAAATTACAAACACTTCAAGTTATAAAACTGAAATATAAGGATAAAGGAATATATTAATTTGCTTCAAACTGCATATCACTATATATTATTTAAATAGACATTTTTAGTCATGTTCTTCTCAATAATTTGTCTCCTAAACAGTCTTTTTGCTAAAGGAAACACATCAGTCCTCTTAGAAATCATCTTTTAATTAAAATATCAATCAGTTTAATGAATTCCATTCATTTTTCTAAAATGAGCATAAAAAATTATGCTTTTGTAAGTTAAATTATAGTATACAGTGTTTTTTATTAATATACAAGATTTTTAAAGTACTCTGTAACATTAGAAGCAAAAGAGCCTCAGATAGAGGTTCCAAGTTTTAATTAAAACCCTTTACAGTGTTCACAACAAAAGCATGTTGTCAAAAGCAAGAATATTCTAACAAATAGACTTGACTACAAAAACCATCTAATCCAGTTCTCTTTCCCTCTCCACTCACATGATACTTAGTTTATAGGAAATAAAACTACTTAATTATTTGGCATGTCATTTTAGTACTCTTCCTGTTTAAGATCTTACTTATGTATATGGGTGCTTTGGCCACATGTATGTCTGTGCATCACATGCATGCCTGGTGCTTGGGACCGGAGTTACAGGCAGTTGTGAGCAGGTCCCTTGGAAGATACGTCAGTGCTCTTAACTGCTGAGTCTTCTCTCCAGATCCACTTCTCATTTTATTTTTAAAGATTAATTAAGCATCATGCAAAGAGCTGCTTTTCACAATGAGTCCCAAGACACAATATACAGAATACAAGTATTTATGAGCCTGTTTCATCAGTCAATTGCCACAAAAACAAAAAACAAAACAAAAAAAAAAATTAATGGGCATGCTGAAAGCAATTATATCTATTTTGGTTTAGTAAACAGTGTAGTCATTTTTAAGATGTTAGTAAAACAACTGCAATGCTAAATGTAAGCAGGTCCAAATGGGCCACCTGTAACTGGTCCAGAATACCTGTAGCACCAATAAGAAAAATTTGCTAGTAACCACTCAGCATTTTTTGATCAAAAACATAAATTTTAAATTAAATATAAATAATTTTATTAAAAGTAAAAAAACATAAATTCAAGAAATGTTTTAAATGTATTCATATTAATCATACACATACACACACAAATACTTCAGTGGTTTCTTTTTTCCTCATTTCCAATTAGTGAGGTTGCTAGTTAATACAAATATCATACACATCTACCTCTCTCTGAAGAACTTTAGGCCGTCGGGAATTCTAGCAGGTTAAAGGAAAAAGACTGGTTAAGACCACAATACTTAGACATATCAAGAAATAAATGACAACTTAAAGCTTCCCTAACCACGTTTTCTTCTGAATGCCATAGGTCATCTAAGCAATATCTCAGATTAATGGAAACCTTTCCCTTTTCGTTTCCCTCACTTTTACACTTACCTGTAAAGCGCCCAAACCATCAGAGCTCGTGCCAGCAAGTGAGTCCCTTTTCAACTCAGGAGCAGTCTCTGGGACTCTCACTCTAACATAATTTATAAAGTGTCGCATGTTTGATACCAAGTTACTTCCAGGGAACCAACTGTCATGGCAACGTTCTGGTCCACCCATTGACACCTAAGACATAGATAAATGAATGAATAAATGAATGAATGAATGCATGCATGTATGCATGCACACACGCACAACAGAAGCTTGTCACTTCAAGTCTGAGATACAATGAAGTTCTAACTCAGTGACTGCTTACTCATAATTAGTGTTCTCACAAAAATTACATCAACAGCTTTCTTTAATGTTGGTCATCTGAATGATAAATCTTCAATTTCAATAGTTCCACACAAAATGTAATTTCATGTAAAGGAAAGTTTCAATGGACCATATGTATTTTAAGAATAAAGCCTTTTTTAGGCCAGAGAGTTGGCTCAGCAGGTACACTATCTGCCAAGCCTGGTAACCTGAGTTCAATCCCCAGGTCCCATAAGTAGAAGGAAAGAACCAACTCCTGCAAGCTGTCCCCCACTGCTCGAGTACATCATGGTGTATACCCACACTAAATAAATAAATAGTACCTTCTTGTCAGTTCTTCAAAGTTAAGAATTAAGAATACAAAACTAGAGGCTGGAGAGATAGTTCAGTGGTTAAGAGCACCATCTGCTCTCCCAGAAAACTTAGGTTCAATTCCCAGCACTCCATAGCAACTCACAACCATCTGTAACTTCAGTTCTGGGGAATCTGATACCCTCTTCTGGCCTCCACAGTCACTGCATGTAAGTGATGCACAGATAAACACCCATATACATAAAAAATAAAATAATTTTAGCCTGGCAGTGGCAGCACACGCCTTTAATCCCAGCAGAGGCAGGCAGATCTCTGCGAGTTCAAGACCAGCCTGGTCTACAGAGGAAGTTCCAGCATAGCCAGGGCTACACAGAGAAACCCTGTCTCAAAAAAACAAAACAAAACAAACAAAACAAAACAAAACTCACATTACACTTCTTGCAAATAACTGCCTGAAGACAGACAAGGGTTGCTTCCTCTTAAATGTTCTAAGACAGAGGCAGTACTTACCTCTTCCTCAGAATCATCCTCAGCAGAGTTTTCAAGACCTAATTCAATCAGATATAATACCATGCACAGCACATGTTCAGACAGATTTTGATGATCCATCAGAATCTTAAAAAAAAAAAATTAATTTTTTCACAATATATATTGCAATTAAAGATACAAAAACATTATTATGAACGAAACCATGATCAGATAATTATCAGATATATAAATGCAAATCTTAGTGAAAATACAAACTAAAACAAAACTAGGTTTCCTTTGAAGATTATACAGAACTCTTGTTAGATTTATTTTTAATTATGTGTATGGGGTGTGTGTGCAGGTAACTGCAGACATTCTCATAGGCCAGAGTAATACTGAATTCCCCAAATCTGGAGTTACAGGTGGTTATGAGCTGCATAATGTGGGTGATGGAAACTGAACTCGGATCCTCTGCAAGAGCACATGTGCTCTTAACCACTGAGCCATCTTTCTAGCCCCTATATAGGAATATTATGTAATATCTAGAAATAGCAATTTGATGACTTCCTAAAGAGTACCACATTTAACAGTCCACAAAAGTCACTAATGTAAATATAGCAGTATTTACTAAAATAATTTATCAAGAATATTTTACATCCTAATCTCCTGATACTTTCCTGAAGACAAAGGTACCAGATACATGAGTTAGCTAACCAGGATCACTTATTAAACTTAACTGCAGTTGTCTAACAGCTAGAACACAATATGAAACATTAGCACTGATTCTGACTTTAAAGTTCTGGGTCTCTAAATATTGAGTGTGACTATATAAATATGTAAGCCAATGTATGGTTGACATGGTAAGAATGGAAAAAGGGAAATGCAATGAACCTGATGTTATACATAGATCATACAACTCTAGCCTCATCTTATACAGGATTTTAGGGCTGTAATAGACCAGTGATTGGGAGATACCTAAACTACTACAAGAACATAATGGAACAGGAGCTATCATTTGTCCTCATTATAAATAGGCGTGTGACACATGAGGGAAGGGACAGAAGAAAGGGTTCAGCAAGAAAGGGGCCCTGTGAGCTGAAAACGATGGTCAGCTAAGCTGAGCCTCACAAGAACAGTCCAATTCTTTGTAACTAAAGAATGCATATGTTCACTGACTGACTTCCTACTATTTGGCAGCTAGGAGGGTGTCTCCATTTTCTCTTGTAAAACCTCACTCTTAGTCTGTTTACACCTACTTGACCTGCAGCAACAATCTTTGGCCTTAATTTTCCCAAGTCTAAAGGCAAAAAACAAGTCCAGAATTATTTGATGTTGGCTTCACTTAGCATCTGCCATTTGCTTAGAACAGTGCCTAGCAGCTGGTGTCTAAAAAACAGTAGGTGCCAAGAGTATGAAGACTAGAAAGAGCCACGGAGGAGCCTGAAGGCAGGAGCTGCTAAGGTCACCCTTTCTGACCCATCACATCACGGAGGGAAACCAGTTGTCTAAACAGCACAACACACACTCTCAGCTGCCCAGGCCAACGCCTGCCATCTCTGTCCCCTCTCCATAATAACTGAGCATTACCACCTAAATCCAAAGAAATTTTGAATTGAAATCCAGTGGTATTAGATATTTAATTGAGAAAAAGAAAAGCTAAAGATCCTGAAGAAAAAACTGAAGCCCTTTCCTGGGAAGTGTCACCATGTTCTTTAGTATCATACATGGCAAGGAGGAGTGATGGTGGCTGGCTGCAAGTAACTTCTGCAAAGGTGGCTCGGCAGTGCCCAACAACTACAGCGCGTCAGAAAAGCTACTCTAAACAAATTTGGAATTTCAAAAAATTGGTCAGAAGAGTCTTGAAACAACCAAAACCCTGATCCTTCATCTCTGATTAAAAAAAAAAAAACCACTCTTCTATATTAAGCAAATTTTAAAAACTGAAAAAGAGTAACTTGAAAGAGATTTTCAGTAAGGCTTCCTTCATTTATCATGAATTCTTAATTATTATTGGAAACAGTACTCAGGTCATCATTTGAACTAGTTATCTAACCTCTAAAACTCCATCCTTGCATTAAAAACTGGGAATAACACAGAACTTTCTGACACACTAAATATCTGTGGTATCAACTCAGTAACAGAGGGAGCCTGCTCTGCGGAACCCAACAAACTCAACACAAACTGTTTGCCAATATAAAAGCATAGTCTACATATTTTAATGGAGAAAAGGTACTTTAAATCATTCTTTTCTGAATAATCCTTTTGATTTTTGAAGTCACTGATCTAAAATCTTAGCCAAAAACAACTTCTAACTTTTATAAGTAAAATGAAAAAATGGCCATGGGTGATACTGGAAAGACATGTATAGAAATCTAAAAGCACTGTTTCATTATGCAGCAAACACTAGCCCTAAGAGTTCTACTTAACTAATTAATGCATGCTTTCTTAAAAAATTAAAAATTATCTGTACACAGTCAACGGAGATCTATATACAGAATATGCTTAGGTTTCTTTTTTTAATTTTTCAAATGAAGGAAAAAAATATACATTTTCTTTATTTCTAATTATATAATACCTATGCCTATAATTTTATAAATATTTATTTAAGCAATATTCTACAGGTATGATTATTTGATCTTTTATCTCTTATACAGTTTAAATCATTAAAAATCCCAGATTTTGTTTTTTGTTTTTTTGGTTTTTTTTTTTTTTTTTTTTGGTTTTTCGAGACAGGGTTTCTCTGTGTAGCTTTGCGCCTTTCCTGGAACTCACTTGGTAGCCCAGGCTGGCCTCGAACTCACAGAGATTCACCTGGCTCTGCCTCCCGAGTGCTGGGATTAAAGGCGTGCACCACCACCGCCCGGCTAAAAATCCCAGATTTTAATGTGTGTGTGTGTGTGTGTGTGTGTGTGTGTGTGTGTGTGTGTGTGTGTGTACATGTGTGTGTACAAACATACATACCCATATATTCTCTCTCTCTCTCTCTCTCTCTCTCTCTCTCTCTCTCTCCATAGTATATTTCATGTAACTTTTAGAATACAATGAGATAAATCAGTTTTGTGACAGAACACCCCCAAAATGAAACAAATTATGGGTAACAGAAAAATGGAAGGTGCTTCAAGTTTCTAAAGAACCCACATACACATTCTTCTTTGTCAAGTTCCTCCAAGAGGTAAAACACAGAGAAAACCACTCTGGAGTAAGGTCACTGGCTCCCACAGCACTGTTTGTCATGCTGGAGGCTCACGCAGTCTACTACATAATTCCTATAGCTACAATACTTCTCATTCTACAGAAGCTATAACAAATACTACAGTCTGAAGCTGAAGGAAACAAACATTTTCCACAGAGAAGTATAACTACTTCATACTTTTTCAATTTGGAATTCAAATACTGTAATCATAACTTATCCTCACACATTAAAAAATTCATAAACACACGTTGCTTTAAGTGGTGCTTTCAAATAAATATTATCATTTAGCATTTTGATTTGAAAATTATGAAAATAAATTACAATCTAAGTCATTCTAATCAAACTATTACTATACCTTGTAAAGCAGAGTGAATAGCACAATGTGTAAAGTTTTACAGTGCAGAAGTCTCATGAGACCTTTATAGCTGGGGTGGAGTGATGTCCTTTTCTTATAAGGAGGCCAGGGATTGCCAGGGAATTTTCCACTCTGTTTTAAACTGTAGGAAAAAAAGCAAAATCAAAAATACATGATAGACTCAAATTTAAACTACTGTATAAACTGATTTATAGGCATCAATTTCTGTCAGATTTTATAAACATTACTAATCGATCATAAATGTTTTAAAAGGCCAGACATTTATTCACTATACAATGAACAGTATTTTTTCCTTTCCTATTGGATAAAAATTAAGTTTAAAAAAAAAAAAGCTAGGCTAAAAACTAGAAAGATGAATTTAAAAATACTAAAAAAAAAGACCACAGTAAAATATTCAGCAAAGTAATTTCCTCTTCTAACACTTGACAAAATCAGTAATCTGAAAGCATTCCCACTACTAACAACTGGAAAGCAGATGAAAAGAAGCACAGTCTTCTGATCCCATACAGAGTCCTAAAAGAGAAAGTGTACTAGAGATGTCAGGAGAAACAGGATTACCAATAGTCACTAATACTGTGGTGATAGTTTTAAAGTCTTTGAGGGCTACTGAGATAGCTTACAAGGTAAAGGCACTTGCCACCAAGCCTAATGACCAAAGTTCAGTCTGCTGACCCCAGATAGTAGAAGAAGAAAACTGAGTCCTACAAGTTGTCCTGTGACCTCCTCACCTGGGGCAACATGTGTGCCTGTGTATGCACATGCACACACACTAAACAAATGCAATTTAACAAATGCAGTCTTGGAGCAGTATGTCTACCATGCTCTGTTTAAAAGGTGTTGGGCTCACACAAGGCCCAGACATGGAAATAAGATCCTTCTATTGCTGAGATCTGGAAAGTGTCTCATCTAAATGAGGAGAATAACTTGCAAAAAGAAGTAAGTTTATCTGTATCTGAATGGAAGAGCAGGAGGACATCAGGAAGACAGTAATTACAATCCTTTACGAAAATAATCACAGGCTCAAAGCACAATAAGCAAAATATTGAGAAAATTACATAGAAAAGTTTATAGATCCATGTTGCTCAGAGCTCAAGGGGAAAAAAAGGAAGAGTCTTAACAAAACTATTAAAAAGTCCAGGTCCAAAACACACGACAATTAGGTGAACTTAACACATTTCTACAAACTGCGCTCAGAAGATTTATAAAAAGTTGTTAAATAATGCAGGATGCCCTGCTCAACCCTCAGGACCACATAGAACCGGGCACAGAGGCGCACACTTGTTCCCCAGGCACTTGTGGGATGGAGGCAGGAGGATCAGAAGGTCAAGATCATCCTCAGCTATATGGTGAGTCTGAAGCTAGCTTAAGTTATCTGAAACCCTATATTTAAGAAAGAAAGAAAGAAAGAAAGGGAGGTGCAGGGAGCAAGATGGTTTGGTGGGTAGAAGTACACAAGCACCTAGCATGTACCAGCCTGCGCCCACACTCAGACTAAACTAATTTAATTTAAGGAACAGGGCTAAATAAGAAATAATGTGTTTTCTTCAAGCATGACGAACTGAGTTTGAATACCCAGCACCCATAAAAGCCAGACATGGCTGTGTCTGCCTGTAACCAAAGCACTGGGGGTGAGAAAGGGGGGATCCTCAGGGCTCCCTATCAAGCTCCAGCCTAGATGAAACCAAGAGCTTCCAGTTCAATGAGAGACCAGTTCAGTCTTAAGGTAGTAAGACAAGTAGTGATTAAGAATTTAAATTTTAAAAAAGCTAAACATTACACAGCAAATTTCAAAAATTACCAAGCCAACATATAGACTATAATCACTTGTCATACAATAAAACTAAAACTAACTTAAATATAAAATCCAAAACTATACACATGCAGACATTTTTAAATACTGTTAAATTAAAAAATCAAAGGTTTGCTAAAAATAGTAACAGAAAATATTTAGAATTTAAAGTATAAATAATATAACCTAAAAAAAATAGTCAAACAATACTTGGGAAGAAAACTTATGGTCTTAACGCATATTTTTTAAAAATCAAAACTAAATATACAAGAAAGGATAACAAAGAAAAGCCAAACCAGTTGAAAAGAGATGATGATAAAAGGAAAGAGAATGGAATAAAAAAAGGGGAAGAAAAGAGACAAGAAAACCAAAAGTTAGTTCTGAGTCCTGCTGTGGGATAATGCTTTTGTACACTGGTTTAATAAAATGCTGATTGGCCAGTAGCCAGGCAGGAAGTACAGGTGGGATAAGCAGACAAGGAGAATTCTGGGAAGAGGAAGGCTAAGTGAGGAGATGCCAGCCTGCCATCCAGGGAGCAGCATGTAATGGCACACAGGCAAAGCCACAGAACATGTGGCAACATATAGATTAACAGAAATGGGCTGAGTTTAAGTGTAAGAGCTAGTCGATAGTAAGCCTGAGCTAATAGCCGAACAGTTTGAATTAATATAAGCCTCTGTGTGTTTATTTGGGTCCGAGCAGCTGCAGGACCAGTGGGTGAGAGAGATTTGTTCTGACTGCACACTGGGCGGGACACAGAAAATGGCGCCCAACATAGGGCACAAACCCACAACCCAGGGATTAAGAGTCCCATGCTTTACCGACTGAGCTCACTGAGCTTTTATTGCCTTGCTGTTCTGTTCTCTCATTGGCTCTCATGAGGCCCAGCTACCTCACTTCCTTGTCACTGCCTGTCTATACAGACCTCCAGGTCTCTATGGTTGATACTGGGATTAATGGCGTTGTCACCACGCTTGGCTCTGTTCCCTAGTGTGGGCTTGAACACACTGAGACCCTGCCTGCTAAGTGATAGGATTAAGGGCATGTGCTACCACTGCCTGACTTTTGTGTTTACTTAAACTGACTTGCTATTTCCTTTGATCTCCAGGCAAACTTTATTTATTAATATACAAATAAAATATCACCACAGGGTTCAGTTATGGCTCAGCAGGAAAAGCCACTTATTGTCAAATCTGAAGACCAGCATGCATTCCCCAGACCCCAGGTGAAGGCAGAAGAAAAAAAACTACACAAGGTTGTTCTTTGACTTCCATACATGCAAATGTGACCCCTACACACACACAAATAAATTTCAAAAGTTAATTAGAAATTTTAAATACACAATGACACTATCAGTATCTGCTATATCAACAATAACAGGCAAGACAGTAAAAGCTAAAATAAATAAGGATGGAATTTTCCCCTCACCACTGCAAAAGAATTCTATTGGAAGGATTCCTCTCTACTGAGGATAAAACACAAAAGCACAGTAAAAGGTATGAAGACAGAATATTAAAGTTATGATTTGAATTTGATTCAAAGCCACTAAGTCTTGTGTCTTAGTTTGGGTTTTTATTGCTATGAAAAGACACCATGACCACAGCAACTCTTATAGATGAAAACATTTCATTGAGAAGGCTCGCTTACAATTTCAGAGGTTCAGTCCATTATCATCAAGGCAGGGATCGTGGTGGCATGCAGGTAGATGTGGTGCTGGAGCTGAGAGTGCTACATCTTGACTCAGAGGCAACAGGAAGTTGACTGAATGTCACAGAGGGAAGCTTGAGCAAGAAAAAAACCTCAAAGCCTGCCCTCACGATGACATACTTCCTCCAAGGCCACACTTCCTAATAGTGCCATTCACTTTGAGCACCACTTTCTTTCAAACCACCACACCTTGTCTCCCTCCCATTTGGTTCACAAACTAATGAGAGCAAGGCCATTACCTTTGGGGCAATACTGAAGCAACTTCTCGGAGAAGGCTAACCTAAACAACCAGACATAAGGCTTCTTAACAAACCTACCTACAACACAGTCTATGAAAACTCTTATTCACACACATCCAGAATTATCAGAACCTGAGGAATGCCCATGACCTGAAAGCTAGGAATGTAACAATAGGTAACATATCTCAGGGGTAAGAGATACTTGGGGGGGGGGGGGCCTAAAATAAACATCATTAACACAGCATCAAAATGAGTCGTACTATGAGCGCGTGCACAGGAGGGCTCAAAGGGTAAACCACATGTTGGATAAACATGAGAACCCACATACAAGCCAGGAGTGGGGGGACATTCTTGGAACTCCAGCACTAGGGGGCAGAGACAGGCAGATCCCAGGGGTTAATATTCTGTCCCCTCCCCCTTGAAATCCCACCCCTTGGGGCTGCCCTGCATCCTGAAGTAAAGGAAAAATCCCTCCCCTTTCCCCCACTCCATTCCCACGAGGTGCGCACACCTCCGCTTTCTCTCCCTTCTCTTTCTTCCTTGTCTCTCTCTTTCCTATCTTTCTCTTCACTTCTCTATTATAATAAACTCTCCACGTGGATGCAGTGCCTGGGAGTGAATGACTTTCCACATGTCGCCGCCCCTGCTGCATCTGCCCAGCATGTTTTCCCTCACGCGGGGGATAACCTGGCCAGGCCAGATGGGGGTTGCCTACTTGTGCAAATTCATAACAGGAGGGGCTCACTGGGCAACAAAACAGTCAGCTCTAAGTTCAGTGAGAGATCCTATCTCAAAAAATAAGCTGGAGAAATGACTAAGGAAAACAACTTAATGTCAACCTCTGACCTCCAGATATGCCTACATGGGTGAGCACATCTATACACTCACATGGAGGGTGGGGGCAGGAACTAAAAAGACAAATGGAGGAATGTGGAAAGACAAAGAATAAAATAGGAAAGGAAAAAATAATTGTTTAAAAACAGCTTTGGAAACATGATTTTATTTAATTGTACAAAGTAGTTATCAATAAAAAATTCCTTAGACCTAAACAGCTAGTGACAGAACATTGATTAGAAGACACATTATTCCTCCAAAGTTCTAAGTCAGTTTGTGCCAACAGGTTTCTCTGCACTTGTAACCATGACACCAGAGTCAAGACAATCAGGTTGTAGAGACTGGGTGTCAGCAGCAACTCTAACAGTCTTTAGGGAAAGCCAAACTCCCTGGAGACAAGACTGTGCCTAGTTGAGAACTTTTGCTCTAAAACAAGAAATAAACTCCTCAGAATTATATGAAAAGTTGGTCTGATGATGTATTCCTTTAACCCCAGCACTCTAGAGGTAAGGATCTCTGATTTTGAGGTCAACTTGTTCTACATAGTAAGACCCTGTCTCAAAAAAAAAAAAAAAGAAAGAAAAAGTAAAGAGATAACTATTTTCCTATCACAGTACCCAGCATGTGACAATAGATACATACTATAAAATAAAATTTCTCCCTTCCAAACTGTTTGTGAAACAATTTTTAAAAATTTATTTATTCTCCCAGCACTCGGGAGGCAGAGCCAGGCGGATCTCTGTGAGTTCGAAGCCAGCCTGGGCTACAGAGTAAGTTCCAGAAAAGGCGCAAAGCTACACAGGGAAACCCTGTCTCGAAAAGTCAAAAAAAAAAAAAAAAAATTATTTATTCTTATTTTATGTCCATTGGTTTCTTGTCTGCATGTACATCTGTATTAGAGTGTCAGTTCTGCTGGAACTGGAGTTACAGACAGTTGTGAACTGCCATATGGGTGCTGGGATTGAACCCAGGTCCTCTGGAAGAACATCCAGTGCTTTTAACCACTGAGCCATCTCTCCAACACCAATGTGAAAATTAATAATCTATAATTAATAGATCTTTAAAAGCTTTAAATTTTTTTCAGCCCAATCATAGTATTAATTCCTATTAGTTACAAAGTAATAGAGGCTATTAAATTTATATACTTACTTCTTATATATTCAAAATGACTAACAACCATAACCACTCAAAAAGTCATAACAACTTAAAACAACAGTACTTATCAAGTCAACTTGTAGATTTTTCCAAGCAAATGTTTCCTCTCATCAATTTTGCATCTTTCAATTTCTTTTTCTGGTTTTTTTGAGACAGGGTTCTCTGTGTCACAGTCCTGGCTATCATGGAACTTGCTTTGTAGATCAGGCTGGCGTGGAACTTACTGAGGTCTGCCTCTGCCTCTGCCTCCCAAGTGCTGGGATTAAAGGCGTGCAGCACCACCGCCACCACCACCTGGCTTACCTTTCAATTTCCTTCTTTCTTTTTTTGATTTGGTTTGCTTGTCTGTCCTTGAACTGGCTATGTAGACAAGGCTGGCCTTAAACTCACAGAGATCTGCCTTCCTTAGCCTCCTGAGTGATAGGATTAAGGTTGTGTGCAATCATGCCTGGCATGTTCCAATTTTTCAACATGAACTATTCAATTTTACTTATCCAACAAATACTTACTAGGTGAATGTCTACTAGGAGACAGTATTGAGCTGCCATAGATTCTGAGATATGTAAGAAATATAGAAGCAAAAACATCTTCTGCTGTGGGATGGTCTGTATGTCAAGTGTGTTGCTGACTGGTCAATAAATAAATCACTGATTGGCCAGTGGCCAGGCAGGAAGTATAGGCGGGACAAGGAGGAGAATAAAGCTGGGAAGTGAAAGGCTGAGTCAGAGAGATACTGCCAGCCACCACGATGACAAACATGTGAAGATGCCGGTAAGCCACGAGCCACGTGGCAAGGTATAGATTAATAGAAATGGACTAATTTAAGCTGTAAGAACAGTTAGCAAGAAGCCTGCCACGGCCATACAGTTTGTAACCAATATAAGTCTCTGTGTTTATTTAGTTGGGTCTGAGCGGCTGTGGTACTGGCAGGTGAGAGAGATTTGCCCTGACCGTGGGCCAGGCAGGAAAACTTTAGCTACAATCTTCCCTCAAGGAGCTAAGTAAACAAATGCCTAAGAGCAAACAAATTGGAACAAAAGGATGTAAAATACGCAAAGGGAGGTGGCCAAGTAAACAGAGACAGGAAAACCTCAAATTTTCTCCTCCAAGATTCTAGAAAGGCAGAAAGATGTTGATGGCTGAGTTAAGTTTGGTTTTTGTTGTTTCAGGGAATTTTGTTTTGTTTGGGTTAAGTTTGTTTTTTTCAAGTATTGCCTATGATGGAGGCTAAAGTGAACATTTATCTAGTAAAAATCTTGGCAGAAGGAAAGTTTCAATTACACCTAACATCTATAATTATACATTAACAGTTATTTGAATATTATCTGAATAAAGACTTTCTCAAGACCAATTTTTTTTTCAAGACAGAGTTTCTCTGTGTAGTCCTAGAACTCACTCTATAGACCAGGCTGGCCTCAAACTTAGAGAGAACCACCTGCATCTGCCTCCTGAGCACTGGGATTAAAGGCGTGCGCCGCCGCCGCAGCTGCCGCCGCCGCCGCCACCGCCACCACCCAGCCAAATTTTTTTTCTGTAATCAATGTTTTATAATATTTTTGCATATAAATAAGTAAAATTCACTTTGCTTTGACTAGTCATACTTTCTGTAGATACCCACTATCTCCAATGTCACACTATTTTATTTTTATACCTGTGTCTCCTCTACTGGTTCAAAAGTAGAGCAACACAAAATCAAACTTTAATTTTGATTAATCAAATAGTAACTAGGTTTTTCTTTTTTAACTTAGTAATCATGTTTTATAAAAAGTTACTTAATTACGTAAACATCAAATTTTGTTTGTTGTTTTATTTTGGGGGACAAACTCTCACTGTACAGCCCAGGCTAGCCTTGAACTCAAGATCCTTCTGGAGTGCTGGTATTACAAAGCATGACTTACTACGTCCAGCTTTATATCTAATTTTTATAAGGACTTTGAGAAAATAAATCTCAGCTAAACTGTTTTTTAAGAACCTTCAGATGGTATTTTCTCTTAGATTAAATACATTTTAATGAGGCCATATCATGTGTTACAATTGAAACTTTTCTATAGAAACACAAATTATTCCATAATAATATTAATCAACTTATCAGACTTACAATGCTGTGTATCTGTCCATTGCAGACTGCACATCTCTGCGGTAAACTGTTCGAAGAATGACCATGACCGGGTCAAACTCCTGATCCCAGACTTCAGCTATTAGAGAAAAGGAAGCAGAAACAGAAAGTTGACTTCTTAAGAATAAACCAAACTCAAATTACTTATTATATTCATTGAGAATATTTTAAATTCAAAATTGGAAGTTAAACTTAATTAATTTGCCTTAACGAGAGCTTGAAGCTGTGATTACTTTTACTAAGTTAAAAGCCATAATTTAAACCTTAGGAATGTCCTCTTGGGTTCTACAAGCCTCAGAAAGCAAAAGGTTTATAATGTAACAATGCCCCACTACAAAGTTTAAATCATTGCTGTTGGATTTAAGTGTTTTTTTTCTTATTTTCTTGGTAAGGTGTATATTAGAAAGAGTAAATACCTTTTTAAATGATTCAACTATACAATTATGCAAACTAAATTAAAAATGTATCAATCAGCTGATTTGCAAGGTCACTTCATAAATTGTGGTTTTCTACCCCTCAACAAAAAATTAATAATTCTCCTTCCCTTCTGTACAATTAAGAATCACTATCCTATGTACTGTGTGCACAATTGGTAATGCATAGGATGGTTCTAAGTATTAAGTGTATGTATACCATTTCCTTTTAATACTTATATCATTATTTTCAACATGTAATTTTCAGATTTAATATGTAACTATAAGATACAAATAAAACTCGTCACCTTATTAATAATCATGTTAGGATAAAGTAATGTTAAAAAAAATGAACTCACTGGGGGGAAAAACAGTAAAATCTTAAGGATGTAATCTTACAGATGATTTTAGATGGGACAAATGTCTAAAAGGTGGCCTGAAAAGCTAGAAAGCTCTTCCAGAGGACCCAGGTTCGATTCCCAGCACCCACATGGCAGCTCACAACTGTCTGTAACTCTCACACCAATGCAACAAAATAAAGTTAAATAAATTATTTTTAAAAAAAAAGAGAGAGAGAAGAAAAGAATGTTGAAGAGGTCAAGGAGCACAAACTTCAACTTCTTCAAATTTTTACTGTGAAAACTAAAGTTTTTTCTTATTAAGACCCCTCTGTCAATCAAAATTTCACCAATTTCTCACTCTTGTCAATCAAATCATCTATAAATGTAGGAGGAAAACCTTAGAAAGATAATCACTTAAGGAAAAGGCTTCCGTGAATTTAAACATATTACTCTGTAAATGCCATCAGCATCCTATACAGACTTTAAACTGTCTCAGGTTAAAAATCAGATAGTGAGCATTGTGGGACACACCTTTAATCCCAGCACATGGGAGACAGAGTAAGTAGAGCTTACTGTCAGTTTGTTTGTTCTGTCAGTTTGGGGCCAGTCTGGTGGACACAGAAATGTCCAGGTCAGCCAAGGTTACATAGTAAGACTTTGTCTTTAAAAAAATTCAACAAAATAAATGAATAAATGATGAAACTGCTTCAAATCGAATTAAGAAAGATGCCTTCTTTCTTTTATAATTTATGGTTCATTCATGGTTAGTGGTCACTTACAGAATGAACTAGAGTTCCTAGTTAAAGCTGTTTTTGTAATTTAGTTATTTTAGAAGGCCATAATGTAACAGAAATACTTTCTGTTGTTGTTTGAGATACAGTCTCTTAATTATGTAGCCCTGGTTATCCTGGAACTAGTTACATAGACTAGGCTGGCCTAGAACCAGCCTGCCTCTGCCTCCTAAATAGAAGTAATAGCACTGTTTACTAGGAAAAACATAAATTTATAAGAAATTAGGCAGAAGAATACCAGAACTGGATTACTACAAGACAAACGTTTTTAGGGTTAAAGTTAGTACAGTCCTGGTTTTAGAGGACAGGACCTGAGTCACATCCAAGAACACACAGGAAAAGGCATGGAGGCATGCACTTAGAATCCCAGAGCCGAGAGCTGGAGTCAGGCAAATCTCTGCGGCTGTCTGGCCAACAATTGCCTATTAAACAAGCTCTAGTTTTAGTGAAAGAACTGTTGCAAAGAACAAGGTGGATAGCATCTGAGGAATGAACAATACATTCAAAGGTGACTTCTGGCTCCGGGATATGCATACCCACACAAACACACATGCACACTAAATAAATAAATACACAGATAAGCATTTCTTTCCATGTACACAGGAAAGAATACACTTACACTTGTAAAACATACCTTTGGGAGTATACATGCCCTGCTGCATAGAGCCTCCAGGTTCAAAAACAGGAGCCTTAAAATCAGCTACAGCAGATAAAACTGACTCAAAGCTGTAACTTCCAGGAATAATGCCACTTTTGGGGTTGGGATTTTCTGGGATATGATGTATGTGTCAAGAAAAAAACAATATTAACGACTAGAGCAAGCTTCAAAGTCTGCAAATTACTCATTTCTAATTCATTTCACCAAAATAGAAAATCACTGGCAGTAATGTATAAAGTTGGCCACAAGAGGGCCACATAAAAAGTCAGTATTAACTTTATTGAGTTGTCTTTTTCAATCATTTAAATCTAGGATCCAGTTAATAAACTATATGATAAAGTAGTCCTAAGTATACTTCCCCCCACCAAAAAAAAATCATCAAACTCCATTAAATGAGAGGAAAACAATTTTAATTATCTCTATTTTCATCAATGCATATGCTGCACTCTTCAGAAACCCAGAAAGAACGGGGCAGTGGCGGCACACACACACATTTAATCCCAGCACTTGGAGGCAGAGGCAGGCAGATCTCTGTGAGTTTGAGGCCAGTCTGGTCTACAGAGCGAGTTCCAGGACAGCCAGAGCTGTTACACAGAGAAACCCTGTCTCAAAAAACCTACTACTAAATAATCAGTTCTATACCAAGGACCATGCGTCCAGTAGGTAGAGGGTAATCCACAAACTTGAAAATTCTTTAAGACTCAATTCTAACAAAAATCTTTGGAATGTTTAAAAGCCCAATAGTGGTAATTTTAAGGACTCTCTCTAAGCTCTATGAATTCCAGGTTGGCTACATAAGAAAAGAAGACATAGGTACCATTTACAAAATGTCCACCTTCCACTCCCTAATGTTGTTTTAGAGGATCAGGTCCTATGTGTCCAGAACTATCAGTCCTGAGGTCAACCTAAAGTCTAAGAAAATCTTTCCAAGAGGCAGTAAAGGTGACAAATGCATACCGCCTGCCCTGAACATATCCTTCAGCAAACAACTGAAATGCATACTGCCTGCCCTGAACATATCCTTCAGCAAACAACTGAAATGCATACCGCCTGCCCTGAACATATCCTTCAGCAAACAACTGAAAGAGATTTTTCTTTTTCTGCATATTTTCAAGTCTAAGGGGGAAAAAATCCTTAAAAACTGAGATATTTTTAATCCATAACAGTAATTTTTACTATGAGCACAAAATTGCATTTTTAAAGGATATGAGGTCAAGCAAAGAACTGTGCGTCCTGTCATTCATACACAGCTGGGCTACCATTTCTGCCCTGAGAATCTCATCATCAGACATTCCTAAAATTATTAAAAACAGAATTAGTCAATATGGAGATGGATTATAAAGAATTCACCACATATTTTATTATGATGTTCTACAAAATGTGAAATGCCTTAAGTTAAAAAGTAAAAACTACAAGGCCCAAATTGAACTGCAGTTTCACTACCTTAATATTGTAGTTACTATAAGCAAAGAATTTTTTAAAGATTATTCTAAACCATGTATTAATTGTACATGTCAAGATTTTAAAGGTATGTTTAAATATATGCACATCCTTTTTCTTTCTCCATAAACCAGACACTAACAGGAATAGGGAAAGAGAAAGAAAAAGTAGGTAACATCACGATTTATGGTTTACCTAAGTGTAAACGAAGACTCAGAAGAATCACAAGGAAGGTGAGTGCGCCCTCCAGCATCGACCGCTCATGCTCCACATCAAGTACTGTATTGTGGTGCTGTGAAGCCATGGTCAGTAAGTCCACCACCTTAAACCTATAAGAAGAAATAGTGCAAACACATTTTTAGAGAATAGAAGAAAACTAAGTTAAATCCCAGATATTTTCTAATATGTATCTTATGCTTACCTTTCAAAGACAGACGATATAAAGTAATCTGGGTCAAGTCGAGAAGCACAGACCTTTAAAAACATGGGGAAAGCTTTATTTCTCACATTCAGTTTTGCTTCTTATACTAGTCATGTTTTTAAATTTTCTATATCTTCTTCTATAAGCTGTGAGCCACACAAACCCAGAAAAAGCACCAAGGACTAGTAAAAGATATTAAGGATAGCTGGGGATATCAAATTCCTAAACAATAGAAAATTCATTTAAGAGCACAGCCCCACACGAGCATCTGCCCACTTCATCTAACTCACATACAAATGCACTATTTCCCAAGCCCACAATGAATCTACGGCTTCATGCAGCACAAGTAGGTACAGCCTTATGCAGCAAAGCCTGCCAGAACCATTTCAATTCCTTCCTCCATTCTATCTTGCCTTTTCTACAGAAACCCTCAAAACAGTGCTTGCCTGGGCTTTCTGCTACCTCCTGACTACATCAAGACACACATCAAGGCACTTCTAAAGCACAACATCTGGCTATCGAGCTGACTCACCTGTAATAAGTAAATATCGGGATCAATCATGGAGTTGCAGAAATGAGACTGGACATAGGTCATGGCTTGTCCTTTGATTTGCAGACCATTTCTTACCCACATGTTGCTGTGGATTTCAGCAAGACTAGCCTAATAAAAAGTGAATTCGAAAATAGGTCATCTAAATTTAATAAAATTATATTGTATTAAGTAATCATTTCAAATATTTTCACTTAATCATAGTATGAGCTTAGTATTCTGTCCAACATTATTCAGTTTAAATACACCTTTTTTGTTTGTTTGTTTTTGTTTTGCTTTTGTTTTTAGTACAGGGTCTCACTATATAGCCCAGGCTGACCACAAATTCACTATGCTCCTCAGGTTGGCCTCTGTTCCACTATGTAGGTTTATTCTTAAATATCCAAACTAATGACTATATTTTATACAGCTCTCATCTTTGAAGTTTAAAAACGAACTAGTTTTCTACTATGGATACATTTATAACAACTTCACTGAAATCTTTTTGAGAAATCAGTGCTTATTTTTCTTTCAACCCCTGCCCTGCAAAATATATATATACATAATTCTTAAAGACATAAGCATAAAACAAATCTAATTGGTCAAAGTCGATGAATATACTATACATTTTAGTTCAACCTAACTCAACTTTCAACCTAAAAAAAATCTTGTAAGTAACTGGAACTAAAATCAAAACTTAGATTAGAACTTACTCTATTAGAATTTAATTCTTCATGTCCAGCATCAACTAAAGCTAAAGGAGGATGAGATAACCAAGCCATCCCATTCAAGCTGTTTTAGAAGCCTGAATACATACTTGAATTTGGAGTGGGTGAACCATTAGTTTCATTAACATCTCCTGATCCGGTAAAAGAGAATCCAAATCTAATTCTTGACATTTCACAGCCTAGAAATCCACGATCAAAAAGTTAGTAATTCAATATTCTCCCCCAAATTATAAATAACATCCAGAAAAGAATTCGTTAGTGACAAGCTCACCTTACTTAAAAACATAGCATAATAACGGTGGAGTGGCAGGTGAAAGGTGACTTGGTTAGGAGCTGGCTGGAGTAAACAAAATTCACAAATCAATGTTTAACACAAGTTCCCAGGTTTTAAACATTGTAAACATTGTCCTACCTAGATTAATTCCTACACTGTTTTTTAATCAACACTGAAAATCTCAGAAGCATAGCTTTGAAAAGAACAACATCTCAATAGGAACTTCTGAAGTTTCAAATACCAAACTCGAATAAGTTCTTTGGTGTTAAAATGTACATTTGAACCCCTCACTATATAAGTAGCTATAAAAACACAGACAGATATATCTATATCCCTATCTAACTCCCACTGCTAGGTTAACCCTGGAGAGAAAGGAAAGCCCTACACCCAATTCTTGCTTTCTAAACACTTTCCTCCACTAGAAATCATCAGATAGCCTTACAAATACTGACTCTGGGAAAGAAATAGGGAAACTATATATACAATAAACCAAAACCATCTGAAGGGACATAAGCATGCACGTACTCAAAAGTGATGGATAAGCAAAACACAGAAATCAACTTGAAGGGGCTCTCACTGGCATCAAATGCAATACACCCATCTGAGACCATCTGAACATGAAACAGAATAGAGCACTCTGAGAAAAACAGAAACTATGAACCCCCATCATATAAAAGTAAGTCAGTGAACTGAAAACTGAATAAGAACACAGAAATATTTGCAGCTTCAAGGTATGGCCTCACAAAAATATCTTACTAATTACAGTGAGAAAAAGAACAACTTTAGGCTGAAGAAGCCCAGCAGGCATCATACTAAGTGAGTAATCAAAGTGAACAAACACTGGAACAAACATGTCACAAACCATCAGAGTAGATACAATGAAAGCCTCCAACAATCTTTCTGTGATATTCCTGCAAAATATATATAACCTGAATTTAATCATGAGGTAAACCTAAACTGAGCAACATTCTACAAGATAACTAATCTACGCCTTTCAAAATGCCACTGTCTGGAGAGAAACAAACACTGAGAAAAGTGTCCCAGAAAGAGATCTGAGACACGGCAACAAAATTCTCCAGGTGACTGAACCCCATCATTCTGCTAAGAAGAACATCAATGAGAGCTGGAGTGAGAGTCAGTAGAGTGTACAGGAGGACTGCATTCCAGACCCCTAGAGCTCATGTAAAAAAGCCAGGTATCCTGTTACTTCCTTATAATCCTAGCACTGGGAAGAGAGAGAAAGGCAGATCCTAGGGCCAGTCAATCAGGTTGGCCTACTTGGTGAACTATATGCCAATAAGAGATCTTGTCTCAAAAGTAAGATGGACAGCTCCTAAGGAATGACACTCAAAGTTGATTGTGACATCCACAGGCAATTGCGTGACTTGCATGTACATATGTATGTGCACGCACACACACACACACACACACACACACACACACACACACCCCAAAAATAAAAGAATATATCAATGAGCAACTACTAAGACATAAATGACTTCTAAGAATTAGATGCTTAGAATACATGCATTTTGCTTACATAAGTGAATATTCTAACTTATGGTAAGTGCATATTAAAGTTTTGGGTAGAAATGGGGATAGAATCAGTAACTCAGAGATTCCTGAAAAGAAAGTTCTTTATATTCCTAACTTTTCAGTAAATTTTCTGACTGTGTTAAATTATTTTTCAGAAAATGAAACCCCTAACTTTGTACACTAAACTAATTTAGAAGAAAAAGAAGGGGAAGGAGGAGGAGGAGAGGAGGAGGAGGAGGAGGAGGAGGAGGAGGAGGAAGAGGAGGAGGAGGAGGAGAGGAAGAAGAGAAGAAGAAGAAGAAGAATTATTCACCACCCTTACAAACACAACAGGGGTCCTACCTGCCTAAGGTTCAGAGCTTAAATTGGGAGTTGGGCAATTGGGGAGCACTATTATTCATCACCCTTACACACATACACAACAGGGGTCCTACCTGCCTAAGGTTCAGAGCTTAAATTGGGGGATGGGCAATTGGGGAGCACTATTTAGTCTTTCTTTCTTCTGCATTCTGTGTGTTCTGAGCTACTTCTAATAGAAGGAGTGACTTCTTCAATGCCAACAGAGTGTGCCCTGTGCCAGCTCTGTTCATTATTAAGAAAACACACCTTGGTTCCAGCTCATTCTTCCATTCTCTATCAAGAACACTGCTCAAATAATAAAGTTGGAATATACTTTTCATTAATTTCTTCTGCCCCATTCACATTCATGCCAACACTTTTACTTCTTCAACTGAAGCTAATTTTCACTCCTAAGAAATGACACATATACACTTAAAATGGAAAAAGTATGCCTCTGTCCTCTAGGAGACAAGCAAATACAATTAAGGTTCTCTGCAATTTCCTAAATGTCAAAGGACTAGCCATCCCTTTTCTACCTGTTCTGTGAAGTCTTTATGATACCAATTCTTCTACTCTTATCCCATTAAAAGGTACTCATAATTTTCAATGTTAAATGAAATCTAACACTTTTTCCTTAAATGCTATTATACATGCCAAAAACCATCCATACCTAGACAGGTTAGAGATGTAGTTCAGTAGTATAGCACTTGTTTAGCATACACAAAGCCCTAGGTTCAATCCCCAACACAACACATTTTTAAGCATATACAATAAATACATAGACTTACCTCATCTACAAAGTTAATAGCATCAAACCAATCTTGAAGAGCTTCAAGGCAGTACCTTACAACATTTCGGGTATATTCTTGAGTTTCCTTTAAAACAAAAAAAAAGTTACAAAAATTTCATAGTACATAAACATAGATAGTTTGAACATTAAATTACATGGAGTAAAAATTATAAGCATTGCATATATAATGGTAAAATGTATAGATTTTCAAGATAACCTATATTTTGTTTCAAGAAACCATTCCTTCATAAACTAAAAGTAGCGACCAATGACAAATATGAAAATTACAGAATACAATGTGTTTCCTTCTATTTATTCTTTAAAGTGAAGCAAAGTTGGCAAATACTTTAAATAAATTAAATGCAGGCTCTATTTCAATGGCTCCCCAAAAATTCTATAAATTCATTACTATTATTACTATTATTACTATTATTCACCAAATACAGAGTCTCCTTGGGGATGATGAAAAAGTACTAGACACAAACACTGGTAATGGTTAAAAATCACTGTCACTGAATTGTTCACCTGAAAATGGTTCAAGAGCAATTTTTTTTTTTTTTGGTTTTTCGAGACAGGGTTTCTCTGTGTAGCTTTGCGCCTTTCCTGGATCTCACGCTGTAGACCAGGCTGGTCTCGAACTCACAGAGATCCGCCTGCCTCTGCCTCCCGAGTGCTGGGATTAAAGGCATGCGCCACCACCGCCCGGCCAAGAGCAATTTTTAATGGATATTATACACAATAAAAAGGAGGACAGAACATATACATGCTATAATTAGCCTGTAATATCTTGGCTTAGAAAAAGAAATGGTGTGAGCCATTTGCTGTATGAGAACTGTGAAAAGCAATTACAATGTTTTATAATAAAATGGATCCACTCAGTTAAGTTTTAAGTTAAATGAAAATGTAACTCTAAAACAGGCTCTTACCAAAAAGAGAAATATATATGCTAGGACTGGAATAAAAATCTCTTCCCTCCTTTCCTCCATAAGTATGTATAGCTCCCAGGAGATACTGAGAGGTTAGAATTGGAAAGTAAATGGTTCCTTTGGTGGATAATGACAATGTTCTAGAATTAGTGTATGTAATGTGGTTGCACAACTTTGAAAACACACTATAAACCACTGAATTGTATGATTTAAAATGGTTAGAATTATGAAATGTCCTTCAGGAACCAAAGTATAACATAAAAGCGCATGAAGCATCCAAGTCAAAGAGCTTGACCTCATCAGCTACGTATATAAACCGCCCATGCCTTAAAACCACAAGGCGAATCTCACACTCCTTCCTTCCTTCCTTTCCTGAGACAGAGTTGCATGGGTCCCAGGCTGGCCTTGAACTCCTGCACCTCTGCATCACCACACCACACTCCCCATTCAGTCTTCATTTCTCCTTTACCTTGCTCTGCTCCACGTCCTGTCACTTCTTCATGACATTATCATATAGGTCCTCGCCTATTTTGCTGCCACCATCCAGTCCAAACATCACTTATCTGGTCACCTTGCCAACAGTCTCACTCTGTCCCAATCTATCCTGTATAAGATTTATCTTTATAAAAATATTATCTTACACATTCTGCTCCCCATCTCTCACTAAAAAAATTTAATGACACTTACAAGTTAATAATAAATAACCTGTCTTAAACAAACTAATGTGGAAGTTAATTCATGTATAAAGAAACCTTGAAGGTCCAGAAGACGGTTCAGTAGGTAGAGGCAACTGCCACCAAGCCTGACGGAGTTCACCCCCAAGGACTCAAATGGTGGGAGAAGAAAACTGACTCCTGATCTTCATAACCACACTGTGGTGCACTCAGACACATACAACACCCCTCCAACAATCAATCAATCAATCAGTCAATCAATAAACACATAAAGTGTGAAGCAAGTTTTTTGTTAAGAAAAAGAAACTCTGAAAAACAAATATGCCATTTTCAGAGTTTAGACAGACTGTTCCATGAGTGAGTACAAGTCTAAACAACAAAGCTTTACCACAGAACTTAGCCAAAGGTACCAAGAATGCTTTTAAAGATGACCTATTAATTCCACTTCTAAACGCAGTGTATTTTAACATAGTGTTCAGATGATCTCTTCTCATTCTCCCACCTACATTCCTCACCCTAGTGTACATACTGGTAATTCATCATTTTATAACCTGCCATGAGTTACTTAAATTTTGTCTGAGTTTCTCCATTAATGGGCATAACACTACCTACCTCCCAGAAGTCATGAAGATACAAATGAAATTATGCGTATAAAATGCTCTATGTCTGTCTAGCACTAGGCCTCATTAGCAAGTAGCTGTATGTGCCAATAATCAAGGACTCATTGAGTCTGCAGTAACCAAATCTGCCACTAGATGGAAGCAATTATACAAAGACAATAAATCATATGAGCCATAACTTTATAATACTCAATCCTTTCCTTTTAGATTTTATAATGGAGAATGTAGATACAAAATAAATGCTTAACTTTAAATAGTATTACTTCTTCTAGTTTCCATTTCTAAAACTATCAGGACTGCTAAAAACAGCTCTGGCCATTCTCACTGAAAAATAAATAATAGCAATTTGGTAAAGAGCACTGGTTCTGAAATCAGACAGATTTGCTTTCAAATTCAGCTTCTACTTGTAGCTGTGTGACCCAAGAAAGCTGTCTAATCTCTGAAGGATATGGCTGATACTTCCTAAGAGATGCTCTGGGATTGGATAAAAGTGTCTATAGAGGGCCTAGCACAGCAGTTGGTATCATCTTGATGTTCATAAGAAAATACCTTATCTAGAAACTAGATGCTTAATTGAAGTCACTCAGCTACTGAAAAGATTGCAAAGAAATTCTACAGGCCTATTCTCTCACTGTCTTCTATACCTCTTAGATTAAGGGAATGCTTATACCTAGATAAGCATACTATAATTCTGGCCTTCAGAGACAAAAAAATAAACCATTGCTTAGAACCAGTGATTTACCACAGAGACAAATACAAACCCAGCTTCATAATCCAAATTCACCCCAAGCAAAACTGACAAAATAACCTGCCTAACACTTTCATGTCCTCGTGTCAGTCTACCTTCATGAATCGGAGTTGGTTGGCTTACAAGGCATCTCATTCTTCTGGGGCTCCTCTTCTCCCTTCTTTCTTTGTGGTTCACGTCTCCTTGGTCTCCCTTCTTGATCTCATCTTACTACCTAGTGATAAATAGCATCTACATGCCGAAGACTAAAGTTTATAACCTCAGTCCAGATTTCTCTTTTGAGCATGAGACTCACACCAGTTGTCTTTTCACTATTTCCACTTAGACATTTCAGATATCTCTAAAACAAGCTGGATTCATCCTTCTATTACTCCCGTCCACCTCTGTACCTATTATCCGAAAGTCAAGTCTTCTCAAAAGTCTACTAATTAGGCCTCTAAAATACATCTTGAATATTCAAAATATGTAACTTGAATATGACAATTTTATGCTTATGTTTATGATCATGTTTATTCTCCTATTGTGGCATCTTTTAAATTAACAAATACTTGAATTTGTTTATGGAATAAAATGTGACATTTTGGTGCATGTGTATACAATGAATGATTATATAAAGGCATCAGCTATCAACTCAGATGCTTATCTTTTCTATTTTTTTAAGATTTTTTTTTTTTTAAGTTATGTGTAAGTATGTCTGCATGTGAATGCAGGTGCCCTCAGAAGCATCAGATTGCCCTGGAGCTTGAATTACAGATTGTTGTAAACTGCCTGATATGAGTGGTGGGAATCAAACTCAGGTCTTCTAGAAGAGCACCAAGTACTCTTAACCACTGATCCCACCAGCCCCCATTAAAAGGAGGAGGAGGAGGAGTTCCTTGTTTTCTTAATAATAAGAGAATTTAAAAATCTATTTTTTTAAAGGATTTGAAATAGTGAGTGAGGTAGGTCCAGCGAGATAGCTCAGCAGGTAAAGGTGCTTGCCTCCAAGCGTGATGATGTGAGTTTGATCTCCGGGACCCCTGTGGTAAAAGGAGAGGATCAATTCTAGCAAACTGCCCTCGGATCTTCCTATATGTGCCATAGTGTATGCATGCCCACATATACTAAATTTAAAAATGGACTAATTTGTCTAATTTTTAAAAAGAAAAATTCACAATGTTAAAACAAGTCCCCCTCAAAAAAGTTTGAAATATCCATTTTATTAATGATGATCACCATGCAAAGCTTCAAATCTCAAAAATATCCCTTTGGTGGGGTTTTAAACTTTGTATCCCTTGGTCAAAATCTCCTCTTTTTCCAAAGCTCCCTCACTATCAGTTTCCAGAGACCATCACTCTTCTCCTCACTTCTAGAAGTACGTTTTAAGAATCATAAGTGAAATATCCAAGAAACTGGCTTAACAAAACATCTTAATTTATCTATTCCGAGTCATGGTATGCGTGCACACACGCTAAACAAGAGCTCTACCACCATGCTACACTCTCTTATACTTAGTCTTTTACATATAAATCTGATCCCAAACTGTTTTTAAAATCTTCACAGACATCTCTTTAATTAAACCCAAGATTCTTCAATGTATCTATAAGAACCTGAATTGCAATCTGATCCCTCTCTCTCCAATGAATCATATCTACTCTTGTACTAGACACAAATTCCCTATACAAACAAACACTTTCACAGGAGATAGTTTACTCCCATTTACTCCCCCATGGCCACCACTAACCCACCTTCTTTTATTCTTCACACAGCTGGTTCCTTCATATTCTTTTTTCAGAAAGGCCTTCTCTGGTTTTCAGATTTAACATCTCTCCCACAAAAACAGTGTTACTTTGCCACAGAGCATGGTAACAAATAAGTTCCTATGTCTACACTGTGTCCGCAAGAATAACAATCATGTCTATCTGATTTAATACCAAAATACCTAACATGTAGACAGTGTCTAACATAGACCAGCATTTAACAAACCTTTTGAGTAAACTAGCAAACAAACAGTTCTTAAATAAATACTACAACTGAGATTAAACAAGGAACTATGAACACACAGGGAATGCTATTTGATGACAGGACATTAATTAAGTCATCAGCTTGAGTCTTACAGACTTTTTCAAAAGTTAACTCTAACAGTTATTCACTCTAGCTAGAATTGCTACTCAGATTCAACTGCATATCAAATCAATCAAAACCTCTAACAATGGGACTTAAACATGTATTTTTTTTTTTTTTTTTACTTCCCAAATAACTTCAACTGCATATCAAATCAATCAAAATCTGTGACAGTGGAGCTTAGGCACTTTTTTTTTTCTTTTTTACTTCCCAGATAACTTTCCATGCAGGAAAAGCACTGGGAACAAGAAAAGACAATGAGGCAGTGTTGGGGGCACAGAGGTCCTTATACTAAGAGAACCAGGAACGTTAATCATGCAGGATGTCTCCTCACTGGAGGAGATAAAATCAAATGCCTGCGCTCCATCCAGAAAGCTGAGAGTGGATTTTGTTAACAGCCTGGTGATCCTTTTGTGATCTGTGGAGGCAGACCTCACCCACCTTTTGCTATCAAGGCAGACCTCACTCTAACTCCCCAGAATGGTTATTCCAGACTCTTCCCTCCCTAGACCATTACCCATCCTTAGGGGAGATGTCCAGTGTTCTTTATGGCCTGCTGACCTCTATGCTATCAGTCAGAGACCACATGAGAGTCTAGGCCTTTTAGCTATAGAACCCATCCTCATGGTCACATGCACTTTGTAAAGAGTTCCTATGTAGTCACACCTTAAGCTTTATTGTGTACCTGGAACTGGACTGATTGGACTGATTGTTGCCTGGAAACCTTTTGTTTTTAATTTAAAACAAATTGTCCTGTTTTAAATATGCTGACAATGAACCACCTGGTATTATTAGACTTCCTGAAGTCTGATCGAGGTTGAGGAAGTCCATTTGACTGGGTTTTCATTCTTCTCTCTTTGTGGGGTTTGTTTCTCTATATGACACCTGCAGGGACCCCCTGAAGAAAGCATATACCGCAAATGGGAAAGTGGGGGCTAGCCTGAACCAAAGCTTGGAAACTAAAAAAGGAACAATCATAGATCATGGCATGGAGATGGTATAAGAGGACTAATTATACATATAAGTTAAGGCAAACTGTAGAGATACTTAAATCATTGAAGATACCATTAAATGGCATGAAAAACACAAAGTGAAATGCAGCACGACCAGGGGATTTTTTGAAAGCTGTCATGGTGGTACACATCTGTAGCCCATCACTTGGGAGGCTGAGGCAGGAATATCATGAGTTTGAGAGTTTGAGACTCAACAGTGAGAATGTATGTCAAAAATAAAAACAAAATCTAATGAAGCAGGTAATCGAGGTTTGTCTTGGTTTTTAAAACATGTAAGACCCTGGATTTTTTTTTTAAACACACGTAAGTCCCTACCACTAAACATATACATACTCATTCATTCGTAATCTGTCTCTCCACCTCCCTCCCTCCCTCCCTCCCTCCCTCTCCCTCTCCCTCTCTCTCTCTCTCTCTCTCTCTCACACACACACACACACACACACACACACACACACGCACACGCACATGCACACGCACATGCACACGCACATGGACATGCACATGCACACGAACAGACACAATTATTAGAGATCTGAGACATTTTACATGTCTATAAAATCAACACGACCTTTTGAAATTTGAAATTAGACTACACTAAGTCGTGAGGCACTGCATTTAGAGAATAGGTAAATCCACGGAGAAAATAGACTCAAAAAACCACTGAAAGGAACACACAAACTTAGAGCATAGATGATGAGATGATGGAAAGAAACCTCATTACTACCTGTAAGGAAAAGCTCACCCTGCTGTCCCTTTTTTGTTTCATTTTGTTGTGTCGCATTTGTAAAAGGACTTAAGACACACACATACACACACACACACACACACACACACACACACACACACACACAAAGACACAAATCTCAAATAGATTTTCATGGGTTGACCTAGTCACCCCGTATAAAGAGAAAGAGCAGAGAGTAAAACAATGGACTTCAAAATATTCCCACTGTAAGATCTTAGCTATGCCAGGAGTAGTGGCTTTAGTCCCAGCACTCAGGAGGCACAGGCAGGCAGATCTCTGTGAGTTCCAGGCCAGCCCAGGCTACAGAGCAAGCTCCTGGCTAGTCAAAACTATGTAGTGAGAGAGACCTGAAGAATTTTTACTGACACAGGCTAATGGGTTGAGCTTCATGGGGTTTTATATCAAAATTTTCATAAAATCCTTCATTTAATAGATTTAGAGGATTCTTTCTGATTTCTAAAGACCCATCAAACTAATGATTTATATATATAACACTTGCAAGTTGTATAAAAATTATTTGTGCTTAGAATCTTCAAATTACAAACTTTCAGCCATTCATGATAGCATGCCCCTGTAATCCCAACAGCCAGATAGCTGAAGCAAAGGGACTGAAAAATCAAGACCAGCTGGAAGACAAACTGAGGTGAAGGCCAGCCTGGGCTATAGAGCAAAACTCTGTGTAAAACTAAGAACTTTTTTTGAAGACCATCTTTATCTTTTGAAAGCCACAAGGTGTTAGACAACCAACAACAGTTAATATGAAACAATAATGCTAAAGGTGAAATATTATGAAGTTCCGACAATTGTTCAAAACGGGGGCAGCTGAGGAGGTCTGATGATATAACTGAATTATATTGTTTCAGGTAAGCTTCCACAAAGATGAATTCAAACTGAAGCAACTAAACACTGCACATTACACATGATATTTTCAGATGTGTTTTCTTTCTTAAGTCATTATTTATAAAAGGCAGAATTCAAGACTACTTCCCACATACCCTAACTTTACAGTGTGATAAGAGTCCCCACATCGGCTGTGCACAGGCTTCAAGCTCAGCAGCGAAAGCAGCATAGTAGGTCTGAGACTCAAACTCCACATGCTCATTGAGTTCTCGCTTGTTCAAGTTCATACCTTGTAGAAAGGAAAGCATACACAACTTTATCAAACAGACAACAAGTATGTAAAGTAAAATCAAACATTTCCCTATGCTCAATACCTTTTAATCAAGTAGCACCAATTACACAGAACATATATAAATAAGTTTACAATGATATACAATAACAGCAGGTCCTTTTTTTAGAATTTTTTAACAAACTAACATTCCAAAGAAACATTTTGTGGGGCTAGAGAGATGGCTCAGAGGTTAAGAGCACCGATTGCTCTTCCAGAGGTCCTGAGTTCAATTCCCAGCAACCACATGGTGGCTCACAACCATCTGTAATGAGATCTGGTGCCCTCTTCTGGCCTGCAGACATACATGCAGACAGAACACTGTATATATAATAAATAAATAAATCTTTTTTTTTTTTATATTAATTTATTTTGCAATACAATTCAGTTCTACATATCAGCCACGGATTCCCTTGTTCTCCCAGTAAATAAATCTTAAAAAAAAAAAAAAGAAGCCGGGCGGCGGTGGTGGCGCACGCCTTTAATCCCAGCACTCGGGAGGCAGAGCCAGGCGGATCTCTGTGAGTTCAAGGCCAGCCTGGGCTACCAAGTGAGTTCCAGGAAAGGCGCAAAGCTACACAGAGAAACCCTGTCTCGAAAAACCAAAAAAAAAAAAAAAAAAATCAAAAACAATTTTAATTGCTGACAATAATTGTCCAAATTATTATGAACGTGTTACAAATATGAGAAAACAGATTTCAAGTTTCTAAACTAATGTTTTAATGTACTACCAGAAAATTGGAATCGTTTCTTAATAAATCCTTGCTATGTTACTGTGAATAAATATTAAACTTCTTATAAATAATAATTAATTCAAATAATGAGACATCTGATTTATAATCTCAATGGTGTGCTATTATTTTTAATTAGTATTTAGCAGCTTAGCATTAGGTATCTTTTGAACCAAAAAAAGTTAAATTCATACCTTGAAAGAAAGAAACAAAATTCATCCATGTAACTAATAAGCCATGATCTTCCAAAAACCTCTTCGCCACACTTTGATGAGAAAGAATATTAATAAAATCACTAACAAGAGGCCAGTAAGTGTTATTCTTCAGTAAAGCTTCTCCACAGTTCACCACAACATGTAAACTATTTTCTTCATCTAAAAAGTCCAAAAATTACTTTTTTAAAAACAACTTCCCTAATTATACAGAATATTATTATACACCACTTTAGAATCAGAAACACTTCAATCCTAACCCCAGCATACCATTTGAAATCTGTATGGCTCTAGGCATATTGTTTAGACTTAAAATAGGGGAGGGAGTGTATCTAAAAGGCAGTAAACAAAATGTTAACATAAAGTACTGAGCACACTGTGACAGGACTACATACTAAAGGTCCTCCTCATTGCTGATACTGGGCTAGCTATGTGCTTAGAAAACCTCATTTTCTGGATTCTAATAATGTATTTTCTGTTTCAATCAAAAACATCATCACTAGGTTAATTTCATTCTAACTTAGCATTCAAGTCTGCTGATTTCAAGTGGGACGTATTAATTGCTATCTTCTAGTCAAAGAATTTATGCAAATGCAATTTTTTACCAAACAGTATTATCTCAGAAATAAACACTGAAACCTCTTTAAGATCTCCCAAAAATCCTCCAAGTTTAAATTATTGTTGAATGGAGGGAATTAGGCTGTATAACAATTTTTGTCATTAATACCAGTTTTTAGTAACTAATCCTTTTAACTAACATACTGGACTAAGGAACCTCCATTCCACTATGAAACACACAATATTCACACCAAATGCTCAATATCAGCACTATTTGCTAGTACACAATGAGGCACACAGTTACCAAAAGTCCATTTTTTTCTGTTCATGCTAATGTTCTTTTTATCATAATTATAGATTCAAACAAAAAGTATATGAAATAATGAAATATGAATTCATATTAAGAAGTATTATAGAAACTAGATCATATGATTTGAGATTCAATAACAATAAATGTATAGGGATACAGAGGTTAAAAAACATCTCAGGGATAGTGCTGGAGAAACATCTCAGGGATAGTGCCAGAGAGATGGCTGTGTGGTTAAGAGCACTGGCTATTCTTCCAGAAAACCTGGGTTCAATTCCCAACACTCACACGGTGGCTCACAACCATCTACAGTGGGATCTGATGCCCTCTCCTAGCATAAAGTCATACATGTAGATAGAGCACTCATATACATTAAATAAATAAATAAATCTTAAGGAAAAAAAAAAACACCAACAAGCTCAGGGCAGAAAAGTAAGATTGTTTCACTGAGATATGCTAATTCTACTTTAAACAGACTGAAAATAAAATTTACAGATGCAGTATATATGAGATGAAATTCAATGAAGGAAACCACATTCTAAAAACATTTTGCCCACAAAATTCAAAGACTGGAGAATGGGAACCAATGAGATGACGCAGCAGATCAAGATGCTTGTTCTGGCTACCTGAGTTCCATCCCTGGAATCCATGGAAACGTAGAAGAAGAGAATTGATTCTACAAAGTTGCCCTCTGACCTCCACATGCACCGGGACTAATGCACCCACCCACATCCACAATAATATGTTTTTTATTAAGGACTAAAAATAAAAAGGCTTTTCTATATTTAAAGTCAAAATACAATGTATCACTTTTAAATGATTCTTCACCTTATCAGACTTTACATCTAACCATGTATTTGCCAAATTCATCAGTAAGGAGGGCCTCTACTGAACTTTTTTATGTTAGTTTTATGTTTTAGTTCATGGAATTATTATACCCTACTCTTGAGTTATATCAAATAAAACCAGGAACCATTACAAGTCAAGTTTGCCTGTTTCTCCCTGATTCCCAATGAATGAAAAAGGGGAAACTAACTCCATTAGGGAAGAAGACTTGCCTACATTCAAAATTCTGAAGAAACCCCCCGAATTTAAAATATCTTGCCAATGAAAAACTGATAAGACAGTGTTCCAGGATGTTGGGAATAACAAAGTAAAAAGCTAAATAAAATTTAGCACTGCTGGCCTATTTAATTGAAACTAGAAAATGAATAAGCACAAACAATAATTTTTAAAAGAACACATTTTTTTCTAACAGTGCTTTAAATATAACTGTTCTTGTGAAAAAACACCTTGTCATCTTTAAAAAAGTAAAGCAATTACAATTTCTTTTTTTATCCAAGCTGGTACTTTCCTGACTAAAGATGTAAAGAGCAATGATTCAGGATTAAATGAAATGCACTCATCAAGAAATAATTGTTGGAGCTGGAGATGGCTCAGTGGTTAAGAGCACTCACTGGCTGCCTCTTCCAAGAGGACCTAGGTTCAATTCCCAGTACCTACATGGCAGCCAACAACTGTCTGTAACTCCAGTTCCAGGATATCCAACACCCTCACACAGACATGCAGGCAAAACACCAATGCCCATAAATAAAAATAAATCTAGAGCTGGAGAGATGGCTCAGCAGTTAAGAACACTACTGACTCCCCTTCCAGAAGACCCGGGTTCAATTCCCAGCACCCACTCAAATGTCTGTAACTCCAGTTCCAAGGATCTGACACCTTCACATGGACATGAATGTAGGCAAAACACCAATGAACATAAAATAAATCAATCTTAAAAAAAAAAGAAGAAGAAGAAGAACAAAGAAATACTTGTTGCCAGGCAGTGGTAGTGCACACCTTTTTTTTTTTTTTGTCGGAGCTGAGGACCGAACCCAGGGCCTTGTGCTTGCTAGACAAGCGCTCTACCACTGAGCTAAATCCCCAACAAGTAGTGCACACCTTTAATCCCAGCACTCAGGAGACAGAGCAGGTGGATCCCTGAGTTTGAAGCCAGATTGGTCTACAGAATGAGTTCCAGGACAGCCAAAGCTACACAAACAAAAAACCACCTTGTTGAGCACTTATGGTCAGTATTCTACTAATCTTGGAGAATAAAATGCTAAAATAAATTCTCCCCGCACCCCAACACACACCTAGGAAGACAGTGTGATAAGGCTATAAAAAGAGAAGTACAGGGAGTCTTATGAACAAATGCAGCTGATTTAAATTCAAGAACACTCTCTTGACTGAGTAGCATTTAAACTAAGAGCTACTCTACGAAACATGAATTAGGATTCAGTAGACAAACTAGGGAGAGAGAGTGAATGGTATTCTTGAAGTTAGAGGAAAGTTAGAATCACTTAGACAGAACGTAGAGGACGGAAGGTACACAGAGGCAATGGCACAAACGTCAATGGGTTGAGTTGCTATGAAAAGTCGGTAAGGTCACTGGGGTGGAGTGAACGGTAAGAGAAAGAATGTGGTCAGCTGTGCAGCACCGAGAGACTAGAGGCAGCCACAGAGAGCAAGAGTCTGGACTGCGGTAATAGTGAGCACAGGGATGGAGAGAGACAGACCAAATGTTTGCTGTAGGAGTAAAGAGCAAACCAGAATTCAAGACAGCCTGGAGGCTTGAGGGCTGGGCAATTCTGTCAGTATATCAAGACACATACCACATGTCCATGTACATACATATACACTCACATGGGATACTGGAAAAGGACATAAGCTTGGTGGGGGTTTTCCTGTGCACATTACATATTGGAGACAATGCAAATAACCAAAGCATATGTTCCAATATGTAGTCAGATTTGCAAGATAGAAGATCAATCAGTGGTTATCAGTATCTGCAGACATTTCTATAGATAGCTATACACTGCACAGTTATAAATTCTGTTTTACACAAACTGTTCCATACGGCAAATTAAAAAATTTCAGAGACGTGAAAAATGAGTTACAGTAGAAATTTGAAAGTATACAAAATAAATGTGTATATAACAAAGTAAACATATAAGATAGGGATCTTGGACCACTAGAAGGCTTTTTCCTTTTATTCTTTAGCTGTTGCTGTGGCATTGTGAATTCCCATTATATTGTCTTTAACATTTAACCATAAAGAAATTTTTAAATGTTATCTAGAGGATAAGAATTTGGCTCAGTGGTAAAACATATGTCTAACACAGAAAGGTCCTGAATTTAATCTCAAGTACTGTAAGAAACTAAATAAAAAAAGAATAGTGCCTAGTAACAATTCATACAAAAGCTAAACAGAAGCTATTTGAAATAGTTAAAAATTTTAAAAACAGATCTTATGGTATCTGTAGCTACTCAATAAAGGTTAGGCACATTCTAATACTGTTAACATAAAAATGTACAAATTTTATGTACTTTTGGAAAAGCAAAAATATGCATTATGAAATGGTATGTTATTATCGAAGGTGATTTTAAAAATCATTGCAAAGCATTAAAGGTTGCTAACTGTAGCTTTAGAATTTGGCTGGGAGATAATGTAACTGATGTGACATACTTAACCTGCAGGCACATGAGTCACACAGTTTTTATGAAGAACAGTTTCAATACAATAGTTATTGAAAAAACAAATGGGAGACAAACTCACACATCTTTTTCCTGAATACTCCTCTTTAAAAGCCAATGCAAACTATACAGAAGAACAGCTGAATCAGTTAGTCAAGAAAATAGACTTTATGGGCTAAGGAGATAGTTCAGTGACCAAGAACCCGTTTCGGCCAGTATGAAGATGTGAATTTGAATATCCAGCACCCATGTAAAAAGCTGAGGATGACTGCACATGTCTGTCACCTCAGCACTGAGAGGCAAAGACGGGTGGATCCCAAGAACACAGCAGTCAGCCAGTCTAGCTGAAATGGTGAACTTCTGGTTCAGTGAAGGCACTGTCTCAAGGAAATACGGTGAAGAGTGACAGAAGGCACTTACCATCCTCTCAGATCTCTGCATGCACAGGCACACTTGTATACACTAAAATGGGTACACAACATTCATATACATATATATATATGTGTGTGTGTGTGTGTGTGTGTGTGTGTGTGTGTGTGTATATATATATATGTTTCTAAATTTTAAGTTTTCTACTTTATGAATCTAAGCACCACTTTGTTTTTTTTTTAAATCTTTTTATTAAGTATAATTCTGTCGAGAATACCACTGATACAGATGAAAGATGATAGATGCTCTCTCAAAAAGGGAAAAAGAAACTATGAAATATGCAGCTAACACTCAAAGGTCATGCTACATAAAGTAAAAAACCATACCAGTTTTTTAAATTTTCTTCTAAAAAGCAAAAGAAGTATATTGTTTAACATCAACAGTATACTGTTTAGTGCTCGCTTCGGCAGCACATAGACTAAAATCGGAATGATACAGAGAAGATTAGCATGGCTCCTGAGCAAGGGTGACACGCAAATTCGTGAAGTGTCCCATATTTTTAAAATACATAGTATACTGTCCAATAATATAATAGTGCTTTCTCTGTACCTACAACAGGAGGGAAGAGTCGCACCGTGAGCTAAGGAGCTATTGGGGTGGTATGGAAGAGGTTCAGCTGGTGAAGTGCTTGCTACAAAAACATGCAGGCCTGAAAAGAGCCCAGCACCCACATGAAAAGTCAGGTGTAGTCATGCAGGAGGAGGGCAAGAGGTGGAGCTGGGCACAGCTGGCTCCCTGGAGCTCACTGGCCAGCAAGTCAAGCCAATCTGTGAGCAGAAAGCCATATAGCATTGACCTCTGGAGGGCCACCATAAAACCCACTGGTGTTTATACGAGTTCTGAGGATCTTAACTCTCGCCCTCATGCTACGTTCTGTGGCAAGAGCTTTAACCACTGAGCCATCTCCCCTGCCCAGTTCTTTTAAGGTTTAGCTCTGAGGGTCAATAAGTGAAGACCCAGTCTTTCAGTGTGGTCCTGCCTGTGTACTGGTACAGAATGAAAGCTCTGACATCAGGAGACATGAAATCCTTCTCGGCACTGTCACCTGTCACCTGTTAAATTCAACAGTAAATGACTAAAGTTCTCATCCTGAAAATAAAGGCACTGAGTGGGGCGTGGTGGCGCATGCCTCCCAGCACTTAGGAGGCAGAGGCAGGCAGATCTCTGTGAGTTTGAAGCCAGTCTGGTGTACAGAGTAAGTTCCAGGACAGCCAGGGCTACACAGAAAAACTTGGTCTCAAAAAAAAAAAATGTTTTTAATTGATTAATTAATTAAAATATAAAAAATACAGCAAAATGTTAACAGAAGTTATTTGGGAATGGCTAAACTAGGAATGATTTTAACTTTTTCTCTACACTTAACTACAAATTGTCAAATACTTATTTTCTAAACACGCATTATTTTTACAGTATTTTTTTTAAGTTATCTTTAAGGATACAAAGTATTTTTAGAACTTGTTACATAAAAGTTACTACTAACGAACAAATGACTATTATTCTGAGTTTACCTTGCAGCTCACTTTTAATAAGGCAACTCTCCATCATGTATAAGAGCACAGTGACCATAATGTCCAGGAGCTGGCACTCTTCTGTCACCTGTCTGGCGAGCTCCTCATTGCTGAACAACTGGACACTAATGTGCACAATCCTGTTAGACATTGTGTCTGACTCGTGACTCTTCTTCAGTGTTTTCATAATAAAAGCATAATGCTGAACAAAAGTTTTTGTAAAAGCAACCTGTAAAAATTTTAAATAGCAAAAAACAAAATCAGTTTATCTCCAAATTTAAACTACTGTTAGTATTCTACATTGCATATTATAATCAGCTTTTAAAGCTATTAGTAGCTTATGATGCTAAGCAAGGTAAATGAAAAGGTAATTAAATAATGAAAATTTTAAGTTGTATTATACCTTTTTTGGAACATTAGTAAAATACTTGGATAGTTTTAAAAAGTTAATAAAAATGTTAACCTATTTAAGTTTTAAAACAATTACAAACTGGTTAAAGAATATAAATTTTTACTTGCTTAAAATTACATTAATGTTTTGAAAAAGTATCTTTAGCCAGAAGGTGGTAGCACACACCTTTAGTCCGAGCACTCAAGAGATAGGAGCAGGGGGATCTCTGAGCTCAAGGCTAGCCTGGTCTACAGAGTGAGTTCAAAGGCAGGCTACACAGAAAAACCTTGATTATCCTTGTTCTGTGAGAACTACAGTAGTAAAATCTAGACTCCTAGCTAGAAACCCCCACAGTAACATTACTAGAAATAGTTGCCCCCACCTGCTCTGAAAGCTGACCAGCAGTCTGACCGAACGCTGTGCAGTATAAATTACAGTTGGCGCTACCTCCTTTCGATGTCACAGGTACATTTCCTGTTGCACTTTTTAGTGTGTATAAAGACAAACAAAATAGTGCTACTTGAGAGTGTCTCTCCCAATGTACACAGGGCCATTGCATGCTTTACTGTTTTCATATACTGGGCTATGTCATTTTGCCATAACCATGTAGTGCTCAGAGGCGGGTCCCCATCCTTTGGAACTAGAAACTATAGCTCCCTACACTTGTATTTGAGTTAATAACTATACTCCCATTAGCAAGGTAACCAGCAGCTACTAACCCGTGCTAACTCCATGACCGAAACTCAATCACTCCATTACAAGTTCTCACAGAACCTTGTCCTGTTCTTCAGAGGACTTGACACTTGACATACTACTAACCTGTGCTAACTCCATGATCGAAACTCAATCACTCCATTACAAGTCCTCACAGAACCTTGTCACGTTCTTCAGAGGACTTGACACTTGACATACTACTAACCTGTGCTAACTCCATGATCGAAACTCAATCACTCCATTACAAGTTCTCACAGAACCTTGTCACGTTCTTCAGAGGACTTGACACTTGACATACTACTAACCTGTGCTAACTCCATGATCGAAACTCAATCACTCCATTACAAGTTCTCACAGAACCTTGTCCTGTTCTTCAGAGGACTGGACACTTGACATACTACTAACCTGTGCTAACTCCATGATCGAAACTCAATCACTCCATTACAAGTTCTCACAGAACCTTGTCCTGTTCTTCAGAGGACTGGACACTTGACATACTACTAACCTGTGCTAACTCCATGATCAAAACTCAATCACTCCATTACAAGTTCTCACAGAACCTTGTCCTGTTCTTCAGAGGACTGGACACTTGACATACTACTAACCTGTGCTAACTCCATGATCGAAACTCAATCACTCCATTACAAGTCCTCACAGAACCTTGTCCTGTTCTTCAGAGGACTGGACACTTGACATACTACTAACCTGTGCTAACTCCATGATCGAAACTCAATCACTCCATTACAAGTTCTCACAGAACCTTGTCACGTTCTTCAGAGGACTGGACACTTGACATACTACTAACCTGTGCTAACTCCATGATCGAAACTCAATCACTCCATTACAAGTTCTCACAGAACCTTGTCACGTTCTTCAGAGGACTGGACACTTGACATACTACTAACCTGTGCTAACTCCATGATCGAAACTCAATCACTCCATTACAAGTCCTCACAGAACCTTGTCCTGTTCTTCAGAGGACTGGACACTTGACATACTACTAACCTGTGCTAACTCCATGATCGAAACTCAATCACTCCATTACAAGTTCTCACAGAACCTTGTCACGTTCTTCAGAGGACTGGACACTTGACATACTACTAACCTGTGCTAACTCCATGATCGAAACTCAATCACTCCATTACAAGTTCTCACAGAACCTTGTCCTGTTCTTCAGAGGACTGGACACTTGACATACTACTTGCTCTTGAATTACTTTATTATTGTTCCTCTCCCATCATTCCCTTCACACCTAGTCTCACTTGTTTGGAACCCAAAACTCACTTGTTTGGTAATATTACTCTGGTAGTTTCTTGCTAAGGCTTTAGATTTTATTGTAGAGCTCACCGAACAAAGATAAGTAAGTAAAATTTTATAGTCTTAAACCATAGGATTTCTAATTGTTTTAAAATTTAAATTCAAAAATGGCAATGCTTTGGAATTCTGCTGAGTAATGCTACTTTGAGGGAAAGCTGGATTCTGTGTACTCTGAGCAGACTTGAACAAGCAACAGAATAACCGATGCCCTTTCATGGTATATCCTTGTAATCACATTATAATGAGCCTCAGCTCAGAAATGCAACAAAAGAAAATGATATAAGGACAAAAAACAATGCAAGCAAAGTTCCAAAAGGAAGGAATAGGTACCTTATACTCTTGATCTGGAAGCATGTTGAGTAAGAAAGTTACCATCTTCTGGGGGAACTCATACTTTATTGTCCAAAACAATAGTTCTTCTAAAAAACTTTTATGTTTCAAAACATCCATTATGGATTGATCTGCATAAGAGAGAGAAAATGTATCATTAATTCAGTTGCTCATCTCATTTAAACCTTACCACGCAATCCAACAGCCCATCTAACACACCTGAAAGAACCTACATTCAGATACCCTCTCACTGGGGTGCTGACACTGTTACCAACTCCCACAGCGCACAAACAACAAAACATTTAACCTGAAAATTTTAATATAAAGCAGTTACTCAAAAGTTAAGTATTACTATTTTTGCTGTTGTTGTTTGGTTTGGTTTTGGTTTTGGTTTTTGGTTTCTCTGTGTAGCCCTGTGTAGCTAAAGTTTTCCTGCCTGGCCCACAGTCAGGACAAATCTCTGTCACCTGCCAAGTCCCACAGCCGCTCAGACCCAACCAAGTAAACACAGAGACATATATTGTTTAAACTGTTTGGCCTAATGGCTCAGGCTTCTAGCTATCTAGTTCTTACATCTTAAATTAATCCATTTCCATTAATCTATACCTTGCCACATTGCTCGTGGCTTACCGGCATCTTCACATGCTGTTTCTCATCATGGCAGCTAGCAGTGTCTCTCTGACTCAGCCTTTTCCACTTCCCAGCTTTATTCTCCTCCTTGTCCTGCCTACACTTCCTGCCTAGCCAATGGCCAATCAGTGTTTTATTTATTGACTAATCAGCAACATATTTGCCATACAGACCATCCCACAGCAGCCCTGGCTGTCCTGGAACTCGTTCGGTAGACCAGGCTGGCCTCAAACTCAGAGATTCACCTGCCTCTGCCTCCTGAGTGCTGGGATTACAGGTGTAGGCCACCATGCCCAGAAGTACTACTTGTTCTTAAACATAGCCATCTAGCTAAAATTTCTACTGCTTCCAAGTTTAGACTTGACATCACTAACCAAAAATGTGAAATGCTACAAAATCTGAAATGTTTTGAGCACATAACTAGAAAACTTTATAAAAATTTTTCAATGTTTTTTAAAATTTAAAAAGCATTGTAGCAATAGTAGCACAGGTCTTTAATTCCAGCACTCAGGAGGCAGAGAGGCAGTTGGCTCTCGGTGAGTTCAGGCCAGTTTGAGTAGTACACAGACCTCAAGGACAGCCAAGGCTGCACAAGGAGACCCTGTCTCAAATGACGGAAAACAAAAACAAAAACAAAAAAAAAAGAAAGAAACACCTCTAAAACTAGAGCTAAAGAGGGCTCAGCAGTTAAGAGTACTGGCTGCCTTTTCAGAGACCCAGGTTCAATTCCCAACACCCATATGGTGACTCACAATCATCCACGACTCCAGTTCCAAAGGATCCTATGCCCTCTTCTAGCCCTGCAAGCACTGGGCACACACATAGTTCACAAGTATAAGTATAGCCCAAATATCCACACGTGGAAAATAATCATAAAATCAGAAACTGGTCCCAAGTGTTTTGGATAAGACATTCTAGAACTGTCATTTCTAACAAGAATAATATCATGGTACAAATTTAAAACAATCTGATGTTAAAACTAAATATTACTGAAAACATCAAATTCAAAGTTATCTACATTTTAAATTTATGTTAATTTAAATAAACCCAGAGTCTTGGGTCTCACTATGTAGTTGACATTCCTAAAAATTAAGTGTTTTGTTTGTTTTTAAGCATTTTTAAGGAAAAAAGAGAATATAACCAGGTTTAGTGGCACACACCTGTCATCCCAGTAAAATTTAGGAGGCTAAGTCAAGAAGATTGTGGGCTCAAGGTCAACATGGACACACAGTGAGTTTCAAGGCCAGTCTAGATTATGTAGTGAAGCCCTATCTAGGCAAACTATCAATACCTTTGGTGCCACTGCTTAGCTTTACCCTCTTTCTCTTGCCCAAGCCTTGACTCCCGTCCTGGTCCTCCTGGAAGAAACAAAGTCAACATTATCCATAGCCATGCTCATAAATGTATGTTTTATATAAATGTAACATATATATTCTTACATACTATTGACTAACATAATTCACGTCTATGTAACTACTTCAAATGTTTCAATGCAATTTTATTGAAATCACAGTAAAATATCTTTATTAAATATAACCATCCATATGGAGAAAGACTCTTGAGCATTCCAAAATGCTAAAATAAAAATGTTTGTAAGCTTATGCACATAACATTAAGGCACAAAGAAGCTAGAGAAATAGGGGAATTTCCATAGGAAGGAAGGAAAGAAAAGGAGAGACCAAAGCAAATCGAGGAAAGACTTCATAGAGTATGACACAAAATGAGCTCAAAATTCAAATTAGAGGCCAGAGATGCAGTGGACAGAGTCACCAAGACTGACAAATTGACTTTAATCTCCAGAACCTAATCCAATAATTTGACTTCTGACCTCCACAGACACACCCTAGCATGTGCACCACCTTACACACACACACACACACACACACACACACACACACACACACACACACCAACAACAACTATATAAATTAATAGAAAATTTTAAAAATTTTAAAGAAATCAAATTCCAATATTGAGGAATCTGTTTCGTTGGTAGAGTAATTGCCTACCTTGAACAAAACCCTGAATTCAATCCCTACCACTGCATAAACTAGCCTTGGTGGTACTAAGATCAGCCCTTGAGAGGTTATCTTTGGCAACAAATCAAATTCTGGGCCTAGGATACATGAGACTTTACCTCAAAACTAAAAACAAAAGAGAGGCTGGGTGATGGTGGCACACGCCTTTAATCCTAGCACTCTGGAGGCAGAGGTAGGCAGACCTCTCTGAGTTCAATGCCAGCCTGGTCTTCAAAGTGAGTTCCAAGACAGTCAGTGCTACACAGTAAAACCCTGTCTCAGAAAAAAGAGAGAGAGAGAGAGAAGAAAGAAAGAAAGAAAGAAAGAAAGAAAGAAAGAAAGAAAGAAAGAAAGAAAGAAAGAAAGAAAGAAAGAAAGAAAGAAAGAAAGAAAGAAAGAAAGAAAGAAAGAAAGAAAGAAAGGAGGAGGGGCTGAGGAGAAAAGTGAGTGGTTCAAATGTTTGCCATATAGGAGGCCCAGGGTTCAGATACTGTGGACAGTGCTGAGCCCGGGGAAGGTTGTCCTGCACTGGAAACAAACAGCAGCTAAGCAACTCCTGTGGAGCAAAGCTGGGAAGTAGCACTCCTCCATGGTCTCTGCTTCAGTTCCTGCCTCCAGTTTCTGCTTGAATTCCTGCTCTGACTTCCCTTAATGGCTGACTACGATCAGAATGTTTAAGCCAAATAAACCATTTCCTCTCCTACTTTTCTGGTAATTATGTTTACTACAGGAATAAAAAGTAAACCAGGACATATGCATAGCACACATACAAAAAAGGAAAAGGAAAGGATCGAATTCCAAAAAATAAGCCTCACATATTAGAAGCTGGAATTGACATTGTAAAAATAATAATATGCTCTGGAAAAACACTAAAAAATACAAGCAACTTCTGCTCACTTATGATGCACACATTTGTGAAAAACTTTACATTACAAATAAAATGGATTAATTAGGGAGAACACTAAGGGACAAGTCCCTCACAACCTATTCAACGTCAGAGCTAAAGAAGTACATAAACAATAATTGATACCTGGGGATTTCATTTGTATGCCAGGAAAATATCATGGGATGGTTTAGACTGTCTCAGAAGATGCTGAGACTGTACCATAGAATGAGACAGCTAACTAGTACAGACAGTGCAGACCCCTGTGTCCAAGGACGAGTAACAGAGGCCAGAGCTCTGTGAAAGCAAGACAAAAAAAAAAAAAAGAGAAGAGAAAGAAAAAGGAAAAGCTGCAACAGGTGTGCCTCTCGGAGAAGGGGTCCTGAGTGCAAGTAGTTACTGTTAACCAATCTTCTTAAAATACAGCTGGAAAGGTTCCTGCTACCTTCATTATGAACGAAGGGATTTTTTTCTCTCTAACTAAAGGTTATGATTCACCACTCCTAAGTCAGGGAATACAGGAAATACTGCAAAGGAATCAACAACTTTAAACTGTACTGACACCTTCTAACAGAACTGCTTCATAGTTTTCAGATATAAACTTCCTATAAAAAGGTTACCCATGAGCAAGTGACAGGGTGTTATGAAGTTCCACACAATTCCTGGCCTTGTAGTCCTAAAGGACAAGCAGAATTAGGAAGAAAAGGTCATTCAAAAAGAAAACATGGGGGTGGTACATAATTCACTAGTAGAGCTCTTGCATAGCCTGGGAAAGGCCTAGGTTCTATCTAAACACAAGAAAAGGAGAGGGATGCAAAAAGACAACATAGGTGAAAACACAAAGACAAATATCTGGAAACATGGCTTCTCATGAATGGGACTTAACAACATGGCAGATATCACACACAACTAGGAAGGGAGACGACCATCTGAGCTTGTGGAAAATGAGCACTCCTACAAACTGATGGTTGATAGCATTACAAAGTAGTACACTCTTCCTAAATGCAGTTTAACAATGCACAAGTCAGTAGTCTTTAAAATGCATTTATAAAACTTCAATTCTAATAATATTTCCAAAGAAATAAGGAGACAAACAGGAACCATATCACTTCATCACTATGCTTTTTCTCTTCTTTATTACTGTGTGAGATAGAGAGAGAGAAAAACAGAGACAGAAAGAGACAGAGACAGACAGAGACAGAAAGGAATGGATACACATGTGAATGCAGGCATATGCACACTGTAACTTGTGTGTGGCAGTCAGGTGGACAACTTTTTACGAGTTAGTTCTCTTCTCCAACCTTGCTGAAGCAGATTTCTCATTGCTGAGGCATACTACAGGCTAGCTAACCTCCAAGCTTACAGATCATTCTGTCTCTGCCTCCCGTTTCAATATAGGAGTGCTGGGATTACAAATATGTACCATGACATCCAGCTTTTTTTTAACATTTGCGTGTGTGCGTGTGCATGCGTGCGTGTGCGTGTGTGTGTGTGACAGAGAGAAAGAGAGAGAGAGAGAATATAACTTGGAAGACAAGAGTCAAGGTCTTTGGGGGAACTTGAGTTTAAGATTTTTTTTTTCTGTTTAGTTTTATTGTATAGGTGTTTTGTCTGAATGTATTTCTGTGCATGTGTGCAATGGGAAGGTGGCATCAAACCCTCGGGATTGGAGTTCCATAGGGTTGTTGGCTGCCATGTGGGTGCTGGAAACCAACCAGGTCCTCTGGAAGAACAGAGCAGCTAGTGCTTTTTTTGTTTGTTTGTTTGGTTGGTTGGTTGGTTTTTCCAGACAGGGTTCCTACGTATAACAGTCATGGCCTGGAACTCACAGAGATTCGCCTGCCTCTGCCTCCAGAGTGCTGGGATTAAAGGCATGCACCACCACCGCCTGGCAGATGGTCATAATGTTATGGGATAAAAGAGTTTTATTTCATTTGTACCTCAAAGTCACAGAATCTAATGATCTGGTTATGGTACACATAGACATTGCTTATGACCCTCAATCTAGCTAACCTTCCCTTGAGAAGTTATCTGTATGCTGGAACGGTGATGCATGCCTGTAATCCCAGTACTCAGAAGGCCATGGGCAGGAGCGTCAAAGACTTAAAGCAGCCTGGGTTACATAGCAAATCCTGACTAAAAAGAAGGAAAATATCTTACCCTACAACATACTCTCTTCCCTCTCAGAAACATCTAATTATAATTAGTCCCACTCACATATTAGACTGATGATGATTTTCTATTCAACTAGATTATCTGATAGTCACAAATTTTAAATATATATATACTAAATTTTAAAGTATTTCATAAAAATTATGTGTTATTAGATGTGTTCTTGATTTTATTTTTGGTTCCATATAGCACAAACAAACATTTTCTCTTATTTCAGATGAGCTATACAAGAAAGGGATAAGAAGTAATATTATAAAAGAATATCATGTATATAAATAGCACTGCTGAGTACATAGTGTTCTGTTACTCTGGAGACAACAGAGACAAGTACCTAACACACTGACATGATCAAAATTAAGTGGATTGCAATATATATATATATATATATATATATATATATATATATATATATATATTCATATATTCATTCAAATAAAACTCCAAAATAGAAACAAATCTTGCTACTATTGCAGTTTCAAGTCTATTTCTCTTATTCAAATATTTTATCTATATGTATGTAGGTATGCCACACGTGTGTGAGAGCTCTCGGAGGCCAGAAGAGGGCATCAGATTCAGAACCACTGGAGCTAGAATTACAGATGGATGTGGGAACCAAACTCAGATCCTCAGGAGGAACAGTGCTTTTAACCATTGAGACATTTCTCAAGCCTGTTTCTTCATCCTAAAACTGAAAGTTAAATTAGATATCTCTTCCAATTTGAAATTCTAGTTTTGTCGATTTTGGCTTGAGGTCTATTTCTGTACATGTTGGGAATCAACCCCAAGGCAGTGTGAATGTTGAACAGCTGCCCCACTAGTTAGCTACAGACCTAGTCTTTGAAATACTTTTTTTTTTTTTTTTGGTTTTTCGAGACAGGGTTTCTCTGTGTAGCTTTGCGCCTTTCCTGGTACTCGCTTTGGAGACCAGGCTGGCCTCGAACTCACAGAGATCCACCTGGCTCTGCCTCCCGAGTGCTGGGACTAAAGGCGTGCGCCACCACCACCCGGCGAAATACTTTTTAACTGCTATAACTACCTCGATTTAGGGTAATTAAAATATAACTGTCCTCTTGTCTTTTACTTATAATTTGTTGGATTACCAGACTGAAATAATGAAAGGGCTGGCTTGCTAATCTGTGAGCCTATAGGGTAAAAGTATAGAAATTCCAATCATCAAGCTTCATTAAATTTCAATATGAACACTAAAGCAAATTTGCTATGGTACTTGCAGTTGCCAGACACTAAAAATATAAGAGAAAATGAAAAGGAAGGAGGTGGGGGCAGGTTTTAAAAGCCTTAATAAAATTTTCAAATGGCAAAAGTGACTCATTCAAGAGGCTTTCCATCTAGGCACTACACTCTAGCTCATCCTTTCAACAATTTCCTCCTTTTATTGCATAGTCTATTCTTTCCTGAGTTATTAATTTTAATCATTCTAGTAATATGTGCAAAAATGTTTTGAAAAAAGTACAATACAAATTTAAAGTATGCCATTAGTTTTGTGAGTGCGTGGAAATGCCTCTTTTTCTCTCTAAATGAATCACAATACAACTCAACACATTTTGTGCTTATAAAGTAGCTCCCACAGGTAATGCCTGGGGGGCACTCATCAACCTAAGACAGAGCGCCTGTGTGGCCTGGGCAGGTGTCTCCATGACAGGTAAGGTGACCTGCTGTCCCACACAACCTAAGTCAGAAGCTCATTTATTAGTAAAAGGGGACCTGTAGGTCCCTGGCCCCCGTTTTGGATAACTGCTGCCTTGCTTGCTGATTTTGACCTTGATATCCTCCCTATGCTAATTCCCTCCCTGTTTCAACTTCCTGAATGCTTAAGGACTACAGAGTGAGTTCCAGGAAAGACGCAAAGCTACACATCGAAACCCTGTCTCGAAAATAAATAAATAAATAAATAAATAAATAAATAAATAAATAAATAAAGTAGCTCCCAGTGATATTTTTTTTCATGCAAGCCAATGGTCCTAATATAATATTTCCCATTAAAAAATAAGAAACAAAAGCAGAATTAAAATAGGACAGGCAAGTTCAAAAGAAGATTAATAGTAATATTATAACTTGGCTCTTCATTAAATTTAAAAACCTTTTGTTCTTTAAGCTATAAAGAATACTAGCAATTTCTAATACATGCCCTTTCACTTTAGAAAGGTAAAAATCAACTCTCTAAGCCAGGTGTGGTGGTTCATGCCTATAATTCCAGCAACTTGGGAGTCCAGCCAATCTGCACTACATAGTAAATCTAAGCCAGCCTGACCTACAAAGTAAGATTCTGTCAATCATGGTGGTGTATACTGAGGAAACAAGAGGAGCTGAGGAATTGGCAAGGTGAGATAGCTGTGGCTTGTTCTGTCTCTTTGATCTACAGCATTGACCCCAATAACTGGCTTCAGGTTTGATTTTATTAATAAGAACTTTTAAGATTCATGCAACATCTGGCGCTAAACGTTCGTGGTACGAATTCATGAAAAAGGTGCTTGACCAAAAAAAAAAAAAAAAAAAAAAAAAAAGTCTGCAGGGAACCATGACCACACCTAACAGCAACTTTGAAATCTTCAAAAAGACAATAGGACTCCACAATGATGATTCCATATGGACTATGGTAAAGCCATTAGGCTGATTAACACCACGGAAAGATCTGCTTTGGACTACAAACTGTTAAGGACAATTTTGAGATGGCTAGCTGAGATGATCCAGCCTGACAGACTACTTGAACAAGGACTTGAAACAAGCCCTGCACTTTCTCATTATGCAGCGGCTGGACAAATGATACAGGACTTGACAATTAACCCAAAAATTTTCTTTTCAAGATTCCCTAAAGATATCTTCACCCCTAGAAAGCAAAAAGAAAAAGAGAATAAGATATGAGATAGATCATTGAATCTACTCTGAGAAAAAAGATAAAGAAATAATAGGATAAATAGGTAGATCACTGAATTTACACTGAAGAAAAAGGGGAAGATATAAAAATGACAAAAGGTAGACTACCGAATGTATTATGAAAAGAAAAAAGAAAGAATATGGATATGATTGGTGGGCCCCTCCAAGCAACTTACCTGTACCTAACAGTGGCAGTAAAAGAAACGCTAACTTCCAACTAGCTCACATCGTTAAGTCAGACACCATTAAAGTCCAGCTTGAGATTGTCTTGACGGGGATCCAGATGTAAGCACTCTGATCAACAACCAGAGCCCCTTCTGGACAGTCAGCATCAGCTGAGCCCTGTGACTAAACCATCTTAATTTCCATCTCAGTTTGACCTTCAGATAACTTTAGCTCTGGCCAACAAACTAGCTCCAACTACATGAGATAACCCAAGACAGAACTATCTAGCTGCCAGTCCAAAATTTCTAAGCCATAAAATGCAAGCAAATTACAATGGTTATTTTTAGGCCATAAAATTTTCAGACAAATTTGCTCCATAGCAATAACAACTACCCCTACAGCAACAACAATAGTTTCTACAGTAGTGATAGAAATGAACAATGGCCTATTAACTTCATAGCAATACCAGAGTAAGCAGATTAACAGACTTGGTATCTAATTTCAACTCCACCGCTGACTGCATAAAATTCACTACCCTGAGTGAATCAGTTAATTCTCAGCAATTCAGTTTCATGAACCTTCAGGTCCTTTTAGCTAGAGCATTCATAATTTTAGAACCTTTAATTGCCTCCTCTTTCTCATTTTTTGTTTTTGCTATCTCACATGACTTTCATACAAAGTCAATATTTCAAAATAAAATTAAAATCACAAAACAAAGATAATGGGTATGTGGTGTATATATGTATATATCAATAAAACACAAATAAATATAATTTTATATAAAAAATTATTATCTTCAAATAGTAATTTCCCTGAAATAATCACTAAAATCTTTCTGTGACTCGCCCTAGTGGTAGCCTTTATACTTTTTCTTTTCTTTGTTTGCTTTTTTTTGTTTTGTTTTTCAAGACAGGGTTTCTTTGTAGCCCTGGCTGTCCTGGAACTCACTCTGTAGACGAGGCTGGCCTTGAACTCAGAGATTCGCCTGCCTCTGCCTCCTGAGTGCTGGGATTAGAGGCGTGCGCCACCACCCAGCTTGCCTTTATACTTTTTACTTTAAATGTTTATGTGTGACTTTTATAATCAAAAATAAATATAACTTATTAAAATGTGTATATGTATATGTATGTATGTGTGTGTATATATGTGTGTGTGTGTGTGTGTGTATATATATATGCCCTCTTACTGAGCAATTCCATCTTAGAGAACTATTGTATACCTGCAAAACAAGAAAAAGAAATGGAAGCAGTGACTTATAATCAGAATCAGAAATCAAGAATTTGATTGGACAATATGTAGTTTTTCCATTATTTTCAATATTATACCACCAATGAAAATAACATACAAAGATAGATTTGCACAGCTTCTTACTGAGCAAATAAAAGCAGGTCACAAAGGAGTGACACATTTTTTATTTACGTTCTCACTAACAGTAGTGTTATTTAGCTATATAGAAATGGCTCTGTCAAAGCATGAAAACTATTAAATGACAGTATTAGAGGAGGGACTAATGTTAGAGGGTATAGGCAAGAACTTTCATCTGAATTGCCAGTAAAACACCAAAATGTATTTGCATATTACTTAAACAATTAAAAGCTGAAGGGTAAATTCATTTCCTTTAAATCATGCTTTAGTAACTATTTCTCAGGAAAGATAAGCTTAAATTTCTGTAGTGTGACTTATATATTTTAATCCCTCTACACATAAGACTAAAGAATAGGAAACATTTATGAGACCCAAATTTGTGGGCTAGGGATGTAGCCTAAGAGGTAGAAGGCTTGCCTGTAGCATGCCTGAAGAGATCAATCAGTTCATTCCCCAGTTCCCAAGAAAACTAAGTGTGATATAATACATGCCTGCAATCCCAGTATTTGGAAAGTAGAGACAGGAAAATTAAAACTTCAAGGTTATCCCTAGCTACATAAGTTCAAGGCTACCCTATACTTCATGAGACCCCGTCTCAAGAGAAAGAGGGGAAAAAAAAAGTTGGAAAGAAAATAGGTGTAAATTTGTGGCAGGTACATTAAAGTGATTTTATAGATATTATCCCAATTAATTCTAACATTAAAATTATCATTATTTTCTTCGTAAGAAAACTAATGCTGGCCGGGCGGTGGTGGCGCACGCCTTTAATCCCAGCACTCGGGAGGCAGAGCCAGGCGGATCTCTGTGAGTTCGAGGCCAGCCTGGTCTCCAAAGCGAGTTCCAGGAAAGGCGCAAAGCTACACAGAGAAACCCTGTCTCGAAAAAAAAAAAAAAGAAAAAAAAAAAAAAAAAAAGAAAACTAATGTTGAAAAATAAAATAATATGGCATATAAGGCTATAATGAGCCAAGATTTAAACACAGATCTGCCTGACTCTGAAGTCCAAGTTCTTTTTAGGATGAATTGTATGCCACCCTGGGGAACATGAAAAATTAACTGTATAGTAAAAGGAAACAAAGTGGTATTACTAAAAATTCTCATCAAGAAAACGTTGTGTAGATATCCATTCAGTCTGCTTCCAGCTATACAATTTTAAACATTACAGGTTATTGCCATTGCTCTTGTTACTCCCCCAGAATGTGATGGTAAGACCTTATTGCTTAGGACACGACATGCTTGGGTCACAGGACTCAAGTCACAGAGCGATCAGGTGATGCCAAGCTGGAAGTCTCACTCCTACCGTCATCATGCTAGAAGGTGCTGTGCGTCCTACAACAGTCTTACAGTCTCTGAATTGGGGGAGCTACAGCAACAACTGGCCTGGCAAGATATGCCTGCTGGTCCAATAGTGGTACACATGTTATGGGAGTAACCAACCACTTTCTGACTGGAGTTAAAGCTTGTTCCATAAGATGGAACTCATGCCTAGTAACTAGTCCAAATCCATGTCTGGCTACATCACTGGCCCTAGAAGAGAACCTAATACTATTATTCTATTAAATGGACCTAATAAACTGGGCAGTGGTGGCACACGCCTTTAATCCCAGCACTGGGGGATTGGGGTAGGGGGAGAAGCAGGCAAATCTCTGAGTTCAATGCCAGCCTGGTCTACAGAGTGAGTTCCAGGACAGCCAGGGGTACATAGAGAAACTTTGTCTCAAAAAACAAAAACAAAAAGAGACCTAATAATAAACTACCCCCTATGTTCTTATCTTTATACCTATGATTAGTACATCTTTCAACCCTCATCAGAAAACTTTCTTATGATGATTAACTTAGAGACACACATGCAGAAGATAAGAGATTATGGTGTGCTCAGCTCTAAATGGGGCAGATATGTTATACACACACACAGGCTGAGGAACCATCACAGAAGAAAGAGTGGACGTCTGCAATGAAACAATGTTTGCCAGATGAGACAATTCTCTTGCAAGCATGAACTCCTAGTGGCTGTAACTGCATGGATAAGACCTCCATAAGATCAAGAAAGCTAAAACTCCAGGATAGACAGGGAGGGGCTCCTGAAGTCCCCACATACACACCTTGTGTACCCCACCACCACCTGAGGAGCTACCAGCAACTGACAGCTGCTGGGGAGAGGGAGAACCCTTTCTCTTCAGGGATGCAGCCCCTGAGGGACTAGAGCATGTCCAGTAGATGTCTTACTCCCAGACATACCCCAGCAGCATTAAGTGGCCTCTGAGTCTAAAAAGGAGTATATAAAGGTGGGAGGAAATGGTAGTGACTAGGGAAAGAAGTGCAGAAGAGGGAAGGAGATGGGCTTGCTCAAAGCACATCATAAACGTAGGAAATTCTCTAACAGTGAAAAACTAAGCTAGTTTGGAAGCAAGTAAAATAATACATATAGAAGTTGATGAACTTCTAAGAGGAATGATTCCAAGAGGCCTTGAAAGACAGAGCCAGGCAATAATGAACGAAGAGCCATAATTCAAATCCTCTGCTATCACTGCAGAAATTACTCTTGGAAGTAATTTCTCTCTCAAAGGATGTCATTCTAGCATCCAACCAGAAGACACTATGCTGTTGCAACTGGAATTCTAAGAGTTTAAACAGAAGTTACTTCTTTCCTCATTAGAGGAATAAACACCTCTTTCAAAAGCTGGCTTTCTCCATAGCCAGAAATCAAATTCAATTCAGGAAAATAAAGTAGAATTGTCAGCAGTAGGGGAGAGAGGGGACAAGAGCTGGTAGAAGGAAAGAGGGAAACTATGAGCAAAGTATAATGATATATACACTTGTAAACATGTCATAATGAAAGCCATTTTGGGTTCATTAACTAAAAAAAATTAATACAAATTTTTTCTTTACTTTTTTTTTAACTCAGAATGGCCTCAAACTCACAATCTTCCTGCTTTAATCTTGTCAACACTAGAAACAGACATATGTTACCATGCTGGCTTCAGGGCTTGGTTTTTTTCGTGTGTGTGTGTGTGTGTGTGTGTGTGTGTGTGTGTGTGTGTGTGTTTGTGTGTGCGCACGCGCATGTGTACTGGGTACTGAAGATGAAACTTGGAGCCTTCCAAACGTTGGGCAAGTAGTCTACTCCTAAGCAACACCTCCAGTCCCCTTTAGTTTTGTCTTATCTTGCTACTATTTGAGACAAGATGGTAAGTAACCCAGACTAGCCTCAAGTTCATATATTCCAGGCCAGTCTCAAATTTGAGATGTAGCTGAGGATGACTCTAAACTGATCCTCCTGCCTCCACCTTCCAAGTGATGGGATCACAGGCATGAGCCAGCACACCACGTTTTATGATTCTGCCTCCCATGTGCTAGGATTACAGTGATGCACTGCCTTGTCCAGCTCCTTAACTAAATGTTTTAAGGTGTTTTTCTATATATAAAGAATAACAATCTATTATAGCCCTTGTCCTGTCACAAAGTACCTGTGATCTAGATACACAGAAGCTACTCTTGAGCTCCAGTATGTATGGAGATGCATAAGGAACTTATACTAGATAACAACCATAAACCTTTTTTTTTTCCATAAATCCTACCTTGATTTTATGTTAATTCTGAATTGGAGGAGTGGGATGCATATGTGCATGTGCAGGTGTGTGCTCCTGCCTGTACTTGCAAAGGCCAGAATCAACATTGGGTACATACCTCCCTCTATCATTTTCTACCATATTTTTGGGGTAAGGGGCTCTCACTGAACCTGGAGCTCTCCATTTTGCCTAGGCTGGTGGACCAGCGAGCCTCCCACCCCATCTCCAACTCCTAGCCCCAGGGTTTCCGGTGTAAGTTCACGCCTGGCTTTCTTCATAACAGCACAGCAAACACTTTACCTACTGAGGAGTCCCCCCACCCCCAAACCATGAATCTTTATCGCTCTAAAACATTTAAAATTCCATTTCTAAAAAAGTTTTAAAATTTCAATCTCACCTCATCTGAAGACTCTGCCTGGCCCAGTGCTCCTGGAGAGCCTGCAAAACCTTCAGATGGAAGAAAAAAAGTTGTCCATCGTAATGGTTATACACCAATGTACTTGAAAATTATTTTGAGACATGCAACGATCAGAACTTTATATCAGTGAAGACATCCCATCTAAGTTACCTTGCAGAGTTCAACTTTAAAGTGTTCTCTAATAGGCTGATACTCCAACAGAAAAATTCCAGTGAAAACCTAAATTTAATAATTACAAATGGTGTTTCTGAAGGAGCTTGCTTTTTAGGTCTAAGCCATGACTACTAAAACACTGTGGTAAAGTCTGAAGCTACACTTCTCACACACTCAAACCACAACACTAAAAACTGAACAACTTGTATTTAAGGAAAGTGAACAAGTTAGGTTTCTTCACTGTCCAACCATGCCCCCACCCCTTCCTCTGTGAGGAAAGGAAAGGCCAATCTATTCTTTCTTGATTCCAATATAAAGAATGACACTGTTAAAGCTCAAAATAAATTTGTTCAATCCCAAGGGGCTTTACATTGTAATAAAGTAACATCGCTATGGTTCAAATTGAATATTTAAACACACCTTGAACTACCAGAGTGCTAGTGCCAGCAGCTGGCTCCTGCATCCCATATACAAGCTTATCCTCGGGGTATGTGAGTCCAGAGCTCTTCAAAGCTATAAGGTACTTCTCATGACTTTTCTTTGCACAAGCATTTTCTCCAAGACCTAATATTTAAAACAAAGTTAGAGTCAGAAAAAAATATTACATTCAAAATCTAAATACAATCATCCTGTGACTACACATGAGTAAATATTCTAATGGAAGAGGAAACTACAATAAACATAAAATTTGTTTCATATAATATTTTGTGATTATACTTGGCATTAACAATCCCAGAATGAACAGCAGTTTATAACAGGATTGAAATCTATTAAGCATCTAAAATACATGAGAAGGCTATAGACAAGGCATGCTAAAGCATGATCCAATCTTCCAGAAACCTGAAAATCAGTGTTAAAGAAAGGCAAGAGAAAATGATGTAGATGGGCTGGAGAGAAATGGTTCAGTGGTTAAGAGCACTGACTGCTCTTTCAGGGGACCCAGGTTCAATTCCCAACACTCACATGGCAGCTCACAACTGTCTCTAACTCTGGGGATCTGACACCTTCAGACCAATGCATATAAAGTTAAATATTATTTTAAAAAGAAAGCTGTAGATGACAATTACTAAGCAGACATCCACAGGTGACCTGAGCATCTGTGGTCTTAGGACATCAAACACATAAGACTTATCCAGAGAAGAGTGCTCAGAAGGGCTTTCCAGAAAACATAAAGCTTCAGTAGAAATTTTCAAATATTACAAATGAAATTACATTTGATTCTTGTTTTTTTAAATCATCTTATCATATTTAAGAAATTAAAATTATAATTTATAACCAAGCAGTGGTGGCACATGCCTTTAATCCCAGCACCTGGGAGGCAGAGGTAGGTGGATCTCTGAGTTCGAGATTAGCCTGGTCTACAGAGCGAGTTCCAGGACAGCCAAGGCTACAGAGAGAAATGGGAGAAAAAAGAAGAACCATTTCTACTTTAAGGAAATAACAGATGTCCAGGCAAAATCCCACCCACCCCCACCCCTTTTTTTAAGACAGGGTTCTCACTATGTTGCCCAGGCTCCCCTCAAACTTGAAATCCTCCTGCCTCAACCTCTCAAGTAACTGAGATTATAGTTTTGAACCACCACATCCACTTAAAGTATGATCTTCACCTATCTTCAGTTTCATCACCAAGCTCAAACAGAAGCCACCATCATCATTCCCTGAAACTCTGCCTGAGCTGCCTTTCATATTCTTTCCAATTAATTCTTGGCCAAAAGCAGGTAAGATCATCTTACTCTTGAGGTTAAAGCATTTGAATGATATAGGCTTGAATGAAAAATATCCCAGGTAGGCTCAAGTATTTGAAGACTTGCTCCCCAGCTGGCTGCACTGTTTATGAAAGGAGTGCAGGCTGCCGGAGTAGCAGTTTATAACAGGGGTGGGCTTTGTGAGGTGACAGCTTCATCCCACTTTCAGTTCACACTCTGGTTTGTATTGGTGGCTAAAGATACCATCTCTCAGCCTCTTGCTCCAGCTCCCTGTTGCCACAATACAACAACACTACTCAGCCATTATGGACTCTCCCTCTAAAATCAAAGCCAAAATAAAACTCTTACTTCCATGAATCACTTTTGGTCTCAGTATTTTATCAGAGCAACAGAAAAATAACTAATACACAGAACTTGCCAATATATTCAGAATAAAATATAAAATTGCACATACCCTGTAAGCATTTGGATGCACTCTGATGTGAGCCTTATTTGAGCTACTATCCCCCTAAATGGTTGTTTCTTATCAATACCCTGGGCTTTTTAGTCCCTCCAAAGAATTAAGTTCATCCTTATTCATAAACAGTCTCACATGGTAGTCTCTTTACCTGGTATCTGGAGGTATGTAGGGATTATTTTCTTTGTGTCTATCCTAGCTGGGGTTTATTAAGTACCTTGTATCTTCTAATCAATATTTTTCATGCAATTTAAGGAAATTCAGTTAAATTCTTCAAATATTTCTGGTCTCAACACACATGCTAAATCAGTGGTTCTCAACCTTCCTAATGCTGTGACCCTTTAATAAAAGTTCCTCATGTTGTAGTGACTCCCAACCATAAAATTATTCCGTTGCTACTTCATAATTGCTACTGTTATGAATCATATTGCAAATATCTATTTTCTGTTGGTCTTGGGCGACCCTATGAAAGGGTTGTCTGACATCCAAAGTGGTCTCAACCCACAAGTTAAGAACCACTGTGCTAGATTATCAGATTCTGAGAAGTCCCAGAGACTAATACATTTTGTTCAGCCATTTCTTGCTGTTTCCCAGGTTGGTGGATCTGCTATTATGTCTTCCACATGGGTTCTTCTACCCTATCCAATCTGTTATTTAATTATTGACTCAAGTTTTCAATTCCATCACTGTACTTTACAGTAACTTTCAGTTACACAAATTCACTTTGGCTCTTTTTGTTTACATTTCTTTGTTAAGATTCACTCACTGATACCAATTTTCCTTTAATTCTTTAGATACATTTTCCTTTTATTTTTTGGACAAATGTACACTAGTTGTTTTCATGTCTTTATCTATTAAATGCAGCATCTATCCCATCATCTTGGTCAACTTACAAGGGCTTTCACCTCTTGATTCTAGCATACAGTTTCTTATTTCCTGGCATGCCCAATTTGTTTTTATTATGTACTACGTAGTCTACCAACACAATATAGAAGATTCTCGATCCTTAGAGTACTAAATTTTGTTCTATAACACAGTTCAACCATGAGCTGAATACTTTGAGCCAGTACAGAAGGAAAAAAAATCATAAAGGCTTTGTTTTACACTTCCTATGTGGCCCCTCTAAAAAAAGTTCAATGTGCTGAAAGGACCTCTACCTTGAGAGGAACCACCTCATAGTCTGTCTTCTATGCAGGTACAGTTGGGTGATGAGGCTCTTTCTAAATTGTATGTGTGTGCATGTTACATGTGAGTGCAGGTACTTTGTGCACAGCATGGCATACACGTGGAGATCAAAGGAAAACTTTGGAAATTGGTTCTCTTATTTCACTGTGGATTCTGGGGTTGTCAGGCTAGTGCATCAAGTTCTTCTACTTGCTGAGTCATCTGTACCGTCTAGATTAAGAGCTTTTTTAAGGTGCAGGGGTTTTTTGTTTTTGTTTTTGTTTGTATGTGTATGTTGTGAGAGAGAGAGAGAGAGAGAGAGAGAGAGAGAGAGAGAGAGAGAGAGAGAGAGAGAGAGAATGTGGGTTTGTACACAAGTGCAGTGCTCTCGGAGGTCAGATGACAGATGCCCCTGGAGCTGGAGTTACCACCAGCTGTAAGCAGCCCGAATATGAATGTTAGGAGCCAAATTTGGGTCCCTTGGAAAAGCAGTCCCCACTCTTAACTCCCGAGCTATATCTATCCTCTGATCGTGAGCTTCCTTTATGTTTTTTTCTCTTTTGATGTGAGTTTTCTCAAGACTAGCCTACAGTCGACCTTACTTACTCAAGGTCTGATCTTCTGGTAACTCAGAACCAGATGATTATAGCAATAGAAAGGTCTCTTTCAGGTGGATGAACTAAAACCTCAAAGTTACCTAACATTGCTTGCCTACAGATATTTATTCCATTTTTAACCCACAATAGCTAATCCCCAACAAATCCTAGGTGGGGGCAAGACATGGCTCAGCAGTTAAGAGCATTTGTTCTTGCAGAAGACCCAGGTTCAATTCCCAGCACCCACATATCAATTCAAAGCCATATGTAACTCTAGTTCCAGGGGATCTGACGACCTCCATAGGCACCTGACATGCATGTGGTGCATAAACACACATGCAAGCAAAACACTCACAAATATAAAGTAAGTAAATCTAAAAAGAGAAAACAGAAAACAAACAAAACAAAACCTTAGGTAGTCTCATACTGGATATTCACTGGTTGTCCAAAGGTCTGCCCACCATTCCTTGGTATTCTGCCCCAAAATTCCAGTTTCCACCATCTTCAACAGACCACTATGATGATCTGTGTAGTATTTTTTTAACTCAGCAGGGCCACCATGACCTGCTTCAGGGCCACTGTATACAGTCAGGAAGTCTCCCAGAACCATCACGAGACTCATCTCGCACTATTCCTTTTCCCAAGAGTCTACAGTGTGTACTACCTGCTCTCTTCTACTTTCAAACAGCTGCCTCATCTTTTGTCCTACTGTGTGTTGATTATGACAAACACTACAACATCTACCCGGAATCTAACCCCTTTACCACCCAATTCCATGGCCCTCTAGCTCACAACTTCTGCTGTTAGATTTTACTTTGAATAAATACTGCCTTCTTAGTGAAGTACTAGCATCTCCCCACCCCAACACCTGGGAATCAGGTGTTCTAGTCTGGTTAGATGGCTCAGCAGGTAAAAGCACTTGCCAGTGGCCAGCAACCTGAGCTGAACTCCTTTAAGTTTCATCAGACCTAATGAAGAGACTGGATGCTGCAACAGAAATTAGTTGAGAAGTTTTTAAAAGGCAATGTAATTTTTCTGAAGTTCAGTTTCCTCATCTATAAGTTTTCTTAATAATTTCAAGCTTTAGAATTCTATGAAAAATATTAACTTCATTTTTATTTTCTAAAGATGCTACTTTTATTACAATGAATAAGTAAATTGTACATTTCTCCTAACTTTTCACTTACCAGAAGTCAGATCTTTGTAGTTTTGTTGGTTTGTTAACACCTGAGTAAGAACAGACCTCATTGCTCCTCCCATTTTAGTCAGGTCTTCTAAAAAGGAAATTTGAGGCTCCAAAAGCTGTAGGACTTTGTTAAGATCTTTTTCTGATGGTATATCAGCTGCTTTAAAAAAAAATGTATTTATAAAACATGTTTTATATATGTATATAAATGCATATATATACATAATTATATAATGAAGAATAATTTAAAATATTTCGTTCAGAACAATAACATTTTATTCTTTCACAATTTTAGTGGTTTTGATATTTTATAGCCAAGAAAGTCACTATTTAAGAACTCTGCTAGATGCACACCTTTAATCCCAGCATTCAGGAGGCAGAGGCAGGCAGATCTCTGTGAGTTCAAGGCCAGTCTGAAAATTCCAGGCCAGCCAGAGTTAAATGGTTACCTGAGACCCTGTTTCAAAGAATAAAGAACTCTAGAAAACTAGTATCTGCCCAGCACCTACCCTACAAATGACTCACTCTGGAAATCAGTCATTTGAAAAAAGTAGATGATAAAAAGAGATGATTAGTGACATAGTAAGAATTTAATTAGTGGGGCTGGCAAGATAGCAATGTGGATAATGCTTGCCTCTAAACAGACTTCAATACCCAGAAACACATATGAGGGTACCTGGACCTCACCAAGAGTTCTGTGGTGGGTGTAAACTCAAAGAGGAATGGAAATAGAGGTTATAAAAACTAAAAATATGTTATAAAAAAAAAACTCCTTGGCCAGTAAATGAGAAAAATATTAAAGATGAAAGGAAAAGCAATGTTTTAAAACCTCACAGCAGTAGTTCTCAACCTTCCTAATGCTGAGATCCTTTAACGCAATGTCTTAGGTTGTGGTACCCCAAACAAAAATTATTTCATTGCTACTTCATAATTGTAATTTCACTAGTTACAAATTGTAATATAAATATCTGATATGCAGGATAGCTGATATTCAACCCCTGTGAAAGAGTTTCTCAACTCCACAAAGGTGTTGCGCCCCACAGGTTGAGAACTTCTGCCCTAAAGACTAAAAGAAAGACAAACAAAGATGTAAAGTTTAGTAATGACTGGTTAAAAGAATACCCATAAGAGAGCTAAGGGAGGGTCTGCATGCCCCAGAAAGGAGAGAGATACTCAGCACCCAAATCCTCACTTTCTCAGTTGGATGCAAGTGTTGGATGCAAGTGCTGTGAGCTACGAACGTGTACCTTCTCCCCAGTGACTCACACAGTAACACAGGAGATCTGTAATTGATGTTCTTTTCGTTTCCAGGGGCTCTGACAACATCTAATAATAGGCTACACATTTAGGGTAGAGAAAAAGAACCCAAAGCAACTGTGAATTCACAAGATTTCTGTGAATCCACGAGCTTCCATGACCTCGAATTTTAGTATGGTCACAAACAAACACAGATTGGGGGTTTTGTTTGTTTAGTTTTTTTTCTTTTTTTGATTGTTTGCCTAAGTAAGAAATTAATGCTGAGCAAAAGAAGAAAACTTAATGAATGCACATTCATGAAATTCATCCTTAGACAAAAATGCTTTCACTGGTTTCTTCATATTTTCAGATTTAAAAAAAAAAAAAAAAAAGCCAGGTGTGGTAGCACATGCCTTTAGTCCCAACAGATGAAGGCAGAGGCAAGCAATCTCCAAGTTCAAGACCAGCCTTGAACCTACATAAAGAGACAGGTCAGCCAAAGCTACACAGTGAGACCCAGTGTCTAACTAAATAAATAGATAGAGCAGATAACAGTAGTACATAACTATCACAGCTATGCCTCTACTTATACTACTACCTTTTTAACCACTGAATGTTACTGAAGGAAAAATTAATAACACACTTTTGTATGAAATAGTCATTAAACTAATTGTAAATTTTCAGAGTCTCACAAAAAAATGTTTTATTACTTTTTAAAAATAGAATGCCTGCGATATAAAATGCAAATTTCCAAAAAGCTTAGCAAATTCATGAGAAATAATACAGACAACAAGTTTCTTCATCCTAAAGAGACAGCAGTCTGGTACTAAATCTAAGCAAACGTTTTCTTTTTAGAAAGATACATGTCCTGAGAGGAGTACTTCATAAATGATTCTATGTTGTTGCTTAAAACACAGTTGAGAAAGTGTAATGGCTTGCTCACAACAGTCTCAGGAATGGTGAAGACATTGTAAGATGGCTGTGGTGGTGGACCTGTAATCCCAGCACTCAGGAAACAGAGGCAAGAGGAGCACCACACAGTGAGTTTCAGGTCTACACAGTGAGTTCAGGTCAACCAGGAATACAAAGCAAGACCCTGCCCCAAAAAGCAAAAAATTAAATAAAATAAAATCAAAAGGTCTATTATTCTTTCACAATTTAAGAATGGGAATAGAAGATAAAAATGTATGCCATATCCTAGTTTCAAACTGAATATAAGATTTATATATTAAATTGTTGAAAACATAAAAATAACATAAAAGCTGGTACCACGGGATGAAAAGTCACTATCATTGGGAAGGCAGAAGACATAAAAAGCTGTAAGTTTGTTCTACACTGCTACCATCTCTAATTCATAACATCTTACAACGGACTCTAATAGTGCCTAAATCAATCGTTTCAAGAACATTTTTCAAGATTACGACAAAATCTTACTACAATAAGTGTAAGATGAGTGTTTTTCCTCTTTTTTAGTACTGACTTATGCACACTTAGCACTGATACACTAATATGAAAGCAAACAATTTAAGTCTATCATAAGTTGTTATATAAAATATCTCAGGGAGGAAAACAATAGCAATTTATTATCTAAAAATCTGTTAAATTCAAACATTTCTTGACTATATAATTTTGCTCAGTCATAATATAATTAATTGCAAATCACTCTTTATTTAGAGGCAAAAAGTACCAAACTATGCCTCCTACAATGTATCTATAAAGTTGTACATATCAGTATTTTTCTATATTTCATAGTCATTACTTTAATGTTAAGCAAAGAAACATAAAACACAGCAGAAAGCAGTGCAGAAAGGGGATAAGGTTACAATAAATGTAATGTATAAAAATGCCATCGTGAAGCCCATTATTTTGTATGCCATCTTTAATTTCTTATTTTTTAAGTATTAAAATGTTAAATAAGCCGGGCGGTGGTGGCGCACGCCTTTAATCCCAGCTCTCGGGAGGCAGAGGCAGGTGGATCTCTGTGAGTTCGAGGCCAGCCTGGGCTACCAAGTGAGTTCCAGGAAAGGTGCAAAGCTACACAGAGATACCCTGTCTCGAAAAACCAAAAAAAAAAAAAAATGTTAAATAAATCTGGGCAATGGTAGCCCACACCTTTAATCCCAGCACTCAGGAGGCAGAGGCAGATAGATCTCTGAGTTCGAGGCCAGCCTGATCTACAGAGCAAGTTCCAGGACAGCCAGGGTGGTTACATGGAGAAACCATGTCTCTAAAAAACAACAAAAAAAATGTTAAAAACAAGTGTTATCTTGGACTGGAGAGATGACTTGTGGTTAGAAGCATGCACTACTCTGACAGAGGACCTGAGTTCGGTTCTCAGTACCCACATCTGAAGGCTTACAGCTACCTATAACTCAAACTTTAGATCTGACACCTCTGGCCTCCCTGGGCACCTGCACTCATATGCACTAACACACTAACAGATAACACACACATATACATATAGTCAAAAATATAAAACTTTCAGTGATAGCTTTAAATTTTCACTTTATGATTAGTGCTAAAATTCTATGATGTGATCATTTAAGAGTATTACAATGAACATATTAAAACATACCTGGTTCATTATAGCCTTCTCTTAAGTACTGAATAAGACAAAAAATAAATCTTGGAAGAACAAATTCAGACATCATCAGTAAGTCTTTGGGGACACAGGGAATATTTGAACTTGATTTAATCTGATGTCTTCTGCAAAACCTGTAATGGGGGAAAAAAAGGAACTAAGAAAAGGAGAGAAAAAAGGTCTAACCAGGCAAAAATGTATTATTTCTATTTATAATATTCATAAAGAAAATACAAGCAAATACTAAAGCCAGAACAATCCTTCTTTGTGATTTTTAAAGCACCAAGTTAAAAGAACATAGCTTTAGTATGCCTTTAAACTAAAAGTGGTACCCAGAGACTTTTTCTGAGAAAGACCATAATAGCCATGTCCTAAACAGAACACAAAAAGAAAATAACCATAGTTTTACATTTATGACTGCAATATATCACTTCCAAGTGCTATTTCATTATTTCCATCCTTTATAAGTCTGTAAGTACACACTCGGGAGGCAGAGACAGAGGCAGAAGCAGATGAATCTCCGTGAATTTGAGGCCCATCCGGTCTACAAATCGAGTTCTAGGACAGCTAAGGCTGTTACACAGAGAAACCTTGTCTCAAAAAAATAAGTAAATAAATAAATAAATAATAAGATAAGCCTGTAAGTACACCTTGATGTTATCTGAAGCAATTACATTTTCCAATCCGACCTCAATGAATTAATCAATGATATAAGTAATTGAAGTTCATTTTAAAAGTTTATACATTCAAGTGTATATATTCTTGTTAATCTTCATTATACATTATCGGAAAAAAATCACTGGTACATTTGAGCAACAAAGGCAAATATTCACAATCCAAATTGTCACAAATAATTTATTTTGCTTCCAAACACAAAATTACTAATTAAACACATAAAAATGTCTAAAAATAAACTTAATAGGAAGAATACAAAAGCTATTTTGGCTAAAAAAAATTAATTATCTGAATACTGACAGCAAACAGCATACTTAAGTGGAAAAATGATTTTATTTCATAAAACACAGAAATTCTTCTAAACTTAAATGTCATTAAATTCATTAAATTTAAAGTGCAATGGAATGGGCTGTTGCACAAAGAAACCCTATCTCAAAAAACCAAAAAAAAAAAAAAAAAATCTAGTTGCCATTGATAATTAATAAACATAAAAACTGATCAGGAAAAGCTCCATCAGGAAAAAAATACCACACGCGTTCATTTGTCAATGATACAACAGGAAAAATGTTTATAATTCATAACTAGCCAAAGGGCTACCTAAATACAACCCTGTGTTTTAGCCCCAGAATGGTACACAGCCCCATCTTAGACTTGGACTCAGTACAGCTTACCATCCCAACATTAAGGATGAACTTCTCTAAACTCTTTCTAATCTTGTACACAATCCTTTAACCTTCTAAGATTTTTTTCTTTTTTTTTTTTTCAAATTTATGTGCATGTGTGTATCCCACATTGGGGGTGTGGGGAGTGCGTGGTGGAGGAGGCCTGTGCCAGATCCTCTGCAGTTAGACTAAGAGGTGGTTGTGAGCCGTCAGGTGTTACATGACAGGAATCAAATTGGGCCTTCTGGAAGAACAACAAGCACTCTTTTTGGTTTGGTTTGTTTGGTTGGTTTTGGTTTTTGAGACAGAGTTTCTCTGTGTAGTGCTGGCTGTCCTGGATCTCGCTCTGTAGACCAGGCTGGCCTCGAAATCACAGAGATCCACCTGCCTCTGCCTCCCAAGCACTCTGAACTCATGAGCCATCTCTCCAGACATTCTTTTTTTAAACCTTTTGAAAAAATTTACTTTCAAAATAACTATATTAGTTCAAGTTCACTTTAAATTAGAATTAAGATGTGAGATAAATATTTTGTGACACTTCCTAAAGAGCACAGTGATACTTCCTAAAGAGGACAGTGATACATGAATGCCCATATTGCAGGGGTTTGTTGTTTTGTTTTGGGTGGGGGCTTGTTGTGAGGCTTTTTTAGGGAAGGTCTAATGGCCCAGACTGGCTTCAAAATCCCTAAACTGAAGTTGCCTTAGAACTCCTAATCTTCCTACCTCCACCTTCCATTGCTGGGATTACAGGTACATACCACCTTACATGGTCCCAGAAACTCTCATAAACTCTCTCCTTTGTTTATAAATTAGGTAACCAGAAAAAAAATGCAAGATTTACTAACATAAGAATTCATAACTATATTAAGACCCCAACTCACTATTACTGCAAGCTTGAGGTAGAGTTCATGCTTAGCATGTGTAGGACCCTGGTTAGATTCCCAGTACCAAAATAAGGAGGGAGGAAGTCCATACACACAAATATATCACATGTGTGCATGCAACTTTAAACATAAGCAATCAACCACTTCCTGTTTTCTCAATAAGAAAGAGTAACACTATTTGCAGCGTTAAAGTCCCACTGTGTAGAAATCTAACCCTCTTTTACTTTAGAGTAAATTAGAAAATGAGTAATTGAGCAGATATTAAAACTGAAATTTTCAAAATTATGACAATATACATATAGTTTCAGAAACAGAGTTCCTACCTTATAGTTTTTCCTACTATTTACAATGAATGGGGGTGTCTGCACATTATAAGAAATTGTATATCTTTGAAACTGTCTGACCAAAATACTGTTTGTAGCTTAGACCAAACTGATTAATAATAAGTCATTGCTAGTCAAAAGGGGGAAGGCCACAAAATCATGTGCCACCATCTACTCTTCTCCACAAACCTTGTTAACCTGCTCTACCCCTGAACTCCTTACTGCAGCTAATAACAGCATCATTTTCTCAAGCATTCATAAGTAACTCTTTCCTCTCAACTTCCAGCATACAATGTGCATGGGTAAGTGACTGCTACATTTAGACTAGTATATGATTTTTAAAAAATATCATAGTAAAACCAAGAGTATAATATTTATATTCATTCTTTCATTGCACTTGGGTTTAGATGAGATCTTAAATTAACATGTATCCACATGTTTCCTAAAATTTTTACTTGTTTAGGAAAGAAAAGTAATTTTTAAGTTCACAAAAACCTGTAGCTATAGGACAAAATTTAACCATGTTTTTGTTATTGGTGTGTGTGTGTGTGTGTGTGTGTGTGTGTGTGTGTGTGTGTGTGGCACGCTGCAGTTTCCAATGCCACTATAATGAACGAATATTCAATGGGGAGGTGGGAAAGATGGAGGAACAGAGCGGTGAGTGAGCAGCGGAGGGAGGTGGAACTAGAGACGCAATGCGGTGACAGGTGTGAAAGGCTGCAGTGGACGGGGGACACGTCGTTGCTGAGAAAGTCCAACAAGCCTAGAGCTTGCACAGATTCAGGCCCCGAAAACACTGCCCAGCTGCATGATCCACCTGGTTCTGAGCAACAACAGGAAGTCAGTTCATTTTCTAGACTGGACCTCCTTGAAAGACCTCTGTGGTCTGTCCTGCTCCTGGAGGCCATGTTGATGTCTGTGGTCCATGCTGCCATTGAGGGCCATATTTGGGTCCATTCTCCCACTGCAGCCTGGGCTGTGTTAATGTCTGTGGCCCGTGTTACCACCAATATCAGTGGTCTGTGCTGCCACCCAAATGTTGATGTATGTGGGCCGTGCCATTGCTGGGTGCCATGTTGATGTGAATGGCCTGTGGAGTCACCTGAAACCATGTTGATGGCCATGGTCTAAGCTGCTGCCAGTGATCCTCCTGAAGCAGAGGATCACATTGATGTCCATAGTCTGTATTGCCACAGGAGAACATGCTGAGATCCGTGGCACATGCTGACACCAGAGATCATGTGGCTGTCCATGGGCTATCCCAAAATCCATGTACAAGTCCATGATCTGTGCTCCCACTGACTGTAAAGGGCAAAGTAGCTACTTTTGCCATGGTATTGATGACTGCAGATTCATAGCTGAGAAAGGAGCATAGAAGGCTTCTTCTGTGACAGTCATTACCCCTATCTCCACCCCACCCAAGCCCCAACAAAAACAGCCTAGACAGAAAGTCATTGATGAGAACCTTAAAAATTTTGAGCAGGGCAGTGGTGGTGCACGCCTTTAATCCCAGCACTCGAGGCAGAGCCAGGTGGATCTCCATGAGTTCAAGGCTAGCCTGGGCTACAGAGTGAGTTCCAGGAAAGGCACAAGGCTACACAGAGAAACCCTGTCTCGAAAAAAGCCAAAAAAAAAATTTTTTTTATAAGGATGCTGAAGCATAGCTCTCTATAATTAATAGCTTCTGGCTGGGGTGTGGATGGGGAAGGGCTCAGTTTTCTTTAAGGGGCTGGCCACTGGGAGTTTGACTATGCTCCAGGGTATATGAGCAACACAAATTGGACCTTTTGGGAGAGGGGTTCCTTCTTCTTTTGGGGTGGGAGGAAGGTCATAAGGGTACGGGAGCAGACCCAGAGGGACTGGGAAGGTAGTGAGATCGCAGTGCATGGTGTGAAATTCCCAAATAATCAATAAAAATATTACATTGGAAAAAAAGATAACTAGACAGCTGGGATATTAACTTCTGCTCAAGATAAATTAGACACCAAATTAACTCCTTCATTTAAAACAACCAAAATCTAAAATATAAAGCAGTATTTTTCAACACACTAGACATCAAAGAAAGACAATAATCTCTAATAGACAGGAAACAAAGTGAGGTCTACCAATGTCAGCTTACTTTCCTTAGTAGAGTTTGCAGGGTATAACACAAAGGAGAATCAAAATGGTCCAGGATGATTTCCTGTTGGGAAGACAGAACTTAGTCTAGGAAGATGAATGCAGCTATACTTTGTAGGACAACCATCAAACAGGAAAAAAAAAAAAAAAAAAAAACAGACAAATTGTCAACTGAATGCATAGAGAATACTCCTGAGTCTTTGAGTACTAAACAAACAGCACATAAATGTAAGAAAATTGCCCAAGGCCAGGAATAAACACCTCTGAAACCATAGTACACACTTGTGGTGGTATTGTGTTCCCCAAAATATTGTGCACCCTAATAAACTTATCTGGGGTCAGAGAACAGAACAGCCACAATATTAAACACAGAGGATAGGCAGTGGTAGCACACGCCTTTAATCCTAGCATTCCAGAGGCAGAAATCCATCTGGATCTCTGTGTATTCAAGGATACAGGCAAGCATGGTGACTCAGGCCTTTAATCCCAGGGAGTGATGGCAGAAAGCAGAAAGATATATAAGGCATGAGGACCAGAAACTAGAAGCATTTGGCTGGTTAAGCTTTTAGGCTTTCGAGCAGCAGTTCAGCTGAGTTTCATTTCGGATGAGGACTCAAGAGACTTCCAGTCTGAGGAAACAGGATCAGCTGAGGAACTGGCAAGGTGAGGTAGCTGTGGCTTGTTCTGCTTCTCTGATCTTCCAGCATTCAACCCAATAACTAGCACCAGGTTTGATTTTTATCAATAAGAACTTTTAAGGTTGGTGCTACACACACTCACAAGTACTTGGATCAAGAATGGTATCTGTTCTCATAATCACACTGGAAATTACAAAATTCAAGAAGCCAGATGTGGTGGAACAAGCCTTTAAACTCAGCACTCAAGAGACAGAGGCCAGCCTGATCTACAAAGTGAGTTCCAGAACTGCCAAGGTTACACAGTTGAGACCCTGCCTAAAAATAAAAATAAATAAATGAATAGAAATTCAGGCAAGAAGTAATTTTTAAGGCAAGTACTTTCCCACTTAACTACATCCTCAGCCAAAATTACATTAATTCATGAGGTATTATGTCAATGACTCAAAGGCATCTTTCCTCAGAGATAAAAATCAGACCCTCTTAACAAATCATAAAAGACCCAAAAGAAAATAACTTTATACAAAAAATAAAGTTAAAAATACTCAGAAGAACAATATATGAACAATATCTAGGGCAACCAACAAGGTACAACAACGGCAGGCACCGAATGCACAAACACAGAGACAGAAGGAACCAAAACTATGAGAATCATCGATTACAACGGACTCAGAACACCCATGTGAGAAGCAGGCAAAAATCACTAAAAGCCCAAAGGAAAAGCAGACGAGTCAGGGAAATGGCCCAGTGGGTCAAGTCCTTGCTAAGCAAGCTTGAGGTCCTGAATTCAGATCCCTAGCACCCACAGAAAAGCGAGGCAAAGTAGCACCCATTTGGCACCCCAGCAATGGCAGAGGGGAAACAGGCAAACTAGGGCCTCAGTGCCAGAAAGTCCAGCCCAGACAAGCTCCAGGTTCAACAGGAGACCCAGTCTCAAACAATGGGTGAAGAGAAAGGTACCCAGCATCTATCTCTGGCCTCAACAGCTACCTGCATGCTAGTACAACCGCACATCCATCAGTGTGTGCGAATTAACACATTCATAGATTAGAAGTAAGGGGTACCATCCACAGTTGCAGGATAGACCAGACACTCCTCAATTACAAAGGATCCACAAATTCCATCTAGTTTGATATATCTGAAATCAATTATTGGACCAAAATTCCTGGCTTCAAGCAATTAGTTCAGTCTTTGGTTTCCTTTTCTCCTAGGACACTTAAATTCCTTTGCTACTGGCTAGTCAGGGAGAGATTTTAGCATTCTTCTTATCTCCTTATCAAATGACCTACACTAAAGCTCCTTCTTTTGGCAAACACCAATACCATAGTATAGGCACTGGGCACCAATCCCTTGCTCTGTATCACAGTATAGTAAAAATTATAGCTCATAAACTAGCAAAGGAAATATAGTTAACCCAAAAAAAAAAAAAAAATCAAGCTGGGCATAGGAGCTGACTCCTGTAAGCACTTGGTAGGCTGAGGCAGGAGGACAGTCATAAGACAGCCTAGGCTACATAAAGTTCCAGGCCAGCCTGGGCTACAGAGTGAGTTCTCATCACATACTCTCTCTCTCTCTCTCTCTCTCTCTCTCTCTCTCTCTCTCTCTCTCTCTCTCTCTCTCCCCAAAGAACAGACACGATAATTAGAAAACAAGACAACAGACTTAAATATGACTACAGCTCCAAGTGTTCTTAGTATGTAAGATCCAGGTATCACTATCAGAGTTTTAGACTGAGTAAAAAAGCAAGACCCAATGAAAGCAGCTTCTTCATTTTTTCTTCATTATATTTACTTATGTGTATGTATATGGGGAGGGCACACCTGTGCCACGGAGCATGTATGGACGTCAGAAGACAACTTTCAGGAGTTATTTCTCTCCTTGTACCATGTGGGTCTCAAGGATTGAACTCAGGTCATGTGGCTTGCAAGCTTTGATATTTGCTCAGTACTTCCTCAGTAATTAGTAGAACAAGTAGTCAGAAAATTATTAAAAATTTAAGAGTTACATATGTAACTCAATGACAGAATGCTTGCAAAGCATTCATTGAGCCAATGAATATAAAAAGTCCTCTAAGAATCTGGAAGACCTGGGCACCACTACAAACCAACTACTACAAAACACCAGACCCTTTCCAAATGCACAAGGAACAAGACTGAGCAGTATATTCTATTAATGTATGACAATAACAGAATTAGATCAAAACTTACTAGTAAATATCACCTAAACTCCCCAAAACTTCTACATAACCCAAGAATCAAAGAGGAAATCTGAATAACAGAGAATATTAACTGAATAAAAGTAAAAATACACTAAAAATGTGAGATGCCTCTAAAACTATTTTTAGACTCTAAAATTTAGAGAAATGCCTAACATTAAAGCTTTTTAGTGGGGGCTGGAGAGAGAGCTGGCTCAGCAGTTAAGAGCACTGGCTGCTTTTCCAGAGGATCTGAGTTCAATTCCCAGTACCCACATGATGGCTCACAACCACCTATAATGGGATCTGATGCTCTCTCTTCTGGCCTGCATGAAGACAGGTCACACATGTACATAAAAAAAAAGAAGAAAAAAAGCTTAGTAACCGAAAGCAGAAGCAGGGCTAAGGAGGTGGCCGAGCAGTAAAGTGCTGCTGTGCAAGCACCAGGACTGAGAACTCACGGAAAAGCTGGGCAGTGGAGCCTACCTGTAACTCCAACAGTGGAGGAGGGGACAACCAGACCTGAAGCTCACTGGCCTCCTAGCCTAGCCAAACTGACAAGCTTCAGGTGCAGTGAGAGGCCCTCTCTCAAAAAACCAAAGTGGAGGGCCAGCAAGTAAAAGTGACTGCTGCCATCCATGCCTGCTGACCTGAGTTCATTCCCTGAGGACCACATGGTGGAAGGAGAGAACCAACTCCCACAAGCTGTTCTCTGGCCTCCACATATGCGCACACACAAATACACATATAAACAAAATGTTAACTGAAAAAATGTAGCAAGTGATAAAGGCACCTGATGACAACTAGCTTCAACATGCAAGCAGCACACAAAATGCCTGTGCACATGCACCTGCACACACACGTGCAAACATCCACTGATAATACATACACCACACACACACACATCACACATACACATTACATCACACACCAAAAACAAAAGCCAAAAAAGACCAATTAGTGATCTATACTGTTAGGAGAAAATTAAAACAAAAAGATGAAAGAAAATAAACAGATACTAATGAATTTCTAGGGATGGGGAAAAAGAAGAAAAAAAAATCAATAAAACCAAAAGCTGGTCTGTCTTCAGTGGCAGGAAGAAAACATAGCTCTACGCAGCCCACAGCAGCCTGAGTTCTTTACAGAGAACTCTCTACTCAGAGGCATCCAGAACTGTTGGTTTTGACACAGAAACTAATTACAGGACCAGCAAATATGAAGCAGAGTTGGGGTTTATTAAAACAGAAAGTCAATCAAGGAAAGAATAAGACTCAACTGACAGCACAGGTATAGGCTTCTCAGAGAAGAGATGCAATTTATTAAAAAGACACTATATTTTAAAAAAAAAAGACTTTTTTTTTTTTTTTTTTTGGTTTTTCAGACAGGGTTTCTCTGTGTAGCTTTGCGCCTGTCCTGGAACTCACTTGGTAGCCCAGGCTGGCCTCGAACTCACAGAGATCCGCCTGGCTCTGCCTCCCGAGTGCTGGGATTAAAGGCGTGCGCCACCACTGCCCGGCAAAAAAAAAGACATTTTAATATGGTTTTTAAGTAGAGGGATTAAACACAGAGACTTTCCAGGAAAGAATAAGACACAGCCAGATGTGGCCTGTCAATCAAGAGACTTGCAATTGTATCTGAGCATTAGCTTTACATACAATTTTGGTAACTTTTTGTTTGTTTTTTGTTTTTCAAGACACGTTTCTCTGTGTAGCCCTGGCTGTCCTGGAACTCACTCTAAATAGACCAGACTCACTCTATAGTCTCGAATTCAGAGACTCTCCTGCCTCTGCCTCCCTTGAATACTGAGACTGAAGACGTGTGCCACCACCGCCTAGCTATTTTGGTAACTTTCATGTTGCATGGCTAAAAAAGTTTTTCTTTTCTCTTCCTTTCTGATTAATATAAGATTACAGGGTGGCTCTGGAAGCACCCTGAATGAGGTTAAATGCAGTAAGGTGCAAACAGGAGCCACAGGCTCAACAAGAAAGCTGGGCATGATCTTTATGTAAAGGGAATCCTGAAGGGAATTCTGGGGAAAGGCCCCCAGCAAGGCTGACGTCAAAGACTTCTCGAGTCTCAGCTAACAAGAGTCTCCATCCAGAACTCAGTCAGGTAAGGGTCCTTCCCCTTTCCTTGTCACAATGCTCCTTGCTTCAAGTCCTCCCACCAACCACAGCCTGAGAAAGCCACACACTAGACCTCAGCCCTAAAAACTTGTACGAATGTGGCAGACTGCAGGACAACAGTAAACTCCAGAGAAACAGAAAAAAGGAGGGGGGGGGGTCTTTAGCTGTCTTACTAAAGCAGCTCCAGAGCAAGCATGACAGTCATGTCTAGTCCTCTCAATGGTGAGTACAAAGGCATGTGTTTATCTTCCTGTTTTTGCTCTATTCAAATTGTCTCACAGTTTAGTTTTAAAGTATTATAATGATAAGAGAAAAAATAATTACAACTAAGAGGACTTCCAAATTGCTGCTATACTTAAATTTCATAACCATGAAGATGCCACAAAGTACTCTACCAGCTGAAGTAGGAAATCATGTTCACACTTCTTCGAGGAAATTAGTAAGGAAAAACGGACAAGGAATACAGAAAAGGAACTGAAGTTTTCTTCAGCTCTTCTTCCTCCAAGCTATTACATCATGAAAGGTGTTTTGTTCCTTTGTTTGAATTGTTAACTTCACAGTTAGATGACTATTTCATTAGAGAAAATTCCAAGTTCACAGGGAAGAAATCTAACAAGCAATCCATACAAATGTATGCAATATATAATTTAAGAGATTAGCTCGTGGGCGGTGGTGGTGCACGCTTTTAATCTCAGCGCTCAGAAGGCAGAGGCAGAGGCAGGTGGCTCTCTGTGAGTTCAAGGCCAGTCTGAGCTACAGAGTGAGTTCCAGGTAAAGGTGCCAAAGCTACACAGAGAAACCCTCTCAAAAAACCAAAAAAAAATAAAAGATAGAGAGATTAGCTTGCTAGGTGGCAATGGCGAATGCCTTTAATCCCAGCACTTGGGAGGCAGAACCAAGCAGATGTCTGTGAGTTCAAGGCCAGCCTGGTCTACAGGGATGAGATCCAGGACAAGCAACCAAAACTACACAAAGAAACCCTGTCTTGAAAAACCAAAAAAAAAAAAAAAGAGAGAGAGAGAGAGAGAGAGATGAGCTCTATCAGGAGTGGTAGTGCATGCCTTTAAATCTAACACTCAAGAGGCAGAGGCATAAGGCATGAACTCATCTCCGTGAGTTCAAAGCCAGCCTAGTCTACACAGTGAGCTCCAGTCTAGCCAAGTGTACACAGTGTGACCCTGTCTCAAAAAGAAAAAAAGAAATTACTCTCATACTTTCTACCATTAATTATATTACATAACACAATTAACGAATTTGCTAAAATGCCAGTATGTATAAATGGAATATAAATGGGAAAGTAAAGGCACATATCTTTATTATCAAACTTATATTGAAAGTTCACTACTTGTACAAGTATAAACTAGCCGAGCGGTGGTAGCACAGAGGCAGAGGCAGGCAGATCTCTGTGAGTTCAAGGCCAGCCTGGGCTACAGAGCGAGTTCCAGGAAGGCGTAAAGCCACACAGAGAAACCCTGTCTCGAAAAACCAAAAAATATATATATATATAAAATATATATAATATATATATTATATATAATATATATAATATATATATATTATATATAATATATATATATACATACTAAGGATAAATAGAAACTCTCAACTAATAAAGTCCAACCAGGGCTGGGGAGATGGCTCAGAGGTTAAGAGCACTGACTGCTCTTTCAGAGGTCCTGAGTTCAATTCCCAGCAACCACAGGGTGGCTCACAACCATCTGTAATGAGATCTGGTGCCCTCTTCTGGCCTGCAGGCATACATGCTGTAAACATAATAAATAAATGAATCTTAAAAAAATAAAAATAATAAATAAAATCCAACCCTGCACCACAGCTTCACATTTATGCTATACAAATGTTGCCTTATGTACGCCTTCCACTCGCTGTGGAATTAAGACTCACATTGAGCTTCTTCAAGGACAGGAATGTAAAAGGTCCACTAAAGATAATGGAGAGAGGAGCCCATAGCACACGGGAAACACAGAAATAATGGCATATAGGCAGATAGAGTACTGAGGCAGGCAGGACACTGGTACCTTATGGACTAGGGTATGATGTGATGAAGGCCCTAGACTCTGATGGTAACAGACAACAGGAAGGACCAAGTAGACACAGAACAAAAGAACAAGACTTGGTACCAAAGAAAGCAGTATAAGAAAAAGGAAAAATCAAGGACACTAGGCAGACACTGTTAGATAACTCGGCAGTATTAGTTTATCTGGTTATCCCAGGATATAGGACAAAGTCACAAAGTCATGCAACAATAGTTCATAAAAAGTATGATACCCAATGACACTAACAAACTAGCAACAAAACTAGTTCTATAACCTCAAGAGAGAGGTTCCCTACAGCAGCATCAAAAAGAAGGAAGGCTGGGATGCTTAGTCCACAGAAGGTATGTACCACTATTGCTTCAACAGGTTCACTAGAAAAAGAGGAGCCCTGGCTAAGCTGGTACAAGTTCCCAGGACCAATGGTAACAGCATGATGACATCTGCCATCAATGGAAAGGCAATAGCTCAGGTACAAAAGCCACAGCTTGTTGGAAAAGCCACAGTGCCAAGCTGGGAAAAGGAAAAGGCTATATAGAACCTAGCTCTAGAGTGGGTTAAATGTACACTGCTGAGATTTCTGTATGGCATAAAAATGCCTGCAAAAAAATCAAAACTAAAATGTTATGCATGTTACATGGGCCAGGATGGAAAGAAACCAACTCATACAATGGGGAGAGTGTAACTTAATTTCTCTGAATGGATCTATCAAAGATTGAAGTGTCCATTTTAACTGAGATGTAGTCTCTGAGGGTTTATCTTTATACATATGTGTGCACACACACAAACTATATGGCTATATTGCCTACAACAGCCCCATGAAAATGCAGTGGAATACTAAGTAACTATGAAACAGAAATAGGTAAGAGTGTAATCCACATCTTTAATCCCAGCACTCAGGAGGCAAGGGCAGGCAGAACCCTATGAGTTCAAGGCCAACTTGGTCAACACAGTCAAAAAGGGGAGGGAGGATACTAGAGAGATGTTCAGAGGTTAAGAGCACTGACTGCTCTTCCAGAGGATCCAGTCAATTCCCAGCACCCACATGGTGACTCACAACCATCTGTAACTCTAGTTCCTGGAGTTCCAAAGCCCTCTTCTAGCACCAGGCATGCAAGTGGTTCTAGGACATACATCCAAGCAAAACACTCACAACACAGAAAACAAAAGAGAAAGAAAAAGTGTTTTTTAAAAGAAAGTGCGCCGGGCAGTGATGGTGCATGCCTTTAATCCCAGCACTCGGGAGGCAGAGCCAGGCGGATCTCTGTGAGTTCGAGGCCAGCCTGGTCTACAGAACAAGATCCAGGACAGGCACCAAAGCTACACAGAGAAATCCTGTCTTGAAAAAAAACAAAACAATAAATAAATGAATAAAAAATAAAGTGCACTATGTGCTAATATGAGACACTGTCCAATACACGTTGAGGGAAATAATGAAGAGAAAGACTGTTAACCAGATACTCACTGCCTCCACTTCAGCACTGTCACAAACCAAACTACTGAAATAGTTCCAATGAAACAGCTAGAAGTACTGATCCACTGTGCTAACATCTTTTAAGTGCATAATTAAGGTCAAATGAAAATGAGAGAAATCCCTCATTGAGGAACATATGAAAAAAGGAACCTTGACCTTTTACTCTATCCACGCATTTTTATGTTATACCCCATATGGACTACTTTTGACATTTTAAAGGTGGGGGGAAGACTTTCCTAAGCACTCTGAAAATAGGTGCTACGAACCTGTTAATCAATGACATTTCCTGAATAATAAAGCAATGTAATCTTAGGGCAACTTTTCAGATGTAGCCCAACTTGACATTTAGGGAGCATCTGTTAAATGCATCTATGCTGGCCTCTAAGGTGTCTTTTTTAAGGACCTTAAAATCTGAGAGAAAGTTAAGCAAAGTGGCAAAAAAAAAAAAAATCTATAATACATGATAATACATTAAAAATAGTCAAACTACATCAAAATTTGAGAAATATTTAAAATCCCAGTTCTATTTAGTTTCCCATCATAGTCTTAAAACCAGCCAGTCAGATATTATTTTAGATTTTTCATCACACTATTTTTTCTTGTTTTTAAGTTCACCCACCCATCAATCATTCCTGGCAACAATTACATTCATTCAATAGTGACTCTTGTGCATGTGGAAAGCATAGCTTCAATCTCCAGCACTACAGACAAAAACATATTGTTATACATTGTTTTTCTTTTCAAGATTTATTTTTATTTTTATGTATATGTGTTTTGCTGCATCTATGTGCACCACATGTGCATCCCCAGAGGCTAGAAGAGGATGCTGGGTCCCCCAGAACTAGAGTAACAGTGCTACTCCAGGTTCTCTGCAAGAGCAGTAAGTACTCTTAATCACTGGAGCCATCTCCCCAGCCCAGTTATACATGGTTACTAAAACATCATTCCCATATCCTTTGTGACATCATCTCACAAATGAGTCCTCAATTATTTCCTCTTTGTTTCCTGTATCTGCTAATACTACTACTACACTGACAATATCAATGTTACTAAATAAAAAATAATTGAAGGGGGCTGGAGAGATGGCTCAGAGGTTAAGAGCACTGACTGCTCTTCCAGAGGTCCTGAGTTCAATTCCCAGCAACCACATGGTGGCTCGCAACCATCTGTAATAAGATCTGGTGCCCTCTTCTGGCCTGCAGTCATACATGCTGTATACATAATAAATAAATAAATCTTTAAAAAAATAAAATAAAATAATAATTGAAGCCAGGAGTAGTGGCACATGCTTTTAATTTCAACACTCAGGAGGCAGAGGCAGGCAGATGATCCCTGTGAGTTCAAGGCCAGTCTGGTCTACACAGTGAATTTCAGGACAGCCAGAGCTAAATAAAGAGACCCTGTCTCAAAACAACAACAAAAAGGAAAAAAAAAATCAAAACAAAAAAAAAAACCGAATCTCTTCCATATTTCTGTAATTGCAGATTTGTAAATGAAATGCTAATATTGTTGTGATGGACCATCTCCAATCATACAACATGCTACAACAGTCAGACACGTGGAAAGGATTAAGGCATGGCAAGATTTCTTCTTTTATTGAGCACACAGGTACAAAGACAAAGTATAGCTCTGGGATAGAACATATTCCTCATTACAACTCCTCGTTTCAATCCCCAACACTGCAATTAATCAATACAGTAGTAAGAATACAGGGAAGGTGGGCTCTTTCTAAGATTTCCTGGGCAGTGCAATGGGACTAACAAGCTTTTATACTAATAAGAAGAGCAACTTCAAAATAAATGAATTCTCAATTTTCTAGCAGCCTGCAGGGACTGCTGGCCACACCAGGGTAACAGCTCTGTCCACCTGGAACACTGCAATAACTCGTTGATTTCTAGTTGTAAAATAATTCCAGAAGCTGCACCTTAGCCTACATTCCTGGCCATTGTCATCTATCTCTCTAGAGGGAGCAGAGTAGGTATTCAGCCCAGAACTAGTCTATCTTAAACCACTAAGTTGTGAAAATTTCAGAATAATCACATGGTTCTAATACTGTTTTAGTCTTGTCCATGAAAATGGACATGGTAACTCCTGGAACATACAGGCAACAGTTCTATTTTTCTGAGAGAACAATTAAATCAGTAAATGCTAGGTGTCAATTCACATACAACTGCTACCATGGGCAAAATAAATTCCTGAAACCCCAATAAAAATACATGGACTTATTTATCTACAGCATGGATGCCCTAAATCTGTGTGTTTGGTTTGGTGTGGTTTAGTTTTGGGGGTTTTTTGTTTGGGGTTTTTGTTTTGTTTTGTTTTGAGACAGGGTTTTTCTGTGTAGCCTGGCTGTTTCTCTGTAGACCAGGCTGGCCTCAAACTCACAGAGATCCGCCTGCCTCTGCCTCCAAAGTGTTGAGATTAAAGGCGTGTGCCTGTACCTGTGCCTGTGCCTGTGCCTGTGCCTGTGCCTGTGCCTGTGCCTGTGCCTGTGCCTGTGCCTGTGCCTGTGCCTGTGCCTGTGCCTGTGCCTGTGCCGCCACCACCACCACCACCACCACCACCACCACCACCACCGGCTGTGTTTGTATTCTTTAAATAAATAAATAAATAAATCATTGGAAGCTGGGCATGATGACTCACACCTGTAATGCCAGCATTTGGAGGAATGAGGCAGGAAGACAATTCACAACCAGCTGGGATTAGATATCAAGACTGATCCTATCTCAAGAGAGAGAGAGAGAGAGAGATTGAGTCCTCAGCATGGTGGCTCACACCTATAATCACACTTGAGAGACAGAGAGGCAAGAGGATCACTGAGAGTTCAAAACCAGCCTGGTCAATACAGCAAGTTCCAGGAGCCTATCTCAAACAAAACAAAAACTTTACTAATATTATTTCCACTTCCAGAATGAAGCATCATAATTTTAAAATGTCAGTTTTGCATTTCATCCAGAATAACCTGAAAATTGCTGATTTGTTCCAAATTTCAGGCAAGAACCAACATTATTTCTTTCATTATTACTTCCCCTGAATGCTAACCTAGAACAAGAAGTGAAAACATCTCAGTGTCTGTAAAAGCTAGCTCGAAGTCCTCCATGACTTGATGTCCCTCTTTTAAAAGGGAGGATGATTCAAGAGCCAGTAGGATGATAGGCTCAGTATAAGAAGAACTTGTCACACAAATCTGACTACCCAAATTTAATCCCCAGATCCCACAACTCAAAGTTGTCTTCTGAAATCTGCACTGTATGTGTGCTCTGTATGTGTTATTAATAAAAATTAATAAAAAAATTGGAGGTAAAAAAATGACATTTAAAATCAAAAAGACAAAACAGTACTGAACAGAAAAACCAGTAAGAGGAGTATTTAGAGGTCGGATATGGAAGTGCACCTTCTTAGCATGCATGCACAACACCCAGATAAATCCTCCAAACCAAATTAAAGACTACTGTTTAATATAGGTGGTAGGGAAAAGTGACTAAGAGGTCAAGATCCACAGCCAGCAGGCCTAACCTATACCTGAGTGCTCCTTAGTAAGTTTTAAAATCTGTGCCCTATTTTCCTCTCCAATTCAGTGAGAATAATGCCAGTGAATATCTCGAAATTGTTAAGGATTAAATGAGTTAAATTATGTAAAGCAGTTAAAATCCAAAGTTTTAGTAACACTGTTAAAGAGGCTACTAGAAAATAGGCCATTCCGACATTAACTATAACAAGCCTTGGGAAGGGCAATTTTAAAATCCCACCTTTGTAAATTTAGCCCACTGATAGTCTTAATAGAGTGAGGGAAGACTGGCAGGCCAAGGTTTTTATTTTGTACTAGGAATCTTCAAGCCCATCAAAGGGCATTATTAAATCAAGGGTAGCAAATTAATTCATGGACACTGTGTAGCAGTTTTCACACAATGGGATCAGGAAACTGATTTACTGACATGAAAAGACATCAAAGTGAAAAACGACAAGATGTAGAACAATGTTACCTTTTGGGTGAAAGAAGGCAGCATGAGTGGGAAACATTGCTGCTCGCTTTGCACGGAGAGAAACTAACAGCGGTGAGAAGGGACTGCCAGATGAGAGACCAAAAAGGAGGGAAACTTCAAACTATCGCTTTATTATATTTTGGCTTTCATATTCAATAATATATAAATATTAAAATGCTAAAAGTGAAGCAAAAAAGAAATTCCAGGTCTAATTGCTAGCCCTGATTATTATTTGCAAGCTCTTACTATCTCCTTTAAATCCTGTTTCTTAATCCTGAGCTGTCACTGGTGGGAAGGGGGTTTCTGAATGCTCAGAAACCTCTTCTCTGGCCACTAACTTCTTGACTATTTAAGGAATTTATCACTAACGACTGTAGTGTACGTGGATTAAGGCATAGGTACCAACACCAGGTGCACTGCACATACCAAAAACGCATGTGTTTGCCAAAGATGCATGTGTTGAGTGTCTCCTTCAGACGGATGTTCTCCTATTAATGATTAAGGTGTCCTTAATTAGAGAAGGCTAGCACTTGACTCCTAATTTGCTCAGTGATTTCCTCCTCCTTCGGGTGTGAGGGGTATTCTGTATCTGACTGCTCTGGATGTCACGCCAGCACACCAAATACTCTACTGACAGCTCAACAGTCCCTTTTTATGCAAGCCCCTCCCCTTCCCTTCTCCCTCAACCCCCAACAGCTCCAGAGCTCCGTCCTTCATACAGACACATAGACAGTTCAGCTTTTCCCCCTAAGGGCTTCCCTGAAGTACAAGACCATCTCCCTGACCCTCCCTCATCATCCGGTGACCCAATTCAGATCCCAAACCACTCCCTCCCAGTCAATCGGAATCACTTCTAAGGCTCTTCTCCAGAACCAGGCAGGCAGCTGTACAGCCTTATCCAACAAGTACCCAACTGACAGCTCCACGCCAGATTCCCCCCAAGTATCCGCTCCTCTTCCCTGCCCTCTCGCCCCACGCACTGACCCCTTGTTCCCCGTCACTCGCCCACCCTGACCTCCTCGAAAATCCCCAGCCTGGTTCCCCGCACATGCTCTCCACTCCTCCCCACCCCCTTCCCACCAGTGACAGCTCAGTCACCTCCAGCCCCTTGGGTCTGCGTCCTCCCCGAAGCCTCCCCCGACAGATGAGGGTCAGCTCCCAGAGTCCCCCTACCGCCTCCCCCGACCCTGCAGGACCACACGGGCCCCGGGTCGCCTCACCGGGGCTCTAGACTCACCCACTCTCCCGCATCACGTTGCTGTCCCCGCAGTCGCAGGCGCCCCCGGCCTGGCTGCGGAACATGTTGAAGTCGTGTCCGGTGTGGTCGCCCTGGTGGAAGCACTCCGCGCACAGCGACATGCAGGGGGAGATGCCGCACGTCCGGCAGCGGTAGGCCACGAAGTTGGCCGTCCAGACCAGGCCGCAGAGCGCCGCGGGGTCGTAGGCCCGCACGGCCGCGCAGAACTCCTCGTAGCCGCCGCCGCCGGCCAGAAGGCACTTACACCACTCCAGGGCATCCTCCTCGGCCGCGCCTGGGCCGCCGCCGCCGCCGCCGCCGGCCGCCTCCCCGCCGCCCGCAGCCCCCGCCAGCGGCCGCTCCGCGTTCAGCACCCGCTCCAGCAGCGCCTGCAGCTCCTCGGCGCCCGCCCGGTTGTCCGGCCGGCTGAGAGCGGCCTTCAGATGCGCGGCGGTGGCCGCCTTGTCTAGCGCTGGCCCCTGCTCGGGCTCCTCCGGTTGGGGCGGCTGCGAGCCCCCGACGGCCGCCGCCGCCGCCGCAGGCGCCGCCGCCGCCGCCATGATGAGAGCTCAGAATTTGGAGAGTCCAGGGCCCGCCGCTCCTCCCGGGAGGGTGGGGGAATGGACTGCTGCGACGGCTCGGCCCGCCCAACTCTCGCGATACGCGGCGCCGCAGAGCACCTCCGCGCGCTCCCCGCCCCCCTGCGCACGCCCTCCGGACATGCCCCGCCCCTCGCCGGGCTCCGCCCCCGCCCCCACCCCTCGCCCCCCCTGCGCAGGGCCCAGGCTCTGTTCTTGAATTCCCTCTCAACCTGTTGGCTCCCAACTTTCAAAACTGACAACTAACTTACACAGGAACTCGGCCCAAAGACAATCTTTAGTATGAGTGGAGGTTTTTTTTTTCTTTTTTCTTTTTCTCTTACCCAAACTCTTTAGTGGAGAGAAAAACCAAGCTCCCTAAATTGTCTCTTAAACCTGCCAACATCAGTATTTCTCACTGTCTGGAGCAGACAGAGACAGACCGAAACCAACCGCTGGAACCTGGTCACTGTATCATGAGGGTTTTGGTTAGTTTTGTTTGTTTGCTTATTTGTTTGTTTTAAGACAAGATTTCCTGTGGCCCAGACTGGCCTCAAGCATTCTATATAACTTAGGATGACCTTGAACTCCATCTCCCAGTGTTGGAATTACCACTATGCCTGATTTATAGAGGACCAGGAATTGAACCCAGAGCTTCGTGCATGCTAGGTAAACACTATACCAAGTGAGCCACATCCCCAGCTCTCGTTTAACTTAGTGGGGTAGAGGGGTTGCTGGAGAGATGACTCAGTGATTAAGAGCACTGTCTGCTCTTCCAGATGACCCAGGTTTGATTCCCAGCACCCAGAGAGCAGCTCACAATTATCTTTAACTCCAATTTCAGGGAACCCAAAGACCTCTTCTGGCCTCTGTGGGCACCAGGCATGCACAGAAATACATGCAGGCAAAACACCCATACATAAAGAACATTTTAAATAGAAAATAAAAGGTTATGATTTATTTGATAACTATCTTGAGCAGAAAATTCTCATCCCCACCACATTACTGTGAATTGGTCGTTTTCCTGTAGCCTTAGGGGTTGGAATGGGTTGTTTGTTCCAAAACACTGTGTAACCAAGGCTACCCTCAAACCAGAGCCTCCTACCCTAGTGCCAGGATTGCCAGCTTCTTCCTCTACTCCAGCTGGTAAACTTCTTGAGGGCAAAGAACCAGTCTCTACTTCTGCTGGGAAGCACTCAAGCGTCTGTCCGATTATCGTTAAATGGGAAATCATTCCAATAAGCAACACTCCTAGAATTTCTAGTGTGTACCGGCTTAATGCTATTTCTTTTAACCTGCTCAATAAGCCTGTTAAGTGGCAGCAGTAGAGGAAACAAATTTTTAAGTAATTCATATGCCCCAAAACACATGGCAGGCAGCAGATCTGTTTAATTCCCGGTACTAGCCTCAGATGTCCCAGGGAGCAACTGGTAGCAACCTGGCAGACATTTGGGGAACTAATTTGTTGCTGTTGTGGGGTATTCACAGAAAAGACTGCTTGGACATGGGTTTAAGCCAATAGAAGATCTTTATTAGCTGGCTAGTGACTACACTGGCTGTTTGGGATCCCAGTGTAGCACTGAGTTTTTGTCAGGAGCACAAAAAAAAAAAAAAAAAAAACCATGTTCTGGGTTGACATACTTCAGTTAACAAGAACAGCCAGAGCAGAACTACAGAAGCCAAAAAAGAAAACCAAGGCTAGTGCATTTAGAGACATCCCCATAACTATGGACTGTGATGGATGAGGTCTTTGTTTTCACTTTGGCAGGTGGTGCTGTCTACGTGCTGAATTTTACAGCCTGAGTGGACTTCCGCCGTGGAGTCAGTTATGCTAAGGTCTGGGGTCCTGTTAACTGCATGAATAAGGCAGGCTAGAAATCCTTGGGCTTTGAGAGATGCAGATACAGACAGTTTGCTGGAATTTTTTTGAAGGGCCTGGCCGGGGGGGGGGGGGGGGGGGGGGGGGGGGGGGGGGGGGAATATTAAATGATAGCAAATGAACAAAAAAATCCTGAGAACTACATTTGTACCTTCCAAATGTCTTGAGGAACAGTCTGCAGAGGAGTTAATGTAGGCCAAACCCTAAATGCACTGTCATGCTTATTTCCCAAAAATATCCTAAAACATGAGCTGAGAAACTTACTAAAAATGCTCTTGTTTCAGTATTACACAAATGGGAGAACTGCCGGAGGTACCGCGGGCGGCAAGGTCTTAAAGGACTCAGTTGTCCCCAAAGAAAACAAACCCTGTCCCTGGTGACAACTGATGTCATCCCAGCCCTCGAGAAGAGAAGGCAGGAAGCTCAGAAGTTCAAGGTCATCCTCAGCCACGTAGGGAAGTCAAGGCCATCCTGGGCTACCGGAGGTCCTGTCTGAAACTAGAGTAAAAGATGAAGCCAAGCCGGGCGGTGGTGGCTCACGCCTTTAATCCCAGCACTCGGGAGGCAGAGCCAGGCGGATCTCTGTGAGTTCGAGGCCAGCCTGGACTACCAAGTGAGTTCCAGGAAAGGCGCAAAGCTACACAGAGAAACCCTGTCTCGAAAAACCAAAAAAAAAAAAAAAAATAAATAAATAAATAAAAAATAAAAAAGATGAAGCCAGACGGGAAGGTACCAGATGCTCCAAACACTTGAGGCAGGAGCACTACTTGGGCCTTGCCAGTTCCCACTGTGGCAGCAGCCAGCCTCAGTGCCCGGGAAATCATGTCATCAGCTGTCAACATGCCCACCCCTTAAAAGTGTCCACCAGGCACAGCGCCCGCTCTTGCCTTTCTTGTCTTTTACCCTCTTCCTCTCTTCTCTTGCTCCTCTTGCTTTGCTGTCTGTCTGTCTGCCTGCCTGCCTCTCTCATGCCCCCACTCCCAGAAGGCCTTTCGCTCTTTCATATGCACTAACTCCCTTGCGAGTGGCATGTTCCCTTCGTGGCATACCTTGGCAGGGCCCACTGAAAGGTACCCACTTCGCCTTTTTTTTTTCTTTCTTTCTTATCCTTTCAGGCCTTAGGAGTTTGAGGCTAGCCTAGGCAACATAGTAAACCCCCCCCCCAAAAAAAAAAACAAAAGAAAATTTAAAACAAAAATTTAAGCAACAATTAATATTGAAAGAGAAAACTGACAAAATAATTTTTACAGATATGGCCAATGAGGTTAATATTTACTAATAAAGAAATATACTGGAGCTAGGAATGGTACATGCTTATAATTCCAGCACTAGGTTTTGTTTTTTTGGTGGTCTTTTTTGGTGGTTGTTTTTGTGTTGTTTCTCTGTTTTGAGACAAGGTTGTGGCTGACCTGAAACCCAGAGGGATGTGCCTGCCTCTGCCTCCCCACATGCTAGGATCAGAGGCATGCACCACCACACCTGGCTTCATCCCAGCATTTGGGAGCAGAGGCAGAAAGATCAGGACTTCAAAATCATCCTCTCCTACACAATCAAGTTCAAGGCCAGCTTCAGCTACAAGATAACCTGTCTCACTGGAAAAAAAAGAAATTTTTTTCAGAAAATGAGGAAAAGACAAGAGAAGAGCTGTTTTAATGACTATGTAATGAGTATTACTGCTGCATGTAAAACAGGCAAAATAACAATGACCTCTGTGCCGGGAAGTGATGGTGCACACCTTTAATCCCAGCACTCAGGAGACAGTGGCAGGTGGATCTCTGAGTTTGAGGCCAGCCTGGTTTACAGAATGAGTTCCAGGACAACCAGGGCTACACAGAGAAACCCTTTAGAAAGAAAGAAACAAACAAACAAACAACAACAACAAAAAAAACCAATGACCCCTGCAGGTTAAGGCTTAATGTGAGATAATCTAGCTGAATAACTTGCCATATGGCAGGCACAATGGTTCTTACGGTATGATTTCAAAAATTGCCATTAGATTTGGTGAATGTACCATGCACACTGGGAAGAGATAACCTGCATGTGGAGTCCAAACAGAAACTGAGAAGTTAATATTGTTGTGATCATCCTGCTCCATGACTATCTCCTTGCCTCTTGCTGAGAGACAGACACAGGCCGCTAAGTAGGGTGGTTAGTTATTCCTCAGGATTCTAAGTGGACCTGGCAGAAAAGAGATGCTTCAGCTTTGTAGAGGGTCCAGCATGGAGCTGGGGTGAAGAGAAGTCTGTGGGCAGAGGCTGCATTGGAGAGGTAGGAGCTGATGTACTACTCAGATCACAGACACGGGTGCCTACAGACAGCTCTTCTTCCTCCACTGTGTGAAAGCAGCTCTTCTTCCTCCACTGTGTAAAAGGTTGAATATAATTATAGTGGCTTTTTTATTGTTTTATTAACAAATAAAGCTTAAGAGTCAGATATTAAAGGTATAAACATGATAGATCCACAGAGCAACAGAGAAAATGATCAGCTGCCCTTCTCTCCACCTTCCCAGATAAGGGCCCAGGAATCTTCCCAAGCCCCTCTTTCTTCCTCTCTGTGTCTCTCTGTCTTCATCTGAGTTCCCCAGAAAACTATGGTTTATTCAGGCCAGCTGAATGTGGACTCCACTCACTGAATCAAGGTTTAACTCCATTGGCAGTCTCAGAGCAATGCAAACAAATCTCCAGCAACATTTCCCCCTTTTTGTCTAAATAAAAAGGAAAGGTTTTAACTCTAACATAGTAAAACTATATACAATAAAAACAATTATCAAGTAAGAATTATATTCACAATGTCCAGTCCATTTGTATTAGGCAAATTCAGAGAAAATACACCATTATCTACCCTCTCTTGGTGACGACCAAGTTTTGTACCTAATTCACTTTCTATCATAATTTGTATTACCAACCTAGAAATATCTTTTTAGACCTAAAAGCATTTTCTTAGATCAACAATTTAAGCTTTTGTGTCTCTCAACCTTATACATTTTACATCTCTTTTATGCGTTTCTTTTCTGAATTTGTAACAAGGAAAACTGTAACTAAAACTATCTAGTCTTTGACCCCATCAGAGATCTGAAAAGGATATAATGTTACTTGAGTAAACAGGAAGTGTAGAGCAAATAACTTCCAAAGCAGTTTTTCTACTATCCAATGTCTCTCTGCAGCTGTGGTTCCTTTCTCAATAGCATTCAAAAAATCTAAAGCTAATAGAATATTGTGCAATCTATCTCTGGGGTCTTTATTACTCTTTCTGTTTATTAAGCATATCTTTTAAAGTGTGGTTAGGTCTTTCTATAACTGTTTGTCCTGTAGGATTGTATGGTATACCTGTAATATGCTTTATGTTGTAATATGCAAAAAAATGTCTCATTTTACCAGAGACATATGCTGGAGTGTTGTCAGTCTTATTTTGTATAGGTATACCCATGATGGCCATATCTTCTAATAACTGTGTAATTACAGAATCAATCTTTTCAGAACTCAAAGCAGTTGCCCATTGAAATCCTGAATAGGTATCTGTGGTATGGTACACATATTTTAATTTTTCAAACTCCACAAAATGAAACACATCTATTTGCAAAATTTCCTTTTTTTTTTGAGTACCCTTTGGGTTACTTCCTACAGGTAGTGGAGTTTGGCTATATAAAGAACAAGTAAGATATTTTCTTATAATTTCCTTGGCTTTTTGCCAAGTGACAGAAAAACCTTTCTTTGAATCTTTGCCACTAACATGGTGTTTCTTATGAAATTCTAAGGCTTCTTATTGGGGACTATGGGGGTCCAGCCCCTAGATAGTCCCCTCCCAGGGTCCGGGAAGAATCTACAACCAGCTGATAATTAATCTTTGATGAGAAGAAATGAATCTATGTACACGAAACTGCTTAGTCCATATACTTTACTATTCTGTATCAGTTACAAGCTTTTATTCTGCTCTCATATTTAGCTCATTTCTAGCCTGATTTCTCTCTACACTTGTCTGCGGTCCCCTCTAGGTTCTATCTTAATCCCCTCATCTAGTTCTGCCCCTTCTAGGTTCTCATCCACCTTCCCATATCATCTCCTTTGCCATCTCCTTCTCTCTCCTCATCTCGTTCTTCCCCATCTGGCTCTTCCTCATCTTCCATCTCGTTCCTCTGGTACTCTCTTCTAGCCCTTCAATCTAGTTCTTCCCCATCTCAGTTTGTTCTTCTCAAGTTCTTACCCATCTAGTTCTTCCATTCTCTTTTCTTTTCTCCGTCCTGTGCCCTGGAAGTCCCGGTATATAAAGGGAGGGTCCAAGCTAAATTGTGTAAAGCTATTACTTAACGTCCACCTCTCCTAGGCGGTGTTTCCTTGTGGAATTTACCGTAAGTCAGGAGACTGGCATATGGGCTGTTTTCATTGTTAGTCCTCGGAAGTTGGGCGCCCACCTGGGTGGTGTTTCCTGTAGCAGCTTCTAGCATATTTCCTAACAATAGATGATCAATTTCATCATTACCTTGTGCTAGAGGGCCTGGTAGGCCCATATTGGATCTGATATGTATTATATATGGGATGATAGCTACTTCTGATTATTTCTTGCAATTGAATAAATAACAAAGTTTATTCTAAATTATCTGGAATAAGTTCAGCAGTCTCAATATATAAAACAACTCTTTCTGCATATTGAGAGTCAATAACTATATTAAGAGTTTCTGGAAAATATAGTAATACCATGAGAATAGCATATAATTCTGACTTGACTTTGCTTTACTTGAATTTACTGACTTATAACCTGCCTTTCCTGATTTATTTGCATCAGTATAGAATGGAGGGGACTCCAGAAATTGGTGTTCCTCATATCATGTGAGGGAGGGTCCAATTAGTTCTTTGTATAAACTGAAGTCTCTTGCTTTGAGAATATTTTTAACACAAATCTTAAATGGTCTTATTAATAGAAAACCTGGAGCCAGATATTGAAGTGAAAGCTGAAAGGTCAGAAAAGCAGAACAAGCCAGCCACAAGTTCTTATCTCTAGGAAATCCTCAGCCTCAAAGAGGAGATCCTACTAATTACATAGGTTATAAGATAGGTTTATAAAAAATTCAAACACAGAAAGTACAAATCAGGAAAGATCAATTATGGACACATAATGATTTTCAAAAATTACTGGGAGATACTAACTGGCTAAGGGCCACGATTGGAATACTCAAGAACTAAGCAATTTTTTTCATACCTTACCAGGTGATAAGGGCTTAAATAGTACAAGAAAATTATCAGCTGAGGCTGAGAGATAATTGGTTTTGGTGGGAAAAAAATTGCAGGATGCACATGTGGATGGATCATTTGGATCCAGAGCTTGATTGTCTTCTGGTTATTTTACCTTCTGTGTATTCTCTCACAGGAATTCTTATGCAGAAAGAAAAAAATATTTTAGAATGGATATTTTTGCCACACAAATGGAGTAAAACTTTAAAGACCTATGTAGAAAAGTTTTCTGAATTGATTCTGAAAGGGAAATTGAGACTTTGTCAATTATTAGGAACAGACCCAGCAGAAATTGTGGTACCTTTTACTAATGCTGAAATTGCCTCATTATGGGCAGAAAATGAACGTTGGCAAAGAGCTTGCAGTAATTTTTTTGGGGGAGAGATTAGCAACAAATATCTGTGATGATATATTGTGTACCCTAATAAACTTGCTTGGGGATCAGAGGACAGAGGCAGCCACTAGATTAGACACAGAGGTCAGGCAGTGATGGCACACACCCTTAATCCTATCACTCGGGAGGCAGAGATCCATGTGGATCCCTGTGAGTTCAAGGCCACACTGGAAACAGAGCCAGGTGTGGTGGCACACGCCTTTAATCCCAGCACTTGAGAGCTCATGTCTTTGATTGGGAAGGACACCCGACTTTAATCCCAGGAAGTAAAATGACTGGACATAGAAAGGTATGTAAGGTGTGAGGAAGCAGGGAATAGAGGGAAAGAGAGAGAGAGAAGGACAGAGGGGAGGGGAGTGGAGGTTGCACTACTTCATGGTGAGAAAGGCAGGAAGGAGAAGAAAGAAGTGGGGAGGAGTTTTTCTCTTAAAGGGGGTTTTAAGATGATGTCAGAGCTGGGCGGTGGTGGCGCACGCCTTTAATCCCAGCACTCGGGAGGCAGAGGCAGGTGGATCTCTGTGAGTTCGAGGCCAGCCTGGTCTCCATAAGCGAGTTCCAGGAAAGGCGCAAAGCTACACAGAGAAACCCTGTCTCGAAAACAAAACAAAACAAAACAAAAACAAACAAACAAAAAAGATGATGTCAGGGCACTGGGTGGGCCCCCAAGGGGCGGGCCTGAATGCCAACACTTGTGATTCTTCAATATGTTGAGCATTGAGCTGTTGCTGTACCAGCTGTTCTAATACCTGTAATTTTTCTGATGTCAAAGGCGATTGTTCCACCGAGACAGGTCTGTCAGTTAACTATTTTAAAGGTAGGTGTTAGTTTTTCAGCTGCGTTGTGTGCTTACCCTGCAAGGAAATGCCACGAAACACGACAGAATCCGCTAACAAGAGTTTTATTAAAGGGACAGAGAGTGAACAGGCCTGCGGGAAACACGTGTGTGGAGAAGAAGAGAACCGGGAACATGGCGCCTGATTTTAAAGGCTGGGCGTGGACAGATCAGCGTCACTACTACACGCAAGCGCGTAGATCACATGGCCACGTTGCACGCTTACGTGGTCAGTGGGACGTCATGGATCTTGGTCACGCGAGATGCCCTGACCCGGAAATGGCTATCTGGACCTGGACCTAGCTAGGCGGAAGTATCCGCCAGGCATTTGCAGACACGCCTGACCGTGGGGGCTTGTTGTAAATCTTTCATTCCTGACTCTTTCTTTTTTAAAAAAAGAAAAAATTGTGGTTGACTGGGTATGGGGGCGACGTTTCTCTCAAAGACTGCTTCCAGCTGAATAGTGGGCGTTGGTTGGCTCTTGGGGAGCAGGGGGATGAGAGGGTATCTTGTGAAGTCCTGGGATGGTGATGGGCAGGTCCTGGAATGAAGTTCTGCCATCCCCTCGTTCTGCGGCTGTCCATCCATGCTGTGGCTGGGAACCTTCTGTTTGACAAGATACTGTTGACATAGAAAAGGCTTAGAGAGAAAGAATCATTATTATTTTATTTTGGAGTTGGCATTTGTCTGAGGTAGATCTGGCCTGTCCAGATAGAGACATGTGATATTTACCTGAGGTAGATCTGGACTTAGTACTCTGCTTAATCTCTATCTGAGACAAGCCTTATTAAAGGTAGTTTATTTAAGGCACCTGTTTCCCTTATTAGGTTAGCATTTAGGAAACGCAGGTGATCAGGTGCTGAGTATTGAACAATGATAGATTATTGCATTACGTTATTCCTTACCGCCTGGATATTTTTGATGGTCCTTTTTGCCTCCGGCTCTGTGTGGCCCTGGTTGGGAAATGAAGGGGTGATACCTTATTCCTCTGGAATTGGTGACAAGGCAGTGGATCCTGGTGTCCTCTGGAGCTTGAGAGTGAGAGGCCCTGTTTGTTTCACTGTATATGAAGAGAGATTTTTCTGGGATGGAGGTGAGATAAAAGGTTTTAGATGAGACAGGTGGACCCAGTGAGGAAAGCCTTCGAGTTTAGCAGCTGTAGGAGTCACAAGAATTACCTTGAAGGGTCCCTGCCACTTAGGGGAAAGGGGTGAAGGGCGCTGTCCTGGAGGGAAAAGAAGAACCTGATCCCCAATGTGTATTGGAGGTGGACAATTATTGTCACATGGCTGAGGTAATGAACAGTCTGCGTAGCTCCATAGAATAGACCTTAGGTGACATAAAAGAGGAGTTAACAGGCTATCTGGAATAGTTGGAGGTTTGGATAAAAGACCTGGTGTTAGAACTGGCCTTCTGTACATTAGTTCAAACGGAGAAATTGAAAGAGGCTTTTTAGGAAGAGCCCTGAGCCTGAGGAGAGCTGGAGGCAATAATCTTACCCAGTCGAGATGAAGTTCCTGTGACATCTTAGTAAGAATAGTTTTTAAAGACCGGTTGGTACGCTCCACCTTACCTGAGGATTGAGGACGGTATGGGATATGGAAATTCCAGGGAATATTTAACGCCTTAGCTAGTGTCTGAGAAATCTGAGAAGTAAATTCTGGGCCATTGTCAGACTGGAGAGAAGCAGGGACTCCAAACCGAGGAATAATTTCTCGGAGAAGGAGGTCTGCAACTGTCTGAGCCCGCTTATTAGAAACCGGTATGCCTCCACCCAATTTGAAAATGAGTCCACCATCACGAGGAGATACTTAACTTTCCTGACGGTGGGCATATGGGTAAAATCGAGCTGCTAGTCACTCCCTGGAAGGGAACCTCTAGCCTGGTGGGTGGGAAAAGGCTGACTCCTGTACTTGGTATTGGGATCTGTTTTTTGGCAGATCTCACAAGAAGCAGTAATAGATCTTAAGAACTGTAAATCCTCAGAGGTGGGCTGCAGGTGAGCTTTTACGAATTGAGACAGAGCAAGATTATTAGGATGAAAGAGCTGGTGTAGATAGGACAGAATTTGTCTAGTGTCTGGAGTTTCCTGTGAGGGTGTAGGCTGTACTGTATGGATTCCCTGTGGTGGGTGAGGTGAGACTCGGCCCTGGAGGGCCGCTGTCCTGGCTGCCTGGTCAGCCCGGTTGTTTCCCCTAGAGATGACGGAGCTATCGGTCTGATGAGACCGGCAGTGGACAATTCCTATAGCCCTGGGGAGGTGGGAAGCCTCCAGCATGGCCATTATTTGGCCTGAGTTAGATATGGATCCCCCTTTTGTTGTGAGAAGGCCACGCTCCCTCCAAATAGCAGCGTGGGACAGGAGAATATGAAAAGCATATTTGGAGTCTGTGTAAACATTTAAAGATTGTCCCTGTGCCAATTGGAAGGCACGGGTGAGAGCTATCAGCTCAGCCTGTTGGTTGGTGGTGTGTGTGGGTAATGCCTATGCCTCTACTATCTCAGTATCTGACACTATGGCATAACCCGCTTTACGGGTCCCTTCATATAAGAAGGAGCTGCCATCTGTGTACCAGGTATAAGTAGCCTGAGGCAATGTGCCCTCCTGTATGTGTGAAGGGTGAGGTAGCAGCTCTTCTAAAGTTTCAGTGCAGGAATGAGAAGGAGAATAGTCAGCGTTAGGTTGAGGAAGGAGGCTTGAAATATTGAGAGGTGGACAGGTCCGGAAAGTAAGCGTCGCATCCTCTAGTAATGCCACCTGGAGAGAAAGAACTCGGGAAGGAGGTAAAGTTTGTAAGCCTTTATAAGTTAAAAGATGGGACAGATTATGGTGAGAGAAAACAGTAATAGATGACCCAAAACTTAGCTTCTTTGATTCCCGAATAAGGAGCTCTGCAGCTGCTAAGGCACGGATGCAAGGTGCCCAGCCCTGACTGGTAAGGTCTAGCTTCTTTGACAGATAGGCTACAGGTGCAAAGGAGGGTCCCAGCTGATGCCCTAGAGTTCCCAGGGCAAATCCCTCTTTCTCTGCTACATAGAGGGAGAAGGGACGGGTTAGGTCTGGGAGATGGAGTGCTGGAGCCTGAAGAAGAGCCTGTTGGAGCTTTTGGAAAGGTTTAGTGACAGGATGAAGGAGGGGCTCGTGCGGTGAGCCCTGAGCTGCCTCGTATAAGGGGCGAGCAAGGAGAGAAAAAGATGGAACCCAGGACCGTACAAAGCCCGCTATCCCTAGGAAAGATAGAATCTCCTGTTTAGTAGAAGGGACTGTGAGGGACTGGATTAGACGCTTCCTGTCTACAGTAATAGCCTTGTGAGTTGGAGTAATGGATAGGCCTAAATAGGTGACCTGGGGAGTTGACAGCTGAACTTTAGAAGGAGATACCCTGTAACCCCGGCTGGATAAGAAATTTAGGAGAGCAGAGGTGTTAGTTTGGCTAACCTGTAAGGATGGGCTACAGAGTAAAATATCATCTACATACTGTATTAGTTTAGAGCCAGGGAGAGACAGAGAAAGCAGGTCAGAGGCCAGAGCCTGACCAAACAGGTGTGGACTGTCTCTGAATCCCTGTGGCAGAACAGTCCAGGTCAGCTGTGTGGACCAGTGAGTGTCAGGGTCAGTCCAGGTGAAAGCAAAGATATTCTGAGACTGAGGACTGAGAGGAATAGAAAAGAAGGCGTCTTTGAGATCTAGAACTGAGAAGTGAGAGATTCCTGAAGGGATAGTGGACAGGACAGTATATGGGTTAGGCACTACAGGATGGAGAGGGACCACTGCAGAGTTAATGAGCCGGAGGTCTTGAACCAGGCGGTAGGTTCCGTTAGACTTTTTAACTGCAAGAATGGGAGTGTTAAAAGGTGAAGAGGTTAGGCGAAGCAGCTTTTTCCTGAGAAGGTCGGAAATGATAGGCTTAAGTCCTCTCAGGCTCTGGAGTGAGAGAGGATACTGAGCTTGGGTGATATACCTTGCAGGATCTTGTAGCTGGATAATAACAGGCTGATGGTGTCTAGCAATAGAAGGGTTCTGGGTATCCCAGACTTTTGGGTCTACCTGAGAAGCTGGTAGGGGAAAAGAATTGTTAGAGTCAGAAGAGTGAGTGGCTAGGAGTAGAAGTAAAGGAGCTGCTGGCGCGTCTGGGATGGAGCGAATGTGTGGAGCGAAAGAAATGGACGCTCCTACCTTAGCTAGAAGATCCCTCCCCATTAAAGGTACAGGGCAGCTTGGCACCACTAAGAACGTGTGTGTAAGAGGGATGCCTCTGAAAGTGCAATTGAGTGGTGGTGTCTGATGAGGTAGATAAGGCTGTCCCCCAACCCCGACAATAGGGAGACGAGCAGGAGAGGTGGGCCACCTTGAAAGATCAACAGCTGCTGTGTCCTACTCATGTACAACCTGAATGATCGTTTATGTATGATAACTGGATAAACTAGTTTGGTTTTCTAATAACTTTGGACCCCTCTTCAGTTTCAACATGCCATGGTATGGTAGGTTCTGCTCTAAATTCCTCTGTCTGTATGTGAATACTTTTCTTAGTTTCATAGATACATTTTTTCCTAGGGCTTTTATCTTATCAGTCAATTTTTCATACTTGGCACAGATATCAAACTACTTTTTAAAGGATAAAATATGAACTGTCAAATTGATAATAGTTATAATCAACATTATATCAATCCCGCTATGTCGGTTATTCCTTCATTTATTTTTTTCCAATTTTAAACCCTCCACTGTGGAACCATATGGTGTCTTAACTCCCTGCATCATAATATTCCCTTTTATTTATTTTTTTTATTTTTTTTTATTTTTTTTGGTTTTTCGAGACAGGGTTTCTCTGTGTAGCTTTGCGCCTTTCCTGGAACTCACTTGGTAGCCCAGGCTGACCTCGAACTCACAGAGATCTGCCTGCCTCTGCCTCCCGAGTGCTGGGATTAAAGGCGTGCGCCACCACAGCCCGGCAATATTCCCTTTTAATATGGGAAAGACTTTTTTTTTTTTTGAGACAAGGTTTCTCTGTGTAGCCCTGACTGTCCTGGAACTCACTCTGTAGCCCAGGCTGGCCTCAAACTCACACAGATCTGCCTGGCTGGGATTAAAGGCTTGCACCACCACCGCCCGGCTTTCTTTCTTGTTTCTTTTTTTTTTTTTTTTTTTTTTAAATAAAATCCAAGTCTTTCCTTAAGAATTCTCTGGTGTCTCACCTGATCTGATGACTTTCCAGTTTATCTACAACAGCAACTACGGCAAAGGCAGAGCGGTGCAGGGGGTCGGGAGTGGGGGTGCCCAGATAGCGAGCCAGCCAGACTAGCATGGTAGGCACTGGGGTCTCAGACGGCTGCCACTGCGCCACATGGGCCAGGCTGAGATCTCCTGCAACTCCTCAGCTGGGGCTGGGGGCTGAGGGTATGCGGCGGTGGCAGCAGCAGTAGAAGCCCAAGCAGGTACAAGAGGCTGTCAAGGTGGCATGGGGATGAGGTCCAGGGCCACTTGCAACTCTGTGAGCTGCCTGAGAAGCAGGCACAGGGAGACATACAGGAGAAACTCGCGTGACAAGCCAGAGGCCACAGGAGCACTGTGATGGGCTTCTCCTGGCCTCAGTCTCCCCTAGGCCTAAGTTTCAGCAGTCTCAATTTCTGTTTAGGTCTCAGTTTCTGTTTCAGTTTTGGTTTCTGATAGGGCAGATGGGGGAGATATTGCGGAAAGTACCAGGCATGAGTCAGCACTTACAGCCCCAGCCAATCAGAAATATATTAGTGTGCCGGCTGCTCGCTTGGCCAATCACGTTTAGGATGACCTAATTCCCTCCTTATAAAAGGAGCCTGGGAGCTTCTCTAAGGCCCTCACCATTTTGCTGTGTGGCCGACCCTTGCATGCAGGGACTCTGTCGAGAAATAAATGCTCTTGTTTTTGCATGCGTGAGTGGTGGTCTTTTGTGGGGTGATCTGCAGACCTGTGGGAGACCAGCTCCTGCTTTTATTTACCCCAGAGACTCTTGAGGAATGAAGGATAAGAAACGTAGGTAGAGCTGGGCCTCGGTGGCATGCGCCTTTAATCCCAGCACTCGGGAGGCAGAGCCTGGCGGATCTCTGTGAGTTCGAGGCCAGCCTGGGCTACAGAGTGAGTTCCAGGACAGGCACCAAAACAACACAGAGAAACCCTGTCTCGAAAAATCAAAAAAAAAAAATAAAAAAAAAAAGAAAGAAAAAAGAAACTTAGAAATAGAGGGGGAGAGAAACAGAGAGACATGCAGGAGAGCGTCGGGTGGGCCTGGATCCTTATCCACTGGCCCAGAACTTTATTCCAAAGGTCTATTTATAACAATGCTAAGCAGTGGAGCAAAAGACCTCTCCCTTGCTAGTTAGACCCTTCCAAACACCTGGTACCCTGGCCAGTGATCCAATCAACCTCCCATGCAGTCCTGCTGGGTACAGCCACTAGTGGGCTCCAACACAGACCCTAACAGCAAGGAGCCCCCCAAATGACAGAGCCAGGCACAAGCAGTGACTTCAGTGGGTAGCTGCCTCATGATCTTCTGCCCTACACTAGACACCAGATGAAGCATTTATTTATATTGTTCAATTATCAAATAAAACTCAGGAGTCAGATACTGAGATAAAAACCAGATTGATTAGAGAAGTGGCAGAGAAGAGATCAGTGGACGCCTCTCTCTCTCCTTCCTATATTCAAAAGGGTCCGTGAATCTTTCTAGCCTCACTCTAGTCTTCCTGTGTCTCTCTATATGTATTTTGGGTCCTCCAAAACCTCTATGGCTAATTCTAGTCAGCCAGTTGCTAACTCCATCCCTTGATTAAAAGTTAAACTTTATTGTCGGTCTCGGAGTGTCAATGCGAACAAATATCCCGCAACATGTCATTCTCATTGTAGGCTTAAAATAGGGTTTTCTTCCTCTTGCATAGGGAAGAACTCTAATAAATGCAAATCTTGTGTTAAGAGCCTTTTTATTAATTTTGGGAGAAACTGTGTTTATCTTTCAGTTATAACTTTCCTCTTTTCCATCTGGTTTTATTTTCATTTCAAAGGCAACTTGGTAATATCACAAGGCTATATTTCTATGGTAGAATCCTTGCCTAGCATGCTTGAGGCCCTGGATCCTGTCAAGGAGTGGGAAGTGATGAGTACTTTACACCTGGAATTATAACTCATATTAATAATCCCAGCAGCTGGGACACTGAAGCAGGAAGATCACAATTTCTGGACTAGCCTAGGCTACAGAGACCCTGTCTCCTCAGCGAGAGAAAGAGACACAAACACACATACACACACACACACACACACACATACACACACACACACACACACACACACACACACACACACACACACACACACACACACACACACGGCGAGTGTGGGGGTGGGGAAGTGTAGTAGTACACAACTGTGATCCCAGTGCTTCAGAGTTTGAGACAATAGGATCATCACAAAAAAAGGCCAGCTTAGAGTACACAATGAGATCATGTCTCAAAAATTAAAAAAAAAAAAAAAAAAGGAGCTAAAGAGATGGCTCAGTGGTTAAGAGCACTTGCTAACTGGCTGCTCTTGCAGAGGACACGGGTTCAATTCCTAATCCCAACATGGCAGCTCACAAGACCCGTGGAACGTGAGTTCCAAGGGTTCTGATGCCCTCTTCTGGCATCTGTGTGCACTGCATGCATATGATGTATATGCATACATGAAAGCAAAACATACGTGTAAATAAAAATAAAATCTTTTCTAAAGATTTATTTTATTATTGATGTGTGTGTGTGTGTTTGTGTGTGTGTGTGAGAGAGAGAGAAAGAGAGAGAGAGAGAGAGAGAGAGAGAGAGAGAGAGAGAGAGAGAGAGAGACTGAGAAGGAGAGAGAGACTGATTGAAACTCAGCCAGCAGAGGCCAGAGGTATGAGATTCCCCGGCACTGACGTTACAGGTGATTGTGAAGTACAGTCAGTTGTGATTCGGTGTTTGGAACGGAATTCTGATCCTCTGCAATGGCAGCTGAGCTGCTGAACCATCTCGCCAGCCTCCGTTAATAGCCAGCCTCTCTCTCTCTTTCTCTCTCTCTCTCACACACACACACAAACACACACACACATCAATAATAAAATAAATCTTTAGAAAAGATTTTATTTTTATTTACACGTATGTTTTGCTTTCATGTATGCATATACATCACATGCATGCAGTGCACACAGATGCCAGAAGAGGGCATCAGAACCCTTGGAACTCACGTTCCACGGGTCTTGTGAGCTGCCATGTTGGGATTAGGAATTGAATCCGTGTCCTCTGCAAGAGCAGCCAGTTAGCAAGTGCTCTTAACCACTGAACCATCTCTTTAGCTCCTTTTTTTTTTTTAATTTTTGAGACACAGTTTTTTTTTTAATAGTTGAGACAGCATCTCATTTTGTTGCCCAAGCTATCTTGAACCCATTATCCTACCTCGGCCTCCAGAGTGCTGAATTACAGATGTATGTGTGCCACACTGCCTCGCTCATGGTCCAGCTTAACTAAGAGAGACTAGCAGTTGGAAGATTGTTTAGTGAAATATTAGCTTTTCATAGTGTTAAGATGAATCTTTAATAATCATCCTCCTTTCTCAACTTTCTCCTTGACTACCCCAACACATATGAAAGTGTTAAGATTTTGAGTCACTTGAAGAGATTATGAATAACACAGTTACAAAGATTTACCTGTAATTCTTTGTGTATACCTAGTTTTAACTTCTCTTAGTCACAAGGCTGTATGATAAATTTATGTTTGGCTTCATAAGAAACTGCAAGGCATGGTGGCACATCCCTGTAACTCCACCATTTAGGAGGCCTAGGCAGGAGGATGGATAGTTCAAAGTCAACCTGGACTACAGAGTGAGATAACAAAGGAACAAGAAAGTACCAAAGAGGAAGAAGCATTTTACATTCTACAGTGACGCAGGACATCTCCTAATTTCTCAAAAACCATTTTGTTTTGGTTTTGTTTTTTGAGACATAGTCGTATGTAAGTAACTCACTCTGGTTTGGAATCCCATAAATAGTCAAGGATGACCCCAAGCTCCTATTGTTCCTGCTCCTACCTCACTAAAGCTGGGGTTACAGGCATGCACTGCCCTGCGGGACTCTCACTGACTTTAGTTATTGTGTATCTACTTCTTCCTTTTTTTGTGGTGATATATTGTGTACGCTAATAAAATTTGCTTGAAGATCAGAGAGACAAAGGAACAAGTCACTGCCACATCTCACCTCTTCTCACCTCTAGGACTCCTCAACATGAAAATGCCTTCAGTTCCTGTCTCCTCATGCCTTATAAACTTTTCTCTGCCCAGTCATCACTTCCTTCTTAGTGTTGGGATTAAAGGCGTGTGCGAGCTGGGCGGTGGTGGCACACACCTTTAATCCCAGCACTGGGAGGCAGAGTTAGGCAGATCTCTGTGAGTTCCAGGCCAGCCTGATCTACAGAGTGAGATCCAGGACAGGCACCAAAACTACACAGAGAAACCCTGTCTGGGGGTGGGGGTGGGGGGGGGGTGTGCTTCCCAAGCAAAGGCATGAGATCTCAAGGGCTGGGATTAAAGGCGTGTGATTCCCAAGTACTTGGATTAAAGGTGTGTGCCACCACTGCCTGCTTCTGTTTCTGTCCTAGACTGAGTCAGTCTCATGAGGTCCAAGGTGACTTTGAACTCACTTTGAGATCCAGACAGAAATCTGCCTCCCAGTGTGAGGATTAAAGGTGTGTGCCACCACACTTGGCATCTATGTTTAATCTAGTTGCTTGTTCTGTTCTCTGATCTTCAGCAAATTTTATTAGGGTACACAATATATCATCACTTTTGTTTTGTTTTTTCAAGACAGGGTTGTTGCTTGGCTGTCCTGGAACTCACTCTGTAGACCAGGCTGGTCTCGAACTCAGAGATCCACCTGTCTCTGCCTCCGAGTACTGGGATTAGCGGTGTGGGCCAGCAGTTATTGTGTATCTTTTTATTGCCATTCTAGGGGTAGGCATCTTGTTGTAGTTTAATTTGTACTTCTCTAATAACTAGCTGAGTATATTTCATGTGTTTAATGGATATTTATGTGCTGTGGGATGGTCTGTATGTCAAATGTGTTGCTGATTGGTCAATGAATAAATCACTGATTGGTCAGTGGCCAGGCAGGAAGTATAGGCGGGACTAACAGAGAGGAGCATTGAGAGAACAGGAAGCTGGGTGAGAGAGACACTGCCAGCCGCCACCATGACAAGCCGCATGTGAAGATGCCGGTAAGCCATGAGCCATGTGGCAAGGTATAGATTAATGGAGATGGATTAATTTGAGCTGTAGGAACAGTTAGCAAGAAGCCTGCCATGGCCATACAGTTTGTAACCAATATAAGTCTCTGTGTTTACTTGGTTGGGTCTGAGTGGCTGTGGGACTGGCGGGTGATAGAGATTTGTTCTGACTGTGGGCCAGGCAGGAAAACTGTAGCTACAAATGGCGCCCAACGTGTTGGCAAGAGTTTCCACCTAAAAACTGAGAAAAAAGATTCTAAAACGGAGCTAAAAACAGCTTCCTAATTGTCTCTCTCAAATGAGCGGCAGCTGTCAGTTTGAGCTACTGGCGGGTTCCTATCGTGCACGCTCGACCTGCAGTATGGCGGGAATGAGGCCTCTGCAAGTGGCACATTAAGCTGCATGGTGGATTTAGACTTTGCTAGTACAAAACAAAAAAAGAGGTTTCTGGGCTACATGCTGCTTGGATAAAAGCATAGACCCACGATAGCTCCCAGAGCTGGTGGTAAACTACCACCGCCATGTTGGGAAGCTGAGGTGGGCGGAGCCAGCAGCCACAGCTGCTGCAGCTTAAAGCAATAGATTCACAATAAGACAGATTCAGATGTAATAGTTTAAAATGTGTGTAAAATATACGTAGGCTTAAAAGAGACAAAAAGGTGATATATACAGTTATAGAAACAAATACATAGTTTTAAAAAATAAAGTCTTTAAAGAGACAGTAAAATTAATATAAAAAATAAGCCATGTGAAGATGAATATTACACAGAGAATCTGGATTGTGTTGTCTTTGGGATTTTTAACTGCAGAAAAACATTTGATTGTAAAAGCTGTTGAGTTATGCCAAAATGTATATTTTAAAGGTAACTTGATTTCAAAATTTGGATATAAGGATATGTTGCTTTGGAAAGGAGATTCTGCTTTTGTTCCCACAGAAAGCCAGAGGCTATGGGTTTGTTCCAGATTAAGATACATCAGGTTTGACCAGCCAAGACCACCTGAAAGGTCTCCGATGACACCATGGCACAGATGATCCAACATCCAGAACCGTTTCAAGGCAACTGGCTCAGACGATACACCCTCATGGACTACTCCATAATCCTAAAATATTCTTTGTGTCCCCATAAGATACAGCGCCCCCCTCCAGCAGGAAGTAGTAAGAGAAGCTACGCCCAAATTCCCAAATATACCAAGCTGACTTTGGAGATGTGTAAAGGTTAAAACCTTCCTTTTTAAGAAAAGAAAAGGGGAAGTGCTGTGGGATGGTCTGTATGTCAAATGTGTTGCTGATTGGTCAATGAATAAATCACTGATTGGTCAGTGGCCAGGCAGGAAGTATAGGCGGGACTAACAGAGAGGAGCATTGAGAGAACAGGAAGCTGGGTGAGAGAGACACTGCCAGCCGCCACCATGACAAGCCGCATGTGAAGATGCCGGTAAGCCATGAGCCATGTGGCAAGGTATAGATTAATGGAGATGGATTAATTTGAGCTGTAGGAACAGTTAGCAAGAAGCCTGCCATGGCCATACAGTTTGTAACCAATATAAGTCTCTGTGTTTACTTGGTTGGGTCTGAGTGGCTGTGGGACTGGCAGGTGAGAGAGATTTGTCCTGACTGTGGGCCAGGCAGGAAAACTCTAGCTACATTTATGTATTTATCTTCTTTCAAAAATGTTAATTTTTTTTGGTCTTTTTGAAATCTGAGTATAAATTCTTTTTTAAAATGTTAATCCCATTTTTTGTCCATTTTGAAATCTTGGGTATTGAAGATTCTGTTGCAATCTATATCACACTTGTACAAGTCTACAAGCTTGAAGAATAAAATTTGCCTCTTTTTGTTTTGTTGTGTTTGTAGGATGTTGTTGCTGTTTGTTTGAGACAGAGTCTTGGGTAACCTGGGTTAGCCTCAAGCTCATTTCATAGCCAAGATGATCTTGAATTTCTGTTCCTCTTGCCTCCACTTCCTGTGATGGAATTATAAGGGTGAGCCACCATAACCAACTCTAAATCTGAGTATTTTTTTTTCATGTGACTGATGACTATATTGAATGGTTCTCTGATTTTGAGATCATGACCAGAACGGGTAAGAAACCTGGTAAGTACCCAGATCTCTGTACATGTACTGCTATGTCCCTGCAACTGAAAAGGGCAGGTGACATTTAAACATTCATTCTTATTTTTGCTGCTCCAGTGCTGAGGAGGTGGATGATAAGTGTTAGGATTTTGTAGAAATGCATGAATGGGTGGAGACTCCTGAAGAATGTGGAAAGGCTGCATTTGTCAGCAGGCATTATCGTGTATAAGCAGAGCAAAAGCCCTTGTTTTTCTCCACAGGAATGTGGTCCTATAGAGAAACCAGCACATATCTGTGAGAGTCCAGCTCCCACCTTTTGAAGGGTTCTTGGGTGGAGGTGAGAGGAATGAGGAAATAGATAGAAAGAGAGACCTGGCCGATGAACAGAAAAACAGAAACACAGAATAGCTTCTGGAGGGCCTGGATCAATACCCAACAATCTCATCCTTCACTGAAAAGGGCTTTTTATAATATGCCAAGTGGAGAGGCAAAAGACCTCCCCCTTGCAAGATCAAAGCACACTGTACAGCCAAGTGTAGACCCCTCCAAACACCGGCCAAATCATCTCCTTATGGCAGCCCTGGTGGGTAAAGCAAGTCCAGATTTTCTGACCCTGAGTAAGGTCTCACTAGATAGCCTCTGTGAGCTCACACACACTGGTCAGTACATGCTTTCACTCACAGACTCTGATCAGTGTGTGCTGGAAGACACACTATTTCTACACAGTTAGCACTTGAAAGTGTTCCTAGATTTTATTTGTCTTTTTTTTTTGGGGGGGGGGTGTTTGTTTGTTGTTGTTTTGTTTTATTGAGACAGGGTCTTACTATGTAGCTCTTGGCTGGCCTGAAACCTACTATATAGACCAGGCTAGCCTTAGATTCATAGAGGTTGACCTGCCTCTACCTTCCAAATGCTGGGATTAAGGGTGTGGGCCACAACACCCAGCTGGGTTTTCCAAAATAATTTTTATTTACTTTTTAATTTTATGTGTTTGGGTGTTTTATCTACATGAATGTCTGTGCATTATGTGCATTCAATACCCTCAGAGGCCAGATGAGGACATCGAATCCCCTGGAACTGGAGTTACAGATAGATGGTTGTGAGCCTCCGTGTGAGTGCTGGAACCCGAACCCAAGTCCTCTGGAATATCAAGTGCTCTTAACTGCTGAGCCATTTCTTCAGCCCCTTATTTGGGTTATAATTTGATGATCCATTAGGAGAAATATTGAACAAACTTTAAATTATGTATCACTGTTAACTGATGATTGTGAAATGTTTTACTCACGATATACAAGGCTGGGGCATGAATGAATTATGTTCAGAGTGTTTCTAACACTAGGTAATGGGTTGAAAGCAGTCTGGCTTTCTGTGGATTGATCTTCTACAGCACTGTAACTCTTGGCTATCCTAATTTATTTTGCCATAGATCCAGCTCTCTGGAATTAAGCTAGAATTCTGGAGGGATCACTTATGATGATCTCTTTCAGGATTCATATTTTTTGTACACAGATTATATTATGTATAACCTAAGGTGATGATTTCCAAAAAACCAGGGACAGGAGTGGGGACACTGGTGTGTGGATGTCAGGTCCCCTGGAACTGAAGTTACAGACAGTTGTGAGCTGCCAGGTGGGTGCTGGGAATTGAACCTGGGTCCCCTTGAAGAGCAGCCAGTGCTCTTAACTGCTGAGCCATCTTACCAGTCTACTAACCAGTTCTTAAAGTAAGGTCAGCAGATCTTAGTGGAACCCCAACATACTTTCCAGGAGTCCACAAATATCAAGATTATTTTCATAGTAATGTTAAGATGTGCATTTTTTAGAAAACTTTTTAGCTTGTATTTCTTTAAGCTTTAGATACTCTAAACTTTAGAGTCTAAAAAGATGCCATCAATTGTTCTTAGATTTTTCAAATGTTTGTTTTTGGTTTCTCCAAGTACCTGGTGAACTGTGTAGAGGAAGGGATTGTATATCTGAAGGAGATGCTGGAGCTGTAGAGATGCTGGAGTGGTTAAGAGCACAGGCTGCCCTGCCAAAGGATCCAGGTTCAATTCCCAGTGCTCACATGGAGGCTTACAACTCCAGCCCCAGGGAATCTAATGCCCCCTTCTGATCTCTGCAGGCACCAGGCATGCACATGGTACAGAGACATACATGCAGGAAAACACCCATACACATAAAAATAATATAAATATTTTTTAAAAAGTAGATGCGATTACCATTGGAACAGTGTTTATTCCACAGAAGTAATCACACATTTTTACTAACCCACCAACTAATGCATGGGTGTAGTGGCTAACACTTGTAATCTCAGGACATGGGAAGCAGAGGAAGGAGGATTGTCATACATTTGAGGCCAGCTTGGTCTACATAGCTACTTCCAGGCCAGTCACAGCTACATAGCAAGACCCCCTTCTTAAAAAAAGGAAACAAACAAACAAACAAAAAATAGTACCTGCCCATAAGGTTTAACCCCTTTTATGAATGCTCTGTATAGATCAAATGATCTTGGTCTACATTTTTTTTAAGTTTTGACAATAGAAAAGCAGCTTCCTGAACTAGGGGGATGGCTCAGAGGGTAAAGGCATTTGCCAACAAGCCTAAGGCCCTGAGTTCAATCCCCAGAACCAACAAGGTGGAAAAAGAGAACTAACTCCTGTGGGTTGTCTTCTGACCTTTGCATAGTGAATGTGTGTGGAGGTCAGCACTCATGAACACACACACACACACACACACACACACACACACACACACACACACACAGTAAGTAAATACATTTTAAACTGAAAAGGGAAAACAGCATTCTCCGTAATTAACTCCTTACTGTTATAATGTACATTTTATTGCCAATAATCCACCAGACATTTATCTCCCTTTGCTCTATTGTAACCGACCACTACCCTAGCTTCATTCTCAACATTATTATCTCTTGGAATTAATCTATGGGTCAATGTCACGTTTTAACCCATTTTTACATGTTAGTAAAAAGATACACAGAATCATGTCTGTGGTGCTGAGAATCAAACCCAGAATCCTGTGTATGCTAAGAAAGTACTGTATTACTACTGATCTACACCCTAGCCCTCTATATATAATTTCCAGCAACCACCTAGTGGCTCACAACCATCTGTAATGAGATCTGATGCCCTCTTCTGGCCTGCAGTCATACATGCTGTATACATAATAAATAAATAAATCTTTTTAAAAAATCAAATGGAATCTATTGTATATTCATATGTAAACATAACATTATTATTATCTTGCCAGCTTCTATTTATTTATTCATTTATTTTTAAGACAGGGTCTATACATAACCCTTGACTGGCCTGGAACTCTCTGCATGCACCAGACTGGCCTCACAAAGATTCACTTGTCATTGTTTCTTCAGCATAGCCTAGTAGTGTATGGCACCACCACCTCCATTCCTGCATTATTTATTTATTTATTTTTGGTTTTTCAAGACAGGGTTTCTCAGTGTAGCCTTAGCTGTTCTTGGCTGTCCTAGAACTTGCTCTGTAGACCAGGCTGACCTCAAACTCACGGAGATCTGCTTGCCTCTGCCTCCTGAGTGCTGGGATTTAAAGGTGTGCGTCACCACTCCCCAGCTCTCTCCTAGACAGTGGTGATAATGATGATTATGATGGTGATGATGATGATGGGTTTAGGAATGCAGATCAGTAGTAAGTAGATAGCTTGCCAAACATGCACAAAGTCCTGGGTTCAAATAAATAAAATACAACTAATAATGGCAATAATGGCCTTACTAAGCATCAATCACTTTCATTCTTCTTTTCATAATTATAATCGTTAGCATTTAGGCATCTGTACTGGCCTGCCCTTAGGGTTCTGACAAGATATATCTTCAGCTGGAGCTACTAAGAGCACCCGTTCTGAGCATTCTCTAAGTTTCCTTACAAAAAGTGGGCCTTACTCACCTCCCCTCTCTTCCTTCGCTCTTGTCCCTGGGAACCAGTCTCTGCCTCCTTCTCTCCCCCTCTCCTTAATAAACCTCCTACGTGGACCCTGTTGTATGGCGTGACTCCTCGCCACTTTTAAACGACAACAATAATTATTTTTAAAATTTGCTGTTATGTGCCTACTTCATTTTCTCCATAATCCACAACTTCTGCTCCCGGTTTAACAAGTCCTATCACGTTTCCCTCATTTGATACCACAACTATGTTATTTGTTTATTGTGCAGCCCTGGCTGGCCTGGAACTCTATGTAAACCAGGCTGGCCTCGAACTCAGAGATCCTCCTGAGTACTAGGACTAAAATGTATGCTACTCATGCTGACGTACTCGTTCTTTTAAACTCTCTTTTGACTTTTCTTTCCTTCTGGCTTCACTGACATCACTGTTAAGAAACATGATGTCAGATCGGGCAGTGGTGACGCACGCCTTTAATCCCAGCACTCAGGAGGCAGAGCCAGGAGGATTTCTGTGAGTTCGAGGCCAGCCTGGTCTGTTACACAGAGAAATCCTGTCTCGAAAAAAAAGAAGAAAGAAAAAAGAAAGAAAAAGAAAAAAAGAAAAAGAAATGGGAAAAGAAAGAAAGAAAAGAGGAAAGAAAAGAAAAAGAAACACGATGCTTCAGGAACAGGGACACGAAGTTAAGGCCGAGCATTCGAATGGAGAAGGACGCCCGAGTGGGTGTAGATCGCTCCTTTCGGAGACGTGGGAGAAACACAGAGAAAGGGTCACACTGGCCTAGTGTCCCATATTCAACTCTTCCCCAAGCTTTGGACGGCGACAGGTGCTCAAGACAAAGCTGGCGTTCCCAGGGGAGGTCGAGGCTGGTCCGCCACCGCCCACGAAGGCCACTTCTTCCGATGCCTCCCAGGCGGAACCCCCGCACCGGGCCGAGGTTGCAGCTCGGCGCCGGCAGAGTGTGCGCGTGCGCGCTGGCGCTTCCGGCGCTGCGGGAGGGCCCGCGCGGACGTCAAGGGGTGCGTCGGGCGTTCCTGCATCTCTTCGCTGCCGCGAGCGGCGCGGCGATCCTCGAGAGGTCTGTGGGATTCCCTCGCTGAATCCTAAATGGTCTGCCCGCCCCCGGCCTGCGCCCCTGGAGAGGTCCGGTTAGGTAGATTTCCCGGCAGGTCCTGTGCTGTGAAGCCCTCGGAGCCCAGACTTTAATATAAAAACAATGAAGAAGTTAAGGCTTAAGGAACTAGAGAGTCGCCTGCAGGAAGTGGATGGATTCGAAAAACCCAAGTTACTTCTAGAACAGTATCCCACCAGGCCGCACATTGCAGGTAGGGCGGCTGGTTCATCGTGCCCTCTTCTGGGGTTATTCCTGTCCAATTCGTGATGAAAATAAGTAGTGATTTGGATCTAACGATGTTCTAGAGAAGTAGGTTTTTGACATTACAACATACAGATCCGCCCAACTCTACCACACTATCTTTTTTACTGTTTTTCCGAGTGTCATACAGCTTTTATTTATTTATTTATTTATTTATTTATTTATTTATTTATTTATTTATTTATTTATTCATTCATTTATTTATGTTTCTTTCATCACGCTGTAAATGATTAGGATCAAGGAATTTTGTTAGTCTTGTTCATACCTGAATTTTCATTGTCTAGAGAGTCTTGGTACCAGTTAGGAGCTCACTACATATTTGCTTAACATGGATAAATTCCTTACTGACATCAAGGACAAGGATTCCTGTGTTGTGTCTGTCTTGTAGATACATAGAAACCACAGTTACGTGCTTGTGTAAAGTTGAGGGTGCCTTTTGATTTTTAACAAATTGCCTCTTGCTTGATGCCAAAGTTCAATACTGAAAATGTAGGAGAGAATACAGAGTAGCAGGGAAGAAAACCAAATTCCTTTGGGAGTACCTGCAAGGGGGAATCTTTCAATTCCAAAATAGTTGTTCATAAGCTGCCAATAAAACTCATGGAGAATACATGTGTTTAACTCTAAAATATTGTCATAGCTGCAACCAAAGATTTGCATTAAACTGTTCAGATTAAGACCAGATTTCTCTATTTCGTGTTAGTGTGCATATGTTTGTGTGTCTGCATGTGTGGAGGGCAGAAGTCAACACTGGGTGTTTTCTTCAATTGCTCTCCATAAGTTTTTTTTTTTTTTTTGAGTCAGGGTCTTACTGTACTTAGAACTTACCCATTCGCCCAAAAGGCTGACCAGCAAGCCTCAGAGACCACCCTGTCTTGTCCCCCTTAGTGCTGGCCTTTTACATGACTGTTGGGGATCTGAACTCAGGTTCTAATGCTTGCAGGGTAAGAACAGTACAGACTGAGCCAGCCACCTACCAAGCAAGTCCCTGGCTTTCTCAGTGTACCTTCTTACAGCCTTCTGGTTATAGGGTTTTGTCATGAAATCTGATTTTTTTTTTTTTTTTTTTTTTGGTTTTTCGAGACAGGGTTTCTCTGTGTAGCTTTGCGCCTTTCCTGGAACTCACTTGGTAGCCCAGGCTGGCCTCGAACTCACAGAGATCCGCCTGGCTCTGCCTCCCGAGTGCTGGGATTAAAGGCGTGCGCTACCACCGCCCGGCGAAATCTGATTTTTAAAAGATAAAAATTCGAGGCCAGGTATGGTGGAAGATACCTTTAATCCCAGCATTTGGGAGTCAGAAGCAGGTAGGTAGGTCTTTGTGAATTCAAGACCATCCTGGACTACATAGCCAGGCCAGCTAGGGTTATATAATGAGATTTTGTCTCAAAACAAATAAATACATAAATAAGTAAATATATCAGTTCTTGAGCCAGGTGGTGGTGGCACACGCCTTTAATCCCAGCACTCAGGAGGCAGAGCCAGGCGGATCTCTGGGAGTTCAAGGTCAGCCTGGTCTCCAAAGCGAGATCCAGGACAGGCACCAAAACTACATAAAGAAACTCTGTCTTTTAATCCCAGCACTTGGGAGGCAGAGACAGGCAGATCTCGGTGAGTTCGAAGCCAGCCTGGTCTACAGAGCAAGATCCAGGAAAGGCGCAAAGCTACACAGAGAAACCCTGTCCTGAAAACTCCCCTCCCCCCCGAAACCTCAGTCCTTTCACACCTAGTTTGTAATGTGCTCATGATAAGAGTTTCAAAGTACCTGCAATAGTAGTCAAATATTCCATAGTTGGTTTTTTAAAAATGTTTATTTACTATTTTATAACTTTTTCCTACATGTATGTATGGGCACCACATATGTGATTGGTGCCTATGGAGGTCAGAGATTGGAGTTACAAGTGTTTGTGAACCAACGTGTGGGTGCTGGGAATCAAACCCAGTACTCCTAACCAATGAGCCAACTCTCCAGCCCTATGGATTTTTTTTTTGGTGGGGGGTTGATGTTTGTTTAGATTTTTTTTCGAGACAGAGTTTCTTTGTTTTTAAATTATTTATTTTCACTTTATGTGCATTTGTGTTTTGCCTGCGTATATGTCTGTGTGAGGGTGTCAGATCCTGGAGTTAAAGATAGCTGTGAGCCACCATGTGGGTGCTGGGAATTGAACTTGGGTCCTCTGGAAGAGCTAGTAGTCTTTCTTGAGTTCTGATATACACAAGGAAAAATTGATGGTGTTATTCATGTTTAATATACTGTATTTTTGAGAGTCTTATATTTAAGAACTTTATGTAATCTCAGCTATTTCTGCCCTGATCATTTGTTCTGTTATCAGGTCTGTTATAGGTTATGAATATGTGTATCTATTGATATTACATCTAAGTTTGGATGAAGAGATGACTCAGCAGTTAGGAACACTAGCTACTCTTCTAGAGGACCAGGGTTCAATTCAGCACCTGCATGGCAGCTCACAACTGTCTGTAACTCCAATCCCAGGAGGTATCTAGTATCTTCTGGCCTCTGTGGGTACCAGACACATGGTACACATCCATGTAGGCAAAACAACAAATTTAAAAAAAAACAAAAACAAAAAAAAAACCAGCATCTCTAAGTCTATATTGTGGATGTAGAAGTTTGTGATACCCATATTCTGGTAATAAACATACTACAAATAAGTTCTGTGCCCTTTATTTATTGGGGGTTGCACAAGTCTTGGTCCTCATTAAGATCCGAGGAGAACTTCTGGCAGTTGGTTATTTACTTCCATCCACCATACCTGTCTTGGAGATTGACCTTGGGTTGTTCGGCTTTGAATCGAGTACTTTTGCCCACTGAGCGCCATGTTGCCAGCATCAGATCAATAAAATTTCAAAATAGTTTTGGAGACATAATACAGGGTCACTAAACTTATATTTTGACCAAGAATGGTAGACTTATTTAATCGTTCATAAAACTTAGTTTTTCATCAACATATCTCATCAAAGGGAAAACCGCATCTATGTATCTGTGCCGAGCAGATGTTTTGAAATGTTTCCAGTCTTGTCACTGTCAGCAGAAACTTGACAAAGTCCTATAGTTTTTGGGAACCACTGGTGTATATTACCTTCCTTTGTGGCCCCTCTTCCTAAATACCAAGTTATTACATTGCATCTTTAGAAAATAAACTGGAAAACAAATAATCTGGAGCTACATGCTGTGGGAAGACATTGTTTTAGAGTCACTTGCATTAGACATTAGTAATAAGTTTGCTAGCTTATTCACTAACATTCTATTTGATTTTTACTGTTTTTAGCATGCATGCTCTATACAATCCATAATACATATGATGACATTGAAAATAAAGTGGTTGCAGATCTAGGATGTGGTTGTGGAGTACTTAGCATCGGGGCCGCCATGTTAGGAGCAGGGTAAGTGATCCTTTTTTGCTATTTGGATATGGTGTGGCTTCAGTAAATGTATATAGGATCAGCAGCACTATAATCATAGGACTCTATAAGTAGGGTGAGAACTTGATACTGAGTACATTCTGAGTAGGCTGAAGATCAAAACTTTACTTTTAAGAAAGAAATCAAGCCAGGCGGTGGGGCAGGTCTTTAATCCCAGCACTTGGGAGGCAGAGCCAGGTAGATCTCTGTGCATTTGAGGCCAGCCTGGTCTACAGATCGAGATCCAGGACATCCAGGACTACACAGAGAAACTCTGTTTTGAAAAACAAAACAAACAAAAGAAAAACAAAAAAACTTTAATTGGGTTGAAAACTGCATTGTAAAATAACTAGGAACTTTTTTACTAGGAACTTGTAAGTTGTCTTTTTTATTTTATATTTATAGGTTGTGTGTTGGATTTGACATAGATGAAGATGCATTGGAAATATTTAATAGGAATGTGGAAGAATTTGAATTAACAAATGTTGATATGATCCAGTGTGATGTGCACTCATTATCAAACAGAATGTTCAAATTATTTGATACAGTAATTATGAATCCTCCCTTTGGAACCAAAAATAACAAAGGTTAGTAATAAAAATCCAGTAAATTCATATATTTATAGAGCAGTGATCTGGGTTAAGTGATTTTATTATTACTGTTTATTAGCCAATCACTTTTATACTTATTAAAATTCATATTTGATGGGAAACTTTAATCTTTATTTTCATAGGTTTGTGTTAATGTATCTTATCATTTCTGATTAATAACTGGAATGATCTGATTCACCTCCATGCTTATGAAACTTTGAAAACATATTCTTTTAGAAACTAGATTTTTCTTTTTGTTTGTAGGAATTAAAGTACTGAAACAGGGATCTCACACACGCTGAGCACATGCTACCCATCACTAAGCCAGATACTCTCAGCTTCTAAAACTTGTTATTAATGCCTTTGAGTTTCAAAATATGCCCATAGGAATTTACTGTGGTTGTGTGTGTACTGTGGGCAAGATAGGAAGTCAGTAAGAAAAAGAAGAAAACATGCAGTTTAAGCCAACACCACTAAGATTACTATAACTACTTTGCATTCTTCATCCTCTCCTCTAAGTCACTTAGAATATTAAAATTTGCATTAGTCCTATTTTTTTTCTAACCAAACAGCCTAATTTTGGTTTTATTAGATTTTATTTTAAAGATTTACTTGAGACAGAGTCTTACTATGTAGTTCGGGCTTTCCTGGAACTGTGTAGACCTGGCTGGCTTCAAATTCCCTCCTCTGCCTTCTGAGTTCTAGAATTAAAAGTATGTGCCAACACACCTAGCTTAGATTTATTTTTATTTTACTTCTGTATATAGGTGTTTTGCCTGAATGTCTTTGCACCATATGTGTGCAGTACCCAAAAAGGCAAAGACATTGGCTCCCCTGGAACTGTTATAGACAGTTATGGGCCATCACGTGGTTGCCTGCTGTAGGGTGTCTTTTTGTAGGCAGTGACTATATGCTGTTCCCATTGGTTAGTAATTAAAGCTGCATTGGCCTATAGCAGGGCAGGATGGAGCCAGGCAGGAAAATCCAAAAGAGATAATGAGAGGAGAAAGGAGATTAGGGGAAGATACCAAACTGCTGTCCAAGGAGCAACCAGGTAAAGTCACAGAACACATGGCGATACAGATAAATAGGTTATTTAAGATGAAAGAACTAGCTAGCAAGAAGCCTGTCATAGGCCATACAGTTGGTAATTAATATAAGCCTCTGAGTGACTATTTTATAAGCAGCTACAGGAACTTGGGGCCATGTGGAACCAGAGGAACTTCTGCTACATTTGCTGGGAATCAAACTTGGGTCCTCTAGAAGAGCAGCCAGTGCTTTTAAGCACTGAGCCATCTCTCCAGCCCTGCTAGCCCATAGTGTTTTTGTTTAAGGTTTTTAGAATTATTTTTATCTATGAGGGTTTAGCCTATGTTTGTGTGTAGCTTTGTGTGTCTGAGGAAGTCAGAAGATGTCAGTTACTTGTAAACTGGGATCTGGAATATGGATGGTTGTGAGCCCCCATGTGGGTGCTCTAAAAGAGCAAACTAGCTCTTCACTGCTGAGCTAGTGATCCAGCTCCAGCCATTGTTCTGTCAGAATATTTTACTGGTGCCGTATTTGAAGTAGAAACTTTGGAGTTTCGAAAAAATGCTACTTAATTCCTATTCATTTAATCTACTCTGCTAAGAAATACAGAATATAAATAGGAATTTTCTTTTTTACTCTTCACAGGGACAGATATGGCTTTTCTGAAGACTGCTTTGGAAATGGCAAGAACAGCGGTATATTCTTTACACAAATCCTCAACTAGAGAAGTAAGCTTAAACCATAATCTTGTTATTTTTAACCAGGCAGTGGTAGCACACACCTTTAATCACAGCACTTGATGGGCAGAGGCAGGTGGATCTCAAGAGTTTGAGGATAGCCTAGTCTACACAGCAAGTTCCAGGACAGCCAGGGCTACAGAGAAACCCTATCTCGAAAAACCAACATATATGTGTGTGTATATATATTTTAAATTTCATTTTTTCTTTTTATTTACTGATTTATTTTCACATATGTATGTGAGCATGCATGTGCCAGGGCACACATGTGGAAGTCAGAGATCAACCTCCAGGAATCAGTTCTCTTCACCTTGAGGATCTTGGATCCATCAGGCTTGGCAGCAAGCAACCTTTACCCACTGAACCATCTCACTGGCCCAAGGGTTGAATTTTTTTGTTTTGATTTTTAGAGACAGGGTTTCTCTGTGAAACAGTCCTAGCTGTCCTGAAACTCGCTTTGTAGACCAGGCTACAGAGACCCGCCTGCCTCTGCCTCCCAAGTGCTGGGATTAAAGGCGTGCGCCACCACCGCCCCGCTTCCCAACAGTCGATTTTTAAAAACATGGCCTAAAGCAAAATAGGTCTGAGTTCAGAAACCACCTATCCTAGGCTGGGGTGATGGCTCAGTGGGCAAGGGATTGGCTTGCTTGCCAAGGAAGCCTACCCAAATGTGATCTCTAGAACCACGTGCTGTAGAATATTCAGACACATGCCACACAATATGTTAGAGAAAAAGACCTCCATTATTGTTTCTGCCAGCATATAGCACCTATAATACCATGTACAAGATGTAATTCAGGACACTGACCCCAGCTACCCTGGACTAACACATAAACACTGCATCCTAGCTGTGATCCTGGTCAAGGCACTGAGCTTCAGTGCCATCATCTATACTGCATGACCCTGTCCTGTATTCTTGGGAAATAAGAACAGGCTGTACTTTGTACACTCTTCTGGATTAAATGAGTTAATATTTATGAAACTTAGGTCCATGTGTGGCACATTTATGAAATACTTACATCTGTGTCGACATATTTAATTGCTAGTTGTTATCTACTATTCTTACCTGAAATTGCATATATACAGATGTTTTATGTGTGAGTGTTTTGCCTGTATGTCTGTGCACAACATGTGTGCCTCGTGCCCACAGATCCATAGAATGCATCAGATCCCCTGGACTGGAGTCACAGATAGTTGTGATCTGCCAAGTGTGCTGGGAATTTAACCCAGGTCTTCTGAAGAACAGCAAGTGCTGTTAACTGCAGAGCCCTCTTTCCAACCTCCTTGTCTTCACCCACACTTGTCTCAAAAAGAACAAATGAGAAAGAAACAAAGAACCACCTGACCTCTACATGCCATGTACATATATACATGTACACACATGCACCCACAGCAAAAAGAAATCCAGGTCAACGGAATACATTTTGGGTATATGATAATCTAATAGGCCCTGTACAAGTGTAACACTGCTTGTTGGTACATGCCTATAACCCCATCATTTGGGAGGTGGATGCAGGAGGATGATAAATTTCAGATCATCTTTAATTACAAAAGGGTAGGCTTAGCCGGGCGGTGGTGGCACACGCCTTTAATCCCAGCACTTGAGCGAGAGGCAGGCAGATCTCTGTGAGTTTGGGGCCAGCCTGGTCTACAGAGCAAGATCCAGGAACGGCGCAAAGCTACACAGAGAAACTCTGTCTCGAAAAACAAAACAAACAAAAAAGGCTACGCTTGTACACACCAGACCATCTCACAAAGCCCTAGATTTAAGTCCCATCACAGCATAGACCAGAGTTGGTGGTACACCCCTATAATAATAATATAATCCAGCATTCAAGAAATAAGACAGAAGTATGAGCTTCATGAGGAGTTTCAAGGCAAACTGGGATACATGAGACCCTGTCTTAAAAAAATTTAAGTAGGTCAACAAAATGACTCAACCAATAAAGGTGCTTGCCAGTAAGCCTGTCAACCTAAGTTCAATTCCTGTATTACTCATTTTCTTTTGCTATCATAAAATATCCTGACAAAAGCAACCTAGAGGAGAAAGCGTTTATTTTGGCTCACAATTCCAGGTTTTAGTTTATCCTAGCAGGAAGTCAAGGCAGGAACTCCAAGCATTAGAGACAGGAGCAGGAGAAAAGAACGCATGCCTGCTTGTCAGTGTCTAGCTTGTTCTCTACACTTAAACAGTTCAGGATCCAAACTCAGGGAATGGCTGCCCAAACAGGCTTGGGCTCTCTTCTCACTTTAATTAACATAAAACAATCCTCCTGGGGGCAGGAAAGACAGCTCTTGTTAAGAGCTCTTGTTGCTTTTGCAGAGGACCACAGGTTCAATTCCCAGCACCCATATGATGGCTCTCAACCATCCATAACTCCAGTACTAGGGAATTTGATGCTTTTTTCTGACAGCACAGATACACACATAGGCAAACCAGACTAAAATGACTAAACAAAGAATTATTACCCACAGGCAAACAATCTAGATAATCCCTGAGATCTCTCCCGAGGGATTCTAGAGCATATCAAACTGACAATTAAAATCAACCGTCATTGGGCTGGAGAGGGGGACTCAGTTAATAAAGAATACTTGCTGCATTTGCAGAGAATATGAGTCAGCTCACAAGTCTATACTCCAGAGTCAGGAGATCTAATGCCTCTGGCCTTTGAATATATACCTGTACTCAATGTTCATATATCCATACACACCCACACACCTAAAAATGGTAAAGGGCCTAGAGAGATGGCTTCATGGTTAATAAATAGCGCTGGTTGCTTTTGCAAAGAACCTGGGTTCAATTCCTAGTACCCACATGATGACTCCAGTCACTCCAGTCCCAGGAGATGCAATGCTGTCTTCTGGCCTCTGAGGGCACCAGGCACATGTGGTACAAGACAAATCTTAAAAATAAATATAATTTAGTTAATTCCATCTTTGCTGTTTGGTATTGCCATTCCCCCCATGGGGGGGGGGGAATTATCAGCATTATTTTGTCAGATTTAATTAAGCTTTTCACTTAGGGCAAAAATATTTCCTTTAGAAAAGTAACCAATTTAAGTGATTGATCTGGTGAGTACTGTATACACTGGGAAGAATGAGTTTTCTTTAAATATTAAGACAGCCCTTTACTGCTCATTAAAAGTACCTGACATACTGTTCATAGATTTGATGTAATTGATAAAAAACAAATTTTTAAAAAGTAGCAGATTGTGCCTCAACCTTTTTTTGGGGGGGTGGGGGTTTCGAGACAGGGTTTCTCTGTGTAGTTTTGGTGCCTGTCCTGGATCTTGCTCTGTAGACCAGGTTGGCCTCGAACTCACAAGAGATCAGCCTGCCTCTGCCTCCCGAGTGATGGGATTAAAGGCGTGCGCCACCACCACCTGCCCGGCTTTTTTTTTTTTTAACCTCATGCAGCATGGGGAGAACTTTTGCACCTTTGCTCATAGACGTAACAGAGTAGTGGAAGAGATAAGCGTGGGACTGCTTTCGGTATTTATCCCACTTACCCCACTCATTCTTTTACATCTCTACCACAACAAACCATACACTATGATAGAATTTCACCAGCCTTAGCATTCAATGCAGTGCCACAACCCATTCCTCACAAATTTGTCAAGGATCCTAAGATTCCACGAAATGAAAATACCATCATTTGTTAATGTCTATATCCTACCGAAGTCCAACATGGTTTTTGATTTTTTTTTAAAGTAACTGTCTAAGGCTTTGTGTTATGGAGCTGTGTGGAGGGAGGAGGGAGGATCAACAGCTATGTATGCAGAGAGGCCAGAAGAGAATGCTTCGAGCTCTCCAGGAAAAAACCTAGAAGCCAGCAAACCCCAGCAATCTTCTTATCTGTCCCCTCGTAAATGGAGTTAGAGGCGTTTGTGGGAACTAGGGTCTTAACTCCAGTCCTCACGATTACACAGCAAATGCACCTAACCATTGAGCATCTCTCTAGCCCCTAAACTCATGATCTTCAGTGGAAGGAAATACACCCAGAACTCATTTGGGGCGGGGCGGGGGGGGGGGGGGGGGGGGGGAATGATGATGATGACACACATATTAATAGACAAAAAGTTTTAATATTTGAAATTTTTGAACCTAAACTATTGGGGAAAGTATTTTATCAATTTGATGCCAATTAAAGATGACTACCAATATGGCCAAAATGTATGTAATACCAAATTTCAACATCTCACCTTTCTGGAGTACTATACATACATGAGTTAACCTTTATTTGTGAAGAGGTTCAAGAATTTAGACTTATAGCTAATGTTTCTGGTGCTGTGTAGGAGCACTGTTTAGAACACTTCATTCTGATCAAATCACATTGTTCAACAGATGAGGAAAATGAGGTAGGTCCAGAATGAATAATTTAGCCAGGGCTGCCTACAGCTAGGTACTAAGTAGAAGGACTGCACTTCCAAAGACTTGGCTCCATACCATGCTTTTCTCTACCATCCTGCCACTGAATGGCCTGTGAACATAGAACTGTTACTCCCTAATGAAATAAAGCTACACTGTGTATGTTACAGATTTTGATGGATATTTCAGTTTTCAATTACATAATTTGGTTCAGATGCTAAACAGTAAGATCACTTTATTCCTGGCTTTTAAAAGTGTGCATATAATTAAAATTTCTGAGTCTAATTTTATTGAAAATTTTAAAATTTTAATCTCAAACATTAGCAGATCATATCTTAATATCAACTCATGAAAATATTATTTGTCTTTAGCATATTCAAAAGAAAGCTGCAGAATGGAAAATCAAAATAGAAATTATTGCAGGTAAGCTTTATCTCAACCCTAATTATTTTTTTTTCCAAGATAGGGTTTCACTCTGTACATCAGGCTGTCCTGGAACTCTTGAGATCCACCAGCCTCTGCCTCCCAATGCTGGGATTAAAGGCATGAGCCACCATCACCCAGGTACAAACCTAATTATTTAAAAGGCCAAATACTATGGAATGTTATCCAGTTCCGTAGTAGGTTGGAAATGCACTAAACACAGGATAAACATTAACCAAGGTTTACCTGTGTCTATCTCTATTTATGCATTTTCTAAACAAACAAACAAACAAAACAATGGTATTTGGTTGTCCAGGCCCTGACAAGTGAGTAAAAACATGGGCTTGGACATGATAGGACTGCTGTGAAATCCACTATTTGAAAATGCCAGCGATTGCCTGGTGGCGGTGGCACACACCTTTAATCCTAGTACTCAGGAGGCAGAGGCAGGCGGATCTCTGTGAGTTCGAGGCCAGCCTGGTCTACAGAGTTAGTTCTAGGATAGCCAAGGCTACACAAGGAAAAGAAAATGCCAGCGATTTATGCCTGATACATAGCTGAACACCACCAACCTTTCCTTTTCTGTTGGGAGACAGAATATAAACATCCACACTGGAATAAGAGATGCCTTTTTTTTTTCTTTTCCGTTTTTACTACGTTGAGTAAGTTTGCCAACATCCCAACAGGAAAACTATTAGAAAGAAAAGTCACCAAGTAATTTTGAGAAGCTTGAAATAAACAAAGACTGGGGTATGGTACTGTGTTTGCTCAGTATGCACAAGAGAAAACGGGGGAAATGTGCAATGAAAGAACATTTTTATTTTTCTGGAGGCATGGTTTCTCTGTGTGTCTCTGGCTGTCCTAAAACTCACTATATAGACTAGGCCTTGAACCTGCCTCTGCTTCCCAGTCCTGGGATTAAAGACACATGCCACCATGCCTAGCCATGAGTTTACCAAGAATTGGTCCTATGGTGTTAAAGCACCTACCTGAATTGTTCATAAAGACCTGTCTTCCTGCCGTATTAGGTGTTGTCGTCCCTTACGTAAACAGAGCACGTTATAACAGTCCCAATAGTATACTAATCCAGACCTTTGTTACGCCACAAGTGGTCTTCACACCATCAGCTTTAACCTCAGAGCCTATACAGAATTAGTTGGCAGCTAAACAAGATTCCTAGATGACCTGATCACACATTATAGAAAGCTATGACCTGTAGGGTTAGAATCTATAAAACATATCACTATAGTGAATATATAGTCAATAGTGAAAGTAGAGAATTAATGTTATAAATTAGAAACAATGTGAAAACTGAGCCTTCATTTTGTTAGTGGAAAAAATAACTAAGACTAACCATTATTAAATTGTGGACAGGAAATTTCTGAAGCATGAATATCGTAATATTGTCAGCTATAGATACATATTATTTTCATAGGACTCCCCCTCCCCACTTGTTAATTCTTTTAACTATTCTCCATAACCTTAAATTTTGGTGTAAGTGATCAAAACAGCAGGAACACCACACACAACTTGACACATAAGTATTTGAGATATGTCCAAAGTGATGACTATAAAAATGTTGTGCGTACAGCACTTAACACTTTAAAGGTGAATGTTTGGCTTGTATTTTTACAGAGCTTCGATATGACCTGCCAGCATTATACAACTTTCATAAAAAGAAATCAGTAAGTTTCCCAATTGTGGCCTGTGTACATTCAGTATTCAGAAGCTTTGCAATAACTCTTTCCACTCTTAGCAAGTTGCATGGGTAAATAGAAAGCCAGACTGAGAAATTAGACAACTGTGGAAAGAGCCCATACTCAAAGCAGTCAATATTCTAGTTGAAGTTCTTTGTGAAGTTTTAAGAGCAAAAAAAGAAAAAATAAATAAAAATAAACGGTTGGCTATTTTTATACAGCATATATTTTACAAGTTTGTACTAATACATTCTCATATTACAAAGGCAATTAAGAGGAAGAATCTTCCTTTTCATATTTGAATCATCCAAACACAAACAGAACTATACATTTTTAAAAAACTTTCATTTGGATAACAACAAAAAGACAAACAAAATTTTTTTCCTTTTATACAGGTGGACATTGAAGTGGACCTAATTCGCTTTTCTTTTTAAAAGCTTCCGAAGACAAAAAGCAGCTTAAAATCTAACTAAGATGAATAAAAATGTGGTTTACTAAACTACTTGTCTCTAGCACCATTCTCTCTTTTCTTATGTTTTGATGCAGGTTCTTCTCTGTCTCTTCCGTCTCTCCCTCTTTTCATTGGTCCTATACAATCACAAATAATTTGTTAAATTCAATGTAACCACTGCTGTATTAATATTGACTACAATTACTAACAATAGCAACTTTAAAAATTAGCAACTTCCCTTCAGAAAGAAAGGCTTCTTTCTCCTTGAGTACAGACTTCCAACTAGCCTCTCACTTGTGAAACAGCATAAATGCACGAAATAAGGTCCCATCAAGTACAGACGTCACTCCCAGAAGCCTTGAGAAAGACTTACCTGGACCGCGTCGATGGTCATCATCATCAAATCTGGGCCTCCTTCCCTGAAAGTGTCCTCTCCCTTTGGGTGCCCCACCATAGGCAGGTCTGTTTCCCTTCCCCTTTCCTTTATTGAATCTGCGGCCTGTAGAAACAGGATTGAGAACTTAGTCAAAAACTTCAAAGATTTTTCTCAAGCAAAGATGAGGTGAAACAACCAACTACTAGTGAAAAATTAGAATAATGACCTCCTCCTCCTTTTGACTTCCATTTGTTTAGGGATTCTTGCTGATCCTCCATGATTTTTTTCATTGCTTCTTTTTCCACATGTCCTTCTAGTACTTTCCAAGTCACCTTTCTGTTCCTCAATTGTAGGTTACCGTTATGCGCACTTCTGGCTTTCTCAAGTGCTTCCTTAGCTTTCTCTTTAAAGAGAATTATTCCCTACACATCAAAGAGAAAAATAATGTTCGCTCTTCAGTTTGTAGTCAAATTATCTACAATTTCTTTACTCAAAGCCATTCCCTAACCTAGCACATCTGTTGTTATTACTATTTTCAATGCATCTTACTGAATATTAGGAAGGAATGCTTTGAAAGTAAACTCCAGTCACCGACACCAAGTTATTTATACTATTATTTTTTTTGGTTCATCATGCCTTTTCATGACATGTGCCTCCTACAAATCTTGTTACAAAGTTAGCACATTACCCATCTGACTTGGAAAAAAGGACTTAAAGACAAAAGTAAATGACTCAAGTAGGAACCATTTTAATCAACATGCTTTATAATACTTTCTTATTAAATATTTTTTTTTTAAAAGACCATTCCTAGTACTTTTTTCTTCTAACAGATAACATTCTTTAGACTTTTAAACTGATTGCTAATAAGGACAAAGATATTCACAAACCTCTTTTGCTCCTCTGACAAAGTCAATCCATTTTATTTCACCGTGATTTGAGAAAAGGATGTGTAAATCTTCTCTACAGGTCTGGTCATCCAAGTCACCTGAAAACTTCAGTAAGCATCCCATCTTTCCTTCTAGAGATCTCTATAAAAATAATACAAGACCATCAAAAGGTTTCCTTAAAGGCAAGCTCAACAAAATGGCTCACACCATTCTGTATCTACTAAGGAAAACAGAGACGTCAGTGCTATTTTAATGTAATATAACAGTGTGTTTTTCTTTGCCATCCTATTTTACAATGCCTTTATTTTATTTAGTTTCTTCTAAAGGTGATAGTTTAATATAACTATCTGCTAATAATATTGTGTACCACTAATGCAATGACAGTGGTAGAATCACTTACACACATTCTCTAAGAAGTCCTTATATATGACTAGCAGCCTAAGTGGTGTACCTGGTATGGGTGCCATGGGGACTGAGGGTCCACTCCCAACACCACACATGCACACACAGTAAAGTTCTCATAGTTTAAAAACTCATTCTAGGGGGCTAGAGAGAGAGCACAGGGGTTAAGAGCACTTCCCAGGGCCAGGCGGTGGTAGCACACACCTTTAGTCCCAGCACTCTGGAGGATCCAGGGGGATCTCTGTGAGTTTGAGGCCAGCCTGGTCTATAGGGACGAGATCCAGGACAGGCACCAAAACTAGAGAAACCCTGTCTTGAAAAAAAAACATAGAAAAAAAACAAACAAAAAAGCACTTCCCACTCCTCCAGTCTACCCAAGTTAGGTTACCAGCTCAGATGGCTCACAATCACCTTAACTCTAGGTCCAGGGGACCTGGCATTCTTTTCTGCCCAGCCCAGGAACCTGTATACATATGGCAAACATTCTCACATACACACCCAAATAAAAAAAAATAATCTTAAAAAAAAAAAGTATTCTCAGAGGAGCCAGGAATTGCACTTGCTGTTCTTTCAAAGACTTGAGTTCAGTTCCTAGCAGCCACACTATGCCACTCATACATGTAACCCTAACTTTTGAGGATTGGACAACCTCTTCTAGCCTCCAAGGGTACCTAACACACATACAAAATTAAAAAAATAAATACACACACACACAGTTCACTGGGGCTCACAGACTGAACCAACAACCAGGGAGCCTGCATGGGACTGACCTAGGCACTCTGCATATATGTTACAATTGTGTAACTTGGTCCTCTTGTGGAGGAGGAACTCCTAACAGTGCGAACAGAGGCTGTCTCCTGATTCTTTTACAGCCTTTTAAGGGACCCTACTCCTCATACTGGGTCTCTTCAACTAACCAGAATACAAGGGGAGGTGCTTAGTCTTACTGCAACTTGATATGCCATGTTTTATTGATACTCATGGGAGACTTGCCCTTTCTAAAACAGAAGAAGAGGAGGAGTTGATTGGGGGAGTGGGAACAGAGAGGAGACGGGGAGGGGTTGGGAGGAGAGGAGGGAGAGGAAACTGCAGATGTAAAATAAGTTATTTTAAAAAAATAGAAAAAACATTTAAACAAGTTATCTTAGCAGGGTATAGTGGGGCATACCTTTAGTCTCAGCAACTGGAACGCAGAAACAGGTGGCTCTCTCCAAGTTTGAGGCCTAACTGGTCTACAAAGCCAATTATGGGGCCAGCCAAATTAACATGGTAAGACCTTATCTATAGATAAATAAAATCTAGGGGGCCAGCAGGTAAAGGTGTTTGCTGCCGTGCTCTGATGTCCACACAACTACAGTGGCATGCAACTGTACACACACACACCAACTTCATGAAGACACTCTAACTTAAATTCTCTCATGTATTAGGTATCATACTTACTGTCTCAGTACTTCCTGACTTGTGTCTTCCTTCATGTTCTCTAAAAATAAATGTGCTGTGATTATAATATGTTTAAACTTAACTACATAAGAATTCTAATAATCTTGATAACTACCACCAACCCACTTAATCATCTAAGCAAGTCCTTAGACTTTTTTGATCCTACAACACCAGCAACATGGCTTCCAGGTTATCAAGGTATCTTGAGGCCAACATTTCACTATCAATCCAGACAGACCCATTACCACTCGGCTCAAAGCTCATCATCAACTCATCCCAGAACCACTAGCTAAACTCATCAATGCTTAAGAAATTCAACTCTGTCACATGAATTCAACACTTACTGTTTAGCTTTTAACTTCGCTTCCACTTTGCTCTGCTTTCTTTCTTCATTTTTTTTTGCAAAGTAATCTTCCCTGAAAAACACAAAACACAGACCAAGTTCACAAAGACAAAGAAGAGACTGAAAATTATTTTTGTTCTTTTTTTCAAGCCAGAGTTCCTCTCTGTAGCCCTGCCTGTCCTGGAACCCACTATGTAGATCAGGCTGGCCTTGAACTCAGAGATCTGCCTGCCTCTCTGTCTCTCAAGGGCTAAGATTATAGGCAGGCACCACCATGGCCCAGCTAAAAATTACTTTGAATATTTGAAATCCCAGCCACACAAAGATTACCATACATTACTGAAGGGGTGGCGGTGGTGGTGGGGTAAGATTTTTAAGTCAGGCAGGGTCTTACTGCTCATTACACACTGGCCAGGAAATTTGCCATGTAGCCCAGGCCTCAAACCAACAATCGTCCTTCCTGAGCCTCTACCAGAGATGGGAATACAGGTGTTATATTTCCTGTCATCACAATCACCTAAAAACTCATGCTACGGAAGTTACACACACATACTCTACCAAGTGCACATGCTATAAAACCTGGCATCAAATAACAAGCTGTATAATACAAAGAAAGACACAATGGCCCTATGACTAACTTCATGAAAATGGTCTAGTTCAACAGTTTTTGCCACAGGCTCTCACTATGCAGCCTTCAACTCTGCTTGCTTCAGCCTCCCACCTGTGACTATAGGAGTACTGGCATTACAGGCACCTATCACCATGCCCAGCCATCCCTTGTGGGTACTGTTTGTGTGGAGGATAAAGGTTAAGTGTTTTCTACTATCAATCCCCACCTTACCTTTGGAGGCCCTACATGTCTCTCACTAAACCTATAGATTAGCAAATGGCCACTGAGCCTGTCCGTGCCACACCATCCCCAGATTCTTCTGTTTGCAGATAGGCACTTTAGTGACTATATCATCTCCACAGCCCTATTCTCATTTTTTTTTTCAAGTTTTTTTTTTTTTTTTTTTTTTGGTTTTTCGAGACAGGGTTTCTCTGTGTAGCTTTGCGCCTTTTCCTGGAACTCACTTGGTAGCCCAGGCTGGCCTCGAACTCACAGAGATCCGCCTGGCTCTGCCTCCCGAGTGCTGGGATTAAAGGCGTGCGCCACCACCGCCCGACTTTTTTCAAGTTTTATTCGGGAGGCAGAGGCAGGTGGATCTACATGAGTTTGAAACCAGCTTAGTCTACAGAGCCAGTTTCAGGACGGCTGGGGCTTCAGAGTTTGATCCTAAGGACCCTTACATAGAAGGAAAGATCAACTCTGTCAGATTGTCTTCTGACCTCCACATATGTGCCATGGCATGTGCTCTCCCCCACAAAAATATACACAAAATATAAACAATAAACTTGGGAGCCAAGGGTATGGCTCAGTAGGTAAAAACACTTGCTGCATAAGACTGATGAGCTGAATTCAATCACTGGAATCCATGTAAGGCAGGAGAGAACGGACTCCAGAGTTGTCCTCTGACCTCCACATGCACACTATCGCACATGTGCACCTCCATCATACACATACACACCTCAATGCACTAACAATAAATAAGCTTAGAAAAGCTACTAAAAAACACTGTCATGTTCTCAAAAGACTACTATAATCACCCAAACAAACACTATTTCCAGAGCATACTGAAAATAGCACTAACTGTACAGGGGATGCTGCTGTTTATACCTTATCCCACCGTATCAATTCCAAATAATCATGTGGTCTGAGAAACATAAGCGAAAAGACTTACTTGAAGAGTATTAGCAGGCTTGTGTCTTTGTACTTCTGGCCAGGCGTCTCTACAAACTTCTTTGCAGACTGAATACTATCAAACACAGCAAATATTGACCCCTATAAAGGACAGAAAGACATTTTCTTTAAAGCCATATTTTACAACTAGAAAGTCTATATCAAATAATCATACCTTAAATGTTTTGTGCAATGTTCTTCTCATCTGAATATTCAGTATTTGACCTTTGTCATCTAGCCATTCTTTTATGTCATCAAGGGTTGCATCAGTTGGGAAGCCTTTCTGTGAGAAGTGGAAAAAGAAGTACAAATAATGACTCCTGGGTAAACAACTTTCCCCGGAATAAATTCTCTCCCCCTCCCCGAGACAGGTTTCTGTGTAACAGCCCTGGCTGTCCTGGAACTCATTCTATAGATCAGGCTGGCCTTGAACTCAGAGAATCACCTGCCTCTGCCTCCCAAGTGCTGGGATAGAGGTGTGCGCCACTATCACCCGGCTATAAATTCTGATTTATTCTGTTTTGAAATGAAGCCAGAAACCTAAGTGTCTAACTGTAGTAGAATATTTTCAGGTGTGTTACTTTTGTTCATGTTGCATTTGTTTAACTCTGTGAAGCTGTCTTACTGTGCCTGTCTGAGACACCTGATGGTCTAATAAAGAACTGAACCACCAATAGCAAGGCACGACTGCCTGGCAGAGTATATATAGAAGGAGAAAACTGGGGGAAGAGGACAGAGCTAGCAGCCAGAGGAGGAGGAGTAAGAGTAAGATTTACAGATGTTAGAGAAAAGGAAAAGCCCAGAGTTTGTAAAACGTAGTTGGGATAAGGAAAACTGGCTAGAAACTAAGCCAAGCATTCATAAGTAGTAATAAGCCTCTGTGTGATTTATTTGAGAGCTGGGTGGCAGTGCCCCCAAAAGACCAACCATCATCTAACTTTCTGTCCCTTCTCTTAATGGTTTAGCAACCCTATTCTCCAGTGCAATAAAGTGATTCACCTGAGATTTGCTCCAAAATAACTCAGCTGGAGCAAAGACAAAACATTATTTACATGTTCAGAACTGAAGTGTGGCAATGGTACATTATACTATACAATCTACCTCTTTGTGTTTAAAGCTTTCTATGTATTTAGAAATTAACTAATGAAAATTACTATAGAATTCAGCTATTAACAGGACAGAGTTGAACATATGTGAATTAACAATGTAACATTAACAATGATAAAGTTTAGAAGTAAAGTACACTTGCAAAAAACATACAGTAATGGGCCAAACATGTTCTGAGTCTTTATTGTTATTCACTCCATATATTTTCCTTCTAAATAAAAGTAACATGAAATGCAATGAAGAGCCACTTACAATATAAACAGATCTGTTTTTTACATCATTCTTATACTCATCCGTCACTTCAGGAAGGGGTCTGCTTGGAGATCTTCTGATTTTAGTTTTGTCTGCACTCACTTCCATGAGTTTTGCCTTAGATTTGCTCAGTGCTTGCACAATTACATTAAAGTCTGTTGTCAGCCGGTTTAGCCTGAAGAGTACATACATAAAAACATTGTAAAAGCAGATTTAGTAGTAGCTATCAACAGTAACAGAAAACTTAGACAACTTTTTGAAGATTTTTGGGTTTATTAGCCCCAAAACAAACAGTTCAATGATAGTACAGGACCAAGTTCCTGGGTTTGATCCCCAGAAATGGAAACAAACCAACAAAAAAAGTCTTACCTGTTGAATTTTATCATTATGTCCAAAGGTACCCAGCCCTCATCCAATTTGATCTGTTCCTTTAAAAACTTGTCTCGTGGCAAATTGAAGTCTCCAAAATAATACTGTGAATAATTACAATGTATTTCAGATGTTAGAGCGCTGTATAATGCTGAGTTCAATCATGAAAAATTTTGAAAACTACTTTATACTACCCAGTTCTATTCTTTAAAAATGTATGTTTGAACTTAAAAGACCTGAGAAGCATTTCTCCTAAATAAACTATTATAAAAAAACATATATAACACAAACCAATAGAGAAAACTAAAATGCTAGTGAGCTAGTATAAATGTGTTACTAAAATAAAGTCTCAAATATAATTAAAGATCTAAGATATTAAAAATATCTTTTCAGGGCTGGAGAGATGACTCAGCGGTTTAGAACATTGATCTTCCAAAGTACCTGGGTTCAATTCCCAGCACCCACATGGCAGCTAACAACTGTCTGTAACTACAGGATCCAATACCCTCACACAGACATACACACAGGCAAAACACCAATGCATATAAAAGCAAATAAATGATTAAAAAACAACAAAAAACCCCCCACCAAAACCCTTTTTATTAATCAATATGGAAAAAATAGATTGAGAACTTGAACTTGAGTTTAATCCCCAGACAAAATGAAAAACAAAAACAAAAAACCCAAAGTATGACTACTTGGAATGTCAAAAGCAACATGAGTGAAAAAGGTAAAACGTATTTAGGCAAGATTCTTGCCAGGCTGTGGTAATACACACCTTTAATCCCAGCACCCTGGAGGCAAAGGCAGGGGGATCCCTGAGATGGTGGCCAGTCTGGTCTACAGAGCAAGCTCCAGGATAGCCAGGATTACACAGAGAAACCCTGTCTTGAAAAAACAAAAATTCGGGGCTGGAGAGATGGCTCAGACGCTAAGAACACTGATCGCTCTTCCAGAGGTCCTGAGTTCAATTCCCAGCAACCACATGGTGGCTCACAACCATCTGTAATGAAATCTAGTGCCCTCTTCTGGCCTGCAGGCATACATGCAGGCAGAACACTGCATACATAATAATTTTTTTTTAAATAAAAAAAGAAAAAACAAAAATTCTTGTAAATTAAAAGGGAAATTAGGTGCAGTGGTTCATGTTCATCACTTCTGCATTTAGCAATCTGAGGCAGAACTTCCCTGAAGTTCTGAAACTTGAGATCCACCTGACTCTGCTTCCCAAGGTGCTGGGATTAAAAATACCTAGCCACTTTAAAAAAATTATATAAACATGTACCACAAACACAAAAAAGTCACTGGGCAGTGGTCGTGCACACCTGTAATCCCAGCACTTGGGCTACAGAGGCAGGCCTATCTCTGAGTTCAAGGCCAGACTGGTCTACAGAGCAAATTCCAAGATAGGGATATATAAAGAAACCCTGTATCAAAAAAGCAAAACACAAAAAACCCACAAAAAAGTCTAACATCATTACTAATTGAAGCCTAAACTAAAATGCCTTTAATCCTAGTGCAAGGAAGGCAGAAACAGGTGGAATGAGTTCGGGAGCAGATTGCTCTATGAAGTAACTTCCAGGCCAGCAGGTACTACTACATAGTGAGATTGTCTCAAAAACTAAACTAGCATAAAATGACATAGCTCGAGCCTATGTAGCTCCTCCTAGGAATTCCATCTTAAAGAAACCAGTAGAGGAGCTATAGAGATGTCTTAGTCCTTAAGAGTGCTTGCTTAAGAGTGGACCTGAGTTACGTTCCTAGCACCTTAGTGAGCTGGCTCAGGACAGAGTGTAACTCTAGCTCTAGGGGATCTGACACCTCGACCTCTGAAGTCCACATACCCATATGCAGACACATACACCATTTAAAAAAAAAAAAAAAAGCTGGGTGTGGTGGCTTATGCTCTTAATCTTGGCACTTAAGGGGCAGAGGCAAGATGATCATCTCTATGAGTTTGTGGCCAGTTTGGTCTATATAGTGATTTCCCAGGACAGCCAGGGATGCACAGTGAGACCCTGTATCAACAAGAAAGGGGGGGGGGGGCGCAGTTGTAGGCCCTGTTTACTAAGATTTATATGAAGAACATCCATCACAGAACTGTTCCAGTTAAAAGATTCTACACATTAGAGAAGATGAATGGATTAATGGTGTATTATGATGACACGAAACTTTACTCCCTAAAAACATATCTCATGTTTGGTGGGGGAAGGGGGAAATTGTTATGCACTCTTCTAGTTGGGGATGTTTAGGAAATCTCTGTCTCTGAGTAATTTTACTGTGAATTTCATACTTCTCTTGAAAATAAATAAAGCCCCCCACCCCTTAAAAAACAAAACATTATTTTAGGGGCTGGCGAGATGTCTCCGAGGTTAAGAGCACCGAATGCTCTTCCAGAGGACCCAAGTTCAATTGCCAGCATCCACATGGGAGCTCGTAACCATCTATGTAACTCCAGTCCTAGGGGATCTAATGCCCACTTCTGGCTCCATGGGCTCCAGGCAAGCACATGGTGCACAGACATGTATCAAGCAAAACACCCATAAAGTAAACTAAAAATAAAAACATTATTCTGAACATGAAGTATGAAACTTTTTTTGTTCGTTTGTTTTTTCAAGACAGGGTTTCTCTGTGTAGCTTTGGTGCCTGTCCTGGATATCGCTCTGTAGACCAGGCTGGACTAGAACTCAGTGTGAAAGATTTTTAACCTTGAATACCTCAAGATGGAGCAATCTGAGGCTGCAGGCTGTAGAAAGAACATTATTCTTTTCTACAACAGCTTTGTTATTGTTCTAAGCATTAAAGAGAGCAAATATCACTGTCTCTGCAATTAAGAAAACACTAAAAAAATTTTTCAAAAAACCAAACAACAGGGGCTGGAGAGATGGCTCAGAGGTTAAGAGCACGAGCTGCTCTTCCAGAGGACCTGGGTTCAACCCTCAATACCCACATGGCAGTTCACAACTGTCTGTAACTCTAGTTCCAGGGGACTCAACACCCTCACACAGACATATATGCAGGCAAAACACCAATGCACATAAAGAAAAGTAATTAAAAAGTTAACGTGGGGACTACAAATGCAGCTTATTGGTTGAATAACTGCCTAGCATGCCCAAGTTTTCTGAGTTTGCTCCCCAGTACTAAGAGAAAAATAAAAGAAAAATAAAGCAGGATAATTTAAATGGCAAAGGAGTACAATTTAAAACAAAAACAGCTAAGAGATGCAAAACAAAAACAAAAAACACACAATCAACAATGTTTCATAGCATGACCACAATTCATGAACAATTTCCCATACAGCCTTTATTATTACCAACAACACTTCAATCTAAACATAATGCCTAAATGTGCAATCCTAACAGAACTTTGAAAATACATACTTTGCTAAAGTTACGCTAACTTTTTGAAAAGAACTGGACAGAATAAACTATTATTTGACAAGTACTTTACCATGGAATTTTATGCTAGCTTATTGGATATTAGACACTTCATTAATTCTTCACATCATCTTACAAATACTACCACCAGCTCTGTTTTACAGACTTGGGAACCGAACTGGAGAAATGGTTATGAGACCCCATGTCTCAAAAATAAAACAACACTAGTCTGCAGTGTTACCTTTGGAATGTCTATAAATTGTTTTTGTTCCAACATAGGAACTTTTATTATTTGAGAATTTCACATCATGCACCCTGATCACACTTACTTCCCAGTCCTCCCAGGCCCGCCCCCCACCCTTGCGATTACCCCCCTTCCCCCCAAAAAGGAAGAAATATGCCAGTTTGTGTTGCCCATGTACTCAATGAAGCATGGTAAAACTCCCTGTGGCCAGCCCCTTAAAGAAACTGAGTCCTTCCCCGCCTGTACCCCTGTCAGAAGTCATCAATTGTGGAGAGCATCCTTATCACAATCTTTTAAGATTTCTCCTTAGTGGACAGAAAGCCACCTGTTTTTTTGGGGGGTGGGGTGGGGGGTTGCGCCTGTAATTCTCGAGTCTCCTAACTTGGCCCCAATAATATGACTATGTTCACATTAACTACATTAAAGCTAGGCCAAATGTTTGAATAAACCCACGTATTGACATTCAATGTTCCGTTTTTCATCTTAAGGCCTACATTTCTTTTGAAGGAACGTATAATTTTGCAATTTAACAACACAGGAAATTATACCTCAATTTGATGACAGATTTTGGCCTCCAGAGCAGCCATTTTTTCATTATCTCCATTTTCAGCCATTGTGGCTATCTGTAAAAATTCTCACACTGGAAGAAAAAGGTTATTATTTTTATATAATAGTCAGATAAGAAAGAGAACGATTAAAAATTACACCACTTTCATTAAATTTCAAGAATTTCTAATTTTACAGGGTGTTTCCCTATGAATTCTCATATATCTCAAAAACGCAACACCTTGTATTATGGATAAGAAACTTAAGGCCAACAACCTGCTATTCCTTTCAGCAAATCACACGCCTCCTCTTCTATTTTGTTATCTTCATGCAGTTGGTAAAGCAAGCTTCAGAGAGGAAAAACTACCCACTTAACCACTTCTCAACCATTTTTAGCTTTAAAAAGATCAATATTACAGCCTGTCCACATATTCCTATAGCTCTCAGTACTATTTGTTTGTTGTAGTTTGTATTTCTTTTCAAATTAGTCACAGCTGCCCTACCAAAACTCATTACTGGCAAAAGTGAAAAGTAGTTAAAAATAAAAGTTATGGTGATTAGACACTATATAACAGAATATAAGAAAAATGGGAAATCGAGAGCATGGATACACAAAATTTAAACTGGGGGTGCTGGGAGGGAGGATGTGCCTAATACACCGGTTAATTTTATAGCCAGTTTCCTGTTACACAGCCTGACAGCAATCCTGGAATAAAGAGAGCCTGTGATATTGGTTTGCCAGAAATCACAAACCGGATCTTCTGACTGACTAGCTTTCAGCGCTCTACTAAATAAACCACCCGGCTATATTGTACTCAAGCAAGTGTACGAGCTCATCAGGGATATCTGCAGTAGAAGAATATGGTGATGAATTACTGTTGGTATATTAGAGACATTGCTCAAATGCTGGTTTATAATCTGGAGACCCACTGAAAGATCTTGTAATGGGAAACCTACATGGTACATATCCCATTTCAGAATTCACTGTTTCAGGCACTGGTCTGTCTACCACCATCTCCAGAGACCTAGGTTCCCTTACAAAGCAAACAATGACAAAAACGACCTATTAAGCCCCTGCAAGACTTCTGTGGCCTAACCAATTTTGGAACTGTTTTACCAGATACTTCCAAAGAATTTCAAACAGAAGCAGCTTTGAAGGAAGCGAATGGCAATTCTAAAAAAAAAACAAAAAACAAAAAAACAACAACAATCCCCCCCCCCCAAAAAACAACCAAAACAGCGACGCTGGGACCATCACTGCGGCCCCCACTCCTCCGGCCTCCAGTTAGTCCCCACAGAACCCTGTGGCGTTTAACCCGCACCGACCACCCCAGACACTTAAAGAAAGGTCCGGAACATCCGCCTTCCGCCAGCCAGGAAAAGAGCTGCAGGTAACAAACCGAAAGGACGCCATAAGGATGCGGCCAGCCTCTACCGCAAGGCCCCGCGAGAGCCGCGTCCTCCCACACCGGCCCGCCCGGGCCCCTGCCACGTGGGAAGCCCGGGGCGCCCGCATTTCTGGCAGGGGCCCGCTCCGCGGCCTCACCGAGGCCCGCGCCCCCTCGGGCCGCAGCCCAGCACACCGCCACGGGCCGCGGCCCGCGCACTGGGAGAGAGGCGAGGCCTGCGCGGCGCACAACCCTTTGTACCTCCTCCTCGGCCTCCAAGAAGCTCACCTCAAAGATTCTGACCCCACAGTCACCACAGCCTCAAGAACAACGACGGAAGCGCCTCTACTTCCGAGCGCCCGCGGGCCAGCCAAACGCGCTTAAAGATGGGGGCTTTCCCGGCAGTCCTTGCGGGCAGGTGGGCGTGGCCTCGGGCGCGCTCCTCCAGCGCGACTCTCTGCGCGTGCGCCTAGCGCGGCGGCCTCCCACAATCCTCGGAGTCCCGCCCTCCCGCCCGAGAAATTGCTAAGTCGCCCAGCAGAATGTTAGGGGATGGCAGGAAATCTGTGGAGATCTTTGTCTCTAGTATTTCTGGACAGTATATTCGAGTCTTCCCGTAGTGTTTGACTTTTCTTTTAAAACATTTTTTTTGTTTGTTGTTTTTTTCGAGACAGAATTTCTCTGTATAGCTCTTAGCTGCCCTGGAACTCACCCTGTAGACCAAGCTAGCCTCGAACTCACAGAGATCCGCCTGCCTCTGCTTCCCGAGCGCTGGGATTAAAGGGGTGCGCCACCACGCTTGGCCGGTTTCGATAATTTTGGCGGTGGTGGCGCATGCCTTTAATCCCAGCACTTGGGAGGCAGAGCCAGGCGGATCTCTGAGTTCGAGGCCAGCCTGGTCTACGGAGTGAGATCCAGGACAGGCACCAAAACTAGACAGAGAAACCCTGTCTCAAAAAAATAAACAAAACAAAACAAAAACCTATCAGTTGCTTGGTTTCTGACGGGACGTCTCTCTGAAGCACAGATTGGCTTGTGATTAAAATCCTACTTCAGAGCAGTGCTACAACTTAAGAGATGTCACCTGGCTCTCGTTCCTCCTGCTGCTGCTGTTTATATTTGTTAAGGTTTTGAGTCAGTGCCTCAGTGAGTAACCCAGGCTGATCCCAAACTATGCTTCTGCCTCCTGCCACCCCACTGCAAACAGGTCAACTTTTAAAAATAGTTTTATGGAAGCCAAGAGTTAAAAAAGCATTTTTTTAACCATTTAGGATGGTTCCAGGAGATTTCACGCTTGAATCAGGCCTGACTTCATCTGTTCGCTGCAAACTGTGACCTTGGCAAATTATTCCATTTCTCTGTCGCTCAAGATAAAGAAGGGACATCTAGTACAGAAAACCTTTGTTTTGCTGGATCCCTTCCCTGGTGGTACAATTTCTGCAAAACAACTTTAACCTTTTAGAGATGTTATCTCCTAAGACATAGTCTTTTCCCTTCAGTTTTCTTGGAATATAAAAAATTTTCAAAAAATAATGTCATTATCTCAGAGCTTTATGGCAGTTCCCAAAAAGATAGACTATCTAAAATTTGAAGGAAAAAAATGCAGCTATAGATTAAATATAGACATCATTCTGACCAAAGGGAAAGTATTTACTAGAATTATGCTCAGGTAGTTTTAAGTTCAGATTAATTAAGTTCAGTAAATGTTTTTCAAGTCTCCACTGACTATGAGACACAAATCCTAAATTTTCCCTTTTTAAAGATTTATTTTATTTTATATCTAGGTGTCTTGTCTGTGCGCTATGTGTGTAAATGATGCTGGAGAAGGCATCCAGCCGTCTGTAATTCCATTTCCAGGGGATCTAATACTTTGCTATGTCCTGCTCACATATAGTGCACATACATACACTCAGGCACATACACATAAACACTTAAAAATAACTTGAAAGGAACATTCATAGTAGCATGTTATGTAAATGAAAGGAATTAGAATCAACTATATGTCCACCACAAAAATAATTAAACAGTTAAATACTATATAGTAATGAAAACTAACTGAGTTTCATTCGTTGATATTTGTGAAATTTGAAGGCACAATCCTCAGAGGAAAAAGGGTTTCACGTAACCATTTTTTCCAAGTATTGTAAATATAATGAAATAATAATACAAATAAAAATATCTTACTTCATTCTACCATTCTCATAATGAGCATGTAATAAAAGGTACCATTAAAAAAACTCAAGCCGGGCGGTGGTGGCGCTCGCCTTTAATCCCAGCACTCGGGAGGCAGAGGCAGGCAGATCTCTGTGAGTTCAAGGCCAGCCTGGGCTACAGAGCGAGATTCAGGAAAGGTGCAAAGCTACACAGAGAAACCCTGTCTCGAAAAACCAAAAAAAAAACAAAAAAAAAAAACAAAAAAACAAAAACAAAAAACTCAAGGAAAAAAAACCTCAAGGAAAGATGGGCAGTGGTGACACACACCTTTACTCCCAGCACTGGCTGGGGGAAGGACAGAGGCAGGTGGATCTCTGAGTTTGAGGCTAGCCTGGTCTACAGAGCAAGTTCCAGGACAGCCAAGGCTACAGAGAGAAACTCTGTCTGGAAAAAAAACAAAAAACAAAAAAAACCCTCAAGGAAGTGAATTATCACCTTCAAAATATATATGTTTCACACACACACACACACACACACACACACACACACACACACACGCTATCATTGTAACCAGTTAAGTTTCAGGGGTTTGTCTGTCTTGTTCTCTTAACCCTCATTGTTCTACAATCAGAATTCAGCATATTCATTTGAAGATTCTAAAATATTGAATAAGGAGAACTGCACAATTTTTTAAAGATTTATTTATTGTGTACACACACACACACACACACACACACACACACACACACACACACACACGTTCTCTAGCTGCATGTACACCTTAATGCCAGAAGAGGGCATCAGATCCCACTATGGTTGTGAGCCACCATGTGGTTGCTGGGAATTGAACTCACGACCTCTGGAAGAACAGTCAATGCTCTTAACTGCTGAGCCATCTCTCCAGCTCCCCATAATTCTTTTAGAAAGTGGTTGTGGAAGAATTAAAAGTAGCACTCCCCAGTCACCATGACTGAAACATCTCATGTACATTTCTAAATAGTCTGAGCATCATCACCTTTCACCTGTACAGAGCACAATTGATCTAGGGTAGTGGTGTCATTCTATTTGGGACATTACTATAAGATGTTTTGTTGGGCATACAGGTACAGATGTCTGAATCATACAAAGACATTGCATTTTTAACTACTAAGGACACCATTTTTATCTTTTTTTAAAATTTTTTTTATTTACTTTACTTTTTGTGCATGAGTGCTTTTCCTGAATATCTGTTTGCCACACGCATGCATGATGCCTGCAGAAGTTGTGAGCCTCCATGTGGGTGCTGGAAATCAAACCTAGGTCCTTTGCAGGAACAAGTGCTCTTAACCACTGAGCCAAGTCTCCAGCCAGACACCATTTTCTTAAGACCATTTCATACAAGGTCAAAACAATTCAATATTCAGTTGCTATCCAATTATGCATCCTTTAGCAATTCTGACAAGTAAAAATTGTGATAAAAACTATATTTTAAAGCACGGCAAAAATATTTTTAGCCTTCGATGGCATGTCAAGATATCCACACTTAATTAGTTCCAAAGTACTACCCACTGGGCAAGAGCTCAACCACTGAGGCATACCTACAGCTTAATGAAACTGCCCACAGATGTGTAAAGATGTAAGAGGGGGAAAAAACTATATACATACTGTCTCAAAGGGAACTGTTTCCCAAGAAACCAATAAAAATGATTTTAAAACTCCCTGGAGGATTTCTGTTTTAGAGGAATGACTGGAATACCTTTATACTCAATGTAGAAAGTATTGCAAAATCAATTGTAGAAAAAACAGTCAAAGTCTACATAGCTTAAAATGTTGGGGAAAGTTGTCATAAAAATGTTCACAGCAATTAAATAGTTAAAAATGGGTTTGGTGGGCTGGGGATGTAGATTAGTAGTAACTTTAATCCATTTTTTTCCTGGATTTTGTGCCATTTGTGGTGTTTATCTTGGTTGCAATTTATCTATTTATTTTAAGAAAATCTTCATCCTCTCACTTAATTTTGTATTCATAATTTGGGGTAGTTTTTCTCAAAGAGGGCCTTCAAAATGGTAGTTTGCACTATACCCCATAAATTCTAATACTCTATGTTCGAATATGCATTAAAATGACACACTCAAGTGAAGCTTGAACAATAACAAGGTAATGAAATTAGAAAATGAAGCACCCTTCTTAGAGTGGAAAGATAGCATTTAAGAATTTAAGAGCAAGAGGGGAACTTGAAATATAGAGGAAATTCTGGCTCATACTTGAGCAGCCAAAAGGTGGGAAATTATTCTAGAAGCATATTTACTTTAAGAAATCTGGGCTGGAGAGATGGCTCAGCCGTTAAAGGCTAGGCTCACAACCAAAAAATATAAGAAATCTACCAAAATGCAGACATTTCCCAGGAGGGCAGTACAGAGAGCAGACCTGCAGTGGAGGGAGCCCTGGCCTAGCAGCCTCAGCCCACAGGTTAAACCTTGCCTTGAGGACAGCGCCTCCTACTGGGAAAAAACTTTAATCCTGGTTTAGTAGGTTGGGACTGCAACCCAATCTATTTTGTGAGTATGGGTCAAACACAAAACTGAAGCAACAGATGAACTTGAAGGCGCCATAGTAAATTTTGAGAGAATTGCAGGGGTCCCTCAAGGAACAAAACCAGACGAAGTATTATAGTCATAAACCATTTGTACACTTTAGAAAGAATTCTCAGAGAGAACTTGGAACTACAAACTATTTTTAACTTTCCTTTTCCTTTAAAAAAAAAAAATGTGTGTGTTGTGCATGTTCATGCGGGTGCATGTGCACATGCGTATGAAGGCTAGACAGCAGCCTCAGGAATCCTTCACTCCTCCTTAGGCAGCATCCATCTTGGGTTTTGTGGCAGGGTCTCTTACTGGGCTGAGCTTGTCAATTAGGATAGACTGGCTGGCTAGGGAGCCCCAGAGGTCCTTCTGTCTCTGCTGCCACAATTCTGAGATTACAAGAGCATGCCACCACACACACTTTTTTAGGTAGGTGCTAGGGACATTCACTCAGGCCCTTATGACTTGTACTGCAAAGCACTTAACCCATCTTCCTGGCCCTTTTATTTTTATTGTGGAGGTTTCCAAGCATTTTTCAAAAGTGCAATGTATAAATACTCTAAGGCCCTGAATAGCTATAACCCAACTTGCATATTCATTAGCCAGTGATTACGTCTTGTTCTATCATTACCCACTCCCCAAAGCCCTCACTAGACTCTTTCAAACCAAATGGCACACATCTTGATATTGTCCATAAAATTGTATGACCATACGTTTAAGAATAAGGATCCCTGTTTAAGTCACTATATTTACAATTATCAAATTAAAAAACTTCAATTTGGCCGGGCGGTGGTGGCGCACGCCTTTAATCCCAGCACTCGGAAGGCAGAGCCAGGAGGATCTCTATGAGTTCGAGGCCAGCCTGGACTACCAAGTGAGTTCCAGGAAAGGTGCAAAGCTACACAGAGAAACCCTGTCTCGAAAAATCCAAAAAAAAAAAAAAAAAAAAAAAAACTTCAATTTGTCCAAAATTAGGCTGGTCAGGGTGGCACCTGTAATCCCAGCCCTTGGAAGGTTGAGGCAGGAGAACAGCAATTTTGAGCAGCCTGGGGTATGTAGCAAGAACTTGACTTAAAATAATAGTGTTTGAATTTGAAGTCATCATCAAATATCTGGTTGGTTATCAAATTCTCCTCATTTTCTTGTAAATACCTTTTCAGTTGTTTTATTCAAATCTAGAGCCCAATGCTTTAACATGTTGCCTGCTCTTTGTTTTTGTATTTTGAACTCAGAATTGAACCTTGAGCATCAAACATGCTAGGCAATCACTCTACCAAAGAGCTATATCTATACTCCTTTAAAACTTAGTATTTATTTATTTAGAGACAGGTTCTCACAGTAGCTCTGTAGCCCTGGCTGACCTGAAACTCACTGTATAGACCAGGCTGGCCTCAAACTCACTATCTCCTCCTGTCTGCCTCTGGAGTACCGGGATTAAAGGTATGTGCCAACAAAATCAGATCACTTTTTATTTTAAAGCAGGCACTCACTAAGTTGCACAGGCTGGTCTTGAACTCACTCTGTAGCTCAGGCCACCATTGCACTTCTGATCTGCCTACCTCTGCCTCCAGGTGGCTGGGATTATAGGCCTATATCCCTGCTTTATTTCCTCCTATATTTTTTTGTAATGCGTGGGATCTTGCACTTTTATTTCATTTACTTGTTAATGGACGCAGGTCCTGTTCCTATAGAGTTTGTTGCATTCTGGATTTGGCTGATTGTATCATGAGGTGTTATTTAAAATCAAGTCTAGAGGCTTGACACCATTTACACTGGGTATTTTGGCAAGAATAGTTCACAGGCGGTGTTGCAGTCTCGCTACATTAGAAGGCACAGTGTCTCTTTTTGGAAACTTAAAATTGTCTTTCATGAAGGTGTCAAAATGGAGATAGTCTGTCATTCCTACTGCATTCGTTAGCTGGAGTTCTTCCGTACACTAAAAGAAGTTGACCACTTTCTTGAATTGTTTTCCTTGATGTGTAGATACAGAAAACAAATGTTTGATTTCCCCCCACACCAATTTTTAGAACGAGATTCTTATTATTATCCTACAGTAACTATTTAATTTGGCTGCAAGTCTAACAACCATGAGAATGGAACCATTTGAGGTGACTGATTCCTGGGCTCCTGAACAGGGATGCCCCATTATGCAAGCGGGCTTCTCCCCAGCAGAGCCGGGCAGCAGCCAATCTCTCACACACCCCTAACAATCTTCTTCCCATGGGAAATGCTCTTTCGTATTATTAGTACATTTTCACTTCTTTATTTTAATTTTAGACGTTCGTTCCCTTCTTCCACCTTGTGGGTCCTGAGAATAGAACTCTTGGCAGGAAGTGCTTTCACCACTGGCCCGCCTCTCCAGGCCCCAACAATTTATTCAATCTGGAAAAAGTGTCACAATCTATCATTTATAGACAAATGATAAATCCCAAGCCTGGAGATGAGAGCCCACGAGGTGAAAAGCCAGGGATTTAGTTGTATACCTGCACCTGCAGTAAGAATGAGGCTACTCCAGAAAGCCAGGGGGGCCACAGAAGGAATCTCAGATGCCAGGGAATATAATCTCATAGTGAATAGCCAGAACTCACATTTCTGGAATGAAACTTTTTATTTTGTTTTGTGGTTTTTTTTGTTTTTGTTTTTGTTTTTTGGGGGGTTTTCTTGTTTTGTTTAGTTTTTAAGATGGGGTTTCTCTGTATAGCCCTGGCTGTCCTGGAACTACTTCTGTAGACTAGGCTGGCTTTGAACTCAGAGATCCACCTGTAGCCAGAAGTTTTCTCCAGTACCACCAGGCCATGAGGTCCCTCAGCCACTTATAAAATAATCATTCAGAGGCTTAATATTAATTATCAATTTCATGGCCTATGGCAGGCTTCTTGCTAGCTAACTCTTATAACTTAAATTAACCCATTTCTATTAATCTATGTTTTGCTACATGCTCCATGGCTTTACTGGTCTGCTGGTATATTGTTCCTTGGACTGCAGGCTGGCGTCTCACTTCTCTGTCTTTCTTCTTCCTGTCTCTCTTCTTTGATTTCTGCCTGCCTCTAAGCTGCCTTGCAATTGGCCAATGCAGCTTTATTTATCAGCCAATCAGAGCAACACATATTCACAGCATACAGAAAGACATCCTACAGCATCCACCTGCCTCTGCCTCCTGAGTGCTGTGAAACTTTGTAAATCAAGAGAAAAAGGCTCAAGAGTTCATGGTGACAGGAGAGGGTAGTAGTAGCTTGCTGAAATGTGTTATGGAATAATCCTTCTGTACACTGTATAAATTATGTTGTGATTGGTTTAATAAAAAAGTTGACTGGTCAATAGCTGGACAGGAGAACCAGCTAGGCGGGAGAACCAGACTAAGGACACCGGGAAGAAGAAGGGTGGAGTCAGAGGAGTCTCCAGCCAGACACAGAGAGGAAACAGGAGGTACAAGATGAAAGAGAGGTAACATCACGTGGCAGAATGTAGATTAATATAAATTGAATGATTTAAGTTGTAAGAGCTAGTTTGTAATAAGCTTGAGTTATCAGCCAAGCATTTATAATTAACATTAAGCCTCTTTGTGGTTATTTGGGAGCAGCTGCTAAGACACAGAGAAACTCCGCCTACAAGAATGCCCTTCACAAAGAACACAGTTCAGAGTCAGAAGAGACACACACCTGCATCTTTACAAGGCTACAGAAAGCATCTAGTAATCAAAAACTTGTCTTAGATGTGTTTTCACAAGACCTCACATAAAATGAGAGCAGCATCCCCATTAATCTGCTAATACAAAAGTTGTAGTTGAAGCTGGATGTAACACGAATGATAAAATGGTCTTTTAATAAAAAATCCGATTCAGATATTGTTGTAAACATTGAAAGATCAGAGAAGCAGAGCCACAACCAACCTCACCTTGCCAACTCTCAGCCAATTCTGTTTCCATGAATCTTCAGACCGAAAGCCTCTGAGTCCTCACCTGAAAGGCCTCAGCCAAAAAGAGTCTTTAGTTCTGTCTCCTCATGCCTTATATACCTTTCTCCGCCCTGCCATATTACTTCCTGGGATTAAAGGTGTGTGTGTGATTCCCAGGCAAAGGCATGAGATCTCAAGGGCTGGGATTAAAGGTGTGTGATTCCCAAGTACTAGGATTAAAGTTATGTGCCACCACTGTCTTGCTCTGTTTTCTCTCCTAGACTGAGTCAATCTCATGTAGTCCAGGGTGGCTTTGAACTTACAGAGATCCAGACAGATCTCTGCCTCCCGAGTGCTAGGATTAAAGGTGTGTGCTACCACTGCCTGGCCTCTATGTTTAATCTATTGGCTTGTTCTGTTCTCTAATCTTCAAATAAATTTTATTAGGGTACACAATATATCACCACAGCTGGATGTGGTGGTACACGCCTGTGACCCCAGCCCTTGGGAAACTGAGGCAGGAGGACCATGAGTTCCAAGCCAGCCTGGACTACATTGTGAGCTCTTGTTTCAAAAAAGAAAAAAAGTCACAGGTGATTTGATAGTAAGAATTTCCATGTTGTGGTGGGGATGGAAGTCCTAAAGTAGAGTGAACAGTGAACAAGGGGTGAGGAATTGGAACTAGAGTAAGACCGGTGAGTCTCTTGAGAAATTTTTCTACAAAAGGGAATTAACAGAATGCTTCTAAAAGGGGGTCTAAGGTCAAGTGAGTGGCTTTTTGTTTTTAGTTTTTTGTTCAGTTTTGTCTTTTAATCACGAGATTTTTAGGATGCTAATTTAAGAATGGTAAAGTCCATATAGTAAAAGCAGAAACTAGTGTTGTGGAATAATCTTTCTGTACACTGTGTCTCTCTGATTGGTTTAATAAAAAGCTGAATGGCCAATAGCTAGGCAGGATTTTCAGAACAGAGAGGACGCTGGGAAGAAGAGGGCAGAGAAGCCTAGAGACAGAGAACAAACAAGACATGCAGGAGGAGGAGAGGTGACAGCCACAGGCCAAGTGGCAGCCCGTAGTAATAGAAATGGGTTAATGTAAGTTATAAGAACCGGTTAGGCCGAGCCATGGTGGCGCACACCTTTAATCCCAGCACTCGGGAGGCAGAGCCAGGCGGATCTCTGTGAGTTTGAGGCCAGCCTGGTCTACAGAGCGAGATCCAGGACAGGCACCAAAACTACACAGAGAAAACCTGTCTGGAAAAAAAACAAAAGGAAAAAAAAAAAAAGAACTAGTTAGAAGCAAGCCTAAGCTATTATGAGCTTTCATAATTAATAGTAAGTTTCTTTGTCGTTATTGGGAAACTGATGGTCTGGTGAAAAAGTCTGACTACAGACTAGGAACCAATGAGAGTGGAGATAACGCCACATTACCTCCCCGAGAAAGGAAGAGATGGCTTCGGAAGCTGCAATGCTGCCCTCTGTCATCATCAGAACCGTGGGAGGTGCAAATGTAGGAGGATCTGGTGGCGAGAACAGTGTCAGCCTAGATGTTTACACTTTGTCCCCCACTACAAGTCAAGTACAGGAGAATGGGACCAAAAGAAGAAAGGTTGGAAAGTTTAGCCACGTGGTAGTGGCACATACCTTTAACCTGCCTGATGTGGATATTAGGGACTAAACTTGGTTCCTCTGGAAGAGCAGCACACTTAACCACTGAGTCATCTTCCCAGCCCCCCAAAACAGCTTTTTAAAAGCAATGAAATTGGTGGACTGGAGACCCTAGGATGTGAGACAAGAGGCCAATAAAAATAAAATGACAGGAGCAGGGATTAAAGGAAGACTGGGGGTCATCGCCAAGTCTTCAGGGAGTGAACAGCCATGGGGAGGAAGGGTCGAGGGGCTGAGAGATCTGTAGACTGTAGAAACACAGAGCTGAGGCTTTTGAAGAAAGAGCAACCGTTTGTAAGCGACAGTGTATGAGGGAGGAAAAATCAGTAGGCCACATTCTGGCCCAGAAGGACACAGATTTCGTGGGGAATAATTGCTCCCCTTGGAAAGGCCACAGGGGGCCAGTGTCATCGGGAGAGTGCCGGCCACACACAGTGAGGTCTAAGAGTCAAGGGAAACACTGTGGAAGGCTAAGGACAAGGAAACATGCTTATTACACACTTGGAACTCCAGCCTCTGGAAGGCACAGAGAAAGGAGAACCTGGAACTGAATAGAATGAGAGTAAAGGCAGCCAGGGAGACCTGGGCTTCTGGGGGCTGTGGAGCGAGGGGGCTGAGGCCGCTGAGTTTCTCAGGGTGGAGAAACAGATCAAGCCTGCTGTTCTCACATCTGCCATTGGACATCGTTCCTTGAGAAAGCTGCCATCTTCTATGACCCTCAGTATCCCCGCTTCCCCAGCGATAGCAGTCACTACTGTTTTGTAGAAGTATTAAGGCTCAGTCCTCCTCTGGCCACTTTGTATTATTAGAATCCACCCACAGGTGCTCTGACATCCATTCAGAGGCCAGCTTATCAGGTTCCCCAGTATAAAGGCCAAACTTTTGTAGCTCTATGTCCCTTGCTCCTGATGAAAGGGTGCACACTCACCCTTCACCTTCCAAAGCTTGAGAGGCTGAGACTTGGCCAAAGACTCAGGACCATATGCAAGTCACAGTGACACCTTGGGTAGCTGCTAGGGAAACAAAGCATCCACATCTACATGGCAACAAGTGAACCATCGCAGACATCACTGAGGGAATAAATTACTGCGGGTTCCCACCCCAACATCAGAAAACCATGTGAGTGGTATGATGGTGTGCTGATAAAGATAGTCTTGGCCAGGTGTGGTCATGCACACCTGTAATCCCAATACTTGGGAGGTGGAGATGGGAAGATCAGAAGTTCAATGTCCTTCTCAACTATATATGTGAGTTCCAGGCCAGCCTGAGCTACATGGGACCTATCTCCAAAACAACCACCAAAGCTTCTCATTTAGATAGATTAAATAATTCTATATTGAATAATCTTTTGTTCTATCTTAAAATTCTAGGATCAGTGAGAGATGCCTTAGTGGGTAAAAGTATCTGTTGGCTAGCGCAACAACATGAGTTCAATCCCTAAGACCCACATGGTAGAGAACCCATTCCTGTAAGCTGTTCTCTGATTGTTACAGGAGTACTACAGTACCCAGGAATCACCCCCAACACACACACACACACACACACACACACACACACACACACACACACACACACACCAGACCACACAAGATACAAATACTAGTGTGAAAACAAATACAATTCTATAAAAATATAATTTGAGTTCGAGGCTAGCCTGGTCTACAGAACAAGTTCCAGGACAGCCAAGGCTACACAGAAAACCCTGTCTTGGAAAAAAAAAAAAAAAAAAAGAACAGGATAATTTCCACCTGTTGGGGTGTTGGGGGCAGGGCACATTCTTACACTTTCTTAAAATAACACTCACTGTACACAGATTGTCATCTTTTATTATGTGTTTACTCTAAAACAGAGCAGGAAAATATAATGTAAGCTAAAACCTGAAATCTGGTCAGAGTTTGAGGAAAAGAGAGAATAAAGTCTTGGATTTCATTCAAGTCATTTGTACTTAGTTCTGGATGAACTAAGAAGGGCAGTGGGGGGTGAGCGGGAGGAAGAGCAGGGCTCCCATCATCTCCCTTCTGTGTCCTGGAGTTGACACCAAGTTCTTGTTTCTTGCCAGTTCTGTGTAGTGGGATATCCATCAAGCCACAGAAGCAGAGGATGCCAGGCTTGAGGCTCAGAAACACTGCTGCCATGCCAGGTGACCTTTCTGACACTAACTGAGCCATACGGTACACATTCTGAACCTGACTTGGTCGTGGCATCCATGGTTAGGCTGGCCCGGTTTCCTGCCACTATGTGCTGGGCCTTGAAGATCAAAGGGTTAAGAGTAGACTCTTCTGCCCTGTGCCTCAGGTTAGTTAGTCCTTGGATTACTCAGGTCACCGTGCTTCTAATGAGCATTCCTTTATAGAAGGTGGCTAGGTAACAAACAGGATGTACTGGTTTAAAACTGTTTTTTTTTTTTTAAAAAAAGCATATTATTATTAATTCTGGGTCATTTAATAGCCTTCCTTCCAGCCACCCCCACCCTTTCAGAGCTGTTTCTCTTACAATAACACTCTGAGCACTAACATTGTCTGTTTTCACTAAGTGGACATGTTTACTGTAGAAACAGCTAGGAGTTGTGGAGGTGGGGGGTGGGGGGGTGTTCTTCCTGTCCTGGCCTCTTTGTCTCTGAGTAATCCATGTTTTATAGGACTTAAAGAATGGGCAAAGGCCCAAGCAGTGAACGCCTTTAACCCCAGCAAAGGCAGGCAGACCTCTGTGAGTGAGAGGCCAGCCTGGTCTATAAAGTGAGTTCAAAACTATCCAGGGCTATGAAGAGAGACCCTGTCTCAAAAAAAAAACAAAATAAAACAAGAATGAATTGATTGCTCAGTGAGTACATGGATTTATTAATAGGCTCCTTGATTTTGTAGATTAAAAAGAATTTAGGAAAAGTCCCTTTGGATAACAAGTATACTTGACAGTGCATGTGCATCAGGGCCTCTGTGCTTAATGTTTCCAGGGTTCTTAACAGGTCTTAGCAGAAATGTTATCTTATCAGAAAGGCCCTGGCTGACCACGTCTGTAAACAGTACCTGTGCCCCAGTGATATCTATCATCTTTACAGTACTTATTGTACCTGCCATCTTTTGAACACATCCTAGTTTGGGGAGACTCAAAGTTCATATAACTTGAGGCTAAGGGCATCCTTGAGAAACAAAATATAGGTAGGGCCTGGAGAGATGGCTCAGAGTACCAACTGGTCTTCCAGAGGACCCAAGTTCTATTTCCAGAACCCACATGGAGGCTTATAAGCATCTGAAACTCAGGTTGTAGAAGATCCAGACCCACTCTTCTGATGTCCAAAGGCACCAGTACCCATGTGGTGCACAGACAAACACGCAGACAAAGCACTCATACACCTAAAATAAAACTAATAAAGAAAGAAAGAAAATGTAGCCAGGCATGGTGGTATACACCTGTAATCCTAGCACTTGAGAGGCTGGGGGAATTACAAGTTTAAGGCCAGTCTGAATTTCCTAACAAGACCCTCTTTCAAATAAACAAACAATAATTAAAAGGTAAGTATAAAAAATGAGTATTTAATTAGAATACAAAATCACCATAAATTGCTGGAGCCTTGAAGATTCAATTAATTCTTAAGCCAGGCATGGTGGTGTATGCCTTTAATCCCAGCATTTCGGAGGAGGAGGAGGAGGCAGAGACAGGTGGACCTCTGTGAGTTTAGGCCAGCCTGGTCTACAGAGCAGATTCCAGGACTATTGTGGAATATTATTTTAAGATATGTTACATTTCTTTAAGCTGTGGAACATTTGTTTTAATGATGCAAAGATGTGTTGCATTCTTTTATATTACATTTGTTTAACTCTGTGATGCTGTGTTACTGTGCCTGTCTAAAACACCTGATGGTCTAATAAAGAGCTGAACGGCCAATAGCAAGGCAGGAGAAAGGATAGGCGAGGCTGGCAGGCAGAGAGAATAAATAGGAGGGGAAATCTGGGAGGAGGGGAAGAAGGAGCAAGAAAAGAAGGAGGACTCCAGGGACCAGCCACCCAGCTACACAGAAAGCCATGGAGAAAGAAGTAAAGAAAAGATATACAGAAACAGAGAAAGGTGAAAGCCAAGAGGCAAAAGGTAGACAGGATAATTTAAGTTAAGAAAAGCTGGCTAGAAGTAAGCCAAGCTAAGGCTGGGCATTCATAAGTAAGAATAAGCCTCCATGGAAGCTGAGTGGTGGTCCCCAAAAGAGTCGGAGTAAAAATAACCCAACTACACAGGACAGCTAGGGCTGTGGAGAGAGACCTCGACTCAAAAACCAAAACCAAAAACAATTATTGCTTTTAAGATTTTTTTAGATTTATTTATTTTTATTTTATGTGTGTGCTTGTTTCGCCCGCATGTGTGTCTATGTATGTGCACCAAAGGAGTGTCTGCAGAAATCAGAAGAGGGCATCGGAGCCCCTGGAAGTGGAGTCAAGGGTGGCTGTGAGCCGGCATGTAGGTACTGGGAACTGAACCCAGGTCCTCTGAAAGAGCAAGTGTGGTTAACTCCTGCGTTCCAGCTCCTCTTCTAGAGTCTAAGATTCCATAGACTGGAAAGATGGCGTAGCAGTTAAAAGCACTGACTGCTCTTCCGGAGGACCAAGGTTCAATTCCCAGCACCTCCATGGCAGCTCACAACTGTCTGCAGCTACAGTTCCAGGGCTCCCGACAACTTTATACAGGCAAAACACCAACACAGACAAAATAAATAATAATAATAATAATAATAATAATAATAATAATAATAATAATAAAAGATTCCTTTAGCCAGGAATGCTTGTGTAAAAATTTAGATAGCTATCGCCTCCTGGCTTCTGCTTGTCCCCTAAAATACTATCGTGCCCTCAGCAACACCCACCCTTTCCTGGAGCATCCCAGGAAATGTGACTCTGGGGTAACGTCGATTTGACTGCCATTGCCAGCTGCTTCAGCATGCCTTACGCTCCCTGAGAGAACAGCCTCGATCATCTATGCTCATTGCCCTACGGCCAGCACCCAAACAGTGCTAAGCCTTGAGTCGGCTTTAGGAGGAGGAAAGTCTGTGCGGAGGGTTCTCGCGTGTTCCTTACCCTTTAACCATCAGGAAGGAAGTCATCCCCTCTTCTCCAGGAAGATGCAAGCAAAATGGGGAGAAGCCAGGAGAGTCACAGCAGAAGAGTTTTTCTGGCCCGACAGGACCATGAGCATCCTCATCCTCACCAAGTACTCATCTCTCCAAAGCGCTCTATTTGTGTGTGTGTGTGTGTGTGTGTGTGTGCGTGTGCGTGTGCGTGTGCGTGTGTGTGTGTGTGTGTGTGTGTGTGTGTGTGTGTGTGTAGATTGTGCAGGGCTACAGCACTCATATAAAGGTCAGAGGAAACCCCAAAGGGTCAGTTTTCTCCTTCCTTGTGGGTTCCAGGAATCAAACTCGGGTCAGGCTTGGCAGCAAGCACCTTGATCTGCTGAACCTTCTCCACCCCCTACCCCTAAGACAGGGTTGCTCTGGGTAATAGCCCTGGCTGTCCTGGAACTCACTCTGTAGACCAGACTGGCCTCAAACTCACAGAGATCCTCCTGCCTCTGCCTCCCAAGTGCTGGGATCAAAGGCATGCGCCACCAACACCTGGCCTGCTGAGCCATCTTGCCAGCTCTCCTGTATCTTAATAGATTTTCCTTGACTTTAGAGATGTAAATGATTCATAGTCCTTCCAGGTGAACATATAGACCCAGACACACACACAAAAAAAAATTTATGAGGCCAGAGAGATAGCCCAATGGTTAAGATCTCTTGCTGCTCTTCCGGGGAACTGAGTTTGGTTCCCAGCACTCCCTTAGGGCAGTTCCTAATCACATGTAAGCCCAACTGTGAGAGATCCAACACCCTATTGTGGCCTCCTCACATCCCTCCCCCAACAAACACATACACATAAAGAAAAAAATAAAAATAAATATTTAAAAAATATAGTACAGAGTCAAAGTTTTCCAGTTTCTCAATACCTTGAGGGTTTTTTTTTTTTTTTTTGGACCTAAGGTTTTTTGTTGTTTTTATTTATTTATTTATTTATTTATTTGGTTTTTCGAGACAGGGTTTCTCTGTGTAGCTTTGCGCCTTTCCTGGAACTCACTTGGTAGCCCAGGCTGGCCTCGAACTCACAGAGATCCGCCTGCCTCTGCCTCCCGAGTGCTGGGATTAAAGGCGTGCGCCACCACCGCCCGGCTGTTTTTATTTTTTAATGTTTATTCTTCTCTCATTATATACAGATCGAAGAAGTCTCCCCTCCCTCCCCCCAATTGCCCATCTCCCCCAGATCAACTCCTCCTTCTGTTTCCCTTAAAAAAAAAAAAAGCAGGCCTCCTAGCGATATCCACCGAACATGGCCTAACAAGATACTATAAGACTGGTTACAAACCCTCATATCACATCTGGACGTGGCAGCCCAGTAGAAGGAAAAGGGTCCCAAGCACAAGTAAGAGTCAGAGACATTCCCCACTCCCATTGTTGAGAGTCACACAAGAACACCAAGCTACATAACCTTAAGGCATATTGTGGAGGCCCACAGAGGCTATCTAGTGAGACCTTACTCAGGGTCAGAAAATCTGGACTTGCTTTACCCAGCAGGGCTGCATAAGGAGATGATTTGGTCACGGGCGTGTTTACCAGGTGTTTGGAAGGGTCTATACTTGGCTGTACGGTGTGCTTTGATTTTGCAAGGGGGAGGTCTTTTGCCTCTCTCCTTGGCATATTATAAAAAGCCCTTTTGACTAAAGCTCTGGGCGGTGACTGGGTATTGACCCAGGGCCCTCCCGAAGCTATCCGGTGTCTCTGTCTTTCTCCTTGTTGTCTAGGTCTATCTTTCTGATATTTCCTAATTCCTCTATCCTCCCCCAAGAACCTGTCAAAAGGTGGGAGCAGGTTGGAGCTGGTCTCCAACAGACTCCCACAGCATCTGCAGAGGACCTAGCTCAGACCCATACAAGGTGGATGTGTTTGTTGCTCAGTCTCTGTGAGCCACTATGAGGCCTGGTTGATTCTGTGGTCCATGTTCTCATGGTGTCCTTGACCCCTCTGGCTCCTACAATCCTTCCTCCCCATCTTCTGCAGGGCTCCCCTGGCTCCATCTAGTGTTTGGCTGTGGGTCTCTGCATCTGCTCCCATGGGTTGCTGGATCATATCCCTCTGCTGACAACTGGGCTGGGAACCAATCTATGAGAATATTATTAGGCATCATTGACTTGTTGTTGTTGGCCAGTCCTGTTTGGATCTATCCTGGGTCTCTGGGCTGTCTGGCCTCTGGTTCCTGGCCTTACAGGCAGTGTCAGGTGTGGTTCCCTCTCATGATGTGGGCACCGGTCATGACTTGGCCACTCCCACAAGTTCTGCACCATAAGGTTCCCTTTTAAAAAAAATCATTTTTTAAAAAAAGCTGGATGTAGTGGTGCACACCTTTAAACTGAGCACTTGGGAGGCAGAGGCAGGTGGACCTCTGAGTTCCAGGTTAGCCTGGTCTACAGAGCGAGTTCCAGGACAGCCAGGGCTACCCAGAGAAACTGTGGTTGCATTTACATATGTGCATCACATATGTGCTTGGTCAGAAAAAGGTGTGTGACTCCTTTAGGACTGGAATTACAGATGGTTGTAGCTGCCATGTAGATGCTGGGACTAGAACCCGGGTCCTCAGCAAGAACAATGACTGCTCTTAACCACTGAGCAACTCTCCAGCCACCTAAGGTTTCTTTTTTTTTGTTGTTGTTTTGTTTTGTTTTTTGATACAGGGTTTCTCTGTGTAGTTTTGCGCCTTTTCTGGAACTCACTCTGTAGCCCAGGCTGGCCTCGAACTCACAGAGATCCGCCTGGCTCTGCCTCCCGAGTGCTGAGATGAAAGGCATGCGTCACCACCGCCCAGCAGGTTCCTTTTAAAAATGTTTATTGTGTGTGCATGTGCTCATGGTGTATACGTGGGGGCACTCATGCATGAAGTACATGCAGAAGTCAGAGGACAACACTGTGGAATCAGTTCTCTTCTTTTGCCTTTATGGGGCATTCGGAGATCAAACTCACCACCAGGCTGCCACACCAAGTGCTTTTCTTGCTGGGCCTCTCACCGGCCTGAAGAGTCCTTTGTTTGCTTGTTGTTTTTTAAGACAAGGTTTCTCTGTGCAGCCCTGGTTGTCCTGGAACTCACCCTGTAGACCAGGCTGGCATCGAACTCAGAGATCCACCTGCCTCTGCCTTCTGACTACTGGGAATAAAGTCATGGGCCACCACCGCTGAGTTCTTTGTTTTGAAACACAGAACAGCCAGATTTTAAATTCTTGTTGCTTTATAGTATTTTGCTTTATTTAAATTTAAAAATATTATTTTGTGTGTGTGCCTCTGTGTGTGTGTGTGTGTGTGTGTGTGTGCGCGCGCGCGCGCGCGCGTGCGTGCGCGCGTATGCCATGGTGAGTGTACGCGTATAGAAGTTAGAAGACAACTTGTGGGAATTGGTTCTCTTGTGGGTCCTGGGGATGACAGTCATATTGCTGACATAGTTTATAATATTTTAATACCTGCAGAGACTGTTCATCACGCTGGGAGTTACTAACAAGGTCTCCCTGTGGGTTATGGGCCTACAGCCTGGGCTGTAGCTATCCTAACCTGTCATTTACCTTTAGCTAGAGTGCTGTGCACAGCTGTGTGGGTTCCAAGTGAGATGGAACCCAGGGCACTGGACAGGAAATGGTAAGATTGCAGTGTCCCTCGGGCTTTGTGACCATAGTTATTGGCTCATGAGGAAATCCTGGTGAAGCTCTAGGCACTTCTCCCATCAGCCATCTGACCGGTGGGTCTTCGAGTGGTACAAGGGTGCTGGGGAGCTGGGGAGACAGTCCTCTCCTCTCTATCTCAATTCTTTTTTTTTTTTTTTCCGAGACAGCGTTTCTCTGTGTAGTTTTTGGGCCTTTCCTGGAACTCACTTTGGAGACCAGGCTGGCCTCAAACTCACAGAGATCTGCCTGGCTCTGCCTCCCAAGTGCTGGGATTAAAGGTGTGCACCGCCACCACCGCCCGGCATCTATCTCAATTCTTCCTGGTGAGTTTTACAGACAAAGAAGGAGAAAGACAACCAGTGTCTCCTGACCCTGAGTTATAAGACAGGATGAAGTGCTGCTTCCACAGACGTTTTGTCAATACTTAGTTATTTTCTTATTGAACTTTGAGCTTCCTCACTGGAAAAATATCAGTTTCAGTTCATCCGCAGCAATGGCCAAGGCCATCTTCATTTATAAGTCACAGATAAATACAGAGGTTCACAGAAGGCAGGTACCACTGTGGAAAGATGCCCAGATAGGATGCTTCAAGATCTTAGAGGTATGCAGAAGAATAATCTCACACAAGGAATACAAAACCACAAAAACCGAAGCTGTATCCAGTCAGATGACTGGTAGTCCTTCCTTGCACATCTTTGGTTTGAGCCATCTAAACCTTCCCTACGCCAATTGTCCACTGACTTTGGTGAGGCTGAAGAAATGTTTGCATGTGTGGTGCTTCTGAACCCTGTGCCATCCCTGCTCCAAACCTCCAAGAGCCGCCTTTTTGCTGAGGAGATACAGGTGATGACTCATCACTTTGTCTTCCTCATTTTTTCTTGTCTTTGGCATTTTCTCATGTAGCCCAGGCTGACCTCAAACTCTCTATGTAGCCAAGGATGACTCTGAGCTTCTCTTCCCCCAGCTTCTACCTCCTGGATGTGCTGCCATGCCTATTTTAACGCAGGGGGAAAAGGGCCAAGGTATTGTGCAGGCTGGGCAAGCATGCTACCAAATGAGCCAGGTCTCCGGACAGCTACTTTCTCTCTCAGGCTGAAAAATAAGGTTTACTTCTGTAATTTGGGGAAAGTGATCACACCTGAGTCCCAGTAACTTTGGAGGCTAATGTGGGAGAATTCCTTGAGCTCAGGAGTTCAAAACCAGAACCAGTCTGAAATTATTGTGAGCCCCATTTAAAAAAAAAAAGAGGTTTAAAACCAGTAACTGTGTGTGTGAGTGTGTACATGTGTGTGTATATGCATACTTACATCATTCAGGGAACAGTTCTCAGGAGTCAGTTCTCTCCTTTCATCGTGCAAGTTCTGGGACTGAACTAAGGCTGGCAGCATGTACCTTTGACCATCTCAACAGCACAACTTTGTTGCTGTTGTTTTTTAGTTTGTTTGAGACCAAGTCTCACTAGTCAGCCCAGGCTGGCCTGGAATTCACTGTAAAGCCCAGGCTAGCAAACCTGAGGTCCTCACGGCTCAGCCTTGTGGTACTGAGATCACAGGTATGTACCAATGCTCTTGGCAACTTTGTGTTCATACATTGACTTAAAGATACTACAAAGTAACTTTATTTTTCTTTTGTGTTGATTTGGTCTTCCAAAACACCCGGTATGGAACCTTATGTTGTAAACAAGGAAACAGAAAAGTGGGGGGCCTCCTTTAAGAGGCCGGTGCCGGTGCCCACACTCCTGGTGTTGTTTTCTTCCCAAGTGTGTCTTTCTCTTAGCCCTACTGTTGTTACAAGGCCTGGAGAGATGATTCATTGGTTGAGAGGAAGTACTGCTCTTACAGAGGGACTGAGTCAATCCCCAGTACCCACAACCGGGGAGTGTTGGGAATCAATCCCTGGTCCTCTGCAGGAAGAGCAAATGACCCCCACAGACTCATGTTTGGACACTCCGCTCCCAGCTGGTGTCGCTGTTTGGGAGACTGTGGAACCTTCAAGAAGTGTGGTCTGGCTGATGGAAGTAACCACTGAAGGCAGGCCTTACATGTGGCCTGGCTCAGATGCCAGCTGCCTCAAGCTCCTGCCCCTCTGCTTCTCCCATCATGACAGCCTATATCCTCTCAGCCATGAAACGACAGAAGTCCGCTCTCCTCTGTCAGCAGGGGTTCTTCCAACCTTTAAGAAAAATAACTGATATACAGAGATTTCTGTATTTCTATTATATTTAACAGTAAAGTTTTAAAAACAACCATATCCAAATGGTCTCAAATGGCTGCCCATGCTTAAAGGCCTCATCTCTTGACTGGGAAGGCAGTGTGACTTGTGTCTCAACAAAAACAAAGGGCCACAAATAACCCAAGACACATTCAGGAAGCTACAAATAACACATTTCTGGTCTATCTGTCCAGAAAAGAACTAGAAATAGAGACTACCTGTGGGCTTTCTAACAAAAGATGTAGTTAGCGCCTGACAGGTTTTGCTGAATGCTCACAGATTACATGCGCCCAGCTGGCCCTATTGATGCTGGTGAGTGAAGATTGGGGGCAGGATAATTACTGCACTAATTAAGCCTGTTCTATACAGCCCTGGCATTTCAGCTTGCCCAACAACCATCTCTGTAGGTACTTGTAGGTGTACTGTCTTGTGGTTTGCTTTGGATTTCAGACAAAAGCTGGGACACTGGCAGTATCATGGATACAGCATGATTTCTCAAGCAGCACAAAATGCTCTCAGGATGCAGCCAGTCAGAACAAGAGTGTTCACCGGGGGGGGGGGGGGGGGGGGGGGGGGGGGGGGGGGGTGGGTGGCGGGGGGGGGGGGGGTTAGGCAGCATGCTTCCATCCCAGCGAAACTCCAAAGAGAATACTATGTTCTGACTCCCAGGGCCAAAGTAAGAGGTAACAGTTCCTGACTCACGTTCTCAATGACAACTGTCATTCTAATAATGACCCCCGCCCCCAATGAGAATGTTTCATTGAGATTTTTGTGTCCACTGCTGTGTAGTACATGAAATTCATGTTGTCAGCTTTTTCTCAACTGTGCCCGGCTCCCCATGTTTTGTTTTGACCTTTTTTTTTTTTTTTTTTTTTTTTTTTTTTGCCCCTCTAGCAGAATATCTTCAGAAAGCATACGATAAATTCACCCAAAGGGAATGCTAGAGTCAGGGGAAGACAATATTTTATCTAATGCTCCTTAAAAATGCCAGTGTCCTAATGCCTGGAAGCTGTGAATATATTAGGTTAGATGGCAAGCCAGTTCATACCTGGTAGCTCACACCTGTGATTCTCTTTGGGAGACAGCGATGTAAAGATCTTGAGTGTGAGGCTAGCCTAGGCTTCATAATAAGACCTCCATGTAAAATAATTTTTTTTTTCAAGACAGGGTTTCTCTGTTGTAGCCTTGGCTGTCCTGAAACTCACTCTGGAGACCAGGCTGGCCTCTGCTTCCTCAGTGCTGAGATTAAAGGTGTGTACAACCACTGCCCAGCATAAAATAAATTTTTAAAGGTTGCTAACATTGACACAGTGAGTCATTAATATTTTTATTGTTTTTTTATTTTGTTTGAGACAGGGTCTCACTCTGCATTGCTGGCCAGCCTAGAACTCAAGTTGGCCTGCCAGTCTCCTGAATGCTGAGATTAAACATGAATAGCCCACACTTGGATTTTCTTTTTAACATTTACTTATTTACTTGCGTGCATGTTTGTATGTGTGAGCATGCATGGGCCAGTGTGTACATGCAAAGGTCAGAGGACAGCCTAGGAGAGTAGGCTCTTCGCTCCCACCATGTGGGTCCCAGGAACCCACCTCTGGTTGTTAGGTTTGGGAGCAAGTGTCTTCACCAGCTGGGCCAGCTTGTCACTGGCCCAGTAATTTATTGTTTTAAGACTACTACTAAATTTGTAGTCTGTCTGTCCTCGTTAGGGTTTCTATTGCTGTAAAGAGACCCCATGACCACAGCAACTTTTGTAAAAAGAAAGCATCTAACTGGGGCTTGCTTACAGTTCCAGAGCTTTAGTCCATTTTCATCATGGCAGAGAGCACGGCGGCACGCAGGCAGACATGTGCTGGAGAGGTAGCTGAGAGTTCTACATCCAGATCCACAGGCAGCAGGAAGAGAGAGACTGGGGTTGGCCTGGGCTTTTGAGACCTCAGGGTCCACCCTCTCTTCCCCCAGTAAGGCCACACTTCCTAACTGTTCAAGTAGTGTGACTCCCTGAAATACTATGAGCCTACAGGAGCCATTCTTACTCAACCCACCACACTGCTGTAGCACAAAAAACAATACTTTCCAAAAATATTTAAATTTAAAAAAACGGGCAGAGTCCCCCCCCCCTTAATATAGTATATATCATTGAATTGTACATTTCTAAATTTGGGAAGTGTTAGAGATTGAATTCAGAGCCTCACAAATGATAGGTAAGGACTCCACCACTGAGCTTCACACAGACAAACCTTTTTGATACTAGTCTATGCTTTTTTGGTTCTAAAAGTCAGAATCTGCAAGGCAGTGGTGGCACACATCTTTAATCCCAGCACTCAGGGGGCAGAGCCAGGCTGATCTCTGTGAGTTCGAGGCCAGCCTGGTCTATAGAGTGAGATCCAGAACAGGTACCAAAACAACACAAAGAAACCTTGTCTCAAAAACAACAACAATAAAAAAAAAGTCAGAATCCCAGCTCAAAGCAAAAAAGGCTAACACAGCCACACTGAAGAAGGTGGGAATGGGTCTGCAAGAAATCTAGGATCTGAGACAATCATTTTCATTTTTAGCCACTATGGCATCTTCTCTCAGCCCTTGTCAATCAAATTAACAGAGATCTTGGCCAGCCATGGCTCCAGGCTCCCTGACCAGGGATGGGATGCTATGTATGTCACAGAGGGAGGGAGCTAGAGATCAGCAGATTTGATCTTTGGGAAGACTTCTCTGAGGCAGGAACTATGCTGTGTTTCTGTTACCTAAGGAACAGGCTGACTTTCTGAGTTTTAGAGATTTTTTTCCATCATTATTATTATTATTAGATTTTCTATGCATTTTACATACCAACCACGGATTCCCCTGTCCTCCCTCCTCCCTCCCCCAAGAGATTTTTTTTTTTTTTTCTGATCCGCCTGCCTCTGCCTCCTGAGTGCTGGGATTAAAGGCGTGCGCCCCCACCGCCCAGCGAGTTTCAGATAAAACAGATGGTGGTGGTGACATGTGACAGGGTGAGAGAGTTGTCTGCCTCTTGCTGATCTGGCACCTCCATCCCGTCATATAAAGAGCCCTCTCCTTTGTAAGCTGCATCAGTCAACTCAGGCTGCCATAGCAACACACCAGAGACCAGGTGACTGCAGTACTTTTCAAAGGACCGGAGGCTGGAAGAAATGGCCACCAAGTTCAGGTAAACAGTGAGGCATGAGGGAGGAGGTGCAGGTCTTCTAATGTAACGACACTTTCCTACCTGATGAAGGCCTATATTCAGGATATCACATAATTGTAAATACTTCCAGAGTATTTGTCCTGTTTCAAATACACTGAGGGCTTCAGCTTTAATATATGAATACTGGGAAAATACAAGCACTCGGGAACACGGGACATATTGACATGGATACGCAAACAAGGGCCATTATGTCTTTAAGCAGCAAGTACCCTAGATGTTCACTGTCCTATGGTTCTGCTAAATGATCAAAAATAAAGCCTGTGGGAAACGGCAACTTTAAAAAATTGGGTAAAATCATTTCTGCAAATGTAAATGGTGTTTGCCTTCTCAAAGTAATGGCTTTTAAATTCAAACACATTGAGCCAGGGTGCAGTGGCACACGACTTTAATCCCAGCACTTGGAGGCAAGGGCAGGTGATCTCTGTGAGTTTGAGGCCAGCTTGGTCTACAGAGTGAGTTCCAGGACAGTCAGAGCTACACAGAGAAACCTTGTCTCGAAAAACCAAAAAAGAAAAAAAAAAACAAATTGCTGGGCGGTGGTGGCGCACGCCTTTAATCCCAGCACTCGGGAGGCAGAGCCAGGTGGATCTCTGTGAGTTCGAGGCCAGCCTGGACTACCAAGTGAGTCCCAGGAAAGGCGCAAAGCTACACAGAGAAACCCTGTCTCGAAAAACCAAAAAAAAAAAAAAAAAAGAGAAAGAAAAAAATTACAGATTTTAATGTGATATAATTTATTTCATCAATTCAGACTGCTTTAACCCAGTTGGCTCAAACTTAAGCAGTCTTCACCACATATACAGTGACTTATTTATTTTTATTGAAAATACAAAGAAAAAATTCAATAAATGTAAAACCATTCCACATCTCCTTACACTAACACCTTGAATTTATTTAGCACATTACCATCCACATGCATAAAGGCTTTACAGTGACAGTCCTAGTGTGAATACTGGCTTGCATTGTGCTTATTTTACTTAGCATAGACACATCATACTTCTACAGTCTTCCAAACAGTTATTCTCATGGCAGTATACACCATTATTTCATTAGCACGCTCTCTTTCACATATAGATTTTCTCCATATTGTTGCTACTATTTAGAGTACAGACATAAACATTCTCATGCATTTACAATTTTTTAATCATTCTTTAGTTTAAAAATAATGGGAGCTCATGGGGCAAAGGATATAGTCATTTAAAATTTTTAAATTTACTTCTACTTTGTGTGTGTGTGTGTGTGTGTGTGTGTGTGTGTGTGTGTGCGCGCGCGCGCGCGCGTGAGTATGCACACATGTGGCACACACAGCACACATGGAAGGCAGAGGACAGCTTTCAGGAGTCCATGTTCTCCTTCCACAGCGGGTTCTGAGGATCAGATGTGGGTCTCAGGCCTGTGAAGTAAGCACATTTACCCACTGAATCATCTCACTAACCCAGTATGGTCATTTTATGACTCTTTACAAAAAAGTACCATATAGCAACTCCAAAGGGTTGTATCTATTTAAAATGCTATCTGACGTGAGTATTAAATAGTCTTCTTAAAAGTTTTTTTTTTTCAATCAGAAGTAGTTTTATTTAAAGTAAAAAACAAGTATTATCTCTTAAAAAACAAAACAATAAAAGCAACCTAGCGTGGAGTAGATGGCCTCACACTCACTCGTGTTTGGATGAATCAGTTGCCTCCCTCCCCCTTCTTAAGTTACGGCACATTTGGGAAGTGCCTGCACACACAGAACAAGCTAGAAAAGGGTTTATCTGGCCCATAGGCCACCCAGGTCTCATCTGGCTTCAAAGGTTGAGGGGTTCTTGATCTAGATAGATCTATGTCTCAAAGTGCCAGTGTCCATGGGTCAAGAAGCTCAAGTCACAGATGGGTTCAGAGAGTAAAGTCACAAAGTCTGGTTATGGCAGTGGCGGCAAATGAAGGCAAATTCTTCTCGTCAGTGCATTTTCTACTGCATCATCACTGCTCTGCATGCTTTCCGGCTGTGGAAGTCAACTTTATGCGCAGGCATTTAACTATAAAGAGGATTTGTCAACATGCTTAAGCCTGACACCTAAACTAGCAATTTACACCCAAGCTAAAAATTAAACACAGTCCTTAGCATCAGCAAATATTTGACTATTTTCTCTGTGATTTTTTTAGACTTGCAATTCTTTTAAGTTGAGTTGTAACCTCTTTGAACAATCATTTGTACAGTGTTTAGTGTAGCTCTGATAGTAAATAAAGAATACTAGCAATAAATTATGTACACCACAAAGGAAAAAAACAGTGAGTAAATCCACATTCTGAGTAATTCTAAAGGGCAACATTTGAAAGTGTTGGTTCTGTAGAGGTAGAGACGGTTCCCTCTTTACATTTCAAATTCCTGCCAGCTAGAGACCTGTAATATACAGAGGTACATCATAGGCTCTTAAAGACAGGTTCTCACTGTAGTCTTGATTGGCCTAGAACTTGCTCTGTAGACCAGGCTGGCCTTGATGTCCTTGAACTCACAGAGATCTGCCTGCCTCTGCCTCCCAAGGGCTGAGATTAAAGGCATGCGCCACCACTGCCCAGCTATATTATAGGCTCTTAACAGACATTTCATTACATAGAATGAGTGATTTTGACTTTTACCCAGTGTTGATGCTACCAGGAAGGAAAGATTCACTACAAAGGTATTTCACCTTTACCACGTGTCAAATACTCCAGACTCTAGAAGGGGTTAGCTCTCTTAATTGAATTGTATACATACATACATACATACATAACATTTTTCTTATGTTATTCCCATTAATCACTGGGCCTGGGAGTCGTGCAAGGTTAGAATTAAAAATCTCCAATGCCCTAGCATGTGCCGAACCACAATGACGGCGAGCCACCCCAAACTCTGCATTCTTTTTACTATGCCCCAAGTGATGACCTGGTTAGTCCTGTGGACTCAATCAGACATTATACACACAGACGCATCCATGAGACCGCATCGCACTCGGGAGATTGCCCACTATTTCCCACTTATTAAGATCTGGGTCGTATTTCTCAATACTCTGGAGATACGTCCCCTTTGAGTAGGAGTACCCTCCGGTGACATAGATGCACCCATTCATGATGACAGCCCCGCACTCCATCCTCCTCTCCATCATGGGCGCCGTCTCTCTCCACTCATTTTGTTCCGGGTCATAGCACTCTGTGATTGTAGTTTGTCCACCAACCAAGTAGAGCTTGTTTTCAAACGGAACTGAGCACAATCCATATTCTTTGTAGAAGGAAAAAAAAAAAAGAAAAGAGCAAAATTTGAATTCTGATAACAAAGGGGCTATCATACTTTGGGTACAATAGCTCCGTAATTGAGAACACAAAAACAGAGACATGGTGACATTTTGATTCTGTCATACTCGTGCTGTACACTGAGGCTTAAAATCCAATCCCTGTCATCTGGCTCAGCTGGCCTGTTCCTGCTGCTCGGCCATTAGCCCTCAGGGGGATAACCATCATTAATGGTAATCCTAAACCGGCTCTGCATGATGACAAGGAGCAGCCCGCCCTCACACCACCATCTTTCTGGGAGCTGTCTAACATATGGAGTTCTTCATGACATTCATCTTGACACCTATCAGCTTTCCAGATGATGGCAGTCGAGTCCTCCTCCTGATGGGACATTATACTCCGTAACTGGTGTAGGCCTCCCAAGGTTTCAGCAACCTTGTGGCTAAGGACAGACCACCCCATGTGTCAGCAGCTACACTTGCTTCAGAGGATGGACTGGCTAGCCTCTCTCACATTGCCAGTCTAGTCAGGGACACAAGTGTTTTGGAAAAGCATAGATCCAAGTTACTGAGGCCTATGGCTGTCATACTCAGCCATCATGAAAGGCGTCCCCCGAAGAAGGCTGCTGTGGGCACCAGGGCCCTCTCCTCCAAAGGGGCCGACCTCACCTAGACTGTCACAGTGTTTTAATTTTGTTTCTCTTCCCGCTGGTTCTCTCAATTACCATGATATGAAGCAGGCCAGGGACAAGGAAAACAACACACCAAGTCCTTTGGTCTGGGATGTGACCAGAATTGGAAGCATCCTCGTGAGATGAAAAACATAAGCCTCATCTGACCAGGACAGCTACTCCCTGGCTTTCATCACTGCTGCCAGGAGGGAATACTGTCATGTTGCCAGACCTTACCACTCGTTTTTTAAAGGCTCTAAACCATGATTTTTGTTTGAAATCTTCTGAATTTTAAATTTTGGTAATGAGCCAACTCAAAAATAGTTGAAGCACTGTGGCAGCCAAATAGGACATACTGTGCAAGGTGCTAATTAGTATCTTTAAAAAATACTGCACCAGGAAAAGCTTACTATAGATTAAAACTTCACAGCTACAGTTGGAGGTTTCTATTAGTTTATGCCATCCTTTTTGGACTGTTTTTCAATTTCGTGTGCCTTCTAACACTAGACTTGAGTAACACTGCCTCTTAGACTCTTTTTCAAGTAGCTAATAAACCATATGCAACTCATTGACTTTGTGGGACACTTATTTATTTATTTTTGGTTTTTTGAGACAGGGTTTCTCTGTGTAGCTTTGGAGCCTGTCCTGGAACTCACTCTGTAGCCCAGGCTGGCCTCAAATTCACAGAGATCCAACCTGCCTCTGACTCCCGAGTGCTGGGATTAAAGGTGTGCCAGCTCGCTTTTTTATTTTTTTAAATTAATTTTTATATTTGTCTCTATGTGTAAGTGTCTGCATGTATGTACATATGTGGACACTGTGCATGGCTGGTGCCCACAGAGGTCAGAAGTGGACTAATGAGCCACCATGTGGGTGATGGATACTAAACCTCAGTCCTCTGCAAGGGCAGCAACACTCTTAACCTCTGAGCTATCTCTCCAGTCCTAGGACACTTATTTTTAAAGTGATCCCCCTGTATAATGCATATTAAATATATTAATGTAAATAACTTTTCTAATTGTTTTTGTTGTTTATTCTATTTTTTTTTCTAAATCTTGGGATTTGTTTTGTTTTGTTTCAAGACAGGGTTTCTTTTTGTAGCTCTGACTGTCTTGGAACTCACTCTTGTAGACCAGGGTAGTCTCAAACTCAGAGATTCACCAGCTTCTGCCTCCTAAACGCTGGGATCAAAGGCTTCTGCCACCATCACCCGTCGCTTTTTTCTAAACTGTAAATCTGATTTTTCATGTTTTGGATTTTGTTGGAAAGGTAAGTCAGACCACAAAATAAGCAGATTAACATGGGACTCAGGCTTTACCATGGTGTTCAAACTAAGGTAACAGTGGAGACCGTGGGCCCCAGGCCAGGCCACCTGGGCCGCCCCTCATTTCTAACAAGCATTCTAGATGGCTGACTTTGAGTAATGCATTTAATGTCACCACTTCAACCACCTGTTAAGCCAGTTAACAACAGAACCTCTCCAGCTCACAGGATTACCAGGAGGTTTAAATATGGCAATGTGGCTCAGCAGGTTAGATGCTTCCCATGTGTGGCCGTTTGAAAGAAAATGGCCCCCAAAGGGAGTGGCACTATCAGGAGTTGTGGCCTTGTTGAAGGAAGTGTGTCACTGTGGGGGTGGGCTTTGAAGTCTCTTTTGCTCAAGCTTCCCTCAGTGGAACTGACAGTTGACTTCCTGTTGCCTGCAAGATGTAGCACTCTCAGCTCCAGCACCACATCGGCCTGCACGCCGCCATGCTCCACATCATGATGATAATGAACAATTTCTGAACTGTAAGCCATCATCCCAATTAAATGTTTTCCATATAAGAGTTGCCATTGTCATGCCGGGCGGTGGTGGCGCACGCCTTTAATCCCAGCACTCGGGAGGCAGAGGCAGGCGGATCTCTGTGAGTTCGAGGCCAGCCTGGTCTACAGAGCGAGATCCAGGAAAGGCGCAAAGCTACACAGAGAAACCCTGTCTCGAAAAACCAAAAAAAAAAAAAAAAAAAAAAAAGAGTTGCCATTGTCATGGTGTCTTTTCACAGCAATAAAAACATAAGACACCATGCATGAGGAACAGAGTTCAGAACTCTAGAACCCCAACCCCTAACCCTAACCCTGCAGAGGACAGAGAGAAGGGCATCCCCCAGCGTAAGCTAGACTAATCCAAACAGTGAGCTCTGGGTTCATTGGGAGACTCTATCTCAATATATAAGGTGGACAGCAATCAAGGAGATCCATCTCAGGCCTTCACATGTATGTTTAGTGTGCTTGTACATAGTGTGGACACACATACCCCCACAAACGAGCATGCACACCACACACAAACACACCAAATAAATAAATATATAGTCTGTGGTTTGAATATGGGTAGTGTCCCCCAAAGGACTATATATAAATACTTAGTCCCCAGGACATTGATATTAGGAGGTGCTATGGGTTATAAAAAGTTGGGGCATTATGGGAGGTCCCTGAAGAGTACTGTTTGACTCTGGCCAGTCCTTTCTCTGAGGTAACTACCTGTTTTAACACATGCTTCTGACATCACCATTACCTGCTCTCATCAGAGACCAGATGACCAGAGACCACAAAAGTGGCACCCAGTCTTGGAAAAGAACCTCACACTGTGAGCTAAATAAACCCTTTGTAAGTTAGTTGCCTCAGGCATTTCATTGCAATATTGTAAGACTGACAAATATAAACAGATTAATACATGTAAAATTATTGGAACAGTGTGCCTAGCCAATACTGAGTAAACCTTAGCTATCACTCAGAATGACCTACTATTATTGCTTTCCATTATAACTTTGTTGGTCACAACAGAAAGTAACGGGAGTATTATCTAGACTAGACAATATGTCTGGACTACTAAGACCAATGTCTATGCAATCTACGTTTTCAGAGCCAGGGAAACCTGCAGCTGAAGTTTCCTCTCATCAGCACCAGATGCAGGGGAGATACGACAGGCGCAATGGGTGGAAGCAGCTACATGGGCTGACAGCAAGAAAGGCTGCTCCACTTGGCAGAAGCTGGCTACTCAGTGGTCACATCGCAGATGATGGAATCAAGACTGGCAGAATGTGGATCCCGGGCCATCACTTTCAAAATGTGATGTTGGAAAAGTTACTCATCTTTTCTAAATTACCGACCCTCCGTTTCCAAACATGTAAATCAATGATAAACACTACCTATGGACAGAATTTCAGTGAGAATTTCAGATAATGTGAAGTGCTTAGCCAATCCCTGACCTACATAGTGTGCACTCAGTGGTGTTAGCTATTGCTGTTAGTCACAAATATCTCAAGCTTGCAGATTTGAATTTCCCTCTCCAGTGAGCCACTGAAAGCCTGATGCTCTGAAAAAAAAAATTTTCAAAATAGCAAGGGGACATGATATAAATTCATCCAAATGCAAACTCTTAAACATATGGCATAACTGTAACAGTCTAAAATATTCCATCTTTCACAGTGGAGCTGAACCCAGGGCCTAACCTATGCTAACCACATGCTCTTATCACTCCCAAGCCTCTGTAATAGGTTAAGAATAAAAGACAGCAAAAGGGGGCCAAGGAGCTAGCTCATTTGATAAAGTGCCTGACATACAAGCATGAGTTCAGACCTGAGTTCAGACCTCCAGCATTCATATAAAATGCTGAGCTCAACAATGTATGCCTAAAATCCCAGCGATGGAAATGTAGAGACAGGATAACCTTAGGGGCGTGCCGGACAGCCAGTCTAGCCGAATAGGTAAGCTCCAGGTTCAGAGAGAGACCCTGTCTCAAAAAATAAGGTGGTGATGCCATCTTCTAGCACGCGTGCGTGTGCGCGCGCGCGCACATACACACACCACAGAAGAAGCATTTCTTTGATAGACAACACTTTCCTTTATGACCGTCAAGGTAGCGCACAAGGTTCTGCATATCTAGGAACAGGTGTTTAATAGTCCTTGCAATGCAGAGTGAACATGCTTCTAAAGAGGAAGAAACACTTGCCCAACTTTCATCTCTCTGCACCATCCCGACCGTCCAAAGACAGCAGCTGTATGCGTGGCACAGGACTCTTATTACCTGGGTGCGGGCTGGCAGTGATGAGGCTCCACTCGTTGATGTCTGAGTTGTAGCTCTGCACCTTGTCATAGGTGCAGCTCCCTCTGTAGCCACAGTGGCCGCCAATGACATAGATGACTTCATGGAGGACACAGGCAGTAGCATTTCCCACACCTGGATGTCAAATGAAATCACATCTTAGATCGTTCATGCTTTTCTGAAATGAATACCAATCTGTTACTGTTTCTGTTGTATGGATGGTAAATGCAAAGCACTGTGCTAGGTGCTCAGGGGTAGAAGTGAAAAATGAAGGCTTCTCTTGCTCTTTTAGGAGTACAAATAATTAGAATACTTAAAGTAAGGGGGAAATACCAGAGAGAGAGAGAGATGCTAACATTATTGGTCAGATCAAAGAGACATTGCTTTTGACTGGAAAAATCACAGCAGGGGTGACATGACTTGCCCTGGTGGTCAGGACTCTGGCAAGCAGAGGAAGGCGGAGGAAGGCGAAGCCGCTCTATGCAGAGGAAAGCCCCACAGAGGCTTATTAGGCAACGTCAAGTAGGCTAGCACAATGGGAGTCAGCATAGGAGAATTAGGACGGAATGTAAGCTGAAGCTAGATGCCTGGCTTCGTTCAGCAGGACATTTCAGGTTTATAAACAGAGGCAGGAAGGAACTAAAAAGGAAGGAGAGGACTCAGAAAAGATGTAGGTACGACTCACATAAGGATTATCAAGGGCCAGCCAGACTTAGAAGGTGCTTTGTGTGTGACGGGAAGGGCAGAGGTGAGAGATGGGTCAAACAGATAGGCTTCCTCGACAAGACAAACCAGGCGGATTCTGAAGTCCTGAACTTGGAAAACTGGGAGACTCTGGTGCCACGGAAAAGTGAGGAGGCGGAAACAGGTTCAGCCGGGTAAGAAGGGAGGCTCTCTTTCGTTGAAAACATGCAGTTTGAAGTCTTTCCGCCAACTTTGACTAACACTGTTACGTACCTGGCGCAGTTGAATCTCCTTGCTGGTCTCTACTTCTAAGTAAAAGTGGGTTTACAAGCAAGGTTGTTGTGATAAAAAAGAAAGACCTGGGGGTCCCAAAGAAGCCAAAGGCTTATTTCTCCTCTGTACATCACATGCCTAAATGCCCTCCCCCAAAAGGAAATGAAACTGAAATTGGACTCTACTCAAATGATGTTTATCTTACTAGAAAAGGTGTTACTTCACTTCAGACTGCAAGTAAAATCAACTGAGAAAACCTAACATTATTCTTTCTACTGGAAAATGGGAAACTAAAATGTTGGTCTAAGCCCACCCATCAGAACAGTACAAATCAGGGCCGCACAAACTGGAGCCGAGCGCTACCCTTGCCCTTCCCTGGGCTAGCCAGCTAGAAACAAAGTTCTCAAATGAAAGTAATACACCTCTGCCCTTGCCTGTGGCTCATGCTCATAATCCCAGCATCTGGGAGGCTGAGGCTGGAAGATTGGGGGTTTGTGGACAGCCTGGGCTTCCACAGCAAGACACTGTCTCAAAAAATAAACAAAAGAGCAAATCTCTGTGATTTCAAAAGCCAACTGGCATCTGGGGAAGGATGACGGAGTACGGAGACCTCCCATCCCACCAAGGCTAAGGTAAAAGCATAGGGCTTTCTTTCCCGGTAGCTACACAGGGCTAGTTACCCCACCCCACCCTCACCCCCAGCAAACACTGTTTCAAATATAACTCTTCAAATTTTCAATAGAGCAACAAATTTCCATACTCAAAGATGTATTATCTATAAAATCTTTGAAGTTGTTATCACCGAGAAATAAAAAACAATAATGCCGGCAGGTTTACAACTGCTGCTAACGTACTTGAACCTGGCTGGTTTCTTCTGCAGGAGAGGAGTCAGAACATTCAGGATCAGCCTCTCAATCAGTAAGCCCTAGGTACAACCAGGCAAAGCCAAAACCTAGGCAGCAACACGCTGTTACCTTCTCCCACCCACCCACACAGGTAGCTGCTTGTGAAAAGCAGACCCAATACCGAGGCTTCCTGAGCGCCACACTCTGCTCCATGTGGTCTATAAGCACAGGGGTCTTTAGTTTTCTCAACACCCGCAGCTGGCTAATGCCGCCCTCCCTGTCAGACAGATGTCAAAACTGGGCAGAGGGGTTGTTGAATCACTCGCCCAAGTTCAGCAGAGAAAAGTCAGAGCTGGGACCCAGGCAGCTTAGCTACAGAAGCAGTGTATGATCACAAGACCATCTGCCTCTAAGCTTCCGGCTTATCATCCAAGGATCACATCAGGTCAATTTCTAGTCCAGGTCACATTCCCACACCCTCACTGTGTTAAAAAAGAAACAGAAAGGCCTGGGAAGAAACATTTGGGACAAAATGACACCAGTTTGTTAAGAATCTACCAGCTGGTTATTTTGTTTTGTTTTTAAGAACTTTTTATGCCCCCAGCCGGAGGGAAGAAGAGCAAGGCTAAATAATCTCACCAAATACAGTGTTTATCAGGCAGACACTGGGATTCAGTGTGCTTGGCTCTGTGGGCCACAGGAAGTAAGACAACTTCATCTCTGCCCTTCCTTTATTTGGGGAAAGCCTGCATCACAAAAGCACAGGCTGTGTGTCTCTAGTTCTCGGGAGAATGTACAGTGTTATATTCTGAAGTTTTAGTGAAAGACCTCATAGAGATGATCAGTATATTCTAAGAGGGAAAAGCTGGATATTAAAAAGTAGATTGATGCCAGGTTGGTGGTGCACACCTTTAATCCCAGCACTTGGGAGGCAGGGGCAGGTGGATCTCTGAATTTGAGGCCAGTTTGATGTATATAGCAAGTTCCAGGCCAGCCATGGCTACATAGTGAGACCCCGTTTCAAAAAACAAAATAAAATAAAACAACAAAAACAAAGCAGAATTGAAAAACATTTTAAGAGCGATATAGTGGGTAGCTGTTCCACCTATGACCTTGAAGTACCTGCCCCTGTGGCGTGGCCGCTGAGGACCCATAAGACCTGGGATGCATGTACAAAGCAGTCCCCTCTTCACCTCCTCGTGGTATTGGATGTTGAGATCTTAGACCAGGCAAATCAGCATGGGACATAGCTCAGCTTTCCCAGACCCTACGATAAATCTCCCACGGTAGTGAGTTAACCCCCAAATAAATTACTTTGTTCATTAAATAGACTCCATGGATTTCTCCCATTATCTGGCACACAACGTGGGGCCCGAACCCACAACCCTGAGATTAAGAGTCTCATGCTTTACCAACTGAGCCAGACGGGCTTTAAAAAACAAAACCATGAATTAACAAAACTAAGCTGGCTACAAATTAAGACTTGAAGTAAGATCTAGAAGGATGATGTAAGGAGGGAAAGTGAATTATACTATTTCCTTCACACAAATTACCTTTCTGCTCTAACCTGAACAACATCGTTTTTAAAAATAGTAAAACACTTTACTCCATTTAATTAAAAAAAACATTTTTTTTTTTTTTTTTTTTGGTTTTTTCGAGACAGGGTTTCTCTGTGTAGCTTTGCGCCTTTCCTGGAACTCACTTGGTAGCCTAGGCTGGCCTCGAACTCACAGAGATCCACCTGCCTCTGCCTCCCGAGTGCTGGGATTAAAGGCGTGTGCCACCATCGCCCAGCTAAAAAAAAAAAAAAAAAAATTTAAGATGGAGTCTTACATAGCTCAGACTGGCCTTGAACTCCCTATGTGGCCGAGAATGAACCAGAACTTCTGATTGCCTTGTCTCTGTTTCCTGAGTGATCAATCATGAGCCACAGGCCCAGTTTAAATGATGCTGAGGATGAAACCCAGGCTTAGTGTGTGGAAGGCATGCACTCTACTGACGAGTTCTTTTGTGCAGCTTTTAAGTCCAGACAAGCTGGAGACTGTTTTTACCCAGACAATGCTGGGCCAAATTACTTGTATAAGCTACTGTAGTTCCTCAAGAATATCTCAGTGTGATCCATACTTCCTAAAATTACTTCTCAAAGAGGGAAGATTGCAGCCTAACCTCAAGCATGTAGAAACACCGGGCAAGTAAAAGCTACACTTACCTTTGATCATGTTTGCGATAGGAAGCCACTTCTCTTTCAGTGGATCGTAGAACTCGGCCTCTTCCGCCGGAGCCCCCTTTCTGTAACCACCTAGGGCATAGACACAGCCTCCCAAGGTGACTGCACAGTGGTAATACCTGGCATTGAGCATTGGCAAGCCCTCTGTCCACTCATCACCCTCACTGTTATAGATCCATACTGTGTCAAGAGCATCTATGTTATCTGTCCTGTACCCTCCGGTGACATAAATGTTGGGCCCTAAGCATGTAACACCATAGCTCTCCCTGGTATAATCGGGTATTTCTGCTCCCTGAATCCAAACATTTGTCAAAGGATCCCATATGTGGACCTCTGATAGAGGATGCCAGTAATAGCCTCCAATGATATACATGGTGGCTGTGGACCTCTGGGAAATCTCTTTATGCATGGGATTCAAGGCATTGTATATTAGGGAGCGTATCTTATTTTCAGTTAGTAGACAGCTTCTTTGGAGGCCTAACGCTGTCTTTAAGTACACTGGGTCTACATCTATGTTGATATAGCTTAGTAGGTTGTACAGGCACTCAATTCGATTCTCCACATCATGTGCTGTCCACTTAATGACGGGCTCTATGACGGCTTCTTCCTTCCAGACATTGAGGTTCTTCCTGGACAAGATAAAGAGAAACTTCTCAAGGCTGATTTCCAGAAACTCTTCTTGTTGCCATACCTCCTTAAACCTTGAGCACAGAATTCTCCGAGACTCCTTCTCTAGTTCTGAACACACATGAAACTCTGCAAAGGAGTGCATCCCGATGCAGTTATCAATATCCAGGTGCCTGACCAAAAACTGCTCACAAGCCTTCTTTACCGAGAGAAACTGCAGCAGATCGGCTGCTTCCAGAAGGCTTTGTACATTTCTTTTAGTTATTTCAATTTGGGAAGTATATGCATAATTTACAAGGCCTTCCAAAATATCATGGTGGATGCCAAACAGTTTTATTTTACTTTTAAATTTTTCTTTCATATCAGCAGTGAACATGGCCTTAAAATAATTGCTGCAGGCAGCTAAAACGACTCGGTGGCAATGGAAAATTATGCCTGAAGGGCACTGAAGGGTAATATCAGTAAATAATCCATCCAAATAAAATGTTCTGAATGCATCCAGAAAATCCGCTGGATGCGATGAATCCTTGAAAAGATAAATGTAATCTTCTTGTCCTTTTAGAGCCATGGCTGCAATAGATATAAAAAAAAGAAAAAAAGAAAAAGAAAAACGTTTTCAGTTTTGTGTAGTACCTCCAATAATTAATGTTCAATATCCCAATCGTCAGACATTTATGGCATCGGGCATATTCCAAAACTAGACTGAATTCAGCCTCCCAAACAGCATATGCAAAATGTGCTGAACTATTTATACGATGATCTATTTAAATTCAAGATAGCTTGGAGCTCTGTATGAGGCCCCTGAATTTTTCAGTTGTCCATTTGCTAAGAGATCCTGGCTTACTACCCCCAGTCACCTAATTATCTGCGATCTGTCCCAGTCCTGAGAGTTCCTGAGAGTTCACACGCAGGCCAAGTGTCCGAGGGGGTCACCCCGCCGCAGCTCGGCCCCAATTCAGCGTTTTGTTTTGTTTTGTTTTTTCTCTCGGTTTCAAATCCCACCAAGAAGCCACCAAGATGGAGAGACTCTCGGAACAGGGATCCCTGCGCCCTGCCGCTTGCTGACAGCAGAAGAGGGGCCCCGGCCCGAGCTAGGCTCTCCAGCCCGCGCTAGCGCCTGGGCCCGGCCCGCGTTCCCGCCGGGAGAGCGCCCCGCCCCGGGGCCCGGCGCGAAGGTTCGACTCCGGGGCGTCGCGCGCCACCGTTGGCCGGTGCCCGCGGCCTCTGCCAGGCCGGGAGCGCAGGTGTGGACGGCCTCCCGGGGCCCACCGCGCCCGCCCTCCCACCCGGCTCGCACCGCACGGCCATTGTCTGCGCTCCGGGGCGCGCGGGCTGGGGGGCGGCGCGGCCTCGTCCCCCGCGCGGCCCGCTCGCCCCTCCGGCCGGCCTCGGGCTGCTGGGCTCCGACCTACCTCGCTGGCGGCGCGGGGCGCGGACCCGGGCTAGCGGCCGGCGGGGGTGGGGGCGCCTCCCGACCCTCTGACCATCTTGGGAAGCGCGCGGCGGGGCGCGGCGGAGGCCGCCTGCTGGTGCAGCTCCAGCCCACAAGCCGCCCCCGCTTCGGGGGCCCGCGGCTCCCCGCCTCCGCCCGCAGCCCCCCGCGGCCCCCGCGCCGCAGCGCCGGCTCCCGCGGCAGGTGGGCCGCGTCCACGGGTCAGCCCAGCTCGGCTGGCGCGCTCACGCCCATCGCACCGCCTGCTCCTGGATCAACTCCGAGTCCCCAGTTAATGCCGGAGGGGAGTGTGCACCGGTACCTTCTCTCTCTCTCTCTCTGGAGACCTCCTGCCAGCCCAGGCCCGAGGGGTGCGGGTAGAGAGAGAGAGTGCCCAAAGAAGGCAGCGAAACTAAGGGCTGGGATTAGGGCTGCCTTCAAATGCCACAAGTAGCCGCTTTCCCACAAACTCCATGCTGCCTCCAGCAGAGCGCGCAGGAAGGAGCCTCGGGGCTGCTTAGCACAGCAGGAGTTAACCTGGAAGCTTCCAGGAAAAGTGGGGAGAGCCTGGATCAAGGCTGAGACCAGGCACCAAGATTCAAGTCATTGTGTTAGAACACAAGCAGCTGCAAGGGGCAACATCCAGGCTTCTGGTGATGTCCAATTGTGCCATACCAGAAAGTCCACTTTCTTATTGCAACCAAGGCTAAGTATCACATGGTTTTATGAGCAAGATTTTGAATAACTTAGGAGCACCTCATAAAGCTGGGGACTGGTAATCAGGTCTGACGGCTGTCACGGAGCTTTCTGGAAGGTCTGAGAGAACTGAGAGAATAAGAGGACGAAGGTGGTTCTTCGAGTACTGTCAGAATGAAAGAGTATACAGACACATACTGGCCATACCTTACATGATGGGAGAACTCTGAAACACGTAGGAAGCGCAGAAAACCGAACCACAACCTCTGCTGAAATTGCACCAGAACAATCGGAAGCCAACTTCTGTTTCTACCCCCACTGCCACTCCTGGATCAACCCGGGAAATATAAATATGTCAAAACGGATCACACACGTTTGTAGCCCACCCCCGGCTTTCCCAGCCAACAGCCTCCAATCAGATTTCTCGGGTGGCAGAGGTGGAGGCTGCCACTGCCCCGCCTCCTTGCTTCTTCCTCTTCTTTTTCTTCTATTTTTATACACCCTTCTCATGTCCCTGCCTGCTTTGAGCCTCTGGGAAGGACAAGTGATGATGACTGGCCCTCTTGCCAAGCAAGCGCTGAACAAACACATGCTTGTTCTCCTTTGAGTGGTTTTAGTTTGATCCCACATCCTAGTGCTGGTGCCGGGGGCTGATTATGTAGAACCTCACAACCTCTACCCCAGAGTTTTGAAATCTTCATTCTGTTCAAGAGCACCACGTGATTTTTAGAAAAAAAAATGAAAGGTTTAGCATCCCAGAGTCTGGTCAACGATTTAATACCACAACAAGAAAGCAAATGAGACTTGGTTGGGGGCCTAAAGTTCACTCTGTCGCTTGGCTAACTAACATACAGCCTCCAGCAAGCTACTACTCCACAAACACGTACACTCACAAGCGAGCAAGCAAGCAAGCAAGCGCATACATACACACACAGACACACACACAGACACAGACACACACACGGGTGGGGATTTTTTTTTTTTTTAAACAGGGTTTCTCTGTGTAACAGCCATGGCTGCCCTGGAACTGCTCTGGAGACCAGGTTAGCCTCGAACTCTGCCTCTGTCTCCCGAGTGCTGGGACTAAAGGCATGTGCCACCACCGCCTGGCTAAGAAATAGTTTAAAAAAATCTTATTTGTGTGTGTGTGTGTGTGTGTGTGTGTGTGTGTGTGTGTGTGCCTGTATGTACATCACATGTGTGCAGAACCTACAGAGACCAGAAGAGAGACAGCGTTGGATGCCCTAGAACCAGAGGTACAATGTGAGTTACTGTGAGGTGCCTTGAGAATTCTGGAAACCAAACCCTGGCCCTCTGCAACTGCAACAAGTGCTCTAAACCCATGAACCATCTCTCCAATACCCCACAGAAATAAACTGTAAGAAAATATATATTATAGGTTCTATACCTAACTTATAGAATCATAACAGCATAGGATAGATAATTCTTGAGTAGAGAGGTTTACTATACTGTTATTTGTGTGAAATTTTTGCAGGTTGTTATAGGAACCAGTAAAAACTTTTGCTTCCAAGCTATCGGTGCTGCCATACTTCTAATCCGAGCAGAGTGGGCTAAGGCAAGAGGACCTTGAGTGTGAGGCCACCCTACAGAAAATAACAAGACCCTGTCTCCAAACAAAACAAGACTTTTGCTTCTAGTGTCTAATGTTCCCTAGTTCTGAATTATTGCTTAAAAATGTGTTGCCTGAGGCTAGGGATAGAGCCCAATTGCTAAGGTGCTTGCTGCACAAACATGAACACTTGAATTCAACTTCCTTAACCCACGGAAAAATCTAGGCAGGGAGACATGTACTTGTAATCCCCGCACTCAGAATGCAGAGACAAATGGACTCCTAGGGCTCACTGAGAAGCCAGGCAAACCTAATCCTTGAGCTGCAGGCCCCAGTGAGAGACAAAAAAAAAACAAGATAGATAATTCCTAACACCACCAGAGGTTGACCTCTGGCATCTATGTGCAAGCACATCACATGTTAATCAGGCTCACCTTGCCAAGAGAAGCACAGCCCCTGAGGCGTATCACAAGAGCAGGTACTCTTCACCGGGTGCTTTATCGAAGAGACTACAGGTTCGTTTTCCAGCAGGGAAAAACCACACCAAACAAAAACCAAAGAGACCGCTGCAAAGTTGAGTAGACCTGATACATTCCAGACATATGAGTAGCATTCATAAAGTAAATAATGACAGAAAACAAGCCATCCAGGATTCCAAGCCTTAATGAAATATAGGCCCAACCGGAGATGAGACTAAATGATTCGTAGCAGATATAGAACTTGACTTAGAGTTGACAATGAGTCCACATTATACATCACCTTTCGAAGAGCTCTTGGCTTCTAAACATAATTATTTTTGTCTCATTAATACATTACTAAGTATAACCCTCCCATTAAATGCTAGATATACTAACTGTGGTATCCTTATCAGCATGAGTAGGTGGTAGGTAAAAAAAGAAATTGTTATATACTTCATTTACATACTGGATTGAACAGGTTGTTACTGATAAAAATAGTAAGTATAATTTTATAAGGCTGATGCATGCAGATATATAAATTTACACCCGTTCCAGCTCAAGTTACTCAAGAAATGTTCAAAGTGCACACTGCAAACAGAAGTTGTACAATCCTTGGAGCAGACATGTCTCAGTAAGTTCTCTGGTATCCTTCATATAAAATGAAAAAGTGAGCCAAGCAGTAGTGGCATAGGCCTTTGATCCCAGCACTTGAGAGGCAGAGGCAGGTGGGTCTCTGGGCTGGAGGCTGCCTGGTCTACAGAGTGAGTTCCAGGACAGCCAGGACTACACAGAGAAACCCTGTCCTGAAAAATGAAAACGAATCAAAGAGTGAACATTACAGGGTTGAGAAGATGGTGGAGTAAGGTGCTTGTGGCACAAGCATTGTGGCCTGAGTTCAGATTCTCAGTATAAAGAGCCAGGCACAGCCAAGCATGGTGGCACACTCCTTAAATCCAGCAGTTGGCTGGGGCGGTGGGGGCAGGGGAATCTCAGTGAGTTCGAGGCCACCTGATCTTCATAGCAAGTTCAAGGACAGCAGGGTTATGTAGAGAGACCCCATCTCACAAAAAACAAAAAACCAACCAACCAAAAACAAACAAACAAAAAAACATAATAATGGGCACAATACCAGCTAGGCGGCTCTCTGTGAGTTCAAAGCCAGCCTGGTCTACAGAGTGAGTTCCAGGACAGCCGGGGAACCTGGCTCACAAAGAAACCCTGTCTCAAAAAGCAAAAACAAACAAACAAACAAAGGATGGAGAACAACGACAGAAAACACCTTACACCAACCTTAGTCTCCACACGTAGGGCGGGCAGCCGCAAACACGCTTACACATATGCAACCACCCCCCAGACAAAGACATTCTAATGACAAATACTGCTACAATCGGAAGGTGTGCTATTTAGTCTTTAGTTGTCAACTCTCCGAAGCCTAGACTCACTTGGGAAGAGAGGTTTTTTGTTTTTGTTTTGTTTGCTTTTTTGAGTGTTTGAGATAGGGTCTCACCAGACCAGGCTGGCCTTGAACTCACAGAAATCCGCCTGCCTCTGCCTCCTAAGTGCTGGGATTAAATGTGTACTCCACTATGCCTGCCTCCATATAAGTAATTTTATTTCGATTACTAATATGATGAGGCATATATGTACATCAGTCAAATTTAAAATTCTCTGAAGGGGGCTGGAAAGATGACTCAGCAGTTAAGCGCACAGGCTGCTCTTCCAGAGGACCTGGGTTCAGTTCCCAGCACCCACATGGTGGTTCACAATCATCCATAACTCCATTTCCAGGGAATATGATGCCCATTTCTGAACTCTCTGGGTACCAGGGTACACATGGTACACTTACATACATGCAGATGAAAACACTCATACACAAAGAAACTAAAATAAGTAAATCTCTTTTTAAAAAATCATATGGAGGGCATTCATCTTTGTAAGACATCTGACACTCAGACTTTGGTATTGTTTGGTAGGTACCCTGGAAGTATTTAGTAAATGACACCCAAAACTGTGCCGTAGGATAGTATCTGGATTTAAACATGCAAGGAACTGTCAATAGTTTTCTCTGTGAATATACTTTTGTATTGAATTTGCTTGTAATCCCAACACTGGGAGAATCTTGAGTTCCAGGTCAACCTGGACTACAAAGTAAGATCTTGTCTCAAAATTTTAAAAATGCATGGGGTTGGGGAGACAGCTCAGTAGGGTAAGAGTGCTTGCTCTGCAAGCATGAGTGCCTGAGTTCAAATCCCCAGCACCCATGTAAAAGCCAGACAAGGTTGCAGGCTCCTAAAATGCCAGCAATGAGTTGGGAAGGTGGGTAGATCCCAATAGCCCACTGGCCAACAAGTCTAGCTCAAACGGCAAGCTTCCAGTTCATTGAGAGTCTGTCTCAGGGCAACAAGGCAGATGTGGTGGAGCAGAACACCCATCCCCTGTTCTGACTTCTGCATGGGCTCATGTGTGCCCCACATATTCATGTGCATGCATAACACACACACACACACACACACACACACACACACACACACACACACACACACACACCCCACACACAAATGTATGTTCATATTGAATTGAGGATAAATGTTGTTTGACACTGGTTCAAAAGAATGTTGTGACTTTAGTATTGTAACAAAATCCAGCATATGGGCCATCAAGATGCCTCCGCCATCAGAGGCCCTTGCCACTAACCCTGGTGACCTGTTAAAGTTACAGAATCCACAGTGTGCAGAGAGCCAACCAACTCCCACAAGCCGTCCTCTGACCCCACATGCACACTGTGACACAAACACCCATAATAACTGTACATTAAAAAAAAATGCCAGACTATGATTGTATAGTATTAGAAAAAGGTGAAGGAAAGCCAGGTGGTGGTGGCCCATGCCTTCAATCTCAGCACTCCGGAGGCAGAGGCAGTTGAATCTCTGTGAGTTCGAGGCCAGGCTGGAATACAGGGCTAGTTCCAAGACAGCCAGGGCTACACAGAGAAACCCTGTCTATAAAAAGAGAGAGAAGGAAAAGAAAAGAAAAAGGTGAACAAGCAAGATTTTCTTTTTGTGTTGATTATAAAATCCTATGTAGCAACCAGTATTCAGTTTTGTAAATATTTTTTGATAGTTGTTTACATATACAACTAAAAATCTATCACTTAAATGTAAAAGAGAAACTAACATTTTTTTCTAAGTAACATTTTCCATAAACAATGAGAGTCTCCAAGAATTTTTGTTAGGAAACACCCATGATATTTTGTTTCCATATGAACCATCATCACACAGACATCACTGTGCATAACATAAACAAGAATAGATTTAGCTCTTGGCTCACAGTAAGTTATCCCATAACCCCTCACAGAACACATCTAAAAACGCCTATGGTGGAGCCAGCCAGCACAGCCGAGAGGGAACGCAGAATGAGTATGGGTAGGAGAGTTTGCTCAGTTCACCACTGTGCAACTCTATGTCCTCTCATCTTCTTGGCTACATGAAGGACTCATTCTCCCATGTTCTGAAAGACAGTCCATCTCATGCTGAGTAGGGAAGTTGCTCCCCGCCTACCCACATACTATTAGCAGAATGCCATACCCATCCAGGGTCTCCCTGCAGGTAGCTTCACAGGTGTCCCTTGAAACAGTGTATGAGGTTAAAGGGAACTCTCTAACTATCCCCTAGAGCTAGTTTCAACAAGGAGATAAAAATTTACATACTGGAAAAATAATGAATATGTGGGTGGGACAGAAATAGTATTGGAAAAGTACACTAGAGGTATAATTATAGCTTGCAGTACAAATGGCCTTAAAAGGCATATTTTTTAAAAATTGAGTGAAGGGGCTGGAGAGATGGCTCAGTAGTTAAGGGCATTGGTTTCTCTTCCAGAGCATCCAGGTTGGATTCCCAACTTCCAAATGGTGGTTGACAACTGCCTGTAACTCCAATTCCAATGTATCGGACGCCTCACCTGGCCTCTCAGGGCACTAGACATCCAAAGAGACATCACAAATATGCATTAAAAATTAAATTAAATAAAAAACAAAACCTGGGTATAGGGATGCATGCCTGTAATCCTAGCACTCAGGAGGCAGAGGCAGGTGTGTCAGAAGTTCAAGACCATTTTCAGCTACATAGTAAGTTGGAGGTCAACCTGGGCTACATGAAACCCTGACTTTAAAAAGCATATTTGAGATACTAGCTAGGTGGCACAAAACACACACATATAATATGGGAAGAAAAATTAATACATATCTGTCTTGGCCAGGTGATGGTAGCACATGCCTTTAATCCCAGCCCTTGGGAGGCAGAGACAGGCAGATCTCTGTGAGTTTGAGGCCAGCCTGGTCTACAGATCAAGTTCCAAGACAGCCAGGGCTACACAGAGAAACCCTGTCTTGAAAAACAAACAAATAAAAATACCTCTGTCATAAGAAGTAGGTAACTGAATTATGTCTCAGTATATTTATTTTTAGATTTTTACTATATGTATATAGGTTTGTCTGTGTGTGTTCAGCTTCTCTTGGAAACTGAAAGAAGGATTTGGGTCTCTGGGAGCTGAGGCTATAGGCAGCTGAGACACCCAATGTGGTATCTCAAACTTAGGTTATATTCAAGAGCATCAAGCCTTCTCTCTAACCCCCCAAATACTAAATACTCACATGAGCACTGCCATAGCATGGTACAGCTATAGACACTGTGACAAGGAGTTTGTTGTTGTTGTTGTTTGTTTTTTGAGACAGGGTCTCTCTATGAAGCCTTCGCTGTTCTGGATCTCACTCTGTAGACCAGGCTGGCCTCGAACTCACAGAGACCGACCTGTCTCTGCCTCCAAGTGCTGGGATTAAAGGCGTGCACCACCACACTTGGCTGATAAGGGAATTTTTAGGCAAGGAAAATGTTCTTGATCTGTGGTTTTAGGTCAAGCCAGTAGGTAGTACAGACTTTTATTTAGTGTGTTAACTGTTGTATCTTGACTCGATCTACAGAATAGTGGGGTAGATGAAGGTGGGAGTGTAGATGAGTAGTAGATTCTTGTCTATACTGTGCCAGGTCCTGGGTTTATTCCCAGTACAATCAATTGGTCATTGAAGACATGGATTTTAAACTGTTTTTTACTTTGCCTGGGAGGTACAGTTGCCACTGATCTAGTGTAGAAGTTTAAAACTGCTAAAATCCTGCAATGTTGCAGGAGATGTCTACACCCCCTCCAAAAGAGAACAATATTAAAAAAGCCAAAATTAGATTGTGTCAGTAAGGGTTCTCCAGCATCACAGAATTTTTTGAATGAATCTCTCTCTTTCTCTATGTGTCTCTCTCTGTCTCTGTCTCTCCTCTCTCTCTCTCTCTCTCTCTCTCTCTCTCTCCATATATATATATATATATATATATATATGGATAGATAGATATAGATATAAATCTACATCTCTCTTACCGTATACATATATACATATATATATATTGTAATAATACATATATGAGAATTTATTGGCACAACTTACAGGCTGCAGTCCAACAATGACTAGCTGTTAATGGAAAGTCAAGAGTCTTTCTTCCTGCCTCAAGATCTGGATTGTAGTTCATTCCAGATATAGTCATACTGACAACCAAGAATAGCCATCACATAGATCCTTAAAAATGAGTCCAACCTGGTTGTAGTTGGAATTTTCATTTGGCTTCCAACCAGCTCCCAAATAAAGACACTGAGACTTATTAATTAGGAATCCTTGGCCTTAGCTTAGGCTTCCCCCACTAGCTCTTTTAATTTAATTTAACATGTTTCTATTCATCTACGTTTTGCTTCAGGGCTTTTACCCTTCTTTCATTCTGTATGTCCTACTTTCTTGCTTCCTCTGTGTCTGGCTGGCTGGCCCCTGGTGTTTTCCTGGTATCTCTTTTTCTATCTTCCCTGAGCCTAAATTCCTCCTCCTACTTACTCTCCTTGCCCGGAAGTCCTGCCTATACCTCCTCCCTCACTATTGGTCATTCAGTCTTTTATTAGACCAATCAGGTGCCTTAGGCAGGCAAGGTGAAACAGCAACACATCTTTACATAGTTAAACAAATATTCCTCAACACTTGGCCCCTCTAAGTAAGCAGCCACACATGAAGATCTTCAAGCTTATATGTGATAAGGGAAACATTTCAAACTGTCCTCAGTTTAACGGAAATTGCCAGGAAGGGAACGGAAGATAGAGTGGTTAACTAGTAGCAGGATAGAGGCTCATAAGAACAAAAGACCATTTGCATTGATCCAGGGCCTTGAGCCTGCTAGATTCATGTTCCACCACTGACTTACACCCCCAGGCTCCCTTCAGTACATTTCAGAACCTTCACTCAAATCCCGCAGCAGCTCCTATGAATGCATCACATCCTGAATGCAGTGCCTAAGCAATCCAGAGGCAAGGGTGCTTCTCCTCATTGAGTGCCCTCCCTCCTATCTCTAGGCTTTTCTACCTTGGTGTAGCCCTGCCTGTCTTCTTTATAACCAACATAGCTCTGTGTAAATAACGAGGGGCTTCTGTCCCAGAACTTCATGATAGTTTTCTCCAAACTGATACCTTACTCCACTGTAGGGCACTATGGGGATTTATCCTATAGTCAACTCTTCCTTTTGGTTCTCAACCTATGGATCATGACCCGTTTGGGAGAATCAAACAACCCTTTCACAGGGGTCACCTGAGGCATCAGAAAACACAGATATTTACATTACAATTCGTAACAGTAGCAAAATGACAGTTGTAAAGTAGCAACAAAAATAATTGCATGGTTATAGGGTCACCACAACATAAGAAACTATATTCAAGGGTTGAGGCATTAGGAAGGTTGAGAACCACTGGTCTAACATCTTTAAAGACACAAAACTTTGTAGACATCACTCAATCTCATGAGTTTTGGTTTAATACTCAGAATAATCTATGTCACTTTCTTTTATTTTTTTACTTATTTTTATTTAAAATTAAATTTTTTAATTTTATTTTTTGTGGGTGTTCTACCTGCAAGGTATGCAGTGCCATGGAAGACCAGAAGAGGGCATCAGATCCCCTGGGGCTTGAGTTAGTTACTTTTTAAGCTCTTGATCACCAAAAAGTAATTACCAAACTGAATGCAAGTTTTGTTACTATGAATATTTTGAACCTGAACAATCCATTCAAATGATTTAACAGTTTTAAATACATATGTATTAAACATTCTTGCAACTCGGTTTCATAAAACATGTTGGATATAAGTCGAATGGTGGTGGCCCAGGCCCAGCACTCAGGAGACAAAGGCAGGCAGATCTCTGTGAGTTCGAGGCCAGCCTAGCCTACAGATCAAGTTCCAGGACAGCCAGGGATATTATACCCTGTTAATCCCTGTCGCAAAAAAATAAAAACAAAATAAAACATATTGGTTATAAAGGGAGAAATAATTCTAGATACAATAAAATTGCCTTCAATATACCTTTCATCAATAGATCCCATCTACACACACAAAATTAACAAGGAAAATTTAGAGTGAAGTATAGCCAAAGATCAAACAGACTTAGCACAGATCTCTAGGGTATTTCCTCCATGTTCTACAGAATAACATTCCTCTCATCGGCCCATGGGATTTTCCCTAGAGCAGATCACATGTTTTGCCATAAAGTAAGTGTGGTGGTTTGATTTTGTTGGAGGAAGTTGTGGGATATTTTGATCACACTCTGACAGTCCTGAGACTGACAAAGTTTAATTTGAATCAGAGGGTGGAGCTAGCTACTAGCTGACCAAAATCAACCATAGAGATTTTGGAGGACCAAGGACATGTAGAAAGACACAGGAAGTAGTAGGGAGGAGTTTAGAAAGATTCTCAGTCCTTTTTGGATTGAGGAAGGAGAGAGAGACGAGGCCACTGGCTGCTTCTCCACAGTTTCTCTGATCATTCAGGTTCTTACCCCAATATCTGACTCCTGAGTTTTTATTGATAAAGAATAATTAGATAAATGCTTCATCTGGTGCCCAACGTGGTGCACAAGATCATGAGGTAGACACTTGCCACTGGCTTTGCAGTCACTAGAGTTGCTGCCTTGGCTGGTTTTCCCTTTTTCCCTCCAGGCCCTCTGCAGGATCTGGGGGTATCCTGTTGTAGCCTCTCTACAGCAGCATCCAGCTGCCACACTGTTCCAGCCCCAAATGCCACAGGCAACTGGGCCGTAAACGACACTGGAGTTAGCCACCCACCACTGGCTGGCTCTATCATTCAGTAAGTCCCATGCCCTTGCTTCCCTCCATGTAGGCTTCTTCCACACATCCCCCTGTGTCTGCTTTTCAGGCAGCTCATTCTCTCTCCTTGTGGGATGTGGTCCTCCCCTGGACCCCCTCCTCAGGCCCCTGCCACACCAAATCAGCCACCTTGACACCCACTGGGTCATTTACTGCTGCTGTCATTGCCACACACCCTCAGCCCCAGCTGCACACAAGCAGCTGAAACTGCCCTCGTCCAGGTCACTCACCAGCCATGTTCTCTGCCCAGCAGTGTGGTACAGTGACAAGCAATCACACACTTCGCTGCCACCATCATCAAATCTGTAGAGACACCTGAGAATTCTTAAAGGGGGAATTAGTTTTTTTTTTAAAAAAAAAAAAAGGTTTTCCCCACGTTAAGAATGGGGAACAATATTATGATACAGGGAGTTAGGTCTGTATGGTTCCATAATGGATGGTTTGAAAATGGAAAAATTAAATGAATGGATAATCAACTTATCTGGGGCTGATATTATGTTGATTATAATTATTATCAGTTTGGTAATTCATGTTTTATCCTTTGGTTTGATATTGGTACCAAATACAAAAAATTGACTGATAAGACACAATCCTTGGAAAGACCTACTAATGAAACCAAGAAAAATATTCACACAGAGACAGAGGAGTTTAGAGCAGAACCTATTGTAACATTGCATTATGAAACTAAAAGGGAGTGCCCAAGATTATCAGAAAAACAACCTTAATTTACCAGTTACCATTCATGAACAACCACCAGATGATAGGCATCCCCAAGACTATAAGAATTTAACTGAGATCCTGTAGAAATGTTAGATTTGAAGAGATTTAAGGAAGTAGTAGTTTCGTATGATAGGCATTCACCTTTTGTGAAACAGATGTTAAATTCATGGGCCAATTGGAACAGAATTATTCCACAAGACTAGAAAGATTTACTTACAGCAATATTGGAAGCTGGTCCTCAGTTACAATGGAAAACATGGTGGAGAGAGGAAGCTAGGGCCATAGAACACTGAAATAGGGCTAGAAGTATTGAAAATTTCCAAGACTAGCTACTTGGTGAAGGCCAGTATGCTGATTTGCAAAGACAGATTGTGTTTGATGATCACACCTTGGACCCAGCAGCTTTGAATGCTTGGGACTGGGTTGAAGAATCAGGAAAGATAGCTGAGTCATTTACTAAAATTATATAATGTCCAAAAGAAGCCTCAGCTGTAAATAGAATGATATCAGATCCAGAAGTTAGACAAATATTCATTGAATATTTGGCTTTTGAAAATGTTAATTCAGAATGCAAAAGGGTTATTAGGCCTTTAAAAGCAAGATCAGCATCCATAGATGAATGGATTAGAAATATAGCTGATATGGATCTCAAACTTATGATACTTGGATAGGAGAAGTGATTTCTAAAAATCTTAAGAAAAATCAAAAGGTTAGATGTTTTAATTGTGATACACAAGGTCATCTGAAAAGGGACTGTAGACAAGACATTTCTGAAACAATGTTTTTTCTAGAAATCACCCAAAGCGAAAGCCCCAGCCTTCTGGAGTATACAGAAGGTGTGGCAAAGGCCAGCATTGGACTAATGAATTCAGATAAACATGGAACAGGCAAGGGAACCCTTAGCCACTGAAAAACCACCTTAGGGGGGGTCTCTTGCAGGCTTCCATGTCAAATTTGGTTCAATCATTCCCTGTCATCTTTGGGGAAACTCCTCCACAGAGCAATTATAAGACTTAATGCCTGTTGTTAAAAACCATACTGCTCTGGATGGCAGAACAGCTTCAGTAGATAAAACAAAATTTTCACGAGAAACCATAAAACAAGTATTTTGGCAAACTCCTATATATGATCAAAGACCAAAGCTAAAAATACAAATAAATGGTATTGTGATCGAAGGTTTACTAGGTGTGGATGTAACACTAATTTCACCAAAATCTTGGCATCCAGGTTGGCTTCTTCAGGAGAAAAATATTCAACTTATATAGACTGGAACTTTATCTCAGGTAAAACAAAGTGCAAGATGATTTTATAGGGCCAGAAGGACAGGAAAAATAAAACCATATGTGGCTAACACAGCAATGAATCTATGGTGATGTGATTTGTTACAACAATGGAAAACACAGATTAACATTCCCCCAATCTCAGAAACAAACCACAAACTAAAGTATGCTTTTGATAAAAATATTAAAAGGCATTATCAAGAACAGTCACCAACTGTTCAGGTTGTACATAAGTAGGGCATAACAGCTGTTGGTCTTTCAAGGTACCAACAAGCCTACCTTTAAAATGGTTAACTGGCAAACCTGTGTGGGTGAACAATGGCCTTGAACATCAGAAAAATTACAGGCACTAGAACAGCTGGTACAGGAGCAGCTAAGTGCTTAACATATTTGTCTTAGTTAGGATTTACTATTGTTGTGAGGAGACACCATGACCACAGCAACTCCTATAAAGAAAACATTTAGCTGGGCGGTAGTGGCGCATGCCTTTAATCCCAGCACTTGGGAGGCAGAGCCAGGTGGATCTCTGTGAGTCTGAGGCCAGCCTGGTCTCCAAAGCGAGTTCCAGGAAAGGCGCAAAGCTACACAGAGAAACCCTGTCTCAAAAAAAAAACAAACATTTAATTGAGGGTACTTGCTTATAGCTCAGTCCATCATGCTGCAGAGCATAGAGGCATGTAAGCAGATATGGTGCTGGAACTGAGAGTCCCACATCTTGACTCAGAGGTAACAGGAAGTCCTCTAACTGTCATACCCGTTGAAGCCTGAGGAAAAAACCCTCAAAGCTCACCCCCACATTGACATACTTCCAACAGAAGGTGTGACCCAGATTAAAGCTGTGTCCTCCAGCCTAAAGGTCTGGATTAAAGACCTGTGACATCCAGCCTCCTCCAACAAGACCATACTTCCTCCAACAAAGCCATACCTCCTAATAGTGTCACCCCCTATGAGTTTATGGGGACCAAATACATTCAAACTACCACAATATTGAAGAACCGAGGGCTGGAGGACTGGAGAGATGGCTCAGTGGTTAAGAGCACTGTGCTGCTCTTCCAGAGGTCCTGAGTTCAGTTCCCAGCAACCACATGGTGGCTCACCGACATCTGTAATGAGATCTGGTGCCCTCTTCTGGCCTGCAGGCATACATGCAGGCAGAACACTGTATACAAAATAAATTAAAAAAAAAAAAAAAAAAAAAAAGAATCGACCAGTCCTTGGAATTTTTCTGTTTGTCATTAAAAAGAAATCTGGAAAATGGAGACTATTAACAGATCTAAGAGCTATTAATAAGATGATCCAGCCAATGGTCTCTTTACAGCCTGGAATTCCCTTGCATTCTTTATTACTTAAAGGATGGTCTATTATAATGAAAAGACTACTCTTTTATTATACTTTTACAATAACATGATAGAGAGAAATTTACCTTCACAATGCCTACTTATAATAATTCCAGCCTGTTAAAAGATAGTAGTGAAACATTCTTTCTCAAGGGATGTTAAACAGCTCTACTTTGTGTCAATATTTTGTACAACAACTATTGGAAATAATTCAAAAACAGTTTCCTTAATCTATAATTTACCATTATATGGATGATCTCTTGTGAGCTAATTCAGACTTAGATACCTTAGAAAAAATGTTTGAAGAGGTAAAGAAAATGTTGCCTTGTTGGGATTACAATTTTTTCCTGAAAAAATACAAAGAGGAGATTCTATTAATTACCTAGAATATAAGATAGGTTTACAAAAAATTCAACCACAGAAAGTACAAATCAAGAGAGATCAATTTTGAACTAATGATTTTCAAAAATTCCAGGAGATATAACTGTCTAGGATCCACAAGTTTAACTACTCAAGAACTAAATAATTTATTTCAAACCTTACAAGATAGTGAGAACTTAAATAGTCCAAGAAAATTATCAGCTGGGGCTAAAAGATAATTGGCTTTGGTAGAAGAGAAATTACAGGATGTACATGTATATCACTTGGATCCAGAGCTTGATTGTATTCTGGTTATTTTACCTTCTACACATTCTCCTACAGGAATTCTTATGCAGAAAGAAGATAATATCTTAGAATGGATATTTTTTTTTACCACTCAAACAGTAAAAAATTAAAGACCTATGTAGAAAAGCTTTCTGAATTGATTCTGAAAGGGAAATTGAGACTTTGTCAATTATCAGAAATAGACCCAATAGAAATTGTGGTAACTTGTACTAATGCTAAAATTGCCAAATTATGGGCAGAAAATGAACATTGGCAAAGAGCTTGCAGCAATTTCTTGGGAGAGATTAGCAACAAATATCCTCAAAGCAAAAGACTTCAATTTATAAAAAGAGCTAATTGGGCGCCGGGCGGTGGTGGCGCACGCCTTTAATCCCAGCACTCGGGAGGCAGAGCCAGGCGGATCTCTGTGAGTTCGAGGCCAGCCTGGGCTACCAAGTGAGTTCCAGGAAAAGGCGCAAAGCTACACAGAGAAACCCTGTCTCGAAAAACCAAAAAAAAAAAAAAAAAAAAAAAAAAAAGAGCTAATTGGATCCTCCCTCACATGGTATGAGAAACACCAATTTCTGGAGCCCTCCATTCTATACTGATACAAATAAATCAGGAAACGCAGGTTCTAAGTCAGGAAATTTAAGTAAAGTGGCTCAAAGCCTTTATGAGTCAGTTTAAAAGTCAGAATTATATGCTATTCTCATGGTATTATATTTTCCAGAACCTCTTAATATAGTTACTGACTCTCAATATGCAGAAAAAGTTGTTTTACATACTGATACCACTGAAATTATTCCAGATGATTCAGATTTAACTTTGTTATTTATTCAGGTACAGTAAGTAATTAGAAATAGAAATTATCCCTTGTATATAACACATATCAGATCTCATACAGGCTTACCAGGCCCTCTAGCAAAAGGTAATAATGAAATTGATCAACTATTGGTAGTAAATATGCTAGAAGCCTTAGAATTTCATAAGCAACACCATATTACACTTGATCTTAGCCAAAAGGCCGAGAAGCGATAACAACACCATGTTAATAGCAAGAATTTTAAGAAAGATTTTTCTATCACTTGGCAACAAGCCAAGGAAATTATAAGGAAATGTCCTACTTGTTTTTTATATAACCAGATTCCACTATCTGCAGGAAGTAACCCAAAGGGTACTCAAAAACAAACAAATAAACAAACGAACAAACAAAAACAACCCAAAATTTGGCAAATGGATGTGTTTCATTTTACAGAGTTTGGAAAATTAAAATATGTGCACCATATCATAGATACATATTCAAGATTTCAGTGGACAACTGTTTTGAGTTCTGAGGGTGCTGACTCTGTAATTACACATTTATTAGAAGGAATACCTGTATAAACTAAGACTGACAATGCTCCAGCATATGTCTCTAGTAAAATGAAACAGTTTTTTTGCTTGTTATAACATAAAGCATATTACAGGTATACCACACAAACCTACAGGCCAAGCAGTTATAGAAAGATCTCATCACACTTTAAAAGATATGCTCAATAAACAGAAAGGGGAAATTAAGAGCCCCAGAGATAGATTGCACAATGCTCTATTATCTTTAAATTTTTAAATGCTAATGAGAAAGGATCAACAGTTGCAGAGAGACATTGGATAGTAGAAAAAACTGCTGAATTAAATCACCCTGTATACTTTAAGGATGTGTTGACCTCAGAATGGAAACCAAGAGAAGAAAAGCTATGGACACATCAAAATTGACAAAGATTATATTCAAACAGGAGAGATCTCTTGATTAGGAGAGGTGATGATTCATCAAACAGCATGGCATTCAATCTAAACTAACTTATAAGACTAACAAACGCCTTTCATTTGATCAGATATAACCTGTCAAAAAGGGAAACTCCCCAAAGTTAGGGTTGGGGCAGGGTTTGGTTTTTGTCTTTCCAGGAGAATGAAAGCAACTAACTAAAGAATGTGCAGACCATTGGACAAATAAGACATCTAAAGAAAAAGGATGAACCATCCAGAGAAAATGTCCCAAGAAAAATAGTAAATTGGCCTAATGGTATAACACACTTCCAACAGGATAAAATTTCATAAATGTTCCCAATTATTTGTTTCCGCTGTTCTCTGCAGACATATAAGGCAAATGGTCTTTTGTAGTCCCAACTCAATTAGAGATTAAAGCTGGCTTTGGAGTTGGAGTGTGGCTCTCTCCTTTGCTAATACAAAGCATGCTTATTAAAACAATCCAAAATCTTTGTCTCATGTCAAAAGAGCCACGTGGTATGGGACAGAGGGAAAAGAAAAATTAAGGGACTATTTATTCTATTGCTGGTAATCTCATAAGCCTTTGGTTTTTATTTTGACTCAAAAACTTTTCTTAAGGTACAAATATTATGCCAAAATTTATAAAATTAATATTTATATATTTAAGCTCTTTGTTGTGATACTAATGGTCATATAGAGTACTAACTAACTCTAGAAATATGCTTCATCTAGCTTCCTGTACCTGATTTTGGGCTTGAGTCTGAATCAGACAACTAGTAATTAAGCTTGTGTACCCTGGATGTATTTAATGGACTGTGGTCCTTTAAAATCTCTGAGAGCTGCTGCATATGACATGTAAAATATTTAAGTTTTCTGCAGTGAACCATGACCACTCCTAACAGTGATGTTTGAAGTCTCCGAAAGGATGATGGAGCCCCATAATGACGATTCTACCTGGATTGTGGTACTGCCATTAAGCTGGCAAATACCACCCAAAGATCAACTTTGGACTGCTAACTGCTCGGAACATTTTCAAGGGGGTTAGCTGATATGGTCCAGCCTCACAGACTACTCCAGCCAGGACTTCAGAGAAGCCCTGCACTTTCCCATCACTCCAAGTCTGGACAATAGCTAGCATTACCAGGACTTGACGGTTATCTCAATTTTCTCACGGTCCCCTGAAGACACCATTGTCCCCAGACAACAGGAAGTAATTTTAAGAAAATGATGCCCAGATTCCCAAGAGGTGGGGTGGGTGGTTTTTGGTCATTTGGTGGATTATGGATGTTTGTCATTGTTTATGGGGGGTTGGTTACAAGTTGTTGTTGGTCGTGGTCAGGGAGGAAATTAAGAAAAGGAGATTAGATTCAGGGATCTCATTATGAAAAGAAAATGGGGGTGTTTAGGAATCATAGGATAAAAGGGTAGATTAGTGAATCTACTTTTAACCTAAAAGAGCAACTACTAGTCTTAAATATTTTACATTTGTATGGATTTTTCTCTATTGATACAAATTTAAGGTTATTTTTGTTATACTGGATATATGTTTCCACTCCTGTTTAAGGTAGTTTTGTATATTGATACAAATTTAAAGTTTTTTGTTATACTGTATATATATATATATATATATATATATTTCTAGTTGTGCTTAATATGTTGTTACCTATGGAGCTCATTTAACAGTGTAATGTAAATTTCTAGTCCTTGAAAGTTATTATTATTTAGGATAATTAAGAAATATAGGTTAGTAGTCATCTAACAATCAAATTTGTGGCCGTGTTAGGTACGTTTTCAAGGTTAAACAAAGATATATTTTAGATAGACGGATGGTCTTCAAACACTCCTATAGAATATGCGCAGAGATCTACGGAATATGCATTTAAGATGTCATAATAACATAAAGCTTTCATGACAGTCCTCCTGGCAGCACCACTCCACTTCAGAGAACATTATAGGCATTGAAGAACCTCCATTCGGAGTTTGCTTTCACTGTGCAAAGTTATCCACTGGGCAAGAAACTGCCCTCGCCTTGACTGCTGACAGTATGCTGTCCAAATTGGAAAAGCAGGACACAAAAGAAAGTGACTGCCGAACTTTGCCAAGACAAGGTAAGACAGTCCTTCAACATTCCTGCTTTACAGAACAGGCTGTCAGATATTCTAGGTCTGCAGGCCGAAGATGGTTGTCCCAATGTTGCAGAGGAAACTTAGGATGGCTCTTCCAGCAGCTGATTGTCTCTGTTGTTTCAGTAGTTTTGGAAGTTGTTTGCTCTGCACTTCCTGATTACTCAAGTAATATTTTATCCTTCTCAGGTCTCTGATGGAGTTGAAGATGAGATAGTTATAACTTTCCTTCTTACCAAATTCAGAAAAGAAACTCACAAAAGAGTTGTAACGTGTATAAGGTTGAGAGACATAAAAGCTTAAATTGTTTATCTAAGAAAATGTTTTGAGGTCCAAAAAGATAGTTTTGGGTTGGTAATAGAAGTTATATGATAGAAAATTAATTAGGTACAAAACTTTGGACACACCAAGATAGGATAGCTAATGGAGCATTTTCTCTGAATTTTCCAAATGCAAATGGACTGAACATTGTGAATGTAATTCTTTTTTTTTTTTTTCTTCCGAGACAGGGTTTCTCTGTGTAGCTTTGGTGCCTGTCCTGGATCTCATTCTGTAGACCAGGTTGGCCTTGAACTCACAGAGATCCACCTGGCTCTGCCTCCAGAGTGTTGGGATTAAAGGCGTGCACCACCACCGCCCGGCATGAATGTAATTCTTAGCTGATAATTTTTCTTATTGTATATAATTTTACTGTGTTAGAGTTAAAACCTTCCCTTTTTATTTAGATAAAAAGGGGGAAATGTGGGATATTTTGATCAAAGTCTCACACTTTCAAGACTGACAATAAAGTTTACTTTGAATCAGAAGGCAGTGCTAGCTACTAGCTGACCAGAATTAGCCATAGAGGTTTTGGAGGACCAAGAACATATAGAGAGACACAGTAGTAGGAAGGGGTTTAGAAAAATTCTTGGCCCTAGTTCAAGGAAGGAGAGAGAGAGTGAGAGAGGAGGTTACTGGTCACTTCTCCACTGGTTCTGTGATCCTTTAGGTTCTTACCCCAATATCTGACTCCTGAGTTTTTAATTGATAAATAGTAGTTAGATAAGGGCTTCAGAAGTGTGTCACTGGGAATGCGTTTTGAGGTTTTAAAAGCCCATGCCAAGCCCAGAATATCTCTCTCTCTGCTTACTGATCATGATGTAGCTCTCAGCTACTGCTCTAGCACCTGCCTGGTGTTGCCTTGCTCCCTGCCATGATGATAATGAACTAAATCTCTGAAATTTTCAGCAAGCTCCAATTAAATGCTTTCTTTAATGGGAGCTATGTGGTCCTGGTGTTTCTTCACCCTGAATAAGCTTTAACAAATAAAAAAGTACCAAAGTAATTTCTTATATCCACTGAAACCATAATGGAATAAAACTAGAATCCAATGGCAAGAGAAACTATATACAAATATATGGAATTGATCAGTCTTGAATGATTGATCAGTGGGCTACAGGTCAGTGCAAAATGAAACGAATAATGCATTGGAGAATAAAAGAACAACAGCTACCAAAAAAAGCAATGAAACAAATAACTGCTTCCCTGGAAAGATAAAGAAAACCAACAAACCCTTAACTAAACTAACCATAAGACAGAGAAGGCCTATGATAATAAAATTAGAGATGCCAGGACTGGAAAATAGCTCAGCTATGTAGAGTGCATCCTGCTCTTCCAAAGACCCAAAGTTCTGTTATCAGCACCCATATGGGTGGCTGACAACCCCCTGTAGGTCCTGCTCCAGAGGATCTGATGCCCTCTTCTGGCTTCCTTGGGCATCTGCACTCATGGTGCACATGTTCACATAAACAGCACGTACAGAAGAATTCAAGATTAGAGATGAAAGGGGAGACATTTCAAAGAGATCAATGAGATCTAGAGGCTCGTCCAGGAATACTTTTAAAACTTGTATTCTAGGGCCGGGCGGTGGTGGCGCACGCCTTTAATCCCAGCACTTGGAGGCAGAGCCAGGCGGATCTCTGTGAGTTCGAGGCCAGCCTGGTCTCCAAAGCGAGTTCCAGGAAAGGCGCAAAGCTACACAGAGAAACCCTGTCTCGAAAAAGAAAAAAAAAAGAAAAAAGAAAAAACTTGTATTCTAAATGAGAATATATAAAAGAAATATATAAATTTCTAGGCACATGTGACTGACCAAAACTAAATAAGAGGATACAAAATTAAATAGACCTATAATGAAAAATGAGCTTGAGGCAGTAATACTGTGTCTCCCAACCAAGGATTCCTGTCAGATCTTTAAAGAACTAACAGTGTTTCTCAAACTATTTCATAAAGTAAAAAGGGAAGGCATGCTATGAAGTCAGTCTAAAAAGCCAGTATTAGCCCCATAATAACTGTTCTAAAACCTAGTTTTGAGATCAGACTTAGAGAAGGAGAGATGGAGAGGTGGCTCAGGAGGTAAAGGTGCTTGCTGCCAAGTCCGAAGACCTGCATTCCATTCCCATTCCATATGGTGGAAAAAGAGAACCAACCCCTGCAATTTGTCCTCTACCTCCCCATGCACACTGTGACATGCGTAGACCCACACGCATACACATACACATGATGAAAAAATAAACATGATTCCAAAATGTTTTAATAAGGAAAGGATACAGCAACAAAGAAAACTATGGGCCAACAAGTACAAAAATATACACCTAATTTTTCTGTCTTATAGATCATGATGGAATATGATACACCATCATTTTCTCTGATGCACATAACCACAAAACTCAATAAAATAATGCAAATAGAATTCAACAACATATTAAAAAGATCATTTACATACTGTGATTAACTTGGTCTCACTTCAAAGATACAAGGATGGTTCAGCAAACCTGTACCCAACATTATACTAAATGGTAAAAAATTTAAAAGTTTTCCTCAAAATAATAGAAAAGAATGTCCACTCTCTTAATTCTGTCTCAATGTAGTGCCTGAATTTTTTTATTCTTCTCTCATATATTACATCCTGACCAGAATACCTCCCCAGTCTCCTCGCCCCACCTCCCCTCTTCCCCAGAACCATCCCCCTCCCCACTTCCATCTCCCCTCTGAAAAGAGCAGATCTTCCAGGGACATCAATCAAACACAATAGTGCCTGAATCTTAGCCAGGGCAGTAAGAGAATGAAAAGGGATACAAATATGATATAGAGATGTCAAATCTTCCCCATTTTCAGGTGTGTGGAATATTCCTTTACACTCTGCAAACATATGTCGCTGTGATTGGTTTAATAAATAAGCTGACTGGTCAATAGCTGGACAGGATAAGGTTAGGTGGGAGAACCAGGCTAAGGATACTGGGAAGAAGAGGACAGAGTAAGAGAAGTTGCCATCCAGACATGGAGAGGAAACAGGAGGTGCAAGATGAACAAGAGGTAACACTACATGGCAGAATGTAGATTAACATAAGAGGTTAATTTAAGTTGTAAGAGTTAGCTAGTAACAAGCCTGAGCTATTGGCTGAGCATTTATAATTAATATTAAGTCTCTGTACGTTTATTTTGGAGGTGGCAGTCAGAACAAAAACTCCACCTACACAGGTGATAGGCTTCTATATTTAAAAGATCCTAGAAATTCCATCTGAAAACTCTTAAATCTAATAGACACTTCCGTAAAATTATCAGATACAAAACAAGTAGGGGTTTTTTAAATATACTAATGACATGCTGAGAAAGAATCTGGAAAAATTCTATTCAAACACACACACACACACACACACACACACACTCACGCAATGTGCTACCTCTATAAATAAATCTAACCAAGAAGAGGAAAGATCTCTACAATAAGAAGTTTAAAATGCTGAAGAAGACAGTAGAAAACAGAAAGACAGGACATGCTCATAGATGAGCAGAACAAACATTGTGAAAATGACTGTGTTGCCGAAAGCAATGTAGATTCAATTCAATCCATATAAAATCACAACGACATCCTTCACAGAAGCAGCAGCAAACCTTAAAAGTCATGTAGAAGCACACACACACCAAAACCCCCAATAGTTAAAACTAATCCTGGGCAAAGAGAACTATGCCAGAAGGAAGTATCGTGTCACCTGATTTCAACTTCTACAATGGTCTTTGTAAAGCAACAAAGGAATAGGAATAGCGTCTGGGCATGGGGGCACACATCTTTAATTCCAGGCCTAGTGGTGCAGAGGCAGGCAGATCTCTGTAAGTTTCAGGATGGCCTGGTCTATATCGAGAGTTCCGGGACAGCCACAGCTTTATAGATTGTTGCGGTAGTGCCCACGCTACCACCACCCGTTCACCATGTCCAAGCAAAGGGCTGTGGATCAAAAAACAGAGACAAGAGACAGCGGGTCATTCGCCTCAGCAAAATGCCAAATGCCATTTATTGAAGGAGGGAGGAGGCCTTAAATACAGACTTACAGCACAATGGGAGGACCCGGGAGGGCAGAAGTTCCTACCAATGTTTTACATTCTGCATCTAAGCTGTTAATGCCCAATATGCAGGATACACAAACAAGGAACTTCTCTTAAGCATTCAGGAGGGAGGAAACCGGCAGGGAATTAGCATAGGGAGGACATCAAGGTCAAGGTCAGCAAGCAAGGCAACAGCTACCCAAAACGGGGGCCAGGGCCCTACAATAGATAGACCTTATCTTAAACAAACGAACGAACGAACAAACAAGCACAACTACAGTTATCCTTTTCTTTTTTACAAAGGTGCAAAAAAATCCAAAACAAAACAAATAAACAAGACAAACAAACAAAAACACCTGTTGGAGAAGAAACTTCTTCAAAACAGGTGCTGGGAAAATTGTAGTGCACCTGTAGAAAATGGAAACTCCATCCTTATTTCTCAGCCTGTTAAAAAAAAAAAAAAGCCAATTCAAAATAGAATGAAGATCTTGAGTAAAGCTTTAAACTTTGAAGCTGACAGGGGAAAGTAGGTCAAGATACAGGCGCAGACAAGGATCTTCTGAATAGGACTCTGGTAGTCAAAGGAATAACAGCAAGAATATTGGCAAATGGGCTTCCATGATATTAAAACACCTCTGCATAAAGCTGGGCGGTGGTGGCACACACTTTTAATTCTAGCATTTGGGAGGCAGAGGCAGGTGGATCTCTGTGAGTTGGAGGCTAGCTTGATCTATATGGTGAGTTCTAGGACAGCCTGAGCTACATAGTGAGACCCTGTCTCAACAAACAAACAAACAAACAAACAAACAAACAAACAAAGCCACTGTAGAGCAAAAGAAAAAGATTACTAAAGAGAGAGCACACAGATGGAGGGAAAAATCTACCAGTTGCAAGGAATTAACACAGAATATATAAAGAACTGAAAAACCTTCCCAGAACAAATAACCTAATCAATAAATGGGTAAATTAATTGGACATTGCTCACAAAAAAATACAAATGGCCAAAAAATATGAAAAAATGTTCAACATCTTTAGCCATAGCAGAAAAGCAAATCAAGCTGGTCGGTGGTGGTGCATGCCTTTAATGCCAGCACTCAGAAGGCAGAGCTAGGAGGATCTCTGTGAGTTCAAGGCCAGCCTGGTCTACAGAGTGAGATCCAGGACAGGCACCAAAACTACACAGAGAAACTCTATCTCGAAAAAGCAAAACAAAACAGAGAGAGAGAGAGAGAGAGAGAGAGAGAGAGAGAGAGAGAGAGAGAGAGATTGATTCAGTCTTATCTAGTCAGAAGTACCACAATTGAAAAAACAGCCAGTTGTTGATGGGAGTGAATAGTAAGTAGGAAAGGCCCTTAAAAACTAAAAGTAGAACCTCACAACTTTACTGTACCATTCTCAGGTACGTACCTAAGACAGACTATAATACATACATACCTGTATAGCCATGTTTGTTGTGACACTATTCACAACAGCCACATTAGAGGATTAGCCTAGGCAACTTTCAACAAAGGAAGAAAATGTGGTATATAAGCACAATGGAGTTTCAGTCCACCATGAAGAACAAAATTTTGTCATCAAAAATTTTTCTCTATAGGAAGATAGAGGAAACTGGAGTTCACCATGCTAAGTAAAAGAAGCAAAACCCAGAAAGACAATACAAGTTTTTCATTCACATTGCAGAAGGTAGATTTTAAAAAGACAAGAAATGCCGGGCAGTGGTCGTGCACGCCTTTAATCCCAGCACTCCAGAGGCAGAGCCAGGCAGATCTCTGTGAGTTCGAGCCCAGCCTGGGCTACCAAGTGAGTCCCAGGAAAGGTGCAAAGCTACACAGAGAACCTCTGTCCCGAAAAAAACAAACAAACAAACAAAAAACAACAACAAAAACAAAAACAAGACAAGAAATTAGAGAGGGGCTGTTTGAAGAAAGGAAGGGGAAGAGGTTAGGAATATGATGGTTAATCTCAATTATAACATTTTTGAGACCTAGAATCACCTAGGATATGGGCCTCTGGGGGTTGTTTTGATTAGGTTAGTTGATCATGGAAGACCCAACCTCCCTGTGGGTGGTGTTATCCTGGTCTGAGATCCTGGACTGTATACAAAGGAGGAAGTGAACTGAATGCAAGTCTTCATCGCTCTCTGCTTCCTGATTGTAGATGTGATGTTCTCAGCTGACTCAAGCTGCAGCTGCCTGCCTCGATTTCTCATCTGTAATGGATGGTGCCCACGAACTGTGAGCCAAAACGAACCCTTTCCCTCTGAGTTGCAAGAGAAAGAGAAGCTCAGACAGGGGGCAAATGTGATTGAAGTACGTGGTGTATGTGTGAAATCTCAGGATGAAACCATTATTTTGCACATTTCATGAAAGGGTAGGGATAAACTAATAAATCCTCTTCTGTAATAACAATGAAAGGTAGGCTCTCAAGTCCCGTTCCACATTTGCTGAAATAGAATTGACATTTTAATTGTTATTTCAATAGATTAAGTGAAAAAAGGAATCAAAGTGAGACAATAGTGGTAAGAGTGAATTAGGGTGGTCAGTGGTGTGTGGTTCTTGCTGTGCGGCTCAGAGACGCTCTGGCAGGCCACAGAATGCTTAGATCAGAGAAGATGCAAAAATGAAGACAGCTTCCTGAGGACCAAACAAAAATTGAGCTTTTTGGCTCTAAGACAAGAAAACTGAATCCTGGATGCAGTGGCACATGCCTTGATCCCAGCACTAGGGAGGCAGAGGCAGGAGAATCTCTGTAAGTTCAAGGACAGCCTGGTCTACATAGTTTCAGGACAGCCAGGACAAGGTAGAGACATCTTGCCTCAAAAATTAGATAGATAATAGCCAGGCGGTGGTGGCACACACCTTTGATCCCAGCACTCGGGATGCAGAGCCAGCTGGATCTCTGTGAGTTCGAGGCTAGCCTGGTCTACAGAATGAGATCCAGGACAGGCACCAAAACAACACAGAGAAACCCTGTCTCGGAACAAATGAAAAACAAAAACAAAATTAGATAGATGATAAATAGATAGATAGATAGATATAGAGATAAAACTGACTAACATGGGGAACTTAGACATTACCCATGGGCTTTAAATCAAAATAAAATGAAAAGCCTCATCTAATGGCCTTCAAAAATGAGTGTGATTATTTTGTTTTAAATAATTAATTTATTTTTGCCTGTGTATGTGTTGTGTGTGCACACATGTGCATGTAGGTATGCATACACATGTGTACATTAGTGGAGGCTAAAGGTCAATGTTGAGTGTTTTTCTTGACTCCATCACTCTGTACCTTGTTTTTTGAGACTGGGTCTCTCAGTGAACTGGAGCTCACTGATTCCACTAGAATGGTTGGCCACTGAGTTCCAAGGATCCACTAGTGTCTGTGCTCCCCAGGGCTGGGGTTAGAGATACGTGCAAACACATCAGCTTTTACATGGGTGCTTGGAGATCTGAACTTAAGTTCCCATACTTACGTGGCAGAACCCCATATGATTGGAAATGCAAGCCTCCTGCCAACAATCTTTGATAAACTAAGCCTTCCTTATTTTATATATATGTATTACACTCAGGAACTAGGCCTCCTACTAAAAGGCATGAGTGACCCACCTGAGAAGAGGCTCCTCTAGCCTGTCTTTCATCTGACTGAAGAGCCAGCCAGTATCTTCAACCACTTTTATCTCAAGCCAGAACCATCTAGTCAACTCCTGACTTCAGATAGTTCATGTTTATTATTCTAAGCTGTTAGGTTTATTTTGTTATCATTGAGAGAACATCACTATGTTGTCCACATGGTCTCAAATTTCTGGGCTTGTGTGTGTGTGTGTGTGTGTGTGTGTGTGTGTGTGTGTGTGTGTGTGTAGTGTGAATCTCACAAGAAGCTGGAACTACAGGTGTACACCCCTGAATTTGGCTAAGCTGTTAAATTCTGATAATTTGTGCAATAATAAATAATTGATACTTAAAAACTACCAAAGAACAATCAAGAAAAACTATACAACCGGAGGAGCTGAGCTATTAAATGATTGAGTTACTGGTTAAAAACCTTTCAAAACAGAAACTCTGGATCTGCTTCATTACCATTATTTTAGAAATAGTCAGAGAGCAGGCTTTTGGCTCCTCGCACTTTTTGGATCTTTTGTTATGTGATGATGATGTGATCGTGGTTTTCTTGTTGATGATGATGTTTTTGTGCTAGGGACTGAACCCAGTGCCTCACAGGTGCTAGGTGTGTATCCTGCTTCTAGGTTGCACCCTAAGCCTAAGTTTTTATTCATCCTGTTATGTTATGGGATATTTGTACACTGTATGACAGTGTATTACTGTGACTGGTATAATAAAAAGCTGAATAACCAATAGCTAGGCAGGAGGTATAGGTGGGATTTCAGGAGAGAGAAAGGAAGAGGAGGAATCTAGGTGTGCAGGAGAAGCCAGGAGACATGGAGAGAAAATAGGAGGTACAGGACAAAAGAGAGAAAGCACCATGTGATAGAACGTAAATTAACATAAATGGTCTAATTTAAGTTATGAGCTAGTTAGGATCAAGCCTAACTATAGGCTGAACTTTCATAATTAATAAGAAGTCTCCCTTATGGTTTCTGTAGGGCTGGGTTTGTGGATAGGTATTGTTAAATCTGGTTTTATCATGTAATATTTTATTTTCTCCATATATGGTGATTGAAAGTTTTGCTGGGTATAATATTTTGGGCTGAGGGAGTGGCGGGGGCAGGGGAAGGTTGGGGGTAGTGGGAGGAGGGATGAGAGGGGAATCTGTGGTTGGTATGTAAAATGAATAAAAAAATTTTCTTAAATGAAAAAAAATATCTCTGTAGTACAGCAGGCCCATAGGGTCAAGGAAATTGGCTCAGTTGCCAAGGGATGCACATAATATACTCCTTAAGAGCCAGCCTGGAGTCTGCCTGAGACCTTAGCAACAGTTGTTGTCAGAGTTCCTGATCATGCCCAGCCAATGAGGGATGGCCACATAGACTGGGCACTGGGAGGAGGGTATATAAGGCCTACTCTGTTATTAAATAAATGAGTTCGTTATTTGCCTTCAATGGACTCCTGGTGTCTGTGTTGTTGATGCTGCACCTTCTCGCCCCCTCCCTGAGGGAGCCATTAGAATTCAAGCTACAAGTCTCCATGTCATTCATTACTTGGGAGGGACAGAAAAAGACTCGTTATACTGCTAAGTTTTTATTTATTCTGCTAAGAACTGTTTTTGTTTTGGTTTGTTTCAGCTATGTTGACAAGGCTGGTCTGTTGGAGTTCTTGCATCTCTAGTTCCATCTTTTCTTCAGTTTGTAAAGTTTTGTTGAGTCTAAAGTAGGCTCACACTTAGTCTTCTCTCACAAGGAATGTCAATTTCCTGTTATACCTTCTTAACATATCTTCGTTTCAACTTCTCTTTTGCACTGTTTTAGCCCTGCTGCATCACTCTGAAGTTTCTTCTAACTTTTGTTCATTCACAAACTCTCATTTCAGCTATGCTTACTCAGATGTAAGATCCTAATTCCAAGCTGGACATAGTGACACGTCCCTGTAAGCCTAGCACTTGGGAGACTGACAACTTTTGATTTTGAGGCCAACATGGCCAACACAGGGAGACCCTATCTAAAAGAAAAGAAAAATTAAAGAGAACAGATACCTAATTTGGGTGCACGGTCATTTTCAGTTCTAATATTTCTGCCTTTTTTTCTTTTGTTGAGACCTGATCTTACTATATAGCTAAGTCTTGCCTTGAACCTACAATGCAACTACACTCATCTCAAACTTACTTCCCTGCTAGAGCATACCAAGTGTAGAACTCAAGGTGTGTATCACCATGCTAGGCTTCCACTTTTTCTTTTTTAAAAATGTAAGTGCGTATTCATGTGCCCACACGTACATATGCCTTGGTACATGTGGAGGTCCGAGGACAATGCGGACTTGGTTCTCTCTTTCTATCCTGTTGATCCCTGCCTCTGCCTCCCGAGGGCTGTGGTTAAAGGTGTTCGTCACCACCGCCTGGCTGAGATAGCAAGGTTTTAAAACATTTTGATGAAATGTTGTTAGTAATAATATAGGAGGTCTCAAATATAAGAAGTTTTGCAGGTACATTGTAGGTCGGTGGGGCACATGCCTTTAATCCCAGCACTTAGGAGGCAGAAGCAGGCCTGATGATGAACTTTAGGTCATCAATATGGTGTTAAGGGCCTTTACCTGGTGATGGGGGCCATCTCTCATCGTGTCCCCCAGCCTCCTTTTTAAATATTTTCAATTCTTTGCCAAAATTCTCAGAAATTTGTCTTTGAAAACCCTAATATCTTTAGATCCTACAGATGAGCTTAAATGGAATCTTGCTTTTCACTCATGTCTGTGTGGCTATTTTATTGTGACCTATAATGTACCTGCAAAACTTCTTAGGTTTGAGACCTCCTATATTACTACTGTCTAACAACATTCCATCAAAGTTAGTGTTTTAAAACCTTGCTATCTCAGCCGGGCGGTGGTGGCACACGCCTTTAGTCCCAGCACTCAGGAGGCAGAGGCAGGCGGATCTCTGCGAGTTCAGGCCAGTCTGGTCTACAGAGTGAGTTCTAGGAAAGGCACAAAGCTACACAGAGAAACCCTGTCTCGAAAAACCAAAAAAAAAAAAAAAAAAAAAAAAAAAAAACCCAAACCAAACCAAACCAAAACAAAAAACCCTTGCTATCTCACAGGCTCTGCTTGGCTGGTTCCTCTGCTTCATGGTGTAAGGTTATTATTAGAGATAGTATTTAGCTTGTCTCAGATGAGGCTGAAGTGGACAGGATCCACTTCCAAAATCACATGGTTGCTGGCATCATCTTACAAGCACAAGCACCATACTCCACTATCTCTTCTTGTCACATGAGGTTACAGACATATCAAGTTAACACAATTTAAGATTGGCCAACACCTAAACAGGGCCCCTATCTCTGCATTTCCTTAGAAATTCCTCATTTGTTGTCAGCTTTCTGATGTAGTTGAGCTCAACTACATATATACATATATATATATATATGTATATATGTATATATGTATATATCAGCTAGGGCAGTTACATAGAGAAACCCTGTCTGGAAAAACCAAACCAAATGAAACCAAACAACTGTCCCCCCCCCAAAAAAAAAACCCAAAAAAATGTGTTTCAGCATAATCTAGCCTATTACAGATTTACTTTGTATTTAGGGAAAAAAAAACTAGAGTACAATTTTTCCCTACTACATTATACTGAACATTTCTATTTCTGGAGATTAAGAAAACTGTATTATGCCAGGTGTGGTGATGCATGCCTATAATCCCAACACTCAGGAGGCAGAAGTAGTCAGATTGTTGTGGGTTCAAGGCCAGTGTGTTCTACGTACCAGGTTCCAGGCCAGTCAGGACTACTTACAGTAAGACCGTGTCTCAAAAAACAAAATAGAAGAAACCAAAAAAAAAAAAAAAAAAGAAAAGAAAAAAAAAAGCCAGAGCAAAAAACTCACAACCAAAACATAAAAAGAAAGAAAACCCTGTTATATTATATTTACTGAGTATGATTAATTATGAGCCTATGGATTAGTATGCATTTATAAAAATGTGTAAATCAGCATATATTTTGCTAATATTCCTACATCAAAGTCTCTTAACTGTTGAATATTTATACAAGTTCTTATTTTTCACAACTGAATTGCCAAATATAAATAGCACACTATCTAAACTAGCAAGCTAAAGCTAGGCAAGGTGGTGCACATCTGTAATCCCAACACTCTAGATGCAAACAGGCAGGATTGAGAGACTGAGGTCTGTCTGGGTTACATAGCAAGACCCTCTCTTGAAACAAAAACGACAGCATATAATTGCTGTGGATAGCGTTCTGTATAAATAAAACACTGATTGGCCAGTGGCCAGGCAGGAAGTATAGGCGGGACAAGGAGAGAATTCTGGGATGTGGAAGGCTGAGTCAGAGAGATACTGCCAGCCGCCGTCATGACAAGAAGCATGTGAAGATGCCGGTAAGCCACGAGCCATGTGGCAAGGTATAGATTTATAGAAATGGATTAAACTATAAGAACAGTAAGCAAGAAGTCTGCCTGGCCCACAGGACAAATCTCTCTCACCTACCAGTCCCACAGACACTCAGACCCAACCAAGTAAACACAGAGACTTATATTGGTTACAAACTGTATGGCCGTGGCAGACTTCTTGCTAACTGTTCTTAGACTCAGCCTTCCACTTCCCAGAATTCTCCTCTCTCCTTGTCCCGCCTATACTTCCTGCCTGGCCACTGGCCAATCAGTGTTTTATTTATACAGAATGATATCCACAGCACTTCCCTTTTTCTTTTTTTTTTCAAAAAGGTTTTAACCTTAACATAGTAAATTAAGATACTTTAATATAAAAATACAGCATGTGAAGAAAATTAATATGTATTTCATTTCAAAAGGAAATCCTGACTGATGAAAACTTCCAGCAAGAAATACATTGGGGCTGGAGAGATGGCTCAGCAGTTAAGGGCACTGGTCACCAAGGCTGGTGACCTGGGTTCAATCCCTGGGACCCACATGGTGGAACAAGAACAAACTCCCATGAGCTGTCTTCTGACCTCCACATATGCACCGTGGCATGCCTCAACCCACACAAATAAATAAAACCTAAAATACTGCCATATTTTAAAAATAGATTTTAGAAGACATTATATACATTTGAGAGCCTTTTATTCTTATGTGAATTAAGCATCAGGCTTTTTGTGGGGCGGGGGGAGAAAATTAGCCAATACTATTTCTTGCATTTCAAGTATTCTTCTATGGCATCTTTTTTTTTTTTTCAAGACAGGGTTTCTCTGTGTAGTTTTGGTGTCTGTCCTGGATCTCGCTCTATAGACCAGGCTGGCCTTGAACTCATAGAGATCCGCCTGACTCTGCCTTCTGAGTGCTGGGATTAAAGGCGTGTGCCACCACTGCCCAGCTTCTATGGCATCTTTAATACACTGCAACCAAGCAGTTTATATGGTTTCCTCTTTTGCTTTCACAGATGCCTAAAAATACTCAGTTTCTTGTCATCAACTGTAATCAGGTTGATCTTCATGCTCAGGACAAAGCTCCTCCACTACCTTGACACACAGAGGCTCATCACAACTGGGTTCAAGCATGCATTTGCCTAAGGCTTCGGCAGCTTTGTTTGCGTGATTCCCAGGCTGGGCCACGTTGGATGAGGGCAGTCTGCAGCGCCACTTGTAAGGCAGTATTAGCGCCCACTACACCCCCAGCAATAATGGCTTCCTCAGCAGTGGGTTATGGGTGAAGCTGAATCCTGGACTCACTCACGCATCTATATGACTTTCTGATAGCAAAGGATGAGATCACACCAGGCTATTTTCAACATTTCTAATTACTGGATAGATTTTTGAAATAAATGAGTAAAATAAGGCTACCTTTTTCAGGAATAAGATTGAAAAATACAATTCAGTAACCACCCTTAGTAGAGACCGTGTGTTACATCCACCTCAATTACATACTGTGTTCCATTTTCCCAGGCACACAACACCTGGATGAGTGCTCTATTTCTACCTTTGCAGTCAGGGAAGACACTGACGAGGTTTTGGCTAATGGTGTTTGAAGACAACCGTTTGGTACAGCTGGACAATGTCCTTAAACAAAGGGTCCCAGCCTCACTGCCCTGGCTCTTGCTGGCCAGAGTGCTTGCTGTGACGACTTGAGCTTGTCATCAACCACAGATCATAAAGCTGAGGTTGGCTAAACAGCAAAGTGGCCTTAAAATATCACCCAAATTCTCTAAAGAGGAAAACCCCTCTCATCTTTATAGGTACTAATATTGGGGATTTTGTTTTATGTTGCTGAGCCCAATCTTAACTAATACACATTTCAATTGTTGGCACGTTACTTCTTTATTAGAAATTGTAAATGAGAAATTATTTCAGCACCCGAAGACCAGACTATAATGGAAGATTCCATAGGCTCCAGATTCTGAGTCATTCTGGTAAGAGTCCTATGTAAAGTGTACCCTTTCCGCGGCATGGCGACATCACTCTTCCTTAAAAAGGTTACTGGACAGACATCATTTCCACCATCGCCTATATAAACAATCCGTGCATACCTCACCCCCTGTTGTAACTGTTTCTCTACAAATTCTGCCAAAACTGCACTTTTGCAAAGATTCTTTGGGCACTTATTGCAAGAATGAGCATGGCAATGTTTCACTATGAGACGACCATTGTTATCAAAAGCTGCTGGATTTGTAAACACGCTATCAAAGACATCACGAAAATCAGCAGCTTCTAAAACCCAATCTATGAAGACTGAATTTGAATCTGAAATAATGATGCAATCAAACTTATCCTTATTCATTCTTAGAAAGCTGAAAAGCTCTACCATCCCTGAAGTGAAAGGCAGTGAGGTCACTGCTCTTCTCATTTCATCTTCTTTTACCCCTTCATCTCTCAAATACTTAAAGACTCTGCCCATAAACTCTGTCCAAAACCCCTTTTGATAAGAATCTTGTAGTTCAATAGGGAGCTTCTTGTTTGGAGCACACTGTACAATCCAGGTGTCACTATTGTCATCGATGATTGTATTGTCGAAGTCAAACACCAACAAAACTTTCATGGTTCCAGTAATAGATCTGGGTCACCCTGAAAAAGAAGAAATATTACTCCCTAAACATACTGTGTTTACATACCTATTCCTTATTTAGGATCACAAGTAAACGCTAATCTGCTCAGAGCTAGATGTGGTAGCATATGCCGTCATCCTAGCACTTAGGGGCTGGGGCAGAAGCAGCAAGAGCTTGAGGCTGACCTGGCTGTACAGTGAGAACTTCCAAAAAACAGTTAATATGCTAAAATAAGGAATATAAATTAGTAAGGTTTTTATTTATTTATTTTGAGATGGGGTCTCACTATTCACCCATCTGGTCTGGAACTTGCTATGTAGGACAGGCTGTCCTGGAACTCAGAAAAGTCCATTTCTGCCTCCCAAATGTTGGAATTAAAGGCACGTGCCACCATACTCAGACCTTATTATGCACTAAAGAAAAATTAAAAAATTTTCTGCGTGAGTATTTTGCTTACATATTATGTGTACCACATTTGCGTCTGGTACCCAAGTAGGTCAGCAGAGAACACTGGATCCCCTAGAACTGGGGTTACTGGTGGTAAGCTGCCATGTGGTGCTGGAAAATGAACCTGGGTCCTCTGAAAGAGCAGTCAGTGCTCTTAGCCAATGAGCCTGGTCTCTAGCCCCCGAATAACCATTTTTTTAGGACCACCATTTATTTTTCCTAAATAACTACTACACTTACTTTATTAGCTTCTAATACTCATAATTTATAATCCTCATATTAAGTAACAGGATTATGGATATTATTATGGATATTCTGGATACTAACAAAAGTTCTGAATAAATTTAAGTCATGTAACTTTATAAAATATAAAATAATTTTTAAATGGTTTTCAGATTGAACTCAATTTCTAAATGTCAATGTTATGACTAAATGATTGTTTAATGCTATACTTGAAATTCTAAAACAATTATTTGAGATATGGAGGTTAATTCAATTCTCCAAAATTAGGATGACTTCTGTTAAAAGTTTTGATAATTTGTATTTTCTCTAACATGTTTAGTTTGAGGTACCAAATGTTATGTGACTTGAGTAATCACCCCATATGATGGGACAGATGTCTTTGTTTTCATTAGAAACATCATTAGGTGATGAACTTATAAATCTCCAAGAGAAATGGAAACATTATGTTGGCCCTGGTTAATATGAGTGAAAGCTATAATATTAAAAAAAATAGTAATCATACACAATTCCAAGAAAAAGGTAAAACTGCCATGTACAAACAAACAAAAAAGGGAGAACATGTATTTCTGAAAGATCACACAAACATTTCATCTAATTTTAATACCCTATTAAGTAGAATTATTGTCACTCTCATCTTAAAGATATATAAAGCAATTATTAAAGAAGTTGATATTAGAGGGGGCTGGGGAGATGGCTTAGCGGTTAAAAGCACTGACTGCTGTTCCAGAGGACCCAGGTTCAATTCCCAGCACCCACATGGCAGCTCACAACTGTCTGTAACTCCAGTTCCAGGAGGTCTGACACCCTCACACAGACATGAATACAAGAAGTTGATATTAGAGGTAGAATTGTGGTCTCAGGTCAGCTTGGCTCCAATTTCATGTTTTTAAGTACAACATTCTAGGCCTGGTGTGGTGGCAATGCCTTTAGTCTCATTAATTGGGAGGCAGAGGCAAAAGGATCTTTGTAATTCAAGGCCAGACTGGACCACATAGCCAGTTTCAGGACAGACAGAACTTCGTAAGAGAGGCCCTGTCTCAAAAACACAAAACCAAACAAAATTAATTAAATACACCAGTTTAGTGCCTACGAAATAAGATATTAAAGCTACTTATTAATTTATTTTTTGAGACAAGGTCTCACCATGTAGCCTTGGCTTGCCTAGAACTCTATGCAGAAGTCTGGCTTGGAACTCACAGTGATCCATCTGCCTCTTAAGAATTGGGATTAAAGGCACATGCCACCACACCTATCCATTACTTTTATTTTTATCCATCCATCCATCCATCCATCCATCCATCCATCCATCCATCCATCTAATCTATCCTTCTATCTATCCATCTATCTATCCATCTATCTATCCATCCATCCATCCATCCATCCATCCATCCATCTATCTATCTATCTATCTATCTATCTATTTATTCTTTTTTGGTTTTTTTGAGACAGGGTTTCTCTGTGTAGCTTTGCGCCTTTTCCTGGAACTCATTTGGTAGCCCAGGCTGGCCTCGAACTCACAGAGATCTGCCTGGCTCTGCCTCCTGAGTGCTGGGATTAAAGGCTTGCGTCACCACCACCCGGCCCCATTACTTTTAAATAAATACCAAGTAGGCAATTTTTGTTTTTTGTTTTTCAAGACAAGGTTTCTCTGTGTAGTCCTGGCTGTCCTGGTAGAGCAGGCTGGCCTTGAACTCCACCTGTCTCTGCCTCCAGAGTGCTAGAATTAAAGGGTACTACCGCCGGTGCGGAGGTGACTGACACACGTACGCACGCACGCACGCACGCACGCACGCACGCACGCCTTTAATCCCAGCACTCAGGAGGCAGAGGCAGGCGGTCTTTGTGAGTTCAAGGCCAGCCTGGTCTACAGCGCAAGATCCAGGAAAGGCGCAAAGCTACACAGAGAAACCCTGTCTCGAAAAACCAAAAAAAAAAAAAAAAAAAAAATAATAATAATAATAAAAAGGGTACTACCACTGCTCTCATAACTCTTTAAAGAGCACAAGAGTGAAATAAACATACATTTAAGGTTGATCTAAGAGTATTTTTTTTCCTCAATTTTAGATTTTCAGGTCTTTTTTTGTTCGTTTGTTTTTTTGTTTTTTCGAGACAGGGTTTCTCTGTGTAGCTTTGGAGCCTGTACTCGATCTCTTTGTAGACCAGGCTGGACTCGAACTCACAAAGATCTGCCTGCCTCTGCCTCCCGAGTGCTGGGATTAAAGGCGTGCACCACCACCGCCTGGCTACATCTTTTTAATATATTTTTTATTAAAACAACTTACCCAAACTGGCACTTGCAGTCCAATTAATCTTATTTCAGCAAAGCGCCTAGGTCATTAACATCTTTAATCTGCCAGCTGTCTTTAAACATTACTCCACTCCTGTCCGCAGAGAAACTGCTCTGATGTGCAGCAAAGGAATGGTGACTTCTTAACTCCTAAAATTAATAAGATATTTTAAAAGCTTAAAATTTATGTTTTCTAATTGGCTCCTTTTCCTCATATCAAAAAACATGTACTGGAAATGAAGAAACACAATTTGATTATACATATACACTTGAAATAAATACAAAAAAGAACGTCATATGGAAATATTTTATCTAGCTAAAGAAATCACAAGTGTTGCATGCCTTTAATCCCAGCACTAGGGAGGCAGAGGCAGGCAACATATTATCAATAAATATATAGATATTAGTGATGTACTTAAAATAAAAATCTACAAAACTCAAGGAAGTGTACAGATTGACTTTTAACAATGTGAATTTACCTGGCAACTCTTTCATTAACATTTGAAAAGCACACCAGGCACAGTTGCTTACACTAGTGATCCTAGCACTCAGGAGCTGGGTCAGGCACAATGCTGCACGCTCCAGCCAGGTTAGATGCTGCACGCTCCAGCCAGGTTAGCTTACAAAGTGCAAGGTAAAGAGGCCAGTGGGTGAGTCAGGGGGTAAAACACTTGCTGAACAGGCCCGACAAGCCACGTTTGACCCCTGCCAGCCACTCCTGAAGGAGAGAAACTCACAGTGGAAAGAGGAGTCCTCAAAGTCCTCTGACCACACAGCACTGCTGCACTCACTCAGCACACACAATAATATGTTTTATTAAAAAAACAAAAAACAAAGCCAGGCGGTGGTGGCGCACGCCTTTAATCCCAGCACTCGGGAGGCAGAGCCAGGCGGATCTCTGTGAGTTCGAGGCCAGTCTGGGCTACCAAGTGAGTTCCAGGAGAGGCGCAAAGCTACACAGAGAAACCCTGTCTCAAAAAACCAAAAAAAAAAAAAAAAAAAAAAAAAAAAACAAAAAACAAAGCCGGGCAGTGGTGGCACACACCTTTAATCCCCTATTAAGTAGAATTATTGTCACTCTCATCTTAAAGATATATAAACCAATTATCTCCAGGAGGCAGAGGCAGGTGGATCTCTGAGTTCAAGGCCAACCTCGTCTACAGAGTCAACTCCAGGACTACACAAAGAAACCTTGTCTCCAAAAATCAACAAAACCAACCAACCAACCAACCAACTTACTCTCAGGACTAGAGATCCTGGTTAAGAGTACATACCGCTCTGGCAGAGCACCCAAGCTCAGTTCTCAGAACCCATGTCTGGTGGTGCAACTCGAGTTCTAGGAACTTCAGTGTCCCTGAACTCCAAGGTATGCACACACACTGAATGAAAAGGCAAATAACTAAGGGCTGGAGAGGAGCTCAGCAGTTAAGAGCACACACTATTGTAGAAGAGCCAAGTCTGAGTGGCTTCCCATCACCTGTAACTCCAGCTCCAGGGGGATCTGACAGCTCTAGCCTCTTCCGGTACCTTCATTCATGTGCACAGACCCTCACACAAACCCATGTACAAACATACACATAATTAAATAGGGTCTGAATGAGTGGTTTGATGGTTTTGAGTTTTCCTTTTGTTTTAAATATGTCGACATATTCATTTAAATTCTGTTTCCAATTAGGGTGTAAATGCTACCTTCTTCAATTTACAACAAAACTCAGGGCTATGAAGCAGAAACCAAGTAACTAACTCTAGATCAACTTATAGGTAAAGACTGTAGATTGGAGTAGCAATCAGGAGTTTGAACTCAAATATTAGACCACTTCAAATTAGAAAACTGTCTTATTTTATGAGGATCAGTAATTGCAACTAATTTAGTAAACTACTGAGGGTTTTTCATTGAGAGACATGGTCTATTCTGCTCCTGTCTTCTAAGTAATATATTCAATGCCCCAGTTGCTTCAAGGATGCCTCTATGATGAACATTAAAAGACACGCATGTTATCCCTTGGGATTTGAGCTCCCTCAGCTCAGAGTTCCGGTCCTATAATGCAACACACATCACATCCATGTGACTTCTTGCCAACTTTGCAGTACCCTAGGGGGACCTGAGCTCAGAAAAATGAAGGCAAATTTTGCTGACGATGCAGCTACCACTGTAATTCATTGATCCCTCACTAGGCGTCGTGGGTCTCCCACAAAACCATGCAAGCTGCTGTTTGCCTGTAATACAGTAAAATCCCTGATCTTTTTAACTCCTGTCATGTTTTAAGCTACGCTTCCAAATCACTAGTGTATGTGCACCAAGTCCTGACCACAGATATTCTGATGAATCAATCCTTCCGTACTTACCAGCATTATTACAGTGGAACATCTGATAGAAAACCTGAAGAGAGATAGCACAACTACGTGTTAGAACTTTCATCTTGAAAATCTTACTTGCTCTCATTTGTGAAGGACAATTGTTGCTTAATTGATAGTGCCAACTACTTAGTCATGAAATCATTTCTACATCGGTGTGTCAGGAAAGCCTCTTTAGAGATCCACTGCCAGTCCACATTAGAGACTGGTTCCCAAGCACACTAATTATAATTTACCAAGCAGTTTAATAAATATTAAAGGTCTTAACGTGGATGTCCTGGGAACAACATTCAAACTTTCATAGTTCTATGCAACAACAATAAAGAGGGTCTCCTCTACTCCTGGCCATACAGCACACACCCAATAATTTAAAAACAGCTTTTATGTTCCTTAATCCCTGGGGTTCTGGGGTCAAGCGGGCGCTGTCCTTCACCTCAGCCCCGGAGGAGCAGTGTGGGAGCTCGCACCCAAGCCTAGGCCTCCACTCGCACCACCAGCCGGCTCCACACTAGCGCGGCGCGGGTGGGGACACCGGCCTGGCGGGACCGCGGGCTTCTCACTGACCCAGGCCCGGGTGGCAACCGGCAGCCAACATCCGTTCCAGCAGCCGCCGGTTGGTCCTCGGGGCTGACGTAACCGCGGGATCGCGAGCGCCTCGCCTGGCTCACAGCTTCACACTGCGCAGGCGCACTTCCCGCGCTTCGGTTCCCCCGACGGCGGACGAGACTTCTTCCTGGTTCCGCGATGGCGACCGACGTCGCTTCCGGCGTGGTTGCCAAGCAACCAAACGGTTTGGCCACCCTTCGGCAGCTGAAGTTGGCGTGGCGGTAGTCTCCGAGCCCTGGACTCGCGGGGCCCAGCTAGTTAAGAGATGGAGGTGCGCTTTGGACGGCGCTCCGGACAGACCAAGAAAAGCACAGGTGAGCTGCTTTGGTCGGTTCCCGAGCTGGCATAGTGGAAAGTTCACAGGAATGGGGGTAGAAAAAGCAGACAGTGAGACGCCTTCCCCCCAACTGCCCAGCGGGCCAGATACTCAGGAGTCTGGGGGTTCTTAAACTTTGTTATCCGCTGAATAAATTTTGGAATGCCGTTTGGAAATGTTACTGAGCTATTAAGTCGCCATGCTGTTGCAGACCTGCTGAGTGGTCTTTTCTGAAGCTCAAGGAATTATCTAAAGTTAAAACTCACCCCAAGTCAAATGCTTTGATAGTGTAAAAAATATGGTACGTAAAGTAATTAAGGTGACGGAAGCTCTGATTTTTGTCATAGATGTGAGCAAGTAGGACTTCTAAAAATAAAAAGTCTTTATCAAGCCCAACCACAACAGTTTAATTGTTGTCATGGTAACTAGTAGATTCTTGGAAATGTGAACTATCTTCGTGTTTTGCCTGAGCTCTGTAGCAGTAGCGCTGCCCTCACCCCCAGAGAACCCGAGTGACTACCTGTTCAGTGTGAACATTACATGTCTTACCCAAGTTTACACATGAAGGAAATCACCAAAGATTCAATTTCCTCTGATTTCATAAAGCCTTGTGTTTTTTTTTTTCTCAGTCGTTCTTAAGTTACAAATTTGAGGGTATTTCCAGATACCACTCCACTACAGACATTTCTGAGAAAAAAAATCATGAAAACGCTTCCTGGAAAAGTATTTAATAATTATATTTTTAATGCATTAGGAATGAAGAGCTTTGAAAACGAAGAAATTCCTTATCCACCTCTCCTACCTAGCAAGGTAGATCTCCGGCAGGTCACCATAATTCCTCACGCTGAGTGGGAAAGGATTCGGGATAGCCTTGACAGGTTGTCAAGAGAAGCGGCAGCCCTTCGAGCAGAAAGAACAGCAAGGAAAAAGATGCATATCCAATCCCAAGAATTGGTAAAACACTGGACTAACACATATGCAGTAAGTATCAGCCTTCCAGAAGTCACATGCTTTGAACACTAACTGTTGCTTCTTAGTAGTGCCTTGTCCCTTTTATAAATAATAATTTTACATTCAAACTGTCATAAATACAATGACACCTTTTCAATATCTTTAAGTAATATATTGTAAATGACCCAATTAAGGTAAATATTGTGTTAAATTTTGGCATATATATGCCTCCAAAACCATCATTACAGTTAACATAGTGAACATATTCATCACCTAAAAATTTCCACGTCCTGTTTAACGCCTTGTAACTCCTCCTTATAAGTTAGTAGGTCACCACTCGACTATTTATTATTATAGATTTTATTCAACAGGGTCAGAGAGTTATTCATGCTATTATATATGCTCTCTGTATTACTGAGTAGTATTCTAGTGTTTGATAAGTACAGTTTATTTATCTGGTCACTTGATGGTATGGCATCAACCGAATGTTGACGTCTGATTGTCTCCATCTTTTGACTATTACAAATATAGTTGCTGTGAACATTCATATCAGTCTGTTTATGGACATATGCTGCTATTTCTCTTGAGTAAATATCTTGATATAGATGTGTATAGTGAAATCATATGATCACTGTATATGTAACTTTGTGGTTTTCTTTTTGTTTCATTTTTCAAGACAAAGTTTCTCTGTGTAGCTCTGGCTGTCCTGGAACTCCCTTCTATAGACCAGGCTAGCCTCGAACTCACAGAGATCTGCCTGGCTCTGCCTCCCGAGTGCTGGGATTAAAGGCGTGCGTCACCACCACCCAGCTTTGTATATGTAACTTTGTAAGTGGGATAAAGGGTGGCTGGAGAGATGGCTCAGCAGTAAAGAGTAGGCACAGTTCTATCAGAGGACCTGGGGTTCAGTTTTCAGGACTCACCTTGAGCAGCTCACAGTCACCTGTAACATCAACTCCAGGGAATCTGACACCACCTTCTGGTGTCTTGAGAAACCTGACACACACACACACACACACACACACACACACACACACACACACACACACATAAATCTTACAAAATTAATTTTATAAAAAATTTCCAAACTGTCTCAAAGCAATTGTGATTCTATGTTCCCCCAGCAGGATGAAAGTTCTGTTGTCTCTGTATTCTCATCAGTAGTTGGTATGGTCAATCTTTCTCATTATAGACATTCTTTTTTTTTAATTTTTAAATTAAATTCATTTATCATTACAGACAATCTGATGGGAATGAAAATTTCCATATACTTTGAATTTGAATTTCCCTAATAACAAATGTTAAATATCTTTTACAAATATTTATCATATATGCATGCATTGTGCACACGGGGAGGTCAGAGGACAACTTGTAGGAGTCAGTTCTCTCTTTCTACCATGTGGGTTCTTAGAATTTAACTCATGTTACCAGCCTTGGTGGCTGTGCCTTGACTTGTCCTGGTTAGCATTAATTGTCAATGGGACACAGCCTGGAGTCACCTGAAAAATGTCTCATTTGAGTAATTGTTTCCGTCAGGTTGGTCTGCGGGCATGTCTGTGAGGGACTGTCTTGAGTGATTATTGCTGTAGGAGATCCTAGCCTACTGTATGTGGCACCATCACTCCGCAGGTGGTGCAGGACTGTAGAAGGACGCATGCTCCCTGAGTGCCAGAGCAAGCCAGAGGGTGAGCCAGCAAGCAGTGCTCTTCCATAATTTTTGCTTCAGGTTCCTACTTTTGAGTTCCTGTCACAACTTTTCTCAGAAAGATGGTTCGTGACCTGAAAGTATAAGCCAAATAAATCATTTCCTCATCTATGGTAGTTTGAACATGATTGGCTTATAGCTCAAAGGGAGTGGCACTATTGGGAGGTGTGGTCTTGCTGAAGTAGGCGTGGCTTTGTTGAAGGACGTGTGGAGGCGGCTTTGAAGTCTCTTTTGCTTAAGCTTCACTCATTGTCACAGTCTATTTCTGTTGCCTTCTGATCAAGATATAGCCAATACCATGTCTGCCTGCATGCCACCATGTTCCCTGTTGTGATGATAATAAACTAAACTTCTGAAACTGTAAGCTACCACCCCCAATTAAATGTTTTCCTTTATAAGAGTTGCTGTGGTGGTCATGGTGTCTTTTCACAGCAATAGAAACCCTAACTAAGATATCACCTAAGTTGCTTTTGGCCAGAGTATATTATCACAACAATGAAAAAGAACATTGACCAAACATCTTTTGTTGTTGTTGTTGTTGTTTTTGAGACAAGGTTTCTCTGTGTAACCTTGGCTGTCCTGGAACTCACTCTGTAGACCAGGCTGTCCTCAAACTCATAGAGATCCTCCTGCCCCTGCTTCCTGAGTGCTGGGATTAAAGGTGTGTGCCACCGACCAGTGGCCAAACATCTTTTGATGAACTTGTTTTCCACCTCTTCAAATTTTTATGATTAGATTTGTTTTCTTATTATTGATTTTTTTTTTTTTTTTTTTTTTTTTTGGTTTTTCGAGACAGGGTTTCTCTGTGTAGCTTTGCGCCTTTCCTGGAACTCACTTGGTAGTCCCAGGCTGGCCTCGAACTCACAGAGATCCGCCTGGCTCTGCCTCCCGAGTGCTGGGATTAAAGGCGTGCGCCACCACCGCCCGGCTTTTATTATTGATTTTAGAGAACTTTGAAAAAGTATTCTGAAGGTAAGTGTGGTGGTGCATTCTTGTAATCCAAATACTCAGGAAACTAAGGCAGAAAGAGCTTGGGTTCAAGGCCAACCTGGACTAGATGGTGAGTTCAAGGCTAGCCTGTTCAACATACGAAGACCCTGTTTCAAAAAGCAAACAAACAATAACAAACACAAGGCTAAGAATGTATGCAGCTGGTAGAGTGCTTGCTGAGAATGCATGAAACCCTTGATTCAGCCTCTAGTACCCCTCAAAGCCACGCTGCATGGTGGTCCATGCCTATAATCCCAGCACTTGGAGATGGCAAAAGAGAATGAAAAGTTCAGGGTCATCTTTGACTATCCAGAGCTTCAGGCTAGCCTAGGCTCCACGATACCATCTCAAAGAAAATGTATGTATTTGAAAATATTTCCTCTCAGTATATATCTTGAATTATCACTTACCTTGTCTTTTAAAAGACAGAAGATCTTTTGCTTTTTGATATTTCTTTGTACTGTCTAGGTTGACCTCAAACTCAGTCTCAAGTATCCTTCTCCCTGGCTTCTGCCTCCCAAGTAGCTGGAGTTACAAGCATGCACCACGATAATTTGCTAATAGAAAAATTTTTAATCTTAGTGAAGTCTTAGGATTGGAGAGATTCATTATATACTCCATTAATGGTTTGGGTTTCAAATCATATAAATGTGCTACCCACCTAAAATTAAATTAAAAATTAATTCAGGGATGGAGAGATAGCTAAGTAGTTAAGAGTATTGACTGCTCTTCCAAAGCACCTAGGTTTGATTACCTGCACACACATGGCGGTTCACAGTGTTCTGTAACTATAGTTCCAGGGCATACAACTGTCTCTTCTGACCTCCTTGGGCAGCAGGCAAGCATGTGATACACAGATATACATTCAGAGAAAACACCCATGCAACAAAATAAATAAATAAATAAAATTTAAGAATTAGTTCAAAGTGTAAGTTCATGTTTAATAATGAATTATGCAAACACAATTAAAATTCATAATGAAATTCAAGTGATCTTATATTGATAATAACTTTTGGGTCAATTAAATTGAAAAATAAAAGAAAAAGATTGCTTTTGGGTTAGGGTAACCACAAGGCCTGGGTTTGATCCCCAACAGTATAAAAGAGATTGATTGATTATTTTGTCTTTTCACAGGGAATGAAAGAACAGAAACTTAAAGCCAAGCAAAAGCGTGATGAAGAGATTGAGGCTGAAAGACAAATTCTTGACTTGGAGGAGGAAATATACAAACAAGGAGAAAGAAAGAAGGCCATCGAAAAAGCAAAGCAGTATCAGTTTTACCAAACAGAAAGAGTGAAAAGCTTTCATGTACTATCTGGCTTTTCTTCTGTTTATAGATATGTGTATTTAACATGCATAGCTAACAGTTGTCTCTAAGTACTGATACACAGTTTTCTTAATTAGTGCAATTTTTTTGTAGTCAGGACTTCATCTCAGTAAAGTTATGAAAGAGTGTGATGCCCAGATTGAGTTCAAAAAGAATTCAGTAAAATCAGATCAAAAATGGGAAGAACAGTTGAAACTCAACATTGAGAAAGCTCTTAAACAAGAGCAAGAGAAAGAAGAAAAACAGCGCAGAGAAAGAATCGCTCTTGCTGAAGATCATCTGAAACAGTATGTATACGCCACCTTTTATGTGTCTTCCCTGATTCTGAAATTAATGCATGCCAAAATACATGGTAGAAAAAAATACAAAGAAAAAGATTAAAGCTCACGCTTAGAGTCAAGTATGGTGATACATTCTGTAACCATAGCACTTGGGAGGCTGCAGCGGGAAAATGGAGAATTGGAGACTAGTCTGGTCTACGTAACAAACATCACTGAGAAGCTCAGTGGGTACAGACACCTGCCACACAAGCCTGACATGAGTTCAGTCCCTGGAGGAAAGAACTAACTGCACAGAGTTCCCCTCTGACCTCACAAGTGCATCACTCTACACACATCGTTCAGGCACACACATGTTTACACATACCCACGAACTTTTTCTTAAAAAGACAAAACAAAAGGCTGTCGAGATAACTCAGTGGTTAAGAGCACTGGCTGCTCTTCCAGGGGACCCAGGTTCAATTCCCAGCACCCACATGGCAGCTCACAGCTGTCTGTAACTACTGTTCCAGGAGGTCTGATTCCCGTGTACAGACATACTTGCAGGCAAAACATCAATTTATATAAAGTAAAAGCAAATAAATTATTTTTAAAAATTGCCTTACCAAGGGCTGGAGAGGTGGTTCAGTGGTTAAGAACACTGGTTGCTCTTGCAGAGGACCTGAGTTCAGTTCCCAGCACCCACATGGTGGCTCACAACCATCTGTAACTCCAGTTCTAGGGGAGCCAACACCTTCTGACTTTCATGGACATGTGGTACACGTACATACATGCAGGCAAAACATTCATACCATCGAATAAATAAAATTTTTGAAATGTATTACTGGTACAGGTGATGGTATAAAATATGTCCACGTGTTCTTTGATGACTTCCTCAGAGGATGGAGTCTAATTGTTCCACTGGCTGGAGTACAGGCTATGCATGTTAACTCATCGCCAGGGACCACAGTGGGACAAAAGTGACAGTGTGGGACATTTCAGATCAGGACATAAAGGTATCTTGCTTGTCCCTCAGATAGCTTCTTAGGAAACCTGACTGCCATCTTGTGAGAGCCTAAAGTGGGTCTGTGGGGAGGAACAGGTGCCTGAAAACTGAAGGTGTGTGACAGTGGATTTCCTAGCCTTATAAAGCGTTGAACCCACTGCAGCCTCAGCCAATAACTGGACTGCATTCTCTTCAGAACTGCCCGTCTAAGCCACTCCGGGGTCCTGATGGTCAGGAATGGCGTGAGATATAAATGTTTATTGTTTAAGACCACTACATTTTGAGGTACTCAGCAATCAGTTATTAAAACTTCTATCCCCACTCCTGGAAAAGTAAGACATACATATAACAACATTGTAAACAGTGCCTAGGCACCAGACCTGGGCAGGCTAATCTGTGGCCGTGTGGCCAGCAAGAGAGTCTGCCTTGCACGAGCATCCTGAAGACAGGGCAAATAAGGAACCATGGAGACACAAATCCCCAAATAGAGATTTTAACCAAGAAATTAAACATACCTATTGCAAAGAAGCATAACCTAGTATCTATTGACAATGCATAGTTCTCATTCCTTTGTTAATTTTTCTGCAGGAAGAACTCATAGACCTTGCTTAAGGAAATTTTACTGCTGAGATTGGTGGTACACACTTTTAATCTCAGCACAGGCAGAGCTCTGAGTCTGAGTCCAGCCTGATCTAAATAGTGAGTTCCAGGCCAGCCAAGGCTCCATAGTAAGACCCTGTCCTAAGTATTTGTCTGTCTGATTACTGCCTGTGAACCCTATTGACTCTGCATCGCTTTCCCCTGGATAAGGTCCTTTATGAAAAGGGCAGAAAGAGAGAAGAGGCCAAAGTGATTTTATCCATCTTAGAGAGCTCAAGCACTTCTGGGAACTCTAGCTTCACATATCCAGCTGCCCAAGAGATCATGGGTACCTCAAACAGGATTATAAATTCCCTACCCCTGAAGTGGACTGCCCCAGTGGCACCCATTTCCACCTACTTCAAACCAGAAACCCCATTGTCAACTTTGACCCCTCGTTTTCTTCATGTTCCACAGCAAATCTGTAAGCAGCTCCTGCTGATTTATTTTCTTCCCAAACAAGTCTTGGCAGTTCTAGCTGTCCTCTTAGCTAGCCTCAGCTGCTCTCATCCAGTACATTGACTATTACATCAGCCTCTTAGTTGACCCTACACTCTCATATTCCCCATTCCCTTTGCTACTCATCATCTGTGATATTCCATTAAAACGGAAACCACGTGAAGTATTCTGTTACTTTCAATGCTTCGGTAGCTTTACAGTCATTTGAAGTGAAATGAATGCTTGGCCCTGTGGAATCTGACCTCATCTTTTCCCAGGCCTCTCTCCTACAACTTTCCATTTCCTAATTACTCAGATGCACTCGCCTTCCAGGGCCTTGAGTACCTGATAAGAGCTTTCTGTACTCAGTACTTATCACACACTATTTTTTTCTCTCTGGAATTTACTCCCCTGTTCTTTATCTGTCTTCTTACCAGCTCAGAGAGGCCTTCCATCTCTTGGGGTACAGCTCAGTCCAGAGAGGTCTGTGTGACTCAGTTGTTAATCTTTTTCTTATTCTTTTTCCTTCTTCTTTACTTATTTTTTCCAAGACAGGGTTTCTCTGTGTAGTCCTGGCTGTCCTGGAACTTGCTCTGTAAACTAGGCTGGCCTTCAACTTAGACGCCTGCTTCTGCCTCCTGAGTGCTGGGATTAAAGGTGTGTGCCACCACCACCCGGCATCTCTTACTTTCTTTCTGACAGACACATCACAGTTTTTACCTCTAGTCCCTAACTCTAATGTAAGTTTCCTGATGGCTGTTTCATTGTTGTATTAGAACTTTAATATAAATAGCTGTTAGATAATTGGATAAGGGGCTAAGGATTACAGAGGGACTAAGGACAGTCCTCAGGCCTCCAGCATAGACAATGGGAAAGATGGTGCTCCTGTTCATCAAAATGAAATCACAAGGATTCGTTTAGAAGAGGAAGATTTGGATTTAGCTTTACATATAGTGAATGTAAAATGCCTATGGAATTAGCCAGGGACTGATGCTACTGAATTGCCCTGTAAGGACCAAACTTTCCTGTTGTAATAAAAATTTATTTATTTATTTATTTATTTATTTATTTATTTATTTATTTATTTATTTATCTATCTATCTATTTATTTATTTATTTATTTTTGAGACAAGGTCTCACTGTGTAGCCCTGGCTGACCTGGACTTCCTCTGTAGACCATGCTCACCTTTAACTCACAGAGATCTGCCTGCCTCTGCCTCTGCCTCTGCCTCTGCCTCTGCCTCTGCCTCTGCCTCTGCCTCTGCCTCTCTGCCTCTGCCTCTGCCTCTGCCTCTGCCTCTGCCTCTGCCTCTGCCTCTGCCTCTCTGCCTCTCTGCCTCTGCCTCTGCCTCTGCCTCTGCCTCTCTGCCTCTCTGCCTCTGCCTCTGCCTCTGCCTCTGCCTCTCTGCCTCTGCCTCTGCCTCTGCCTCTGCCTCTCTGCCTCTCTGCCTCTCTGCCTCTCTGCCTCTGCCTCTGCCTCTGCCTCTGCCTCTGCCTCTGCCTCTGCCTCTGCCTCTGCCTCTCTGCCTCTCTGCCTCTCTGCCTCTCTCTCTGCCTCTCTCTCTGCCTCTCTCTCTGCCTCTCTCTCTGCCTCTCTGCCTCTCTCTCTGCCTCTCTGCCTCTCTCTCTGCCTCTCTGCCTCTCTCTCTGCCTCTCTGCCTCTCTCTCTGCCTCTCTGCCTCTCTCTCTGCCTCTCTGCCTCTCTCTCTGCCTCTCTGCCTCTCTCTCTGCCTCTCTGCCTCTCTCTCTGCCTCTCTGCCTCTCTCTCTGCCTCTCTGCCTCTCTCTGCCTCTCTGCCTCTCTCTGCCTCTCTGCCTCTCTGCCTCTCTCTGCCTCTCTCTGCCTCTCTCTGCCTCTCTCTGCCTCTCTCTGCCTCTCTGCCTCTCTGCCTCTCTGCCTCTCTGCCTCTGCCTCTGCCTCTGCCTCCTCTGCCTCCTCTGCCTCTCTGCCTCTCTGCCTCTGCCTCTGCCTCTGCCTCTGCCTCTGCCTCTGCGACTGCTGAGTTAAAGGCTTGTGTCACCAGGCCTGGCCTCCCTCCTGCTTTTATAGGACTATTCAAAGCCTTGGTAAGCTTGAGAGGTGCTAGATCTCAATCAGAAGAGTTTGGGACAGTGAGAATGTGAACCTTCTTTAATGCTGTTGGGCTGTCTCAGCCGTCACGGTGGCCTGTGCATGGTGACAGAACTGCTTTAGAGTGCACTAGCCCATCTGGAAGTCAAACATGTCTGGGCATCCACTGCATGATTCATTCTTGGGGCAAAAAGCAATTATGTGAATGTGAGGGAAACATCTGCTGGACCAGTGAAAGGAGAGATGTTGTCATTGACTGACATTATCTATGATAAAACTTTTAATTATCTGTGGGTAAAGATTTTTAACTTATTTGGGTAATTTGACTTAATGCAAATTTAGAGTGTTGATAGAAATTTCAGATCCTCTGGTTCAACAAAGAAATAGAAACATTCATATCTTATTTTCAACTCTCAGGTTTAGAGCAGACTTCAGTCATCCACACCACCTCCCTCCTGCTGAGTCTTGGTCCTCTTCATCCCAATACCCTGGGCAGCTTTTACTAATCAACCAGAACTGACTACATCATAAGACTTTTTTTGGTATTGGTGATGGTAAATCTTGACTCTTAACTTGATCAGATTAAAAAAAAAACAACAAACCACTGTATTTATTTATGTGTATGTGTGTTTGTGTGTATTAGCCACACAGTATGTTCCTACAAAGGCCAGAAGAGGGCATCAGAAGCCATAGTTATGTGGAATTACATGGGGTTGTATACCTGACACAGGACGTGCTCTTAACCAATGAGCCCATCTCTCCAGCCCTACAGCTGCAATTTTTTGTGTTTTGTTGTTGTGTCCTAAACTTAAAAAATTTTAAACATTTTTTTGCAAAATTGGATGTTTTTTTTCTAATATTCTTTAGATCTTTATTGTAGACTTGTGAATCTGCCTCTTCAATGTGATTAGTAAACATAAAATATTACAAAATCAGCCAGTACAATTTTGAAAACTTAATTTTTTTAGGGTCACCATTAACCTGGTGTGGCAGGGCCAGCACAATCCTTAGTTTCTTTAGTTCCTCCTGAAGAGAATGCTCTGCCTGCCAAGCTGCTTTCTTTTGTGTCTGTGTGGAATTTCTTGGCCTCCTTCCCTGTGTTGTCCTCTGTGACCTAGCAGAAGGGAGTTTTCCTCTCTTGTTGCAAAAAGACTCCAGGAGTAACGTTTGCTTGATGGCGCGCATATGAAAGAAGGGCTTATTCTTCAGCTGTCTGTTCAGATTGCTGACTTACCCTGAGCCACCTGTTTAGAATGAAAAATACTTGTCACACTAATGCATGGGCTTTCAACGAGTGGGTAGATCTGTGGGGTGTGAGCAGTCTCTGTGCTCAGGGGTGCCTGCCAGTTGAGGGAGCCCAGGGATACAGAATCCGCTCTGTACTGCTGTTGATGGGAGCACCTGGTTTGGTGGTGATGGGGTTTGGGAAGTGAATTGAAGAGGTGGTGCTGGAGAGAGACCTTCCAGATCAGGGCTGAGCTGTTAGGCCGACCTTCAGATATCCCTGAAGAACTCAGGCATGAGCCCTGCAAGTCAGCGAGCATTTGGAGCTTGCCACTCAGAAGGCGTTAGTAGCCAACTAGCAAGGAGCTAGGGGAGGAATAGCGACCTGAGCGGCCAGTTGGGTACACTCAATTGCTCTTTCTGTCACACCGACGACCTCTTGAGGCCTCAAGAGGCTTCTGCGCTCGAGCCCACGAGCTTTCCCATTCCTTACTCAGCTGACTGTCCTGTCTAAAGACAAGGAGCACCTGAGTCTGCTGTCAGGCTTCTTCCAAACAGAGTGGGTTTGGAGCCAGGCGATCTGGCGGTCCTGGGTTGTCCCGGTTGTCTTCGTCACTGCCGTTTTGTGTCTTCTTTTCCAGAAGAAAACTCGATACCCTATCACCCCAGGTTAGAACCTGCTGCTTCTCTCTAAAATATGTCTGGTTTGCTCTCACTTACACTTACATTTTTTGCTTTAGAATAAAGGAACGTGAGAAGGAGGAAGAAAAAAGGAAAATAAATGAAGAAAAAGATGCCGAGGAGATAAAGCGTCAGAATTTGCTGTATGAAATAGAAATGAAAAAAAAACTAAGCAAGAAACAGAAGGAGATCGATGAAAGCAGGAAACTGTTCTTGGTAAGTTGAAAATGCCTCAGTGGAGCGGTTACACAGTCAGATGCCTGACACAGGAAACGCTAGGGGAGGAAACAAGTGTCCAGCAAGCTGTGTTCCTGTGAACCCTTCCTTGGAGTGAGCCTATTCAGCATGGTTTTGTGCAGATGGAAGTCCATGCAGGAGAGAAAAATAATACGTTTTCTATTTAAAATTAATTTCCTTAAAAGCTGTGAGGAATGAATGGGGGTAATTTATGAACGATTTTGTTGTGATGTCTTATGGATGTAATTTATTTGATTTCATGGTTTTTTAAATATTTTCCTTTAACATTTTTAAAATTTTTATTTTTAACTTATGCCTGTGGGTGTTTTGCATGCATGTATATCTGTGCACCACATCTGTGTTGTGCCTGCAGAGGCCAGAAGACGGTGTTGGATCCACTGGAACTGGAGGTACAGGTGGTTGTGAGCCACTCACCATGCGGGGCTTCTGCAAGAGCAGCCAGTGCTTTTAACCACTGAGCCATCTCTCCAGCCCCAATGTTTCTTTTAATTTTTAAGTAATACACGTACAAAGTTAAAACATTAAACACCTGGAATCAAATGTTACCAGATTTGTTTAACCTTGTCTTCTGCTGCTAATAGGTATTATGTATTATTTTATTTTGTTATTATTTGTATTACATTTACTTGTGTGTGTGTTTGTATGTGCATGTGCAGAGCACAGAGGGCAACTTTGGGGAGTCAGTTCTCTCCTTCTACCACGAGACCCCAGGACTCAGGACCGTGAGACTCAGGCAGCCTGCCTTCTTGAGCCGTCTTGCTAACCCCTGTATTTAGTTTTTATATTAGGTTCCAAATGGTATCAATCTGATTTATTAGTGTCAGCCATTGTCTGCCTCTTTGTCCTGGTTGTGGAGGATTTGGCTCTCATCCTTTGTAATGCATTTCTCATCTTCTACTCAAGAGTTAGCACACTAAGTTGTTATCAGGATTGTGTAAATATTTGCCTCTGCAGATCCAAGTTATACACCACGGTGGCTCTAGTTCTTCCATTATGTGAATGTTCTTTTTCATTTGAAGACAGGGTCTCCCTAGGCAATCCTGATTGGCCTCAAATCTATAATTCTCCTGCTTGGCCCCTCCCTCCATCACACAGATCACAGGTGTGCATCACTGTGCACACTGTTACAAATCATTACCGTTCTACCTTGATTTTCATTTGTTTAGTGACTACATTTTTGATCTTTTTAAAATTTTATTTTGATAACTTAGGGTTTTTCCATATATTCAATGAATTTTGCCCAGTGAATATTGATAATTTTCAGTATTCAACTGAACAATGGGCACTTACCTATGTTGTTTTCCTTAGAGCGTATCCACTGAGCCTCCTCCATCCCCTCTCCTTTAGGACTGCCTGCTCCCTAGGCCTGCCTGCTGCCTGGCTGTCGTCCTGGGGCTTCCCTTGCCACTCTGTTTTGTTTTTGTTTTTGTTTTTTTTTCCGAGACAGGGTTTCTCTGTGTAGCTTTGCGCCGTTCCTGGATCTCGCTCTGTAGACCAGGCTGGCCTCGAACTCACAAAGATCCGCCTGCCTCTGCCTCCCGAGTGCTGGGATTAAAGGCGTGCGCCACCACCGCCCGGCCCCCTTGCCACTCTGACTCAGATGTCTCCCTGTTTCTGGTTCACTTTCCCTCTTGCTGAAGAATATCCTTGAGCATCTTCCTAAGGAAGGGTGTTTGGGATGTCAGTGATTTGTTAGCTATGTTCTAAAGTTTCATGCCACTGATACTACAATTTATTTACTCAACCATCTCTGCATTCTAGAATACTTATAGATTGTTTCCAATATTTTTGTGTTATTAATGTAAATAAACTTGATATAAAGTATGTGGACATAAACATTTATTCAGGCTTCTGATTATTTTGGGATAAATTTTCAGAAGAAAAATAATTATGTGAGAAGCCATAACCATTTGACAGGTTCTTGGTAGATATGTTAGAAGGCATTTTTGTGACAAACCATACTTCTTTCCTTAAGGACCATATGCATGACAAAAATATCATCCGAGCTGTAGAACAGCAGCAGCAAGAGGAGGAAGATGAAAAGATCAGAAAGTTTATCAAAGCCAAAAAACGTCTTATACAAATGAGGAAAGACAAGGAAGCCGAAACACACAGGTAGGATTTAAAAATACGTTTTGGATTTCTTTACCTTATGACTGTGAACGCTTTGCCTGCCACATGGAGACGTGCCTGTTGCATTCCTTGGAACTGAGGTTGTGGATTGTGGTGAGCCATCATGAGGGTGCTTGAAATGGAACCCAGGTCCTCTGCAAGAGCAATAAGTGTTCTTAACTGCTGAGCTGTTTGTCCAGCCCCACAGGTAGGATTCTTACATAATTGCTAAAGTGCTCCCTGAGATTGCTTTTCTTTGGAAAATGAAGTCTCAGAGATGACTGGGACATTTGGTGACATGAGAGTTTTAGTTTGGGGCATGAGAGTTGAGGTGTACCCATGGAATGTTCCAGAACTCTCTGTGGTAGATTGTTGAAAACACTGGTCTTCTCTAGGAGAAAGAATGCTGAGCTGGAGGAGCCTTGTAGACATCGGTCTAATCATTTCCTTTTCTTATTGCCGTCTATGAACATCTGAAAAGAGACAGCTGAATGGAGGAAGAGTTCATATTGGCTCACAATGTAGAGTATAAACAGCCCGTTATGGCAGAAAGTCATGGTGGCCAGAGCTGCTCATGGCTGTGGAGGCAGAAGCCTGAGGCTGTTTGTTCAGCTCTATGTGGACCAGAAAGCAGGGAGAAATGAATGCTGGTACATCGGCTCAGTTCATTTTCTCTTTCCTTAATCCAAGCCCCCAGCCCATGGGATGATGCTGTCCAGATTCAGGATGGGCTTCCCCTCTCAATCTTCTCTGGAAATGCCATAACAGATGTGCCCAAATGTGAGCCTCACCAGTGTCCTGGGTCTGTCTATTTGTCTATCTTTCTTTTTTATTGGGTTTTTTTTTTTTTGTTTGGTTTTGTTTTTTGATTTTTCAAGATAGCCCTGACTGTCCTGGAACTCACTCTGTAGACCAGGCTGGCCTTGAACTCACAGAGATCCACCTGCCTCTGCCTACCAAGTACTGAGATTAAAGGCCTGTGCCACCATAGCCCAGAACTCTTAGATCTTTAGTAAGTATCACATTCCTATTGAGGATTTTCAAAATCACCCAAATTAAAAATTGTATCTTCTAGAATAAAACCACAAAATAAAAAGTGAAAAATAAAGGAAAATTACATACTTTGTTATTTCTAATATTGTAAGACACTCCTGATTCTTCAGCCAAAAGAGGAAAGTTTTATTTTGGCTCACAGATTTGGAGGCTTCAGTTCATAGGCAGTTGGTCTTGTTGCTTTTGGATCTACAGCTAAGTGGTACACCAGGAGGGGAGTGTGTCTGTCAGGAAACTGATGCCATTGTTGAGATGTGGTGAAGAAGGTGGAGTGTAATTGAAAGAAGTATGTTACTGCAGACATGCCCTGGGGCTATATCTTTTGCTAACCTTTTCTTTTTCTGTTTTTTAATTTTTAAATTTTGGTTTATTCGTTTTATTTTACGTGTGAGTGTTTTGCCTGCATATATGTCTGTTTACCACAGATGTGCTTGGTGCTGGCAGAGGTCAGAAAAGGGTGTTGGCTCCCCTGGAACTTGAGTCAGGGATGGTCGTGAGCCACCATATGGATGCTGGGAGTCCAATCTGGGCCCTCTGGAAAAGCAAAAGTCCTCTCAACTAGTGAGCTGTCTCCCCACACACACTCCTGCTTGCCCTTTATACTTCTTCCTGTCTACCATTTTTCTGTCTCGTTCTGCCATTTTATTCCCTCCATGATAAACTAACACCTGAAAACATGAGCTGAAATATCTAATACCTTCTTTTAAGTTTCTTAAATTAGGCACTTTGTTATAGCACTGAGAAGACTTATACAAGGGTGGAGATCTTTACCATTTTCATTGTGAAGTCCTCAGTACCTAGAATAGTGTCTGTAAATAGTAAACTGTTCCGTCTGTAAATGTGCTTAGAACAGTGTTTTGAAATGTTAACTGAACCGTCATCACCTCTTCCACCAAGTCTTCTGCATGGCTCTCTCTCATTCGCACGGCCTTTACCACCATCTGCCCTATGTATTTGAATAAATGTCTCTTTTCCACTTTAGACTCTACTTTCTTTGCCCATTCACAGTATCTTTTTCACAATTTCTCATACAAAACTTCACCAGCTCACTCAATAAATTAGTGAACTTGTCATAACTAATTAAAATATTTCTGTTTAGTCTCCTTCCCTCATTCTTTTAACAAAATGTGCTTGTTGTGTATGATGTCCCAGACACATACTTGGCCCTGGACTAGAAAGAGTTCATCCAGCCCCTGACCTCAGAAACTTCACAATGTATAGGACAGGGACATATAAACAGATGAAATCAACAGGTCTATGATTTGGTTCTGGATGGGATGTTGTGGTAGTATGAATTATTTAGTATTTTGGTAACAATATAGTTATTTCCAAGGTTTTATTTAAAGAAAGGGTTTTTATAGTATAAATCTCAGTGTTAGGGCAAGCAGAATAGTTCAACAAAGTATTCCAGAATATGTTCTGGGCTGCACAAGCAGATCCTTGATGTACATATAAAAACTGCACGTGGTAGGGTAACTAACCCCAGTACTGCAGAGGTGGAAATAAGTGGACCCTGAAGGATCACTAGCCAGCTGTCTAGCCAAGATGGTGAGCTTTAGACTCAAAGAAGAGATCTGTCTCAGAAAACAAAAACAAATAACAACAACAACAAAAACAAGTGGGCATAGTGATGCACGCCTGCAGTCCCTGCACTTGGGAAACAGAGGTGGGAAAATCTCTGTGAGTTTGAGGCCAGCCTGGTGTACACAGCAGTTCCAGGACAGCCAAGGTTACACAGTGAAACCCTGTCTCAAAAAATAAAAATGCTGGGCCTGGAGAGATAGCTCAATCGTTACAGCGCAGGCTGCTTGCTCTTCCAGAGGTTTAGTTCCCAGCAACCACATGGTGGCTCACAACCATCTCCATTGGGATCTGATGCCCTCTTCTGGCATAAATGTGTACGTGTAGATAGAGCACTCAGATACATAAAATAAACAAATCTTTAAAAAAATAAAAGTGCTGAGAGCTATAGAGGAAGACATTGCAATGTCACCCTCTGGTCTCCACTCGCACCCACCCTTACACTCATACACTCATGGCCACACGCATGCACACACCACACACATACACACAAGAAAAATATTTCCCCGTGCTATAGAGAATCTTAACGTCTTGCTTTTACACACGTATACATGTACATACATATGTGATTATATTGTGCATATTGATCACTTAGAAAAGTTTAGAATATATGCTACTTTGTAGTTGTAAGATTAATTTCCTTATTTAGCTCAAGTATTAACATTTCTAAAATATATGACAAATTAGTTTCCATTTGATATAATCATATATATAATATATGTGTGTATATATACATACACACACATACACATAATATATATGACCACAGACTTCTTTTTTGTTTTGTAGATGACTATAAAACGCCTCCGCTTCCCTAATGAAAGTATTTTAACTCCTTTACAGAGCTAGTCAGGATGATTTGGCAAATGTGGTTGTTCTGTTATAGGCTAATGGAAGAACGGAGAGAAAGAATAAATAACTTCCTAAGTGAACTAATGAAAGAGAAACTTGACACTGAAGATTTGATTATCGCTAGAGACATTGCTGAAGCCGAGGCTGAACTGGAGAGAAGAGAAAAAGACAAACACGAGAAAACTCAAGCCCAGCTGAAAGCAATCGCAGACTATAGAGCCTCTGTGGTAAACACTTCAGTTCCAGGGCGTCGAGCTGAGACGCCCCTGCTGTGGCAGCTACCTCTTGCCTCTCTCTCAAAACTAACAGATTTGAAAAAGCAGTGTGCAAATTGTCTTCCCACATTCTTGCAACAAACACTTTTTTATTTATAAACTCTATTATATAAATTATATTATAAAAAACCCTTGCAAATAAAAAAATTCTACACTGAAATGAACTCGATGCAAAGTCCACACATCCTGATGAACGTCTCTACAGTTAGGATGGCCCTTAGGAGAAGACATGCAGCTTCACATTGGACTTGACACTTTGACTGTTGAGTTTATTTGTACACTCTTATCCTCCACCACGGGCGAAAACTCCATGACAGCGTTAGAACTAAATGAACAGTTGGAGCCTTTCATGACTCCTCCTCATTAATTGCACCCAGTCCTTCCTCATCTCCTAATGATTAGCTCTTCTTGTTCTCTTTCCTACATCACACACATGTACATTTATTTACACATATACATATATTATCAGCTAGGTTTGTATATAAGGAAGAACATGAAGGTTTTTTTCTCCTGAGATTGTGTGATCTTACCTGAAGTATACATTCTAGGACCATCCAATTTCTTGCAAATATTCAGGTTACAGTTTTCTTTAGAATATATACAACATATTTTCACTATCCATTCATCTGTTGATGGAAAACTAGGTTGATTCCTATTTTTTTGTTATAGTGAATAAAGCAGCTATAAACATGGGGGTTTAATATTTCTGTGGTAAGGTATGGAGTTCTCTGGATATTTGCCCATAAGTGAAATAGCTGGGGAAAATTGTAGTTCTGTTTCTAAATTTTTTGAGAAATTTTCAAACAGATTCTCACAGTGCTCACAGTGGCTGTATTAATTGGCACCCTCACCAACAATAAATAAGGGTTCCTTTCTCTCCACATCCTCTCCAACCTTCGTTGTCAGATTGGTTGGTGATGGCCGTTCTGACGGGGGTGAGAGAGTATCTTGAAGTCCTTTTAATTTGCATTTCCCTGATAGCTATCGATACTGTGCACCTTTTCAAACAGTAATGGCCATTCACGGTTTGTTTGTTTGTTTGTTTGTTTGTTTGTTTTGTGTTTCAAGACAGGGTTTCTCTGTGTAGCTTTGCGCCTTTCCTGGAACTCACTCTGTAGACCAGGCTGGCCTTGAACTCAGAGAGATCTGCCTGGCTCTGCCTCCCAAGTGCTGAGATTAAAGGCGTGTGCCACCACCGCCCGGCCACCATTCACGTTTTTATGTGTAGTATCTGTTCAGGTCGTTTGCTTTTGTTGATTGGCAGTTGTGTTTCCCTAGTGTTTAATTTCTGCCATTTGTAAACTCTGGATGTCAGCCCCTTGTCTGAAGGTGGCTAGTGATGATTTTCTCCTGTCTGGGGTCTGTCTGTGATCTCTGCTGGTGGTTTCCTTTTGCTACACAACCCTTTTTATTTCAGGGAGCCCCGTCTGTGGATACTGGGGTTGGTTCCTGTGCTGTTACTGTTCTAGTATATTGTTCCAGTATATTGAAGAGTATTCCCTCTGTTTTCTTCTAGAACATTTAGTGTTTGGGGCTCTAAATTAAGGTCTTTGATCCATTTTGAGTAGATTTTTATACAAGGTGAAAGGTAAGAGTCTCTTTCCTCTTCTGTGGGTGGAAATCTGGTTTTGCGAGCACCATTGGCTGACTAGGCTGTGTTTTTCCAATGTGTGTTATTGCCTCCTTTGTCAAAAACTAAGTGGGCACAGCTCTGTCACTCTATTTCCAGGTCCTCTGTTCCCTCCCTTTGATCTGCCTGCCTTTTTATGCCAACACCAGGCTTTGTCACTATAGCTCTGTAGTGTAATTGGAAGTCAGCTATTGGACCATCTCCAGCAGGGTTCTTATTCCTTATAACCGCTTTATCTCTTCCTTATCTTTTGTGGTTTCATATGAAAAAAATGCTTGTTTTGACTTTTTTAAACCTATGAAATATGACATTAGAATTTTGATAGATGTCATGTTAAATCTTTAAATTTATTTTTGCAGTATAGCTATTTTCACAGTATTTATTCTATCAATCCAAGAGCATAATAGAATGCCTTTCCATTGTCTAGTATCTTCTGTGATTTCCTTTTTCAGTATCATGAAACTTTTGTTGTAGAGGTCTATCACTTCTTTAGCTAGATATATTCTTTAATACCTATTTTTAGAGTTATTTTGAATGGAATATAGTTCCCAGTTTCTTTCTCTGAGAGTACAATATGAAGGCTATTGTTTTCTTTACATTGATTTTGTACTCTGCAACTTTACTGTTTACTAGTTTCAAACATTTTCTAATAGACATAATAGGATCTTTTAAATAATCATGTCATCTGCTAATAGGGATAGTTTGATGTCTTCCTTTCTATTTTTATTCCCTTATGCTTTTGTCTTGTCTAATTGCTACAGCTAAGATTCCAAGCACTGTAAGAAGTAAGAGAGGGGAGAATGTCTCGTTCCTGATTTTAGAGGAAATGCTTTCAGTCTGTCTCCATTTAGTATGTTGGCTATAGGTTTGTTGTATATAGCCTTTATTATTTTGAGGTATGGTCCTTCTATTCCTAAAATCTCCAGAACTTTTGTCATGAAGGCATACTGGAATTTTTCAAATGCCTTTTCAACATCAATTGAAACAACTATGTAGTTTCTGTCCTTAAGTTTATTTACATGGTATACTACATTTATTGATTTACATATGTTGAACCAACCTTGCATTTCTGGGATGAAACCCATTTGGTTATAGTATGTAATCTTCTTAATGTGTTTCTGAATTTTGTTTGTAAGTATTTTGTTGAGAATTTTTGCATCTATATTCATCAAAGAAATTGGTCTTTAGTTCTCTCTCTCTCTTTTATAGTATCTTTACCTTGTTTCAGAATCAGAACAACATTGGCTTCACAGAATGAATTCGATAGTGTGCCTTCACTTTCTATTTTCTGAAACAAGAATTGGTCTGAGGTCATTGTTGAAAGTTTGATAGAATCAGCAGTGAATCCATCTGGTTGTCGACTTTTCTTTGAGGGAAAGCTTTTAATAACAGCTTCAATCTCATTGTTGTAATTGGTCTGTTTAAGTTATATCTTCAGGACTTAATTTTGGTATATGATATAATTTACAATTTCTGGATTATCCAGCTTTTCAGAGTATAAATTTTCATCTTCCTTCCTTCCTTTCTAATTTTCTCCTTCCCTTTCTCCCTCCCTCCCTCACACATCCTCTCTTTTTCTTTCTTTCTTTTTGGTTTTTTTTTTTTTTTTGAGACGGGGTTTCTCTGTGGAGTCTGTCCTGGAACTTGCTCTGTAGACCAGGTTGGCCTCAAACTCGCAGAGATCAGCCTGCCTCTGCCTCCTGAGTGCTGGGATTTAGGGCATGCGCCACCACTGCCTGGCTCATATTCATTTCTAATGATGTTCTGTATTTCATTGAAATCAGTTGCAATGACACCCTTTGATCTCTAGTTATATCAGTTTGCATCTTTCCCTTCTTTCTTTTTGTCAGATTAGGTAAAGGTTTGTCAGTTTCTATAACTTTTTCAAGGAACCAACTGTTTGATTGCCTTTGTGTATTATTTACTAAATCTATATTTCAGGGAGTGGAGAAATGGCTCAGTGGTTAACAGCACTGACTGCTCTTCCAGAGGATCTGGGTTCAATTCCTAGCACCCACATGGCAGCTCACAACTGTCTATAATTCCAGTTCCAGGGAGGCTGACACCCATGGCAAAAACACTAATGCACATAAAATAAAAATAAATAAATTAAAAAAATCTGTATTTCATTAGTTTATTTGCTAATTTTATTTGATAATATTTATTAATTCTTGCCATCTACTGTGTTTGAGACTGGCTACTTATTTGTCTTTTTTTTTAAGAACATGAGGTGCATCATTAAGTTATTTATTTGATAGCTCTCAGATTTTTTAACATATAAGCACTTGTTGTTATAAATGTTCTTCTTATGACTCCTTTGCTGCCTCCAAGACATTCTGATAGGATGTGTTTATCATTATAATTTATCTCTAGAAATTTAAATTTTCCTCTCTGACTTCTTGGATGACCAAATGTTCATTCAAAAAATGTGTTGTTTAGTCTCCAAGTATTTTTTTTTGTAGTTTCCATAGTTTCTCTTATTGTTTAGTTCTAGTTTTATCACATTATGGTCTGATAAAATGCAAGGAATTTTCTCAGAATTTTTGCTTATGTTGAGACTTGGCTTATGTCCTCTGATGTGGTTGATTTGGGTAAAGGTCCCATGTGCTGCTGAGAAAAACGTGTATTTCTTTCTGTTAGATGGAATATTCTGTATATTTCTATTAAATCTAGTTCACCCATAGTATATTTTACCTCTGAAGCATCTTTATGTGTTTTAAGTTTTGGGAGAACTATCGAAGTATGAGAGTGGATTGTTGAAGTCCCCACTACTATTGTGTCAAGACCTATGTGGCCTTTTATGTTTTAATGCTTGATATATGAGGTTAGGGTTTCCAATATTTGATGCACAAAGGTTTACAGTTGTTATCTCTTCTTGATGAATTGTTCCTTTTATGGAGTATCCTGTTTTAGCTCTTCTAACTAGTTTTGGTTTAAAGCTTACCTGGTCTGATATAAGGATGGCTATGCCTGCTTGTTTACATTTTGTTTGCTTGGTGATTTGTTTTCCATCTTTGATATTAAGCTTTACTGCATTTTTTTTCTAGCTTGGAGACAACATATAGTCATTCTTGGTTTTGTTTTTTTGTTTAAAGATTTATTTATTTATGTATGTATTATGTATACAGCGATCTACCTGCATGTATGCCTGCAGACCAGAAGAGGGTGCCACATCTCACTACAGATGGTTGTGAGCCACCATGTGGGTGCTGGGAATTGAACTCGGGTCCTCTGGAAGAACAGCCAGTGCTCTTAACCATTGAGCCATCTCTCCAGCCCCTCATTCTTGTTTTTTAATCCAGTCCATTAGTCTGAACATTTTTAGTGATGAGTTGAGGCCATTTACACTTAAGGATTTATCATAGAAAGGGCTTGTTATTTTGTATAAGCCAGCTAGATGGTGTTCTATTCTGCTGGATTGTTGGTGTTTTTCTTTCTCCTGTGTTAATTCTGAGGGTTTGCTGAGTTGCAGTGTTGGACATGCTGTTTCTTTCCTCTGGTTTATCACGGTCAGGTTTATTGGGTCAGGCTCTCTCGTCTTTGTCCTGTGAGGCATTCTCTGCAGTACTGGCTTGCTTGTCGTGAATTGACTCCATTTCCATTTGTCTTCAAATACCTCTGTCTGGCTCTTGTCATTGCTGATGAAGAGTCTGGAGTAATTCTGATGTTTCTGCCTTTGTGTGAGTTGATGTTTTTCTCATGCTGCCTTAGGAGTATGCCTTTACTTTGTGTTTTTGACTTCCTGACTATAACATGTTGTGGAGTTTTTTCTGGGGTCATGTCTAAGTGGAGGTCCATCTGCCTTCTGTTTGGATGCCTCCTTTCTGTAAATTTGGAAAGTTTTCTGCTGTTCTTTCATTAAATCGTCTGTCTATTCCATTTGATTTTTTCCTCTGCTCCTTCTATTCCATGAAGCCAGAATAGGGCATTGGATCCACTGGAACTGGAGTTACAGATGGTTATGAGCTACCATGTGGGTGCTGAGAACCAAACCCGCTCCTCTGGAGGAGCAGCCACTGCTTTTAACTGCTGAGCCATCTCTCCAGCCACCACCACCCCTCTCGCAAGCTATTTATGGATGCAAAGCAACAAGTTCTTCTTCAGAACTATCTTAAATGAAAGGATTGCTTTTTATATTTAAATGTTTTAAGAGAAGCCACATAAATTACCTGATTGCATTTCTGTATTTCTTAATCCTAGAAAATAGATCCCTTCCTTATTCCCTATATGTCTATCCTAACATTCAAATTACATGGCTCAAACATTTTAGCAATTAATTGTTAACATAGCAGTATTTCTGTACCTTGAGGTCTTGCTTTTCTGTTCCTGTATTTTCTTCTTCCTGCTCCTGCTTGGTCTAGCCTCCTTCCACAGAGTGTCACTATGTAGCCCAGGCTCCTCTTGAACTTCTCATCTTCCTGCCTCGGTGTCCTCCCTGCTGGGATTACAGGCATGCACTACCATACACAACTGTGAGTGCTGTCGTTTTTAACAAAGAGATTGCTCTATGTTACTCTCCGTATGTTTTCATTAAGTATGTCTCTTCGATAGTCAAGAGAATAAATAAAGTAACCCAGCCACATGCATGCAGTTTCCTGTCCTCCCGTGGCCCCTGGCTCTTTGCTTGAAGCATTCTGACTCCATTTCTTTTTAATGAGAACTGTTGGCTAAAACTGATTTAATTTTTTCCTTTGTCATTAAACATCTAGATGAAAAATAAAGAGGAAGAAGAAAGACAAAGAAAAATAGATTCTAAAGAACAGTTGATAGCTGTCTTGAAGGCAGATAAGATTTTCCAGGAGCTTGAAAAGGAGAAAAAGCTCAAAGCCAGCAAAGAGAAACGAGAAATTCAAGACGCTCACGTTCAGCAAATGGTAACTGTTCCCATTTTTACAGGGATTTTAAAAGTAAATATGTAGTAGAGATTTTGTTTTGGTTTTCTTTCTCTTAAGTGGTTTCCTTTTATTGGAGAGGAACAAAGGATCATTATGGAGTCACGATAAAAATATATTAAAGATGTGAAATTAGTTTTAGAATCTCTGCTCTTTGGTCCTCTTCTGTGATGGTTTATGGGTTGACCTAACTGGAGCAATAGGAATGGAGAAACAGAGATACATAGAGAATAGCAAGGATCGGGTGGGTCATGCACTCTGATGAAGACACACACGCAATTGCAGCCTAGAAACTCAGCAAGTTTATTTCATACCTCTGAAGTGAGGAGGTGGGGCTGTTATATACAGCCAAACCAGGAGGCAGGGCTATTATATACAGCCAAATACAGAGTCAGGTTTAGTTCATCTCGGTAGGGGGTCTCTGTAGGGAAACAGTCTCAAGCTGTAAACATCTAGGAGGAGGAAGCTGTGGTGGATGTTTTCTGCACATGCTGTTGGACCAGGGGAAGGTTTGCCTCCTTCATGAGGCATTGGCGGCCTTGGCATTTTTGTGCTCATGTCAGGAATAAATATTCACTCAGGACTTCATCCACTCCCCACAGGTCTCATTCTAGGTTTGTTTGTTTGTTTTTTTGTACACATTTTATATCCTTCTTTAGTGCCTGTTATGTTTATTGAATACTAAAGAAATGCAGATTCATGGGATAGACCCTAATGCTTGTCCTGTTACATTTTTCTCCCACCTTGACTTTCTTTTTTTTTTTTTTTGTTTTTTTGTTTTTTTGTTTTTTTTGGTTTTTCGAGACAGGGTTTCTCTGTGTAGCTTTGCGCCTTTCCTGGAACTCACTTGGTAGCCCAGGCTGGCCTCGAACTCACAGAGATCCGCCTGGCTCTGCCTCCCGAGTGCTGGGATTAAAGGCGTGCGCCACCACCGCCCGGCCACCTTGACTTTCTTATGGCACATTCCAAAGCAGTCTACCTCTAGATTGCCAAACATTATTTCCCCATCTTTACAACAATATTCCAGAGATCACGTTGATTAGGATTTCGTGGGCTTCGATTTTAAGACAAGGGAATGTTAGAGATTTAAATGATGAGTAGAGAATCTGATGTCTAGTCATGTCTGTGTAGAATCTTTTCCAAATATGTAGTCTTCTTTCCCATTCCTACCAGCAACAGGTATAAGTGTGAGTCTTTCTGCATCCTTCCTGAGCCGTGGCATTGGCATCTTGGGATGCTGACCATTCTGATGAAGTGGTGAAACCGAACTCTTCAGTGCACTCCTTTTCATATCCTTGTTAGACATTTATATGACTTCTTTTGCAAAGTGTCTCTTCCAACTTGTTCATTATTTTGATTTGTTTTCTTTGTGTATATGTAGAGAGGTGTGTGTGTGTGTGTGTGTGTGTGTGTGTGTGTGTGTGTGTAGATGAGCATGTGTGTGCATGTGAGGACCAGAGGCCAGCCTTGGGTTTTGCTCCTCCAGAGCCCTTCACATTGTTTGAATCAGGGTCTCTAACTGGGACCTGGGGGTCAGCAATTTGGCTAGACTGGCTGCCTGGCAAGTCCCAGGGATCTGCCTCACTTTACTGTCGCACATTTAGGGTTTAAAGGTATACCATCTTGCCCAGCTTTTTACATGAGTTCTAGGATCCAATTCAGTCTTCATGTTTTCGCAGAAAGCACTTGAGTGCCTAAGCTCGCTCTCTAGCCTCGGTTTTCTCTCACTGCTGGAGGGGTGTGTGGTGTGTGTGCACATGTGCATGAGAATATGTGTACACACGTGTGGCAACCAGAGGATCACCGTGGGCATCTTCCTGGATTGTTCGTCACCTTACTTTTCAAATTTTAATTTGAGTGTGTGTGTCTGTGTGTTGTATGTATCACATGTATGAGGGTGCCTATGGAGGCCAGAACAAGGTGTCAGATATCTTGGATTTGGAGTAACATGTGATTGTGAGCTGCACAGTGAGGGGGCTAGAATCAAACTCAGGACCTCTGGAAGAGCAGCCAGTGTTCTTACCCGCTGAGCCATGTCTCCAGCCCTTCCATCTTATATTTTGAGACAGGGTCTCACATTGAACCCAGAACTCACTGGTTTGGCTAGATTGGCTGGCCAGTGAGCTCCAGGGACTCTCTGCCTCCTCAACAATGTGCTTATAGATGCACAGTCCTCACTTAGCTTTTCATGGGGCCGTGGGATCAGAGTTCAGGTCCATGGACTTGAGCACTTTCCTGACTGGGCCTTTTCCCCAACGCCTACTGTTGAGAATTATTTTTTTTAATAGAAATATTTTTTAAGATTTATTTATTATGTATACAGTGTTCTGTCTGCATGTATGTGACTGCAGTCCAGAAGAGGGCACCAGATCTCATTACAGATGGTTGTGAGCCACCATGTGGTTGCTGGGAATTGAACTCAGGACCTCTGGAAGAGCAGTCAGTGCTCTTAACCTCTGAGCCATCTCTCCAGCCCAAATTTTTTTAAGCTTTTAAAAATTGTGTTAAAATGTACTTAATACAAAATGTACCCTGCTAACGTTTTTTTTTTTTTTTTTTTTTTTCTGTGTATGGTACATGTGATTGTGAGAAACAGAGGTATTTACATGTTATAGTTTTTTTCTTCTCGGTGCTTCTGGAAACTGAAGGCAGGGCCTCACATGAGCTTGTATATAGACAGATCCTTGGGGTTCCCCTCCTTGCTGAGTTCCATGGCAATGGGAAACCCCAATACATAAAACAAGGCAGATGGCTCTTAAGAAATGATATCCAAAAAAAGATTGTCCTGTGGGCCCCATCTACAGACACGTACATGCATGTGTACCTGCACACACAAACATGCCTGCACACATACATGCATGCGTACTCCCTCATCTGTTGTATTTTTTTTTAAAGCTTTCACAATTTAAATATAATTGGAGAAAATATTTAGGTGAATACTGTAATATCAAATCTTCAAATTTATAAGAATTACATAGTAAGTTCTTCACAATTTCACCATAACGTTTGTAGTTCGGGATGTAGATTTATTTTAAATTTTTCATTAATTTTATCTATTTGTTTGATACAGGCTCTCACTGTGTAACTAAGGTTGGCATCAAACTCATGAGCCTTTGCTTCTTCTTCCCAGGTGCTGGCATTTACAGCTCTGAGTTGCCATGCCAGCTCTCCTTTTTAAATGACTCTGTCACTGAAATTAGTTTATGTTCCATATTCATATCATTTGTTTGCAATACAGAGAGGCAGATTTGATCTATGCATTGATTTGTATCCTGCAGCCTACTAGCTTTTCGGTAACTTTAACTTCTCACCTATGTGATCATGTTATCTGTGACTAAAGACACTTTTAATTCCTTTTCCAATCTGTATGCTAGTTCTCTCTCTTGTTTTATCCCAGTGACTAAAGACAGCACAGTGTTAATTACATGTATAAGTAGCATCGTTCTCCGGCTCTCAATCTAAAGTAGAAAATAGTTCTTTTCCCAGGCACACACTGTGGTGGTCTGAATGAGAATGGCCCCCTAGGCTCCCCTGTGTTTGAACACTTTGTCCCCATTTGGTGGAACTCTTCAAGAAGGACTAGTGTGGCCTTGTTGAAGGAGGTGTGCCAACGGAAGGGGGCTTTTAAGAAAAAGCACCATTTCTGCCTGCTGCTGCCATGCTCTCAGACATGATGGTGTAAGTCCCCAATGAGCCCTTTAATCTGTGAGATGCCCTGGCCATGGTGTCACTTTACGGCAATAGAAGAGTGATTAAGACAGGCATGCTGCGTCCTGGAGTTTTTCTGTAGATACATCTTATCAGCTATCTCTGTATTCCTAATTTGTTGAAATTTTTAACATGATTGTTGAATTGTGTTAAATGTCTTTTTCTGCATATATTGAGGTAATTATATCTTGTTTTTCTTTTTTTTTTTTTTTTTTTTTTTTGGTTTTTCGAGACAGGGTTTCTCTGTAGCTTTGCGCCTTTCCTGGAACTCACTTTGGAGACCAGGCTGGCCTCGAACTCACAGAGATCCGCCTGGCTCTGCCTTTGTTTTTCTTTTATTATACTAATACGGCAAGCAGGTTTCATTAGTGTTATTATTTCTGATGGGAATCTCACTATGTTGTCCAACCTGATCTTTAACTCCTGGGTCCAAACAGTCCTCCTTTTTAAATAAATGAATAGCTAGGCCTACAGGTCCACCCAGATTATTTTAAAAAATGTGTGTGTGTGTGTGTGTGTGTGTGTGTGTAGGCCCAAAGTTGACGTTGGGCATCTTTCTCAATTGCTCTCTTTTTTAGGCAGGTTCTCTGTCGGACCTGGAGTTCACAGATTCCAGCTAGCCCAGCCTGCCAGTTTGCCCCATAGATCCCATCTCCGCCTCTGTGGAAATTACAGTTGTCTCCATGCCTGCCTTGCTTGTATGTGGGTTCTAGGGATCCAAACTCTGGTCCTCAAGCTTGCGGGGCAAGAGCTTTACCCACCGAGCCACCTCCCAGCCCTTAGACAAGTTTAAACATTGAAACAGTGTAGTGAGTCTTTCTCTGTCCCACCAGCCAGCTCCCAAATGATGACCCGGAGACTTCTTATTAATTATGAAAGCTGGGCCTATAGCTTAGGCTCATTTCTAACTATCTCTTATAACTTAAATTAACCCATATTTTTATTAATCTATATTCTACCACGTGGCTTTTACCTCTGTCCCATTCTGTGTGTCCAACTAGTTCTGAGTCTGGCTGTTTCTCTGCTTCTCTTCTTCCCAGAGTCCTCCTTGTTCTTGGAAGTCCCGCCTATACCTCCTGCCTAGCTATTGGCTATTGAACTCCTTGTTAAACCAATGAGAAGGTGCCTTGGCAAAGACACGTCTTCATTCACAGTGTACAAAAAGATTATTCCACAACAGTGTATTCCTATGATTAACCCTACTTGGTCATGATTCATTTTTTAAAATGTATATATGTGCTGGATTCAGTTGCTAATATTTTGTTAATGTGTGAGGGCCTACATATACACACACACACACACACACACACACACATATATATATATATACACTTTGCACATGCCTAGTGCCTCTGGAGGCCAGAAGAGGGAGCTGAATCACCTGCAGCTGGAGTTAAAGACAGGTACACCCATGGTGTGGGTGCTTGTAACTGAACCTTAGTCCTTGGGAAGAGCAGCTAGTGCTCTTAACTGCCAAGCCACCTCTTCAGCCCCTCCAATGTATTATAACTCAGTGTCTACTATGTTCCAAGCACTACTTTTTTAATTTCTTTTTTTCCTGAACCTCCCTGGACCTCAGTGATCCTTTTACCTTATTCTCTCCCATACTTTGGAGCACAGACTATGAACACCACCATGCTCAGCTTAAATTCCATTTGTACTTATGTTTAATGCATATCAAACTCGCAGCACTTATCACATGAGTCATTGCAGCCAGTCCCCTTTGCTGTTGTCATTTGCTTCTTAAGTTTCATATTATTCTTCCAGGTTCCTCAGTGTCTGTCTGGAAACTATTACTGAACAAGGATATCTCATATTAGCTTATTACCTTTAGTGAGACTGTTTAACTTCTGACTTTAGTCTTATTGAATACTAATTTTTTTTTTTTTTTTTTGGTTTTTCGAGACAGGGTTTCTCTGCGTAGCTTTGCGCCTGTCCTGGAACTCACTTGGTAGCCCAGGCTGGCCTCGAACTCACAGAGATCCGCCTGGCTCTGCCTCCCGAGTGCTGGGATTAAAGGCGTGCGCCACCACCGCCCGGCGAATACTAATTTTTTAAAGACTCTTTTTATCACCACTTCAACAGAATATAATCCTTACTTGTAGAACTCAGTAATAAAATGTTTAATATTTCAAACTGATATAGTTGCCTTTTCCTCGTAATTTCAATTAGTAGAAATGATTAGATGTTGAAGTTATAGATTGTCAAGATTTTTTTTTTTTTTTTTTTTTTTGGTTTTTCGAGACAGAGTTTCTCTGTGTAGCTTTGCGTCTTTTCCTGGAACTCACTTGGTAGCCCAGGCTGGCCTCGAACTCACAGAGATCCGCCTGGCTCTGCCTTCCGAGTGCTGGGATTAAAGGCGTGCGCCACCACCTCCCGGCTATAGATTGTCAAGATATTTTAATGGATATTAAATATATAAACACATGGGAAAACAACTTATATTTAGAAATTAAGCATTTCTTGAAATGTTACAAATATAAAGTGAAATCTGTCAATCAAAATTTCACAGAAAAACCATTAAAAACATCTCTTCCAATAGAAATTAATGTAACATTATAAGACATTATAAGACAAACACTTTCTAAAGTAAAGTATTTGGGAGATTGCCTATAGTATTTATTTCCTCAGTTCTGAATAAATTTTCATAGATTAATGTCACTCATTCTTCTAGCTTCACATTCCAGGGAAACAGAACGTAATTGGTTGCATATAACTTAGGGATTCCCTGCTGACTTAGTTTTATGTTGACTGACAGGAACAATAATTATTTTTATGCCTTTTAACCTACTGAAGATCACATATGTAAATTATTGAAAGATAATTGTGGTGGTATTGTGTTCCCCAAAATATTGTGCACGCTAATAAACTTATCTGGGGTTAGAGAAGAGGACAGCCACAATATTAAACATAGAGGATAGGCAGTGGTAGCACACGCCTTTAATCCTAGCATTCCAGAGGCAGAAATCCCTCTGGATCTCTGTGAGTTCAAGGCCACATTGGAAACAGCCAGGCATGGTGACTCACCCCTTTAATCCCAGGGAGTGATGGCAGATAGCAGAAAGGTATATAAGGCGTGAGGACCAGAAACTAGAAGCATTTGGCTGGTTAAGCATTTGGCTGGTTAAACTTTTAGGCTTCTAGCAGCAGTTCAGCTGAGATTCATTCGGATATGAGGACTCAGAGGCTTCCAGTCTGAGGAAACAGGATCAGCTGAGGAACTGGTAAGGTGAGGAAGCTGTGGCCTGTTCTGTCTCTCTGATCTTCCAGCTTCACCCCAAAATTGGCCTCAGGTTTGTTTTTTTGTTTTTTTGTTTTTTTTTTTTGGTTTTTCGAGACAGGGTTTCTCTGTGTAGCTTTGCGCCTTTCCTGGATCTCGCGCTGTAGACCAGGCTGGCCTCGAACTCAGAGATCCGCCTGCCTCTGCCTCCCGAGTGCTGGGATTAAAGGCGTGCGCCACCACCGCCCGGCTCAGGTTTGTTTTTATTAGTAAGAACTTTTAAGATTCATGCTACAGATAATTGTAAATATAGCTGCCTGATTTTTATCTAAATTTTATGCTTTAATGATTTTGCTATGTCGTTTGACTCTGTATCTCATAAAGCTATGAGTTTAAATGTTTGATCCACTTTGAGTATATTCCTAGTATAGAAGAATCAGTGAGTTATAGCATATTTATAAAATACTGAGTTTATAAAATTACAACTACATCCTAAAATTATATAGATATTTGGAAAACTGATGCTTTGACCAATATTAAAATTTTTCTTCCCAATAGGCCATAAATAAATTTAATGCACAACAATCAAAAGAAGAAGAATTAGATTACTGGAGACTGAGTGAAGCCCTTGCAGCTGAGAAGGAGAAAGAATTTCAGAAGTATGCCAGAGAAGTAATTGAATCTGAATCTCAATCAACAAAGAAATACACTTACCCTCTGGTGAGAGCTGTAGAGGAAGGAGTGGGAGGCGGGCGTGGACCACCCTTTGAAGGCAGAGGTGGGATACGACCAAGCTATCAGACAAATGATGCCACTGGCGTCCAACTCCCTTTTTATAAATCTCAAGGATCAAAGTATAATGATTTTCAGAAGTCGAAGAGGAGGCTAGGTTTTACATGGTAAAAAAAAAGTTTATTTTTATGATTGATAAAATTTATTGTAGCAAGTATGAGCTACAAATATAATGGAATTTCTGATAATAAAGCTACTCATCTCTATAAAATGTGTTGCCTGATTTGATTCTTTGTAGTATTTCTACTAAGAACATAAGCTCAGGCGTATGTGCATGTGTGTGTGTGTGTGTGTGTGTGTGTGTGTGTGTGTGTGTGTGTGTGTGTGTGTAGATTCCAGATAACAACCTTGGGTGTTGTTTCTTTCATGGCATCCAACTTTTTTAGAAGACTGGATCCCCCCTCACTGGCCTGGAACTCAACAAGCAGGCTCCGTTAGTCCCAGGGATCTGCCTATGTCCACCTCCTTGGCACTAGGATTACAAATGTGTGCCACCACACTGGATTTTTTTCTTTAATGTGGGTTCTGGGGGTCAAAGTCAGGGCCTCACTTTATTGACTGAGTTATATCCTCAGCCACACAATGTCGATTTCATTTAAAACGTCTGCAGTAGGGACGAAAAAAATCTGCCCACAATAAAGTGCATTCCCAAGACTGTACAGCCATGACCTTGTCTCCATTGACCAGTGCCTCCTGTTTCTCCTCCACACAGCCTCTGCTTTGTCTGTCTACCCTAGTTACTCTGTAAGCATACAACCACACTGTGGACTTAAGTGTCTGACTTACTTGACAGAGTGTAATTCTCTGTTGTGGACCATAGTGTCAGTACTTTGTTCTTATGGCTAAATCAGAGATAGTACTTTCCTCAGAAAGAAATTTGTGTGCTTATTCAGTGTTACTCAGTTCTTACAATCATTCAGATCTTCACTGTTGCTAAGATGGTAACTTACAACAGGGTTTTGAGTTTTCCGTGATTTATTGTGTAGAGTATATTTCCTAGACATGAAATTATTTAAAATAATTCTAGATGTAGTTTTGTCAACTTGATACATAGGTTCATTGAGTTTTTATGAATTGCACCTCCTTTTTGTTTGTTTGTTTATTTCGAGACAGGGTTTCTCCATGTAGTTTTGGTGCCTGTCCTGGATCTCGCTTTGTAGACCAGGCTGGCCTCGAACTCACAGAGATCCGCCTGGCTCTGCCTCCCGAGTGCTGGGATCAAAGGCGTGCACCACCGCCACCTGGCTGCACCTCCCTTTTTATAAATTGTGGTTAAAAAAAAAAAGCCAATAGAACATGAGCTACCATCTTAGCCACTTCTAAGTAGTAACACTTAATAGCGTTAAGTATATTTACACCCGGGTGGTGGTTGGTGGCACACACTGTTAATCCCAGCACTCAGAGGGCAGAGGCAGGTGGATTTCTGTGAGTTCGAGGCCAGCCTGGTGTACAGAGCAAGTTCCATGACAACCAGGGATACAAAGAGAAACCCTGTCTCAAAAACACAAAGTGACTCACTCCCGGATAGAACAGAGGATGACTTCAGCTGTTTTACTTGGTTCTGTATTCGTGAGTATATTTCCTCAATTACCCATTAAAAAAGGTATTAAGTATATTTACATTGGTGTGGGGGACCAGCCCCAAAACTTATTTATCCCAGGAACTCTTGAGGAATGAGGGATAAGAGACTTAGTTAGAGATAGAGAATGGAGAGAAAACAGAAAACACAGGATAGACTTGGGTGGACCTGGATCCTTATCCAAATGGGCCCAAAGCTTTATTCCAAAGGTCTATAACAATGCTAAGGGGTGGAGCAATAGACCCCCCCCCTCCTTGCTAGTTAGACCCTTACAAGCACCTGGTACCCAGGCCCAAGTTCCAATCAACCTCCCATGCAGTCCTGCTGGGTACAGCTACTAGGAAATCTAGTGGGCTCCAACACATTGCCATGCAATTTGTGGACTTTTTATATTTTGTACAACTAAAACTCTATACCCACTTAAAGTATTCTATGGTGATATTTTATTTGTGCTGAAATGTGATTTTATTTGTATGCTAATAAATAAAGTTGCCTGTGGGTAAGAGCTAATAACAAGCCATTTAGCAGAAGTCTGGCAGTGGTAGCACACGCCCTTAATCCTGATCACATGGCAGGCAGATCTCTGTATGGTCAAGGACACCACTAGTATGGAGACAGATGCCTTTAATCTCAATACCAACCCTAGAGACCTGGAGGTCTGTATAGACAGGCAGTGACAAGGAGGTCATGTGGTTGGGTTTACAACCAATGAGAAGGCAGAACAGAAAGTCAATAAAAAGACAGACACACAGGAAGTAGGTCTCTTTCTGAGGGGAAGGACGACAGTGAGGGGTAAGAAGGCGGTCTTGGTCTTAGATCTTGGCTGCTGCTCTGACCTCCTGGGCTTTTAACTCTGCATTTGGCTCTGTTTCTTATTTAATAAAACCATTCAGAATTACATCTACAGTAGTCCCCATCTCCTCCTTTCCTCAACCTTGTGAACAACCATTGTTTGCACCTACAAATCTGGCTAAATACCTCATATAAGTGGAACGCTACAGTATGTACTTATTTATTTTCATGTGTATGTTTTGCCTGCATGTATGTATATGCACCATGTGCATGACTTGTGCCCACAAAGGTCAGGAAAGGATGTTGGATTCTCTGGAACTGGAGTTACAGATGGCAGCGTGGGTGCTGGGATCCAAACCTGGGTCCTCTGCAACAGCAGCAAGTGTTTTTAGCCACTGAGCCATGTTTTCAGCCCAGTATGTATTTGATTCCCCCCCCCCCCCCATTCTCTTGAGACAGTGTCTATGTAGTCCAGTCTGTTCTCAAGCTCTACACTCTCTGTCTCATGGATTACAACTGTGGCCTAGGCCCCGGCTGCCCTGCTTTCTAAAGCCGTAGGAACCATTTTGTATTTCTGTTAAAGGTCCATATTCTTACTAACATTTTTTTTCTAAACATTCTGTGTGGTTGTGTGTCTGTGATTAGTTTGTGCTAGGATTTAGCCCAGGGCCTTGCAACCGTGGTTGTTATTGCATGTGTGCATGTGTGTGTGTGACTTTCTTTTCTCTCTTCTTGAGACATATATTTTTAAAGATTTATTATTATCATCATCATTTTGGGGGGGGGGGTTCAAGACAGGGTTTCTCTATGTAGCTTTGGAGCCTGTCTTAGAACTCACTCTGTAGACCAGGCTGGCCTTGAATTCAGAGATCTGCCTGGCTTTGCCCCTGAGTGCTGGGATTAAAGGTGTTCACTACCATCACCCAGCTATTTACATTTTTTAAAAATAGGTATTTATTATGCAGACAGTATTCTGACTACATGCCAGAAGAGGGCACCAGATCTCATTATAGATGGTTGTGAGTCATCATGTGGTTGCTGGGAATTGAACTCAGTACCTCTGGAAGAGCTGCCAGTGCTCTTAACCTCTGTGCCATCCCTCCAGCCCCTTGAGACAAGATCTTATGTAGCTCAGGTTAGTCTCAAACCCACAGCCTCCCAACCACTAGGATTATATTCAGACATCACCACCCTGATGACCCTTTTTATATTTTTGTTGTTGTTGGTGGTGGTGATGTGTGTGCCAAAACTTGAACCTTAGATGTTGTTCAGTTCTCCCCTTCCCTCTGTGCCCCCCCTCCTCATCCACTGCTCCTCCATTTCTCTTCAGAAAAGGGCAGGCCTCCTGTGGATAGCAACCAAACATAGCAGCCAGTGCTCTTAACTGCTGAGCCAACTCTCCAAATCCTATAGCAAAATTTGATGTCGAAATCTGCTAGGGGAAAAATTATACATCTCCTTCACCAGTAAAGCAAAAATAAGGAAATGTGCATGTATCAGGACTTCATAACACTCAGACTGCACAGTGCAGTGACTCTCATACTCAAGACTAGTTCTGTGTATGTGGATGAAGATAGCCACCTATACTTTGAAAAATGGTATGGCTAGATTCACCTTGAATCACTGTGATGTTTATCCCAAACTCAGATAGGCATGGTGGCACACACCTTTAATCTCAGCACTTGGGAGGCAGAGGCAGAGGGACCTTTGTGAGTTTGAAGTCTGGTCTACATAGTGAGTTCCTGGACACCCAGAGCTATTTGAGACCAGAGTTCCTGGACATCCAGAGGTATTTGTGACCAGACCCTATTACAAAATAAAATAAAAATAAAAACTGAACTCTTGCTTTAAAAAACAAAGCACTGGCACTTAAAAAGAACATGACAGCAGATTCCTAAATTGTGTGCAAAGGTGTCCTGAGACCACAATGAACTCAAAGGGACAAATGGGATTTTTTTTTGTTTGTTTGTTTTTGTTTTTCGAGACAGGGTTTCTCTGTGTAGCTTTGCGCCTTTCCTGGATCTCGCGCTGTAGACCAGGCTGGCCTCGAACTCACAGAGATCCGCCTGCCTCTGCCTCCCGAGTGCTGGGATTAAAGGCGTGCGCCACCACCGCCCGGCGGATTTTTTGTTTTTTGAGACAGGGTTTCTCCATGTAGCCTTGGCTGTCCCAGGAACTCACTCTGTAGATCAGACTGGCCTCGAACTCAGAGATTAGCCTGCCTCTGCCTCTTGAGTGCTGGGACTAAACGTGTGCACCACCACCTCACCCCAATCGAGATCTTTAAAAGCTTGAAGGAAACACACAGTATCTGATATATGCAAGATTCTACAGGTTAATTAGCTTATGGTAGTTTTTTGTTGAATATCCTTTTGATGACTATCTTTGTAAAGCCACATTTACTAGAATAAAATTCAGCAAAGAGGTAGTTGTGTCCAATCTGATTCCAAGGCTTGAGAAATTGTTCTATAACCAACAGCTGCACAAAATAAATCTCAGTAATGAATTGTGAGGAAGGAAAGGAAGATGGTTCTGGCAGCTCCGACTTGTGAGCCTATCATTGAAAAGGCCATGTCAGGGGCTGACAGGATGACTTAGCAGGTAAAGGTGCTTGTCACCATGCCTGACAACAGTTTGCACCCCAGGATCCACATGGCAGAGGAAGAGAACCAACTTCTATTCTCTGATCTCGGGTACACCTGGCATGCACACACGCATACATATACGTGCACTGCCCATAAAGTGGAGGCCAGCCTGGGCTACCGAGCGATAACCAATTATCAAAATCTCAAAACATTCTGAGGATACTTTAGCTCTATGAACTACTGTATAAGCATAGCTGCTAGGTATTTCTTTTGGCATAAGGAGAATTATGGTATAATCACTGAAATGCAAAGGCAAGGTAATGTATGCCCATCAACATAATACAAACCACAGAACACTGTTTTTACTTACACATTTAAAAAGATGTATTTCCAATGATTAGCTCTTGTGACCATTTTCCCTAAACATTATCTAAATTTAAACCAAAAAAAATCTAAATATGTCTTACAAATCTTAAAATATAGCTCTTAGGGGTGTGCACTGGTTCACACCAGGTGGATCTCTTGTGGGATGATACTGTCTCAAAAAAACTATAAACGGCTTTATGACTAGCATTAAAACTGACAGGTGGGTGAGGGGCATAGCTATTGGAGTATTTACTACCATGTATGAAGCCCTGGGTTAACCCCTAGCATCATATAAACTGGCTGTGATAGCTCACTTTTAATTTGTTGGCTACATATTGACTTTGAGGCCAGTCTGGAATAAAAACAAAACCCTAACAAAAATCCGCCATTACACACACAACAACAAAAACCAGACACAGGAAAAAATGGTATGGTTTCTAACACTGGGAACTTGGAGTAATTAAAAAGGAAATGGTAAAATTTTAATGGATAGTAATACAAACACAAAATTTGGTCTTAAAATTTGCTGAGTTAAAAGCCTTTAATCCCAGCACTCGGGAGGCAGAGCCAGGCGGATCTCTGTGAGTTCGAGGCCAGCCTGGGCTACCAAGTGAGTTCCAGGAAAAGGCGCAAAGCTACACAGAGAAACCCTGTCTCGAAAAACCAAAAAAAAAAAAAAAAAAAAGTTACCAAACTGAAACACTATGCTTAAATGTCTGACCTAAAATCTACTCTTCGACGTGGCATCACCACTGCTCACGACATTCTTCTCATTTTTGTTTGGGGAAAGGCCATGTGCGCCACGGTGCACGTGCTGGAAGGACAACCTGCAGCGTCAGTCCTCTCCTTGCACCATGCGGTCCCAGGGATTCACCTAAAATCACCAGGCTTGGCAGCAATCATCTCGACACTGCACTATCTTACAGCCCTGAAATTCTTAGGGACTCACTATAAGATCCGTTTTGTCAATTACCTGTTTGTGCCTGGTGGTGGCGGTGGTGGTGCACACCTTTAATCCCAGCACTCGGGAGGCAGAGGCAGGCAGATCTCTTGAGTTCGAGGCCAGCCTGGTCTACAGAACAAGTTCCAGGACAGGCACCAAAGCTACACAGAGAAACCCTGTCTCGGAAATTTAAAAAAAAAAAAAAAACAAAACACCTGTTTCTCTCAAAATACAAATGACTTTGGGTTTTTATTTTATTGGTTGTCATTTAATTTTTAATAAAAACCAAAAAATACAATCCCGAATTGTTTATTATAGTATACTTTATTTAATACAATGTTTAACTATAAAAGTTAATACAGTTTTGAAGTTTAAATTTTGTAAAATGCAATTTGCAGAAAACAGTCCAACATTTACTAGACTAATGATAAGAGAAGCAGCATTTTAAACTAATTTACAATTGAGAAAACAAGTTTTCTAAAGTCCATTAAAAAAATATCCGTCACAGTGCCTTTGGAGCTAGGAAAAGAAGCGCATTAACTTGATTATCTATCCCCTTCCCAGAGAGCAGCCACGGCTTCAGATCCACAGAAACACCCAATTGATTGATCAATCTTTCAAAAATACTATAAACAATTGGGGGGGGGGGAAATATACAGAGCATGTGCTTTTAGTAACATGAAGTGTCTAAAAGGAAAAACAAAAGCAAATAGAAACACAAATCAACACCCTTACCCCCTCCAGCACTGGGGACAAAAGGAAGTGAACAAAGCCCTTAGCACTTCCTTCTTTGGCCTGGATGGCTTTTTTATTTTGTTTTTTAATGTGGTATGTTGTTTACACTATTTAATTATTTGTCCCACAGCAGGTGAATCCCTTCCAGGCAGCTGAGAAGCCCACTGCAGGCAGTGATGGCAACCAGCACTTGGGATATACTTTATTTTTTAAAACAAGAATTAGTTTTAAAAAACTCTGACAATTAAGTTTATCAAACTACACAGTTTGCCAACTGTAAATGAATGAATCCTACAAGGAATTATTACAGTAGACAGAAACAAGACAGAAAAATGCTCATTTGGTTCTTTATACCAATCATTAAGTCTAAATCCCTTCTGGGGAAGGAAGACAAGTTCAACCCATTTCTAGAGAGATCTGCTGTAAAAGGTTCTGTGTTGAAAACGACCACTATGTGGAACAGAGCATAACCAACCGCTATCAGACTAACTGCTCTAAATACGCACTAGAAAATAAATGAGAAGCATCAGCTAATACTATTATCTCAAATACCAGAAACCCAGCATGTGCCTATCCAGAACATGATGCAGTCTTTCGTTTTTAGTTTAACACCTTCCACTAGGATACACAAAGCAAAGGCCACCTGGCAAAGCCAGTGAGCATCTGGATCACTCTGGGGAAAGGAGAAAGCTAGCAGATTAATTCTTGACAAATTCTAAAGGCTCCAATTAAGTGACTTAAAACAAACGAGTTCTACAACAGCATCAACTGTAAGTCAAAGAATTTTTAAAACAACCAGTGGCTTCCTTACTGTCACAGATGCACTGTGGGTACCTGTTTCAAGATATTCTATCAGTCTCACCCTCTGCACTGTCCAGTCTACACCAACTACAACGCCAAAGGTATCTTTACTTCCACTACAATCGCTTTATAGTGTCAATTTCTATGGCAAACGGCTTACCCAAAAAGGAATTCATACAAGAATCACTAAAGTCTTACATACTGAAGTAATTTTCTCAGCTTTGGAATCAAGCAATAAAAACAAGTGAAAATACTTTTAAAAGGTATTAAGACAAAATTACAAATTAACTGCAAATTCATATGTTTCTATAAAGTCAATTTGATGAGAAAATTGAAATGGGAAAGATCTACTAGCACAACTACTGAAACAAGGGCTTAAGCTTTGATTAGGTCAACTGGAACTCTTGGGGTACAGTTAATGAGGGTAAGTAGTTTTCTATATTCTGAAAACAAAATCTATATGATTGTCTCCTCAACTCCTGACCCCATTATCTGTTCTACTGTATCTACTGAAAAAAGCTAAAAAAGCAGGGGTACGGGAACCGCTCTGTTGATAACCCAAACAGAAGGATATTATAGACATTACTAATTCTCTCCCATGCCTACTTTTTTAAAGAACTGGAAAATCCTTGTTTATATATATGCTAACAGATAAAAGCTCTAGGACAAGGAAAAAAGTAGTTTTACTTAGTATGGATTTTAAAATGTTAGTAGAAATTCCTTTCTTAAAGATCAGATAGTTTGGAATATATTTTAAAACACAATTGACTGGATTTAAGACATAATCAATTTGTTTTAAGTCATGTAACAAATCATATATATATACACACACACACACACACACACTAACTTTTCCCATCAAGAAAAACAATTTGTAAAGAATCTGCCATGGGTATTTGTTTTAGGATATTCCAAACAGCTTTATAATCACCGCATCCTTCATTCTGTACCAGCTACATTGCCAATATATTGTAATAATCAATAATGGGAAGTACATTAGGCATAACTTTATGCAGTACAAAAGCATTGAATAGCTACTGGGTTTGCCAAGAAGCTACCTGGGTAAGAGTTGACACTATACTGACAAATATCAAAGTACAAAACTTTCTAAAGGCTACTAATAATTGGAGTTTTGAAATATTTTTCAAATGAGGCAGGTTTTGTGTTTGCTGGATGTTCAATGTTTTATTTAGAAGGATATTACAGAATAAAAGGCCACACAAAGACACAAAAATAGCAAAATACAACACACAAAATTCTGAATGGACTTTGGATTTGTTTAGTGTTTACCTCTGTAAGGTATCATATTTTGCAACTTTCTACTCTACTCTATATGGCAATGTAATACATGCCAAGTTAAAATAATGTTAACAGTAAACTGGTCTAAAGTCATCTGAACAGAAAGAAACCAGAGTCACAGACATGCTGCGGCCTATCATGGTACAGATATAGAAAGATGCATCTTCTTGACATTTCATATTCACAGCTATGAGAATTAGAGAAGTTAGTCCAAGTTTAAAGAAACCCAAACCATGCAGGTTTAACACTCAATGTGATACAGGCTAACAGCCAAAATAGGGAATCTTATTTCCAATACTAACGCTTTTTAGAATCTGTCTAGATTAAGAAGTACCTACACAAGTAGTATGTTTTAATGAGAAATGTCTTTTAAATTGTAGAAAAAGGTAGTAACGTGTTCTTAAAAAGCAAGTTTCAGTTCTTCACACCAAAAGCACAAAGAATTGAAAATTATAGTATGATCTTCCAAGGTACAATCTCTGTCAAACGCTGTATAACAGCAACTCAAGCTCAAGCAGCACATAGACTGAAAAGAGCACCCGTCTCCTTTTTTTGGCTCACAGACATGGACAGTATTCAGAAACAAGTGATAGCTGGAACTGCAAAGTACAAGGGATGAAGCCCGAGAAAAGCATCTAAAGCAGAGATAACTGTAACATCAAGTGATGACTTAAGATCACCTCAGAATCCTGCTTCTGTGTAATTCAAAGAAACAGCTGTAAGCCTGTGAATTATAAATGCAAAACAAAAACTACTCAAAACTTCTAGTGGGTTCTCAAGGGATTTTTATCAAAAGAAACACAAATTTGTCTAACAATGTACTGCAACCAACTTAACCAACAGTTAAGCTTGTTTCCAAATGGTTGATTAAACAAAGTAGGCTGCTACTGACTGACTGTTGCAACACAAAAATGAATACATAAGCTAGTTAACACAGCACACAATATTACACCAAAGTGGGTTTTTTTTTTCATTTCAAGTTTATTAAAACTTTAGCAGTACAAATTATCCAGGTAGCAGATTATCAAAATATCAACTTAATGAAGTCCACATTTAAAAAAAAGGGGGGATGGGGGAGACAAACATAAAACAACCCCAAAACAATGAGAACAACAAAAAAAGAGATTCAACAGTAAGTCTCAAAAACTGAAATTGGGACAGGAAGGAAATAAGCATACACAACTCACTCATCCACTTTTGTCTTCATCTGTTCCGGGGCTCGACTCACGATCACATTTTTTATTTTTGTCATGTACATGGTCATTTTCTTGACCCTTTGATTTTTGGTTTTCTTTTTCCACTGGAGATCTGGTCTTCTCGTCCTCCTGACTTTTCAATTCACTGTCCTGACTGCTCTGTTTTGGTTTTGACACTGCTGGACTTTGATCTCTATCAGCCTTTTTTTCCCTATTATTACTTGAGCTATTATGATCCCGGTTTTTAGAGTACACTCTTTTTTCACTCTCCGAATTTTCTTTTCTGTGGGAACTCTTACTTTCTTGGCTTCTGTATTTTTCTTTGTTTCGACTTTGACTTTCTTCTCTTTCTGAGCTCCGGGAGTCCCTCCTCCTTCTCCTTCTGTCTTTACTTCTCGATCGTCCTGGAGTTCTTCGACCCCGGCTCCGTGACCTTCCTCTTCTCCTATACTCCTGGTCTCTGTACCTGTGGTGCTCCGTGCTCCTGCTGCGATCTCTGTCATGGCTTCTAGAGCGCACTCTTCTGCTCCTGTCCCTGCTTCTGCTTCGCTCCCTCGCCCTACTGTTGTAGCTGTGTCTACTCTTAGTTACGTCGCGCTCTCTACTCCTAGACTGTGCACGCCTGTCCTTCTCTCTACTCTTGCTATGGTCGTGCTCACTCCTTTTGGACTCCCCCTGTTTAGAGTTCTCTCTGCTTCCACTGCTGTCCTGATCTTTCCCTTTCGACTCCAGCTGCTTCTCTTTCGGAGTCTCGTGACCCCTGTCTTTACTCCTGGACCTCGGCCTCTTGTCTTCGTGTCTGCCATGCTTGGGCTCCCTCTCCTTACTCTTGGATCTCTCCTTGCTCTTACTCCTACTTCTGGATTTGCCCCTCTTCTTCACTTTGTTTTTAGTGTACTTATCATCCTTTTCTGAATTTCTTCTCACGTCTCTCTCTTTGCTTTCAGATTTATGGTCTTTAACTTTCTTTTCTTTTTCTACTTTTCTGTTTGGACTCTCAGACATGTGTCTGTGATCGGTTATTTTTTTCTCTTTTACTCTAACTGGGCTCCTTTGATTTTCTTTTATTTCATTTAACTCACTCCTAAAAAGTAAAGGGAGAAAAGATATTGGGAAATGTTATTAGGAAAAGAACAGCATAATTATAGGGTACAATGCTACAGTGTTTTCTGTAAGGTATACAGAAATAAAATGGTTCCTAATAAAATAATTGTGCACAACAGTAAAAAAAAAAAAAATCACTAATTTGAAATAACAGTTAAGTCTTACTTATCCCCTTTGATCCATCTTTCACCACTTGACACCCTCATTCTTTGGGCTCTCTGCATTTCTTGTCTCCAATGTGGAGGAGTCTCACTTCGTCTGAACCGATCCCTTGATCTGGATCTGGAAGGAGTTCGATAACGCTTAAAAAAATAAAAGGGGGAAAAAAAGACCATATAAAAATTTAAAAGCGATACCATAGCTAAGATACATACTTATTTCTAGGTTGAAATAAAATAAATGAGGTTTTTCTGCTTTCTGAAATTGTTAAAATTACGAACGAGGGCTGGGCAATGGTGGCACACTCCTTTAATCCCAGCACTCAGGAGGCAGAGGCAGGTGGGATCTCTGTGAGTTTGAGGCCAGCCTAGTCTACAGAGTGAGTTCCAGAAGCCAGAACTGTTTCACAGAGAAACCATGTCTCAAAAACCCAAAACCAAAACCCAAACTACTCCCCTCCAAAAAAAGGAATGAGGTAAGAATGTGTGCTTAGCATACATCATACTCTAGAATCTAATCCTTAGCACAATCAAATGTCTCAGCTTTCAGGTAGCAACAGGTAGAGATCCCTGTAATAGTCTAACCATAAATTCCAAGTAAGAAACACTACCCACAGCGACTCTGGCTTTTCAGGTCTTGCTAGGAACAGTCTTGCTCAACTGGTGCTAGAATACTTGGTCTATTAACTACTACAAATTCCCAAGTTCTTATTTGAATGTTACATAAACGTCACCTTCCAAAGCAAAGCAATATCATTAAGTAGAATACACACACAGAAGCCCTTTGTTCAACCAACATTTACTCAGCTCTTCGGATGGCTAACTACATTACTAAAGACATACCAGTGAGCCAAGATATAGCAGATTTTGATCTCTTGGGACTGAACATTCTACAGAGTTAGAGGAACAAATTAATGGATAGATAATCGCACACATTAAACTACACTAGAATGACTACAGAAGAAGAAATGGTGCTCAAACAATCGAAGAGAGATCTGACTAAGTTATAGGAATGCGATCATCTAAAATAACAAAAGCGGAAAAAAGAATGTTGATGCTAAGTTACCTAGGCAAAGATGAAACAAAACATGGAATATTATAAGAAACGTCTATATTCAAAGTTCTGGGGCAGAAACAAACAGCATTCTTTTAGAAATGATCACAAGACAGGTCAAGTATGGCTAAAGCTAAAAATTCCAAGAGAAAGTAAAACTAGACCATACTGATGAAGTAAACAAAGATAGATTCTGTGAGAGCTCAGTCTCTGGTAATTATTTTTTATTTATCCTAAAGTCAATACTACAGGAGTAACATAATCAGACTTGCTCAATGCTCAAAGGGCTAGAGATCAAACTTAAGGCCTTCTGTATTTCAGGCAAATACTCTATCACTGGAGCTACATCTCAGCCCAGATGTGCACTTTCTGACTACCCTGACCACTGTTAAATACACCATATGCCTTTTCCACTTCTGTCTCTTCTTGATTATATGGTAGAATCACTCAGAGACCATAAAACAGGTTTTGTTTTTGTTTTGTTTGTTTGTTTTTGAGACAGGGTTTCTCTGTGTAGCTTTGGAGCCTATCCTGGAACTCACTCTGTAGACAGGCTGGCCTTGAACTCAGAGAGATCCACCTGCCTCTGCTTCCTGAGTGCCGGGATTAAAAGCGTGTGCCATCACCACCACCGCCCAGCTAAACACACTTTTTGATTTAACTACTTTCATAGCTACTTATACTTGTGGTGAGTATTTCTTAGTTTTAATTTCTAAAAGTACTAATATTGATAAATATTTAACTCACATGAACAAAAGCTCTTCAGGGTCTGCATTCATTTAAGGTTTAAGTTTAAAACCAGTACTGATGGAGAAAACAAAAACAAACCTACCAAACCCAAGTTTGGAAGCCCTTTCTACTTGAGACAGCATTATGAGTAAGCTTTACAGAAGCAGGTGCATGTCAGAGCAGTGAGGAGAAAGAAATGACAGGAGTTGACATAAAAAGTTGTATAAAGTATAAAGGGAAGAGAAGGAAAATGAGTTTGGGCTTAGGGTGAAACAGGCAAACAGGTGGTGGCACCAGTCACTGTGAACGACAGCCTGAAGAGACATGAGATCTGAGGAGTAAATGCTTATGCTGAGCTTTCTTGATGGTAAATCTGAGGTGTTCATTAGCCATATAAACCTTTGGTGCCAAGAGCAGATGGAACTGTGAATTATCAGCCATCCATGAGACTAAAGAGCCTGTCCAAGGAGTTTGCAATTTAAAATGAACTAGAGCCTTGACACTAATTTATAAAGGTCATGTATAGGATGCAAAATAGTAGTCTAAGATTAAGATTGGCTTGAGAGATAGGAAAAAACAAGATTAAAACAATATGGAGAGAACACTAGGAGGTGAGATTAAGTAATGACTAAAAAGATTCAATGAATTTTGTAAATTGAAACCAACCAGACAGGAAGTGCTATTTTCAACAGACTGTAGAAAGCAGAAGAAAAACTGAGTAAGAAGCAAAGACCTAAAATATAAAGTATAGCCACATTTCTAAAAAAAGTTTTGAAAGAAGTTATTTAAATTCTGGGAAAATTTAGTAAAAAGAAAAAAGAAATGCAATGACCAATTTTTATTCAGTTTTTGGTAAGAATAGAGATATGATGGGTAGGAATTAAAAAAAGTCAAGATTTCAATACCCTTTATGTTCTGATTTATTTTATTTATTCATTTATTCATTTATTTATAAGTGCCTTTATTGGCTTTTTTTTTCCTTCTTGTTTTTAACTTTATGTGCACTGGTGTGAAAGAGTCAGATTCCCTGGAACTGTAGTTACAGACAGCTGTGAACTGCCATGTGGGTGCTGGGAATTGAGCCTGGGTCCTCTGAAGAACAGTCAGTGCTCTTAACCGCTGAGCCATCTCTTTAGCCCCTCTGATTTTATTTTAATGTTATTTATTTTTGAGACAGGGTCTCATGCTGTAGCCTAAGTTGGCCTAGAACTCACTATATAGACCAGGCTGGTCTCAAACTCACAGCAATCTCCCTGCCTTAGTCTCCTAAGGTATTAGCCACCACATCCATCTCAATCCCATTTTAAAGCAAGTAAATTTATAATCTACTTTCAACTAGAAGTACCAAGACAAAGTTACTATAAGAAAGGGATCTATAATTGAAACCATGCATGTCTCCTATAGTTCTAGTAACCTGAATAGTAAAATGGCACTTGAAAATATTTTTAAAACATTAAATTCCTTTTTTCCTTGTAGTACTGAGGCCTTTAAACTCAGGGTTGTAAACATGTTCTGCAAGCACTCTAGCACTGACCGACACCCCCAGCACTCCACATTCTGTAAGAAGGACAAATGCAGTGTTATTAACATTTCTGACAAAGAATCACCTACCCTTAGCAGGGCGGTGGTGGTGCACGCCTTTAATCCCAGCACTAGGAGGCAGAGCCAGGGGGAGCTCTGTGAGTTCGAGGCCAGCCTGTCTCCAAAGCGAGTTCCAGGAAAGGCGCAAAGCTACACAGAGAAACCCTGTCTTGAAAAACCAAAAAAAAGAATCACCTACCCTTGGTCCTCTTCCTTTAATTTTCCTGCCAGACCTAGTAACTAAGAATCGTCGCTGGTATGAAGCAGGCTGGGAGTTAGGTGGATTACTAGAAGCAAGCAAAGGGAAAATTTAAACATATTACTTTTATAAAGAGGAATATTGAAAATATATCTTTACTGATCTAAATGAATGCATTTAATTTATAACTGAAAATGTCATCAAATCCCAGTAAGCATTACTGCCTATGGTTATACCACCCTGAATGTGAATAATCTTTGAAAGAAGTATTTAGTGGTAAGGTGAAACTAATTCGATAGTGCTAAGGAAACTAATATATAATAACGCAGGGGCTCCAAGAGAGAGAGAAAGAGAGAAATTAAGACTATCTTATTCCAAAATGCTTTATAATTTCCTATGAGCAGTTGCACATTAGTAAGGTAACTTTGGAGAAATTAAGCAATGCAAATTAGGCAGAGACAGATTGGTCTGAATTAGTCAAATACTACTCATATGATATACATCAAGTGTGAAACTGGTTTTAAATTATAAGTAAAATTAGCTCAATAATATCCATGTAATATTTGAAAGGTTGAATTTTAGTAGGTCAAATAGTTTTTCTTTAATCTTCATTTCCTTAAAAACATTCTCTTCTAGCTGGGTGGCGGTAGTGGCGCACACCTTTAATCCCAGCACTCGGGAGGCAGAGCCAGGCGGAGCTCTGTGAGTTCAGGCCAGCCTGGTCTACCAAGTGAGTTCCAGAAAAGGCGCAAAGCTACACAGAGAAACCCTGTCTCAAAAAACCAAAAAAACCAAACCAAAACAAAAAAACATTCTCTTCCAAACCAGTAGAAAAATAAACTCAATAAATCAAAATTATTCCAATTTTAAAACTCTTTTATTTCTGTATACTATGAAAAGTACAGCATATTTTTGTTATATCATGCTTAGAATTTTGTAATTTTAAAATTGCATTACTCATCATGATTAAGAAAGATTTCAATTTCTTTTTAATTTTTACATGTAATTATTAAAATTACTCACAAAAACCCAATAGAATTGGTAACAATAAGACAGATTTATATAGAAAAATATTCAAAATACTTGAACATCCCAACTTGTAATAACTATAAAGTCAGGTTAGGAAAATAAGGTTTTCCTCTTTATACAAATTTATAAACCGTTAATTTTTCTTTGTTTGTGTGTATGTCTGTGAACGCATGTGTATGTAAATTCAGGTGCACCTATCTGTGTGGGTAGGTCGGAGGTTAACCTTGGGTGTCACTCCTTAGGAGCCATTCAACTTGATTTTTGAAACAGGGTCTCTAATTGGCCTGGAGTTCACTGGGCAGGCTAAGCAGACTGGTGAGCAAGACCCAGAGGTGCACCCATCCTTACTTCCCCGGAACTGGGGTCACAAGCATGCCACTGCACCCAGCTTTTTTGCAGGGGTTTCAGAGATAAAATTGAGGTTCTTATACTTGCACAACTTGTGGGAGTCAGTCCTCTCCTTAGACCACAAGGGCCCTGGGGAAAATACATACATTCGCCCCTCCCTCCCTCCCTCCCTCCCTCCCTCCCTCCCTCCCTCCCTCCCTCTCTCAATCCTTTCCTTGTTAATAGCTTCAGGAAGGTTTTTGCTTATTAGGAATCTATTTTTCTGATAGAGGAGGGATCTTGAACTCACACACATATATGTATACTCATATGTACACACACACACACACACACACACACACACACACACACACACACACAAATCAAAAAAATAGCAAAATAAACCATTTTAGAAACACAGATAAGCAACATACCAAAATACCACCTTGTTTTATTGGTTTAACGCTATTCTATCTCATTATCAATGTCATTTGCAGTGTCATCTAACACATATTACTTTAAATTTCAGAACGTATTTCCTCAAAATCTGTTGGTAACCGAAGTCAATTTTTAGTTATTTATGTATGTATTTAGCAAAGAATGAGCTTTGCTAGCTTCTTTTCCCCCGAAATTAAGAGGATTTCATTGGGATAAGGCCACCATTTCAACACTGTCAAAAAAGAAATCACAGCACTATAAAGGATACACATTCACATACCAGTCTCTTTCTCGTTCTCTCTCTCTGTTTTTCCGCTCCTTGTCGTCAGCTTTCGGAGGACTTTTTCTCATGAGGAACCGATTTTCCGGTACAGGAGGGATCTCCTCTGGACGGACAGTAGACTGAGGCTGGGCATCAGGATTCTCTGCTTCACTCTCACTAGACGGGCTAGACAGGTAAAGTCAAAGGAAGGCACACTTGGCTATTAGGAACCTATCTAAAATTTGCAGTTGTTGGCATTCTTTCTTTTTAAGTGACATTTTCAGTCAGTGTGTGCACAAGCATGCATGCCATGGTACACATGTGGAGGTCAGAGAACAATCTGCAGGAACCAGTTCTCCCCTTTCACCCTGAGTCAGGATAAATCCAGGTCAATGGGCTCGGTGGCAAGTGCCTTTACATGCCGAGTTGTCTCATCAGCCCAGAATTTCTTTAATATCAAAATATATATGCCCACCTTTCCCTTTTAAAGATGTCATCATGTAGCAAAAAAAAACCAAAAAAACAAAAAAACCAAAAACAAAAAACTTCCTTCATTCCCCTGACAAACCAAGCAACCAATCAACTCAACCAAACAAAAACCCATTTGTTTTCAAACTCAAAAGTACTTTCTATAAGATAGATGAGACCTTATAGGCAATATATTCTGATAAATCAGAAATACAGAGTAGGGGCTGGAGAGGCAGCTGAGTGGTGACAAGCACTGGTTGCTCTTCCAGAGGGCATAGGATCAATAGGCAGCACTCACAAGGCAGCTCACAACCAACTCTAACTCTAGTTCCAGGGGATCTGATAGCCTCTTCTGACCTCCATGGGCACAAGCATGCAAACACCTATGCATATATAAATAACAAAATTTTGTACAAAATAGTACAGGCTAAAGAAATTAGTCACTTTTGAGGTAATAGGTATAATTAAATTTTAATATAAACACATTTCAAACAAAGCAGAAAATAAAGCAGTGACTTAATCATCTGCTCTCAATTCATATACTGCTATCAGAGCAAAAGAAATATAAAAGGACTTATATATATATATATATATATGTATGTATGTATGTACTGCTACAAAGTAAGGGACATAACTGTTGGTTTACTGTAATTCAAAGCTATCTCACAAATCTCTTCAAAATAAAAATCCAAACCCAGAATGATATTGTGCACCTGTAACTATTACTACTTGGGACAATGTTGTGTAACTGTTTCCTGAAATTAAAACATTCAATCCTGCAGGAAGCTCCTTAATCAAGAAAGTAACCAACTCAAAATAGCTTCAGGAAGTCTCTGAACTGACAATATTGACTAGACCTTCCCTGCATGAGTAAGCAGAGCCACGCTGCAAAGAAGACTCTCAGAAAAGACAAACTACAGAAGACTGTCAGACCATCCCAGCTGCCAGAGAAGCAGAAACTGGCCTAGCTACCTGGAAGAGGTTTAGAACAATTGAGGCACCCAGAAAGGACACTCTCCAACCTATTGAGTGGCCTGCACACTGTGTAGTCTGCTTCAGGTTCCTAGCTTTGTGAGCTGTTCCCTATGCTAGGGCGCACTTTGGTGATGAAATCTTTGAGAGATTTCTGCTTCTGTAATTAACCTCAATAACACTCACTGGTTCACCAAGTTGGACTTTGGTGGTATCCAGACTTTGATCTGTCATGGGTTCCCTATCCGGGGAGAGTAGACGGGTCTGTTGCATCTCCCCAGGAAAAGTTTTGTCCCACAACAGTAAAGGGGGTAGGACTATGAATTTGAGGCCAGCCTGGGGAACTGGGAATGCCTCAATAAATCAAAAAATAAAAGCCCTGTAACATAAAACCGAAAGCATCATTTCACTGGAAGAACATAAAATTAACTGAGAGCTTTTGTTGCATGATCTCATGACACTGTTATAAAACCTATTTTAACGCTCTTATATAACTGATTCAAAATCTTAATAGAGAACACATTGTAAAGACCTCTTCTTGCTTTTCTTTCGCTTCTTCTTCTCCTTCTTATGCTTTCGGGAGTTTTTCCTATGTTTCTTTTTCCTTTTTCTGGATTTTTCTTCAGAAGCACTTTCAGAATCAGAAGAATCAGAGGAGGACTGAGAATCACTCGAGCTATCTGAATCACTGGATGATGATGATGATGATGACTTATGCCTTTTCTTTTCTTCTTTCTTAACTTTAAAAACAAAAAGATTCCACTCAGTAATTTTTTCAGGCAAACTTACTAAGTAAAAACAACATTTTCGCCGGGCGGTGGTGGCGCACGCCTTTAATCCCAGCACTCGGGAGGCAGAGCCAGGCGGATCTCTGTGAGTTCGAGGCCAGCCTGGGCTACCAAGTGAGTTCCAGGAAAGGCGCAAAGCTACACAGAGAAACCCTGTCTCGAAAAACCAAAAAAAAAAAAAAAAAACATTTTCTATCAATTTTTATTAAGGCCAGTATTAGGTATTTTGTTCATCCAGTCATCTCAACTCCATCAGGACTCAGGGTTAGAATCTAGATTTTCAGATTCATGAGCCAAAATTCTATTAAGCCAAAGTATTCTGATAATAAGCAAGCTCCAAAATCTAAACCAAGTTAACTTTAAGAAAATATCTAGCCGGGCGGTGGTGGCGCATGCCTTTAATCCCAGCACTCGGGAGGCAGAGCCAGGCGGATCTCTGTGAGTTCGAGGCCAGCCTGGACTACCAAGTGAGTTCCAGGAAAGGCGCAAAGCTACACAGAGAAACCGTCTCGAAAAACCAAAAAAAAAAAAAAAAAAAAAAAAAAATATGTGAATAGAAAAATTTTAAGCACAGAGTAACATCTGGATTCCCCCAGACTCTAATGTTAGTTTTCCACTTCTCCTATTAAGACTGGAGGCAGAACCAGAAAAACATCACCGTGTCAACATAGGAAGAACATTTCATTGGCATTGGGTTAAAACTTTCATGACTGAACATTCCTCAAATGTTTAGAAATACAACTTTAATTGAAGCATAATCTCTCTCTCTCTGAGACTCATACAATCTTTTAATGCAACCCCCTGTAAAATCAAAATGAAAAATCAGATCACATAACTTCCAACATATAATGACACAGGATATACATTACTGTCCCAAAGGGGAGGAAAGGGAGCCTGGTGAGGAAATAATGGACCAAAGCAAGACTGAAAACCAGCAGGGCAAACTGTAAACTCTGTATTTCCATGTCTGATGTCAATGCGCTCCTTCAGTCCAACTCCTTTCAGCTTTGTTGACTGTAACACACTTCTTTTTATCTTGGGCTGGTTCCACTCCATGTAGCAGCTCTCCAGGGCAGGTATCCCATGACTTTGGCATCTCCAGTATCTTGGTGTCCCCAAGGCAATCCAGGCTTCAACTTCACAGCCTTAATCAATGGCCTCTCTGGGCCTCCATTCAGGGACACATGCCTGGCCTCATCAACTTTTCTGTAGTCATGGAGGGAGATTCCATAACTCCTTATATCCTTGACTCTAAAGCCAAAACCATGTGGCTAAAAGTACCAAATTCTACTGCTTTCTGGGGCCAGTACATGGCCCCCTCTTTCAAATATATTTTCATCAGCTTTTTATTTTGATGGTTTCCTTCACTGCCTATGCTTGTCATCCTGGAACCCTCTCTGTAGACCATGCTGACTGTGAACTCTGAAGTCTCCCTGCCTCTGCTTCCTGAGGAAGCACAATCTCTTAATCAGAAGTAATTTATCAGTAATAACTATGTTTAAAAGTCTCTACAAGCCGGGCGGTGGTGGCGCACGCCTTTAATCCCAGCACTCGGGAGGCAGAGCCAGGCGGATCTCTGTGAGTTCGAGGCCAGCCTGGACTACCAAGTGAGTTCCAGGAAAGGCGCAAAGCTACACAGAGAAACCCTGTCTCGAAAAAACAAAAAACAACAACAACAACAACAAAAAAAGTCTCTACAAAAAAGTCTCAAGCTGAAATTTTACTTTGAGTAAGGGAACTAATTTTTTTTTTTTTTCCTTTTGAGACAGGGTCTCACTATGTAGCTCTGGCTGTCCTGAAACTCACTATGTAGACAAGGCTGGCCTCTCAAACTCAAAGAGATCTGCCCACCTCAACCTCTGTACTGGGATTAAAGGTGCATGCCATTACACTTGGCTGGGTAATCAATTTTTTGAAAATGATTTGTTATTATCATGTGCTATGATGTGTGTGCCATGGTCAGAGAACTATTTTGTAGAGTTCCACTTTTAGGTAGGTTCAAGGACTGAACTTAGGTCATTGGGCTTATATGGCAAGCACCTTTACCCATTGAGCCATCTTCTAAGCTCAGGAAATAATTTTTTAATGTTTCTTAAAACTTGGATGCTGCCGGGAGGTGGTGGTGTACGCCTTTAATCCCAGCACTCGGGAGGCAGAGGCAGGAGGATCTCTGTGAGTTCGAAGCCAGCCTGGGCTACAGACCAAGTTCCAGGACAGGCTCCAAAGCTCCACAGAGAAACTCTGTCTTGAAAACCCAAATACACAAACAAAAAACCACAAACGTAGATGCTTTAATGAACGTATTAACATAAGTAAAGCTTTCAGTTCATGTAAGTTATCACATATTCTACATATGAATTTTTCAACAGGTAGAACTTGACACATTTGAAGCTGTGCTAACTCAAACTAGGATGTGTTGTGGAATATTTAGCTATGTAAAGAAAAGATGTATTACATTTGTTTCTGCTGAAGAATATTACTTTAACTGTGAGAAGGTGTGTTATATTTGTTTCTGCTACATTACATTTGTTTAACAATGTAAGGATGTGTTACATTTGTTTCTGCTGCATTTAATTATGAAAAGATGTGTTGCTGTTTCACCTTGCTTGCCTCAGGCACATGATTGGTTTAATAAAAAACTGAATGGCCAATAGCTAGGCAGAAGAGGGATAGGTGGGGGTGGCAGGCAGAAAGAACAGATAGGAGGAAAAATCTAGGCTTGGAAAGAACCAGAGAAGAGAAAATGAGGGAGAAAGAGGGGAAGATGCCTGGGGGCCAACTGGGCAGCTGCCAGTCAGATACAGAGTAGGACATACAGAAAGAAAAGTAAAAAGCCCCAAGGCAAGTGGTAGATAATCAGGTTAATTTAAGTTAAAAGAATTAAGTTAGCCAGAATCAGTGTAAGCTAGGCCAAGGATTCAAAGCTAGTAAGTCTCTGTGTCATGATCTGGGAGCTGGTTGGTGGCCTAAAATAAAAAGCCTGGTACAAGGATGGATTTGAAAATACTTACTCAGGCCAAAAATGGGTCAATACACATATACATAGAAGGGAATTTCAATAAATTAGCAAACAGTAAATAAATACACTTGTCCATCAGTTCATAATAGTACTGATAAATTAAGATATAAATAAACCATTCGGCCTTTCCTATATGATTTCTATCAATAAACAAACGGATGCTGCTCTTCATCAGAAGAGTTCCAGCAGTAAGTGACAACGGAACTACTATCAGAGTACCTTTTGGCAACTCCTAATGAGGCACTAAGTGAACACCAATTACAGAGCAGAGAGAAACCAGCCCTGTGTAAATCCTATTAAATTAACTCTCATTTAAAAAAAAAAAAGGACTGGGGGGGGGGGGGAACGGGACACAACAAAGCTGAATCTAATCAGTTTTCTAGACTGATCTACTAAGTTATTTGAAACAGAAGTACTAAACTATGTAAAGTACAATCATGAGAAATGCTCCATGACAAATAACCTAGTTGTATGGCAAGCTCCTGGCCTCAAATGACCCTACACTTCAACTTCCCAAGTAGCTAGGACTACAGTTATGCCTGGCAAAAACCAACAAAAAACAGCCTTTAAGGCCGGGCGGTGGTGGCGCACGCCTTTAATCCCAGCACTCGGGAGGCAGAGCCAGGCGGATCTCTGTGAGTTCGAGGCCAGCCTGGGCTACCAAGTGAGTCCCAGGAAAGGCGCAAAGCTGCACAGAGAAACCCTGTCTCGAAAAACCAAAAAAAAAAAAAAAAAAAAAAAAAAACAGCCTTTAAGACCAATCTCAATGTTCAAACCTTATTTGAGTCCAGATTCAAACAACAACAAAATTACTAATATTGATAAAACAACTAGAGATCTGAACATTGCCAAGTTTTTGATAAATATGAATATGTGTGTAAGATTATGGTACTAGCTATCCTTTTAAAGAGTCATTTCTTAGGGGAAAAAGTAAAATATCTGTTCATAAAATGTATATCTGGAATTTGTTTCAAATAGGAAAATAGCTGAGTGAAATGATTCATACATATCTAGAAATTTGAGTCTAGCCTGGCAATACAGCCAAACTCTGCCTTAAAAGTAAAGGTTGGTGAGGGAGAGAAATAGCTGGAGGTAGGTAAACCAAGGCTCGTCATGAGTAAACTGTTGAAGCTGGGTGATGAATATGCCTATGGAGATATAATAGTATGGACAATTCAACAAAAAGGACAAAACATCTATATCTTTGGACTCTTTATTGGCTTCCTTGTTATAGGACCTTGCACCACTTCTTTTTTTTTGTTTTTTTCGAAACAGGGTTTCTCTGTGTAGCTTTGGTTGTCCTAGATCTCATTCTATAGACCAGGCTGTCCTTGAATAAAGCCTTGTACTTCTTAACTCAGTATTTATTAGAGCATACTAAATCCAAAATAGAAAGCACCTTTCTGAAGTTACTATGTCCTTGTCCTTGACCTTTATGTCCTTTATGGTTCATGGGTCACTCTGCAGTGAAGAGACAGCACTGTACTAGCATACAGGAACAAGTATAAAAGCTGAAGAGACCCCACAGCAATGGTTTCCATAAACTAAGGCAGTCCATGTTTACCTCGTCACCTTCCTCTAGATCACAAACTTAGTCAATTTAGTGTGGAATGAAGCCTACACTGTTTCATGAATCCAATTATTAATCTGAACCTAAGTCCATTACAGCTGGTAAACCAGAGTGGGTATGCAGACTCAAAAACTGAAAAATCTATTTATTTTTACTTGTAGTAACTAAAAATCAGAGGGAAAAAGGGTGGGACATACTGAACTTTTTTTTTTTTTTAATTTATTTTAAAACAGTTTCATACTGAACTTTTAAAGATGTTTGTGAGAGAAAATTAATTTGCAATGAATGTAAGTCAAAGAAATATTGGGAGTATATACTATCTAACCAAAATGAAAATAATGATATATCCATCAAAGTCATTTGACTTTATCAAATACTTTATCCCATGATTAAGAAACTTTCATTCACCAGCTCCCACTTTATTTTCCACTAGAATTCTTTCTTACAGAAAAACACAACATGGCTGATTTTATTAGTGCGTGAGAGTGTGTGTGGTGTGAACATACACTTGCCACATTTATGTAATTTCTCGTACTGAGTTCAGGCTGCCAGGCTTGTGTATCTGGCTAAGCCACCTTGTTGGCCCAGAAGCTGCTTTATTTGAAAAGCTCATTATTCCTACCAAGTGTATCAACTACATCTTAAATGACCACTAACTCATACATCACTTTTGAAGAAAAACAGAAAGAAATTGAAATTTTTCTATAGTAATTGAATTTGTTCAATTTTCAGATATTAACTATAAAAAGAAAATAAATTGTTTTAGGGAAAATACCTTGAAATTAAAAAGCTCTGAGATTTTAAAAGTCCTCTCTTTTTCAAGTTCATCAATGTTATTTTGAATAAAATTTAAATGATATGCCCTTTTCATGCCAATCTTTTTCAGTGGCAGGGCTGGAAGAGACTGATTGAGAAACATCAGTTAAAAAACAGAAGGGGGGCCGGGCGGTGGTGGCGCACGCCTTTAATCCCAGCACTCGGGAGGCAGAGGCAGGTGGATCTCTGTGAGTTCGAGGCCAGCCTGGTCTACAAAGTGAGTTCCAGGAAAGGCGCAAAGCTACACAGAGAAACCCTCTCTCGAAAACCAAAAAAAAAAAAAAAAAACAGAAGGGTAAAAGAGCAAAAAACAAAGATGTTACAGTAATATTGTTCCAGCAGCTAGTAGCTAAGTTTCAAAAATCTGTGTTAACTAAAATTTAAAAATATGATTAAGGCATATTATGAATAAAACTAAAATGTAATCCTTAAAGTTCACCAATACATTTAAATGAACAGTATACAGATATGTACTAAACACCATGCCAGGAGTGGAGATGAGGTATTAGAAAGTATGTTGAAAAGTTCTAGAAGAAATTTAGACATGAGCTCTATCCTTACATAGCTTATATCTTATTTCAGACAATAAGATCAACAGCAAACAGGTATTATACTTGTATGAGAGGGTTATAGATATTGTCTTAGTATAAAGTATGTAGGGATTTGTAAGTTAAATTAGTTAATAAAAGTAAAGCAGAGAGATTTAGGAGAGGTACAATCAATTTTGCTGTAACAACTTACTTGCTCCTGTAAAGCACTACATTAAGAAAAATTAAGAACACAATGGCTTTGGTGTGGTGGCACTCATCTGTAATTCTAGCACTTGGAAAGCAGAGGCAGAATAAAGGTAGGAAGACAACAAATTTGAGGCCAGCCTGACTGCAGACTGAGTCCTTGTCTCAAAAAACAAAAACAAAACATGGCCTTTTGAGGAGCACTCAAAACCTTCACTGGTGACATATTAAAACAAACAAACAAACAAAACAAAAACAAAAGTGGTGATCCAGTTTTACTTATACCAAATTACTAAGAAGTAAAAAATAAGTAACGACACTGAAAAATACCAGAAGTTTACTCATGAAAATACCACGAGTTTGTGCAAAATACCAGGAGTTTTTGCTCATGAAATTATCAGAAGTAGCATAGCTTATAATATACTTTTTGTATATGCCTATAAAGGTATTCAGCCAAGTAAGGTTCACTTAGTGTGCAGACAAGATTATGTGTAAACAACATTTTTTAATACATCAAGTGCACTAGAACAAATGTATACTTTCAAAACAAGCATTTAGCAGATGTGGCCTATATTAGAATTTGAAACAGAGATTGAGCAGGGTCATGCTGATGTATACCTTTAATTCCAGCACTTGTGTGTATACATCTATAAGAATTACAGGCCAGCCAAGGCCACACAGGAAGATCACACCCCACCTCACCCTAAAAAGAGGTTGAAGTAAGTAGTGAAGAAAAATTATCTGTAGAGCATATATAAAATGCTAAACACTGTGCAAAATTCTTTCCAAGAATAATTTACTTACTGTATATTGTAGTTATAGTATATTGTACATGGCTTCTGAGGAACCATAACTGAAGTTGTGCTGACATAGACACGTATGTGTAGGAGCATACACATACAAATTAGAAAAAAATAACAGCACAAAATACATCTAAACCCACAAAACCTATATGCTTTATACACACTTTACCAAACATTTTATGCCAAAGATTTAGAATCTTTCTGCTTATTTGAGCAAGAATTCCCTAAAGCATGTACCTGCTCTTACCTTTGGATTTTGGAATCAGCTCTCCACAACTGAGTATCCGGACCTCAGCAAATGGTTTGCTAGCAGCATCTGTTTTCTGGTTTTCAATCTCTCTCACAACTTCTTGACCAGAGATCACTTGTCCAAAAACAACATGATGCCTAGAGTGTCAGGTAAAGGTATCTAAATAAAAGCTTCTTACTTTAATAGCAATAAAGTAAAGTAAGATGTAAAATATTAAACTTTACCCATCTAAATGAGGAGTTGGCTTCGTTGTTCTTTCGGAAGTCATCAGAAGAAAACAAAGAGACAAAGTTAGTATCTCTAAAAAGAAAAAGTGCATTGGAAACAAGAAATCATGTGTGACCTTTACACAGCAGAAGCTGATTATGAGTGCAAAGGATTTTCCATACAATCAAAAAAAAAAAAAAAAAAGCTTGTTGTGAATATAAAAGCAGTGACTACTTACTGTTGACCTGCATGTAGTTGACATGTGGTGTTACTCCTATCCACTTGTATTTCTTAAATGTAACTGGGTTTTTATTAAATATTCCTGGTTGTGTGATGTTCTACTGTATTGACATTACCAAAATTTACCAAATCATCTTACTAGCTTACGGGTTTAACAACAGTGCTTTTCACCCTAACATTTTAAAGTTAAAGTGGAAGGTATTAAAGGAATTGAGGTGGGAACAGTCATAGTCTGATGGCCCTGAAATGTACTTGCTGAACCTGAGTAGAAACAGTCCACTTAGTTTCATATTTTTTTTAAAGATTTATTTATTTATTATGTATACAGTATTCTGCCTACACGTGTCCCTGCAGGCCAGAAGAGGGCACCAGATCTCATTATAGGTGGTTGTGAGCCACCATGTGGTTGCTGGGAACCGAACTCAGGACCTTTGGAAGAGCAGTCAGTGCTCCCAACCTCTGAGCCATCTCTCCAGCCCCCTTAGTTTCATATATTTAAAAATTAACTGCCAATATTTGACTGTGGGTACTTTTGCACGAAAATCCAAGTTCCAGACCTCTCTGGAATATCTGAAAATTATGGTACCTAGCACACGGAATAAGTGACCAGTGCTCAGTGTTCTTGTTTCCTTCAACACAGGTATTAATAGCTTAGATTCCATGTTCCAACAGGTTTACCTATGTTACTCGCCTTCACCAGGCTTTTGAGCTTATTATCTGTGATATACAGTAGAATCCTGTGTTGAAGAAAAGTTTTGTTAAAATGAGTCAACTCCAAATAAAAACATAATGGTACCTGTACTGGGAGAAGCTAAGATGGAGGATAATTTGAACCCAGAAGTTCAAGGAGCCTGGGCATGAGATTCTTTCAAACCAAATTCACCTGAACTTTTTGTTAAGCACTTTTTGTTAATGATATTTTTGCAAGCATCGCCCCCACCGCCTTTTTATTCCCAAAGTCAAACTTAAAACAATCTAGTTAGAAGCCTAGTACGTGGTTTTGTACCAGAGACATGGTGGTACAAAAATCGCTCACAGCTAGATAAAGTCCTTGACATACAAACATGAGTTTGATCCCTAGCACTGACATAAGAAACTGAGTACAGCTGGGTGGTAGGGCATACCTTTGATCCCAGCACTTGGGAAGCAGAGGCAGGTGGATCTCTGTGAGTTCTAGGCCAGCCTGGTCTACAGCGAGAGTTCCAGGACAGCCAGCACTATAGAGAAACCCTGTCTCAAAAAATAAAACCAAACGAAAGCTGGATACAGTGCTTGATGGTGCTCAAGGTGGATGGATACCTCAGTTTGTCCTCTGACAGTGAAATGCCTTGAAGTCACCTCTCCTACTTTCTCAGCAAGTTCTATCTTCTGAGATCTCTAGTAACTTGTTCTAATATCCCCCTCAGTAATTCTTTGCTTCACCTCTTATAATCTTACAATCATTCTGTTATAAGGGCCATGGGGAAGGTTAGAAGGGGTAGTTTAGATCTTAAATACTTACATGAAGAACTGTGAGCCATTTGTATCCTTCCCTCTGTTGGCCATTGATAAAAGAAATTCTTTGTTGTGTTTAACAGCAAAACTTTCATCTAAAGAGAAGAAAAATTTTCAGTTATGTTAGAAGTAGAAGCTCCAAAACAGTTATTTTAAAGGCTGGCGGGATGGCTCAAGTGGTTAAGAGGTTTGCTGTGCAAACAAGAGGACCCAATAACTTCAGATCCCAGGACCCAACCCATGTAGAAAACCAGGTTGACCACTGCACACCTGTAACCTCAGCCTTGTGGGCGGCAGTAATAGGAGAACTGCTGGGCCTTGCTGGCTGGTAGTTTAGCTTGAGGTTCAGGGACAGACCCTGTCTCAAAGGACTAAGGGAGAACGACAGAGCACCTGGTGTCTTCCTCTAGTCTGTACACATATGCAAATGCTCCTATTTGCCTACACATGAGCACATACATCACACTCACAAAAATTCATTTTCCACTCTTGCTCACAATGGAAATGTTCCTGTTTGTTTAATTGAGACAGGGTCTTGTTATTTAAGCCAAGTTGGCCTCCAAATCCTTCCTCAGCCTCCCCAGTGCTGGTATTACAGATCAGTGCTACCATGCCTGGTTGGAAGTATTCTTTACTGTCAAACACAACACAAACAACAAAGTAGGTTATGAAGAAAGAGAGAACCAATCATGAATCTATTTTTTCCCTGTCTTTTTAGATTTAATACTAATTTTTCCTCCCTTGCATAAAGGACTGAACTCAGTGCCCCATGCATGGTAATCAAGTCTAAAGTATCACCGAGTCTAAAGTACTTAAAATTTCCATGCCTACCATGCACAAGACCTGGGATTTGATCCCAGCACTGCACTAAAACTAAACAGCAATCCAGTAAGAGTCCAGATGCAACATCTTTACATTTTATCCATCTCATTGGTGAGCATGGAGAGATAAACATCATAGTTTGGACTCATTATAACTTGACCTTCACCATAGCATTATTTACTCCAATGGAAAGAACTTATCTTCCAATCTTTAATTAGAGTATGAGAAAAAAAGTAAGTGAAATTTGATACAATATTCTCCTGAATACCAAAAGTGAAAAATAAAAACCATTAAGTTATTTCTAGGGGTTGGAGAGATGGCTCAGCGGTTAAGAGCACTGACTGTTCTGCAAGAGGACCCAGGTTCAATTCCCAGCACCCACATGGCAGCTCACAACTGTCTGTAACTCTGTACCCTGTTCCAGGGTATCCAATACTCTTATACAGACATACATGCAGGCAAACACCAATGCAAATAAAATAAAAATAAATATTTTTTAAAAAGTTATTTCTATATTTATCTGCTTATAGTTGTATGAAAACTCAAGTTCCAGACCTACTGTAATTTATATGAGTGAAAAATATTAAAAACAATTTAGATGTGAAAATTTTACCTTCAAAGAATCCTCCATAAATAGATTCTCCTCCTCTTCCATTCCCTAGAAATGAAAAATATCACTATTAGATCTCAGGATCTAAATACTTCTCATCAAGTAGGTACTCAAATGATTCCGAATCAATAACACTCAAAGGAGCACAACAAATTTTAAGATAATATAATGTCAATAACAAGATCCGAAATTACCTTTCTCCTATGATACTATAGTAAGAATTCGACAAGTTACCAGGTAGTGATAGCACACACCAATAATCCCAGCACTCAGGAGGCAGAGCCAGGTGGATCTCTGAGTTTGAGGACAGCCCGGTCTACAGAGTGAGTTCCAGGACAGCCAGCACTACAGAGAATCCCTGTCTCAAAAAGAAAAAAAAAAAAAAAAAAAATCTCAAGCCTATTAAGATTCATGGGAAAGACATGAGACAGCTCAGTGGGTAGAGGTGTCTGCTGCCATCCTACCTGACAACTAGAGTTCAATCCGTGGGACCCACATGGTGGAAGGAAAACTCTCCCCTGCAAACTGTTTTATAACCTCCACACACCATGACATCCCAACACCCACAATAAATCAATGTTTAAAAAAAAAAATCTATGGGGAAAAGATCTGTCAAATGACTATCTATACAAGCCTCTTAATAGGAATTAATGACACTTTTTCAAAGTGTCCTCAAAAATAATGTAGTTTTTACATTTTTACAAAAAGCAACATAGATAAAAATGAAAAAAACTGGGGAAAGTACTTCTAGCTGTGCAAAAATCAAATTCATATGATGACAGATTTAGAGACTACAATGTTTTGTTTTGTACCCAGAAGCAAACCTGTGAAATTAATTCACGAAAGATGCAATTGGTCCTGAGATCCAGCTCAGCAGCATCTAACTAGCATGTATAAGGCCCAGGCTTATTTCCTAGCACTGGGAATAAGAGGTGAAATTCTCTTCTCTTTTTTCATCTTTTCTGTATTTCTGTTGAGTATTCCTATGAACTTCACCGAAGACTTCAATGGAGCAAGAAGAAAACCAGACTAAAACTTCCTTTATGGAGCTGAAACAATGGCTTGGCAGTTAAGAGCACATACTGTTCTCACAGAATCCCTGAGTTCGGTTCCCGGCTCCTAGGTCAGGTGGCTCACAACAGTCTAATAACTTTGGCTCCAGGAGATCTGACACCTTTGGCCTCTTCAGGTACTTGCACTCAGGTGCACACGCCAGATGTACAAATGTAGTTAAAAAATAATAAAGAAGTCATTAAAAACAAACCCTTTATGGGCTGGCAAGATAGCTTTAGTGAGAAAGGGACACTTAGAATTCCAAGTATGACAACCTGAGTTTGATTCTTAGAAACCACATATTGGACAGGATACTCTTATGTCTTCCGATTTCCACTTCCTCATTCAACACACACAACAAAAAACACCCCAAACCTCCATGGTAACAAAAATATAAATGTCTTTTCTTTTGTGGGACTCAAAAGTCTCACCTTCACTGAAGTCACCACCCTGAACCATAAAATCCTTGACAACTCTGTGAAAGAGACAGCTCTTGTAATGTAATGGCTTCTGAGTTGATTTCCCTGTCCCCTTTTCACCTGGAGAAAGAAACGTTCATAGGTCAATGAGAAGAAAAAACTCAAGTTCTGCAAAAGCCCCTATTTTTCTGGAGAACACAGAAATCAATCTCAGATACAATCTTATTGCATCTAATATTTATTTTCTAATTGATGAATTAACTTGGATTTCTGAACCCAAGTCTTAGTATGGTAACTCAACCTGGCATTACACTCACAATCCATCTCAGTTTCCCAAGGGCTGGGTTTATAGGAGTACGAATCACATCATGCATGTGGCCCAAACTGGTCTTGAATTCATGCTGTTGACTGAGCCTGGGTTTTGGCATTACATGTGAGCCCACATGCAGGAATCACATCTAATATTTCTAGGAATTATGAGGGCAATTGAAAATGCAAACAAACCTGTACAAAGACAACGAAAGTTCTCACATGTTTTGGGACATACATCGGAAAATAATTCAAAGACAACTCTTCCAGCTGAAAAAGAAGGTAACTGGTTTAAATTTCTTGATTACAATTTTAAATGCTATTATAAAACCGTTAATTAGAAACATTAATATTCTTACCAGGTTGATTATTAATGGCAATGTCAAAAAAACATCGAGGACGCTGGACCTTTATTCCCATGGTTCCAACACTTCAGTCTGTGAGTGTATATGATACAGTTTTAGGCAAGCAGACTAAAATGGCAAAGATTTTCTATTAATAACTAAAAGCCAATTCTACTGCACATAAACTACACATGTTATTTGAATTTATTTTACATTTGTTTCCATGGGGTAACTCATTATGATTTTTAGAGATTAGACTGTACTTTGAGGAAAATAGAAAAGAAAATAGAAAAGATTAAGGCACAGTAATTATTGGGCAGGAGTCACGCTAATCTCTATTATACCAATTTTAGTATGGAATGAAGAGAGCATAGTAATTATCATATAATAAGTTTCTATATTATCAATCAAAACCACACTGCCACCCCATACAGAAAACTATATTAAGTATGTATGACTAGTCAACAGAACATGAACATTACCTTTAAGTTGGGGGAAACAAACAATAAAAAACAAAAACCCACCAAGGGCAACTGAGCCAATCCTTTTGCACCTAGGAAACAAAAAACAGAGAGCTCTGATTAAAATGTGAGATAGTAGAGAAAAATACTCAAAGTTCCAAACAAAACCAAAATAAATCATCTATGAAGAAAAGGAAGAGGTTTTTGTTTCTGAGGCAAAGTCTCACTATGTAGCTCTGGCTGGCCTCAAATTTATGGCAATCCTCCTGCCTCAGTCTCCTGAGTGCTGGGATGACAGGTGTATGCCTCAGTCTCCTGAGTGCTGGAATGACAGGTGTATAGCAATACACCTGACCTGAAAGGGTAGTATTTTAAAGATACTAATATATGGTAGATAGAATTCTGATCAAAAGCACATTAAATTTTACATATGAGGTAACTTCTGCTCATGAGAAACAGCCTATGACAGGCACATACTAATGTGAGATACTATGTAGACAGCTTTATCTACATAGCAGGTACCTTTTACTTGACCTTTTTGGTTTTTTTTGTAAACCATTTATTTTAAGGACTTAAAATGTCCAATTATAATACCTGGTAGGGAATGCTACAGTAAGGTGAAGAGCCGATGAAACAAAGCCAGCAAGTACTGAATAACAGCCGAACTAACAGACTACAAAAACGACCATTTCATCTGCTCAGAAGAGAGTAAAATATACATGCTTTTATTTAAATAATCATAACTAAATTTCTAAGGTGCCTTGGCAAACAGCCTGTGACATGTTAAGGTAAGCAACACCCAGAAAGGTCTATATTCTTCACTGTGAAAAGACTTTCCGTTTTGTATTTTTTTTTGGGGGGGGGGTGCTGGGTATATTCAACCCAGGGCCTTACACATGATACTTGTGTTCTATCACTGAGTTATACCCCTGCATACCTTGGCTTAAAATTTTAATTGTGACAATAGAGTCACGTCCAGTTATAGAAAAATAACTGAAGGACAGGCATGATGGCACACCCCTTTAGCTCAAACACTGGGGCACTAAATCAGGATAACATAGTGAGTGATAGTCTGTCTTTTTTTTAAAAAAAAAGCTACCACACCTTTAATTCCAGCACTCAGGTGGCAAAGGCACGTGGATCTCTGTGAATTCGAGTCTACAAAGAGTTTTGCAGGACACAGAGCTGCATAACAAGAGATCCCATCTCAAAACAAACCTAATGAACAATGGCGACATGAAAGGTGGCTTATATATTATGTCTCTAGAGTTACTAAATGAGGTCAGAAAGATGGTACAACTGTTAAAAATCACTTAGCTGCTCTTCAAGAGAACCCAAGTTTGAGTCCCAGCACCCATATGGTGGCTCATAACCACCTGTTAACTCCAGTTCCAGGGGATCTAATGCCCTCTGTGACCTCTAGACACTGCACATAAATGGTGAGCACACATACATGCAGGCTAAACACCCACACATATAAAATAATAATGTTTAAAATAAGTAAAATTACTAAGATGTTATTATTAATCATCACTAGAGACTTAACAATTGCTAGTTATAAATCGGATATGTTTCCTCTGTATTTATGACTCTCAAATATTTCTTAATAATACCTAAAGTATGAAACAGTAAGACAAACATCTAATCAATTTCTCATTTTTTCAAGAAAAAGGAGATTACTAAGATTATACTACTAAGATATAGAAAATTTAAAAGAAAAATTAAGCCCATAAAAATTTCAAGAAAATGGTCATTCACTCCTGTGTTCCCAGCACTCCAGAGGGTCTTCAGTCTAAAATCAGCGATAGCAAGACCCATTTCAGGAGGAAAAAAATTAGTCACCAATTGTTTTAGAATATAATCAAATCTTTTGTGATTAATTATTTGTGAATATCTGCCACGAATTTGCTTAGCTTGAATGAATTATAACTAATGTCATAAAGCCAGATTTGAGTTTTCTGAAAACTAATTCCCACACCTGGCACAGTGTCCTATTTTTGTACAGCGTCCAGCATATACTGCTCCCATGAGATGAAATGCAGGTTCGAGTTTGACCCTGTTTCCATTATTGCTTATGAACTGTAACCATTTATCATCTACTTGGTGTTAGAAACTCACTTCACCTATCTGACTTTCTCAGAAATGTGAGTGATACTGAATTTATTTCTTTTCATATTAGAGATACATTTTTTTTGAGGCAGAGTCACCCAATGTAGCTCAGGCTGAACTTCAACTTTCAATCCTGCTTCTGCCTCCTGAGTACTGTGATTACAAGAGTGCACTATGATGCTTGGCATGGAAATACTTTTAAAATAAGAAATAAAGTTAATAAGCTCACACACACATAACCTAGTTATAAAAATGCATGCAAAATCCTAACTATAACTGTTACCTTTGTATTACATTTTACTTTCTACGCAAATGATTAAAATTTTATTTAAAATGTTTATTAATCCTTTGAATGTCAACAATAAATAATATTTATAAATAATATTTATAAACATAAAATTCTAAACTTCTTCAAATATATTTTGGAAACATCAGTGAGTGGTCACAAGTTCATTTTGTAGTTTCATATGTAAAATGATTTCCATATCCACCCTAATGGGTCTTTAAGATTTAAGTATATAGGCAACTAATTAGTAGAGTATTTGTAATTAGGTAATAAATAATGTAGTGACTTTCTCACATTCAAAGAGTTATCTGAAGTTTCAGAGTCAGCATTACAGAGTCTTAACTCTTAAAGGAATATAGTGGATTCTTTAAAAATGATTAAGATGCCAACAAGTCTTTGCTTCTTTGCACTTTCTCATTCTTCTGGTTACATGTCCCTTAAGATTCAGTTCAGCTACAGTACTCTGGGAACTCACTCTATGGGCTGAACAGTCCTTCCTCAGTGAAAATTATAAACTCGTCTATAAATTCCACCAACTCAAAATCTTTCTGGCTTTTTGGGTTGTTTTTATTTCTTAAAAATTTTGAGACAAGGTCTCCCATAGTTGTCAAAGATGGCCTGAACACACTCTGTGGCCCAGGCAGGCCATGAACTTAGAATCTTTCTGCCTCCGTTTTTCAAGTGCTTGAAATTAGATGCTTGGCCACAAGTCCCTGCTATAACTTTGTCTTCTTCTTTTTTTTTTTTTTTTTTTTGGTTTTTCGAGACAGGGTTTCTCTGTGTAGCTTTGCGCCTCTCCTGGAACTCACTTGGTAGCCCAGGCTGGCCTCGAACTCACAGAGATCCGCCTGGCTCTGCCTCCTGAGTGCTGGGATTAAAGGCGTGCGCCACCACCGCCCGGCCAACTTTGTCTTCTACACAAAGCACAGGAAGAATGCTGGTTAATGCAAATATGCCTGAAAGCAGTTAGTGTTATGTTGTTGGGTTTTAGTTTTATTTTTTGCTTTCATTTTTATTTTCTTTCTTTCTTTTTTTTTTTTTTTTTTTGGTTTTTTTGAGACAGGGTTTCTCTGTGTAGCTTTGCGCCTTTCCTGGATCTCACTCTGTAAACCAGGCTGGCCTCGAACTCACAAAGATCCGCCTGCCTCTGCCTCCCAAGTGCTGGGATTAAAGGCGTGCGCCACCACTGCCCAGCTTAACTCCACCTCTTAACTGCTAGGGAGACAAATGTGTACCAAAACACCCAAATAGAGTTTGTGCTATTATAACCTGTGCTGTTATCTCCTTATGTGTATGCTCCTCATATGGTGCACTGCTATTACTGACTCTCCCAGAATCCACCATTAATAATCCCATCAGTCTGTACCGCTATTGAAATCGGGCCCACTCCCTTCATCTTTCTACTAGGATGCTTTCTATTCAAGTGCTTTGTTGTTGTTTTCCCATTTCTTTCCTTTTTCACTTCTTCAGCTCAAAACCTACCTAGACAGCAAGAAAGATACTATGTTCTTATCAACTAGGCTTATTTCTTTTTAATTTACTATTTATTGTTGTTTTGAGACAGGACCTCTTTATGAAGCCTTGGCTGTCCTGGAACTTGAGCTGGCCTAGAACTTAGAGCTCCACAGGCCTCTGCTGGGATTAAAGGTGGCAACAGCACACCCTGCATCTGCTAGGTTTGTGACAGGTAACCATTTTCTTACAGGACTCAGGTAAGTTAAATTAATTAAAAGTATTCCAGATCTTTAAGATTTTGTTTTTTATGTATGTACTTTGCTTTTTTTGAATTATGGCACTTTATAAACAACAACAACAACACACTATTTCATTTTCAAAGAAAATACAATTGTGGGAGTGCAAATACCCCTTATTCCAATAAAAGGAAAAAGGATTTTAACATGATCTGTAAGCCCTTAACTGCATAAAACATTGTATTTACAACCAGTACACTTAAAACTACTATTTCCTTTGACATTCTAAAAGAGAAATATGTTAAATGTGGTAGGATACATAAAAATGAAATCTCATTCATGTATATCAATGTAATGATCTAGAAATTCTTAATGTTTTAAAATTAAAACTTAAAATTTAAAATAACTTCCACCAAAAAAAAAATGAACAATTTTTTAACTGTAGTACCTTTAGAAAAGACTTTATTTTGTTATCTATAGTGCATAAATTATGGTATTTGTGAAAACTAGTACAGGGACTAATGAGGTGGCTCAGCCATTAGGGGCACTTGTTGCTCTTGCCAAGGACCAGGTTCAACTCCCAGCACCCACATGGTGGTTATAACCATCCATAACTCCAGGAAATCTGGAGTTCCAGGGGATCTGACATACTCTTCTGGGGCACCAGGTGCACATGACACACACACACACACACACACACACACACACACACACACACACACACATGCAGGCAAAACACTCAATACACACATAAAAATTCTAAAAAAGAAAAATATGTGCATATAAACATAAAGCCAATACTCTGATGAGTAGTGCCACATTGGTAAGCAGTTTTCAGAAACATTAACATCTAGTAATACAAGTATCATTATTTTGTGTTTTCCAAATCACTTTGAAATTTTTATTACATTTATTTAGTGGGGGGAGGGCATATGCCATGCACATGTGTGTAGATCAGAGAACTTAAAGGAGTTGGTTTTCTCCTTCTACTATGTGGGTTCCAGGGATGGAACTCAGATCCTCAGACTTGGTGGTAAGAAGTTTTTACCTGTGGAACCATTTTTCAACCTTCTATATTACTTCTAAGATTACTTCCATGGAGGACTGACTAAGCTTTGAATACAAAGAAAAGCAAAACTTTGTTACAGTTTTTATATTTTTAAAAAAAAAATTTAAATTTTTTAAGAATTCCATTCATAAGTACTATATTTAAATCATTTCTACTCCTCCCTCTCCATGTCTTCCCAAAATTCCTTTCAAGTCTTGACCTCTATATTATTGTTTTACACACACACACACACACACACACACACACCCTATTGAGTGCACTTAGTGTCGCTCATACGTGCATGTGTCTTAGGACTATTTGGGATTAGATAACCTACTGGGGCTCACCTCTGAAGAAAACTTACTCTCCCTCTCTCAGCAGTCATCAATTGCTGGTAACTCTTCATTTAGGTTAGGATCTTATGGAATTTCCCCATCCATACTGACATGTCAATTGGTGGTGTCATTATTCAGGTCTTGTTTTGACAACTATACTGGAGATTGATTGATTGATTGCATTCATCTTCCCTGTCAGGTCTAGAAGACACTATCTCAAAGTTTAGATATTAATTGTCCTCCACAGGCCATATGTTAAAGGGTTGGTTGCCAGCCTTTAGGACTATAGGGAGTATAAGGAGATGATGGATCTTTTAGAGATGGGGACTAATGGAATGAAGTTGGGTCACTGGGGGGGGGGGGGAACGGGGGGGGGGGTGTCCTTTAAGGTACTATTGGGACAGCCCCTCCACCCTCTGTTTCCTGGACTCCAAGAGGAAGACATTTTGCTCTACTGTGTGCTCCCCAACATGTAACGCCTCGTCACAGGCCCAAAAGCAATAGGCCAACCATGGACTAAGATGTCCATAACTGGGTAAAAATATATCCCTTCTTAAAAAAAAATTACCTGCAAGGGAAGCATTGTAACATTCATACTAACTTCGTTAGCTCACTCTTAAAAGTATTCACATGAATCAAATAAGAAATGAAAAGGAAGCCGGGCGGTGGTGGCGCATGCCTTTAATCCCAGCACTCGGGAGGCAGAGCCAGGCGGATCTCTGTGAGTTCGAGGCCAGCCTGGGCTACCAAGTGAGTTCCAGGAGAGGCACAAAGCTACACAGAGAAACCCTGTCTCGAAAAACCAAAAAAAAAAAAAAAAAAAAAAGAAATGAAAAGGAACTGACTCAAAACATTTGTATACATTTGTGAATGCATGCACTGCTGATGAATTAAGTAAAAAAAAAAAGCCAACATTTCTTCAGGAAGGACTATGTTCTTCCCAACAGTACCTTTATCTTTAATGTTTTTGATATATACAAACCACTGGCTGTAGAAACACAACTTAACAAGCATTCTGAAAACCGAGGGGTTCGTTTGGGGTCCAGTGATGAAGCAGCTGCCTCACAGCTGTAAGGTCTTGAATCCGTACACACAAACACAAGTGGAGAGCAAGGGCTAGGCATATAGCTCAGTGGTAGAGTACTTGCCTTAACAATGTCACCAACGCAAAACAAAGCACAAGATTTTCCCTATCAGTAAAACTCCAAGTTCCAATTATAGCAGTTTTCTCTGAATATTTAAGTACAAAGTACTGCCTGCAAACCTCAAGGTTCAAATTTTGGCTTATAGAAAGAAAAATAAGTTTTTGTGAAAGACACATACACATTCACCCCAACGCACCTAGGGAGCAAGCACAACAATCCAATCAATTCAACGAAGCTTTAAAGAAACTGTTAAACAATTAAACAGGAATGTAAACTTTTACAGGAATAATTACACCCCACATATTAAAATTAAAGAGTGGGGTCCCTCAGTCCCTAAGAAAATGCTTTTGTTTGTCTGAGATAAGAGTCTCATCAAGTTGTTCAGGTTGGCCTTGAACAATGATCCTTTCGTCTTGAATGTGGAATTATGGGCGTTGTGACACTATATCAGAAGTTAACTTTCAGGTTTGTAAAAAAAAAAGAAAACCAAAAAAACAAACACGAAAGCAGCAGCAGCCATTCTAAATATCTGTGCAATTTCTGAATTTTATGGCAGTCTTTTAAAACTTACAAAACGTTTAGTCGAACCTTCCAGTAACTGTTACAAAAGAGCAATCACTAGTCATTATTCTTTATACATGGGGTGACAACGACACAAACATGCATATTTTATCCTTTCTGGTTTTAGCTTCTGAAAGTTAATATGGAATCTCCAAATTTCCAAAATATTCTATTATTTCTTAAATGTATTGGTGACCCAAACCAAAAAAGACCCTCTTAGTGCACGGAATGTACCGTACTAAGAAAGCAAGTTGAGTGCACAAGGTGGTGCTTTTATAAGGTTTTCCAAAAACGGTTAGACGTGGTTGCCAGCTAACGTTGACTTTGTTCGACATCAGAGTAAATACGGGCCAAAGCAGTACGTTTCTCCTAAAGGCGAACGGGCTTCAGAAACCATCTTCTAAACAGAACCCTCCTCCCCAAAGGCCCGGCCGCTTCCAGCTGCCCAGGAACGTGGGAAAACTTCTAGAGAGCTAAGGTTAAGATCCCACCCTTGAGTTTTAGGAGAAGCCTTAACATCAAGGGCCTTGTGTCACTTAGGCATGCACGACAACCGCTGTCCTATCAGAGGAAAAGGTCGGCGGAGGAGAGCTCCTCGTCGATTTTATTCCTGGTGATTCTGGCTCTGCGCCCGTCCCTCCCTAACCCTAACCTGACAGGCCCTCGCGCTGCGCCTCCTCCTTCCCCAAGCAAACGTCCCACCTACCGCGCAGCAGCGCTCGGTCTCACGGTTTGGAAGCATCCAAAACGAACCTAGTTCCCGGGAGCCGAGGCCGCCGTCGCTGCCGCCATATTACAGCCTGTGCGGCAAAATGCGTCAGGGAGGAGGTGTGCGCCGGGCGGGGAGGGCGGGGGCTGGAGAGGAAGAGCGGCTTCCTGCGCCCGGGGGCTCGACTGCAAGCCGTCCCGGTCCCCACGGTGCCGCGGGCCGCGCCGCGGTCCCCGGGGCCACCCCTCCGCGCCCGAACAGCCCGGAGACCTCGGCGGAAAGACGGTTACCTCGGCCCAGCCGGGCGCCGCGGCTCCGCCCCTCGCCCTGGGCCCTTCCCGCTCTCGTACCCGGGGACCGCGGCGAAGGACGCCACGCCGACACACGCCTTCACGCCTCTCACCTGCACCGCCGCGGACTTCTCGTCTCCGGGGCCCAGTCCTGTACAGCGCTTCAAATCTACCGCCGTCAGGAAAGGCGCTAAAGCCCACTAACCGCCTCCCTCCCCCACAGCCCAGTCCAGGCGTGGAGGGAAAGCGTCGCGCCGGAAGTACGTCACGGGTGGGGGCGGGTGAAGGCGTCTCCCGGCGTTCCCTGACTTACGTCATCATCTTCTCCTTGAGAGTGTAGGATCTTTCTGCCTTTTAAATCCATCCCTGACAGGTAGCGTAATGTGTTCTGCGAGTTGATTGGGTAAGTGCGTATTCGTCAGAATGTCACAGCGCTCTCGACATGAAGCACTTCACTTTGTAAACATTGGCATGCTCTGTCAGGGTATTTAGGAGGACGTTCTGCCATCAAGGAGCTCCCGATTTTCACCTTCAGCCAATGCTCAAAAACTAGTGACAAAAAAAGAGCTGCTTTCGGGGTGTGGTTGCCCATGCCTTTAATCCCAGCACTCGGGGAATTATATTTTCTGAGACAGGGTCTTACAATATAGTCTTGGCTGGCCTGGAACTCACTATGTAGCTCAAGCTGACTTCAAAGTCAGAGAGATTCGTCTGCCTCTGCCTCTAATCCTAAATGCTAGGATTATAGGTGTACAGCACCATGCCTGGTCGTGTGTGTGTGTGTGTGTGTGTGTGTGTGTGTGTGTGTGTGTGTGTGTGTGTTTGCCTGTGTGTATATGCACCATGTGTGTAGCTGCCAGCAGAGGTCAGAAGAGGGTGTCAGAAGACCCTGGAACTGGAGTTAAAAGCGGTTATGAACCACCCAATACGGGTGCCACTTCAAGAGCCTCAAATGCTGCTAATGGCTGAGCCATCTCACCCGCTGTTGGCCATGTGATTTAGTTCTCAAAGATGGAATTGGAGACAAAATGGCATGCTGGTTCAGACCTTAAAACATTACCTCTTATTTTCATCTGCCATCTGTAGTCCAATGCAACATATTCTAATCATCCAACAACAAGGACCTGGCAGACATTAGAATAACATGATAGAAGAAATTCAGATTCCTGAATAACTACAAGACCTGCCTTTCAACAGGCCCATTCACCTAAGATCTTACTTTGTAAGAGAAATACATCCTTTAAAGCCGTAGTCCAAGTCGGGCAGTGGTGGCGCATGCCTTTGATCCCAGCACTTGGGAGGCAGAGCCAGATGGATCTGTGTGAGTTCGAGGCCAGCCTGGTCTACAGAGTGAGATCCAGGACAGGCACCAAAGCAACACAGAGAAATGCTGTCTCGAAAAACCAAAAAAAAAAAAAAAAAAAAAAAGCCATAATACCAGACCCCAAAAAGAAAAGGAAAGAAATTCCAGTGGAAAAATTAAGTCTAGGAAGCTGGGAGATGGTGGTACATGCCTTTAATTCCAGCATTTGGGAGGAAGAAGCAGGCAGATCTCAGCCTGGTCTACAGAGTGAATTCCAGGACAGTCAGAGCTGTTACACGGAGAAACCCTCTCTTGAAAAAACAAACAAAAAGGATGTGATCTCTACTAGATTAAGACAGAGCAAGAGCAGTATCAGGATTCCGGAAGCATACTCCATATCCTTTCCTACTAATTCCACCACCTCACCCCCTGTTGTGTGACAAAACTTTTCCTGGGGAGATGTAGCTAGAGTTTTCCTGCCTGGCCCACAGTCAGGACAAATCTCTGACACCCGCCAGTCCCACAACCGCTCAGACCCGACCAAGTAAACACAGAGACTTATATTGGTTTCAAACTGTATGGCCGTGGCAGGCTTCTTGCTAACTGTTCTTACAACTTAAATTAATCCATTTCTATTAATCTATACCTTGCCACGTGGCTTGTGGCTTACCGGTACTTTACATCTTCCTTGTCCTGATGGCGGCTGGCAGTGTCTCTCTCACCCAGCTTCCTGTTCTCTCAATTCTCCTCTCTGTTAGTCCCGCCTATACTTCCTGCCTGGCCACTGACTAATCAGTGATTTATTCATTGACCAATCAGAAACACATTTGACATACAGACCATCCCACAGCACTTCCCCCCTTTTTTTTTCTTAAAAGGAAGGTTTTAACCTTTACACATCTCCAAAGTCAGCTTGGTATATTTGCGAATTTGGGCGTAGCTTCTCTTACTACTTCCTGCTGGAGGGGGGCGCTGTATCTTATGGGGACACAAAGAATACTTTAGGATTATGGAGTAGTCCATGAGTGTGTATCGTCTGAGCCATTTGCCTTGAAACGGTTCTGGATGTTGGATCATCTGGGCCATGGTGTCATCGGAGACCTTTCAGGGGGTCTTGGCTGGTCAAACCTGATGTATCTTAATCTGGAACAAATCCATAGCCTCTGGCTTTCTGTGGAAACAAAAGCAGAGCCTCCTTTCCAAAGCAACATATCCTTACATCCAAATTTTGAAGTCAAGGTACCTTTAAAATATACATTTTGGCATAACTCAACAGCTTTTGTAATCAAATGTTTTTTTTTAGTTACGAATATCAAAGAGAACATAATCCAGATTCTCTGTGTGGTAGCCATCTTTACGTGGCTTATTTTTTTATATTAGCTTTAGCCTATTGCTTCGAACGGCAGCCTCCTAAGCCTGAAACGGCACTGCTGGCTCCGCCCACTTCAGCTTCCCAACATGGGGGTGGTATACGTTTTCCGCTAGCTCTGGGAGCCATCAACTCTTAGAAATAGTGGGTCTATGCTTCTTTCAAAGCAGCGTGTAGCCCAGAAACCTCTTTTTTTTGTTTTGTTTTGTACTAGCAAAGGCTAAATCCACCACACAGCTTAATGTGCCACTTGCAGAGGCCTCATTCCCACCATACTGTAGGTCGAGCATGCACGCACGCTAGGAACCCGCCAGTAGCTCAAACTGGCAGCTGCTGCTCATTTGAGAGAGACAATTAGGAAGCTGTTTTTAGCTCCATTTTAGAATCTTTTTTTCTCAGTTTTTAGGTGGAAAGAAAAGGGGAAGTGTTGTGGGATGGTCTGTATGTCAAATGTGTTGCTGATTGGTCAATAAATAAATCACTGATTGGTCAGTGGCCAGGCAGGAAGTATAGGCGGGACTAACAGAGAGGAGAATTGAGAGAACAGGAAGCTGGGTGAGAGAGACACTGCCAGCCGCCATCAGGACAAGGAAGATGTAAAGTACCGGTAAGCCACAAGCCACGTGGCAAGGTATAGATTAATAGAAATGGATTAATTTAAGCTGTAAGAACAGTTAGCAAGAAGCCTGCCACGGCCATACAGTTTGAAACCAATATAAGTCTCTGTGTTTACTTGGTCGGGTCTGAATGGCTGTGGGACTGGCGGGTGTCAGAGATTTGTCCTGACTGTGGGCCAGGCAGGAAAACTTTAGCAACAGGGAGATGCAACACACATGTCTACTCGCCCCAGATAGGGAATGACCAGCATGGGTGACAGCTCCCAAAGCTGGGAACATGGAGCACACTGCACAGCCTGCAGGCAGCTCAGCTGGTTGGAGAGTGTCCTTTCCAGGTGCCACAGTTGGTCTAAACCTTTCCAGGGAGCTTGGCTGGTTTCTTCATCTTTAAAGGCAGGCAGCGGGTCTGGTCCCAGAGCAGCTTAGTGGAAAGTCTTTGCAGCTCACCTTCCCTTTCTGTGAGAGGCAATCTCAACTTTCATTGCTTATTCTGGCAGCAAGGGGGGGGGGGCCTAGTGAATCTGATCAGTTTCAGGGACTTCCTGAAGCTATTTTATTTCCTCTCCTGTTAAGAAACTTCTGGGCAGGATGGAATGTTTGGAAACTGTTGCCCTGCTTCTGTCCCTACTCGGGGCTGTCAAGAAAAGCAAGGCTCCCAGTCCTTGTCCTGCAGCCATGATCGATCAGCAACTCTACTTATATGGTGATTTATTAAAGTCTTTGGAACCCATAATGTTGTCTCTCTCCTTAATCTTAGCACACAATGGATTGGGTGTAACACTATGACTTACTCCATGTCCTTAGTATGTGTTCATAGTAAGGCGTGTACATATGTAGGAATGTATGCATGTTTATGGAGCTGGACACTAATTCAGGATCTTGTTCTTGCTAGACAGGTCGTCTACCACTGAGCTGTGTCTTCAGGTACTTCTTTATTTTTATTTTTGTTAGTTGAATCTAGAGGGTATTAAGCAGTAAGTAATTATGGAAGAAGCCTGTGCCTTAGCGGGTTTCGTATTATTAGAAACATCTACGAATGCCGGGCGGTGGCGGCGCACGCCTTTAATCCCAGCACTCGGGAGGAAGAGCCAGGCGGATCTCTGTGAGTTCGAGGTTAGCCTGGTCTCCAAAGCGAGTTCCAGGAGAGGCGCAAAGCTACACAGAGAAAAAAAAAGAAAGAAAGAAACATCTATGAGTTGAGTAAGTATGAAAGAAAGGAAGTTTATTTTGGCTTATGGTTCTATATGTCTTATCTGCTCACAGGTCCTCACAGTCTCTTCCACTCTTGTCCTCCCCCACCCCTCCTCCTTTCCTGGCATTGGAGCTTGGACTGTACAGTTTCCCAGGATGGTCTCAAATTCATGGGCTCAAGAGATGCTCATGCCTCAGAAAGAAGCAGCTATGGCTACAATTCCTAGCATATTGTAAACATTTGAGCTTTCAGTACAAGATTTTTGTTTTTTGAGACAGGGTCTCATATAACCCAGACTGACCTTAAACTCACTATATAGCCAAGGATAAATTTGAATGCCTGATATTTCTCGTCTACCCCCCCCCCAACCCTGTGATTACAGGCATACATCACTACACCTGGTCCCTTAAAAGTTTTTTTGTTTTGGTTTGATTCTTGTGGTATTAAGAATTGAGCCCAGGCTTGCTTCATACATGTTAGACAAATGCTCTAACATTGGACTACATCCCCAGCACTCCATAGATGTTTAAAATCTAACAACTTCCTAATCCCTTCCAATCCCATTTATCCTAAGGTATGAGCTGCTGTAAGTTCTTTCCTTAAAATAGGTTTTTAACTTTGATGGCTACACAGACCTACACTTAGAAGACTGAAGGGAGAGTATTGTATAGTTAGTTCATCTGGATGGAAAAACATTCCCTCTTGCAGGTAAGTAAGGACTAGACGCACAAAACTCACAAGCAAATTAAGAACTTGGGGGTTGGAGAGGTAGATCAGCAGATTGGAGAGCTCTTGCTGTGCAACCATGAGGTCCAGAGTTCAAATCCTGGCACTCACATAGCAAGAGAGGCTTCCTGGGTAAGCCTGTAAGCCCAGCTCTGAGTAGGGGGTCGAGATCAGAAGGTTGTTGGGACTCACTGGCTTCCAGCCTAGCTGAGCAAATACAAGCCCCTGATTCAGGAAGAAAACTTGCCTCAAAATAAATAGAGAGTGATAGAGGAGGACATTCAGTGCCCTCCTCAGCCTCTGTGCATGCATATGAATATACATGTGCATAAACTTACACACATAGACATAGGCACACACACAAAGAAACAAACACATCTTTTAAAAATTGCAAAAATTGGAAAGAAAGTCATGAAACTCACAGGACCCCTTTCTGAGGTCAGATGAGCTAAACAGCTGCTGGGGGAGAAGAAGACTGTTTGCTGAGCTGCCTGAAAGCAGCTTTTCCAAGTTGTCACCCAGACTGAGGGAGTTGTTGTGGTGATGCAGCTGCCTTTCAGTCACTCATTATCCTGTAAGTAACCCTCACCCAAGTTTGTAGAAGTAACCTCAATAAACTCACTGAGTTCACCAAGATAGACTTGAGTGGAATTGTTCTTTCGGTCTGTCATCAGTGTCCTTACCGAAATGACAAGACATTTCTTCATATCTCGCCAGGAAAAGGAATGCAGCACTCTAGGAACCTAGACAGTGTCAGGAAGAACCAAAGATGAGTTTGAGAGGAACAGTTTCATGTCCCCACTATGGGTGATAAGATGAGCAACTGAGGCTGAGCCATCTGAGGGTGGTACATCCTTGGGGGGACTTTCATAATGGCTCTCTGATCAATTAGTCTTGTCAGTAAAAACCAAGAGTCAGATATCAGAGTAATAACCTGAAAGATCAGAGAAGCAGAGAAGCAGCCACCAATGACTTCTTTCCCCTCTGGAACCTCAGACTGAAAGAGGGGCCTGAGATCCTGTCTCCACCTTCTGATTGTGCTGGGATTAAAGGCGTGAGCCTCCCAAATGCTGGGATCAAAAGTATGAGCCTCCAAAGTGCTGGGATCAAAAGTGTGAGCCTCCCAAGTGTTGGGATTAAAGGTGTGTGCCACCACCGTCTGGCCTCTATGGTTAACTAGTAGCTAGCTCTGCCCTCTGATCTCCAGGCAAGCTTTATTTGTCAGAACACAAACAAAATATCACACAATAGCTCTCTTGTGTGGTATGGGGTGGCATACCTCACTAATGAATGGGGTTGACCTAGCATATGTAAATTGTGCTGTTTGGTTTTTTGTCAACTAGACACAAACCTAGAGTTATCTGGGAAGAGGAACTGCAGTGGAGAAAATGCTTGTATCAGATTGTGGATAGGTAAGTCTGTAGGTCATTTTCTGGGCTAATAGTTGATAAAGAAGGGCCCAGCTCACTGTGGGTGGTGCCACTCTTGGGAAGGTGGTCCTAGGTGTATGAAGAGCCAGTAAGCAGCATTTCTCCATGGCTCTGCTTCAGCTCCTGCCTCCAGGTTCTTGCCCTGACCTCCCTTGCTGAGTTGTGATATGAATCAGACCCCTTCCTCCCTGAGTTGGTTTTGGTTATGGTGTTATCACATCAATAAAAACCCTAAGGAACATAGGGATGTTCCCCAAACAGCTGACTGATTAAAGCCAGATTTTTTTTCTCAAGATAGGGTTTCTCTGTGTAGCTTTGGAGCCTGTCCTGGAACTCACTCTGTAGACGAGGCTGGCCTCAAAATCACAGAGATCTGCCTGCCTCTGCCTAGTGAGTGCTGAGACTAAAGGCGTGCACCCCCCCCCCCCCCAGCCTGATTGATTAAAGAAAATATTGCTGTCTTAAATAGGACCACATACACAGCATGATAATAAGTCTGCAGAGTATGGCATAGCTTCCTTTGGGGGTGATATGACATGTAGCTGAGGCTGAGTTGGTCGTCCAGAAAGAACTTGCACATTTGAAGGAGGCACTACAGGAAAAAGACATGTGAGTGCTTTTCTCCATACTATACCTGATTTGGCAAGAAAAGGGAAGGATTAGATGGAGATGTTGACTTGAAGTTCTTACAGCTGGCAGACCAGAGGAAAAGATAGTATAAAATAGATCTGCACTAAAGAGCCCTTCCTAGGATCCAACTTGAAATCCATGGAAGAATCAGAAAGAAAGGAGGTAGAAAAGACCTGAAGTATGATCTTTAATACAGGAGGGGAAATCCAAGATTCAACATGTAGACTGCAGCCTTAATAATGGCTGGAGTAGATCTGGGTGGTGATAGCACATACCTTTAATCCCTACACTCATGAGGCAGAGGCAGGCGGATCTCTGAGTTTGAGGCCAGCCTGTTCTACAGAGTAAGTTCCAGGACAGCCAGGGCTACTCAGAGAAACTCTGTCTCAAGGAAACAAAATAAATAAATAAATTAATAATAATAATGGCCGAGTAAAGGAAACTAAGAGTATCAGAGAACACTCTGCCTTTCAGCTTTTTGTATTGAGAAAGGCTTTCAAAAAAGAAATGAAAGAGCCTTTTACAACCTGGCTGAGAGGCTGGGTGACAACAGGATCGGTGGAATCAGTCTGAGTCCTGTGAAAGTGGAGAAACTGAGAAATATAACTATTCATCCCTTCTTGAGGCAAAAGCTGTATAATCTGAAGCCATATGAGGGAACTGAATCCTTGATAGGCTGGCTCAAATGAATCATTAGGGACAGTTGATTGTCCTTGGCACTAGTTACCATTAACATCAGGGACTAAAAAGTAATAGAGGAAGGACAGACATTGCTAAGGAAATTGAACATAAGAGAAGTGTTTGATGTGTAGTTCACCAGGTCAGATTGGTCTGTGTTCACAGAAAAGTTGAAAAATAATTCAACAAGAACCTCAGGAATTTGCATGGGACTTTTTGCCAAGCCCATAATGGGACAAGATCTTTTGGGGTAGGAGAACCTGTGGCAGGTCTGAATGATGTAGACTAGCGTGCATATTAGGTTCATGAAGCACTAAAGCATTTTTCCCTCAGAATGAGGGAAAAAAGAGGGGGTGGAAAGCAATTAATGGAGCCTGTCTGAGTCACTCAAAAGCAAATGTGGGAGGATTGGTGTTAGCTGGAGTTCCTAGGGAAAAAAGTGACAAGAAGCCAAATTCAGTGCTTACAAGCAGTAAGAAAATAACTAGGACAGTAAGGTTGTCCAAGAGATCCCAAACATTACAGGCTATTGCTGTTCCACTTGGTTGCCCCTCAGAGGTGGGGGGTAAGTCTCTATTGTTGAGGATACCATGCACTTCAGACAAAGGGCGCAGAGGCCCCTGAGCTGTAACTGACCTGAAAGCCTCCTCTCTGAGGACTAGCTTTCATAGTACCAAAAGGCCCCATGCCAGCTTCCAAAGGCAAAGGAAGAAAGCAACCATGTCCTACCCAGTTATGATGCCTACGAGCCACAACAAGAGCCAGCATGTCGTGATAACCCTAAGGTGCATTATTGGCGTGCATACCTTAGTGGTAACTAACAGCTCTCTAATTAGACTTAAGACCGGCCTGGTGCATGTACAGGCCAGAAGAGGGCATCAGATTCCCTAGAACCAGAGTGACAAGTGGTTGTAAGGGGCCATGTAAGTGTTGGGGATTGAACCCTGATCCTTTGGAAGAACAGCCTGTGATCTTAACTGCTGAGCCTCCTCTCCAGTCCTTGTAACAGCCTTTAAAAAAAAAAAACAGATTTACATAACATTTCATAGTATATAATTCTGTTTCATTCTTTCAATATATATATATCTACTGGACAATGAATGTGTTCTGTGAAATTACCAATATTAAATGTACTTAATCACCAGGTGCAGATAAAGTAGTTATTCATTTTTAAGCGTTTAAAGAGGTAAAACATACATTTTTCACATAAAGAAATATTTGATGAAAATCTAAAACTATGTATGTGCATCTGTATGTACGTGTGCACGGAGTCAAAGGGCAGCATGAAAGTTGGCTCCCTTCTTCCATGTGGGTCCCTGGTATGGAGCTCATGTCATCATGCTTGGCAGCAAGAGTATTTACCTACTGAGCCACCTCTTAGGCTCTCTAGAATCATCAGAAAGGATATTTTGTAGTGTACGCCTCAAATATGTCAGTGCTTCAGAAACAGGGAAACATCTTCATAGTAGAGATGCACTTAAGGGACCCGAGTCTCCTCCAATCACTAAGAAAGCCTCAGTCAGTGAGAATGAAACTACTAAGCCCAGAATTCCCTGCGCGCATAAGGCCCGCCTATGCCTCTCGCGGTGCCCTTTGGGACATGTAGTGCAAGCTTCCGTGGTGCTTGCCGCTCTGGGGCTGCGTTTCTTCCGCTCTGGGACAGTGTTACAGAAAGATGTTTCTTCAGGAAAGGCTAAATACGCCGGAACGCGACGGGTGAGCCAGAGACGCCAGCCTCCTGTTGCTGCTGTCGGGGGGACCTTGGATGATCCCTGCCTTCTGAGCCGTCGGGAGCAGCCCTGTCGGGTCCGTGGCGGGCGTGGGGAGGACTCGCGTGTTGGTCAGCGGCTCTGCCTTCCGCACCCCGCATGGTTCCGCCCGGGACGCACGGTTTAGTTTAGCAGTCGCGATCTTCTTGCGGGTTTGGGTTCTCCACGGCGCAGAAGAAGACCGGGGCAGGGCGAGCCCATTGCCATCTGGACAGGTGGAAGCCACGTTGGCTCGGGGTCAGCGCTCCTGCCGGTCAGGAGCACGGGATACCTGTCACCTGTGAACCGTGGGGCTGTGCGCCGCTCACGCCTGCTCACCGCACTTCCAACAGTGTCACACGTCAAGGCCTCGCCTATAGTTAAATGGTTTCCCCAAGGTCACCTTTTCTTAACCGTCGTAGATTGGGATACATACACAGTGAGACCCTATCTCCACAAACAAGCAAGCAGGTACCCTAAAAAAAACCCAAACAAACTAGTTTTGATTTTTGTTTTCTTCTGCCGCTTTGTGATCAGAATTGAAAAGAAACTTTTTAAAACTGGGTGCGGGAAGAAACCCTTTTTTTCCTGGAAGTTTCATTTTGGATTAAATGTAGCTGGTTCAGACCAAGAACGAAGTCTGTAGTCCAAACAAACAAACAAACAAACCTTCATTACTTCAAATTTGAATTTGGGGGAGTAATTTGATATTAATGAGATAAGCGTAACCAAGGCAAACCAGTTGTTTTACAGATTCTATTGGGATGGATTTAGAGCCATCAGGATGGAAATAAAACACACGAGTGAAAGCCAGTTTTTATACCATCATATAATACCTCACTGCTCGCTACCGCGGGCCTTTTTTACTAAAGAAAAATTGTGCTAACACAAGAAAAGAAGCCTGTATTTTGGAGACCCACCCGTTATAAATATGTTCCGTCTAAGAGGCATCTCTCGACTCTCTTGGAGAGCGTTTCAGTTGCGCCCCTTCAGCTGTGAATCACTAGTCATTCGAATGCAGAACTGTACAGATGAAGAACAAGTATTCGATCTTATTGAAAGAAATATGACCACGCTTTCAGAACAGCAAGTGGGGTGTGCCTTTAGTGTACTCTGGCAGTTTCAGAAGCAGAAGACCAACTTGGAAAAAAATGTTGAGTGTGTTAGAAACCACCCCCAGTTTCTTACTCTTTGCAAGGTAACTACCAATCACATCCAAGCAATGAGTGATGACACCCTGGTGAATGTGTTGTACAGCGTAAAACAGTAAGTTGCTTTTCAATTTATGAAAACAATTATAGTTTATATTTTAATTTTCTAAGAATCTTTTTTAAATGGAAAAACCATTCTTCCAGAAGACAGGTTTTTCCCCCCTTCAGTTTTTCAAGACTTGGTTTTCTATGTAGCCTTGGCTGCCACCACCTGGCTGAGAGTTTTTCTTATAATGTAATATTTTAATAATATTTGAAAAATATTTTTTGATACCAGTTAGTGGTATAGTTTTGAAAATTAGGAAAGTAGAAACAACCGTCTTTCAGTATGTGAGACTGGTTGGTTGTAGAGTGTTGGAGAAATGTGGTTGGCTAAAGGATGTAATAGGTAAGTAGGTTAAGTTAGATTAATGTCTAGCAACAAGCCAGCAGTTACTGAGTTCTAGTTTTGCTGATCTGTTTGCAATCTCTTGGCTCTCACCATTAAAAATTACTTTCCCTTGTTTTTATTGAGGTTTGCTGTTGAATCCCATCACCCCCTAGTTGAAGCACTCATTACAGAAGCTTGGAAAAGGCTGGAAAGGTAAGTGCTCTGGGTTTGTCATGTAAGATCAGGTTATCTGTGGGGGTCACCAAAATGAAATACAGTTAAAAATAAAATTTCACAGGAAAAAAAAGTACTGGGCCTGAGGATGCAGCTTAGTTGATAGAATGTGTGCTAGCATCCGTGAGGCCCAGGATTCCATCCCCAGCACCACATTAAACCAGCTGTGGTAATGCACTCCAGAGGTGGAGGCTTGTCTTAGTTGGGGTTTCTGTTGCTGCGAAGAGACACCATGACCTTGGTAACTTTTATAAAGGAAAACATTTAATTGGGAATGACTTATAGTTTCAGAGGCTTAGTCCATTATCATCATAGTGGGCATGGAGGTATGCAGGCAGACATGGTGCTGGAGAAGGAGCTGAGAGTTCTGCATCTTGATCTGCAGGCAACATGAAGTGAACTTGTGTTCTACACTGAGCATAGCTTGAGCATAGGAGACCTCAAAACCCACTCCCAGGGTGACACACTTCCTCCAACAAGGCCACACCTACTCTAACAAAGCCACATTTCCTAATAGTGCCACTCTCTATGAGGGCCATTTTCTTTCAAACCACCATAAGGCTGGGGATCAGAAATTCAAGATCATCCTTGGCTTCATAGCATGTTTGAGGCCAGCCTGGGATACATGAGACCCTGTCTCAAGAAAAAAAAAGAAGTTTTAAGTTCAATTAGTTTGAGGATTTTTAATTGTATAAAAAATTCTTTCTTTAATAAAGAAAGGAAAGTATTTTAGATGTTCCCTCTTTAACTCAGAGCAGGTTTCAGTATGATTTTCCATATACATATTAATCAAAATGTAAATTCGATAGAGTCGCAGGTAGTGAACTAGTTTCTTTGATCCTTGAAGAATTCTGCTTTAGAAACAGAAGATTGTGATTGAGTCTCCATAAAACAAACAAACAAGCAAATCAATTTCGGGGCTGGGGAGATGGCCAGCTGTTGATTCCCAGCACCCATATGGAAGCTCGCAGTCATCTGTCACTCCAGTTCCAGAGTCTCCTCTGGCCTCCACGGGCACAAGTACCACATGTGGTACCTGCAGACCTACACGCAGACAAAACACCCATATACGTTAACTAAATAAGAACAACAGCAACAACACACCCCTAGATTTCGAGGACTCTTCAAGGAGAGAAAAGAACACACTAGTTTGGTGACGCTGTTGAGCGTTGTCTGGCTTTGCTGCCACTCCATTTCTGTGAGTAGGCAGTGACCACAGCTTATAGTCCTCGTCAAAGCTTCTTAAAGAGGTCAGCTTTACACCAGTAACTGTTCCTGTTAGATGGCATCTCTCAGTCTTAGCTTGCTTGGTGTTGCTGTCAATAAATTTTGACTTCACTCCAAAGAAGGAAAGAAAAGCTTCAGGTCCACTGATGCTGACAGTATTGTTGCGAACGTACTTTCTAAACTATACAGCTGTGTTCTCATGTGACCATAACTGATCATCATCAAGAAGAATGTAGTCGGACGGTGGTGGTGGTGGTAGCCGGGCGGTGGTGGCTCACGCCTTTAATCCCAGCACTCGGGAGGCAGACCCAGGCGGATCTCTGTGAGTTCAAGGCCAGCCTGGTGTATAGAGCGAGTTCCGGGAAAGGCGCAAAGCTACACAGAGAAACCCTGTCTGGAAAAACCAAAAGAAAAAAAGAAAAAAAAAAAAGAATGTGAACTCTGTGCAGGATATTCTTGTGAATATACAGCATATTCTACAATACATGTGGGAGGTCCTCCATGTACGAGAGCCAAGACAGTAATAGAACCAGTTTAGGAAGTCTTCTGACTTTTCTACCTAGGAATCTGTGCTAGCCAAAGCCACTGCTAGCAGGGTGAGGCAAATGCAAGTCAAAGAAGAAAACTCACAGTAGGAGGGAGATGGAGGATTCTGAACCACAAGGACCAGCAAGGTGCTCTGTGATTGATGAAGATGCCTGTCCCTAAGCCTGGCAGCCTGAGTTGGGTCCTTGAGCCCTAACTACATGGTAGAAGAAGAGAACCAATTCCCACAGGTTGTCCTCTGACCTGCCTACACACACACACACACACACACACACACACACACACACACACACACTCACACTCACACTAATTTAAAAAGAGAAAGAACATCATGCTAGACAGTTCATGCTTGTAATCCCTACACTGGGAAGGTCTGAGGCAAGAGGATTTCTGAGTTCTAGGCCAACCTGAGCTACACAGTGAGTTCCAGGCTATCCAGGACAGCAGAGGAAGACCTTGTCTCAAAAACAAATAACACAGACAATATCACCACTTCCCCCAAATTCTCTTCAGAGCCCCCAGTTCCACTTTGTTATCCCAAAGGATCTTGCTTCTTAGTTGCTTTTTTCCATGTTTATTTATTTGTTCTTCATTTTGTAGGGGTCATGGGAAGGGCGGGGCATGCACATGTCACTGGTTGTTTGTGGAGGTCAGAACAACTTTCAGCAGTTGTGTGGGATCGAACTCAGCTCAGTCACTGAGACATCTTGTTGACCTGCAAAAGGATTGTCACTCCTTGCCAAAAATTAGGGGGTTTTGTTGTTGTTGTTTGTTTGTTTTTATATAAATAAAATCCTATAGTATATATCATTGTACTAGGTTTTTGTATCTAGTTTTCTCAATGTGTTTTGAGGTGTCTTCCATAATATATGTTTCAGTAGTCACTTACTTGTTTATATTTGTTTTTTTCTTTTCTTTTTCTTTTTTATTTTATTTCCTTCGAGACAGGGTTCCTCTGTGTAGCTTTGCGCCTTTCCTGGAACTCACTCGGTAGCCCAGGCTGGCCTTGAACTCACAAAGATCCGCCTACCTCTGCCTCCCGAGTGCTGAGATTAAAGGTGTGCACCACCACTGCCCAGCTGGATTTTTAATTTTTTCAAACAGGGTTTCTTTATGTAGGCTGTCCCGGAACTTACTTCGTAAACCAGGCTAGCCTTGAACTCCTAGAAATGCGCCTGCCCTTGCCTCCTGAGTGCTGGGATTTAAGGCATTCGCCACCATCATCCAGCTTGATGGTTCCTTCTTTTTATTGCTCTGTGGTACGTTGTTCTGTGACTGTGGGATTTACCCATTGTACCGGAAATTTTGGCTATTATGTGTTGTGCTGCTATGAACTTCCTTATGTTTAAGATAGATTTTTTTTTTGTTTTACTTTTTAAAATTATGTGTACACATGTGCAGGTACCTGCAGAGGTCAGACAAGGGCATTGAGTCCCCTGGAGCTGGTGTGATACCTAGCTGTGAGCCTCCTGATAGGAGGGTGAGGCAGCCCACCTGGGTTCTCCGGAAGAGCAGTATATACTCTTAACCACTGAGCCGTCTGTCTAGCCCCAACCCTGATGCTTTTAATAAGCAAAACAAACAATAGCAACAAATTAAAACCTAGTTAGTGGGGACGTAATTCAGTGGTAGTGCTTGCCAAAGTATGTCCAAACCCTGGGGTTTGATCTCCAGAACTAACAAAAAAAGAAAAGAGAGGGAAAAGACAGCATTGAAATGTCTTACAGTGCATTTTTGTCTTGTCAGTCACTTGAAAAAACGGGATCATTTTTCCTATCTAGAGATTTTTACTTATTTGCTAATATGCAAATGAGTCAATATTCCATGTTACCTCAAGAAGTTAATAAGTGAAACTCAAATCATTTTGAATGAGTCTCTTTTAAATCTTTCTGATGTACTGGACTTTAAAAGTCTGATCATTTGATACTTTTATAATAATAGTCAACTCACCTTGGAAAATTTGATGTTTTTTATTTTTATTTTTTGTTGTTTGTTCTTTCAAGACAGGGTTTCTCTGTGTAGCACTGGCTGTCCTGGAACTTGCTCTGTAGACCAGGCTGGCCTAGAACTCAGAGGTCCTGTGAGTTCTGCCTCTGCCTCCCTTAAAGGTGTGTGCCTGGTTTGAAATTACATTTTTTTTTTTTTAATGTTGAGGATCAAACCCAAACCCAGGGCCTGGCACATGCTGGGCACACAACCAATCACTGACTTATTCCCAGACCTTGAAAAACCTTTACCTTGTATTAGTAATATATTAGCATTTTTGTTGCTTATTATTTTACGACTGCATCGTGTGTTCTAATTGATACTAATGATCTCACTCGAATTTCTTTTAATAGGTTTGATACTAATGTGCTGTCAGTATTTTCCAATTGCCTGGCTGATCAGCATTTGTATTTTAGCCCATTAATGGGAAAAATAGCTGATATTGTAAATAGGAACTTGGAAACCATACAGGACTTAAGGTACATTTATTTGGGGATGGTGGGTGTGTGAGGGTGCTGGGCTTTGGGTGCAGCTGGAGATCTGTCAGTCATCATTATAACTGCATCTCTTGTGAGTTCATCATCCTCATCCAATACAACAGTGACGGCAAAAGCTACTGGTATTCTTGAGATCTCTGAAGGAGCTAAGATTTTTAACTGAGTTTCCCTGCCATGTCCCCAGCCATCTGTCACATTTTTGCATGTGGCAGCAGAAAACATGGGACTCCCCGGTCAGAGCCAGAGGACTGTTTCTCACGATGCTAGAAAAAAGTAAAATAAATGAAACAATTTATGGCATAAAGCAATATGCTTGCCAGTTTCTTTCCGTATCTAGTCATTTAATTTAGAATCGGTCATTTTTGTTAGGAATGTAAAAGTCTGTGTATCTGTTTTCTCCTTCAGGGCCTTGTCTGTCTTGATGGTCAGCATTTCTTCTTTAATATCCCACTGTTTTCAAGAACGACTTGTGAACAAAACGGAACTTCTTTTTGACGATTTAGATTCTTCCAAGGTCAACACGGCGAGGAGGATATTACTGTTCCTTCGCAATGTCAAGTGTAGTTATTACCCACTCTTAGAGAGGTGTAATAGAGTGTTTATAAGCAATATGAGCCATCTTGACTTGGAGTCCATCAGTAGGATTTTCAGTCTGTATCAGTCTCTGCAGTTCCACAGTTTTGAATTTACTGACGTGGCTCGAAGGAGGTTAGCTGAGATGATCCCCGGCTCGGCTGGTCACCCTGCAAGCTTCGTCAGATTGTTTACCACGTTGGGACCGGTGGCAGAACCTGAGATAAGGAAACAGTAAGTTTACTTTTCACGTCAGATTCTTCATGTTTAGCTCTCCTCGGAACTCCGAAACTCATCAAAATGACCCCATCGACTATGGAAGGGGAAATCATCTGTTACACTCTGTTCTTTGGTTCTTCTGACTTCCAACTTTCAGACTACTGGTGTGTCCTAGACAGTGGACCAGACAGAAAATGAGGGCCCCACCTAAGTATCAGCCCTTCCTGGGTTCACCCAGAGGCGTGAGACTCCGGACCCAGCAGAAGAGTGTAGGATTTAGTAGTCTAGACAGTGGGTCATTTCACACTGGTTATCTTCATCGTGTTCACCGTCAAAATCTCCAGGTTGCTTCTGGTCATGGTGTTTTAGCACCAGAGTAGAAACCCTAACTAAGACAATGGTAATGATTGATCTATGTGTTACGAATATTTATTCCAATTCCAGAACAAATAGTTCTGTTATTGAGAATGGTTTAAAAAGAAAAAAGATTGGCAGTAATTAAAAAAATAAATAAATAGCCGGGCGGTGGTGGCGCACGCCTTTAATCCCAGCACTCGGGAGGCAGAGCCAGGCGGATCTCTGTGAGTTCGAGGCCAGCCTGGGCTACCGAGTGAGTTCCAGGAAAAGGCGCAAAGCTACACAGAGAAACCCTGTCTCGAAAAACCAAAAAAAAAAAAAATAAATAAATAAATAAGAAAGCACACTCTTGTTTGGATATAGTGGTACCAGGCTGTGATCCCAGTCCTTGGGAGGAATAGTATGAATTTGAGGCCACTCTGGGTTACACAGGGAGTCCCAGGCTGGCCTCAGTTGCAAAGCAGGACCCCATCTCAAACCCCCCCACCCAAAACAAAACCAAAACACTTAGGGGCACAGTAACAGGTGCCCCTACAGCTCGAGTGAGTTTGGTCTGGCTCATCTCCTTTTTTTAAGAAGTTCTGTTTTCATAAGCTGTTGGTATAGATACAGATATTTGGGATATTTAGTTGGATTTTTTATTGTTGTGTTGGGAGTTAAATCTAGGGTCTTTCACATATTAGGCAAGCACTCTTATCTATTTACTTTTTATTTTGAGACAATCTCACTAAGTATCTCAGGCCAGTATTGAACACTTGCAATTTTGTTTCAGCCTCTCAAATAGCTAGATTATAGATCAGTGCCTGACACTTGATTGGCTATGATATACATAGGAATATTTATGATGTTTTGGTTAGATCTTACTCCATTTAAAACATTTAGATATTAGCCGGGCGGTGGTGGCGCACGCCTTTAATCCCAGCACTCGGGAGGCAGAGCCAGGTGGATCTCTGTGAGTTCAAGGCCAGCCTGGGCTACCAAGTGAGTTCCAGGAAAGGCGCAAAGCTACACAGAGAAACCCTGTCTCGAAAAACCAAAACAAAACAAAACAAAACAAAAAACATTTAGATATTGCTAGAAGGTAAGTAAATATTAAATTAATTACAAATACCATTTGCTTCTCCCTTCCTAGACTGAGGCTAGAATTATGTAATGCATATGATTCCCCTACTCAGTATAAGTATATGGAATATTTAGAATTGTAGTTATCTTTTAAAAATATTTATTTTTAATTATGTGTGTGTGTGTGTGAGAGAGAGAGAGAGAGAGAGAGAGAGAGAGAGAGAGAGAGAGAGAGAGAGAGAGAGAGAGAAAGGGAGGGAATGCAGATGCCCTTGGAGTCCTATAGAGTGTTGGAGTCTTTGGAGCTGGAGTTACAGATGGTTGTGAACCACCTGAAATGGATGCTGGGAACCAAACTCAGATCTTCTGCAAAAGTAGTACACACTCTTACCTGCAGAGCCATTTCTTCAGCCCAGGAATTACAGCAATCTGTAGATGTATATGTATGATGAGCAGTTTCCCTTAAGCAGGACTTCCAAGGCCTCCATAGTAAGTAGAGGGATTTGTAGTTTTCTATTTGTTACCCCAAAACTGTGAATTAAAACAAATTGGAAGCCAGTTTTCTAACATTAAAAAAACGTGTTTTTGTTTCTAGGCTTAAATCAGCTCTACTGTTGATGTCAGAGGAGCTGACCAGCCAGCAGGCGTTGACAGTGTTGGGAGCACTGGGAGACATGGAAAGCAGAAACGCGCACTTGATTAAAAAGTAGTCTTTCCTGAAGTTCTTTATGTTCGGGATGTTTGTGATTTCACAACAGTGAGAGTTGTTTACAGCGGTTTTCCTTGCCTTTCCTGATGCAGTTAGACTGGAGCAGAGCACCATAGTGTGCGCAGAGCAAGCGCTCTGCTCTCAAAAGGATAGTGTCTCCAGAGCACTTGGCTGCCTGAGCCCTTGTCTCACGGTTGCCTGCAACACTGTCCAGTAGCTCATTGGTAACGTGAGATTTAAGAAGGAAAAGAAACCCAAATTACGTATACTTAATTTTTTTTTTTGTATTATATGTTCCTTTAGTTAAGTGTCCGCTGTCTCATTTCTCATCACAGTTCCCTCCTCCTCTTCCTCCTCTTTCAATTGCTTTTAGCTTATACACCCCCCCCCCCCCCCCCCGCCACCCCCCCCCACAGGGCCAGAAAAAAATGAGATTGGTGTTGCAAATTGCTAGTAATTCATGGTAAAAATATTCTTGGCAATAGGATGTGGAATTTGATGTCTGTTCTGTGAGCTTTTCTTTCTGTTTTTCCTCTTTGTAGTTTGGGAAGTAAAGCTATGCCCTTTGTAGAAAAATATTCTGTAAAAAAATATGTTCATGAGTGTTTGGCCTGCAGGTGTGTATGTATTTGTACCATGTGCATGCCTGGTGCCTGCAGGTGAGTCCGGAAGAGGTTGTTGGTTCCCCTGGAACTGGAGTTACAGATCACTGTGAGCCACCATTCGGGTGCTGGATACTAAACCCAGGCCTTCTGCAAGAGCAGCCAGTGCTCTTTACTGTTGAGTGACCTTCCCAGCCCCTGAAGCTGTGCTTTCCCCCCCTTTTCAAACTCACACTTCATGATTGCTCTTACTTTATTTTAGTTCTTTGTGTTTCTGTCAACATCTTGACAGTTCTGTAAGAACTGAGGAGGGGACATTTGTACTGATCTTTAACATAGAGCAGAATGTGTGGCATGAAGTCTGTCTAGTGACTGTTCAATAAATAAGTGAATGACCTGCTTATAATACGTGTTGTTTTTAGAATTGCTTCAGTTCTGTATAAACATTTGGATAACTATAAATCGATAGAGCTACTGAAGATAATACAAGCATTGAGTTGTCTGCATTTCCAAAATAAGGAGCTTTTGGTGAAACTTAGAGAATTACTTCTCAGGTAAGACTTAAGTATTTAAAGAATAAAATATTCAATTAGTGCTGCATTTAGAAATCTATCCATGTTTGCTTTATAGTGTATAAAATAGCTGGAATTTTCTAGACAGAACTGAATGACTTATTATTGACGTTCTAAGATCTGGGCTATACTTACTGTACCGTACTACCATGTGCCCCTCGTGTGATCCCAGGAGCACTAAACAACTAAACAAACATATATACAGTTTTCCCTTTACATCCATAACTGAAAATGACCGTATTTTCTCTGGATATGTAACATTGTCTTCTCAGTTTTCCATTGATTTGGTTGAGCTAAAATGAAGTATTACTAATTTTACTTTAAGTTTACTAATAGCAAATGACCAATGCACCCTGGCTAACGTGGAATATCATGATTATTTTATTTTCTAAGCAATCAGTGGGGTTATGTGTGTGTTTGTTCTTTCTATATAGGAACTCAGAACTCCAAAAACAACAAATAATAAAATCACAACGACTCAGTTTTGTATTTAATGTGGATTGAATAATTTCTTTCACACTTCTAAACCTAAAGGTTCCTTAAAGTGGCCAGTCCTGAATTTGTTGTTTAAGAATTACTGTTCTCATGGTGGGATAGTTACTGTGCAGATTTAGAAAGGGAGGAGTAGAGAGTGAGGTCAGGTGTCTGTCTGTTGTGTTTTGAGACTGTATCTCTGACACGTAACTAAGAAGGGAATTGGTGTTATTGAGGATCTCCCTATGCCGGTCTATTCAGGGTCGCAGCGGCTCTGATGGCCGTGCACACACTGAGCTCAGAGTCTTCCGCAGCAGCAGCAGTAGCTCTGGGCACTCTTCTGATGCTGACCTTTTCTTTCCCATTGATGGTGGTTTTGTTTTTCCATGAAGTGTGGAGCATGGTTATGTTACCTTAGTCTTTCCTTAGTTACTCCTAATGACCCTGTGAATTAATCTTAAATGAACTGGCTTTCTAAGATTACCTCACCTTTGATGACAATTGTATAACAGTATTTTAATTCACATAGTTGGTGTGTTTTTTGTCGTTGCTGGTGTGTTATTATGTCCTTTTCGTTTTCGCCCTTTTTTCTTTCCATCACAGTCGATTGGAAGCTAGCGTCACACCAAGTGAGACCTCTGTTCTGGTCTCTGCACTCTCCATGCTTCCCTCTCCTCACCTCAGCGAAACAGCAGTGTCCCGAATTGAAGCGGTCTTACCACAGTGTGACTTCAAGGAACTGAGTGATTTCGTAGCGTCTCTCATGAGGTGGATTCAGAATGATCACATATGCTTGGCCAGCACTACCAGAAAGCAGCTGAATCTCCTTCAGAAATTAGATCACTGGGGCCACCATCGACTGCAACAGTGCAGCAGCTTGGCTCTGCTGTGGGAGGAGCTTAAGTCTTTGCGAGGAGAATGGCTTCACGAGTCCTTCGTTGAGGAGTCAGTTGCTGCTTTACAGCGCCATGTGGAGGAAATCGATGGCACCAACGCTGCAAAGATCGCGTCTTTTCTTTCCAAAACTAACTACCTCAGCACTCCGCTGCTCGATAGGATAGCTTCGGTGGTGGTTCAGCAAATCGAAAAGGTGAAATTTAAATGTTAGACATTACTTTTACGCGGCTGTCAGCTTCCAGAAGCATGCACACACACACACTTATATGTATATATATATTATAAATACTTAAATACTTTTCGAACTTAGAAGAGAGCGTGAAGTTTGAAAATTCTAGCTTCTGGTTCACCAGTTTGTTCTTCTCCACTTTAAAGCTACTTTGGAGAAGGTGTGATGGCACACTTATAATCTCAGCATTTAGCAGGCTAAGGCAAGGGGATTGCCAGGAGTTTACGGTCAGAGTGGACACACAGATACACCTTGTCTCATACAAAAGAAAACAGCCACCTTGTTCCTCTAGCCATAGATCTGGAGAGATTAGTATTGGTGAAATTATTAAGGCCACTCCACGTAGTTAAAAGGGAGATTTATTTAGTGGCGTAACTTACAAATGAAGGGATAGGTAGGTTGCAGGGTCTGGGAAAGACGCAGTGCAGTCCAGCGGTGTTCTCTGGAGAACTCTGCTTGGTCTACCTCCAGCTTCCAGGGTCCAGGAACCAAGAGAGATGGCGCATCCGGATCTCAGGTCTTCAGGGTCCTCTCTTGGCCCCGCCTTGTAGGTGTGACAGTTACCGAAGCCTCAATGGGGGTTGGAACTTCCAGATCAAGGTTGGAACGGCTACCCACTACAGATTAGTGGTCATCCTTTGATTCTGTCGGTCTTTAAGAAGTCAGAGGCTTTTTTGTTTCATTTTTTTGAGAAAGGGTCTCACTATGTGGCTCACCAGGCTGGTCTCAAACTCAGAAATCTTCCTGCCTCTGCCTCCCAAGTGCTGGGATTAGAGCATGCACCACTATGCCCAGCTAAGATCAGGAGTCAGAATTTTTTGTTTGTTTGTTTTTTTTTGTTTTTTGTTTTTTGAGACAGGGTTTCTCTGTGTAGCTTTGTGCCTTTCCTGGAACTCACTTGGTAGTCCAGGCTGGCCTCGAACTCACAGAGATCTGCCTGGCTCTGCCTCCCGAGTGCTGGGATTAAAGGCGTGCGCCACCACCGCCCGGCCCAGAAGTCAGAATTTTTTAATTGGAAGGCAATATTTAGAATATTAGGCTTATTTGCATGGTAGTGAATAACCAATTTTTTTTTTTTTTTTTTTTTTTTTTCTCTTTAGAACTTGCACATTTTTTTTTTTTAATTTATTTTGCAATACAATTCAGTTCCACATATCAGTCACGGATTCCCTTGTTCTCCCCCCTCCCGTCCCCCTCACCCTCCCCCCAACGCCCCCCCCCCCCCATTCCCATCTCCTCCAGGGCAAAGCCTTCCCCACAGACTGAGGTCAACCTGGTAGACTCAGTCCAGGTAGGTCTAGTCCCCTCCTCCCAGGCCGAGGCAAACAATCCTGCATAGGCCCCAGGTTTCAAACAGCCAACTCATGCAATGAGCACAAGATCTGGTCCCACTGCCTGGATGCCTCCCAAACAGATCAAGCCAATCAACTGTCTCACCCATTCGGAGGGCCCGATCCAGTGTGGACCCCTCAGCCATTGGTTCATAGTTCATGTGTTTCCATTCATTTGGCTATTTGTCCCTGTAATTTTTAATATTCTTTTTTTTTCTCTATAATCCTGGGTATCACAATTAAACAATTATAGGCCTGGCAAGATGACTTAGCAAGTAAATGGACTTGCCTCCCAACAATGCAAGTCTGATGGACCTGAGTCTGCTGCTCAGAGTCCTTGTAATAAACATGGGAAGGAGAACCAGCTACACAAAACTGTCCTCTAACTTATACTCGAGGATATGGGATGTGGCACACCCACTTATACGTACATCACACACACACACACACACACACACACACACACACACACACACACACACACTAGAAATGTGAGATAAGCGTGAAGACTGAGACAATGCTAAGGTATTCACTGACATGAGCATTCCTAAGTTGTCAGTGCATATTTGTTTTTGGAATTACGTTGGCAAAGCTCTTTTATGGATCAAAGGAGAAGGTACTTACAAAATTACTGTTGTCTTTGTATTAGGATGAGGTCTTTGTTCAGAAGCTAGTATTTTTCACAAATGAACCTAAAAATGTCTTACTTGCTTAACTCTGTGCCCGACAGATGCTTAGATGACTTGAGCGAACACACAGATGAAAAACGAAGTGGATACAGCTCAGTGGTAGAGTGCTTGTCTAGATGCGTGGCCTTAGGGCCAGCCCCCAGTACTGCCAGGCGTCATAGCTCATGTCCATAGTCTCAGCAGTTGACCTTGAGTTTGAAGCCAGCTGGGGCTATAGAGTGAGACCCTGACTCAAAAATACCAAAGGACAGAAATGTATGGGAGAACAGTGCTGGTGGCTGTGAACTGAGGGACTTCTCTGGCTGTCGAGTGCTTATTCTGATGAATGCATTGATGACTTGGAACTAACTGGGGCTGCTTCCTATCCATTTTCAGTGAGTGGTGTGGAAACTGGAACACGAGGGATTTTCACCTAGCGAAATTAAGTTTTAGGCTGGCTGATTTATTTTTCTGTACTAACATTTTTATAGTTACTAATAGGCACAAATTTAAATCAGTCATTGCAGGATGCAAAAGTTAATGAGTGATATGTTTATAATCTCATTATAGGCATGTTAGAAAGACTTCATCTAAAATGGTAGATTAAAATTAATTTTGCAGAAGCTTATACTAAATTTTTGTTTTGTTAATACAGATCCATCCTTTTTCAATCCATGCTATTATTCTTCCATTCAGCATTTTGAACTATGATCCACCTCAAAGGGATGAGTTTTTTGGAGCGTGTGTCCAGCGCCTTAATTCTTATGTAGGTAGGTAAAGTGTTTGGCATTATAATGAATGAGTAGATTCTTGTAACTGTGAGCTAAGAGCTGTTACAGTGGCCTTCAATAACTGGGTATTCATAGTAACTGGAAATCCTGTATGTTTAAAACTGGGTGTGGTGGTTTATCTTTGTAAAACCAGCACTTGGTAAGGCAGGAAGGTTGCTTGTTTGAGACCAGCTTGGGCTATAGAGGTGAGTTCAAGGCTGCCTGGGATGGACATCTATCTGTCAGTCTGTCTGTCAGTCTGTCTATCCATCCACCTACCTCCCCACCTATTGTGTCTTGAAAGACCCTGTCTCAAGAGAAGTATCCATTTCTCTGAAACTTTTTTGTGTGAAAATATGAGACTTAGGTAAGAATTGAACAAGGAACCCCGATACAGCCACTGTGTGCACTTGGTAATGTCACTGTTTTGTCATACTTGTCTTATCTCTTGCTTGCTTCCCCACCCCCAGCTATTTCAAAGCATATTGTGCTGTATTACCGAAGCATACATCTGCCCAGAGTGCTGAAACTCTTGTATCAGCACACTAAGAAACTTCAATAGTCCCTGAATGCCTAATAGAGTCTGTGTTTCAAGTCTTCCTAATCATACCCCAAGTAACCACTCTAATGTTTCTTGGTGCTGTTGGTGGTTATCTGTTTCATCTCTCATAGTCTATATAGAGTACTACCCCCCATGTACTTTTAACTTAGTGTTGACTTCTGCGGAGAAGCTTTTGATTTTTTTCCTTTTTGTTATCAAGGTTTTTAGACACCAATTAAAATGGAAGGGACAAACATCTGTGTAGTATAATCCCCAGTCTAGCTTGACCTATAGCATTCGCCTGCATATGATGAACCTTTGAATCATCCTGTCTATGCTTCAGGGAAAGGGGACATTCTTGTAACCACTATGCCAGCACTATAACCAGGATAGTGAACACTGCCATCTAGACCGTTATCAAATTTTCCCATTTGTTACCAGTTTGTCGTCCCCCCCCCATACAGGGAGGTTATGTGTGCATGTGTGCATACAGAGGGTGTGTGTGTGTGTGTGTGTGTGTGTGTGTGTGTGTGTGTGTGTGTTCTAGTGTGTGAGTGACAGAAGACAATCTCGGGGGATTTTCAGGTGCCTGACTTTCCCCTTGTGTCTTGTGACTGTGCTTTCCTAGGTGGTTGACCCATGACCTTCCCAGCATGCTCTTGTTCTGCCTCCCATTTCCTCAGCTTTATGTGGGTTCTGAGGATCCACACTCAGGTTCTAAAACTTGCCAGGTGAGCCCTTCCCCCCGAGACATCTCCCTCATTTTTTGAGGCGTGGTCAGAACCGACGCTAGAGTTCCCTGATGGGCTAGGTTGGAGGGCTGGGTGAGCTGCTGGGATCCTTCTGTCTCCCCCGCCAGCACCGGGCTACAGATGCATACAGCCATGCCAACTTTGTATGTGGGTTCTGGAGACTGGAACTCAGGCCTTCATGCTTGTAGTACTTTCCTGAGCCATCTGCCTAACCCTGGCCTTGAAGTCTTGATCCTGGTGCTTGGCCTCCTCAGTTGTCTTCTGTTTTTTTAAAAAAATGAGCTTTGTTTAATTTTGTCACCTCCTTCCTGTTTCTTCCTGATTTTTAAAAAGAACAGAGATTGGCTGTATTATTGACGATATGCCACATTCCAGATTGTCTGGTTGCTCTGTTTCAGCTGGTTCTTCTCTCTCCTCTATTTGTGTGTGCTAGTGGTGACTGTGTTACACAGTGTCCCCAAAGGTGCCTTGGGGTACATACACTATGTGATGGTTTGGACCCAGTTTTATGTGTATGAGTGATTTGTTTAATTTATGTCTATGCACCATTTATATGTCTGGTGCCCGTGGAGGCCAGAGAAGGACAATAGATCCTCTGGAACTGGTGTTAATGGGTGGTTGTGAGCTGCTATGTGGGTGCTGGAATCGAACCAGGATCCTCTAGAACAGTGGTTCCCAACCTTCTTAATGCTTTGACCCTTTCATACAGGTCCTCATGTTGTAGTGACTTTGTACTAATGTTGTATGAATCAGTATGTAAGTGTCCATGTTTTCCAGTGGTCTTAGGTTACCCCATGAAAGGATCATCTGGCCCCCCCACAGGGGTCATGACCCACAGGATGAGAAACACTCACCTAGAGGAACAGTCAGTACTCATAACTTTTAACCCATTGCTCCAGCCCCAATTTTGGGCCATTTTAATAGTTGCTTTTTAATTTATTTAAAATTGTTATTTTATGTGCATGGGTGTTTTGCCTGCATGTGTGTCTGTGCACTATGCCTGTACCTGGTGTCCACAGAGGCCAGAAGACAGTGTCGGATCCCTTGGGATTGGAGTTAGAAGGTTGTGAACTATTACTGTGGGTGCTGGGAATTGAACTTGGGTCACCCAGGAGAGTAGCCAGTGCTCTTACCTGCTGAGCCATATCTCCAGCCCCTACTGGCTTTTTTAAAGTAAACTTTTTTTGTTGGTTTTTTTGGTTTGTTTGTTTGTTTGTTTTTCAAGACAGGGTTTCTCGGTGTAGTCCTGGCTGTCCTGGAACTCACTCTGTAGACCTGGCCTTGAACTCAGAGATCCACCTGCCTCTGCCTCCTGAGTGCTGGGATTAAAGGCATGCACCACCACTGCCCCGCTAAAGTAAACATGTCTTAAGAGCTTGGTAGATGTTTATAAATTGTCTGAAAGGTTACTGCTTGGCTGGAGACAACTGTGTCTCTTATTAAAAGTTTCCAATAATGTTTTAGTACTGGAAAAAAATAGTAGGCCTTTGTACTATTGGAAGCAGATAGCAGAGGTTGGGAGTTTCTTTCCTTTTTCCTTCTCTTTGCTTCTGGAGTCCTAATTACTTTGGGTTGGATTGACCCATCCCACTTGTCCATATGACTTGGCAGTTTTAGAGCTGATCTGTCTGGCTCATAGCTCTGTCTTTGTTGTCAGCAGTAGACACGAACTTGCTGCTTGTCAGGTACTGTCCCAGGCACTGGGATGCAGGAGAGTGGAAATGCTAGACTCCTGTGTTGTGTGAGGAGAATGGAAATGCTAGACTCCTGTGTTGTGTGAGGAGAATGGAAATGCTAGACTCCTGTGTTGTGTGAGGGGAACGGAAATGGTGGACTCCTGTGTTGTGTGAGGGGAGTGGAAATGGTAGACTCCTGTGTTGTGTGAGGAGAATGGAAATGGTGGACTCCTGTGTTGTGTGAGGGGAATGGAAATGGTAGACTCCTGTGTTGTGTGAGGGGAATGGAAATGGTGGACTCCTGTGTTGTGTGAGGGGAACGGAAATGGTAGACTCCTGTGTTGTGTGAGGAGAATGGAAATGGTAGACTCCTGTGTTGTATGAAGGGCACTGACATAGTGATGTACGAATCTGTAAGGTCAAGTACTCTTGAGCATTATTGCAGGTGTGGAGGATGGAGCATAGTGGAGTGGGGTGTACTGGGGTGGAGCAGTGCTGATCAACTAGTCAGGAACTCTCCCTGCAGATGATTTTCAACTGTGGATTGAATGAAGTGAGGAAATGACATGGCCAGTGGATAGGGGAGAGAGCCCCAGCGGGAGAGAACGGAACAGGAGCTGTGGTAGGAACATGTGTGCTTTCTTCAGTAGTCACAGATTCTTGTCAGGCGTGGGGACAGGGAGGTTGGGTAGTAGAGTTCAGGCAGGAAAGACAGCCAGGAACTAGTCTTTGAGCTGTTGGCTGTGCCTGGTGCCAAGTCATAAGCCAAACAGCGGTGCTCAGGGGGAGCTTCACATCCTGTGTAAGATGCTGGACTCCGTATTGGGTGTATTTATATAGACCTGCAGGTGCTCAGGGGGAGCTTCACATCCTGTGTAAGATGCTGGACTCCATATTGGGTGTATTTATATAGACCTGCAGGTGCTTACTGGGAGCTTCACATCCCTTACAAGATGCTAGACTCCATATTGGGTGTATTTATATAGACCTGGAGACTCTGTGCTAATGGGCTATCTGTATTTTGTGGGATTTATCAGTCAGAGAGTGTCTAATGGTGTCTTATGCTACTGTGTCCATTAACAGACAAGTAAAAGAGTACTGTGGTATGAATGCATGAGGCCATGAATGCATGCATGGCAAATGCTATGTTCTTTTTTAGTAGTAAAGCTGTATGTGGAAGATGAGACTTCCTAAAGACAAACCTAAAGTTGAGGTTTGACGTGCTGGCTCATTTAGTCATAAGTCAACAACCAGAGAGAAATGAAGCTTCACCCTTTCCACATGGTCTCAAACAGAGACTTAGAAATTGGATTTTTTTATTTGTTTTGATTTTGTTTTTTCGAGACAGAAGGTTTCTCTGTGTAGCCCTGGCTGTCCTGGAACTCACTCTGTAGACCAGGCTGGCCTCGAACTCAGAGATCTGCCAGCCTCTGCCGCCCAAGTGCTGGGATTATAGCTGTGTACTACCACACCTGTAAAGACTTTGAATTTGTTGTTTCTGGCCTTCCTGAGAATTGTCTTGCCAGTGGGTCATGGTAGTCTGTCCCTTCTCCTACATGAGAAATGTCTCTTAGTGAGGCAAGTCAGGTGAAGAACTTTCAAGCATCGTCCCCCGCTGTGATCTAGGTAGCAGGTAAAGGAGGGCAGGTGAGGTCTGAGCACAGGTGTGTGGTTAGCCTGGTCTGGAGACCCGCAGGAAGCACATGGGTCCCAGCACTGCCCCTTCTGAGTTAACCCCCTCCCTGCAGTTAGTTTAACTCTGCGGCCTTGGACAGTTTCTCCCTCAGTGCCTCCCTGCCGGATGCTCATTTGTCAGGCGGAGCTGGGACCTGGTCCTGCTGTAGACAGAGGTGAGGTTGAATGAGTTCATGTATATGAGGTGCTCAGCCCAGGACTCAGTCCGTTCTGAGAAAGACTCTAGTATCCAGAGACTGAGATTACTCTCACAGATCATTGTCCTTGTGTGTTGAATTCTTTCTCTTTTGAAGCAGTTTTTACAACCTTTAAAGTATAACAAAGGTAACATTCATGGTATAAGAGTTGAATTACACAGATTGAATTGCCAAGGGAAAAGTACTGAGATATCAAGAAACACAAGCATTGCCACAGTACTCCCCACACTATTTTATTTTATTTTGCTTTATTTTATTTTATTTTATTTATTTATTTATTTATTTATTTTGGTTTTTCGAGACAGGGTTTCTCTGTGTAGCTTTGCGCCTTTCCTGGAACTCACTTGGTAGTCCAGGCTGGCCTCGAACTCACAGAGATCCGCCTGGCTCTGCCTCCCGAGTGCTGGGATTAAAGGCGTGCGCCACCACCGCCCGGCTATTTTATTTTTTTATACACAGGATTTCTCTGTGCGTAGCCCCAGCTATCCTGGAACTCACTCTGTAAACCAGACTGGCCTCAAACTCACAGAGATCTGCCTGCCTCAGCCTCTGCCTCCTGAGTGCTGGGATTAAAGGCGTGTGCCACCACTGCCTGGCTTGCTTTAATTTTTTGAGACGGGGTCTCACAGTGTAGCCCTGGCTGGTCTGGAACTCAGTACATAACCAGGCTGGCCTCAAACAGAGATCCTCCTGCCTCTGCCTCCTGAGTGCTGGGATCAGAGGCATGTGCCACCGTGCCTGGGTCAACAGGACTTCTCTCTTGTCCATCTTTCTTACTCTGTTCCTACCCCAGAATTAATGTTGACTTATAATCATATAAATTTTGTGAGTGCGTGTTGATATGATTTATTTTCTTTTTTTATCATTAAAAAAACTTTAACTTTAGCTGAACAGCTTATCTATATGTATATGTGAAACAGCTGTACTTTATAATTTTTAAACTTATTTTTTAGGTACATTGGATCCTGTTACATTAGTGTTTCTTGGTTTTTCTTTGGCCACACTTGAATATTTTCCAGAAGATCTACTAAAGAAAATGTTTCACATTGAGTTCTTAGCCAGATTAGATTCTCAACTTGAAAGTATGTATCTGCATTTTATTTTTAGAATTTATTAAATGTATTTTATATGCAAGTGTCATTTGTGTCCATACTGAAGCATTTAAAGGCTAATAACATTATTTCCTGTTTTTGTTTTTTGTTTTTTTGTTGTTGTTTGTTTTTGTTTTTCCAAACAGTGTTTCTCTATGTAGTTTTGGTGCCTGTCCTGGATCTTGTTCTGTAGGCCAGGCTGGCCTCGAACTCACAGAGATCCTCCTGGCTCTGCTTCTCGAGTGCTGGGATTAAAGGTGTGTGCCACCACCACCTGGCACATTATTTCCTGTTAATAAAAGCAGTTTATGATTGACCAAAGGGTAGTTTAATGATAGAATGCTTGCTTAGCATTTGTTAAGCCCTGGGTTTCATCTCCAGGATGGGAGGGTGGAAATGTGTATACATATATATGCAAATATACTTGTAAATATATATAATATATATTATTATATACAATATATAATACGTATAGCATTTGGGAGGCTGAGGCAGGAGGATGGTTGAAAGTTTGAAGCCGACCAAGCCAGCCACAACTTTATTGAGATCCTGTCTTAAAAAATATAAAATAGCCGGGCGGTGGTGGCGCACGCCTTTAATCCCAGCACTCGGGAGGCAGAGCCAGGCGGATCTCTGTGAGTTCGAGGCCAGCCTGGACTACCAAGTGAGTTCCAGGAAAGGCGCAAAGCTACACAGAGAAACCCTGTCTCGAAAAAACCAAAAAAAAAAAAATATATATATATATATATATATATATATATATATATATATATATATATATATAAAATTATGACTATTATAGAAACTGCAGAAAACACAGAAAATGATATCAAAGTTAGATACTGTCACTAATTCTACCACCAAGTAAAACTCCCTTCAATGGGGCGGTGCTTTCTTTTCCTTCCTTTAATTCTTTTGTTTGGAAAGAATTGAGCCCACAGAGTCTTGCATGCTAACCACACACTCTACCAACTAGGCTGCACCCTGAGTGCTTGAAGTACTTCTTTTGTGTCTTACTTTTGGTCTCATATAAATAAATATCAAAGTATGTTTTTAAACAGATGGAGATCTTAAATTGTTTTTTTTTTTGGTTTGTTTTTTCAAGACAGGGTTTCTCTGTGTAGCTTTGCGCCTTTCCTGGAACTCACTTTAGAGAGCTGGCCTTGAACTCACAGAGATCTGCCTGGCTCTGCCTCCCGAGCTGGGATTAAAGGCGTGCGCCACCACCGCCTGGCCTTTAAATTATTTATGTTGCTGTTTTCATTGAACTATATTCTGAACAACTTTCCATATCATAAAATATTTTGATGTCATATTTTTACTGGATTCACGGCATACCATTATATAGCTGTAATAAAACCTCCATTATCTGAAACCAGGAACTCCTTTTCTAAAAAAAGCAGCACTGTAGATTGATTTTAGGGCCTTGTGCGTGAACTTCAGGCATGCCACTTTAGTTATATCTTGGGACTCTTAGTTCTTATTTTATAGTTTTCCAATTCATTACAAATAACAAATGTTAACACATGAACCATGGATTGTTTCTTATGATAAATTCCAAAATATGGAAGAGAGTCAATGAAAAATCTTGGTAGCATTTTTTTTAAATGTAGTTTTAAAATTCACAAAATGTAGAAATCCCTTTTTTTTTTTTTTCTTTTTTTGGTTTTTTTGAGACAGCGTTTCTCTGTGTAACAGCCTTAGCTATCCTGGAACTCACTTTGTAGACCAGGCTGGCTTCGAACTCGCAGAGATCTGTCTAGGATTAAAGTGCTGGGATTAAAGGACTGTGCTATTATCTCCTGGCAGAAATCAATCTTAATCATGTTACCAAATGTATCAACTTAAAGATGTGACACAGCCGGGCGGTGGTGGCGCCCGCCTTTAATCCCAGCACTAGGCAGAGCCAGGCGCATATCTGTGAGTTCGAAGCCAACCTGGGCTACAGAGTGAGTTCCAGGAAAGGCACAAAACTACACAGAGAAACCCTGTCTCAAAAAACCAAAAAAAAAAAAAAAAAAGATGTGACACATTCATAAATGAAGTGACTTTCTCACGGTACGGAATGTATCAACTTAAAGACGTGAGCATTCACAAATGAAGTGACTCTCTCGTGTAAGAGTTAAAGTATCAACCATCAGTGGGGGTTGTGATATGAAGAAATGAAGTTTCTGTCAGGTCTGGGCTATCCAAATCCGTTGGTAATTTATTTTTCATTTCAGTTTTACCGTCAGCTCTAAGTGCAAGGGTCCAGTTTCGCCTTATGGAGTTAAATAGAGCAGTCTGCTTGGAATGCCCCGAGTTTCAGATCCCGTGGTTTCATGATCGCTTTTGTCAAGGACAGTATAACAAAGGTTTGTTTTCTTTTGGTAAGAGAGTATAGTTAATTCCAGAACAGATTATTAGATAATACATTGTTATCGCCATTAAATCTCAATCTGGCCAGAGTTTCCAGGAGGGATTGTGGCTTGTTAAATACCCTTGTGAGTGGGATTCATTTTACAGGAGTTTCTCACCTAGAACACTGGCCGCTCGCGAGCAGGCAGTTACCGCCTATTGAATTTAGAGCTTTTCCACACGGACCGCATTAGGCTCTTACTGTCTTTACTTCTGTGTGCGCCTGTGGCTGCACACACAGGCGTGTGTGGAGGTCGGAGGACAGCTTTCTGGAGTCAGTTCCCTCCTTCCAAACAGCACCTTAGGCTTGGGGGTGGGGGTGGGGGACCTTAGTCTACGGGGAGGGGGGGGGGGGCGCGGCGCGAGCCCTTTACAAAACTGCTGAGCCACCTGGCCAGCCCTGAGGCTCTGGTAAAAAAATTTATTTTCCAGTTTGTAGAGTTAGGATGGCTTTTAATTTTCGTAATTTTTCTAAAGATATTGGTGTCATGACTGGAGCACAGCAGCAGATCTACAAAATGCTAGCGGAAGTCCTTGGAGGACTCAGATGCGTAAAGGCTTCCGCTCTTTCAGCATATTACCACATAGTGGGTAAGTCACCAGGACATGAAGCTCCTTTTGAACCAAACTCACTTGAATAGTCTCCTAATTAACTGGAACTTTAGAAAGGTTTGCAATTGTTTGTAAAGATTATTTTTATTTTACGTGTATAAGCGTTTTGCCCACATTTGTGTAAGTGCATCAAGGGTAGCCTTAATACTTACATCGACCGGAAGAGGGAGCCCTGTCCCGTGGGACTGGAATCACCCATGGTGGTGAGTCACCTGTGGGTGCTGGAAACCCAACCCAGGCCCTCTGCAGTTCCCTTTCGTGATCTTTATCACTGAGCCATCTCTCAAACCCCAGGTTTATAATTTCTTTTCAAATTTTTATTATGAAAATTTCCAAACATACAAAAGTAGACAAAAAAATAAAATGAATTCTCAAGTTCACTCCCATGGCCCACCTTTGATAACCATCAATATTGCTGTTTTCAGAAAAAAAAAAAAAGTTAATCTTCATCAGTGCTAAGTAAAATCCAGACTCAGATTAACTAAACATTTCTGGATCCTCAAAAGATTCTGTTCTTGCTGGGCAGTGGTGGCGCACATCTTTTTTTTTGTTGTTGTTGTTTTTTTTTTTTTTTTTGAGACAGGGTTTCTCTGTGTAGCTTTGCGCCTTTTCCTGGAACTCACTCTGTAGCCCAGGCTGGCCTCGAACTCAGAGATCCGCCTGGCTCTGCCTCCCGAGTGCTGGGATTAAAGGCATGCGCCACCACCGCCCGGCTAGTGGTGCACATCTTTAATCCCAGCACTCAGGAGGCCGGCCTGATCTACAGAGTGAGTTCTAGGACAGCCAGGGCTACACAGAGAAACTCTGTTCTGAAAAACCAAAACAAACAAAACAACCAAAAAACAAAAACAAGATTCTGTCCTACCTGGACATGGTGGCACATGCCTATAACCCCAGCTTCTCTGGAGTTTTACCTAAGCCTGGGCCGCAGAGCAAGACCCTGTCTCAAAACCAACCAAACAAAACCAAGCACACAGCAGGACTTTAGGGGAAGTGTGGCCTCTGCTGCTCTTCTGCTGCTTTCCTGTTCAGAGAGGCTGCTGCATCTTCTAAGGTAATGAGGGCTCTGCCCGCATGAATGAATCACCTCCTCAAGGCTTTCCTCCTAATACCACCACATTGGGGGTTAAAGAGACCATCTGTCCTAGTTAACTTTCTTTTCTTTTTTTTTAAGAATTTATTTTTATTTTATGTACATTGGTGTTCTGCCTGCATGCATGTCTGTGTGAGGCTGTCAGGTCCCCTGGAACTGGAGTTACAGACAGTTGTGAGCTGCCATGTAGGTCTAGGAATTGAACCCAGGTCCTGTGGAAGAGCAGCCAGTGTTCTTAACCACCGAGCCATCTCTCCAGCCCCCCCAGTCTGCTTTCTCTAGCTTTAATAAACACGACCTAAAGCAACTTGGGGAGAAAATGTTTATTTCATCTTACAGCTAGTAGTCTGTCATCCAGGGAAGTCATGGCAAGAACTTGAGGCAGGAGCTGATGCAGAGTCCATGGAAGATGGTAGGAGGCTTTGAAACCTCAAAGCCTGCCCCCAATGATGCACTCCCTCCAGCAGGGCTACACCTCCTAAACCTCCTCAAAGAGTGCAACTGGGGACTGTGTATTCAAATGCCTGAGAATATAGGGAACATGTCATTCAAACCACCACACAGAATAAGGCTGGGAGCTGTGGCATATACTGGTAGTCTAGTTATGGAAGAAGCTGAGGCAGGAGGATGACTTGAGCCTTGGGATTCTTAACCAGCTAAGCAATATAACAAGAGCCCATCTCAGAAATGAAAAGGCAGAATAATTTACATTTAATATTATATAGCCTTCATGGTTGTTTCTTACATTTTTTTTATTTATTTGTTCAAGTTGGGATCCAAACGTTGCATTTGGTTAATTTGTCTTTTTTTTTTTTTTTTCAGTTTTGTTTTTCTCCCTTTTTCCCCTCTTACAATTTATTGGAAAATGTTTTGTCATCTAGACTCTTCTGATTGAACCCTTTGGCATCGTTTGACATGGTCATGTTGCTCTTACCTTTCTGGTAAACCAGCAGTTAGAGGTGGATGCTTAATTGGATTCTAGCTTTAATTTGTCTTTGGCCAGACTGTCTCACAGATGGCTATTTCTTAGTGCATCGTATCAAAAATGATCACTCATGAGTGGGTTTGTAATATTCTTCAGGCTGGTTCATCTGTGAGACAGTTCCCTCATGAGGGTTTGCCCTGCCGATCAGTAACCATTGCCAATCTCTCCTTGCCTAAATCTAGCATCCATAAGGGAGACCAGAGTAGTGAGTTTCTGCGTGTACCGTTCCTTCTACATTGATTGCTTCATTTTGTCTCCAAAAAACAGTCCATGTCAACCTAGTTCCTGTCCATGCAGTTCATATAGGAAGGCTTGTCCTGGTTTCCAGATGTGCTGTCTTAGCATCCTCAGATGTGACCGAGAAACTTAAAGATGCTAAAATAAAACATTTTTTTGAAACTTAAAATGTACTAATAAAACTTTTTTTTTTGAGGCAGTCTGGCTCAGCTGGATCCTAACTTGTCATCTTTCTGCCTCAGCCTCCCAAGTGCTGAGATTACAGGCATGCATCACTATGCCTGGCTTAAAGCAAAACTCTTTGATATGATTTGACTTAGATCAGTGCTAAGTGTAGCCAGCTATGTGCTGTAGTTCATTAATCCTTGCTTGGTATTTATTGATTTTCAAAGAAAAATACCATTGAACAATACCTTACAAAATGAGTTGGTTAATCAGGGAGCTATATTGTTCTTTTTGCTCTTTTAAATACATGTGTGCATATACAAATATAAATAAATATGCTTAAAATATACTTAAACTTTTCACTGCTAGAATTTACCTAATTTATACTATTGACTCTTCTTTTTTTAAATAAGATTTTGAATGCATTTTGGATAAACGAAAAAAACCTCTTCCTTATGGAAGCCATAGCATCACTCCAAGGAAATCATCGAGAATATACTGGGAGTCAAATACTTCAAGAGCTGAGTCAAGGCTTCCACCAGAATCGGAGAGGTAATTGACATTTTCGTTTTAGGGTAGTTTTTGAACGGTTCTATTCGGCATTGTATTATAGCCTCTTTCATTAGGTTGGTAGCTATAGCATCTGCTATCCAAACATCCCACACCATGCGTCTCTATACGTTTGTCTGTCTTGTACCTTCCACCAGTCAGTCTCCTTCACATGGGCTAGTCTGCGTGACCAAGCGGTGACCTGGTTATCCTTAGCCAGGGGCGCAGAGTTTCCTTCTTTGTGGTCCATGCTTCTCTGCTTGGAGAGCACTTGGTCACTTCTGTGTTGCTGCTGTGCTCACACATCCGGTCAGACCATAGCTCTGTTGCTTTGACTTTATGGGTACATTCTTTATGGAAGACTCTATCTCATAAGTGCATTTTGGACAAACAAACTCACGAGCGTTAGGAGATGTTTTGCTGTATACTTTCTTTAAGTGGAAAGGTTTGATTTTCGTTACTAATTTCTTAAGTAGAAAATAATTTGGAGCTGGGTGTGGCGTGTGCTTGTCTTCCCAGCACGTGGGTGGTAGAAGCTAGAGGGTCAGTAGTTCAAGGCTAGCCTGTATTAGTCACATTTCTATTGCTGTGATAAACACCATGTGCAAGGCTCCTTAGACAAGGAGGCTTACGGTTCCAGAGGGACGAGAGTCCATCACCATCAAGGCAGGAAGCATGTCACCTGGCGGTATGGCCACTGGAGCAGCTCAGAGCTCACATTTTGAACCACAGGCAGAGACCGAGGGAGCAAATGGAATGGCGTGTGGCTCTTGAAACCTCAAAGCCCACCCTTAGCAACATACTTCCTCCAGCAATGCTACACCTCCCCAAGCCTCTCCAAATAGAGCCACCAGATGGGGACCAAGGATTCAAATTCGAGAGACTGGGGAACAGTCATTCAGACTAGCACACTGGGCTGCTTGAGACTGTCTCAGAGAATGAACAAAAGAAAAAGCCTCCTTTTGTACTGATTTATAGTCATTTAGCCTTTGTTAGTTTATACGAATACACTCTTTTTCCTGACGGGCTTGTGGTTACTGGTTTTGGAAGTAAAGATTTTTATTTTTTGTAGGATTGCTTTAGACTTTTTGGATGTAAGAGCCTTTTGTTCAAACATTCCTCACTTAAAAGGAAAATCTGCTATGAAAAAGCGACATTTGGAAATTTTGGGCTATCGTGTTATTCAGGTATGAAACAGTCATGTAATTCAGCCTCTAAAAGGGCATGGTGGGATGGGTAGGGCCAGGCGCGTCTATGATCCCAGTGCTGTGTGGGCAGAGATAGGTGGATTGCTGGAGCTTGCTCTACCAGCCTAGCTGCTGTCCCCTGAGAGACCTTGTCTCAAGGGAATAAGGCATAGAGTGATAGAGCAGGACACTGTTTGCTCTCCTGGCACACATGGGCATGTGTACCTGCATGCATGTTCATAACACATACCACACACACACACACACACATACACACACACACACATGCGCGCGCGCGCGCGCACACACACACACAGAGGTTCTTAAGTCATGGTGTACAGGCCTGTAATCCCAGAACTTAGAAGTCTGAGGCAGAAGAATCTCAAGTTTGAGGCTAGCCTGTGCTACATTGCAAGTTTAAGGCTAGGCTTGATTCCATAGTGAGAACTTGTCTCAAACAAATGAAGAGCTGGCAGTAGTGGCTCATGCTTTCAATTCTAGCACACACACACACACACACACACACACACATACACACACACACACACACACACACACACACACACACACACACACACGAAGCAGAGGCAGGGGGGTGAGGAGCCTGGTCTATATATTACATTATAGGCCAGCCAGGGATACACCATCTGACATTGTCTCAAAAAAAAAAAGTAATTTTACTGATTCGCATATTTATTTTTTGCATGCTAGACATTATGGACAGGGTTTTAAAAGGAAAAGGCTAGTGTGCCACACCTAGAATATGTAGGGAAAATGCCTGTTGTTGATGTTGTGGGAATGGGAATGGAGGGAGCTGTGAGGCAGAACATGTTTTCTAGACAGCGGCAGGAGGAAAGCTCCACGTGGCTCCATGAGTTCAGAGGCCGTGCTCCAGGCTCTCCTCCGGAGGCTCCTGCAGCCTTGCCGGTTCAGAGGCTATGCTCCAGGCTCTCCTCCAGAGGCTCCTGCAGCCTTGCCGGTAAAGCTCGCAAATCTGTCCTCTGTTTACATAGGTTTTTAAAGATTTACTGCAAAAACTCTGTGTGTGTGTGTGTGTGTGTGTGTGTGTGATTGTGAGTACGTGCAGATGAGTGCAGGAGTTGAATCCCTCAGGAACTGGAGTTACAGGTGCTTGTGAGCTTCCTGACATGGGTGCTGGGAATCGAACTTGGATTCTCTGAGAGAGCAGTATGGGATCTTAACTGCTGAGTTATCTCTCCAGCCCATGTATATATTATTGAACATTATATAAAATCTCATTGATTTCAAATAAACGTGCAATATAAAAATAAACTTTTTTTGTTTGTTTTTTTTTTCGAGAAAGTTTTCTCTGTGTAGTTTTGGAGCCTGTCCTGGATCTCGCTCTGTAGACCAGGCTGGTCTCGAACTCACAGAGATCCGCCTGGCTCTGCCTCCCGAGTGCTGGGATTAAAGGCGTGCGCCACCACCGCCCGGCGAAGAAAAGCATTTTTAAGTGAATTGAAACAGGAATTTTTCAGCCTTTATTATAAGATGGCTTAAAATGTTACAGAAGTAGTTTCATTATTGTTTGGGGAGGGACTCACAATTCTATAAACAGGCTACCCTTCCTAGCATTAAAGCATGACAACCTAAGAAATGGCATAAGCATGTTTACTCCATGCTTAGATCCCCCCCCCCCCCCGCAGCACATGCATGCGCATTTGCAAACATGTGCACAGCTTAGCAAATTAAGAGCCCAGTTGAAATGCTGGAAGCCTGCTGCCAGCAAAAGGAGTCTGATAAAGCTATGGTTTCTTTCTTCCCCTTTTAAATTTTTAAATTTATTTTAGTTTTTTAAAATGTATTTTTATTTTTTATGGCTGTGGGTGTTTTGCCTATCTATTTATATGTTTGTGCAGCATATGCATGCTTGGGGCCCAGGGAGGCAAGGTCAAGTACTGCTTATAATTAGCTGTGAGATTAAGGAGATGCTCATTCAGGCTGGTTGCGTGCTTTTTTGTTGTTTTGTTTTGTTTTAAATGCTACTTTATGTATATGGGTGCTTTGCCTGTATGCATGTCTGTATACACATGCCTGTCTGATGCCTTCAGAGGCCAGAAGAGGGCCCTGGATCGATCCCTGGAGCTGTAGTTACAGCTGTGAGCCACCCTGTGGGTGCAGGGAGTCAAACCCAGGTCCTCAGGAAGAGCAGCCAGTGATTTTAACCACGGAGCCATCTCTCTGTCTTTCCCTTTTTTTTTTTTTTTTTAAGTGGGAGAAACAGTGGGGTTGAGACATGGTCACATGCTGTAGTCATGCTGGTCTAGAAGTCACTATGGTTTTGCCCAGTCTGGCCTTGAACGTGTGGCACTCCTTCTGGTTCAGCTTCTGGTGTGCTGGTATCTCAGCTGTGAGCTGCCACACCTGGTTTCTTTCCTATTGGAGGGGTGGGGAGTTGGGGAGCTAATCAAATAACAGGCTTTTATTTATAACATTCCTGGAGGCTGAGAAGTCCCAGATCTAGGGCCTGTCAGAGGTGGTGTCTACGGAGAGCCTGTTTCTGTATCTAGTTGGTGCCTTCTGCCTGTGCCCACCTTAATTTTTTAGCACACACACACACACACACACAAATCAGCAACTACAAATACTGGGTGACAAGTCACATACACACTCTTGGCTCATAACCTTAGAGACCAATAAAATAATTTCTACATTTTAGCCGGGCGGTGGTGGCGCACGCCTTTAATCCCAGCACTCGGGAGGCAGAGCCAGGCGGATCTCTGTGAGTTCGAGGCCAGCCTGGACTACCAAGTGAGTCCCAGGAAAGGCGATAATAATTTCTACATTTTATAAATCTCTGAAAATCGTTTAGAAAGCTTGTATATCCCTTCATTAAAAAGAGCTGGCCCCGCCCCTCATGGGAGAGCTGGCCCAATGGCAGGGGTGTAGGGGAACTGGCTCCACCCCTCGCCTTAGGGGGCCAGCCCTGGTGCTGCTGACTGGCCAGCTCAGCTCTCACCCAGGCCCATATCCTGGGCCTTGCCTTGGCCCACCCTAACTTCTACCCCATCTATGACCTGGAGTGTATAAAGGGACCGGTCCTGCCATAGAATCTCCAAGACTGGGCAACAACAGGATATCTGAGAGGAGTTTTGGTGAGGATGCAGTGATGACGGTGTGCCAGAGGCCAGAGGCCTTGAACCAGCCCACCGACTCACTGCAGTGAACGTTGGTGGGCCGGGCTGATTGGACAAAAGGGTGTACCGTGTGACACACCACAGCTCCCATTGCCACTAGACAAATGAAGAGGGGTTGGAGAGGCGAGAAAGATGGAGGAGTGAGGTGGTTTTTTTGTTTGTTTTGTTTTTAATTAATTTGTGTGTGGGGGGGGGGTTCTTTTGTGGCAGATGCTGCAGGGTGAGGAGCAGATAGGGAGGGGCTGGGAGGTGAGCAGGATTGGGGTGCATGATTGAAATTCCCAAAGAATTAACAAGAAATTATGTTATAAAAATAATTTCTACATTTTTTTACAACATTTTATGTCTCTGAAGCTATCATTAGTAAGCTTATATATCCCCTCATTAAACCAATAGGGAGCTCCATCTAATGGTGGGGAAATCACATTAAAAACACTTGCCGTTGCTTTTATTCAAATGAATGACTTACTTTGCAGGTCCCTTACTTTGAATGGAACTCTATGGCACTGTCAACAAAGGATGCAAGGATGGACTACCTGAGAGAACGTATATTTGGAGCAGACAAATCATGACTTCATTTCAAATGACTGTAGCATACCACATTTGTGTTTCCTTAAGTGGCCTAACTCAATTAAAAAGTGCTAAGTGCAAATATTCTGAGTTGGGAACCTGCCTGACGTGTTTGGGAATAACAAGAGATCAGTTGCGGTCAGAGCAGATCAAACGGGAAGTGGGTTGGGAGTGTAGAGAAAGGTCAGAGCAAACAGTCAACAGTGTATGGCCGCATGGCTCCTCCAAAGGAGGGAAGCCATTGCAAAGTTTTAAGCAAGGAATGCTAAGAACATACATATTTTGTATTATTTAAGTATTTTATTTTTATTTTTTATCTTAAGTAGTCCTGACTGGTCTTAACCTTGTGGCCGTCCTCCTGCCTCTGCTTCTGGAGTGCTGTGATTACAGGTGTGTGCCATGATGTCCAGCTAAGAACTGTATTAATAAGTGAGTTCATCCAACACTCTGGAGGTGACATAGGAGGACCGCTGTGAGATTGAGGCCAGCTTGTGGTACATAGTGAGTTCCAGGACAGCCTAGGCAATAATGTGAGACAGTCTCAAAACACCCACTGCACCCCCCAAAAAAGAAAAAAAAATTCTTAATGCACAATTTTAAATTGTCCTCTTTTTTCCTTCATGCACAAATGTATTTTATTTTGATTAAATCCAAATCTCCCTTTCACTCCCCTCCCCTCCTTCCCGTGTCCCTCCTCCCCGTCCCCTCCCCACCTCCCCGTGTTCCTCTTCCCTGTCCATTCCCCTACCCCCCCACGTATCCCTCTTCCCCATCCACTCCTCTCCCACCCCCACTCCTACCCCTCCACCCTCCTCCCCTCCTCCCCGTGTCCCTCTTCCCCATCCACTCCCCCCCCATCCCTCTTCCCCGCCCACCCCCCTCCCCTCCGCCCCGTGTCCCTCTTCCCGTCCCTGTTCCAACTTCGAGTCCTTCCCCTTCTTTCTCTAAACGTTTGTATATGTAACCTAGTGAGTGCATTTAGGGTCGCTGCATGCACATGGGCAGAGGCCTGGCCCTGAAGAAAGCGGACTTGCTCCCCTGCAACTGCTGTGTCTTCTAAACTAGGAGTGGGCCTGGTGAGCCCCATTATCCATGCTTGAATGTTGACCAGCTTGATCTTGTGCGGCTTGTCTTGTGTGGGCAACAATAGCTGTTGGGAGTTCACGAGTGCAAGTGCCTGTTACTCCAGAAGACACTGTCTGGCTCTTACAGTTTTCCGCCCCTTCATCCCTGAGCCTTGGGTGAGAGGGTGTGACACAGACCCATTCCTTTCACCGAGATGGGGGTCTATGGGAAGAGAAGGTGGGGTGTGGGGCTGGTGTTGGGACAATCCTGAATTTGCTCAGATGTGTTGAGTTTAGGACACTTTATCAGCACCCAAGTGCAGATGACCTCTCAGTGAGTTTGGAGGTCAGAGAGGTCTAGGCTTCAGAAAGAAGTGTGAAGTCGTCATTGGAATTTGGCACCATGAGACTACATGAAATCACTTTAAGCTGCTATTGGAGAAGAGTGTGAATGGAGGGGAGATGTGGGACTGTCCCCTCAGGCACTCCAGCATGAAGAAACCAGAAAGAAGAGCCAGCAAAAGAGGCCTGTGAAAGTCCATCCATACACAGATGTGTGGTAGGACCCAGGCGGTGATCGGTTCGTGACTCACATTGTTGAATCTGAGGCTTACGGTAGACTGAGGAGTCTCTAGACACACACACACACACACACACACACACACACACACACACACACACACACACAAGAGTGAGTGTGGGGCCTTAGGACCCTGCAGATGGAGTCTCACTGTGTTTCCCAAGCCTCTGAAGAGGCTTTCAGACATGTCCACCACACCTGGCTCAGTTGCCTCTCCTGCTGTTGGGGATCTAGCAAATATGGAGCCCTTCTATGGCATATAAAGCTAAAAATGAACCAGTGATGACCTGCCCTTCCTCACATCATCTGCCCCAGAAGTTTAAAGGTCACCCCCCCATTACAGCTACTGTGCTTAATGTTGTGAAGGCTACGATTTATTGGCTTTTTAATGTAAGCATTTTATATTTGGGGCTGGAGAGATGGATCAGCAGGTAAACATGCTTGCCTCAAAAGCTAAGAACTAGAGTTCAAGTCCCTGGAACCCACAAAGAAAGACTGGCGTGTAGCGTGCGTGCCCCTACAGGAAGGCGGGATGCAGAAAGGAGTGTACCCAGAAACTTGCAGACAAGTCAGCTTGACGTCCGCAGTGGAACAGCAGCAAAGAGACCATGGCTCTAGTTTGGTGGGAAGTGAAGGCTGACACTTGAGCTTGCCCTCTGACCTTCACATGTGCACTGTGGCACGTGCAAGCACGCACACACTGCCTGCAGATACACACAAAAACATTACATTTTCATTTGGAAATAATATGCCAGGGTCACAAAAAGAAGAAAGGGACTGGAGAGATGGCTCAGCAGTCGAGAGCACTTCCTGTTCTTCCAGAGGACCTGGGATTGGTTCCCAGCACCCACATGGCAGCTCACAACCACCTCTAACTCCAGTCCCTGGGGATCCAAAGCCCTCTGGTCTCCTTGGGCACCAGACAGGCATGTGGTGGTGCACAGACGTACACCCAGGCAAAACACCCACACACATAAATAAAAAATTTAAAAGGGGTGGTGGGAGGCCATTTGGATTTGATTAGACGTTTTCCCCTTCAGATGAGACTCATTTATTATACTTCTTAAACAGCATTTCCAACCATCTTCATTATAATGCACAAGATTCCTATCATAGCTCAAAACATGAGAAAGGTTTCTGTTATTCAAACATTTCTTTAGAATGTAGACATATGCATTTCATAGATAATAGAAAACAAGTGTAAATGTACCTTAAGAATACAAAGGATGAGTAAACAGCTTAGATTTAGAAAGCTCACTTCTTTTGAGTAAAGTTTAACAAAAGTACATTGTTCAACTGAATACTAAAGTTCTTAGCAAATGGTTTTATACTTTATACTCAGCACTGGAAAAAGCCGTGACTGAGATTCTGCTACATAGAGACTCTACATGAATCATTGTACAGGCTTAAAGAAAGACAATAAATTATAGCCCTCTTGTTTTTGTGACCTTGTTTATAGTTTAGACAGTTTGAACAGATTTAAGCGTGTTGCTAGGCAACTAGCTCCGGAAGCGTAACGTATTTCCTTCAACATCCCAGCCCATTCTTTTTTATCATCTTCATACCTGATGGAAGAAAAAACAAAAAACAATAAGCATCCTTTAATGAGAGCCTTTTATGAGTTTCTTTGTGTTCAGTATAAAAATGGGGTGTCTGGGGGAATCCCCACTGCTTCCTGCCAGACAGGGTGCCTCGCCTGGTAGGTAACAGTTGAATTCCTTTCAAAGTATGCCCACTGTGAATGAGCATATACCTGGACCCTCCAAATAGACTTATGCTCCTGTGACCTCTGGGATGTATCTTGGTTTCCATTTGATATTTACTGTATCTGACACTATGGTAAAAGTGTTCCCTGCCCTTTAAAAAACATTCTTTGACTAAAATAGTTCAGTTGAGTAACCACTGCATACTTGGGAGAATTGCCCAGCAGCTGTCTGGGTGGTAAAGTGGATTGCTACTTTCACTTTTTTTTCTTTTTAAACAAGCATTTACTATCTGAATCATCAAACAGTGGGAAGAATAAATTAGACTTAATGAACTCGTGACCTCATTTCTTCAGTGCTGTTTTCTTTCTTTTTAAAAAATAATTTTAAAATATTATTATATTTTTAATGTGCATTGGTGTTTTGGCTGCATGTATGTATGTATGTATGTATGTATGTATGTATGTCTGTGTGAGGATGTTAGATTCTCCTGGCACCGGAGTTACAGATAGTTGTGAGCTGCTGTGTGGGTGCTGGGAATTGAACCTGGGTCCTCTAGGAAGAGCAGTCAGTGCTCTTAACCGCTGAGCCATCTCTCCAGCCCAGGTGCTGTGTTTTCTTAGGAGATGAACTACTCTGAAGGAAAGTAAACCACTCTGCCCTACTGAGTCACTGGACCATTACACTCTTACAGCTAGGATTGGGCAGAAAAGCTCAGCTGTCCTAGCTCATTTTACAATTAAAGAAACCTGCCTAGGGCTGGAGAGATGGCTCAGCAGTAAAGAGCACTGGCTGTTCTTCCAGAGGGACCGAGGTTTGACTCCCAGCACCCACATGGTGGCTCACAGTTGTCTGTAACTCCAGCTCCAGGGGATCTAATGCCCACTTCTGATCTCCAAATGCATCAGAGATGCATACAGGCAAAACACCCATATACATAAAATAACATTTTTTAAAATTTAAACAACAACAAACCAAGAAGCCATTCTGGATGAGTTGTTTCCTTAATCTCGAAGCTAACCAAATCACAAGCCATACTTGATCAATACGTGGCATATTCAAAAGTTCAGCTAGGCTTGAAGTCTATAGTTTACCGCTGAGAAGTAGCTTGCATGATGGGAAAAATCTGGCTCATTTACTGCAAACTTGCTTATCAGTGATCTGACTTAATACTTGGGTCAAAGAAGTAGACTGAGGAAGACTTACTTCCATATGTCATTGACTTCAGTGGGCGCAAACTCTTTGGATTCCAGTTGAACCATCGCGAAACCGCCGATGGCATACAAGGATCCAGCCAGGCTCACGAGACTGATGGAGCTTCTTTCTTGAGGAAATTCTGTCATCACTTCCCATCTAGGTATTTTATTGAAAATGCAATCAACATAAAATGGACAGACATACACCATTTTGGTGTAATTTTGTTATTTTTAAAGGGTGTCTGTGTGTGAGTGTGTGTATGTGTGTGTGCACGCATGTACACACATCCATAAATAGGTATAAAATTTATTGGAGCCCAATAGGTTTCCTAGTGGCTGTACCCAGCAGGACTGCATAAGAGGTTGATTGAACCATGGGCCTGGGTACCAGGTGACTGTAACTAGCAAGGGGGAGGTCTTTTGCTCAACCCCTTGGTATTGTTATAAATAGACCTTTGGAATAAAGTTCTGGGCCTGTGGCTAAGGATCCAGGCCCACCCGAGTTCATCCTGTGCTTTCTCTCTGTTCTCTCTCCATTCTCTATCTCTTGTTCCTCATTCCTCAAGAGTTCCTGGGGTAAGTAAGTGTGGGGGTTGGTCAGCTACAAAAACTAAAAACACAGAGGGTTTATAGTTTTGTGTGCACGTTTACACTGTTTTTTTTAAATTTTAGACAGGGTTTCACTATATAGCTCTGGCTGGCCCAGAACTCAAGAGATTTGTCTGCCTCCGCCTCCCTAGTACTGCCAATCAAAGGCATGCCCCACAGCGTCCAGCAGAGTTAAGCTTTTTGTACTGGAGCATTTACCCCTATTATGCAGTCTTCAGGAACATCATTTTTAATTATTACTTAAGTTTAGTTCCTTGAAAATTCTTTGTGATTTGCAGATATCAAAATCATTTTGAAATCATATATATTTGGTTTCTCAAAAAGGTAATAACACTGCTCTAATTTTTTCAACACTAATGCAGGAATACAAAACATACATACTCACCCAAGTTGTGTAAGCTCAAAAATTTAGAAAGGCTAGTTTTATATAAAAATATCAGGGCTGGAGAGATGGCTCAGCCGTTAAAGGCTAGGCTCACAACCAAAAAAATATCAGTCAAGTATCTTTTCACATTAATCCAAAAACTTAAAAGTAAAAAAAATTAAGAAATTTATAAAGCACTCATCATTTATGAGTGTTAATTGTTAACAAGTGAAAATATTTTAAATTTTTATTTGACTTTTCGAGGCAGGGTTACTCTGTGTAGCCCTGCTGTCCTGGAATTCACTCTGCAGATCAGGCTGACCTCGAACTCCAGAGATCCACCTGCCTCTGCCTCCTGAGTGCTAGGCTTAAAGGCATGTGCCACCACTGCCCAGCCAAAAATACCTTTTAATTTTTAAACTACATGTTCCCCATCAATTCTCTTAAGACATGTATACCCATCTTTGTTCATGCAGCTTTTCAGAGATAATAATGCCTTTGCTAAATGACTAAGTGTATAAGGTTAGTGCAGCATCAGGCAAAACTGTCAACATTAACTCAGGAGTCATACGTTCCAAATGGCAAATACATGGTGTGGGGAGCTGGAAACACTTCCTCTTTCACCTAAGGCTCTCTGGCTTTCCCTTCCCATGCCGTAGAAGGAGTAATTGCCACCAAACGCAACAACTAAACGTACAAGACTCATACACTGTAGCAAAGCGACTCACTTATTGGTCTTGAGGTCGAACGCTTCAACCGATGCTGAAAGACCATCCTCGGTGACCCCTCCCGCGATTACAATTTTGCCTTTATGGATCGCCACTCCAAACATGGAACGAGGGGTCTTCATCGGAGCCAGATCTTTCCAGTCTCCCTTTTTTGGGTTGTAGATAAACACCCTGTTTGTACACTTTCTGTGAACATAAAAAGACAACAAATGTTCCTTTTAGAATATTCTTTTTGTGAAAGCAACTTTAATAATCTGGTTTTTGTTTCTATGGAATACATAGTACTTCATTTAAAGGATTCTGGGACTGTCTGGGGCACGGGATGTTGTTTAGAGGCACAATACTAATGAAGGATGTGTGAGGCACCAAGTTCAAACCCTGAAAAAAATTTTTTTCCACCGTGTTCAGTCTTGTCTATGTAAGATCCTATATTTACAAACCACTGTGACTGTAGATTATATAAGTAATCATGTAAGGTGATGAATTATGAAAACAGCTTTATATGCTAAATGCCATAAAACATTTAGCACTTGGACTCATCCAAATTATTCTCAGAATTGATCTTAGGGTTTCTTTTGTGGGTTTTTTTTGTTTTTGTTTTTTTGTTTTTTTTTTTTTTTTTTGAGGCAGGGTTTCTCTGTGTGGTCCTGACTGTCCTGGAACTCACTCTGTAGACCAGGCTGGCCTCAAACTAGAGATTCTCCTGCCTCTGCCTCCCAAGTGCTGGCATTAAAGGCATGCACCACCACCTGGCTTGGACCTTAGGGTCTCTTAAAGTTGTTCATAACTGGTCAACAGTTCTGGATTCCCAGTAGTAATCAGTTTGGTAAGGCCAAGAAACAAACAAAAACCCTACTGTGAGAATAATTTTTCTTAATCTGAAAAAATACTAGACATAGCATTTCCTTTAAGACTTGACTATGGCAAGGCTGGACAGATGGCTCAGTGGGTAAGAGCACTGCTGCTCTTCCAGAGGACCCAGGTTCAATTCCCAGCAACCACATGGTGAATCACAATCATCTGTAACTCTAGTTCTAGGGGACGCAATGCCCTTCTGGCCTCCAAAGGCACCAGGCACATACATGGTACACAGACATACATGACACAAAAATACCCCCACACATGAAATAAATATTTTTTAAAAAAAGACTCGACTATGGCAAGGTTTTGTTAAGATCAGAATACAGAATCATATTCACTAGGGCCATTCAGAGCTTCCCCACCCCTGTCCTTGGGATTGGCCTCAAGCCTTCCATGTTCTAAGTGCTATGGAGCCACAACCCCAGCCTCAGCCCCTACTTTTAGCTAATAATTCATTTCAAAGTTCATGACGTTGACATTTGCTAAGCAATGCTGTCTAGGTAATGAGATTCTCAAGATTAATACAGTATTAGTGGCAGACCTGAATGCTTCTTATTGACATTGATTTTCTGATTACTACTATTATCTGAAGGAAATAATTTAAATCATTGTGGCAGAATTCCAATGTTTCTAAAGTCATAACATACTGAATAGAGATTGTTTATTTCTTTACTCAGAGAAAAAGTCCAAATTAAGAGTGTGTTTACTATATATTTCTTATATATAGTCTTAATTATTCACTTGATGGAAATAGCAAAGATTAAGAGATTTAATTTCAGGATATACTATCTGTGAATATGGAAAGATAGAATAAAAAAATCATTGCATGTTAGGTCACATCTGTGTTGTATTTTATCATTTTAATTGGATAAAACTAATTCTAGGATACAGAGTTCTTTACTTGACACAGAAGTTCATATATGACTTTCTTCTTGCTATGCCTATATATCTTTTGTTATTTGTTATTGTTTGTTTGTTTGTTTTGAGATGGGGTCTTGCTCTGTCACCTAGATGGTCTGGAAATCCTGGGCTCGCGTGATTCTCTGGCCTCAGCCTGGGACTACAGGTACATGCCACTGTGCCTCACAGTACCTTACAATTCAGAATTTTGGTTACTTTCCCATGGTTGGACAGCTCTATTAATAATTAGCCTGGACAAATAATAAACCAAATAAGGAAGGGTACATTTTCTAGGATGGGAGATGTCACCCTGTAGGCAAAAGATGATCATTTTACTAGATGGGTTACCGACCTAACTGACCTTGGGAGAGCACTCTCTGAGATATAAGATCGTTTTTTCCTAACTAATGACCATCTGTCTAGAAGCCAAGATAAGTTAATACATAAAATGTAGCCTGGTTTTCTCACAAGGGACTAGACAGAAGTAGTGAGTGGGAGACCTGGGAGGGAGTAAGTCACCAACATGTTGCTGGGGAAATAAACTGCCCTCTTTTTAATTACTGTGCTTTTCAGTTTCAAACTGATATAAATTCTCTCCTATGCACATAAAGTACAAATCCACATTATTTTCTGTTTAGTATTTGGCTAATGGCTAAAGAGTATGTTGAAGCTGGGTGGTGGTGGTGCATGCCTTTAATCCCAGCACTCTGGAGGCAGAGGCAGATGTCCTGTGAGTCTGAGACCAGCCTGGGCTATAGAGTGAGTTCTCGGGCAGCCAGGGCTACACAGAGAAACCCTGGATGAGCACATTGAAAATTTTTAGCCACTGGGGCTGGAGAGATGGCTCAGCAGGTAAAGGCACCTGCCCCTTCAGCCTGATGACCCAAGCGCAGTCCCCAGATCCCTCTTGATGGAAGGAGAACCAGCTCATCAAAGTTGTCCTCTGACCTCCACATGTGTGCTGTGGGAAGTGCACCCCCATATTATATATACACGAACACTAATAATAACAAGATAAAAAAAATTAAATGTTTTCTACTTATAGTTAATTGAATAAGAAAGCCTACTGGTCTTAATGTAGTAAAAATGTGGTTATAAAGTAGCTAAATAAAAGACTGACTGTGCTCTTAGACAGCAGCTAAATAAAAGACTGACTGTGCTCCTAGATGCTGCTAGTCTCCTGTTAGGATGCTCATGGTTAAGGTATTGTGCTCATCTGGCAGTGTGTGACATTCCTACCTATTTGGTCTAGTGACTTGAAAACATCCTTTTTTTTTTCCCCCAAAAACCATTACAATGTCCCCTAATAACTTCAAAACTGTATTTGCAGTTTTTAATCTGCAAAATGTGATGTGAGAGCCAAGTCCCATTTCAGTATGTAGTCTGAAAAAAAAGGACAGAAACTCTTGCAATACTCACTTGGATATAAATCAAAAGGAACCTTTAGGACACTTACTTGTCATCTGTCTTCCCGCCTAGACAGTATATCATCCCATTATGTGAGATCACATTATGGCCATAAACTTTAATAGGAAGATTTTTCACTTCACTCCATTTTGCAGCCCTGAAATTAGATGATAACAGAATTCATGTTCCAGCTTGTGCAAATACGAATTTGTTGTCAGCATGCTTAGGGAACAGGAATGTTATAGGAATATTATGTTAACTTACACAGGATCATAGCATAAGACGGAGTCTAGGGAAGCCTCTGTCTGAAGGTCTTTGCCGGCAACCACATAGATTTTGTCGTCCACCTCTCCCAGACCAAAGAGACACCTGGCTGATGGTAGAGGTGGAAGTCCGACCCACTCAGATGTTATGCTATCAAGCTGCAAAAAAAATGAGTTATGAAGATTGGTAGAAAAATGTTACCAGGTGTAACTAAAAAGCACACAATATTTCATGTATTGTTTAAAATTTACAGAGACGGTCTAAGATCTTGTAAAACTACAATCCTAAAGCATCACATTTTAGCTCAGAATTACTAAAAAGAATGAGAAAATCTACTTGGCCTATGAAAAAATATGCCCCCCCCCCCGAAAAACCCCAAGACATCAAGAAAGGAAAGAGAATAAAATAGAATTGTTAGGTTCGTTAGAACTGTGCAGTTTCTTGTTAATTTTTCTTCTGAAGTTGCCTTGTTCAGTTTTGAAACAAGGAATCTTAATACTTTTGGGACACTGGGAAAGACATGTCTGTGGCAGGGGTCACAGTACATGGATGGCCCCTGGATGCTATATTTAACACTCCCAAAGCCAGCACCCGGGACAGCTGGACTTGTCACTCAGTTCACAGACAACTGAGAGTCTGGACAGTATCACTTTTCTGTCTTTTAAACATGGCTAGGTTCCCTGCGTTTTATTGTTTTTGGATACAGGAAAATACTCATTTCAATACCCTCATTTTGAGTGGAGTCACCTTAAATATCCTGCTTCTGGTTTATGCTAAGAAGTAACCCGGCTTGCAGCCAGCCCTGCGACGGCCCTGTTAGTGCCACACTCTGGTGATTCTAGCCTGGCTGGCTTTACTTTCTAAAATCTGAACGTACCCCTTTTTGCATTTTAGGGCAACACTGTCAAGGGAACTCCTGAGTGGCGTGGCTGCAGCTCCGTGGGCCGCTTCCAGGCAGCAGAAGAGAAAAGGATCAAACTGAGATTCACGCTAACCTAGTGTAGCCAGGAATGGGAAAGACTGGGGTAACGATGGTAGCGACATAGAGGGGCATCTGCGGAAGCCTTTCTGTTTCTGGTCTAGTAGTGCCGGTCAAAGGACGTACTGAGGCCAAATGACATGCCATGCCACGGGTTAATCGCTGTGTGCACAGTGTTGGCTTTGCAGACACTCATTTCAGCATCTAGATTGTGACTATATAATGTTTACACTCTTGAAAAAAAAGAAACAACTTTGGTCAAGAAGGTATCATCGGGCTCGGTGGGGTGGAGATTCCATGTGTAAAACCCGAGGTTCGGTTCCTAGCACGGCCACAGGTGGGGTGGGGAAAGTACTGTGTAAAAGAGTGGAGATCACAACAAACACTGATGGGAGTCTGACTGTGAAGGGTTTTGCACAAAATGCTCCGACAGGAAATCTCATTTGGTCTTCTGGGTTAGGCGCTTCATCATCTGTTTTACAGATGAGAGGAAACTGAGTCACAGAGATTAAATCACCTGCCCAACTTCACATGGCTTTTCAGGTGGTTTTGAATACCACATTGTCTAAAACTATAGTGTTTTGTTGTTTGTTTGAGACTGGGTTATGCAGCTTGGGTACTTTTTTTTTTTAATGGACCAACAGCTACCACAGTACCAAACCCGAGGGCCCAGTTCCCATATAGACTGCAGTACCTACCTTGGTCTCTTAGCGTGGGAACACTTTCTGCAGCAGATAGATGATCAGTAGGTTGCCAGGAAGCCCCTTTAGCGGATGAGTTCTCTAGATATTTAACCCTTCCAGATCCCACTTTCCTCATTGTTAAAAGTAGGGCTTATACCTAGACTATCTCAAAGCTTGGTGCAGTCTACAACTTGATGACTCTATTAATTCCACGGAGGGGGAAACAAATCTTAATAAGGCCCCAAATTCCCATAGTCTGTTTGCAGCATATTCCAAATATCAGTTCACTCTGAACTTAACACACTTCACACATGCAACCAAGCAGAAAACACAAAGCCTGAGATTCTCATACAAAGCTCGTGTTTATGGCTTTAATTCAGGCCTCTTGTTCTAGGTTTGTGCCTTTTAGAAGTGACAAGGGAGTTGTGCCCTTCCAACTCTGTATAACTGTTTTGGTGGCTCATGCTTAGATGGGTAATCTCACTTGGAAACTACAATAAAGGTAAAAGGAAGTAATAGGATGGAGAGAATAAAGGTTACAATGAGTACTTAAAAATAAGGAGAGTGTGGACTCTGGATATATTTTTAAAAGGGGTGTGTGTGTGTGTGTGTGTGTGTGTGTGTGTGTGTGTGTGTGTGTAAACTCTAATAATGAGCTAGGTCCTTAGCCTGATAGTCAATATACTAATATGAAGTGGAATAAAGCCTGCAGGAGTGTTAGAGAATTATTCTATCTGTAACTGTTCCTTGAATCTATGTTTATATATCTGTCTGTCTACTTTGTGCCTACCTGTCCATTTGTGTTTTGATAGTTTTCACTTTCTAGATATATTTACAATTGTTTTCATTGGATTTGCCCTTTCTAAAGTTAATCTGAATTTGAAATTAAGGCTTAGGGAAACTTCTGGGCCACATTCAAATGCTTTTGCTAGAACTGGAACTTAGAAAATGAAGAACCATGATTAGTATATATTATTACTCTATTTTGTTGAGATTAGAAGAGTTGGCAAAAGGTAGTAGTCTGTGAATGTATGGTATGCTGTGTACTTTGAGAGCATGCAGTGACTGTGGTATGATATTCTACACTTGCTTATCTCTGCCCTTTCCAATTTAAGTGCCCCAAAACCCCAGGCTACGATTAGCTATGACCTAAACAAATTCTTACTGAGCTAACCACAAGCTATGAAGTATTGATACTGGCAATATGTTGCACGGTAAGTCACCGAGTGAGTCATAAGCGGCTAGGTACAGCCTATTGGCGAAACAAATTCTCCTCAAATAAACTAGAAAGGTCCGTTAGTTAAGGAAGATTTGCTTTCCTGGAAGTTTTATGGTTACATCAAACAGATGATTAAGTTATAATAATATCTACCTCCAACTCTGATCAAATAAATGTAATATCATAAGCAACACCTTCTAAATACAATTTAAATAGTGATGCTGGTGGAGGTTTTTTCCTCGGGTAACACAAAGTGTACAGAATATGTACAAGAGTCCTTTCTTTTTCATTAAAATCTTTTATACAGTAACAAAAATAAGAAACGAATGCTACTTCCCCAAACCTCCTCTTAGAAGGAAGAAGTAGAAAAACAGACTAATTCCTACTTCCTGGCAGTGTATAAGGCACTTTGGTAAAGGCAAGTAACTGTTTAGGAAAAGATCCTAACCTATTTGAAGAACTAGAATTACTGGCAGCTGTACAGCATTTAGGGTCAAAGCCTGGAGAGAAAATCTCGAGTCGTGAGTTAGATATAAAGATTTCCTTCACTATACCTTTTACTAAATATTAAGTCAAATTGAGTATTTCTGCCAAAACTCTTTTAAGTCTCCAAGTGTAAGAAAGCACTACGTAGGCAGCCCCCCACAAATTCACAACGGGCTAACAGTTTCCTTACCTGGAAGAAGTATGACTGTAAGGGCTGATCTTTGTTTTCTTCATCCACATACAGTCCTCCCACCACGTAGACCTGATTTTGTTGGGTAACAATACTGGAATGATTTCTGGGGATCTGCTCTGCTAGGGCTGTAAGGTAACATTCGTTTTCCGTGGGGTCGTAAGCCACAGCAGCTGTGTCATTGACCAAGAGGATGAGATCTTTAACGAACATGCCATGTCTGGGAATATCATTCAGGTAACCAGGAAGCAAGTCTTCGTCACCAACATCGCCGTTCACCTCGCCTGTCCCTGCCTTCTCCGCATTTTTGCTAGGTTCCGGGAGTTTGCCTGCAAAAGCATCTTTTAGAACTTTGATTTTTTTCTGGACTTCTGGGTTGCTTTTAATTATGTCATCCTTCTCGACATGATCTTTGAAGTATTTTTCTGCCATAAGGCGAAAACGAATACAATCAAACACTTCACTGAGACTTTTCGCCCTGTTTTCTTTGTCTGTCCGCACCCATTTCATCACGGCCTCAAACACTACTTCCTCCTTTTCTACATTGAGACTGTCATTTGAAATGACCGAGATCAGTTCCTGCGGAGACAGCTGCATGAAGTCTTCCTCCTTACAAATCTGCACAAAGCGATCTGACACAAACTCCCGGGCAGAAATGGCGAGTCTCGGGCAGTCGAGAAGAAGCCCCAACCTTAGGATGGCCAGACAGTTGCCGGGAGCCAGTCTTTTCTGAAGGTAAGACACACAGACAGTGAAGACTGAGGGGATCTGGAAGCGGCTGGACAGGGCGAAGATGTCTTGCACATTTCCGTCATTGAGATCGATACTGGCAGAGTACAGATATTTGATGATCAAATCCAGGATAGCAGGATCCACGTTATCTAGCACTACCTCCTTTTTTTTCTCCTCCTCAATTTCAGACAAAAAATACTCACGGAAGTAAGGACTACAAGCAGACAGTATCAGTCTGTGGCAAGGAAGACTTTTGTCACCTGCTTTTAAGGTGCAATCGATGAATTTTTTCTCTTCCAGGAGATCTTTTAGACCATCCTGAAGAAGGGTGGATTGGTAAAGCCGGAGTTCCTCTGCAAGCTCCCGCTGGGAATCCATTCTGTGAGGAACCTGGGTAAGGAAGGGGACACTGAGGGTCTTCGCTCCTTGCTGCACACAGGTCTAGCTGTAAAAAGGCGGATCGGTGTGCTCTGCGCGGTCTGAAGCCTCTGCAATTTAATCCCACCGGCTAAATATAGACTCCAGCTCTAAGGACGGGAATTTAGGAGAGCTGGTTTGGAAAGGAGACTTGTTCAGCTGTCTGAGATTGAAAGTAACAACTGGGACTTCTGGTCACTAAGGAAACTGCTAGGAAACAAGACATTCAGGTGAAGTGGAAAGCTTTGAAATATAGAAAGCCTTGGAATATATGTTAATAAAGGGCATCCACAAGAAAGTGCTTACTGAAATAACAGAAAAATGGATCATAAAAATGAGTCACTCCTCTAAAAATGGCCTAGTGGCAAGCTACTTGGCTGTCTGAATTAATGATGCCAAGGTCAAGAATATGAGGTGAGTTCATTTCAATTCTCATAAGCTATGAGTCCAATGGTTTAAAATGTTAAAATGCAAAATGTTATTTTCTACTCAGAATTTTCTTTTTCAAGGAGGAAACATTAAGATGTTTATGTACTTAATAGTTTTAGATAACCTTTTAAATATACCTCCATCATAACTGAAATAACAAATGCAGAGAAACTTAATTTTCTAAAATATTCTAAATTATCTTTATTTTTAGGTAGGAAAACTGTAATTACTACTGAATTATCAAATTCATTCACACTCTGTCTTGCCATACAAAGGATATGAAGGGACAAACAATAATACAAAAAAGTAAAATAATAATAGTTAAGTCTTTGGGGAAAAAGACCTACGTACCTATGACTACTGGGAATATTTTGTAACTTTAAAGGCTAAAAAGGTCCTTTCATGAAATAAAAAGTTAAAAAATAGAACAGATGCAACCCTCTGAGAAAAATGTCCCCAGAGAGAGTAAAATCAGCCTGTGCTGCTGCATCATCTAATGTGTATGTACATATTTATTATATATTTATATATAATTTAGAAAGCAGGCCTTGTTTAAGAAAACGTGATATCGGAGTCTAGTTTATGGTGCTGATGATAAAGGAGCACCATACGGAATGAAGACGTGATTTCAAGAACTCAGCCAGGCATTGTGGCACACACCTGTAATCCCAGCACCTGCGAGGTGGAGTAGGAAAATGATCAGCTGCACAGTGAACTCAAGGCCAGCCTGGGCTATGTGAGACCCCGTCACCTCTCCCAAGGGTCCCTTCGCTTGTATCTAGATGGTATTGTAGATTTCTTCCATGAAGTCCTTTACTCCACAATCATGATCACACTCTGAACTCAGTAGAGCTACAGAGATGCTAAAGTTCCAAGGGCTGGTGTTCTTAAATGTTCCCCCACAACGTAAGCTCAGTGAAGACCCGACGTTTGTGTTGTAGGTCTGTGTTTTCAGTCTATACAGGCCCCAGGCTTCATGGATGCTCCATGAGTATTTGTTGAAGGAGCAAACACTCCCAAATCAGGGACTTACGTATTTTCAAGATTTACACTGTCTCTCCATAAAGGGCCTTTTCTTTTAGTTTATACCACAGTGAGTTGGTGGTACTGCCAGCTGCTATAATGACAGCTGAGGGGGGAGAGCTCAGTGGTTCTTGTTCCATTTATAGATGTCATTAAAGGTTTGACCACACTGGACAGGGCTAACAGCTGCTCCCCTTGTTTAAACAACAAATGATTCATTTCTCTCCACATGTAACACCTAACATTTGAAAAGATTAGTGAGTCAGATGCAAACACCAGGGTGTGACGTTTGAGGTGATTCCTTGCTTGTGAACCACTTTATAGTCTCGTTTGCTTGAACGGCAGTGAATGATGTTTATGGAAGCATTTTATTGTGATCTCTAAATACTGGTTATTATAACTCCATCCCTTAAGCATGGAGAAATCTTTTTCCATTTACATGAACAAACCCATATGTAGTATTTTTTTCAGCAATTTTTAATGAATCAGGGCAGCACTAGGTTATACTGTATATTTGTCTATGATTGTACATATTATTACATCTTATTTTAAATGTATTTGTGTTCATTCCTTTCTCACTAATGACAAAGGGTGCCTTTGGCTAAGTACAATTATTTGTTGAAAGATTCCATAAATTTTCTTTAGACTGCCACTGTAGCCAAAACAACTGAATGATGTCAATGAGGTCCAAAAAAAACATTATCTGAGAAATCTTCAAAGGAGCCTCAATGAATACAAACAAGGAGAGAGTCAATGAGTGAACAAAACAATTTCCTTATAAAGCAAATGTATTCTTGTCAAAACCATAGTAACACTATTTACAGACTAGCATTCTGTAGCTAAAATTATTAGTTTTTACAAAAATAAGCCCCTAAAAATGATGTGTTTAAGAATTGTAATTTGGGATGCCTCAGGCAGATCTTTGTGAGTTCAAGGCCAGCCTGGTCTACATAGAGTTCTGGGACAGCTAGAGCTGCAGAGTAAGACCCTGTCTCAAAAACAAACAAATAGAACTGTAATTTGTATTAGAGTCTTACATTTAGAGTCCTGTGATAATATATTTAAACAAGACTTGTAGTTAAGAAGTATTTGGTTATTTCTTGAGCTGGGCAGTGGTGGCGCACACCTTTAATCCCAGTGCTCGGGAGGCAGAGGCAGGCAGATCTCTGTGAGTTCAAGGTTAGCTTGGTCTACAAAGTGAGTTCCAGGACAGCCAGGACTGTTACACAGAGAAACCCTGTCTCAAAAAAACTAAAAAATATAAAATAAAATAAAATAAAAAAATAAAAGAAGTATTTGGTTATTTCTTAAGAATGATTTTTTTAAAAATAATACTTTCAAAACATTAAGTGGTGCTGAATAAAATCTTTATTAAATCCAACATGATATAGTCACTTAATATCTGTAAAGTGCTATTTTACAAGTATTAGGTACAATATAAACATTTACAAACCAGGTACATTTCAGTTACAATTTTGAATATAATTTTTAGAAAACTGCCAGTTTTCTAAAATTAAGAAATTTTTCCTTAGTTATTGAAAGCTTTTCTTAAAATATAAAATATAAAAGCTATAATGTAAAAACTATTCCATGCCTAGAGTAGGCAAGTGGTGTCTTAATCTTGAGATATATTTAAATAGAACTCCAGCTCAACTCCGGCTCAACTCATTACTTCCCAAAGTCCCTGGAGTGTGAAGCCATCCTTCAGTTTCTCTATTGCAAGCCCCAGCTCTTCTGAAAACACAGGTTCTCGGTCTTGTTGCTTTGGGGAAGGTAAGAAGATGAGGTGGGAATGGAAGATGGGCAAGGAAGAGGAAAAACAAGAAATGTTTCGCTAAGTTAGTGAGTGCGAGATGCTGCAATATTGAAACTCAAAAAAAACAAAACAACAACAAAAACTATAGGTAAAGTGTCCTTACCTTATTCCCATCAGCAAAATAAGCCTATAAGATAGAGAAAATGATATTTCACATGCTTCATACAAACTAAATCAGGGTCTAAGGAACAGGTAGTTAATTTTCAGAACGATTTGGTAACTAAGTCTAGTTCACATTTGGTTACTGTGCATCTAATAGTTCCTCTACCTACATCGATGCCATCAACACTTATTTCTTATGGTGGTACAGGCCCTTAATCCCCGCACTCGGGGAGGCAGAGGCAGGTTAGAACTGTCTAAGTGTGAAACCAGACTGTGAGACCCTGTCCTTAAAACAAACAACAACAAACATTTTACACTTCTTATGCCAGTATTGATGTCTGAAAGAGTTGTGCTTCACGCTCTAAGCAAACAGGCTTTATAATTGATGTACAGCACTGTTCGCTTGAAAGGAAACAATGTTTTGGGGGCTTTAAGATGACTTCTCTGCTTCTGCTTTAGCAGATGGTGGCAGAGGGGCTGCAGAGATGGCTCAGTGGTTAAGAGCACTAGCTGCTCTTCCAGAGGACCTAGGTTCAACTCCCAGCACCCACATGGCAGCTCACAACTGTCTGTAACTCCAGTTCTAGGGGACCTGACACTCACAGCAAAACATGAATGCACATAAAAATAAACAAAAACCCCAAAACAATTCCCAGCATCCACATGGCACCTTTGTAATCCAGCTCCAAGTGATCTGACACCCTCACACAGACATACATGCAGACAGAACACCAATGCACATAAAAATAAAAAGAAATAAATCACTAAAAACAAACAAACAAACAAAAAAAACAAAACAAAACAAGGTAATCACTTAGAACTGGGCATGGTGGCACATGCCTTTAATCCCACCCAGCACTCTGGAGGCAGAGGCAGGCAGATCTGAGTTCAAGGCCAGCCTGGTCTACAGAGTGAGTTCCAGGACAATCAGGGCTACACAGAGAAACCCTGTCTCAAAAAATAAAAAAAAAACAAAGAAACAACAATAATAAAATCAACCAAACAACCAAACAAAGTGTGGTGGATGAAATCCCAGCACATGAATTTGGAGGCAGGAGGGTCAAGAGTTCAAGACCAGGGGCTGGAGAAATGGCTCAGCAGCGAAGAGCATGTAGTTTAATTCCCAAATCACAGCAGCTGGCTCACGACCACCTCTAACTCCAGCTGTGGTGGATGTGAGGCCTTTGGCCTCCATGGGTACCTGCACTTATGTGCACATATTAATACACAAACAATTCAATGTAAAACAAATTACAACAACAACAACAAAAAACCACAACAAAACAAAAAGAGACAACCAACCAACCAACCCACCCAGAAAGAAACCAAACCAAAGGAGCACTTCAGTGTGTCAGTATACAGTTCGAGGGTGCTTCATGCCAATTTCACATCTTTATTTGAAAAATTTGTTGCTGGAAGGAAGGTATGTGTTATGGTCAGATTCATAAGACTGTAGGATATGGAAACATTAGAAAGCATTACTTCATTTTTTTTTGAGACAGGGTTTCTCACTAAGTGGCCTTGAACTCACAGAGATCCACCTGCCTCCACCTCCTGAGTGCTGGGATTAAAAGCTTGTACTAATACAGCCAGCTCAACATTATTAGTATGTTGGCTAATTAAAAAATGCCTACTTGGAAACAGGCAAGTATATTGCTCAAATACATATCTTTCTAAAATAATGTAAATTAAAGAAAAAAATCATTTCATAAAGATGAATTCTGTAAAGACTTTAAATTATCATAAATCAAATCCTCTAAATAACTGTTTTCAAACTATTTCCTAGGTTGGGAATTTAAAAGTATTCTCACAAAAGAAATTCTCTCACTTTAAAAAATTTCCCTCAAACTCACGTTGTTTCAAGTTTTACAACATTTTACACAGCTACACCATTATTAATTAGACATGACTCACACACATCACAGAAAATCTAGTTCTTTCTGGCACTCACCACAAAAGCATCCGTGTGATCATCAGAGTCTATTTCCACATCATCTGGAACCTGTTCAACCGTCAGAGCTTCAAGGGGTTGTGGCTGAAAATTAAGGTGTCAGAGTCAATATGGAACTAGTTCTTCTAGAAAAATCTACTGTGAGAACTGCAGATACTTGTAAAGGGCAACAGTGAAAGCCACTCAATCACTCTGGAATTCATATTCTATATTAAAACTAACGAGTTGTAAAAGTTAAACGTTAAGGTTTTAAATCAAGTCAACATCATCAAAACAATTAAAACAGAAAGGTGCCAGAGTTTCTCTGTGTAACAGTCCTGGCTGTCCTAGAATCTACTTTGAAGACCAGGCTGGCCTTGAACTCACAGAGATCCTCCTCTGCCTCCTCAGTGCTGGGGTTAAAGGCGTGTGCCACCACCGCCCCACTTTCAATTTTTGAGATATTCTTAAAAGAAAAACCTTATCTCAATTACTTCTCTTTCAGACAGAAAAGGTCTAGTCAGAGAAGGCCACCCTGAAGAACTGAGAAGGCATCTGAGAAGTCAGAGTGGGTGACCATGGCTAGTTACGGTGAGAGCGAGGGTCAAAGGAGAGGAGAGAGGAAACAACAGCTAGAGAGGGCAAGAAGTGGAATGCTACCGACGTCTCCTGTGTGCCCTGCATTATGTACACGCAGGTGTGAGGAGGGTCTGTACATGCAGCTGTGAGGAGGGTCTGCACATGCAGCTGTGAGGAGGGTCTGCACACGCAGCTGTGAGGAGGGTCTGCACATGCAGCTGTGAGGAGGGTGTATGTACATGCAGCTGTGAGAAGGGTCTGCACATGCAGCTGTGAGAAGGGTCTGTACATGCAGCTGTGAGGAGGGTCTGCACATGCAGCTGTGAGGAGGGTGTATGTACATGTAACTGTGAGAAAAGTGAAGCTAGGTGCCTGGGACCGGAAGTCAGGTTCCAGACTTGCTGACTTTACACCATTCCTCACGCAGGAACAACGATCACAATCCGAATGGAAAGGGAGGGATAGGAGAAGGGAAGACTGGGAGAATCAAATCAATATGCAAGATAGTGGAGAAAATGAAGGAAAGCCCCAAGATTTTGAGCACAGCTACCTTTGGCAATACTAGAAATAAGGAACATGCCAAGGCTACTCTCATTTAGCAATGTCCTGTCTGAGGTCTGATACATCTTACTGACTTGGATAATGAAATTATGAGATAACTTATGAAATAAGGAATTCAGTTCTGAGGGGCTGGGGAGACAGCTCAGTGGTTAAGAACCATTGCTGCTCTTTCCGAGGCCTGAGTCTAGTTCTTACTCCAGTCAGCTCACAACCACCGCTAACTCCAGCTCCAGGGGTCCAACGCTCTCTTTTGGGCTCTGAAGGCACCTGCACACACAAGCATATACCCTCACATAAATAATTCATTTGGATTGCCCTGTGTAGATCAGCTACCCTGGAAGTTGCTATGTAAACTATGCTGGCCTCTGACACACAGAGTTTCAGCCTCGGAGTGCTGGGGTTAAAGGTATACACCCTGCATATAATAAAATAATTTTTAAAAATTAAAAGAAATTCAGTATCAGGCCAGCAATCTCTCTTTATGGCTTGTTGCCAAGTCTGATGTCCTGAGTTTGATCCCAGATCCCCAGATCCTTTGTAGGAGAACCAACTCCCAAAAGTTGTCCTCGGACTTCTACACACATAGACATACATGCACATACACAAATAACACAAAACATTCCAATAATTAAAATGGATATTTCTATTATTTGAGATGCTTATCTATGTGACAATATTCAAGAGTATTTAGAACATAAGATAAGTTGACAGTGTTAGGATCAGAAAAACAGATGTATACGGCATCCAGAAACATCTAAGTTAAAGAATCTAGAGGGGCTGGAGGTGGCTCAGCAGGTAAAGACATGTGCTGACAAGCATGATGAGCTGTCCCTGCACCCTCATGGTAGGAGAGAACTGACTCCTGAAAGTTGTCCTCTGACCTCCACACACGTGCCATAGAACACATCCACGAAATAAATAAAAACCAAAGATGACAGCGCTGGAGTAGCCAATGGTATTTATTCCTGAGGAATATGCAGAGAAGGGAGAATAAAAGGTGGAATGCCTCAGTGAAGTCAGAGGACATGAATCCCCACTGCCCAGCCTGCTTCTTGGTTCTCTCTGGCTCCACACCTAGTCCGAGCGCAGAAGCAGATGGAGAGGTACTGGTTAGAGTATGGTTTAGCAGTCTGAATGCCAGCAAGGGCACTGATGAGAGTGGAGGGCTAGACACCGACATTAAGGTGCACACTGGGGCCCCAGCAAGGGGGCAGAGAGCAAGGGAACCTGTGATGGAGTGGTCAGTGATGGGACTGAAACGGGGAGCCAGAGGTAGAGCCTGGGGCAAGGGGACCAGTGTAGACAGGATGCTAGTGACAGATCACATGATGAGGGGCAGATGATCAGACCACAAGAAAGCTGATACGCCTGGAGAGCAGGGATTGGAACCAACCAGAACAGATGAGGGAGACAGGACACTCAAAACATCTGAAAACTAGCTGGGCACAGTTGTGTGTGTCTGAGGTACCAGCAGTCGAGATGCTGAGCCTAAGGTAGGCAGGAGCTCCAAGATCAGCCTGGCCAAAAAACCCTAGCTCAAAACCAAGTCAACGGCCAGACAGCAAACACACAGAAACCCATAACATTTCTCCAACCTAGCATGTCAGAGGCACTGACCAACAGGAATGGAGATGGGCCGCACTGATGGAGCAGATTCTGGATTTGCTGCATGGGGGGACAGTGGGGAACAGGATGGTGTCCATGAGGCCTTTATTGTCCAAGCTAATGCAGCTGTGGGAGGCTAAACCTAAAGCAGATAGAATGACAAACTCAAATCTGTCTGCATCAGAGGAGCCGTGTACACGGACACTTTCCTGAAGAGGCTGCTCACCTAGCTGGGGAAGGGGAATGACCAGAGAAGCAATCAGTCAGAAGACAGTACTAGTCACCAATTAGAGGTGGCCAGTCTGAGGCCATGCTCACTTGACCCAGGTCTACATATATGTTTACAGTTTGTACACAGTGAGTTTATTTTTGGATTTCATAGGTAGTATGAAAGCAATTCAGCAAACTCTATATCGATGATATCGAAAAATTACCTTTTCTTCCATTTCATAATTCACTCCAAATATCGGGCTGGCAGAATAGACTTTGTGAAGTGAGTTGATCTCCTTAACTGATTCCTGTAGTTTTTCCACAGGGTCTATTTTAAAGCCAAGAACATATCCTCCACTCTGTAAGAAAAAATAATGACAACAAAAGCCAAGTCTGAGGGACAATACCTACAGGATGCCATGAAGGCAGGCTAACTGTCCTTGTTCTGGAGGATCCCAGCTAAGCTGCTCTAAAGAATTAAACTCTGTGCCCTGAAAATTCCAAACATAAGAACGGAAGAGTATGGCGGTGAGCCTCCGGGGAGTCAGGGAGGGGCTGCCAGCGGCAGTAACCCATGAGGTCTTCTGACCTCCCTCCCCAACCCTGCCTCCCTCATGCTCCCGGGACATATTCAGGTTGCACATAATTTCATCTTTAAACTCCATCTCATCTTCCTGGATGAAAAATAGGCACAGTGGAGTGTGGTGGCCAAAGGAACTAAGGTCTTTTTTTGTTTGTTTGTTTGGACTAGGTCTTGAGAAGGAATAGACTATCCATTAAAAAATGGTCCATTTGAAGTTATCTCCTTGAAGGGTTTAAAAGCATCTTGACTATGATTGACTGCAGGCTGGTAAAAAGAGTATGTTTTTTAAAGTAGTATACTATAAAAGATAAGAGCATATTTGTGTTAAAAGAACATACTTTTGGGTTCAGTTCTAGATCAACAACTAATATTGGACAATATTCTTTCCTTACTCTAAGCCCCATTTTTTTTTTTTTTTTTTTTTTGGTTTTTCGAGATAGGGTTTCTCTGTGTAGCTTTGGAGCCTGTCCTGGAACTCACTCTGTAGCCCAGGCTGGCCTCGAACTCACAGAGATCCGCCTGGCTCTGCCTCCCGAGTGCTGGGATTAAAGGCGTGCACCACCACTGCCCGGCCTAAGCCCCATTTTTAACAAACCATAAAACTGTTCTCAAGTGGCTGTATTAACAGAATAAAGTATGTCCTGTTGGTACAGTTCCTGGGATGCAGTACTTAGTAAAAGGCAGTAAGAGGCCATGGGAAAGAGAGAGTGGGCATTCATTTTTAAATTTAGGAGTGATTTTGTAACTCCCCCCCTTGTTTAGAAGAAAAAAGCAGGGGCCTTGGGGTACCTCTGACAACTCCCTTAAAAAACTGATTTGGAGCCATGGCTGTACATGCCTGCTATCTCAGCACTCAGGAGGCAGAGGCAAGTGGATCACATGCTCAGGACCAGCCCGGTCTACATAGAGTTCAAGACCATAAGTAAAGTACTTTAAAAGTCTCAAAGGGACTTCTGTAAAAACACAACATAATGGGCACACAGCAGTTTATAATTAGATACTGCTCAGTCTGTGAGAACATAAAGTCTCAGAGTATATGTGCTTCTCTCCATATCCAAAGCAAGTATGAGTCAGATAAACCCGGGATGAAAATACAGTTCCATCCCTACCAGCTTCAAGATTCGGGGGAATGTGCCTAACCCCTCCAGGCCTCAGTATCCTGGACTGTAAGAGGGGAAAACAGCCATTTCATGGAGTTATTAGATTGAGATAAAGTATGAACTATGTTGACCTAGTACAGTGATTTCCCTCACAATTATATTAATATAATGATGATAATGATTTTATCTGTCTAATGAGCAAACTGGCACAGGGTAATACAATGCCCACACCTACAATCCTAGCACTTAGGAGGCTGAGGCAGGAGGCTCCTGAGTTTCTGGTCACAAACACATAGGAAGGATTTTTTCCTATGGAGACAGGTACTATAAGACTTCAAACACTTCATAGATCTTCATGTTATTGCTGATACTTTTGCATGTCAACTGGCTACTATAAAATAACAACAAAAAACCTGGACACATCGTTAAAAATTTATCAGTTTAATAAAAATATAAAATATCTTACCTGTTGAGAGCTTTCTATGACAAGAGCCAAACCAAATTTTGAATCTCTGATCTTTATTGAACGCTATATAAAGTGAAAAAGAAAAAAAAAAAACCACATTTTTATTATCTGATGGTAGTAACTCTTCAATACACATTTTAATTATGTAATGTGCTGTAGCCCTGGCTTTTGAAGAAGAGTCTCATACCTCAGGCAGGCCTGGAACTAACCATGAAGCCCAGGCTGGCCTTGAACTCTGGGAAATCCTCCTGTCTTAGCCTCTTGAGTGTTAGGACTATAGGACATCCGCTTTTGCCGAAGAACTACTCTTCATAGTCTAAACGGCAGAAGTCCCTCTCTACCCTCTTCCCGCAGGAATCAGTAAATGACAAGACTCAGACTGAAGAGAGATGGCAAATGACAAAGCCATACACAGAAGACAAATATCTAGAGCCATCCGATTCAGCTATCCCTGACTCCTGTGATCAATGGGTCTTCTGAAGGTTTTACACAAAAGGCTGATGATTTTCAGTTTTGAGGAGCCAGTATCTTTGGAGCTCCTGAATCAAGATTATGTTACGTGCACCATTCTGTTTTCACACCTTGCCCTGGTTAATTTTTTGTCAAATTGACAAAAGTTAGGGTCATCTGGGAGGAGATCACCCGAACTGGGAAAATGCCCCCACCAGACTGGCCTGCTGGCAAGCCTGTATGGCATTTCTGTAATTCATGATTGGTATGAAAGGGCCCTGTTCACCTGGGTGGTGCTACCTCAGGGCAGATGGTCCCGGGTTCTACAAGCAATCAGGCTGAGCAAGCCATGAGGGTGCTAGCCAGTAAGCATTATCCCCCATGACCTTTGTATCAGCTCCAGGTTCCTGTCTTGTTTGAGTTCCTGCCCTCGCTTCCCCCAGTGATGGACTGTGCTGTAGAATCATAAGTGGAAACAAGCCCTTTCCTCCCAAAGCTGATTTTGGCCAGGGTGTTTATCACAGCAACAGAAACACTCACTTGGAATTTGTGTGAGCCCATGGGGTACTATATGACAGATCTGACCATGTGTTTTTGGGAGGATTGTGATGGCATTTGAACTTCGGGCTAGAAAAGCCAGTAAGTGCTCAAAGCCTAATGAGTTGTTTCCTGGGGAGCAAGTGAAGTGTAGCTGAAATCAACCCATTCAACCCTTTGCTTCCTACGTTGCTTTGGTCATAGTGTTTCATCACAGCAATAGAAAACTCAAACAAACATCGATCTCCACCTATCTAACTAGGTGACACAGGCTGGTCAGACAAGGTGCTCATGCTCGCTCGCGCTCTCTCTCTCTCTCTCTCTCTCTCTCTCTCTCTCTCTCTCTCTCACACACACACACACACACACACACAGAGCTTGGCCCTGTGGAGTAGAGTAATGGCTGAAGCTAGAGCTGAAGTTGGAGTATGACTACCACAGTGACAAGCTGTGATGTATCATATTGCAAGCTGTTTGGGTCAGGCTGAATTCATTCCAGAGGCCACATTTGGCAACTCTATTCTTAAATAACAAAAAAGTATTCTATTTGAAGAACAGAAAGCACAAGGTTGTTTACTACTCAGTAAGTATTCAGCATAACAGGGGTCAGGCTAGGTTAGTCACATAAATGAACACAGAGCAGCAACAAACACTGTGCATGGTGGCATCATACTGTAACCCCAACACTTGGGTGGGTATAGCAGGAGGAGTGCTATGAATTTGAGGCCCAGCCTGGGCTACATGGTGAGTTCATCAGTCAGCACTATAGAGACCCTGCCTCAAAAAAAATCTCAAACTAAACAAAACCAAGCAATAAACAATATACACACATCAATTTATCAAACACCCATGTAGACTATCATATCTTCCCAGCCTTGATGACAAATTATGTCTTGTGGAGTCCTTGCCTAGTTTGTACAAGGCCCTAGGTTTGATCTCCAGTACACAAACAAATGATCATATTTCTTTAGATTTCCTTCCTATCAAACTATGTATGACTATCCATTTAATGTGTTGCTTCCTCGGCCAGAAGGAAGGCTCTGCACCAGCAGGGGCTGTGCGTTGGTTCAGCGTCTTGACTGTTGATCATGGAGCACAAAGTGATACTGTTTTTGTAAGGCTTCAACTGCTGTGATAAAACACCATGACCAAAAGCAACTTTGGGAGGAAAGGGTTGATTTCAGCTTATGTGTCCTAACCACAGTCTATCATGAAGGGAAGTCAGGGCAAGAGCTCAAGGCAGGACTGAAGCAAGGCCAAGGTGGATTGCTGCTTACTGGCTTACTCCTTTTTTTTTTTTTAACTAATGTTTATTTACACGTATGATCATGTATCTGTGTGTATGCCATGCATGTGTCTCTGGAGGGTGTCAGATCCCCTGGTACTGGAGTAACAGGAGGTTGTGAGCTATCTGATATCGGGGCTAGGAATTGAACTGGTGCTGTGGGATGGTCTGTATGGCAAATGTGTTGCTGATTGGTCAATAAATAAATCACTGATTGGTCAGTGGCCAGGCAGGAAGTATAGGCGGGACAAGGAGGAGAATAAAGCTGGGAAGTGGAAGGCTGAGTCAGAGAGACACTGCCAGCCGCCACGATGACAAACAGCATGTGAAGATACCGGTAAGCCACGAGCCACGTGGCAAGGTATAGATTTATAGAAATGGATTAATTTAAGCTGTAAGAACAGTTAGCAAGAAGCCTGCCATGGCCATACAGTTTGTAACCAATATAAGTCTCTGTGTTTACTTGGTCGGGTTTGAGCGGCTGTGGGACAGGCAGGTGAGAGAGATTTGTCCTGACTGTGGGCCAGGCAGGAAAACTCTAGCTACAAATGGCATCCAACGTGGTGGCAAGAGTTTCCATCTAAAACCTGAGAAAAGATTCTAAAACGGAGCTTAAAACAGTTCCTAATTGTCTCTCTCAAATGAGCGGCAGCTGCCGGTTTGAGCTACTGGCGGGTTCCTAGCGTGCACGCTGGACCTGAAGTATGGCGGGAATGAGGCCTCTGCAAGTGGCACATTAAGCTGTGTGGTGGATTTGGCCTTTGCTAGTACAAAACAAAACAAAACAAAAAAAAGAGGTTTTTGGGCTACACGCTGCTTGGATAAAAGCATAGAGACCCATGATAGCTCCCAGAGCTGGCGGTAAAGTAGCCATGTTGGGAAGCTGAGGTGGGCGGAGCCAGCAGCCACAGCTGCTGCAGCTTAAAGCAATAGATTCACAATAAGACAGATTCAGATGTAATAGTTTACAATGTGTGTAAAATATACGTAGGCTTGAAAGAGACAAAAAAGGTGATATATACAGTTATATAAACAAATACATAGTTTTAAAAAATAAAGTCTTTAAAGAGACAGTAAAATTAATATAAAATATAAGCCACGTGAAGATGAATATTACATAGAGAATCTGGATTGTGTTGTCTTTGGGATTTTTTTTGCTTTGTTTTGGTTTTTTTGGTTTTTCGAGACAGGGTTTCTCTGTGTAGCCTAGTGCCTTTCCTGGAACTCACTTGGTAGTCCAGGCTGGCCTCGAACTCACAGAGATCCGCCTGGCTCTGCCTCCCGAGTGCTGGGATTAAAGGCGTGCGCCACCACTGCCCGGCTGTCTTTGGGATTTTTAACTGCAGAAAAACATTTGATCGTAAAAGATGTTGAGTTAAACCAATATGTATATTTTAAAGATAACTTGACTTCAAAATTTGGATGTAAGGATGTGTTGCTTTGGAAAGGAGACTCTGCTTTTGTTCCCACAGAAAGCCAGAGGCTATGGATTTGTTCCAGATTAAGATACATCAGGTTTGACCAGCCAAGACCCCCTGAAAGGTCTCTGATGACACCATGGCCCAGATGATCCAACATCCAGAATGGTTTGAAGGCAACTGGCTCAGACAATACAGCCTCATGGACTACTCCATAATCCTAAAATTTTCTTTGTGTCCCCATAAGATACAGTGCCCCCCTCCAGCAGGAAGTAGTAAGAGAAGCTATGCCCAAATTCCCAAATTATATGTAATTTTACTTTGTTAAGGTTAAAACCTTCCTTTTGGGAAAAAAAAAGGGGGAAGTGCTGTGGGATGTTCTGTATGGCAAATGTGTTGCTGATTGGTCAATAAATAAATCACTGATTGGCCAGTGGCCAGGCAGGAAGTATAGGCGGGACAAGGAGGAGAATAAAGCTGGGAAGTGGAAGGCTGAGTCAGAGAGACACTGCCAGCCGCCACGATGACAAACAGCATGTGAAGATGCCGGTAAGCCATGAGCCATGTGGCAAGGTATAGATTTATAGAAATGGATTAATTTAAGCTGTAAGAACAGTTAGCAAGAAGCCTGCCATGGCCATACAGTTTGTAACCAATATAAGTCTCTGTGTTTACTTGGTCGGGTCTGACGGCTGTGGGACTGGCAGGTGAGAGATTTGTCCTGACTGTGGGCCAGACAGGAAAACTCTAGCTACAAACTGGGGTCCCCTGAAAGTGCAGCAACCACTCTTCACTACTGAGCCACCTCTCCAGCCTCTTGGGGAGCTGTTTCTTTCTTTCAGTGTTGGGGACTGAACCCAGGGTTTTGAACATAGTAGCAAGACACTCTATCAGTGAGTTACATCCCTAGTCCTTCAGTCCTTTTTCTTATCTGTTTTTGAAACATGGTCTTACTATGTCACCTTGGCTGGTCTGGAACTTGCTATGTAGATCATGCTGGCCTTGAACTTACAGAGATCCAAGTGCCTTTACCTCCCAGAGCTTGGAGAAGAGAGAGAGAGAGAGAGAGAGAGAGAGAGAGAGACAGAGACAGAGACAGAGACAGAGACAGACAGAGAGAGACAGAGGGGGGAGAGAGAAAGAGAGAGAAAGAGCCCACCACACCTTGTACATATTTCTCTCTTAATAGCAAGTTGAGTGGCAGAATCCTTGCCTAGCATATGCAAGGGTCTAGTTCAATTCCTAGTTCCACAAAAAAACAAAACAAAACAAAACAAAAAAACCCCAGCAAGTTGATAACTACTATTAGTTTTTTAAAAAAGAGACAGTCTTGCTATGCAGCCAAGGCTGGCTGGACTAGAACTTGCTATGTCTACTAGGCCTGAACTTGTGGAAATCCTCCTGTCTTTGTTGCTCTAGCATTTGATTTAAAAGTATTTACTATGCCTGACTTATAAATACGTTGTCTTTTCTCTGTTAAAATAATAAAATCAACATTTTGAAGGTATGCTTTTATTTACTTATTTTTAAGTGTATTTTAAAAATTATATTTATTTACTTTATTTATTTATTTGGGAGGGACACATATGCATGCCAAAGTGTGTATGAGTATGGAGGTCAGAGAACAACCTTTGGAGTTGGTTGACCTTCCGCCATGTGGGTCATGGGGATCGAACTCAGGTTTGGTGGCCCCAAAAGTATGCTTTTAGTTAGTGGAATATAGAAAGGAAAAAACCCGGAAAGCATATAAACCCAAACATGCAGTGATTAACCGTGTGACTGTTCTAGATTGAAAGGAGGTCACTAAAATTATAGACTTACGATTTGCAGATACGGTATGCTGACATTAAAACTGTCATTCATATTCGCATGCCACACAATTCTCACATTGGTAATAAAAAACGTTCCTAAATTTCCCTGCAGAAGAGAGAGAGAGGGAGGTCAATCCATGATTGCTTGTTTGTATTCCCAATCTGTTTTATGAGACCCAAAATAATTCTGATTATCACAGCGGGAGATTAACACAAGAACTGAGTACTATGGAGTACCGGTGACTCTACTGTTTACAGGCTAGCACAATCAGAGGACTGAACGCCTGGACCCCAGAGTCATTAAGCAATAGGACAGCAGTACAGTTAAAACATTAAAGTTAGCATATTTGTCTGAAGACAAAGTTCTTTTTAAATTTTTAAAAATTTAGTGTGTGTGTGTGTGTGTGTGTGTGTGTGTGTGTGTGTGTGTGTGTGTATACAGGTGCACATGAGTGGAATTCACAGGAGTGAATTTTCTCTGGAGTGAGTTTTCTCTGGCCACCTTATGGGATTTGGGAACCAAACTCAGGCTGTCAAGGCTGCAGGCAAGCATCTCTACCCACTGAACCATTTCACCGACCCACAAAATTCCACCTGGCATATTTGTCAAATGTAGAATGGGGGTTTGAATAAATAACCCATTTTGGGGGCTGTTATTATTATTATTATTATTATTATTATTATTATTATTATTATTATTATTATTATTTTAAAAAAAACCTTAGCTGAGTGGTGGTAGCCCATGCCTTTAATCCTAGCACTCGGGAGGCAGAGGCAGGCAGATCTCTGAGTTCGAGGCCAGCCTGGTCTACAGAGTGATAAGCCAGGGCTCCACAGAGAAACTCTGTCTTGAAAAAAATCAATCAAACAAACAAACAAAACAAAAAAACACAACTCCCCTCCCCAACAAAAAGGCCTTTAATATAGCTCTTGAGACATAGCATTTTTTAAGTATTAGATCTTTGTATACTTATTATTCAAAACTTGAGATATGCCTGAGCAAAGGAGTTATGGTAAGTGAGAATAAAACCACACTATAATCCCTATCAACCTATCAGAGATATCTGACGACTCTTTAATACTGACTACATTAAAACTACAGCCAGCCAAGTGGTAGTGGCGGTGACACACACCTTTAATCCCAGCACTTGAGAGGCAGAGCCAGGCGGATCTCAGTGAGTTCGAGGCCAGCCTGGTCTACAAAGAGAGTTCCAGGATAGGCAAGACTGTTACACAGAAAAACCCTGTCTCAAAAAATCAAGTCAAAACAAACCTATCTCAAAAAAACAAAAACAAAAACAACAACAAAAAACAACCCCCCCCCAAAAAAAACACAAAAGCAAAAACAAAATACCAAAAACTACAGCCAGATATGGTAATTCACCCCATAATCTCAGGACTTGGGATGCTAAGGCAGGAAGACCAGGAGTTTAGGGCCAACCTGGGCTACGCAGTAAGACCTTGTCTCAGAAGACAAAACTTGGGGCTATAGAGATGGCTTAGTGGGTAAGAGCACGAGTTGCTCTTTCAGAGGACCCAGGTTCAATTCCAGAATCCACAAGGCAGCTCACACAACAGTCTTTAACTCCAGTACCAGGTATCCAATAACCTCTATCTTCTGGCCTCTATGGGCACCAGGCACACATGTGGTATAAAGGTATAAACTTAGGCAAGATGCCTATACACATAAGATAAAATAAACAGCACCACCAACAAAAACAATGAAACATTTTAGAAATTACATTTATTTATTTTGAGGCAGGCTCTCATTTTGTAGCTCTGGCTGGCCTGGAACTCACTAGGTAAACAAGGATGGTTTTAAACCCACAGAGAACTGCCTGCATCTGCCTCCTGAATGCTGGAGGCAGGCTGTGGCCACCATGCCACATCCATTTTTAACTATGTCTGTGTGGATATGTACATGTGGGTGATAGCATCCACGGAGACCAGAGGCATTACATCTCCCTGGAGCTAGTGGCTGTGAGTTAGTGGGTTCTGAAGCCCAGTACTCAGCTGAAGAAGTTGAGTTCTAGGGCAGACTGGATTATATAATAAGGCCCTGTCTCAAAGCTAAGCACACATACAGGCTAAAAGGTCTTGGTGGAGCTGGGTGCATGCTTATTAACCCTGCGACCCAGAAAGCAGAACTAGGAAGGTTCTCCACAAATTCTTGGCCAGCCTGCTCTACATGGTGAGTGCCAGGCCAGCCAGGGCTACATAGCAAGACCCCGACTCAGGGGGATACTTCTATCTGTCCTCTCCTCATCAGGGTTCGCCTCTACCAGTGTGGTATGAAGAACAGTGTGTTGTGATGTGTGGGCAAGTGTGGCTCTGTGTTTCTCACCTATGGAAAAAGTGGACTGAACTAGATCATCTCTGAGGCCCACTGCACTTCTTGGGTCTGTACAGAACAGAAGTTGATGTAAAGGGCACAAGGCCATGAAAATTAGAATATAACTTCATATCTAAAGCTGTAATTTATCCAGATCTCTAATGCTAGTTTTAACAATTACACAAACCCAATGATGAGTGGGAAATGCTGTCGAAACAGTCCCAAAAGACTCATTACTTTCCACGATACCTGGTCGCTGGATAAATTCCATACACCATTGATCTTATCATACACATGCTCTTGTGGTAATAACCTCAGTTGCTTGTTTTGAATGACTGCACTTCTCAGTTTAAAATCACGGTACATTTTAGAAGTTTCATATGCTCTATGGAAAAGAATAAAACAAAGACCAATCAATCCAAACAGAAACTGTGTGTCAGGCTATGTTTACTCATCTAGTAGCTACATAGCTGTTAAAGCTTATGGACATCACTCAGTTGTGGTGAACTCAAACACTCCTCAGCGGTTGTGGTAGCACATGCCTATAATCTCATCACCTGGGAGGCTGAGGCAGGAGAACTGCAGACAGTTTGAGGCCATCCTGGACAACATAATGAGTTCTAGGCCAGCCTGGGCTATAGAGTGAGACCACTTCAAAAAACAAAACAAAACCCCAAAGAACAAAAAAAAAATAGTCTTCAGTAAGGATGGGTAATTCTAGTTTTCCGTCATGGTAGCAGAATGCTGACAAATTTACTGTGACATCCATTCCTTCATTCCCACTGCTAGTCAATGTTAGCAGTACTCTTTGACACAGGTCCAATTACTATTTTCACTACAGCCTGAAAACATTATGCTTGCATCTATCCATGTGCAGAAAACTGTGTCAATGCTAAAGGGATCTAGGGCGGAGAGGGAGAGGGAGGGGGAGGAAAAACAAAACCTGATTTTCCTTTCGCTAGGATTCTTTTATGTTGTTAAGCAGTAGGGTTTGCATTCTGTCTATAAATCTTAATTTCCTTTCCTTCATTATCTTCAAGAAATAACCAGTAGGAGAATGGAACTGCTTACTCTATTCATTTAGGAAGGAACATAGTGTTTTTCTGTTTTGTTTTTCATGTTTGTGTATGTATGTGCCTGAGTGTGTGTGCATACACGTGCAGAGGCCAGAAAACAACTTGTGGTAGTCAGTTCTCTCTTGCCATGTCAGTTTTGGGGACAGAACTTGGGTCATCAGGCTTGGCAGGAAGCACCTTTACCTGCTGAGCCATCTTGCAGGCTCAGAACACAATATATAAACATATATATATGTTTTTTGAGACAGGGTTTCTCTGTGTAGCTTTGCGCCTTTCCTGGAACTTGCTTTGGAGACCAGGCTGGCTTCCAACTCACAGAGATCCGCCTGCCTCTGCCTCCTAAGTGCTGGGATTAAAGGTGTGCGCCACCACCACCACCCGGCAGAACACAATATTTTTACATTATTAATAGAAAGCAGCGTCTATGCTCCCTTCATAAAGCATTTCAAGCTTTTCATTTTATTGTATTTTAAATAATTAGATGTTGGCCTTGAACTTGCTATGTGTTCTGGTCTTGATCAAGCACTTCTTAAGTCAAATCAAGATCTACAGTTTAAATGTCTGATCATGAAAGCTGAAACATATATGTGTTGCTATAGTGCTGGGGATAGGACCCAAGACCTTGAGCATGCCAGGCAAGTGCTCAGCCATCAAGCTACACCTCATATATCCTGAGACAAACACTTGTACACAGATGTTCAGAAAAGCATTATTAATAATCTGAATAATTATAAATTATTTAGGGAAAACTTCTGAATGTCTATTTCTACTCTAAAAATCTTTTAAACTCATTACTTGAAATTTTTTACCTTGGTAGCTAATTTAGTAGAATCTTTCCTGTCGTCTTCCATTTCCCAAGATGTGGTGATATGTAGCCCAGGGTGGCCCAGACCCCCTCATCTTCCTGCTTTGCCCTCTGGAGTGGTGGGATTACAAATGGGCACTACGCTTGGCATCTTACACACTTTATTAATTCTTTCAAGGTGCTTGACTTATGATAAGGAAGTGTATTATTCTAAAGGCCTGGGATGTTTGCAACGAAGATACCGTCGTACATCCAAACTTTATCCTTTACACCATTACACCACTACTCGGCATCGTCAACGGTCTGAGAGGTGTGTCTGTACCTGTGTACTGCGATCACAGAAGTGAAAAGTCTGGGGCTCCCAGGAACCAGATTTGTGAAAATAAACTCAAACCGGGTGGTGTTGCATTTTGTTAATATATAAAGAGCTTCAGTTTGGCCTCGTAGTTTCTGTAAGGACAAATTGATTACAGAGTTCAGAGTTGCAGAGCAAGTTCCCATGGAAGGTGGCAGCAAGTCTCAACTTTCAATCTCTAGTGTTCCTCACTGTACATCTACTTCATTAGACTTTTTCAGACTTACGGAGTTTGCAGTTCTTGTTGTAATACTCAATATGCAGTTGTAACCAATAGCTAAAATTAAAAAAAAAAAAAGACAAAGAATGTAAGGAGTATGATATCATAAAGTGAGAAACATAATATTGTAAAAAACAATTAAAAACCTAGAACTTTAAAGTTTTGAAAACTAAACACGAGCAGAAGTACAACTTCTAAGATTTGTATGAAAACAGTACAAATTGAGGTTGGGGATGTAGTTCAGTGGGTAGAATGTTCTCTCAGCAACATGAACCCTGGGCTTGATCCTCAGCACTGGATAAACAGAGTGAGGCGGCCCACACTTGTGAGTCCAGCACTCAGAAGGCGGAGGCAGCAAGATCAGAAGTTCAAGTCATTTTCAGTGACACAGCAGGTAAGAGGTCACCCTGGGATACATGGGACCCCATCTCAAAAAGATAAAGAAAGAATGAAGGATATTATTACAAGAACTTGAGGGTCAGCTGTACTTTGAACAAACAAAAATATTCCTAACATGGGAAAAGAAAATGTCTAAAACCCATATGACACCATTTACCAAACAACAAAAACAAAAAAACCTTATCACTGTTACATCAAAAGAAAGTCTGGCTACCTTTGCCATAAACAATAGAAACTGTATGGCATGTTTTCAAAGACAATCAAAACCAGACAAGGAGCAGGGATAGCTGAGCAGGAAAAGGCACCTGCTGCACCAACCCAGAGACCTCAATTTGATGGCCAGAGCCCACGGAAAAGGTGGAAGGAGAGAACTGACACACAAAGCTGTCCCTTGGCACATGCACAGCCCCACCCCAGACACACAATCGTGCACATACACAATAATAGCAAAAAATGTAAAGAGGCCGGATGGTGGTGGTGCACGCCTTTAATCCCAGCACTCAGGAAGCAGAGGCAAGTGGGTCTCTGTGAGTTCGAGGCCAGCCTGGTTTACAGAGCGAGATCCAGGAGAGCCAGGGCTACATAGAGAAACCCTGTCTTTTTTTTTGTTTTTGTTTTTGTTTTTTTGAGACAGGGTTTCTCTGTGCAGCTTTGTGCCTTTCCTGGAACTTGCTTTGTAGACCAGGCTAGCCTCAAACTCACAGAGATCCACCTGGCTCTGCCTCCCGAGTGTTGGGATTAAAGGTGTGTGCCACCTCCGCCCGGCGAGAAACCCTGTCTTGAAAAAAAAAAAAAAACCAGTAAAGACAAAAACTATCCCCTACAAAAGCACTAATTCCATATACGCCTTACAGCACGGACAGACTGAAACATATGAACAGATCGTTTCTTTTGCATTAGGATATAGTATGTGATCTGTCTTTGATTTCGGAATGTTTTCTTAAACAGTAACTTTATATTTCCACATACTTCATGGTATAAGCTTAAAAGAAAATCGCTCCTGTATTTTTACAGCACTGGGGATTGAACCTAGGGCCTTAAGCACATTAGGCAAGTGCCTACCACTGAGCCTTGTCCACAGCACTTTAGATGTTTTGCTTGTTTGTTTTAAATTCAAAATCCACCATCCAACCTTCCTGAAAAAGGAATTCCCACCCCCCCCCCACCCCCCCTTAGCATCTTATCTAAGAAGAATACTTACAAAGATTGACTCTGGGTAATGCCAAGGAATGCCAGATGATTCTTAAGTTTGTTACTAAGAGTCTACCTGAAGACAAAGTGAGAACACATTAGCTGAAGGCCCTTTTAGAAGCACAAAATGAGGTGGGAATGGAAGCTGTGGCTAATAGCTTGATGGTCTGATGGCCAGCACTTGTGGAAGCTGCATCCCATGATCCATGTGCTCAGAATGAGCATGGTGCTGTATGCCTGTGATCCAAGTGCCTGGGGTGTGCACTCACAAGGACTAGATGATCCAAGTGCCTGGGGTGTGCAGTCACAAGGACTAGATGATCCAAGTGCCTGAGGTGTGCAGTCACAAGGACTAGATGATCCAAGTGCCTGGGGTGTGTAGTCACAAGGACTAGATGATCCAAGTGCCTGGGGTGTGCACTCACAAGGACTAGATGATCCAAGTGCCTGAGGTGTGCAGTCACAAGGACTAGATGATCCAAGTGCCTGGGGTGTGCACTCACAAGGACTAGATGATCCAAGTGCCTGGGGTGTGCAGTCACAAGGACTAGATGATCCAAGTGCCTGGGGTGTGTAGTCACAAGGAATAGATGTTCAGACATGATACCAAGTTTGAGGCCAGTCTGGTTTAGATGATTAAAAAGGAAAAAGGAACGAGTATGGGCTGGACAAGGCAGCCCCTGCAGTCATGACCTGCCTGCTATGATGAACTCTATCCTGGAAGTGAGACACAAACTAAACACTTCCCTCCTTAAGTTCCTTTTGTCAGGTACGTTGTCACAGACGTGAGAAAAGTCACTGAAACCTAAGTGCCATGAGTGTCTCTTAGCAGTTCTCATTTTGTGTGCCTGTGTGTATGTGTTTGTGGATGCACAAAGTGCAGAAAACATGGGAGAGCATCAGCTGGCCTCCTCTACCACCTTATTTCTTCGAGGCAGCAAGCCCCAGGGATCCTCCTGTCCCAGCCTGCCTCAGTGCTGGTGTTCAAGGTGTGCACAGCACCACTCTAGTCCTTCTAAGTGCAGAGGGGGCACTCCTAAGTGCTGAGCCATCTCTCCAGTCCGACAGCTCTCACTTACACGAACCATGTGCTTAGAGGGCTAATTCTGTTAGCGGCACAGGTATGAGAGGTTGACTGTGGTCAAAGCAGAAGTTCCTCAATGCTAGACCAAGAGGTCCAGAGGCAATCCTACCAGTAATAAAACTGAGTTGGAGTTTAGGCTTAAATTTGGGGCAGGCGAAACAATTTTAAGAAGAGCACTGTGGTGGTGAACGCCTTTAATTAATCCAGCACTGGGAGGGTAGAGGCTGAGGCCGAGGCAAGGCAGGTGGACCTTTATGAGTTCCAGGCTACCAGCCATGAATACATAGTGAGAGCCTGTCTCAAAAGGAGAGAGAAGGCCTGGCATGGTGCTGCATGCCTTTAATCCCAGCACTTGGGAAGCAGGTAGATCTCTGAGTTTGAGGTTAGCTTCGTCTACAATAAGAGTTCCAAGGCAGCCAGGACTATAGAGAGAGACCTTTCTCAAAAATAAAAAACATAAACAAAAGCAAAGCAAAGAGAGGATATGGTGGTTTGAAGAGGTATGGCCCCCATAGACTCATGTGTTTGAATGGTTGACCTACAGAGAGTGGCATTATTAGGAGGTGTGGCCTTATTGGAGGAAGTGTGTCACTGTGGAGGTGGGCTTTGAGGTCTCCTATGCTCAAGCTATGCTCAGTGTGGGACACAGTTCACTTCCTGTTGCCTGTGGATCAAGATGTAGAACTCTCAGTTCCTTCTCCAGCACCACGTCTGCCTGCACACTGCCATGTTTCCTGCCATGATGATGATAATGGACTAAACCTCTGACACTGTCAGCCAGATGCATTTAAATGTTTTCCTTCTAAGAGTTGCCGTGGTTACTGGTGGACCAAGACTGACTCTGATGAAGCAAGGCTTTGCTGATATACTCCTCCTAGACAAACAGGTGGAGAGAGCAGCCCTTGTCGGAGAAACCACAGGGCTGACTGTACTATCCAAAAATTTCCAGCACTCTCTTTGCTACTTTTTTTAAATTAATTTAAACATCTATTGAAGAGAAGTGGGTATGCTTACTCAACGCTGTAAAATATAAAGAAAAAAAAAAGAGAGAGAGAGAGAGTTGTCATGGTCATGGTGTTTCTTCACAGCAATAGAAACCCTAACTAAGACAGAGGACATGATGTAGTTTGGTTCCTCATTTACTTATGTAATATTAGAAAAGCCGAGCAGCCTCTCAGTTACCACCTATGGAAAAACAGGAAGGGTGTCTGCTTTGAATTAATGCTACTAAGTGAAATTACATATACAAATATAAAAAATAGCAGTTGGCAAATAATAGACATTAAAAAGCTGTTAAGAGAGTGTGAGGGAACTTGGGAGGGTTGGAGGGAGGACAGGAAATGATGAAATTATATTTTAATTAAAATATGTTAATAAAATGTTAATAGTGGTTCTATTTTTTTTCCTTTTTTCTTTGAAAGGGGGAACAATGATGATTGAATCCGGGACCTGAGACTCGACAGGCAAGAGCTCTACCAGAGAGCTCCAGCTCCAGCCCTCCTCCCCTCCTCCCCTCCTTCTTTCCTCTCTGCCTACCCTGCTCTTTCAGATCCACGAGCTTTATCATACTAGGATCCATAAAGCCACCCTTGTTTAGACAATGTCACTTTACCACACAGGCTGTTCTCAAATTCACAGTTTCCACTGACGCTCCTGCCTCGGCTACCCAAGTGGCTGGGACTAGAGGTGTGTACTTCCAAGCCTGGCTTAATATTTTAATGCTTTACAAACTAATTTTTAGGACTTAAACATTATAGGGCACTGATTTCCTTGAATCATTTCACTTAAGTAACAGTCTGTCTTTTATACTTTTCTATTAACATATCCAGAAAAAAAAAAGTTATGGAGTGCTGACAGTTTGCCTTACAAAACTCCCAGCCAATTCTCTTCATCATTTTTCTGCTCACTGTTTATCTCCTACAAGTTACAGGAGTCTTGTGAGGCCTCCTCTCTCCTGAAGGAGCCCTCCCTGGAGCTCCATGTCCATTCTTCCAGGCCTGGACTTCTTTCTCTGTCCTCATTTCTTCTAATCTCCCCAATATGAAATCTCTGTGCCCCATGTCACTCTCCACGGCTCCAGTGCACAACGCTAATCTGATCATTTCATGACAGAGTACTTAGAAGTGGATTAAATGTGCTAGTCTTCTGAGATACTCACAGCTTTAAAACAGGGGTCCTGAATAGCATAGCCTTAAGTTGGTCACTTGGAAACTGTCCGAAAGGAGCAGATGTAGAGGGTTGGAAGGCAGAACTCCCCATCCCCTCTCTACCTCCATATAAACCACACACTCTGCACATCCCTGTAAACCTTCATTTAAACAAAGCTTCCTGAGTTCTAATAGGATTCTGGTACTGTGAGGGGATTATCTGTAGCCAGGCTTCCCTACTCCCTTGTTTTGAGCCAAAGAAAAACCCTGGATGACTTCAAACTTGTAATCTTCCTATGACGATTTCCTGAGTGATGGGGTTACAAGCATGTACTGAGGATTAAACCCAGGGCTTCGAGCACACTAGGAAAGTATTCTACCAACGAGCTACATTCCCCAACCCCAGAAAACCTCTCTGCCCTCTGGCGTAGTTTGATTCCTGTTGGCTGTGATGAAACACTCTAACCAAAAGCAACCTGGAAGAAAAGGGATTATTTGGTTTATACTTCCCTCAATGATACTTATACAAGCCATCATTGAGGGAAGTCAGGGAAGGAACCTGGAGTAGAAACCACGGAGAAACACTGTCTACTGGCTTCCTAATTCACAGGCTCACAGTTAGCTTAGCTTTCCTATATGGCCCAGGACCACTTGCCTAGGGATGGTGCTGCCCTCCTACATCAATTAATAGACAAACCCCCAAGACACGCCCACAGGCATCTGATCTAGGCAATTCCTCAGTTGAGGTTTCTCCCTTCAGATAACTCTAGGCTGTGCCAAGCTGACAATTAAAGCTAACTAGGACACTCTCTATACACCAAAGTACTGATACAGGATCCTACACTCAATGAATACTTGATGAATCAAAAAAAAATGTTTTATTATCCACGGCCTCTATTTATTATGGAGGATGGACTGTCACAAAAGCCTTCTTGTCAAGCAGTATAGGAACAACCAAAGTTTCTCTTGACTCCCTCAAAGTAACTCACTTTTCACTAAGATTTAGCCATTATGACAGCAAAATTATTATTCTGTCTCACAAAGCACAAACCAAGACTCTCTGTTTGCTCTTAGGTGTTCAGATTTCACCCTCCCCGTGGTCCAACTGACACCAGGATCATTGAGAAATGTAAGCATGCCTTTAAGGACAGGCCCTAGAACTGGCAGGATGTGCTTGCAGCTAGTGGTAATGACAGCTTCCTCACAAAAAAAAAGGGGGGAGGTGGGGGGCTTAGTAGGACAATTCAGAACGAAGTCCTGGAGAGCTCGTAGCCACCCAAAAGCTGCATTAAGCCTGTTCTGCAGTAAGGTTACCGTCCCTTCCCCAGGACACACAGATCCCTTTATCTGAATGAGGTGGGTTCCTCCCCCGTGATTCTTCCTTAAGTTCTCCTCCAGAAACCCTGTAAGGTGCCTCCCCACCCTGCCCTCTGAGGAATACTAATGAGCTTCAGGCCCTGGTGACTGCACACTGACTGCTGGCTCCAGGGACCGCTGCTTAAAGTTTTTAGCTTCAGGCAATTTGATTTGAGAAGGAAGTTAGAGTCCAGCTGTTTCTCAGTGGCAGTTTAAAAAAAACAAAACAAAAACAATCCCACAGGGTTTTCTGCTACTTGACTGACAAATAGACATCTCAATGTAGCACTAAATTTTCTCCTTGCACACGTCCACCTCTAGGGGTCATTCTGAGGGGACCATGCAGTACTTCAGGATTAAGGTGAAGTGTGACCACAGATACCACAACCATGAATATTCTGTATTCTTTTAGCAGGAGGAAGATCCAAGGGTAGGAACTATTCTATGATGCTTACAAACAGGGCTCCTGGAGTTTTAACCATTACACTAGAAAGTCTCAGGCCTTGAATCAAGACTCACTACCGATGGGCTAAAGCTGAGAGAGAACCTGTGTTTCCTATCTGTAGGGTTAGTACCTACCAGTTCTTCTATTTGAGACAATCTGTGGACTTAACTTTGTTCTTCTCACAATTACATTTACATGTGATGCTTTTTCTCCAGCTAGTGTGAATCAACATTTAAAAATTACACCACAGATACAAAACTCAAGTCTACTCACCTCTATCCCCATTATTTCCTTTTGTATCTTCAATTGAATCTAGACAATCAATAAGGATTTCTCCAGGTCTTGTTTTCATTTGTCTAAAATAAACACAGAACTGTGAGGGTTAGAACCTCACCTCTATATGCTGCCAATCTTCCAGACAAGGCTGACCGGTCAGCGAGCCCCAAGTTGACCAGGGCCACTTGGGAGTCAGCGAGATCCAGAAGTGGAGTCTTGGATAATAAAAGGAAAAGAGCAGAGACTGCATGACTGAAAAACAGGAACAATAAAGGTAACAGAGGTGGCCGGGACAAAAGGAGACTGAGGAGTAAGAGAAGAATAGTTGGGTGACTGAGGAGAAACACCTATCGAAGAATCTGGAACTCCACCATGACAGGCCTTATTCTGTGGGCAACAGACAACCCCCAAGAGGTTTCCGAGTAGAGGAAGGCCAGCAGGCAGTTATGAAAGGGATGATTTTTTTTTTAAAAAGAGTTGTATGAGAAGTATCCTTAGGGGGCTATAGTGACATGGCTCAGCAAGTGAAGGTAGCTGCCACCAAGACTGATGACCTCAGTTTGATCCCTGGGACCCTAACAAAGTTGAGATATGACTTCTGCATGTTAACTTCTGACCTAGCCTCCTGCATCGTGCACACAGAAAGCACTCTTACTGAGCTGTCTCCCCAGGCCCTTTTGCTCACTTGTGTTTACACAGCCGCTGGTGTGTAAATTTCCTGCACTAGAATGAGGAAGGGTGTATGATTAGCATTCCCTCTTATTTCTTGTCTCTATCAGCAAAGTGTGTGTGATAACTGTCTGCTACACTCAAAATGTTCATGAAAACTGGAGTTTTGTTTGGATTAAGATATCCCGCCCCCCCCCCCCCCAGAACTATAGAAAAGCCATAAAAGGTGTGTAATGAGTTACGGTAGTTGGTAATTTTACAAATACCCCTTCCTTTGACTTCATAAAGGAACTAATACCGTGTTAGGCATCCAATTACCACAAAAACTGAGAAATGTACCAATGTTTCATTTTTCCATTTAAGGAGGTGCTGTTCACGATAAAGCACTATTAGGAAGTTGCTGGGGAGCCCCGTATTTATTAATCCAAGAACTTCAACTTTGATGTTTTTCCAACACTCTCTCAGCGCCCCCGACCCTCGAGGTCTGGGCAGGAAGGTTTTTAACCCTCTTCTCTTTAAAGTACATACTCCCCACAAACAGGGCTTCTGTTTGATAAGCTCGGAAAGCTTTAGATTCAAGCTTAGCCCCGACACAGGGCTTGCGTGGTCGGGAGTTTTGGAGACCTCTCCCTCCCAGCGCCCTCATTTTACAGTCACGCTAAGCGTTCAGAGGCAATGCTATGCCGGATTTTGTTCTAGAACCCTGCTCTCCGGAATCCCTGCCCTACGTCCCCTCCAGCGCTGGGCGCGGAGGGTCGCAGCCTGGATGGGCTCCCACTCCGGCTAGCCGCCGGCCAGGGCAAGGCCGGGGACCGCCATCGCGGGGGTCCCAGCGCGTGCAGAGACTCACTGCGAGGACACGTCGAAGCGCACGTCGCGGTCTTCCCACAACACGTCCAGCACAGACATGGCGCCTGAGGCGGCCCGCCGACGCGGTCCACTGTGGCTGTCCTGCGGCGTCTTGCGGGCTCCAAGGCAACGCGCCCGCCTCGTCACGCTCTCTACGGCGGGCGCCGAGGCCCAAGCTTCCACCTGGTAGTACACGCTCTTTCCCCGGCCCTTTTGCGTCACTGGATCGGTTTGAGGCGGGAGTCTGGGAGGGTCCTTGACTTCTGAGCCACCACCTCTCTGGTCTCCGTGCACATTTTTGGCCATTTCAGCCTTCCTGCTGTTTTTTTCTACACCATCCAGAAATCTCAACTTCACCAAATTACGTTCCTGGTGTGGTGAGGCTCTCGCCCTGCCCACCTCGCAGACCCTGGGGGTTCTGACTCTGCATTCCAGCCCTAGGCTCAGAACCTGCTGAGGTCCTACTCTGGTCTGGACCACGGCTTCCCCAGATGTGTGCACCGCCAGCCCTTATTTCACAAGCCAACTCTGGGGTCCGTCTATTGTGAGCCAACAAGAGACGCGCGCTTTAAACAATGCGCGGTCCAGAGTGAGCACGGGATAAACACTTTTGTCTTTTGTTTTTGTTTTTGTTTTTGTTTTTGTTTTTGAGGCAGGGTATCACTTTGTGGCCCAGGCTGGCCTGGAAATCGAACAGCTTCGGCTTCCCCAATGCTGGGATTACAAACATGCATCTTGCCCGGTTTATAAATACTTAAAAAAAAAAAAAAAAGGCAGGGGGACTCAAGAGATGGCTAAGAGCACTCTTAACCTGCTCTTCCAGAGGACTTGGCTTCAAGTCCCAGCACCCATATGGCAGCTCACAGCGCGTGACAGTTACAAATAAACAAATATTAAATAAATTGCTGCTTCACAAAGAGTGGTCTGGGGTTTCCTGGGCATACTCAAGATCTTTTCATGGTCATATATATATTTAAACAATGTGAAAACATTTGCCTTTTAAACACTAATTTTGTCATGGATGCGCATTATGTATAATTGCGTATCGAAGCAGAGAGAAGACTCTAGCTGCTGTTTTGTTTTTCTCCCAGAGTTTCACATTGTGTGCCAAATTGATTGACCTGAAACTTACTATGGAGACCAGAGTGGCTTTGAACTCAGGTCAGCCCTCCCACCTTAACTCCAGAATGCCGGAATTCCAGATGTGAGCCATTCTACCCAGCTGTTTGTTTAGGATATATTATGTCATTCAATTTTAGTCTATGTGCTGCTGAAGCGAGCACTATTGGGTCGTTCAAACCATGTCAGCATTGTTAATCGTTCTGCCTCAGCCTCCTGAGTACTGCTTACAGCGGGTACCACTGCGCTCACCTTTTCAAAGGTAAGAGAGAGAGCGAGGGTCGTGCATTGTAGTTCAGGCAGTCCCTGTGGTCCCTGTGTCTCTGCCTTCAAGTCCTGGAGTGACAGCCGTGTTCCACCGTGCTGGCTGCAGCTGCCCATTACTAAGCTAGACGTGAAAAAGTTTTGTTAGAGGATCTGGTCACATGGCTCAGTGGTTAAGAGCATTAACTGCTCTCCCAGAGACACTGAGTTTGGTTTTCAGCACCCACATACAAGAATGTAGATCAGTGTCGTTCTCATAAATATTTTAGAGAATATAATTATTTAAGAAGTTATGTGGCCAGGTGGTGGTGATAGATATCTTTAATCCCAGCACTCGGGAGGCAGAGGCAGGTGAATCTCTGTGAGTTCAAAGCCAGCCTGAGCTACAGAGTAAGATCCAGGACAGCCAGCACTACAGAGAAACCCTGTCTTGAAAAACCAAAAAAAAAAGATAAGTTATGTATGTTGCTGGGAGTTGTGGCACACACCATTAATATCAGCATTTGGGAGGCAGAGACAGGCAGATCTTTGTGAGTTCGAAGCTAACTGGTCTACATAGTGAGTTCTAGGCCAGGCAGGGTTACCTAGTAAAATTCTATCTCAAAAATATATTTTTTTTGCTCTGTTCAATAATGTGAGTCTTCGTTCTGTTCAATAATGTGAGTCAATATTGATTGAAATATATATATTGAAGTATAAGTGGTACATAAAAAATTGAACATAATGTATACAATTTGGTGAGTTGGAACATATGTACACACATGTTATTCATCACCACCATCAAGATAATAAACAAATCCATTATCTCCAAATGTTTCTTTGTTTCTCTTTGTGGGTTTTGTCTGTTTGATGGAAAGGACACTGAGTATGAGCTATACCCTCAACAAGAGCAAACTTTGGTCTTGCTGGCATTAAGCCCAGGGCTTTATACATGCTAGGTCAGCATTCTACCCTTGTGCTATACTCCTGGTCCACGCCTTCAACGAAGTCTGAGGTGCACAATACCCTATTGGTGGTGCATTGCACAGCGGCTCTCTGGAACACATTTAAACTATAGAAGTCTTTGATGTGTGTCTTAGCTACGATATATTCATTAACCTCTATGTGAAAACAACTAATAAATATACATTGCAGATACCTGGATAATGCCTTAGTGCAAATTGTTTTAAAATATAGAAAGCTAGATTATAGCGCAGTGGTAGAGCATTTGTATAGCATCACACAAGTGTGCTCATATACATAGTGGTATCCATTTAAAATCTTCAAACTTATGCAAAAATGAAATGAAACATTATAGTTTATAGCCAGACGGTGGTGGCACATGCCTTTAATCCCAGCATTCGGGAGGCAGAGGCAGGTGGATCTCTGTGAGTTCTAGGCCAGCCTGGTCTACGGAGCAAGATCCAGGACAGGCACCAAAACTACATAGAGAACCCCTGTCTCGAAAAACAAAACAAAACAAAACAAACAAAAAAACCCATTATAGTTTATATGTAAAAGTTCTGTGGGGTGTGTTCCTACATATCATGGGGGCAAGATTAAGGAATAGTGTTGTTTGTTTGTTTGTTTGTTTACTTGAAACTCACCGCCCTGAATTCCTGGGATGAAAAGTGAGTACCACCAAACTTAGCAAATAATGTCTTTTAATTTCACTAAAAAAGGAATGTGCTGGAGTTGGAGAGATGGCTCAGCAGGTAAGAGCTCTGGCTGCTCTTCTAGAGGACCTGAATTCCCAGCACCCACATGGTGCCTCACAACCATTTGTAACTCCACTTCTAGGGGATCTGAAACCCTCTTCTAGTCTCCAGGAGCACCCGAAACACATGTGGTACACGGGCACACATCCAGGCAAAACACTCATACACAATAATATAATAATAATAAGAAGAAGAATTTAAAAGTAAAAGGAATGGACTGCTGAACAAAACAGAAAAATTCTCAGCCTCTGACTAAAGTTATCAGCAATTGCTTCTGTTATCCGTTGTTAAGAGGAGGGTAAGATCGAGTCTGTGAACATGCTCCTGCCTGGGTGAACTGAACCAGTCTAGTCTAAGGGTGGGTGATGGCTAGAGGTAGGTCCTGGGTTTGCTGGGGACAATGAAGGATAAGGTAGAGAACTGAGGAAGGCTCTCGACTCCTCTAGAGGCCTACGTCCGGTAGTGGCTGTGACAGCTGTGCTGTGCACTGATTGTGAGCGGAATCAAACCTCTTCTCTATGGCAGAAACTCTGATGACTTCCAATTTGATCCAAATAGAAGCAAACCGATGAGTCTAATTCTATTTCCCATACTTCAAGTCTCTTCCGTAGCTTGCTTGTTTGCTTGCTTTTTATTTATTTATGAACCATATTCTTGCTTTGTGAGGTTGTCACAGAACTCACTAGGTAGCCAAATTCCTTATCTGGCCGAGGCTCCCAAACTTTGGGATTACCTGTGTGTACATCACACCTAGCTTCTGTTTTGGCATTCATTCATTCATTTTGAGATGGGTCTCTTTGTGCAGCCTTGGCTGCCCTGGAGCTTACTATGAGCCCAGGCTGGCCTGGAATTCATAGAGATCTACCTGCCTCTGCCCTCCAAGTGCTGAGATTAAAGCTGTGTGTCATTTCCTTTGCCTTCAAAAGGCGGACTTCCCTGTGTTTATCTTTTCTCTTGCCACTGTCAAGGGAAATTCTAGCCTTCCATCTCCCTCTTCATCAGCAGCCATACCCTAAACCCACCACTCACAGCACATGCCCCATGCTCTTCTTTTTGCTCTTCTTTTTCTGGATGCATTGTCTGTCATCTAAACCTATCAAATTGTCAAGTTATATTCCTAAATTCATACGTATAATGTTATGCCAACCGCCATTTAGAAAATGGGGGCCGGGCGGTGGTGGCACATGCCTTTAATCCCAGCACTCGGGAGGCAGAGCCAGGCGGATCTCTGTGAGTTCGAGGCCAGCCTGGGCTACAAAGCGAGTTCCAGGAAAGGCGCAAAGCTACACAGAGAAACCCTGTCTCGAAAAACCAAAAAAAGAAAAAAAAAAAAAAGAAAGAAAGGAAATGGGCAGGCCATTCTATGTTGACATTCACTGACAAACTGATAGGCATTTCTGGGGCAGCGACCTGCCTGAAACTTAGAACAGTCATTTATTGTGGTACCATTGTGTTATGTAGGGAGTGGCCTTAGGCTAAATCAATCTTCATTACTACTCTTTTTTTTTTTTTTTTTTGGTTTTTCGAGACAGGGTTTCTCTGTGTAGCTTTGCGCCTCTCCTGGAACTCACTTGGTAGCCCAGGCTGGCCTCGAACTCACGGAGATCCGCCTGGCTCTGCCTCCCAAGTGCTGGGATTAAAGGCGTGCGCCACCACCGCCCGGCTTCATTACTACTCTTGTGTATTTTCTGTCTAAAGAAAAAGGACAAGGAAAACGCCTGTAATTATTCATGTTCCACTCTTAATCATTTTTTTTTATGGAACATTTTACATTCACATTTCAAGAAGAGATGCACTACTATGGTGCCCAGTTATTTTGATAGCTTTCCACTCATAGTGCATAGCAACAGACTTCGAAGGGTATTATTTTGTCTTACGACATGATTTGTGTACTCAGATTGAGTCTTAGTGCTCAGTGGGCTGATAAAAGCGCAGCACTCGATGTAACCATGGTGACTAGAATGAGTTTGATTGCCATTATGTTTTCACGCAAATCCAAGACGCAGAAACAAGCTGATGATGCTAGAGCTATTTCCAGCACATTAACCAGGCTAAGTTTTATAATTAAGGAGGCTGCAGAAAGAAGAGGAAGTTGTTGTTTTCTTTAAAAATGGTTATCTACTGATGATAACTCAGCCGGTAAGGCTACACAATCCATTTTTATAAATGGCGATAACATCTGTGACAGTGGAAATCCGAACACTGTGGGAAATTGCTGTCTAGAAGTGTTTCAAGGTTACTCGTGCTGTGCAGAGGGGAGAGAAAACAAAGGTAAGGTGAGCCTAATGGTCTTGGGAGCTGGTGAAGTAGGAAGTCATTGGAATTCAACAGACCTCTGTTTTTTGTTGTTTTTTTTTTTTTGTATTTGAACTTGCTATGTTGACCAATGGCATCGGGCTCTCTGGGACACAGACTGGGAGTCAGTGTTTTGTTTGTTTGTTTGTTTACTTGTTTTGTTTGTTTTTTGGCTTTTTGAGACAGGGTTTCTCTGTGTAACAGTCCTGGCTCTCCTGGAACTCGCTTTGAAGACCAGGCTGGCCTCGAACTCACAGAGATCTGCCTGCCTCTGCCTCCCGAGGTGTGTTGCCACAGCCCAGCTGAGCCAGTGGTTTTTAAAGCTCCCCAGGCGATTCTAATGCATAGCCAGAGTTGAGGACTTCTGGGATAAGAAGAGAGATGTCTGGGTATTTGGGAGAGTCCAAGTGCTGGATCGTAGCGGTAGGTGCTGCGAAGTGGGTATTGGGGTCGCAGATGAGCTTCCGCTAGCGGGATCAACTCCACCCAGCAGCCCCAAGGGCACAGGTGGCAGGGATCTGTTTATTCACTATCATTTCTTCAATTCCAGGGAGGCAAGCAGGAAATTACACAAACAGAGATAATATATTTTACTAAGAAAATTTAAAAGTTGTTTGCCTTCTGGTTTGGGAACAAATTTTCTTTTTCTCCCCTGGAGTGTTTCCTCCAAGAAACTTAGGCAGCCGGGCGGTGGTGGCGCACGTCTTTAATCCCAGCACTCCGGAGGCAGAGCCAGGTGGATCTCTGTGAGTTCGAGGCCAGCCTGGTCTACAGAGCGAGATCCAGGACAGGCACCAAAACTACACGGAGAAACCCTGTCTCAAAAAAACCAAAAAAAAAAAAAGGAAAGAAAAAAGAAACTTAGGTAGGTGGTAGGCTTGTGGGACTGAATGGAATGAGCATTAAAGGCATGGCTGACCAAGTCTGGACCAAACAATAAGAAGAACAGCAGCATCCTCAGCCAGCCATCAATCAGTCTTACTGCCTGAGAGCTTGGAAACACAGCAGGGAAACACCTGCCTGCTCATTAGTTCTGCTCATCACTTCCTTGACCTAGTTTGCCTTCATTACCTTCTCTGCGGGGATGGACCAAAGCTTTACAGGAAGGAAATATTCCTGAGTCTCCTTCAAGGAAGTGGAGAGCTTGTCATGCTTCGCGCGCGCGCGCGTGCGCGCGCGCGCACACACACACACACACACACACACACACACACACACACACACACACACCTGCACATAGGGGCTAGAGGAAATGGCGTGCAGTGGACATGGCTCCATCTGGATCAGAGAGCACCACCCATTTTCTTGCCATGCCAGACACTATTCTTTTTTTAAAGATTTAGTTATTTGTGTGTGTGTGTCTGTGTGTGTGTGCACCTGTGCCCACATGGAGGCCAGAAGAAGGCACTGGACTTCTCAGACCTGGAATTACAGACATTTGTGAGATGCCCAACTTGTTATGTGTTATATGAGTGCTGAGATCCAAACACCAGTCCTCATGATTAGACAGAAAGCACTCTTGACCACTGAGCCATCTCTCCAACACCCCTCCCCCCAGGAACTAGTCTATATCGGGCCTTGTGGTACATTCCTTTAATCCAGCAGAGGGAGGTGGGTCTCTATCAGTTCAAGGCCAGCCTGGTCTGTATAGTGAGTTCCAGGCCAGCCAGAGAAATAATGAGTCTTCCTCCCCCCAATATCCCCATAGATACGTATGTGAATCTATGCATACATGCGTGTATATCATTGTACAAATGATGGGCTTATTATGACAATTCCATACATGGACAGCATGAATTCTGCTCACCGTCACCTTTGCATTCCCCTCTCTTATCCCTCTTCCCTCTATTGTTGACTCCTTTTCTTCCCCCAATAACTGCTCTTCTACTTCTGTGGATCCCCACATACATATATATTATATATGTGTGTTTGTATACCATCTTATAAATGTGTGTGTAGTGACTATACAGGGGCATGCTTATGTATGTGTAATTATAATAACTATACATGTGTGTTTGTGTACCACATTATAAATGTGTGTGTGTTTGTGTGTGTGTATGGTGTGTGTGTGTGTGTGTGTGTGTGTGTGTGTGTGTGTGTGTGTTTTAGTGACTATTATTGGGCATGCTTATATATGTGTAGAAGCCAGAGGTCAATCTTGGTGTTTTCCTTTATTGCTCTGCACCTTATTTTTCACTTTATTTTATTTTGAGACAAGGACTCAGGTAACCAAGCCTGGCCTCCAACTCACTATGTAGACCAGACTGACCTCGAACTCACAGAGATAGGCGCCCCCCTCTTTCTCTCAAGTGCTTGAATTGAAAGGTATGTGCCTGCCCTCTACCTTATTTTTTGAGACTGGGTATCTCACTGAGTCAAAGCTCACCAATAGGCTACACTGTCTGCTCAGTGAGCTCTGGGCATCCTCCTGTCTCTGTTCTCTTTGTGTGCTAGGGTTACAGATGGACACATCACCATGCTTGTAATAGCCAAAGGTGGAACCACATCCAATGTTCACTAACTGAATAAATGCAGCTCACCTCCCCGCAACACTAAGCTTTGAACACAGACAACCTGGCTTCTCTGCTGTGATTTCAGCCATTACTTGGCATTTCCACACTCCTGGGAAACAACTGCTCCTGGCTGCGCTGTTGAGACCCACTGGGTCTCATCTCCTCATCCCAATAGCACTTCTCTTGCAAGGCTGCTGGGAAGCAAATGTCCAGCTCACTGGCTGGCACCGTTTCTCCTCTAGGCTGGCAATTAGCTTTACCTGTGCACCTGGATAGAGAACGCGTGTGCTTATTTAATGATTAATTAAGGTAGAGGCAGGAGCTTGTGGTTTATCTCTCTTGTCTCCAAACAGACTCCATGGTCTGGCAGAAGACACTTCAAAGGTGACTGTTTCAGAAGATCATTGCTTTGGGTTGCTTTTGTCTTGAATGAGATGAACTTTAGGTTAGCTGTACCTTTACCAAGTTCAGACATTCCTGGTGAGGAGTTCACGGTTGGCTGAGGTTGTGTTTGTACCGCTGTGGAAACTCTTTACTTGGGAGCACAGACCTATCCCCAGAGCAGAGATGACAGGCATGCCCTTGGCCATTTGAAATAGCTCCTGATTTCCTTTCTAAGTCTCAGATAAGCAACTCTAGAGGCCCACAGTGGGTGGTGACTGAGACCTCCAGAGGGTGGGAGTGGGTTTCAGGACTGGTGTGAACGGAGTCATGAAAACTATGATGAAGTTAGATATGGTGATGATTTACGACTCCAAGACCCTCCAAACCACCCTGTGCACTTTAAAGGGTGAGTTTTCAGGAAGACATATACATACCAATTAGTATTAGATGCCCATGAAATAAATACAATCAAAACATAATTTGTGAGTCATGGCTGCATCTCATTGCAGCTCTCTGTAAGCTATTGCTGATCTGGCTGAGTGACAGTGTCTAGAAAACCTGGACACTGAAGCGGCTGGTACAGCACTGACCTGAGCCTTGTGGCCACAAGAAGGTGAAGCACTCTGTGGTGGATGCTGTGAGATGCTGGTTGTGAATTTGACCTGCTTCACTTTGGTGCAAGAAAAAGAAGAAGAAGGAGAAGGAGAAGAGAAGAGAGGAGAGGAGAGAAGAGAAGAGAAGAGAAGAGAAGAGAAGAGAAGAGAAGAGAAAAGAAAAGAAAAGACAAAGAAAAGAGAACCCAACAATTGGATGCTCTGGATATGTTGGATGCTGTTGCGCAGATGCAGCTGAGGTCATGGGGCCTTGTGAGCTGTGCTGTTGGGGTCTAATCATGCTCAATAAAGAAACTGTTACCAAGCATGGTGAGGACCAGCCTGGTGAGATGCTCTTAGTGATGTCCCATCATATGTGATGGAGCTGGCCCATCCCTTCTACAGCAGCATCAGTAAGGCTGCAGAGGTGCAGGCCTCACTGGGGATCAGCTGTCCTCAGAGCATCTGAAGGATTAGGAGTGGGGGAGGGAGGAAGCATTACAATTATAGCCCATGGCAACAGCCTTGCCCGCATGGCTGAACATCAGAAGGGGGTCCCAGAAGAGGCCATGATGGAGCGGAACCAGTCAGCTGTTTCCCACTGTTTATGAATTGGACAAGAATTTCAAGCCATCTGGGTGGTCGTGATGGTGGTGCACACCTTTAATCTCAGCGCTCAGGAGGCAGAGGCAGGTGGCTGTCTGTGAGTTCGAGGCTAGCCCGGTCTACATAATGAATTCCAAGTCATTCAGAGCTATACAGTGAGATCCTGTCTCAAAACAGTAGCAGCAACAACAACCAGAATGTTGAGCCCATGCCGTTCCCAAAGGTGAGGGGATGGTGTGTAAAACTATAGGAGTTGTGGCCGCCCAGGCCAAGGCTGAGAAATGAAAACACGGAGGAGAGTGCCTCCTTCAGGACACTCTTCCTGCTTGTTTACGCTTCTGAACCTCTGACACTTGTCACATGGACCATCTGTGTAGGATCTTAAATAGCAGTGTCCACCAGACTCTCACCAGAGCGAGGTCTGGATCTTGCAGCTTGGGTACTAGCGGCTCCCATTTTTGTGCTAGCATTTTGTCTCTTTGGTCTACTCCTATCAAGAATCCAGTACGAACAGCACCTCTGGGGTGCGGAGGAGTCTCAATGTGGCACTTCTAGTTATGTCCAACTGGTCCCGCGCCCCCCTCCCCTCCCCCCCTTCCCCTTCAAAGCACTTAGTAAGTAAGTGCTTTGCTTACTAAGGACCTGCTTGGGAAGAGACCAGGGAGAAACTGAGCTGGGGCAGTCAGTGAGAAGCCAGAGCCCTTTTTAAAAAAATAAAATAAAATTTGTTCCTGGAGACTTTCCTATGTTCTTCTGCGATCAGGCCACTGAGGTAGTACTCATTCTAGAGGAAGCTGAATGTAGCCTTCACTGTGAGTAAAAAACAAAAAATAAAAATAGAGCTGGGAGGTGGTGGCGCACGCCTTTAATCCCAGCACTCTGGAGGCAGAGCCAGGCGGATCTCTGTGAGTTCGAGGCCAGCCTGGGCTACCAAGTGAGTTCCAGGAAAAGGCGCAAAGCTACACAGAGAAACCCTGTCTCAAAAATCCAAAAAAAAAATAAATAAATAAAAAATAAAAAAATAAATAAAAATAGAAACAAACAAAATTTCTTCCCTGACCAAAAAGCAGCAAACTCCAGAAGGTTGGGATCACTCTTGAATTAATATTATATATTAGATTTACTTTAAAAAAAGATGCACACACATATATGCATATACACACATGTATATACACATACATATACACATGTATACACACATATAAGCATATGCACATGTATATATACGTACACATGCATGTATGTATGCACACTTATATATGTATAATACTATATGAAACCCCGTCTAGGGTCTCTAGTGGCAGTTGAAAGAGTCCCATATGTGGTTACCATAGAACAAGCTGTTCCTCACATCAGTATGAGATAAACTTGCTGTCTCCCCACAGCCAGGGGCCTGCAGTGTGCTGCACACTATATTTCTTCCGCATTGGTTTGTTGAAGCAGAATGCCTCTCAATCAGGCCCAAGCATGTCTTGTACTATGTCTGGTTTCAGAATCATGTTCCAGTTGTGTTTTTTTTTTTTGACTGTGCCACATGGGTCCAGCACTCATGTGGAGCATATGGATTTTTCTAGATAAGTATAATAAAGGAAATAATATGAAAAACAGAAAAAGAAAAAGGAAAAAGGAACCAGAGAGACAAATGACACAATTTGCTTGTCATGTCTAAATTTTTTATTTATATGCATATGTCTTTATAAGTATATACCATGTGTGTGTGGGTGCCCTCAGAGGCCAGCTGGAGTTACAGGCAGTTGTGAACTGCCCAGTTTGGGTGCTGGGAATTGAACTCAGTCCTCCGGAAGAGCCATCTCTCCAGCTCTGCTTGCCAGTTTTTAATCTACTAAACTGGTAAAAGTGAGCAAGCTTGATGCTTTTCCTTCTGCAGGTAGGAGGAAATGGCTGTTTCTGGAGACTCTTAGGGCCAGGGTGGGACTGAGGGGTGGGCTCTTGCCTAGCACATAGAGGGGCCTGTGCTGGACTCACAGCACAGAAAGGGAAAAACAGCAAAAAGTCAAAGCAAGATGTGATGATCATGCTGTAGTCCCAGCACTTGGGAAGCAGAGGCAGGAGAATTGCTGTGAGTTTGAAGATATCTTGAACTAGAGTGAGGCCAGCCTAAGCTACCGGGGCACCTTATCTTTAAAAAATTACAGAAGCCGGGTGGGTGGTGGTGGCGCAGGCCTTTAATCCCAGCACAGATCTCTGTGAGTTCGAGGCCAGCCTGGGCTACAGAGTGAGTTCCAGGAAAGGCGCAAAGCTACACAGAGAAACCCTGTCTCGAAAACAAACAAACAAACAGCAGCAGAATGAGGATAAGAAAAGTAAGGGGGCTGGAGGTACGGCTCCATGATGAAGAGCACTGACTGCTCTTCCAGAGGACCTGTGCTTGACTCCCAGCACCCACCTGGTGGCTTAACACCATCTGTAACTCCAGTTCCAGGGGATCTGATGCCTTCTCCTGGTCTTTGAGAACACCACACAGTCACATGGTGCACATAGGTGTAGGCAAATCCTCATACACATAAAATAAAGTTTAAAAAAAAGAATGAGAATAGTAATTCTTTCATGGTATGAGAGTTATACATTAAAAAAACAAAACCAAACCCAAAACTGTTTCCATGAATGTTTCTGGGTTTTTCCTTGCACCCAGGAGGAAGAATCACGGTCAGGTGGAGGATTCGAATGTGGCTGTGGGTGCTCACCCTAGCAGTGGTAGACGGACATTACTCTCAGCAGCACTATAGACACAGGGTTATTGTGACGTTTTCCACACTACACGAAGTCATTGGATATGAGTGGGTTCTCTGTAGGTTCCTCCATCAAGAGCCTCTTTTGTTACCAGGCTTGAGTAGCACATACTGACACGCTCCGAGCCATCGTTCCAGCCCCGTTTGCTGGTGTTTAGAGAGAGGTGTCAGTGCTCTGCCCAGGCTAGCCTTGAAGCCTCAGCTCAATCGATCCTCTTTGCTACAACTTCCGAGTAGCACAGGGTTTCTATGCCTTGGCTATGAATTCTGTCAATATTATGTTTATTTAAAAACCCACACAACTCCTAGGGTAAAAATGTAGTGCTCTTTGGCTGATGAAAGGCTTGTTGGGAAATGTACTTGCTGCCAAGGCTGGTGATCTAAGTTTGCTATAGATACCCACACGGTGGAAGGAGAGAGCTGACTGCTGAAAGTCATCCCCTGGCCGCCACATGCCAGACGGAACAGCATGTGCCTACTGTGTGAAAAAAAGGGGAGAAGGGCCTGCTGGGGAGATGGCTTGGTGGTGAAGAGCACTGGCTGCCCTTCCAGAGGATCAGGGTTTGGTACCAAGCACCCACATGGTGCCTGACAACTGTCTGTAACATCAGTTTTAGAGAAACTGATTCCCTCTTCTGGCCTCTTCAAGTATTGCCTGCACGCACATGGTGCACAGCCACACATGCAGGCAAAATACCAATACACACAAAATAAAAATAAATTAAAAATAGATTAATTAATTAAAAAATTGAGGGAATACTCTTTCTGACACCCCTTTACCTCATTTTTCGACTCATGGGTAGTACTTGGTCTTTTTTTAGTTGTTGTTTTGTTTTTGTTTTTTGAGACAGGGTTTCTCTGTGTAGTTTTGGAGCATGTCCTGGATCTCATGCTGTAGACCAGGCTGGCCTTGAACTCATGGAGATCCACCTGGCTCTGCCTCCCAAATGCTGGGATTAAAGGCGTGCACCGCCGCCGCCGCCGCCGCCGCCGCCGCCGCCACCCGGCTTACTTGGCGGTGGTGGCGCACGCCTTTAATCCCAGCACTCGGGAGGCAGAGGCAGGCGGATCTTTGTGAGTTCGAGGTCAGCCTGGTCTCCAAAGCGAGTTCCAGGAAAGGCGCAAAGCTACACAGAGAAACCCTGTCTCGAAAAACCAAAAAAAAAAAAAAAAAGGACTTTGGAGCCGGGCGGTGGTGGCTCATGCCTTTAATCCCAGCACTCGGGAGGCAGAGGCAGGAGGATCTCTGTGAGTTCAAGGCCAGCCTGGGCTACAGAGTGAGTTCCAGGAAAGGCGCAAAGCTACACAGAGAAACCCTGTCCCGAAAAAAAAAAAAAAAAAAAGGACTTTGGGGGCTGGGGAAATAGCTAAGTGGGGTAGCACTTGCCTGGCAGCCTGACCATTTGAAGTTGGAAGAAACTACCAAAAAGGTGCCAACTCCACAGAGCTGTCCTCTGACCTCATGCTGGGGCACAGGGACAGCACACACACACACACACACACACACACACACACACACATTTATATTTGTATGCATGAGATGTTTTCCAGCGTGTGTGTATGTGTAACACACGTGTGAAATTATGGATGATTGTGAGCCATTGTGTGGGTGCTGGGAATCGAACCCAGCTCCTCTGCAATAGCAACAAGAGCTCTTAACCTCTAAGTCAGTGGTTCTCAACCTTCGTAATGCTGTGACCCTTTAATAGAGTTTCTCATGTTGTGGTGACCTCCAACCATAAAATTATTTTTGTTGCTGCTTTTGCTACTGTTATGAATTAGATGTAAATAACGAATATTCAGGATATCTGATATGTGACCCCCAAAGGGATCACGACCCACAGGTTGAGAACCACCGCTATAAACCGTCTCTCCCTTCCCCCTGCCCCCCACAAATACTAATTTAAAACAAAACAAAACAAAACAAAACCCAAAACACTGTGAAAGGGAAAGGGTGGAAGGGAGGCATGCTGTCCAAGTTTTCTCCCAGGACAATAGTGACACCGTGTGGCCAGTTTTTAGAACAGCGGCTATGGGCCCGAGTGGGTGTTGATTAGCCTCCTGAATGTACAAATCACTGTCAACTACATCAACCACACGTCAGATTGAATTCAGAGAGTTTATGGAGACCTGCCATGCACGGGGACTATGCCATTTCTTTCACAGATGATTTTTATTGTATTGTTCTGTATTTTCCTCGGATGACTAGGGACTAAACCAATTCTGCTGTGTTTATATTGTAAAACAACCCTGTAGTTGTATGCAAATGTATGTCAGTGTATCATGGGGAAATTGGCCCTTCCATATTCATTCACCATTCATTCATTCATTCATTCATTCATTCATTCATTCATTCATTCATTCATTCATTCATAGATGGGCCTCACCAGGCTGCCTTGGGATTCATTATGTAGGCCATTTTTAATTCTCCTGCTTCATCCTCCCAAGTACTAAGATTACGGACCTACCGGACCTCTAGCTTTCATAATGTACTTCCCATAGGTCCTGGGATCCCCAAGGTGCTGCTTGCTGACAGCTCATTCTGACAATACCTCAGGGACAGACTTCGTTCTAGCTTCAGTAATTCCCCTCCCCCTTTGGTGGCTGCCATTTCTTCTGGTCAAGCTTATTCACCCAGTTCAAATAGTAACTTTAAGAGATGAAGGTAGCCGTGAAGCCTAGTGGGCTCACCTGTAACCCCAGCACTGGGAGGGAGACAGGAGGATCCCGAGTTCCAGGCTGTCTTTATAAAAGAGGGGGAAAGACAAAGAAAATAAGAGCAGGAAGAATGATCCCAGTGCACAGCAGGTGGAGCTAGGAGATTGGAAATTCAACATCATTCTCGGATACATAGGTAGTCCGGAGTCAGCCTGGGCTGTGTGAGACCCGTCTTTAAACAAACAAACAAACAAAGACAATAAAAACAAGCGCCTAGCCAGGGTGAAGTATTCTATTCACGTGTTAGGAGTTTTCATAGATGTATTGTTTTTTTTTTTTAATTTTAAAATATTTACCATGTATATGGTATTCTGCCTGCATGTATGCCTACAAGCCAGAAGAGGGCACTAGAGCTCATTATAGATGGTTGTGAGCCACCATGTGGTTGGTGGGAACTGAACCCGGGTCCTCTGGAAGAACAGTCAGTGCTCTTAACCTCTGAACCATCTCTTCAGCCCGTAAGTATATTGTTGGAAGTCATCGACCCGCCTCTGCACAACTGTAAACCTTTTCACTGCTCTGCCTGTCTTCTCCCCGTGGCTGGTGAGGAATCATAACGCAGCCCCGAACGTGGTCTGGGGACTGTGTTCGAGGTCCATGGGGATCTGGGGAGTGCTCAGTATATAACACACATCACAAGGAGTTGCGGGGAGCTGAAGACACACATCATTTGTAACAGAATACAGGGGTCAAGTTGGAAGAGACCTTAGAGGTCAAGTAGATGGAAGTAATTCTGCTGACAATAATTCTGGCATGTGGTTATTTAACATCTACTAGAACATTCTCAGTGATTCCCAGTGATGGGAAGATCCCTGGTTCTCTAGGCTTATCATTCCCAACTTGAATGATTTCAAAGCTTTTCTTTGGTGAGTGGAGGTCTGTCTTCTTGCAGCTACGGGTTTTCCTCAGGTTGTTTCAGTAAAGGACTGGGTAACTTTTCTAATTTCGTAGATGGGTTACTGTGTGACTTTCTCTGCCCTCCGGGCTACATATGTCCCATTTTCTGGCACTTCCTACCCATTTTGATCACCTTCTTGGACACTTCTCACTGTATCAGTGTCCACAATGGAACAGAGAGGATGGACAAAGTCCTTGCCAAGGTTTTTGTTGTTGTTTTTCTTGATCTAGTCTCTTGCAGCTGCAGATAACCTTGAAATTCAGATCATTCCTCCTCCACCAGCCAAGTGCTGGGTCCAATGTCCTGCTTTTGTGGTGCTGTGGTAGAACCCAGGGCTTTATGCAAGCTGGACAAACCTTCTACCAACTGAGTTACAGCCTCAGCCCTAGATACAGTCTCGTTACTTTAGAGTGTGGAGGGCTTGTAACTTTGTGTGAATTTTAGATTCCTATTAATGCTGTTCAAGTCATTTGGTGGTTCCATAACTCTTTTTCCATGTATTCATCTTTTAAGAGATGACACACAGTAAATATGACTTTATTTTTATTATTATTATTTTTTATTGAGACAGGATGGAACTCAGGCCAGCTTATATAGCTCATGTTGGCCTAGAACTTGTAATCTTTCTTTCTCAGCTTCTAGAGTGCTGAACTACAGACATGTACCATCATAGCTGGTTAACTTTGACATTTTTAAATGTACAATCATATGAATATTAAGACACATATGTAAACTGGGCAGTGGTAGCACATGCCTTTGATCCCAGCACTCAAGAGGCAGAGGCAGGTGGATCTCTGAGTTCGAGGCCAGCCTGGTCTACAGAGTGAGTTCCAGGACAGCCAGAGCGACAGGGGAAAGCCCTGTCTCGAAAACCAGCCCCCCCCCCCCCCCCCCCCCCGCCCCACACCCCAAACATTGTTGTAAAAGACCTATTCCATTTATTCACTCATTAAGTTTTATTAAATGTCTAGTATATGTCCTAGAGATACAAGTGTGAGTAAAGCCAAGTCTCCTGCTACAGACTCGGAAAACAGGGTGGCTACCTGAGAAACCTGGGAAAGAAGACTCCTGTGAGCCTGAGGTCAGCCTGGGCTACATAACAAAACCTTATTTCAAAAGACAAAACCATAACGTGTTGGGCAATGCCCTTCAACTACCAGTCTGCTCACCCACCCCCTAGCTTTACTCTACCCACGATATCTATCAACTGTATCATCGAACAAATGGGATAAGGTCTGTCCTTGTGACTTTGACTGTGCTCTTATAGTTCACATGTCTCTATTTTGCCTACCATGAAAGAGTCTGGCACGTGGTTTTCTAACCCTGAACACCAATGCCTTGTAATATACTAGTAGAGACAGGCTGGCAGAGAGCTGGTGAAGCTTGTTCTCAGGTAGCACCAGTATCTCCCCCAAGGATTAACACTAATCAACTCTTGAGGCTGGATAGATGGCTCAGTGGTTAAGAGTGCCGGCTGTTCTTCCAGAAGACCCAGGTTCAATTCCCAGCACAGCACCCACACAGCACAGCTCATAGCTGCCTGTAACTCCAATTCCAGGATATCCAAAGCCCTCTTCTGGCCTTCAAGGGTACTATACTACATGTAAGTGGTGCCTAGACATACACTCAGGCAAAACACCCTTATGTGCAGAATGAAAATAAATAAATCTTAAAGAAAAATCAAAACAAAACAAAAACCACAAACCTACAAAACTTATCGACTCTGTTTAAAACAGTTTATAGTTTTGAGATAGGATCTTTTTTATTTTTTTGAGATTTATTTATGTATACAGTGTTGTTTGGCCTGCTTGCCAGAAGAGGGCGCCAGATCTCATTACAGATGGCTGTGAGCCACCATGTGGTTGCTGGGAATTGAACTCAGGACCCCTGGAAGGGCCGCCTTCTTTTTTTTTTTTTTTTTTTTTTTTTTGGTTTTTTCGAGACAGGGTTTCTCTGTGTAGCTTACACCTGTCCTGGAACTTTACTCTGTAGCCCAGGCTGGCCTCGAACTCACAGAGATCTGCCTGCCTCTGCCTCCCGAGTGCTGGGATTAAAGGCGTGCACCACCACCGCCTGGCTCTTCTTCTTTTTTTTTAATTAAGAAAAAATTTTAAATTCATTTTACATACCAATCAAGGATCCCCCTTCCCTCCTCCAGCCCAGCCAGTGTTCTTAACCTCTGAGCCCCAGGATTTTTGTTGTTGTTGTTATTGTTACTTTTCTATTGCTGTGACAAAATACCATGACCGCAGCAACTTATAAAAGAAAGCATTTGATTGGGGTTACAGTTCCAGAGGCCTAGAGCCCATGATGGTGGAGCAAAGGCATGACTGTAGGGACAGCTGAGAGCTCACATCTTGATCTGCAAGCGGGCAGAGAGGAAGCTAAGGATGGCACAGTCTTTTGAACCCTCAAATCCTGCCCCCCCCCCCCCCGCGCCCCCGCCCCATGATACACCTCCTCCAACAAGGCCACACACCCTAATCCGTCCCAAACAGTTCTACCAACTGAGGACCAAGTAGTCAAAGGTTTGCGTCTATGGAGGCTGTTCTTATTCAAACTGCCCTAGGGTCTTACAGTGTAACCCTGGGTGGCCTGAAACTCCCCGTAGACCTGGCAGGCCTCCAACTTTTGAGAATCCTCTGCCTCTGCTTCCCAAGCGCTGGGATCATAGGCATGAGCCACCGTGTCTGGCCTGGCCGTATAGTGTTTTCAGAGCTTAATGTCCATTAGTTGGCAGAATCTAGGGTCCAGTTTTTCCACTTTCAGAAACTCAAGCTATTTGTTTACCTTTTCATCTTTACTCACTACCGACTTAAACTCCCTCTAACCGGTTTCACCCGTTTGCAGGTCCTCTGTCTTCTATTGTCCACGTCCTCTCGGATTTTAGACTCCAGCCCTCCTTTCCCTGAGCTGCGTTCTCCTTCACCCCTCTTCAAGGAACCTCTAGCACAGCGGTTCTCAACCTTCCTGATGCTGCGGCCCTTTAATCCAGTTCCCCATGTATGGTAACCCCCAATCATAAATAATTTTTGTGGCTACTTCATAACTAATTGTGCTGCTGCTATGAACCATAATGTAAATATCTGATATGCAGGATATCTGATATTTGACTGCTGTGAAAGGGTTGTTCAACTCCCAAAGGGGCTGTGACCCACAGGTTGAGAACCACTGCTCTAGAGGGAAGTGGTGGTAACCGCAGTTACAGCAAATGAGCTTAGGACACAGTAGAGAAAGACAAGGTAAAGCTAAGCAAAATAAAAGGAAGAGTAGAGGAAGAGGGTGAATCCGTGTGTGTGTGTATGTGTGTGTGTGTGTGTGTGTGTGTGTGTGTGTGTGTGTGTGTGTGTGTTTGTCTGCCCTTGAACTTCTGATCCTCCTGCCTCTACATCCCCAGGGCTGGATTACACATATGTGTCACCATGTCCAGCTGTGTAAGCAGGACATTCTTGGTTTGATCATCTTTCTTTCTTGCTTGCTTGCTTTTTTCTTTTTTGTTTGTTTTGTTTTTTAGAGATTTATTTTATCTTAATTTTATATGTGTGGGTGTTCTGCCTGCATGTAAGTGTGTACACCACATGTATACAGTACTGACAGAGGCCAGAAGGAGTCAAATCCTCTGTAATTGGAATTCCAGACAGTTGGTAGCCACTGTGTGGGTGATAGGAACTGTATCCAGGTTCTCTACGAGCAGCCAGTGCTCTTGGCCTCTAAGCCATTGTTTGGTTCTATTTTGGAGATACTCTGGCTATGCAACCCTGGCTGGTCTGGATCTCACCATACTGACCAGGCTGACCTAAAGCTTGAATTCAATCCTCCTGCCCAGTCTCCTAAGTGCTTCGATTGCAACTGTTTCTGGATTTCAAATCAATGAAAGTAGATGCATGTGCAGCTATCAGTAGAGATGGTTTATTCTGGGATGGGGAAAAAATCGAAGAGGAATTACATATTTTTTAAGCTATCCTTTCATGGACTCTTCTCAGTCTGGAAATCGTGCAAAGACTGGGTGTGCTGAGCAGGTAATCACAGTTAAAGAACGAAGTGCCTAACCTCTCTCGGAGTAACAGCATGATGATAATCTCTGTCTACACAATGAGAGCTGATTGATATCTTCTCCCTCTGGATTCCAGTGATAGCAACTTCAAAAGCTGCCAGTAAATCTTCTGGTCCAGCTACCCTCCCACGACAGATTTAACTATCACCTTACTCCAAAATAGTTTAAAACAACACAATAATAGCAATCGGAACAATAGCCGCAGTAACCAAAGCCAGTCTCTTGCAAAATCCCGATTCCACGGCAAAGCTGTGCAAGCGCCGAATGTCCAAGTGACTGCCTTTGCCAGCCTCCCTTCTCCCATTTCACAATGCAGGACTTTCCCACTAAAATCAATCACTCTTTTGTTTCAGCTTGTGTTTTCCTAGGTACAGAAGTTAGAATAGTCCTGGACGGTTAATTAGCCATAAATCCATCTCTAAAACACAGAGCACGTCAGCTGCTCTTGTGAAGCCCCGATGTCCGCTCTGCTTCAGCGCTTTTCTTATGAACTGACCGGTACGAATGCACTGGCATGTTTACTGCTCACCTTTCACCCTGTGTGCCGATCCCTAGCTGTCCGCGGAGGGAGGGCTTTCAATGGATCAAAACCACAACCCTGGTGTAAGAAAGGTCATGTTTACTGACAATGGAAACCCATGGTCATGTGCTGCCTCAGAACGGGCTGCTGACTATCACATCAAAGCGGAGGCCAGAACGCATGGCTCTGATCCTGTACTTTCCCACTGTCAGACACACCGGCACATGGATTTTTTTTTAAAGACCTATTTATTTATTATGTATACAGAAGAGGGCACCAGATCTCATTACAGATAGTAGTGAGCCACCATGTGGGTGCTGGGAATTGAACTCAGGACCTTTGGAAGAGCAGTCAGTGCTCTTAACCTCTTTTGGAAGAGCAGTCAGTGCTCTTAACCTCTGAGCCATCTCTCCAGCCCCCGGCACATGGATTTTTTAAAATTATTATTATTATTTTAATTCTCACCTCAGAATCATTATGAGTTCTGGGAGGGAATGTAATGTAGAAATTCCTTATTAAAAAAGGGACATCTTGAAAGTCTAGATATAGTGATGTGGTGTATGCCTTTAATACCAGCACTTGGGAGGTGGAGGCAGGTGAGTTCGAGGCCAGCCTCATCTACATAGTGAGTTCCAGGACAATCAGAACAATAAAAAATATGTAGGAGTACCTTTTTTTTTTTTTTAAAGACATCTGACGTGGTGTGTGAGTACATGTAAATGCATGTGTGTGTGTGTGTGTGTGTGTGTGTGTGTGTGTGTGTGTGCTCAATTGGCAGAGTGCTTGCCTAGCATGCAGGAAGGCTTGGATACCATTCCCAGCACTGCATAGACCACATAAACTGGGTGCCATGGCTGATGTATGTCTGTAAGCTCAGTACTCCAGAGATGAAGGCAGGAGGGTCAAGCAAAGTCATTTGCAGAGTGGATTGACTCTGATATGACAGCTTCTGTCTTTCAGCAGGGGTATTTGCAGGTAAGCAACCTAAGAACGAACATGCTTCTCTTGTTTCTACACCCACAGGCTCTCTGCTGTCGCCTCCAGCTTGCCATCTTGCTAGGCATGCTGTTTGACTCCTCAGGAATCAAGTTGGGAGGAGAAAAGAGTACTCCCCCTTAGTGTAATAGAATAGCAGTGAGCATTGGCCATGGGGTCCACTCCGATACACAGACTCAAAAGACAAGTCTGTTCTTAGTCAGGTGTGGTGGCACACCCCTGTAATCCCAGCACTCAGGAGGCAGAGGCAGGTGGATCTCTGTGAGTTCAAGGCCAGCCTGGTCCACAGAGGGAGTTCCAGGATAGCCAGGGCTATATAGAGAAACCCTGTTTCAAAAATGTAAACAAACAAACAAATAAAATAATAAAATAAATAGGGTTGGAGAGATGTCTCAGAGGTTAAGAGCACTGGCTGTTCTTCCAGAAGTCCTGAGTTCAATTCCCAGCAACCACATGATGACTCACAACCATCTGTAATGAGATCTGGTGCCCTCTTCTGGCGTGGAGCCGGACATGCAGACAGAACACTGTATACATAACAAATTTTTGAAAAATAAAAAAATAAATAAAATAAATAAAAGGAGGGGGGTCATTCCTTTCCTCTGTCAACATCAGAAACTTTGTGTACCTGTGTCTCTGCTGTCTAAGGCAGACAGTAATTTGGTCAGTTGATAATCACTGCCGGGCTGCTTTTCGGTGAAAGGAAGAGGTCAACATATTTGCAGCAATAAACAAAGCACGGTGGGAGCTGGAGGCATGGCTCATCAGCTGAGAGCACTCACTTCTCTTCTAGAGGGCCCGGGTTCAATTCCCAGCACCCACACAGAGGCTCGCAATCACTTTCACTCGAGCTCAAGGAATCGGATGCCCCCTCTGGCATCTAACAGATGTGGTACACATCTGGCATGGATGTGGTACACATACATACATGCAGGCAGACACTCATGCACATAAAAAAAAAATAAAGCCGGGCGGTGGTGGCGCACGCCTTTAATCCCAGCACTCGGGAGGCAGAGGCAGGCAGATCTCTGTGAGTTCGAGGCCAGCCTGGTCTCCAAAGCGAGTTCCAGGAAAGGCGCAAAGCTACACAGAGAAACCCTGTCTCGAAAAACCAAAAAAAAAAAAATAAATAAATAAAATAAAATAAAATAAAAAATAAAAACTTCAAAAAAAAAAAAAGAAAGAAAGAAAGAAAAGAAGGACGGAAGAAAGCATAATCAGGAGAAAACGAATTTGGAAGAAACCCCTGACGTACAGGATGTGCTGGCTGCTGCCATCTCAGGGGACAGCATTGGGCCAGATGTTCCCAGACAAGACAAGCAGGCGGCACGGCTTAGAAATACAAGTTCTGCATGAATCTGGGGCTGTGGGATATGACTCTGCTTGTTAATCTTTGTTAATCTGCTTGCATGGTAGTTTTACAAACTCCCTGTGATGTCACCAGGAGTGCCGGGAAGGAGCACTCTGTCACCAGGAGTGCAGGGAAGGAGCACTCTGTCACCAGGAGGGCAGAGAAGGAGCACTCTGTCACCAAGAGTGCAGGGAAGGAGCACTGTGTCACCAGGAGTGCAGGGAAGGAGCACTCTGTCACCAGGAGGGCAGAGAAGGAGCACTCTGTCACCAGGAGGGCAGAGAAGGAGCACTCTGTCACCAAGAGTGCAGGGAAGGAGCACTGTGTCATCAGGAGTGCAGGGAAGGAGCACTGTGTCACCAGGAGTGCTGGGAAGGAGCACTCTGTCACCAGGAGTGCAGGGAAGGAGCACTCTGTCACCAAGAGTGCAGGGAAGGAGCACTCTGTCACCAAGAGTGCAGGGAAGGAGCACTGTGTCACCAGGAGTGCTGGGAAGGAGCACTCTGTCACCAGGAGTGCAGGGAAGGAGCACTCTGTCACCAAGAGTGCAGGGAAGGAGCACTCTGTCACCAGGAGTGCAGGGAAGGAGCACTCTGTCACCAGGGATCGTTTATAGAAACTGGAGGAAGTCATGAACACCTGCAGAACACTCTGTGCTCTTTTCTGGTGGTCTATGAACGTAATACCCATGAAAGGAATTTCCAGGGGAGCCTCAGGGCACTTAAGGACAGTCACACTGAAGTTTGCTTCTGGTCTGCCTGAAGACTTGGAAACTTTACCTCTGCTGGACATAGTTACTCTCCCAAGTTAACTTTCTCCCTGGGAACCTGATATCTCTCCTCCCACAATTTCGTCTATTTTAGTTACTATTGACATGTAGCCAATCAGTCCTATTTTATTGTATTTATGGATGTGTGCATTCTACTATCCATAGTAGGACAGACTTGTCTCTGCTCCCACTACCCCCCCCCCCCCCATCCGGGGCCCCTGATGGGAGACACAATAGCTGGACGTGATTTGGGGGCAGGAAGGCAGCTGAATCCTCAGGAGGTGTCTTCCCTTTGAGCTCACTGATGATGCTTGCTTCCAGTCAAGACCTTAGCTGGGAGCGGGGATCTAAGCATGGCCTCTTCTGTGACTGAGGTTTCCTCACAGCACAGGACACACACGTAGTTGCAGCCCCTTCCCGACTTGGCTTCAGAAGCCAACAGCATCACTCTGTCGCTTTCTATCGCTTACTGAACCAGAAGCCAGCTGAGATAACAAGGGCAGGCCGCTGTCCTCTCTCACTCTCTTCTCTCTCTTTATGCCTTCCTTCTCTCTCCTTTCTCTGTTTGCTTTTCTCGTCCTCGGACAGGGTCTTCCCATGTAGTCTAGGCTGGCGTCAAACTCACAATCCGACTTGCACAGCCTCCCAGATTTGGAGGTGACAGGCGTGTACCAGGACACTTCAGAGACTCTCAGGGTCCTGAGAGTAACTCAGGTTAACATGGAATTTACCAAGTAATCCAGGCAGGCCTGGAACAAAGTCAGTCCTCCACCTCTAGAGTACTGGAATTACAGGTATGTGGTGAGTCTTATCTTGTAACAGAGGAAGGACATGGACACCCTGGAGTTAGTGACCTGTAGCTCTCATTTAGTAAACTCAACAAAGTATTCTGTGGTTGTTTTTAGCAGATCCTGCAAGGATAGACCAGGAATTTCAACCATGCTTCTAATTAACAAGAACTTGTGGGGCACTGACAGTGAGGTGCAAGATAGGTAGAATGCTCCAGGGTTGTTTAGGTGGAGTGTGGGAGTTCAGGAGTTCAAGGCCATCCTGAGCTACATAAGAACTGCCTTAAAACAAAAGACAAACGAACAAAAAACAAACAGTGCCTGTCATAAGGGCACACACCGTTAATCTCAGAGCTTGAGAATCAGAAGCAGGCAGATCTCCGAGTTTAAGGCCAGCTTGGTCGATATGGGGAGTTTGAGGCCAGCCAAGGTTACATAGTGAGACCCTGTCTCAAAAATAATTAATTAAGCAGCGGCTGATGAGATGGCTCAGCAGTTAAGAGCACTGACTGCTCTTCCAGAGGTCCTGAGTTGTTGATCCCCAGCAACCACACGGTAGCTCACAACCATCTATAGTGAGATCTAACGCCCTCTTCTGGCGTGCAGGTGTACATGCAGACAGAGCACTCACACTTTTCTCTCCAGTTATTATCTTTTATTGTGTTGTCGTCTCTTAGAAACCTGTTCTTCTCTAATGAGACAGAAAGGAAGTGGGTCCAAGGCAAGGGTTGGTGGGGAGGGCCTGAGAGGAGTAGAGGGAGGAGAAACTATAATCAGGATATATTATATGAGAAAACAATCTATTTTCAATAAAAAATAAAAATAAAATAAAACAAAATTAAGTAATTAGTTAAATTAAAGACTACAGTACATAATTTAAAGACACTTTGAAAGATCTCCCAGCAGAGGCTACATAGACTTAAAAGCAATTGTTGAGGATTGCATCTTTTTTTTTTAAAGATTTATTTATTTATTATGTATACAGCATGTATGACTACAGGCCAGAAGAGGGCACCAGACCTCACTGCAGATGGTTGTGAGCCCCCATGTGGTTGCTAGGAATTGAACTCAGGACCTCTGGAAGAGCACTCAGTGCTCTTATCCTCTGAGCCATCTCTTCAGCCTGAGGATTGCCTCTTTAAATAGAAGTGAGCCTTGGGCTTTTTTATTGGGTGTGGGTATGTTTGTCATAGCATGCATGGAGATCAGAGGATACGTCTATGACGTTGGTTCTCTCCACCCACTCTGATAGGGCATCTGGGGCTTGAATTCGGGTCTCCAGATGTGGGCAGCAAGCACTGTTATCCACTGAGCCAACTCACTGGTCCCGAATCTCCTTTATCAGATTTATCAGATACTTCCAGATACAAAAATGTGCAGAGATGCCGGGCGGTGGTGGCGCACGCCTTTAATCCCAGCACTCGGGAGGCAGAGCCAGGCGGATCTCTGTGAGTTCGAGGCCAGCCTGGACTACCAAGTGAGTTCCAGGAAAGGCGCAAAGCTACACAGAGAAACCCTGTCTCGAAAAAAAACCAAAAAAAAAAAAAAAAAAAATGTGCAGAGGGCCGGGCGGTGGTGGCGCACGCCTTTAATCCCAGCACTCTGGAGGCAGAGGCAGGTGGATCTCTGTGAGTTCCAGGACAGGCTCCAAAGTTACACAGAGAACCCATGCCTTGAAACAAACAAACAAACACACACACACACAAACAAACAAAACAACAACAACAACAACAACAACAACAAAACCCCCACAGAAATGTGGAGAGATCGAGTCAAGCCATCAAACACTAGGAAAAGAAAAAAGGGAAAGAGGGATCTGGAGAAATGTTGAAGGACAAGAAAGAGAAGAAGGACTAGATGGAAGGACTAGGTGCCATGGAAACCAGGACCTATGAGTGAGGAGATCAGAACCCCTGTCTCCAGCCGGGTGAAATGGCACAGGCACACACAGCCCCGCTCAGGAGGCTGAGGTGAGATGTGTGTGTCCTGGGCCGAGGAGCTGGACCCAGCCTTGGGCTACATACCAGACATACCAAGATTCAGATTCTCAAAACATAAACACGAAAACAGTAAACAAGATCAAAGCATACGATCTAAAAAGTGAAATAGAAGGGCAAGGGTCACAGAGTCTTCCCAGAAAGGGGTGTGGGGAGCGAGTGGGGGAGGCTGGAAAGGAAAGCAGGGAGATTAATTCTGGTTATGGGTCATGGGATGGGTGAGTTCCAGGATGAAGAGAGAGAGAGAGTAAATGGAAGCAAAATTGATCATCTGAGAAAGAACTCAAGCTGGGGCTGTTGGCCCAAGCCTGTGATCCTAGCTCCTTAGGAGGCTGAGGCAAGAGGTTCAAGATGCCCGTGACCCTGTCTGATGACGGGACTCACGGGTGAGGGAAGCAGCCTTGTCCTCTTCAGTCTGAAATTTTGAGTGCTTTCTGGCTATTTCAGTCCACCACTGCACCTGGTCCTGTCCCCGACCCTGGAAGATTCTCTTAGCAGTTTGGCTGTTCCCCCACAGTAGCCAGAGGCCCCTGCTCGCGTTCCTTGTGAATACAGGATAGCATAATTGGCTTCACAGCGTCCTTTGCTTCCCAGGCGTGTTGAGCTCCACCCCAGCCTGCACAGTCTCATGGTGATGGGAATAGAGTCATCCCATCTCACTCCATGTCTCTTCGCAGTTGTTTTATAGGAAACACATTCACATTTAACATTCAATCCAGTTGCTGAAGCCACTTTGCTAAGGCCCATGTTTCTCTCCTGGCATTGGTCTGTGTTTTGCTAGATTAACTTATTTTTCTAAAAGGTTGTGTTGGCCCTCCTAAGCCCAGGTGCTGCGAGTTGAATCTAGGGCCTCATGGATGCTAAGTAATAGCTCTGCTACTGAACTATGTTCTCAGCCCCCAAAAAGGACAAAAAAAAAAAAAAAAAAAAAAGAAAAGAAAAAAGACAAGCTCTCAATATCTCCTTTCCATCCCTTAATGGTGAATCCCAGTTACCTATCCTGACAAAATTACAGTACTCTCCAAGGCAGCTACCAATCTGTCAATTCATTAAGTTACTGTTCTGAGGGGGTAATAAGATGCTATGTAGGGCGACTGAGACCAGCTCAAATATGAAGTGTGCTGGAGCCTTGGGAGCAATGGCAATCCTGACACGGGAGAGGCTGGGATTGGATGGAGAGAGCGTGGACAGGCAGAGAGGCCATGCCACACAATGCCCAGATCTAAAGCATACAACAGCAGAAGCTTGTTTCCAAGACTACCATGGGCCAGGAGGCTTAGTAGGAAATGTGAAAACAGGAGATGGTGATAGATGCCAAGTCTACAGCCTGGCAGGCCCCTGCATGGGTAAAGGATCCACACTCTACGGAAGGTTAGGCAGGAACCAGGTGAAGAATCAGGAGGGCAACTCGCTTTAGAAAGAGCCAGTATTTTGGAGTCATTGACTTTCAGTTTCCATACCTGTAAAGCTGAATGACAGTCTCTGGGGTAAGGAGTGGGAAAAACATCCGAATAAGAACGGACCAGAGCCCCAAACAGCTGGGCCAGATTGGGTGCTTGTCCCCTCCCTCCATCCTTCTCCCTTCCCTCCGCCCTCCGTGTGTGTGTGTGTGTGTGTGTGTGTGTGTGTGTGTGTGTGTGTGTGTGCACGCGGTGTAGGCCAGGGGTTGACAAAGGTCTTGTTCCTCAGTTGCTTCTCTACCTTATTTTGGGGACAGTCTCTTACTGGATCTGGATCTCCCTGATTCAGCTAGCCTGGCTGGCCAGCATGCCGGGTCCTTCTTTCAGCTTCCCCAGTGCTGGGTCATGGGCATGTGTGGCCACGCCTGACTTTTCATGTGGGTGCTGGGCATCTATCTGATTCAGATCTTCATGCTTGCATGGCACACACTTTACCACTTTGCCAAGTAAGCCACCTCCTCAGCCCCACTTCCTTTTGAGAAGGGTCCAGCTGTGTAGCCCAGGCTGGCCTTGAACATCCACAGGTTCTGTCTAAGCTTCCAAAGTGTAAGGATACAGGTGTGTGCCACCACCCCCAGCTATCTATTTTTCAGAATATTCCTAAGTCTGTTTCTGCTTTTGTTTTCCTTTTCTGTTTTTAGATTTATTTTTAGCTGGGCAGAGTGGCTTTCTGAAGGATTGAAATGGCTTGATTAGGGAGGATTGGACAGGAGATGCTGTGACTGGCTACCTGGAATTCTTTTAAGCAGTCATTCCTCCCTGGTGCAGGCCAGGAGCCCCGGGGCTGCTGATAAGGAATAGTTCTGTGACCAGGCCTAGGGCCAGTCTCTGTTAGGGTCAGAGAAGATGGAAAATGTCAAGTTGTTGACACTACCTGGTGGCTGAGAAGAGAGGTCCTTTATCTCTTCAACAGGACTCACAGATCTTTTTGAGAGCTGGGAGGATACTGACTTCTCAAGTGTGTGTGTGTGTGTGTGTGTGTGTGTGTGTGTGTGTGTGTGTGTGCATGCGCTGTTGTTGGGGGGCATTGAGAACAATGATTGCTGAGTTCACTCCCAGCACCCACATGGAGACTCACAACTGTCTGTAGTCACAGTTCCAGGGGACCTGACACCCTCTCCTGGGTACCAGGCACACACATGGTGCACGGGTATACATGCAGAAAAGACAGCTCTACACAGAAAATAAAAATAAATAAATCCTCCTGCCCCAGCCATGGTCTCACTAGGGAGCTCAGGCTGTCCTAGAACTCACTATGTAGACGAGGCTGGCCTCAAACTCACAGAGATCCACTTGCCTCTGCTTCCTGAGTGCTGGAACTACACTTGGCTAAAAATAAGTAAACCTTAAAACATTGAAAACAAAAGCAAGAACAGATTTAGGTATATCCTAAAGAATGGGTAATTAACTGGGTGTGGTGGCTCATGCCTGTAATTCCCTAAGTCTAGGTGTAGTTAGAGTTAAGTGGATGGAGAATCTGAAGCTAGCCTTGGTTACACGGTGAATTCTAGGCCAGCCTGGGCTACTGAGTGAGATCCTGTCTCAAAAACTGAAAGGAAAAATAATCTAAAGCCATATTACATAGAAAGGAAATTTCAATGAAAAAGACTGAACTTGGCCACTGGGTGTCAATCTTGATCCACAGTCTCGGTGCTTAGGGGCAACTTTCTGGCTTTCTTCTTCTTTTTTTAAAAACATATTTATTTATTTGTAGAAGATGGGGGGCCTGTCAGTCAGAAGGCAGTTTCGGGGAGTCAACTCTTACCTTCTTTTTTTTTTCCAATTTCATACACACATATAATAGATGGTGATTACATTCCACCTTATTTTTTTTTAATGAACATAATATTTGCAATTGTAACCATTTTTAAGTTCGCAATTCAGTGGCATGGATTACATTCAGGATATTAATTACACTCATGATATTGATTAATTACACTCATGATATTAATTACATTGTGGTATTCGTTGATTACATTCGCAGTATTCATTCAATAACTATATTTATGATATTCATTAATTACATTAATTGTATTGATTTATTACATTCATGATATTATGTCCTGATACTACTGTCCATTTGTGGGGCTTTTCCATCGCACAAAACAGAGATTCTGTACTTAGGAAATCATTGCTCTATATTCCTTTCTTCTCCATCTTGAGATAACATCTAATCTTTCTGTCTCTATGAATTTGTATATTCTATATATTTCATGTAATATAATTCTATAGTATTTGTACTTTGTTTTTGAATGAAAAAACATTTTATGTACAACTGCAGGAGAAATAATACACAGATATCTTGAACATAAAACAGGTTATAATTCAAGAGTTCAGGTTTATTTGAAGCTGGAAAATATTTTCTCTGTAGAAAATAGTAAAAATGATAACATTTCCCAATAAGCCCTTTTAAGCCAAATGATAGCTGAGTTACACATATAAATATTGATTAGATTCTGGGAGACAGAAGAAACCTATCTTCATCTGTTCAGAGAGCTATATTTTACTTAAGTTGTGTAAGTGAGGTTCCTATTCATCTTCCCCTTCACTGTTTGATTTACGGCAGACATTTTTCTATAGGCTAATCCATAATCTAAAAAGATTTTAGCCTCCCCTCCTGAAAGTACAGCCAGCATATTCTTTCATGAGCTCGATAAAGTACAAATTCTTATCCTAATAGTTGCACTAAAGCTTGCAGAGTGATTGGGCAAACCCCAAACTTACTCTACCGGCTTTCTTCTTCCTTGCCACTCTAGAGGGTTAGGGAGGGATTTTATTAATCATGGACGGGTCTTTCTTTCACCACTTTGAAAATTTTATTCATCAGGAATCTGAGGAGAAAGCCAGGCCTGGTGCTAGGCTTCTGTAATCTTGGCACTAGGGACTTAGAGACAAGAGATTAGGAGTTCAAAGTCATCCCCAGCTGCATAATAAGTGTGAAGCGAGTGTGGACGACATAAGATCATAATAGAAAAATTAAAACAACAACAACAACAAAATATCAGCAACAGTGCAATAACAAAACAGGGCTTGGAATGTGTCTCAGTCGGTAGAGAATGAATGGAACCCTGGTTTCCATCTCCAGCACCAAATAATCAGGGAGAATACACCTGTAATCCTAGCGTTTAGAAAGTGGAGACAGTAGGATCAGAAATTCAAGGTCATTTCCCCCTACATCGTGAGTTCAAGGCTACCCTGTGCCGCATGAGACCCTGTCTCAAAAATCAAATCAAATAACTTCTCCTTAGGCAGAAGCCAGGCATGGTGGCTCAGGCCTGTAATCCCAGACTTCGGAGGCTGAGGCAGGAGGGTTGGTGTAAATTTGAGAGCAGCCTACATGGTGTGTTTTGGGGTAGCCTAGGTTACAAAATGAGATCCTGTCTCAAAGGAAAAAAAAAAATCTTCCTGGCTGAAGCTCTTTCAAGTGTGTGAGACACCAGTGGGTCTCTGCATCTGTGTGGTCATCTAGCTGTGTAACATTCCAAAGTCCCGTAGGCCAAATGTTAGCATTCAAAGTTTAGCTCTTGGGGTACTATGGAGCCTTGTAGTTTCTGATTACCTTTTCAACCTGGGACAAAACCATAACATGTTGTATGATGTAACACAGGGGACATCATGGTCTCTTAGTTCTTCATCATTATTTCTTCTGAGCATTCTCTTCTAGCTTGAACAGAAACTCTGCATGCACCAGCATTGATGTACAAATAGGCAGTCCCCAGCCTGACATTTTACCCATTGTCCTCTCTTGTTTTGGCATGGAGTCTATGTTGCCAAGGCAGTTTTCAAAACTACTGGCTCAAGAAATTCTCCTGCCTCAGCTTCCACCGCTGTTGAGAATACAGGTTCGTTCCCTGTGGGGCGTTTACCCACCAACCCCACAGTTTCCCAGAGTTTTCTTGAGTGTAAGTAGCAGGAAATATTAGATAGAAGGATTTATTGCGGAGAATATCGCGGAGATAAACAGATAGAAAATAAAGGATAGCCTCGAGAGGGCCTGGAACCTTTTCCAACGGCCCCGACTGTCTCTGTCCCAGGGTATTTATAGAGACGCCAAGGGGTGGAGCAAAAGACCTCCTCCCCCAGCACAGTCAAGTGCAGACCATATCAGACACCTGCACTCAGGCCTGTAACCCTAATCATCCTCTATTCGGAACTGCTGGGTAAAGCCACGAGGAACCCGAGAACGGGCTCCCACAGTTCCCACTGTCTCTTTCTCTTTTAGAGACAAGGTCTTGCTATATAGCTTAGGTTAGTCTAAAATTCACACAAGGCCTCAGGTCCCGAGTGATGGGATTACAGGGGTGTGCTGCCTTGCCTGTGTCTGGTCCCCCTCTGCACACACACACACACACACACACACACACACACACACACACACACACACACACACACTGTAAACATGCCATTTTAAACTTAAAAATGTTTAGTAAAGTATTTTGCACATTAGGTATTTGCCATTACACCTGTCTTGGACACTACTTTCTGCCTGTTAACACAGATCTGCCTCCCTATGAATGGAGATCAGTCCTTTCAGAAGAGAACAAACAGTGCTTGGATGTGGGACATGCTCATTTTTTCAGGATTTTAGAAGTGGCATCAAAGGCAGGAGTTTGGTCAGACTTGCCCATCCAGATTAGAGGATACAGAAGTCCACGGAGTTGGGTGCCCTCACCTCTGGCACTCTGTGAGTCTTAAATGCTCCTCTTCCTCCTCTTTCCACACCACTCCCCTCCCAAATCTGGACATACTTCTGACTTCTGTTTATCTAAAATGTGCTGATAATCTCCTTAGAAGCTATATTGTGGCTCCTAAGACACACTGTAGAATTGTTACAGGTCCAGAAGAAAACATCCCACAAAATTAGATAAGCCTGGATGTTCCAGGCAAATCTGAAAAATATTCTTCTCTGATTAAAATAATGCCATTTTGGTTTCATTCATTTCTGAGTACTTAACCAGAAAGAACATATTTCATTTCTTTTTTCAATTTAGTAAAGACTTAAAAACATCTCTCCTCCCACAAAGAAAGCTTAAATGAGAGTCTGTGTATTCATCATGGGTTACCATGGTCCCCAATTCCCCCTTCCATGATGTTGATGTTGACTGACATGGAAACTATTCTAGACAAAATGTCAGTAATCTTTCCAAAGCCAATGTAATCACCATGTGCTGAGATGCAGCATCAACAGGTAGCCGAGGATTCCTGATTTGTGAGTGATTGAATTGTTTCGTTGGGTTTCTTTCTCCTTTTCTCTATTTACCTTCAGAGTTCTTGGGTTATAGGCAGATGTGTTTTGAGATAAGGTCTGGCTGTGTAACATTGCCTGGCATGTCAATATACAGCTCAGCGGGGCCTTCAGCTCCCAGCAATCCTCCTTCCTCAGCCTCTGGAGTGCTGGATTTACAGCTGTGTGTTACTGTGTCTGGCTTGCTGTAGCCTTCCTTCCCTCCTTCCTTTTTATAAAATTTTTTTTCCTTTTTTTTTTTTTTTTTTTTTTGAGATAGGATTTCTTTGTGTAGCTCTGACTGTCCTGGAACTCACTCTGCAGACCAGGCTGGCCTAGAACTCACAGAGATCTGCCTGCCTCTCCCTCCTGAGTGCTGGAATTAAAGGCGGGCACCACCACCCAGTAAAAATGTATTTTATTTTATGTGTATGAGTACCTGCATGTGAGTGTCATACATCACATGCATGTGGTGCCCTCAGAAGTCAGAAGAGGGCATTGGATCCCCTGGAGCTGGAGTTACAGACAGTTGCAAGTCACTCTGTGGGTGCTGGGAATCAAACCTGGGTCCTCTGCAAGAGCAGCCATTGCTCTTAACCGCTGAGCCATCTCTCCAGCCCCCACTGCTGTTGCCTTTCAGCATCCTCTCCTTACCAAGCACTGTAGGGGCTCTAGCTAGGTTCAGAATTTGTTTGGTTTTGAGTAGTTGCAGAATATTGATCTAGATACCGGTGAATGTGCATGCCTGTAATCCCAGCACTTGAGAGAAGAGGCAGGAGGATCCCTGCAAGTTTGCGGTCAGCCTGGATGAACAGTGATTTCCAAGTTGACCACAGGCATGCACAGAAACACACACACAGACACACACACAGACACAGACACACAGACACAGACACACACATACACACACACACACACACACAAACACACACACACACACACACACATCATGGTATCAAAATCTCTTTGGAGGAGTTGCTGCACTGATTTTGGAGCTTTGGAGATGTGGCCAGCAGTGCCTGTGAGGACAGTATTGTATCTTCCATCTGCTGGCATATTTTGAGATTTTCCTTGGTTTGTAGATGAAATCCTCATTGGCCTCAGAAATTTCAATAACATCTTAGCCAGCAGTGATCACGAGTCAGCCTGGTGCATTGCTCTGTAGAACTTCCAGAGTATTCTCCCATTGCATTTAGATCAGGCCGCTGTTGAACTTCCCCAGGCCTTGAGAATACTAGTAAGACATCTGACAGGGTCCAGTAGAGAAGAGGAAGGGTCCAGTAGAGAAGAGGAGGGACGGAGGTGGGGTGGCCTTGTCTCTCAGCCCTCCCCACTAGTGATGCAGAAGAATGGGTCCTCTTTTGGGGTTGCTCTGGGATGCCCTGGACTCTGGTTTGGGCTAGGAATTTCTATGATGGCCACGATCAGACTGACTATTCGGAAGGCCACAGAGGAGGCTGGATGCTGTCTTTTCTCCTTTGAAATAAAGATGAGAAGATGTTTCTGCCGCACTTGGCATGCCATTGGCCTGTAGTGAGTGTTCCACAAGTGGAGCCACAAATACTGTGAGGGAGTTGCTGGCATGGTTCCCTGCTGAGACGAATTCTATTGCTCCTTGTCTAGAAGAGGATCTGCTCTCTTGACTCTCATACGTGACATCCTGTCCCTGGAGATTGACCCCATAAAATCAAAATGTCCCGGCAAGTGCAGGCATTTCTACGAAACAGAACATTGGGCTTCATGGCCTTTTACATATTAATGAGAACAGACCTATTTAGTAACAGATTTTGATTTGGGCATGATAGGGACACTGAGCACTTGGGGAAGAGAAAGAGGTTCCCACTGAGTAAAGCAAAGCTTGTGAAGGATTGGGACACACTTCCTTTACTTTGGCCTTTTTGTGTAAGCAGGCTGCCATGAAAGGCAGGAATCAGTGAAGGCCAGTATTTCCTCGGAATTCTTTCCTTTGGGTATTGGGGGTTCTCCGGGTAGCCCTGGCTTTCCTGGAACTCACTCTGTAGTCCAGGCTATCTTTGGACTCAGAGATCTGCCTGTCTCTGCCTCCAGAGTGCTGGGATTAAAGGTGTACACCACCATGCCTGGCTTTGGCATTCTAGTGACTCATACCTATTTAGTCTCCCACCCCCCAACTGCTAGTTCGTTTTTTCCTTGTTAGCCTTAGTACGCAAGGAAGGTCCCTTACTGTCTTGTTTCCTTGAGTGGGTAAGACCAGGGGAAAAGAAAAGGTTACCAGTTGGTCCAGAGGGGCATTTCCATAACCTCATAACATACAGAACTGGACAGACAAGCATGATATCACCATTACAGTTAGAAGTTGGCAGCATGGGATGAGAAGTCGGGATGTCTTTAAGAAATACAGGCTCTCCAAAACTGGATGTTTGAGGGGAACTTGGCCTGTTTCAACCCAAGGGGATTCAGAAGACCAAAAGCAGTTTGTGGGCTGGAGAGATGGCTCAGAGGTTAAGAGTATCAGCTGATCTTCCAGAGGTTCTGAGTTCAATTCCCAGCAACCACATGGTGGCTCACAACCATCTATAATTTGATCTGGTGCCCTCTGCATATATGATAAATAAATCTTTGTGTGTGTGTATGTATTTTCAAGACAGAGTTTCTCTGTATAGCTTTGGAGCCTGTCCTGGAACTCGCTTTGTAGACCAGGCTGGCCTCCAACTCACAGAGATTCGCCTGCCTCTGCCTCCCGAGTGCTGGGATTAAAGGCGTGCGCCACCACTGCCCAGCAATAAATCTTAAAAAAAAAAAAAAAAAAAAAAAAAAAAAAAGGATGGAGCAGGGAGGATTGTCCAGGGGAGATGTTTGGCAATTGAGGTGAAGGCCTTGCCCTCTGCCTGCTGAGGTATCACAGGAAAAGGGCAGCCTTCAGCACCCAAGAGCAGGTCTGGGGCTGCTAGATGCTCTAGGGAGGGGTCTAGAGGGGGCTCACAGGCTTGCCTTCCAGCGAGACGATGGTACTGCCTGTACATAGTTCTTCTGCCAGGATGCAGTGGTCCTTGATCTCCTCTTAGCAGTTTGTTCTTTTTTTGGTTTTTTTTTTTTTTTTTTTTTTTTTTTTGAGACAGGGTTTCTCTGTGTAGCTTTGCGCCTTTTCCTGGATCTTGCTCTGTAGACCAGGCTGGCCTCGAACTCACAAAGATCCACCTGCCTCTGCCTCCCGAGTGCTGGGATTAAAGGCGTGCGCCACCACCGCCCGGCTTAGTTTGTTCTTCATTCGTGACTGATGCCTGATAGCTTCTTGATGGCATCCTTGCAGCTGGTACAGGTCATTCTGCTGTTAAGGGGTGCACTCTCAGAGGCCCAGAAGATAAACATCAGCTCCTCCTCGCTCTCCTCGATCTCCTAGGTCACATCATAGAGAGCCCAGAGATAGTTCTTGTCTGGCAGCGTCTTGACAAAGGTGGTTGGTCTATGGTCATCCACAGTTTGCCCTGTATCACCTCCTGGCATCTCCATGCCTTCCTCCAGGATGATGCTCTTCTTGTCCTCAGGCGGGAGAACAAACACCGCCTTCTTGTGTTCCTTCACTTCCTCTGGGAATTGAAGGGCTTGAGCTCCTTCAAGTCACTACACACCTTAATGACACCATCAGAGAAAGCCACACCTGAGGCTCTGTTTCTGCAAGGAGAGGGAGTCAAGGAGAGCGACAGAAGGCCTGGCCTGGTGCCGCTGTTGGGACCTGATTGGCGTTAGTTTCTTCCCTTGAGTCAGCTAGAGTAAGTTGGACACAGTAAGGGGCCCGGAACCAGATAGCCCTCCTACTAACTGAGCAAGCAATGCTTTGATAAGTATCTATCTGCCTTAGGGGCTGGGGCTGTAACTTCGTTCACAGAGTGTTTGCAGTCCTGAGTTCCATCCCCATCACCGCCTACGCTGGGCACAGGGCTGTACACTTGCAATCCTCGCGCTCAGGAGGTCAGGATAGGAAGATCAGAGGTTCAAGGTAATGTTCAGTTCCATAGCCATCTGGGCTCCGTAAGACTACTGTAAGCCAGTGTCCTAAAAGGAAGAAAGAAGGCCAGGTGTGGTGCCTTTAATCCCAGCAGAGGCAGGTGGATCTCTGTGAATCTGAAACCAGTCTGGTCTTGCCAGCAAGTTCTAGGCCATTCAAGGGCTGCCTAGTGAGACTCCATATTTTTTTTTGTTTTTACAGTATAGTCCACATAATTACAGTACAGCACGTGATACTTGGTAGTGACCATAAGTGACTGTTACTGGTTTGTGTAGTTACTATGTTACGTTTGTCCTCATTTTAGAGAGTTTTCCTTCTACTGAAAAGAAACCAGATACACGAGCACCTGTGCTTGCTATGATTGACTGAGCTCGAGTGATGACTCAGCAGTTAAGAGCACTGGCTGCTCTTGCAGAGGCCCCGAGTTTGGTTCCTGGTACCCACGTGGCTGCTCATAACCATATGTAACTCCAACTTCAGGGGGCCCGACACACGCTTTGGCCTCCAAGGGCACCAGGCACACACATGGCGCATGTACACACATGAAAGCAAAACACTCATACCCATCAAATAGGAACAAATCTTTGAATTGTTTGCTTACGTCTATTGTCTGGGGGCAGTGGCTCGCTCACATTTGCAATCCCAGCCGCGGGGAAGCTGAGGCAAAAGGGTTACCCGCAAACTCAAGGTCAGCTGGCCTGGCGTGAGACCCCGTGTCAAAAATAAAATAAACAGCCAGGTGTGTGTGTGTGTGTGCACACCTTGAATCCCAGCACTCTGGAGACGGAGGCAGGAAGAGCTCTGAGTTCAAGGCCAGTCTGGTCTACAGAGCAAGTTTCAGGGTTACACAGGGAAACCCTGAGTTGAACCCGCAGCCCCTCCAAAAAGAGCACATATATTGGAGGGCTGAGGATGGAACTCAGGGGTGCAATGCTTCTTGTCTAGCGTGCACGAGTCTCTGGGTTCTGTTCCCCGGGCTGATGAAAAAGGCTGTATGTATTTAAAGTCGGTTTGAGCCGGACAGAAGGCTGAGGGAGCAGTGGTGGAGGAGGGGAGGGGGCAGCGGCTCGCAGTTCGGAATGGCCACTTTAATCCTGCACCTCTGTCCTTGCTCTCTGCTCCCAAGTCCAGGTTCTCTGAATTAGTGGATTTACTTAAGATGCAAAACAGATAAAAATGTAACCTTCTGGACTCCTTCGCTCAGAGCGTGAGCAAAAACAGGGCTTAGGGTTTCTGTTTCTTGCCACCACCCCGGAGGAGATGCTCGCGCGTGTGCTGTTTGGTCACTGTGTAACCTTTTACGTGCCCTTATCTGATCTCTCTTCCACCCCAGGCGGGGAAGGGGCCTTGAGAGGACTGCATAGGTGGGTGGAGGAGGGGCCCAGGAGCCAGAGACATGCTGAGCTCAGCAGAGCTGTTCCAGTCGCTCAGCCTGTTTCCACACTTAGCTCCTTGCTCGCCCTGTGAACGGCATGGAGGTGCGAGGCAGGTCCAAGCATATTTTTCTTGAAGTGAATGTTAGCACAGGAGGGAGTTGGAATTAATGGGTTTTTATCAAGAAATAGGAGGAGGAGGCGGCGGCGGCTACATGCTATTGATGTAAAACTGACCACAGCTAACCACCTATTTCTCCTTCCTTTGATCTTCTGCCATGATCTCCACCTTTTAAAGTTTTGATTAAACCTATGCGTGACGTGGACAATATGGCATCCTGCGAGGCAGGTTTATAGATTTTATAAAATCTGAATTAGCTGTAGAAAATCTGGCTTATTTTACACTGCAAGTAGCTAGCTGTAGGGCCAGAGAGATGGCTCAGTGGGTCAGGGTGCTTGCTGCCATCCCTGGTGCCTGGAGTGGGCCCCCAGGAAACAGTGGGCCCCCAGGAAACCGACTCCCTCAAATTGTCCTCTGACCCCCCCCCCCCCGTACGCATGCACGCGCGCGCGCGCGCGCGCGCACACACACACACACACACACACACACACACACACACACACGGGGAGGGAGAGAGAGAGACAGAGACTTGGATGTGGGCACGGGAGGCTCAGGGAAGCACTCCCAAAGCATGGCCAATGGTGACTTTAAAAGGCTTTCAGTCAAGAGCCTTCCACAGTCACCTGACAAGATGGCTCAGCAGGTCACAGCTTGCTGTCAGGCCGACCACCTGAGTGCCATCTCCAGAACCCCATGGTGGAAGGAGAGAACTGACTCCTGAAAGTTGTCCTCTGACCTCGACAGGGTTGCAGACGAACTCAAGATGTTTTCACTGTCTAATTTTCGTCTCGTTTTTGGGACTCCCAGAAAATACTGAAACAGGGGGAAGTGAGATCCTTGAGGACGATGGGGGCTTTCTAGCTTAGACTGGTTTAACTCCAGAGTTACGGTGCCGGAAGCTCACACCCACAAGAAACTTCCACTGAGCCGGTGGCTCTCAGTTCTTACTTCGGGAACTGGAAGCATGAATTTCTCAGACCACAGAGAGGATGAATTCTTTGGAAAATAATTTAGAACAGGTTCATAGGTGTGAGCTCAAGAGAAAGTGAGCAGAGCTCACTCCTGTATGGTAGGTCCCAGGGAGGGGGTACCATTCAGCTTCTGGTGTGCGGGCTTTTTATAGGATGTGTGGCAGAAACCTGGCTGAGGCATGGGCGCTGAGCTGTGAGTCCAGTTGACCCCCTCACGAGGTATTCATAGGCCTTTCCATCCCAGGCATATGAGCGACACACCTGTTACATCCTCATGCATGACTTCCATGGTCCTGTAAAGGAAAAGAAAGTATCAAGAAACCGGAGTGAGAGCTGGAGTCCACACTAAGTTTGGAATTCCTGGCCTTGGTGATTTGGTGCATATGATTAATTTCTGCGCTTTGCTCCCTTGTCTAAGGTGTGTAAAGACTCTGAGGTCTCGGCTCTGTGCATCTCAAGACAGCCCAGACACTTAGGAGCTACTGAAACCAGACAGTTACTTACAGAACATGTATTTTGAACTTAACTCTGTTTAAAGTTCAGGTTTTGGAGTCTTTGCCGTCCATGTAGTTCAACCCCTTTCAGTGATGTATTTCCGGCAGATTTGGCTTCAATGTAGGCCTTGTCCAGAATAACGACTCCTAAAGCTGCCTCGGTAGGAGTGTGGCTCTCCTTTCACTTGAGAAGAAGTTACTTTAGTCAAATCAGTGGGAAGCTGACAGCTCAAACATTTTTGTTCTTCCTTTTTACTAGTTCGGTCTTTCAGCGTACATATTTGAAAACTGCATCTTTACAGATATGATGAAGCACCTGCAATAATTTAAGGTGCCACGCTTCAAAAAGTTATACAGAGCTGGGAGGGGAAAACTGACCTTTATATGGGGAATTCTATAGTTTCTAATGGGAATTAGATGCTTCCAAGCAAACCAGGACACTAGGCTGTTGAGGACTGACTGAGGCACAGAGGTAAATGACCGTTCCCATTGAGTGACTTTAGGGCCTTCTTTTACAAATTGTGAATTTAGCAGCCCACCCCCTGGGTAGATTCCCAGGCTGCAGCCACATTCCAGCCCTATCTCCATTGCAGACACTGAAAGCCAGAGCTAAAGAGAGAAGCTTAGAAAATAGGAATTCATTTCTTTTTGCTATAATTCCACCAGAGGGCTTTTCATTTAAATTGTCATTCTTGGGAGTAAACAGAAAGTTACCTTGAATCCCGATAACACTTCCTTGACTTGATACAGATAAGAGAAATTTGCCTCAAAACAAGGAGTTGATTTTTTAAAAATTATTTTATTTTTGTAAAATCTTTGGGCCAGGCACGCCTTTAATCCCGACACTTGGGAAACAGAGGCAGGTGGACCTCTGGGAGTTTAAGGCCAGCCAAGGCTACACAGTGAGACCTTTTCTGAAAAAACAAAAGAAAACATTTATTAGATTAAAGGACAACTTGTGGGTCACCTCTCTTTCTACCTTGTGGGTTGGAAGACTCAAACCCAGGTCCCCAGGCTGGGTGGCATGTGCCTTTATCAGCTGAACCACCCCGTAGGCAGCAAGGAGATGGTTTTAGTGTAAGTTAGCTTTGGATGTTTGCTTTTTGTTTATTTTTTTCTGAGACAGGGTTTCTCTGTGTAGCCCTGGCTGTCCTGGATCTTGCTCTGTAGCCCAGGCTGGCCTCGAACTCACAGAGATCCGCCTGCCTCTGCCTCCCGAGTGCTGGGATTAAAGGTGTGCGCCACCACTCAGGGATGGTTTGTTGTTGTTGTCGTTTTAATGTTTGCTTTTTGTTCTGAGACTGTCTGGGTTCGAGGGCCAGGCTGGTTTCAAACTCATGATCTTTCTGCCTTACTCTGTCAAAAATGCTGGGATTGTCTATTTATTTTTAGGACCTGGTTGATATGTGTTGCTAAAGGAGAGATGTATCAGTTTCCCCAGTGTCTGTAATGTCTTAGGAACATTAAAATCTGTCTTTTGTGCTATTTGAAATGATACTGATTAATAAATGGCTGACTCCTTTTCTACTGGGGACTTGTGGCCAGTGTCCTTCTCTGGGGTGTTATCTAGAAGCTCACTTACCCAGACCTAAGCCAAATGATGTCTACCAGAAAAAACAATAAGAATATTTAAAAAAAAAACCAAAACCCTTTTCTTCCAAAGTAACTATTATATAGTTTAACTGCTTGATGTTATCTCACGTAATGGTCCTTAAGACAAGTAGACTTGACATCAACGTTTGAAAATGAGGTGGTTTCTGTCCAAGATACAGATTTCTATCTTTTAACACACAGCTGGGGAATTGGGGTGTCAGACAGCTTGTCTAGCACGCAGGAAGCCCTGGTTAGATGTTCAGAACAACATAGACCTGGTGTGGGAGTGCACACCTGTAATCCTAATGCTCAGCAAGGAGAAGCAGGAGGCTCAGGAGTTCAGGGTCACAGTTACATAATTTTTTTAAAAAATTGGTGTTTTGCCTGCATGTATGTCTGTGTGAGGGTGTTGGACTAGAGTTACAGACAGTTGTGAGCTGCTGTGTGGATGCTGGGCATTGAACCTCGATCCTCTGGAAGAGCAGCCAGTGTCTCTTCTGAGTCATCTCTCCAGCTCTCAGTTACATAGTTTTAGGCTAGCCTGGGCTGCATGACAGTTGTCTCAAAAATGGACGAACATCTCCCAAAGGAGCAAAGACAAAAATTATTAGAGAAACTGATAACTTGGGGGTTACTGTTTCCGAGACAATAACGGGCTGAGCAGTAGGCAAGTTTTACAGAAGATCAATGTTGTTCCTTCTCAAATATGACCCATGGTAACTAATTCATGTTGCCAGCTCCGGCCTTAGAGTTGGAGAGTCCTGTCTGAGGATGAGATTTGGTTGAGCAAGATAGGACTGTGAACGCAGCCAAGACGTTTGGAGCTGTTGTCAGAGAGGCGGGCTGACCCTCGAACTTCGTGGGGAGGAACCTAGACTTTGGATCCCCCAGGTCTGGCTGCAATCCTTGTTTTGCCACTTACCCTGTCTCGGAATGTAGGGGGCATTGCGTAAATGGCCTTGAGCTCCCTCCTCTTGGGCAATGAGGCTCCTCTGGGGTCCCTGAGAGAGGTGACGGTGAGTAGCAGAGGGATTGGCTTCAGAATAAAGTTTCTCTAATTAAGAAATCCCCCAGCTACTTTCTATTGCGCCCCAGCTACCTCTAGTAAATTGTCCATGGGGCATTTACTGAAATCCTAGTATGTCAGCTATTATTATCAACTTGTTATAATCAACTGAGTAGCTCAAGATTGTTCTCTCGGCCCCTAGCTCTGTGCATGCGAGACAAGCGCTTTACCAGTGAACTACGCTTCTAGGTCTTCAGAACTTCAAATCATTGCTTCTTCCATAAAATTCCTCCAAGAAAGTCGCAGTGATGGCCTTCCAGCTGAATGAGACTTCTTCCAACGCTTGGCTAGATTTCGGTCTGCACTGTATCCATGCTTAAAACAATAAGAAAATACTTTCAAAGCAAAAACAAGCCCAAACTAAATCACGTGGAAAGATTAAGAATACCTTTTTATTAGTGTATGGGCAAGAACAGAGTTAGGTCAGTTTTTCTGCAATGGGAAAATCGATTTGATCTAGAAAACCTTCTCGTAGGTGCACATTTTATGAGTGAAACTGATATTAAAGCCAACAGAAAGCTGATAATAATTCCTTCCTTACACTGTCTTGTCCATATGGGTCTGTGAACTATGAAGCTAGTACTATGTCTTCTCCAGTGTCAGTTTCTCCATCTGGCTGCACAGTAGAACCACCTGGAAGGTTTTAAAAATCACTGTGTCCTCTGCTCCCCTTCCAGAGATCCCGACTGAACTGGTCTGATGAGTTTCTGCTTCATGATCTTTAATTTGGGGTGCTGAGAGCTGAACCCAGGCCCTTGTGCATGCTAGGCCGGTGCTCCCCCATTAAGATATATCCCTAGACACTTAAAAAAATATTTACTTTATGTATGTCATGGATTCGCTTACGAGTGTCTACGTGCACTACATGCATTCAGTGTCCATGGAGCCCCCTCTCATACACGGGTCTTCATTGCCCTGGTGTCTGCAATTCTAGGTCAATCCTTTCCTTGGAAGAATGGAAGCCTTCACATAATTTTTTTTTTTTTTTTTTTTTTTTTTGGCTGTGCTGAGCTGTCCTGAGGTGTGTGTGTTAGGGGGGTGGGGGGAGAGGGGGAGGGAGGGAGGGAGGGAGGGAGGGAGGGAGGGAGGGAGACAGTAGTGGGGGGTTGTTGCCTGACAAGACTGTTTTGGTTCTAGTAGTGGGAAGGTCTTGCAGCACTGGATGGAGAGTATCGCCTTTCTTTTCAAGGCTCTCCTGTCCAGCACTGCCCAGTTGGACAGTGGAGCCCTGCAGCCATGATTGTCCACAGAGCCTTAGAGCCCTGCCAATTTGCAATGTGTACAAAGGCAGCAGCAGGAGCTGAGCATTTTCTCTGCTAACTTCCTCCATGGTTTATCATCGAGTAAAACAGTTACCTTAATCGTCGCAGGGTCCAAGGGTTGAGGCTTTACTCCCTTCTGACAGATGGTTTTCTGGAAAGATTTCTAAGAAAACATCTTGGCAAAGGGGTAAAAAATTGACTATTCAGTGACCATCAGGCTGGGAGGCTCACAACCTTTGGACCACAGACACAGGTCACCTACTTTGGCTGTCATATAGGATTTCTGGGACCCAGCACATTCTTATTAACTGAAGATACTAAAATTCAGTCATAAAGTAGGCTAGAGGTGGGTAGAGAGGCATGTCTTAGTAAAATCATAGATTGTTTCTATGCGTTTTATTTAAACCACCAATAGTGTGGCTATTGATCTGTCCAACTTAGATGTATCTTCGTGAAAGATGGTGTTTTCTCTTAGGTACAGAGTCTCACTTTGTAGCTTAGGCTGGCTTCCAGTTTGGTAATCCTTCTCAGCCTTCCAAGAGTTCAGATTGTAGGTGTGTGCCACCAGGCCTTGCTGAAGTTTTGGTCATTTAGTAGTTGGGGTCCTGAGTATCAAACCAAGACCTTGCATATAATATGTGCTCTACCTCTGAGTCACGCTCCAGCCTACCCGTGTATTATATTTCTTTCTTTTTTTTTTTTCTTGGGGTTGGAAGAAGGGAAGAGAGTATTGGGGTTTGAACTCAGGACCTTGTACGTGAGGGTCCTAGTACTGAACCAGGTCCTCAGACACTTTTGTAGCTTTCATTTTGAGATAGTCCAGCTGAGTTGTCCAGGCTGGCTTTAAACTTACTCTGTAACTGTGACAGGCTTTGAATTCATAACTCTCCCAAGTAGCTGAGATACAGGCTGTGTCACCATGCCTGGCTAGACTGTATAACTTCGAATGTACTTTGGTCTATCAGTTCATAGGATTCCCCAAACTATAGAAGATAGAGTTGGATGAGAACATGTTACTATTTAAATTCAATATTTATGATGACTCATGATTTGTAGCTTATACCACAGAGGGACAGGAAGTGGGACATGCACGTTCTTTGTTCTCAGTGATTCCTTTTTTGGTGGTGGTGGTGGTAGGGATTGAGCCCAGGGTCTTGGGTATACTTAACCACAACCCTACCTCTCCAATAATTCATTTTGTCCCCCAGTCAAGGTCTTGCTAAATAGCCCTGATTCGCCTGGCATGAGCTGTGTACCTAGGCTGGCTCAATCATTCCTTTAAATTGTGGTGTAGTGTGGTCTGTGTCCAACACCCTCTCTGGCTTACACTTCCTTCCTCTGTACCCTCGACTCTCCCCTTGGTTCAGCATCTCTGCTGAATCATGGAATCATCACACATTAAAACTTTTGCTGTCCTGCCAAGGAACAGTCCGATGGCCCCTCCTTCATCACCCTGGATTTTTTGTTGTTGTTGTTGTTGCAGTCTCCTAACATCCAGAACCACAATGCCCAGCTGACCTTAAACTCTTAATCCTCCTGCTTCAGCCTCCAGGATGGTGGAATTGTAGGAATGTAACACCACACCTAGCTATCTCTTAAGTTGTTTTATCAATGAAATATTTTTGAGGTAATTTATGACACTCGTCTCCAAAAACATCTTCAAGATAAGAACCTGGATATAAATAATGCGTGACTAGGAGATTCTGAGTAGATAAAAGTAAGTACCTGTTACAGCTGGGTGTGGTCATGCATGTCTGCGATACCAGCACTAGGGAGACAGAGGCAGAAGGGTTAGGAATTCAAGGTCATCCTCAGCTACAAAGAGAGTTGGAGCCTAAGCTACATGAGACCCTGTCTCAAAAAACAACCACACCATCTCCACTTCCTCAAAATACTTTGCTACATAGGCTATTAAGAACTAAATATACTACATAAATGACTATTATTCCTCTCTCGTCAGCCATATGAATTACTTATATTCAGCTGACAATGTTCTCTCAGATTTATCCCCCTAAAGGAAATTATATATCTCCTCCTCTGTGCTTCTAGAGCAATCGATGGTGTGAACACAGTGAGTATAATATTTATCAGCTTATATTGCTTTAGCAGGCTATACCCCCCACCTCTCCCCACCCCCACACATACACAAAAGGAGGGAGAGAGGGCGTCTGATATTCAATAGGCCTAGACAGGCTAATGCAGAGCCCAACGCCGTCAACCATCTGAAAAGTCCTTCAGGATTTTTCTATTCTGTGAATCATTGTTTGTATTTCCTTTGAACTTTGTTGTTGTTGTTGTTGTTGTTTTGTTTTGATTTGGTTGTGAGAGAGGTTCTCATTGGAACTTACTATGTAACCCATGCTAGCTTTGAACATGTGGCAATCTACCTGTCTCACCCTCCTGGGTGTTGGACTTATAGGAGTGAGCCACCTTGTCCAGTTTTTTAAAAGAAAAAAATTTAAAAAACTGAGATTATAATATAATTGCCTCATTTCCTCTTTCCCTTTCCTCCCTCCATACTTTCTCACATGCCCTTGTTCTCTTTCAAATTCATGGCCTCTGTTTTCATTGATTGTTATTATATGCGTATATAGATACAGATACATACATAAATCACTGTGACCTGCTCAGGCTGTACAATGTTACTTGTATGTACATTTTCAGGGCTGCCCACTTGGTATTGGATAAGCAATTGGTGTGCTCTTCCCTGGAGAAGACTGTGTCTCCTCCTCTCAACATTCCTCACTTTCCTATATTTCTTTGTGTAGGGCTGAGTCCTCATAGGCTTTCCTTCATAGTGAGTCTACTGTCGTCCTTGTTCAGCTCAGGTTTAGACAGTCATGTTGGGGAGACCTGATGGGTGTAGCTGCTGACATTCCTAAGAGACACAGTCTCACAGCAGACTCCCGTATCCTCTGGCTCTTGCAATCCCTCTTCCAGCTCCCTCTTCTGTAATGTTCCTGAGCCTTAGGTTCTGGAGCTGCTTTGTGGCTGTCTCCATTGGGACTGGGCTTCATAGCCGCGTTTTGACTGGTTGTGGTTTTCTTTACTGGTTTCCATTTGTTGCAAAAAGAAGTTTCGTTAATTTTTTGTTTGTTGTTGTTTTCTTTTCTTTTCTTTCTTTCTTTCTTTTTTTTGAGGAGTGGTGAGGATTACACTTCTCTGCAGGCATAAGGTTTTTTTTTAATATTTACTTTATTATTATTATTAGTGTACATGAGATGATGCTTGCTTGGGTACGCAGGTAGAGGTCAGAGGACGATTCTATAGAGTTGGTTCTCTCCTTCCACCTTCATGTTGGTTCTGAAGATTGAACACAGAGTATGAGGCTCATGTGTCACGTGCCTTTTTACCTGCTGAGCATCTTGCCAGCCCTTTCTGGGTTTTATTTTGGCCTTTTTTAAAAATTAATGATAAATTAATGATAATGCTTCTGTTGCTGAAGCTAGTACCAATCTGTTGCTGTTAGTCAATGTGAGAATATCTGCGGTTGCTGTTTCAGTGCTGGGCACTGAACCCAGGACCTTGTACAGAAAGCCTTCTACCATTAGCCTACACCCCTGGCCTCAATTTATACTATCCCTTTTTGTTTGTTTGTTTGTTTGTTTGTTTGTTTGTTTGTTTGAGACAGAGTTTCTCTGTGTAACAGATCTGGCTGTCTTGGAGCTCATGCTGTAGAACAGGCAGGTCTTGAACTCACAGAGATCCCCTGCCTCTGACTCCCCAGTGCTGGGATTAAAGGTGTGCACCATCACTGCCAGGCTTACTATCTCATTTCTAGCTAAACTTTTAACTGCTTCAGGGAGCATTTCTTGAGAGTGGAGCCTGGCCTGCCTTTGATTTCATGCACCTTTCTCTCTCCAACAGACACACACACACACTCACACACACATGTACACACACACGTACAAACCAGATCGGTTCACGTTACATGTTTCTTTGAAGAAAGACTTTCTTAGGTGTTATTACCAAGAGAAAGCTGAGCTACTTAGTATGACCCTGTTTCCAAAAGAGAGACACAAAGGAAGGACAAGGAGGAAGAACAGAAAGGAGGAGGAGGAGGAGGAGGAGGAGGAGTAGGAGGAGGGGGAGGAGGAGGAGGAGGAGGAGGAGGAAGGGGGCTGGTGAGATGGTTTAGCAAGTAAGGCCACCAAGACTGATAACCTGAGTTTGATCCCTAGGACCCACATGATGGAGGGAGAGAACCTACCCTCACAGGTTGTCTTCTGATCTCCACATGCATGCTGTGGCCATGTTCTCCCCACCCACCACACAAATGAATAAATGTAATAAAAAGCTTAAAAAGACAAAGAATCCGTGAGTAGTGGTGGTGGTGAGAACCACAATTAAGATGTATGAAAGAGCTACAAGGACACCTGCTACTTTGTTTGCTTAAAAAATGCCAATAAGTACTTGTTTTAACATTGAATTTGTAATGTCTTTGTTTTAACACCCTTTCTTCTCTCTGGTATTGGGGGCAGTTGTCTGGTTACTAACTGAAAGAGCTGTATGAACAAGAAGGGGCACCAGAAAGCAGGGTTTCATGCTGGGGATGGAAGACAGAAGCACAGATGAGAACCAGGCAGCTCTCAGGCAGAGGGGGAAAGGCCGGAGGTGGGAAGTAAGCTTGTCTTTATCTCCCTACTCAAAGGGCTCTGCTGGAAGAAAAGAATTTGCAGAGCAGGGTGGTGGTGGGCATGCCTTTAATCCCAGCACTAGGCAGGCAGAGCCAGGTGAATCTCTGGGAGTTCGAGGCCAGCCTGGTCTACAGAGCGAGATCCAGGACAGGCACCAAAACTACACAGAGAAACCCTGTCTTGAAACAAACAAACAAACAAACAACAACAAAAGAATTTGCAGGGCTTGTTTCCCAAGCCTGTGTCCAAAAGCCCCCTCAACTTTCCCATCTGAAAAACTGTAAAGATGTTGACTGCAGTTATGTAAGCTAAAAAGAAGCATTTATTTATTTATTCATTTATTTCCTGGTGATACTAGAGATCAAGCCTGGTGCCTCATGCTCACACGGCAAGCACTCTGCTATCTAAGCCTTAGCGTCTTATCCTGAGTATTGAGTATAGTTGTGTAAGTAGGAAATTAGTCATAACAAGGCATTCCTAAAGCTACTTAGTTAAATAATGTTTTCTCTCACTTTGTATTTGCTGTGGTCAGGTGAGGTCCAGTGGCAGCAAGTGCCAGGTTCCTGTCTCTCTGCTACCCAGCTTCCCAAACACTTGGTTTGAGAGAGGGTCTCACGATGCAGTTCTGGATCTTTGGAGGTACTTGCTATGTAGCCTAAAGTGACCTCAAACTCATGGCAATCCTCCTGTCCCAGCCAACTCAGTGTTGGGGTTATGAGTGTGCACCAGCATGCCTGGTTCTTCTGTATGGGATATTTTATTTTTACTATAGTTAAAAAAAAAAACTTTCGGGGGGCTGGAGAGATGGCTGAATGGTTAAGAGCACTGACTGGCTGCTCTTCCAGAGGACCAGGGTTCGATTTCCAGCACCCACATGGTAGCTCACAACTGTCTGTAATTCCAGTTCCAGAGGATCTAACACTCTTACAGACACATGTGCAGGCCAAACACCAATGCACATAAAATAAATAAACTAATTTAAAAAAGCTTTCCTGTTTATACTGACTTACTTTTGAAGAAGAGGTATTTTAAGGGTTAAATATTAACTTGTAATGCTAACTTCATGTTGACAGGATGCATAATTTCTAAAGCACATAAGCAAAATTTTACACCTTTTATGATCTGCCATACAGATGTTGTCTTGCAATACTTTCAAACACAGTAGGACATTTAAAGATGTACGTGTTACTAAAGATTTTCTATAATAACAGAGCACATTATAATCAAGAGGTGGAGATTCTATGTTTTCAATGGAAAAATTAAGATTTTGAAAAACTAAGTCACTTGGATTCTGATGACCATATAATACTTAAATGCTTATTTTGGTGGTAATATTAACAAGTGAGATTAAAAAAACTATCCTAGGGGTTGGGGATTTAGCTCAGTGGTAGAGCAATTGCCTAGCAAGCACAAGGCCCTGGGTTCAGTCCTCAGCTTCAAAAACAAACAAACAAACAACAACAACAAAAAAAAAAAACCCTCAAAACTATCCTATTATGAAATATATTAACATTTAAAAGAACTGAGGGGGCTGGAGAGATGGCTCAGTGGTTAAGATCACTGACTGCTCTTCCAGAGGACCCGGGTTCAATTCCCAGCACCCACATGGCAGCTCACAACTGTCTGTAACTCCAAGATGTGACACCCTCACACAGACATACATGCAGGCAAAACACCAATGCACATAAAATAAAAATAAATAAATTATTAAAAAAAAAAGAACTGAGTAACATTGGGATAAGAGAACTTGCTTGCTCGCTTAGTTTCTCATAGGACCTTCCATTCCCCTGACTGGAAAGCATCAAATCCATGGGACCTTCTACCCTAGAGTATCTCCATGGCTGTAGACAAGGTGAGCCCAGCAAGCACAGATCTAGATGGCAGCTTACACCAAGTTAATGTCCTGGGAATAGCTCTCAACTAACCCAGGATGGGAGCTGCTGGGTAAGTGCTTGTGGATGGGTAAATCTTAAGGCATTCTCCATCTCCCTTAGAATGAGGGGCTGCCTTCCCCTTCCTTATCTCATGTGATCTTATCCCTCATGCCTGGGAATTATTCTGATATTAATTACATACCCCTGTCTTTTGATCACAGATCTGTTTTCAGAGAAAGTATAGGTTTAGATATTCTGTAGCTGTTCTTATTGGGCTTAAATTCCAGGTCTGCAACTTTCTAAATGTATAATCTTGGAGAAAAATCACCTAAACTCTCTGAGCTTAGTTTCCTTATCTGCAAAACAGGAGTAATCATGATACCTACTTCAGAGCATTGCTATGAAGAGTAAGTTTGATCTACTACTGCGCCTAGCACATAGTAGTAGGCAGTCCGTAAATGGGAGCTATTGCTGTGTTTACAGCTCCTTTCTTTTCTTTTCTTTTCTTTCTTTCTTTCTTTTTCTTTCTTTCTTTCTTTCTTTCTTTCTTTCTTTCTTTCTTTCTTTCTTTCTTTCTTTCTTCCTTCCTTCCTTCTTTTCAAATGCCACCACACCCCACTTCCCGACTGATTTTTATATAAACAAGTCCAGCAATCCTCTCCATTGTGGGTGAGAAGCTCATACTTTCACTAGGCAGGTGCTCTTGGCTAAAGATCATAAAGTGTTTCCTTGGGCAATACGTTACCAACAAGATTTATTGATTGAACACTAGCTGTAGCGGGAATCTTAGAAGGTCTTATTAATAAAATCAAACCTGGAGCCAGGTAGTGGGGTGAACGCTGGAAGATCAGAGAAGCAGAACAAACCATAGCTACCTCGCCTCTCCCGTTCCTCAGCTGATCCTGTTTCCTCAGACTGGAAGCTTCTGAGTCCTCATCCAAATGGCTCTCAGCTGAACTGCTGCTAGAAGCCTGAAAGCTTAACCAGCCAAACGCTTAACCAGCCAAATGCTGCTAGTTTCTGATCTTCATGCCTTATATATCTTTCTGCTTTCTGCCATCACTCCCTGAGATTAAAGGCTCATTTCTTGGGATTAAAGGCGTGAGTCACCATGCCTGGCTGTTTCCAATGTGGCCTTGAACTCACAAAGATCCAGAGGGATTTCTGCCTCTGGAATGCTAGGATTAAAGGCGTGTACTACCACTGCCTATCCTCTATATTTAATATTGTGGCTGTTCTCTTCTCTGACCCCAGATAAGTTTATTAGCATGCACAATATTTTGGGGAACACAATATCACCACAACTAGCTATCTAGGATTTTGCATGATGTCTCATAAAAGTTTTAGCTAAGGGTAGTGAGATGCCTCATTTGGTATCGTAAGCCCGGAGACAAGAGTTAGTTCCACGGAACCCACGTAAAGATGAAAGGAGAGAATCAATTCCACAATACACATGCCATGGCATGTGCTCCCTGAATGGATCTCTAGCCTCCCAACATAATTCACACACATGATAATGATAAATAACATTTCGAAAGAAAATATTTTAGCGTATACCTGGCACCATAATGCATGTTCAGCAAATGTTCAGATTCAAAATGAAGAACAAGAAGCTGTGAAGTTGGGCCTGGTGGTGCAGGTCTGTAATTCTAGCTACCCAGAAAGCCCGCGAAAGGGCATTACCAGTTCCAAGGCTTGTCTGGACTACTGGGTGAGTTCAGAGCAAACCTGCATGACTCACCTAGACCATATCTTGAAATAAAAATGGAGGGCCAGTAGGGTGGCTCAGCAGGTAGGGACATTTGCTGCCAACTCTGGTGACTGGAGTTTGATCCATAGAACTCACAAGGTTGAGGGAGAGAACCAACTCATGAAAGCTGTTCTCTGACCTCCACAAGTGCGTGTGAACCATGGTACACACACACACACACACACACACACACACACACACACACACACACACACACACACGAGAGAGAGGGGGGTGGATATTGAGGGTATAGCTAGGTGGGAGGGTGGTAGAATGCTTATCTAGCGTGTTTGGAGCTTTGAGGTCTTAGCACTGCAAAAAGAAAGAGCAAGACCTTGATTGATGTTTTGCTAACTGAGGGAATATAGAAGATGTACTCGAAACATCTTTTTGTCTCCAGCCCTCAGACCATCTTGTAGTAATGGCAAGTAAGGAAGGACTGAAAACTAAGACTAAGTAACGACACAGAACAAACACAACAACCCCCAATCCCACAATGATAGAGTGTGTCAAAGAGACAAGAGTCAACTCAGCAAGTTCTCAATGGCCAAACTGGAGTGTGTGTGTGTGTGTGTGTGTGTGTGTGTGTGCGCGCGTGTGCCCGTGTGTGTCTGTGTTTATGCATGTGCATCTGTGTGCACATACCTGGGGAGGCTAGAAGTTGACCTGAGGTGTCATTCATCTGGTGATGACCACCTTGTGTTTTTGAGGCAAGGCTGTTCACTGGCCTAGATCCGATTGGCCAGTTTTATGCCCCAGAAATTACCGTCTCTATTACTGGGATTATAAGTGTGTACTACCATGACTGGCTTTAAATATGGGCTTTGGGGACTCAACTCAGATCCTACCAAATGAGTCCTAAACCTGGAATATTTGGAGTAATAAAAAATGTAGTATTGGATTATAAACCATAATACAAACTAAACAGCCAAGGTTCTACTTTAAAATAAATAAATGAATGAATAAATAAACAAATAGGAACAAACTAACACATCTATCTATCTTTTAAGGATAGGGAGCAGCTTGGTAATGCAGTATACATGCAGACTTCCTTCTTTTTTTTCTTTTCTTTTTTTTTTGTTGTTGTTTTGAATGTGCATTGGTGCTTTGCCATGGGTGTTGGGTCCCCTGGAACTGGAGTTATAAACAGTTGTGAGCTGCCATGTGGGTGCTGGGAATTGAACCCCTGTCCTCTGGAAGAGCAGTCAGTGCTCTGAATCACTGAGCCATCTCTCCAGCCCCGCAGACTTCCTTCTAAAGAGTGTTGAATGTTTTGGGCACAGTGGCATATCCCTGTAATTCTAGCACTTGGCAAGTAAAAAAATGGAGGATTGGGAGGGAGTTCAAGCTTTGGCTAAGTAGCAGGTTTGAGGCCAGCCTAAGTTAAGTAAAACTCTGTTTCAAAAAACAAAAACAATCCTGGTGTGGCGGCACATGCCTTTAACCCCAGCACTCTGAGGCAGAGGCAGGTGGATCTCTAAGTTGGAAGTCAGCCTGGTCTACAGAGCGAGTTCCAGGACAGCCAGGGCTATACATGGGAACTCTATCTCAGAAAAAAGAAAGAAAGGAAGAAACAAAACAGAAACAAACAAACAAACAGAAGGTGTGGAGAACGTAAGGGGAGGGAAAAGAATAACCCAAGCAGAGATGCTAGACAAACCCTGCTTTGGTCAAGAGATCAAGGTTAGCAGCAACTTGACTGGTCATAGGTCGTGCTGATGCAGGATGTTCTTGATTCGACGATGGGAAAAGAAAGGCATTTTACCTGGGGGGCCTTGCCCTCCACAGGACCCCGGTGGAGTCATGAGAAAGACAACAGCCTAATCCCACTTTAGGGACATTATACAAAATACCTGACCTGTACACCTCAAAACTGCCCTGGTCATCAAAAAACAAGGAATGTCTGAGAAACTGTCCAAACAAGAGGGGCCCGAGCAAACATGGCCAGATGTGACGGCCTCTTAGTGGAGCTTTGGAAAAGAAAAAGGAGACTAAGCAAAATTGCTCCAAGTCTGGACTGCAGTTAACAATACTTAATATTAAATTTGATGAGTGAAGCATATTTATATAAGGTGTTAATATTGGGCTAAACTGGGTGTAGGATACCAGGATGTTGTCTGTATTTTGTTTTCAATAAATTGATTCCATATTTTAAAAGTTTAGTGAACCCACATCATGGTGCACATCTGTGATTCCAGCACCTGGAGTGTGGAGAAAGAGGATGAGAAGTTCAGTCATCTCTGGGTGTAGAAGGAGTTCAAGGCCGTCCTGGGCTGTACAAGACCCTGTCTAAGCAAAATAAAGACCTCCAGGAGCATAGAGTTTATATGGGGTAAAGTAGGATCTATCCAAAGGACTTCTATTGCGAAGGAGAATCCCGGTGGTGGTGTTTGCTGTGATAGGGCATAGAAGAGCCGCTTCTAGAACCAGTGGGGTTTCCATGACAAAGGAGGAAACATTTGCACTGGGGTTTGGCGCGTGGGGGTGGGAATAGCAGCTAGCTGCCTGGAGGGGAGAAGAGAAAGAAGTGCTTTTCTTATTTAGTTTTAGCCTAAACAACACTGATGTGTGAAGGCAGATTTGTTGTCTCCATTTTGAAAGGCTTTTTGGCATGGCCCATCCACTACTGTTGTTTATATCCTTGTGCTGAGATTTTACAGGCCCGTGTCACCTCACTATCTAGAAAACACTGGAAGGACACAGCAACAAATCGGATTCGCATGGAGGAAGTGGTTTCTTCCTGGGTGAAGCTGGGCAGGTGTAACAACCTCTTAGGTCTTCTCTGGTGCTTGAGGATCTGGAGAAGCACTTCATTCAGGGGAGGGGTGTGTGCAATGGGCGCTCTTCAAGCAGGACAACCTCTCAAATTAAGTGGATTGAAGGGAAAGAAAGTTCTCATTTCTGGGTAGGCGACGCCCTGTAGCTCTGTTGACAAGCTCCAGAGCCTCCTGCCAGCTTTAGGTAAGGCTGGTGCGTCCTTGACCATTTTGCCAACTCATTGTGTTGAAATCTACGGTCCCCACTTAACAGTGGGACCCAGCTCCTACCCATCCATAAAAGCCACCTGGATACCTGTTTCTTCCCTGTCCTTATCAACAAAGTAGCCATCTTGCATTACTCCAAGATTCTGCCTGTCTTGCTGATCTGGAACTCATGAGTTCATGGGGCCGTCAGACTCTTTAGCTGTGGGGACGAGAAGTACGTGCCACCAAGTCTGGCTTATCTGTTTCTTTTGTGTGGACTTTGATTTTTTTTTCTTTCAGGTTTGTGTTTGTTTTGTTTCTGGAATTCACTATCTAGCCCAAACTGATCCCTTAGCAACAACCTTACTGCCTTAGCCACAGTAAGTGCTGGGGTTCAGGCACTTGACACCATGGCTGGCTTGTCTTTGGGCTACAGAATTGCAGTCCTTTGCCCAGCCCTTTTTCTAGTTATTAGAAAGAGGAAGGCTAGGATGACTTAGCAATAGAGTGCTTGTGTAGTAAGGGAGAGGGCCCAGGTTCAAAGTCAGTAAGTACTGTTAAAAAATAAAACAACATGTAAGGAAAGGTAGTAGCAGAAAGGGTCTTAGAATGCAGGCTATGATTTTGATACTTTTCTTTTGCTACATTTTTGCTTTTTTTGTGTATATTTGCATGCTCTAGCGAGTGAGTGTGTGTGTGTGTGTGTGTGTGTGTGTGTGTGTGTGTGTGTGTGTGTGTGTGCAATTCTCCAAATGCCCAAGTAGACCAGAGAAGAATGTCAGGTGTCCTGCTCATTCCCTGAGACAGGGTCTCTCACTGAACCCTGAGGAGTCACCTCTCCCCTCCAGCCCCTTCACTGGTGCCACACCTGACCATCTTATGTGGGTGCTGAGGGTTCAGCTCAGGTCCTCATGATGTATACCAAGTTCTCTTACCCACTTATCTCCCCACCCCCTTGTGGTTTTGTTTTTTCAAACAATTAAATTTCTTTTTAAATAAAAACAATTATGTGTATGAGTATTTTGCCTGAATGTATGTCTGTGCATCACAAACAGGCCAGGTATCCACTGAAGCCAGAAAAGGGACTCAGATCATCTGGAGCTGGAGTTACAGAAGGTTGTGAGCCATCCTGTGGGTGCTGAAGATCAAACCCTGGTCCTCCGGGACAGCAGCCAGTGTTTTGACTGCTTAGCCATCTCTTCAGCCCCTGTGATTTTATTCTTGATAAAAATGTCTGAAATGCAGCTCAATTGTTTTGTTACCAAAGACTTTGTTTGTTTTGGAGTCTCACTATGTTGATCATCCCAAACTCATAGCAATTCTCCTACTTTAGCCCCTGAGATGCTGGGATTACAGGAATGCAAAAATCACTTCCAACCCGTTGTCAAGTTCTTAAAGAGTTGATCTTCTACTTCAGAGTTTCTTGGTCTTGCACCATTTAGGGACAGATAATTATTTACTGTGATACCCTGTCCTGTCTATTGTAAAATGTTTATCAGAACCCTCGGCCCCTACCCACTAGATGACAGTAGAATCCCCTCATTGTGACAACGGAAAATGTCTCTACCATTTGTCCCCAGAGATGGTGGAGAAAAAACTGCTGAGCTTTAGTAAATACTGAGAAGTTAACTGTGGGCTCTAAAGAGGCTGCTAAGAAGAAATGAGTGCTCTGAAACACTCAGATGATGTTCTCTTGGTACTTAAGATCTCAAGATCCCTTCAGCCTAAGGTGGAGCCTGTAAATTCAGTCCAGGGTTTAGGGGGAAATGCCAGATGCCAAATGAAGTGTATTCTCTGCTTGATTTCATTCCTCCAGTCTCCAAATAGTTATTGAAGGACTGCTATGTATCAAGTCTTATACTAGGTTCTGGGGACCTGATGCTGAAGAAGAGAGACCTAGTTTTTTTCTTTGTTTGTTTGTTTGTTTTGTTTTTGAGGACCTTGGCTGAATTCTGTTGCATGTCCCCACGGAAGGCTGCATTTGCATGTGACAATGGCTTTGAGGTAATTGTCCCTATTAATTTTCCTTCAAGGATCATGTATGGACCTGACCCTATGTAGGTTTGTTTTCTGTGTCTAGATAGTCTGTCTTTATTACAGAGCTTGGTATACCCACAGTTTCTGAGATAAAAGAAAGATTGGGACTGCTGGAATCTTGTTGGCCTTCTGTCCCTCAAGACTCATGATCTAGTCTGATACTTTTCACTGACTCTTACCAGAAGGTTGCCCCCCAGAGAGGAATTTAAAAGCTAGGACGTTGAACATTTGACCCTACACTGTATTTCTTTCCATCACTCTGCATTGTGAAATCTTCCTGAACAGGTGCTTGTGGTACTGGCTGGATCAGAGCGTGTGTTCTTGCCTTAGCTCTGGAAACTCCCAGGAGTTCCTGTGACCCTATCATTAAATACTAAATTGTACTTTTGGGGACATTCTAATTTTATTTAACTTATTTTGCCCCGTCAGTGAGATTTGTTAGTGTGCTGATTTTCTTAATCTATGCCAAGACTTTTTTTTTTTAATTGTTATTTTTGTTTTGTCTTTGTTTTTTTTGAGGCAGGGTTTTTCTGTGTAACTCTGACTGTACTGGAACTCACTCTGTAAATCAGGCTGGCCTCCAACTCAGAGATCCGCCCTCCTTTGCCTCCTGAGTGTTGGGATTAAAGGTGTGCTCTGGGCCCCAGAGATGGCTCAGCAGTTAAGAGTACTGACTGTCCTCTAAGAGGACCCGCGTTCAATCCCCAGTACCCACATGGTTTAACTCATCTTTAACTCACAACCTGCTTTAATTCCAGTCCCAGGGGATTTAACACCCTCTTCTGGCTTCTGTGGGCACCAAGCATGCACACAGTGCACAGACATATAATATAGGAAGATGAGATACCCATAAATGTTAAATAAATAAACAAAATAAAAAAATAAAGGTGTGCACCACCACACCCGGCTTTCCATATGACTTTCCATATTCACAAATCAAGAGGACTCTGCAGTTATATTATACCTGAGGTCTTTGCTTTTGGTATAGGAAATATGGCTACTGCACAGATTGTCCTTAAGGTCTTGCTGAGGGTTCATTGGCCCTGGCTACCCACTGGGAACAGGCAGCTAGCTTATAACTTAGACCTGGTCCTGAATGTGCCAAGTCTAAAATGATTAGGAAAACAAAACAAAACAAAAAAACAAAAAGCCAAAAACTTCTAAAAACAAAGTGCCATAAAATTTCTGGGTCTCAGTTGTAAAATGTCTCTGACTGTTCTCCTCCTCCTCCTCCTCCTCTTCTTCTTCTATTTTTTAAGACAGAAGCTTGACATGCCATGCTGGCCTGGCACTTTCTATGTAGACAAGGCTGGGCTCTCAAACTCCCAGTCAGCCTTTCGCATCTGTTTCCCAAGAGCTGGGATCACAGGCCTATTACATCATATTTCATATTTGATCTCCTCCGAAATCTTTTTGGACTTTTTTTTTTTCTTCTTTTCTGGTGTTAGGGATGGAGCCCAGGGCTCTGGGTGTGCTAAGCGTTCTGCTTACCAACGAGCCACACTTCCATCCCTATTGCCGCTTTTGATGGATTTTTGTCTGGCTTTGTTTTGCCGGAGGCATGTTTCTCCTTAAGCTTCCCAACTTCTCATCTGTTGTAAGGGGACACCAGGTTAGAATCAGGAGACCTGCCAGGAAGGTAGTCAACTTGTAAACTCTTGGCTCTGTGCAAGGTCTCTTAATTTTGCCTACGTGGTTGGGGAAGCAGGTAGTGCTTTCATATATATGTATATATGTGAAATATATATATATATTTAAATTAAAAAATTAAAATGTAATCATTTCTCCCTTCCCTTTCCTTCCTCCCACCCCTTCCATGTATCCCTCCCTGGATCTCTTTCAAATTCATGGCTTCTCTTTCTTTGCTTGTTCTCATTACATATATGTAGAAATGCAAGAATACATAAACACAACCTGCTGAGTTGCTTTAGTGTTGCTCTTATGTATATGATTTCCGGGCTGACAGTTTGGAATTGGAGAACCAATTAGGGGAGCTCATCCTCGGGGATGGCTAATGCTCCCTCTTCCAGAAGTCTTTAGTCGCCTGTAGTCTACAGAAGAGGGCCTGCGACGTTGCCCCCTCCCATGATAGCGTATCTATTGGTATTGTCCTCCTTCAGTTCCTGCTTAGGCATGCACATTGTTGACGTGTCATGAGTGTCCCTTCCCTGTCATTTCTAGAAGACAAGACTTCACCGCAAGCTTCCTGGTCCTCTGAGTCTTCCGATCTTTCCACCCTTTCTCTCAGAGTCTGTATGGCTGGGCTGTTATGTGAGCTACAGAGAGAGGACAACGTGGTTACCTGAGGCTCTGTCTCAAAACCAAAATGAAGTGATTAAAACAAAACAGGGGCTAGATAGATGCATCAGTAGGGAAAGGTTCCTGCCACGAGACTTGACAACCCACATGTGGTCCCCAGAACCCACATGGTGGAGGGAGAGAACCCACTTCACAGATTGTCCTCTGACTTATACATGCGGCCTGTGACATGTGCGAGCATCCCTCCCCCAACAAATAAATGAATATATGTACACTATTTGTTGTTAAAAAAAAAGTGGTTCTTTCCTGGATGGAAAGCAGGTGAGGAGAGTGGAGTTGAGATCAAGGAACTAATGATGAAGTTCTTGCTCTGATGCAGATGAGGTAGGGTGATGATGATTATGACAACGATATTGAGGAAGTGGGTTCTGCCGAGGAAGTGAATGGAACTGGATTTTGCAGAATTCATGATCTGTTGCATTTGGATGTGAGAAGCAGGAGGATTCAAGAACGTCTTAGATTTCTGGCTTGACCTAGATGCTCCTTCCTGAAGTCCTGGAGCTTACCACTCAGGCTGAATCCTGTGCAGTTTAAACTGGAGCTGTCCAGTGGGCAATCAGGTCAGTGGCACTCAGGAGGCATTTGGAGGTTGGATTATTATCAATGGAAGTTGGATTTTACCCAAGAAGACTGTACATCTCATGACCATGGCAGGAAGTATGAAACTGGTTCATGGTAGAAACAGATTTTTTTTTTTTTTGGGAGACAGGGTTTCTCTGTGTAACAGAGTCCTGGCTGTCCTGGAACTTGCTTTGTAGACCAGGCTGGCCTCGAACTCACAGAGATCCTCCTGCTTCTGCCTCCCGAGTGCTGGGATTAAAGGCATGCACCACCACTGCCCGGCTAGAAACAGATATTTGGAGATATTTCTAATAATTTGATATTGAGATGAGTGAGTAGGATAATATAGATAATAATAAATGTATATGAAGGAAGCCAGTTGTCATAAATGTACCCAGTAAAGTTCACTTTTGAGAGCTTCCCCCTGCCCCTTTCCAATGAATGCTCTGTAGAGCCCACATACATATATGGAGAGAGAAATGTGAAATAAATTACACTTTAGCATCAGATAGAAGTGATGCTGATGCTGGCTTAAATCACAACCAAATTACTCTGGGCCTTCCCCAAAAACTGGTCCATAGGCTTAATTATCCAAATCTAGCCACAAGCATCCTTAGGTTTAAATACCAGAGTTAAAACGTGTGTTACAGACCTCTTTCTAGGGCCACAGATCTGGGATTGCATTGAGACCGTGTTTTTTCTTTTCCACTGGAAAAGTGTGAGGAAGGATGGATCATGTTCTCTTAGTCATTCCCCATCCCCACCAGTTTTTATGCCCCCCCTCTCCCCGTTCTGCGTTATTCTGGGATTAACGCTGCGTGGTCCCCTACACAAACGCGGCTGGGCTGGTATGGTCAGCCTGAGCCCTGCTGTGCAGCCACGTCTGGAATTCCGGTAAATTGGCATCACTAGAGCACAAAGGCGGCAACAATGAGGAAAACCCTTCAGTGCAGAAAGGAATGTTTGGATCCCTGGACCGCCACAGTGAAAGGACACACACACACACACACACACACACACACACACACACACACACACACCCCCAACGCGCCTCCCAGGCCGGGGTTGAGGTTCTCTGCAACCCGTTGAGGTGCAAGGATGCGGGATGATCGGATTGCTTCCTGGCCCAGGAAGGTTTCGAACCGGCATAAGCCCAGCGTGGTCCTTGTACCATCATTCTGAAACAGGCATAAATCATCCCTTGAGATTGGAGTGCAGTACCGCGCCCCCTCATCAACCCCTACCCTTTACACGCCCTCCCCCTTGGGGTCTTCAACTCTTCCCTCTTCTCGCGCCACACAGCAGGAGACTTTAGCCAAAGTATCCAACTTTTTACATTTTCCAGTCCGGACATCACTATTTTCACAGACCTGTTGTTTTTAAGTATTAAGTGTTCATTTTATTTATTTATTTATGCCTGAATTTGTCCTCCCAAAGTAACACTTAATGTGTCACCCATCCCCAAGCTTCGCCACTTTAAGCCACGCTACCCGGACTGTTGGTGGTGGTCAGCAGAGGTCCAGACTATGCATTGCAGGGAGAGAAGAAGCAGGCGGTGACTGGCAGGCTGTCACTCCAGGGAGAGGAGGCAGAGGGAAGGACCCCACTTGGGCACCACGTGGATAGCCGCCCCCCTTCATCACAGCGCTTTGCCTGAAGGAAATGACTCCTTGTTCCAGGGCTCTACGGACCCACGGTAGCTGCCAGGACAGAAGATTCTGGGATGGCCTGAGGCTGGGGAACAGCCCATTCTCCCGTGGGACTCGCAGCGGCTTCAATCTATTGCACCAGCTGGCTAATCTCAGCGCCTGGGAGTCTCACACAGCTGGGGACCATGGCCTGAAGGGCTCCTGTAAGGTCAACCCTCTTAAGAGGGTTGTGCCTCAGTTAACAGGTTCAGTGTGGCCCCCAACTCCTGATGTTTTAATACTGGCATCACGGGAAGACAGGCCCTCCTCGTAAGTTTTGTTGAAGATGAACAGAACTGTAAGAGACGCTGTCTCTAACACCTGTAGATGTGGAACTCGAGAAGCTAGATAGATATCGCCTCCACAGCAATGACAGAATCTCCTCAAAACACAAGCAAACCCATGTGAGCAGCCTGCACCACGTCAGGGGAAGGCAGAGCCTCGGGGAAGCTTACCGAGTTCAGGCTAGGGCATGAAGCTCAAGGCGACTCTCCAGCCCATTCTGTGCCTTTGCCTAGCCTTTTCCTGGGTCGCCCCCCCCCTCCTCCCTTGGAACTCGCTTTGTAGACCAGGCTGGTCTCGAACTCACAGAGATCCACCTGCCTCTGCCTCCGAGTGCTGGGATTAAAGGCGTGAGCCGCCACACTCCCAGCTCTTTCTTTTCTTCTCCCTTCCTTCTCTTTTCCATTGCTTTTCTTTCCCTTTTCATCTTTTTTTTATTTATTTATTTATTTTAAGTCGCTTCTCTTGACTTTCCCAGCTTTCCACTTCCTTTCTATCTCCATTCAAACTCTCGATAAAGTTCTAGAGTTTGTGTAGGTGGCAAATTTCTTCGTTGGCCGTCTAGCCTGCCTCCGTTCCTGGGCAAATCTCTGTGAGTGGCGAGGGCAGCGCTTGCTCGCGTTTGAGTGAGTGGCAGTGATTGTCAGTGATTGAGTGTGGTCGTGGAATGTGCGTGCGTGTGCGAGAGAGGGGTGTGCGCTCCCTAGCGTGTGAAGCAGTCACTGTGGAATGTGCCCGGTGCGTGTGCTCCTGGAGGAGAGCATGCTCAAGCGTGCGCGCGTGTGGAGTGTGCATGTGCTATCGCGCAAGTGGTCGAGTGCCCACTCCTCCCAGAGTCGCAAAGTGCAGGGGGCGGGCCGGGCGGCAGGGGGCCTGGCCCACTGGATTCCCGCATGCTAGTTCCGGGGCGGTCTGGTCTAAAGGGCTTTATGCACTGTCTGGAGGGTGGGGACTGGCGCGGGTAGAAAAGTGGATGCCTCTGGAATCCGGGCCGGCTTTCTGCCTCTAGCAGCCAGCAGAGTGGCTGAGCGAGACCTGCGAGCCTGAGCGGAGTTGCTGCTTGTGCGGGCTGCGACGCGCGCCCACCTCCCGGGGAAGGAACGGCGAGGCCCGGGGCGGTCTCGAGGATGGAGCGCCCGGTCGCCGCGGCGGCAGCATGGATGCTGCTGCTGGCGATCGCTGCCTACCTGGCTCCAGTCAGTGGCCAAGGTAAGCGGCCACCTGCGGGAGCCACGCGCGCAGCGCCGCCGTCCACTCTAGGCGCTGCAGAGGGGAGCTGGGCGTGGGTGGGCGGCGGCGGCGGCGGCGGCGGAGCTGCTCGGGCTGAGAGCGCTCGGGTGACCCCAGGAGGGACGAGCGCAGCGCCGTTCCTCCGCTCGCTGGGGAACGGGGTCGCACCGGCTTCTGTGACAGCTCACCCCGCGGCGATTGCGCCTTTGTTCCCACGGGAATTAGTCCTGGCCCTCAACGCTTCTCAGGCTGGAACCTGGAGAGAGAGAGGGTCTCCCGCGTGGGTCTGCGCTTTCTTCTAGCCGGGGCAGAGCGGTCCTCCACGCAGCTCCCAGCGCAGTTTTCCACCTGCAAGCGTCCGGCCGGCGCGGGAGACCCGATCCCATCGCGCGCCCGGGGCGGCCGGCCAGAGCCTCCTTCCTTCCATCAGTGACGAAACTCCGTCCCGCGGTGACCCCCATGAGACCGCATCTCATGATACCGATCATTTACGAACCCAGATAAGGCCGGGAGGAGGGATTGGCGGAGAGAGCGCGACTGATACACTAGAGTACTTTCTTGAAGGCTTTCCCTTTCTACCCGGAGCGGGTGCTTTTGTGTTGATGAATGGAGCTGGTTTGCTGCGCCTGAGTTTTGGGGCTGGAATGCGGAAAGTTTCTAATGTGGCTACAAACTTTTTCCAAGTTGTCCGAGAGTTAGATTTTTTTTTTCCCTCTCCTGCGAAACAGAGCAGAGGGTAAGAGAGGGAAAGGGGGAAAAGTATTTGGAGTTCAGAATAGAAAAGTGTTTAAGAGAAGAAAATGAAAGACAAGCTAAAAGAAATGGAGAGGACCGGAGTTAAATGAGAAGGGAGGGAGGGAGGGAGGGAGGGAAAGAGAGGGAGAGAGAGGGAGAGAGAGAGAGGGAGAGGGAGGGAGGGAGGGAGGGAGGGAGGGAGAGAGAGAGAGAGAGAGAGAGAGAGAGAGAGAGAGAGAGAGAGAGAGAGAGAGAGAGAGAGAGAGAGAGAGAGAGAGAGAGAGAGAGAAAACAGGAACCCTCGAGCTCTCTCCCTGGCTTTCGTTGCTAGGTAGCAGCCTGGAGCTGCGTGTGACCGACCACCAGACAGACAGAGCGGACGCTGCTGCCACCGCAGGGACTAATCTGTCTGTGGGGATGGGCCAGTCCCCGCTTTCCCCTCCCGCTTTTTCCCCCGTCCGACAACTTAATTGCCCTACAATAAAAATGAAACCCCTATTGTTGCAGGATTAGTCAAAGCAATAAATTGATTTCCCTAGATCACATATTGGGGGTTGATGGGTGCGGACTGTGGAAGCCCCCGTTTACAGAGGAGAGCGGGGAGGGCTTGTGGATGGGCCGTGGCATGTATTCAAATGGTTAATCTGCTTTCTTTCCTCAATTCTTAGCATAAGCTCCTTAGAGGGAATCAAGTAATTATACAGCAACTCGGAGAAGCACCCATCTCAGACTTCCTGGGAAGTTTGGAAGCGCCAGCAAATGCACCAGGCTTACAAAAATCTTTCCAAAAGGAGGGGTGGGTGGCAGCAGAAGACGACTAACAATTCTTTCTTTGAACATCTTTCTAGAGTATTGGAAACACAGAAGAGGGATTTACTGTTGTTGTGTGTGTGAGGTAGGGAGAGTTCACAGTGCCTACTTAGGGTTATATATCATGTGCTAAATATAGCTTAGTGTACTTTTTTTGTCCCTGTCTGGAAAATTACTGTCCATGTGTAAAAAAGCTGGGAAGCAAGCATTCTGTAAGTTTTTTTTTAAAGCAGATATGGTAATGTAATGTTCACTAACTAATATGGGGTGTGTGTGTGTTTCTTCAGCACCCCCCCCCCCCACCCCCGGTTTTCTCTGTAGCCCTGGCTGTCCTGGAACTCAACAGATAGACTAAGTTGGCTTGGAATTCAGCTGCCTGCCTCTGCCTCCTGAGTGCTGGGATTAGGCATGTAATGCTGGGAGTTCTTCAGGTTTCTAAAACTAGAACCCAAGTCTCACCATTCTTAGTCTTCATATTTTACTATTTTAATTCATTTCTTATGAGCCAGTGTCTCTGTGTGTGCCCAGACTGGCCTGCAATCACTGCCTGCTGCCTGTGATCCTCCTGTCTCAGCTTCTTGAGTCAGGGTTAAAGAGTGCAGCTGCTATACCTGGCGGAGTACTCAGATTTGTAAACTATAGAACTGATACAGTAAGAGAACTTCTCAGGATATTTATGACCATACGGAGGTAAATTATGTAAAAATACTTGGCCCAGTGAATATAGACAATGAAAATAAACTAGCAACTAACCTTATGTTTATCAACACTTTCTCAAAGACACACAAACTATTTTTTTTTTTTTACGTTTATTCATGTATGTGGAAGTGCAGATGCCATAACATGCATGTGAAGGGTAATGTGATCTTGGGATCCAGCTCTAGTGGTCAGGCTTGGTGACAAGCACCTTTACCTGCTGCTCAGTCTAACTAAACATCTTCCACTCAGTTCTTTGAGGATTTCCTAGATCTTAGAATATTTTTTTGGTTATGGATTAAACTTTTGTGATTCCACCTTGAGTGGGACCTGTAATAAGTAGGCGACATTTTTGGTCCTGTCACCTGTCTCTGGAACTTTAATTGCTGTTGCTTTTATTTCAGGGTGGACTTTCACTTCCCTGCTTGAAGTCTTTCTGGTTATAATAGGCTTCTGCCTCAATTCTCCAATCATCTTGATCTGATGGAAACATTTGTAGGTGGAGGGAACCTTAGGTATCTAAGTCTGTGTATTGTTTTATACTGATGGGTGGTTAACCCAGCTCGGGGAGGGAGGTCCTGAAAAGAATGGAGTTAAGTTCCTGGCCTAAGGGCATGTAATCTGTGATAGAGCCCAGATGGAGTCAGCTTCTCTTTGCTTATCTCCTTTTGTAGATACCCCACCCTCTTTGGTTGAGACTTTTGGATTCCTTGCTGGGGATCCACACTTATCAGATGAAGCAAAGAATGACAAGTAGATGACCTTGGCAGTCTTTAACACGACTGGATGTGCCAAAGAGGCCACAGCAGGATGTCAGGCCAAAGAGGAATCTATTTATAGGTTAAGGCAGCCTCAGGACTTCAGCTTCCGGCTTGGTCTAGAACTTACGCCATCTTCAGACCCATTTTGTAAACGCTTGTGCCATCAAGGCACATTCCTGAGGATCTTGTGTTTTGTTGTGTAGACAGCTACAAAACTTGGACCTAGACAAGGTAATTATTAAGTCCTGGTTAATCACTGTCTCTAGACAAGCACTTTTTTTTTTAAAGTTTTTTTTTTTTTTTTTCAAGAGAAGGTTAGAGTCTCTGTAGCTTTGGTGCCTGTCCTGGAACTCACTCTGTAGCCCAGGCTGGCTTCAAATTCACAGAGATCCGCCACCACTGCCCGTCGGACAAGCACTTTCAGAACACTGAAGTTTAAAAAATTTTAATACATTTTAAAATTATATTTAAAAATATTGATATCAAGAACCTAATTATCTTCCAGTACCATTGCCATATATTGGCTTGGGCTGTTAAGTCTTACCAGCTGGAACAGGGTAACAAGCAATTGCAGGTTCTTTAGGAAATGTTCATTTCTTCATTCATTCTGGTTCTGGGGATCAACGGTTGGGGCTTAGGCATGCTAGATATTGCTTTACCTCTATGTACCCCCCCACCCACAAATAACTGAATTCAAAACAAAGGGAGCCAGCTGTGGTGGGGTATCTTTTGTTGTTATTTTGTGAGACAGGATCTCACAGCATAGCCTTGGCTGGCTTGGAGCACACACCTACCTCTGTGCTGGGATTAAAGGCAGGTGTTGGAGTATGTGTTTTAATTCTAGAATTAGGGAGGGAGAGGCCGTGAGATCAGATGTTCATGTCTAGCTTCAGCTAAATAGGGAATTCCAAGTCAGCCTGGGCTACAAGACCTGTTCTCCAACTGTATGTACATTCTTACCCTCAAACAACCAAACAATCAAACAACCAAACACACACACACACACACACACACACACACACACACACACACACACACACTCAGGGATTCTGAGTATTAGTGTAGCACAACTACAAATACACCAGTTGTGAAGCTCTACTCTAGAATGGAGAAAATGAGATTGAAGAAGCACTCGTTGGTACAACTGGAATGGTTTTCTTATCTTTTCGTTCTTTTTTTTTTTTTTTAAGATTTATTTATTATGTATACAGTGTTCTGCCTGCATGAATGCTTGCAGGCCAGATCTCATTATAGATGGTTGTGAGCCACCATGTGGTTGCTGGGAATTGAACTCAGGACCTCTGGAAGAACAGCCAGTGCTCTTAATCTCTGAGCCATCTCTCCAGCTCCCCTGGAATGGTTTTCATATTTATTAACTTTGTGATCTTGAGGAAATGCAAGGAATCGCTGCTACTTACTGTGATATGCTTTACAAGTCCAGAGTATGTAGGTGAGCTGGTCTGGATTTCATAATTAAAATGGACTCCACTGTGAGACTCTGAGATCGTCTCTCTGGTTTCGGGTTACCCCTCCCAGGACCTCTCTGGCTTAAGGAAGATTCGACATGCTTCAGTGTCGTGTTTGGGTCTCTATTTGGAAATGATTAGTAGTGGTTTGTTTGGAAATGCCAAGTTTGCTTTTGTGTTCGGTAGAGGTCCGTGAAGAGAAGAAGTGGGCGGTGCTTGGGATTTTGGATTAAGACTCTTGGTTTGAATCCTACTTCCTTTTTCTTATTACCCAAGAAATCCACTGTAACTGCTGGAGGAGCCCTGGGTTGCTCTTTTTGTCTGTAAAATGGGCTTCACATTCACTTCATAGAATGGTTGGACAGAGTAAATCAGGCAATGAGTGGGAAATAGGTAATAGACAGTGTCTTCTGTCATTAATTTTTCTCTGGATTTTGACTTTTGCAGCTAACTGATAGGGCATTAGTCCAGTATGCCCAAATCCTTGGATTTGATCCACTACCAAAACAAATTTAACATTGGCAGGCAATAATGACTTTTGCATATTAATCAGGAGTTGTATTGATAATAGAAACCTATGGTAAACTGACTGGAACCAAAGAAATTTGTTGAAATCCCTAAGTGAAGAAGATACAGATATTTGTTGAATTTATATGAGATTGCCTTCTATCTTGACAGACGTTAGCAAACACTGACAATTTCATTTGGTTCCACCTGCTATAAAATACTCTGTTATATCAGTCTTGTTTTTCTCTTCTGCTCCTGAGATGACTCCATTTTCAGACATCCTCTTGGTGTAAAATGACTATCGCGGGCTTTAGAGCGCCATCCTATCATGCCATATCCAGAGGGAAATTGTGGATAGCTTCATTGGTTGCATTTCAATGACTTTTCTTAATTGACAAATAGATCACCTTACTCAGGGGAAGAAGTGCCGCCATTGTCTGTGTGTGCTCTTCTGTGGTCCCAGACTTTGCAGACAAAAGTGTGGATCTCAGAAGAAAATTGGGGTAACGCTGTGAAGAGAATGGTGAACACAGGCCGAACGGCAAATCTGACATAATACCTTAGTAGACAAAATTGATTAATGATGCTATTTTCATTTTGAATGTGAAGACAGATTTGAAAGGCATATGCAAATTTCTCTAGAGTTGGCAGTCCCCAGCTAACACAGTGAGTTAGGAACATTAAGGTAAAAGACAGGACATTCTATGATCCTGGAATGATGTTGCAACTTTTAGAGTTGTTATTTTCCTTATTACAACTGTGGTCATACTAAAGATTCAACCTGTAGGGTCGTATGTGCCGCACAAGTTCTCTACCACAGAGCCACAACCCAACCCCACTTTTCAGGTCTAGGAGGAGGGAAGGAAGAACTTCTAGAAAGTTCATTTGCCAACTAAAGTTTTTCTTCTCCTCTTCCTCTTTTTGTTTTTGGAGACAGGGTTTCTCTGTTTTGCCTGTCCTAGAACTCGCTCTGTATGTAGACCAGGCTGGCCTTGAACTCACATCACAGGTCCTCCTGCCTCTGCCTTGTGAGTGCTGGGATTAATGGGCGTGCACCACCACCTCCCAGCCCCAACCAAAGTTTTCTTATTTGGAGAATGTGAAGAGGAAAAGAAAGTTTGGGAAAATGAGTGGCAAGATTAAAGCATGGACTTCTTCAGTCCACTGGAAGGGCTTCATTTTGCTGTGATTTCTTTTCTAGTTAACCCCATTTGTTTGTGTATGGTTCCTGGACTTGGTCCTTTTCCCAAGCTCTTGATCACCTGTGATTTAAAAGGACAGCAATAAAACACGTGTCTCTCCCAGAAAACGAGAGTAAGACAATGTTTTTTATTTTAAAAAAATATATATTTATTTTTATCTTGTGTGCATTGGTGTTTTGCCTGCATGTATGTCTGTGTGAGGGTGTTGGATCCTGGAGTTACAGACAGCTGTGAGCTGCCATGTAGGTGCTGGGAATTGAACCCAGTCCTCTGGAAGAACAGTCAGTGCTGTTATATTTATTTATTTATTTGTTTGTTTGTTTATTTATTTATTATGTATACAGTGTTCTGTCTGCATGTATGCCTGCTGGCCAGAAGAGGGCACCAGATCTCATTACAGATGGCGGTGAGCCACCATATGGTTGCTGGGAATTGAACTCAGGACCTTTGGAAGAGCAGCCAGTGCCCTTAACCAGTGAGCCATCTCTCCAGCCCAGTCAGTGCTCTTAAACTGAGCCATCTCTTCAGACCCAAGGTTTTTTTTTTTTTTTTTTTTTTTTTTTTTTTTTTTTTTTTTTTTTTTTTTTTTTTTAGGGTTTCTCTGTGTAACAGCCCTGGCTGTCCTGGAACTCACTTTGTAGACCAGGCTGGCCTTGCTCACAGGGATCCCCCTGCCTCTGCCTCCGGAGTGCTGGGATTAAGGGTGTCTAGCTAGCTGACAATATGCAGTTTTACCTCTGAAATCTCGATGTGTTTGGTCATTAGCCCTGCCTGAGATCATCATGCTGGACCCCAAGGTTATAAGAAACAGTGAGAAATAAATGAAAGAAGAAAATGTAATTACCATTCTGTGCATTGAAAAGTTAAGCCACTGTTACCATGGATACAATGGCTTGTTTATCGTCTGCAGATCTTGGGATCTCAGTCTGTAAGCAATAACCAAAGAACTCTTTCAAGCAGACGTCAGCCAGTAATTCCTCCTAAGTGTGAGAAGAAGCCTTCATCACTTACTGCTGATGCATACTCAGTGTCAATGCAGGTCCTCCCGAGGGTCCAAAGGATGCTGAAATCTGAAAGGGGGAGAGTAACTTCAATTCTGTTAGGCTAGAACTTCTTGATCCTCATATAAAAATGATTGTCTTATAAGTATCAAGCGTTTGCATGTCTATTGGGAACAATTCCGTGATATTTAACAAGGAGTAAAAGCTGAAAAAAAAAATTCATGTCCTTAAATAGAGTTGACTTAAAAATTTTGAGACAGGATCTTTCTATGTAGTGCGGGCTGTCCTGAAACTGACCCTGAAGATTAGGCTAGCTTGCCTCTGCCTCCTGGGTGCTGAGGTGAAGGGCATGCACCACCATGATTGACAGCTTAATTTTGTAAGGGTCTCATTTTAGCCCAGGCTAGCCTTGAACTCCTGATCCTCCTGCATTTTTCTGCCAACGGCTAGAATTGTAGATGTGTACTACCATACTCAACTACTTTTTTGGTCTTTTTGAGACAGGGTTTTATCCTGTAGCTCAGGCTGGCCTGGAACCGATGATTATGTAGCACACTCAGGCTGGCCTGGAACTGATGATTATGTAGCACACTCAGGCTGGCCTGGAACTGATGATTATGTAGCACACTCAGGCTGCCCTTGATCTCTTAGCACTCCTGCCTCAGTCTCCTGGGTACAGAAATTACCAGGGTGAACTACTCCTAGGCCTGATACACTGAATTTAAGAATGGATACATTTTATCTAGACTATGTCAATAGTGGCTGTATTTTAACCTTACTAAAGGGGAGAAGGAAAGTGGTAGCTGGCATGGACTTTCACATTCTTATAATTCTGATGTGGGGAAGGGTGTGGAGAACACTTTTAAAAAAACAAATAGAAAACCCAACTCACACTGGATAAAACAATATGAGTATTTCCTCGCTCCTGGATGGGAAGAGTCCTGAGCTGCAGTGGAGTTTGGGGAGGTTCAGCACGGCTTCCATGCTTTCCCTTGGTGTTTTCCTTCACTCTGTTCCTCTGGTGTCAGGCTTGTTTTCAGCCAGCTTTTCTGCAGTTGTAAGGTCCGGACAAATGGGGTTACATGTATTCTTGACCTGGGGGGTTTCTTCCCTCCCTCCCCTCTATCCTTTCCCTGCTCTCTTTTCCTTCTTTTCCTGTGTATCCCAGGCTCATCTCGGAGCACTTGACCCTTGGTGCCGGCCTTCTGGATGTGAACCACCAGAGCCTGCCTTCAGTTATGCCTTTATTTTCTTCTTGCTTTTTGAGACAGTGTCTCATGTAGCCCAGGATGGCCTGGAATTCCTGATACTCCTGCCTCTGCCTCTCAGGTCTGGAGTAATAGGCATGAGCCGCCATGCTAGGCTTCAGCTACGTTCTTAAAAGTATAACCACTTCACTTACCTCAATAATGTAGAACGCTACACTTTCTAAGGACCCTGAGTTAGGCTCTCCAAGCCTGGCATATCAAATCACTCGAGGAGCTTTATAAAGCATATAAACTCATAGGCCAGAGCCTACAGTCATTGAACCAGGAACATGGGGATCTGTATTTTGAAGAGTTTCCAGGTAGTTCTGGGCTCAGACAATCTAAGAGCAGCTGTTATGGGAACCTTCTCATTTCTCAGTTTTGTGAATGAACTTGCCTGCAGTGCCAATCCCTTCCTATGGCAGTTCGCTATGCTCTGTGGAGTCGGGGTTTTTACCTCCCCACCCCCAACAGAGCCCACTGGCTTCTAGAGCAGCCTTCTGTTCTGTGGCTGCAATGGGAGCCCGTTTCCTTCCTATCCTTAGAATGTGTTGATCTCACCACCTCTCCCCTGTCCTTGAGACCTCTCACTCCTCAGCTTCTATTTCAGATTCCTCGCTAAAGTCACTTCTTCCTTCACACACACTCTCAGCAGCCCGGCCTCCTTTATCCTGCTCTGTTGAACCCCAGTCCTGGCTCAAACAAGTTCTCCACACCTGCTTCCCTGTGTCTAAACATGGCAGGAGAACACCATAGCACAACACGAAACTAAAGCCATGAAATGAATCTCAACTTTCAATTGTGTGTGCGTGCTCGCATGCCTGGGCCTTGTGCAGACCCTGACTCTGCTTTTAATAAATGTGGAAATAGGGAGAGAATGCCACACGTTTGTATGACAGCTCTTACTGCTTGCCTTTCAGCCTGTGTCGTCTGTGTTCTGGAAGAAATTCCTATGCCTTAAATTCGAAGCAGTTCATATTCTAGATCATTTTCTTTGACCTCAGCAGTTGCCTAACACCGTTATTGTTTTCTCCTCCCTCCCCTTCCTTTCTTCTATCTTCTAACCATTCCTTCCCACCTTATTTATTTATTTATTTATTTTTGAGACAGGGCCTCACTTTGCAGCCTGTAGCCCAGGCTGACAATCAGCTCAAACTGAATGCCCCCTGCGTCTTTCCTCTGTGGCTCACTTTCTCCATTACAGCACTCACTGTCGGGAGTATTAATGAAGTTACATAACTTTGTATTTGCTTATTTACTTTTTGTTTTTCAAGACAGGGTTTCTCTGTGTAACAGCCCTGGCTGTCTTAGAACTCACTCTGTAACTCTATAGACCAGGCTGGCCTCGAACTCACAGAGATTCACCTGCCTCTGCCTCCTTGTTTAAAACTGCCAGCTTGCTTGTTTACTTATTGTGTTCTCTTGAGACACAGATTTCATTTCTTCTATTCATTGCTCTATCCTTAGGATCCACAACAGACAAAGTCAAATGAATTCATGAATGGATGTCCCATGAATTTAAGAGTGGATCTCCTCAAAAGCTATGTGTGCTGGCACATCAGGAATCCCAGCTACATTGGAGTTTGAGGCAGGAGGATTGCAAATCTGAAGTCAGCCTGGGCAATTTAAAAAGACCCTTTCTCAAAATCATTTTAATCAGATATGACTCATTCCTGTAATCCTAGCAGTTGGGAGTTTGAGGCAGGAGGACTGCCTTTTGTTCTAGGCCATTCTACACTATGATGAGATTCTGTTTTTAAAAATAGTCTCAAAAAGTAGGGCTGAAGGTGTAGCTTAGTTGTTAGGGTATTTGTCTAGCATGCACCGATCTTCGGTCTTTCCCCAGCAGCACATAAAGTGGATGTGGCAGTATACCTGTATTCCGAGAACCTGTTAGGTAGATGCTGAAAAGTCAGACATTCAAGGTCATTCTTGATCGATCTATCTATCTATCTATCTATCTATCTATCTATCTATCTATCTATCATCTATCTGTCTATCTATCTATCTATCTATCATCTATCTGTCTGTCTATCTATCTATCTATCTCTGTCTGTCTCTATGTGTATCTGTGTATCTCTCTCTCTCTCTCTCTCTCTCTCTCTCTCTCTCTCTCTCTCTCTCTCTCTCTCTCTCTCTCTCTCGGCTTCATGAGATTCTGTTTCAAAACAAGGAAATAAGGAAACAAACAAACCTCACAAAAACAGGACTTTTAAACAAGTGCTCAGTGGCAGAGCACTCGCCTGCCTGACATGCACAAAAGACTTTGGATTCAACCTCCAGTACTGAAAAGAGGCGGTGGCATCCTACCCTGGTTTTGCCAGCTCTTAATATCTTAGGGTCTCTTGAGGCCCCTTTTAGATCCTGAGGGAGGAAAAGAAAAATTGTTGTCTTAATCAAAGCAAGTGGCTTAGCAACACTGTTTCTCTCCATCTGAACCCCCACATTCCCCCACTCCACCCCACTGGTGACCCCCAGTGCGTTTGAGTAGCCGCTTCTTCATTCCTTTTTAAGCTTCCCTCCAGATCCATGGTTATCCTGTGAGAATTCCCCTGGACGCACACAATGGGTCATTCTGCCATTTTTACTACACATTTGATACAGTAGCTTTTACAAAAAGATAAGCCGAAGTTTTTCCATGTTCTGTTAGTGGACTGTCATTCTGTATTTAAACAGAGCACAAAAGAAAGCTGCCTGGGACCCTGGTACAGTGAGGACAGCAGCCTGGACAAAAGGCCCTCTCTGAAGAGGGGAGCCGTTTCCCAACGCTGGGAGGCAGCTGGCTGAGGTGGGGAGAACCTCCAGCGCCCCGTCAGAGCCTTGTTTCTGATGGATGATGGAAAAATAGGCCTGATGAAAAGGGCCCAGGCTGCTGATAAAGGCCAAGGCTACTTGTTCTGTGGTCCCAGACTTTCTCGGCAGCCTTGGAAATGATTCAGTTGGTAAAAGTGTTTGTCTTGCAAGCATAAGTTCAATGGCTTGCGTCCATGGAAAAAGCTGAACTTGTTATTCCAGCGCAGGAGAAGCAGACAGAGCCACTCAGACCAGTGGGCAGCGAGACCCAGGTCTTCTTTTCTTTCTTTCTTTTTTAAAGGGTGAATGGCTCCCCAGGCTGACCTCTGGTTTCCACATACATAAAAGGTTGGAGGGCCAGAGATGGCTCAGCCATTAAAGGAAAGGCTCACAACTAAAGGAAAAAAAAAAAAAGAAAGAAAAAGAAAAAAAGGAAAAAAATAAGAAAAAAATTAAGCTGGAGACAGGGAATGACTGAATCACGTGCATATATAGGTAAAGAAGCTGGGAAAATGAGCTTAGTATTAATGACTGATTTTTTTTTTCCCTGAGACAGGCTTTTCTCAAATGACTGAATTTTTAATTATTATTATTATTATTATTTTTCTTTTTTTCTTTTTTGTTTTTTTTCGAGACAGGGTTTCTCTGTGTAGCTTTGCGCCTTTCCTGGAACTCACGTGGTAGCCCAGACTGGCCTCGAACTTACAGAGATCCACCTGCCTCTGCCTCTCGAGTGCTGGGATTAAATGTGTGAGCCACCACCACCCAGTTACAGCAGTTAACAGCATAGAATTTTATGTGTTAAGGACTAAGGCAAGACAGGTGGGCTTGTCCAGTAGTTAAGTTGTGGAACTAAAATTTGAGCCCAGAACGCTGATTCTCACGTGTTGTCACCATGGATAAGTGAGAGAATAGAAGGAAGTGGAAGACGGCCTTCGTGCCTGGTCATTTCAGAGACTGGTGCCATGCAGCTCAACCTTTGGTCCTGCTCTCTGGGGCAGGGCAGGTATGTCCTCTGGGGATGCGTGGAGGGTTTTGGACCCGAAGCGCTTCTTGTTATGTCTGAAGACGTCTGCTTTGTCATCACTAGAGCCAGTTCTTCTGAGTGGGACATTGTTTCCCCGGGGACCCAGAAGCAAACTCCCAAGTTGGCATGGTTTTAGAGAGATAAAGGGTGGAAGAGAGCAGAAAGTGAGAGGGAGTTTTAAAAGGAAGCCAACTCTGTGTGTGTGTGTGTGTGTGTGTGTGTGTGTGTGTGTGTGTGTGTGTGTGATTACTTGTTCTTAAGATGCCTGTTTGAGCAGTTAAGCAAACTCTAAAATAGAGCATTTTACTTTGTAGAATGGCCCATACTTAGCTCAATTGACATAAGATTGCTAGAAAAGGTTATAGCTGGATGTGGTGGTTGACCTCTGCTGCGAGTTTGAGGACAGTCGGGGCTACGTAGTGAGTTTCAGGTCTGCTTGGGTTTCAGTAAGATCTTTTCTTGAAAGAAAGAAAAAGAAAGAGAGAAAGAAAGAAAGAAAGAAAGAAAGAAAGAAAGAAAGAAACCCTTCATCGGTCAAACAAACATAATAATGACAAAGAAAAGCAGTTGTTAAGATCCATCAACAGTGATGATTTTGAGAAGAGACTCTTGAAGGTTGGGATGTAGATGCAGTTATTTTTCTAGACCATAATGATGACTGCGAATAGAAAACTATTTGTCTGGCCAGGCAAGACTTCTCACAGACAGGATAAAGACAATTTGCAAGCTTGACTACTTGAGTTTGATTCCTAGGGACCTACACACATGGTAGAAGGACAGTCCATGACTTCTACTATGTCACACTGGCACCACAGGCCTACCCCTACCAATGGGCACCCACCGCCCACTCAATAAACAAGTACAATAAAATAAAGAGAAACGTTTTTCTTTTTATGTTAGTATATAATAAAAAAAATCTGTAAGTTAGTACACACTCTTCCCAAGTTGGTTGCTGTTTTTATTTTTGTATTTTGGTAGGGTCTTACTATGTTATGCAAGCTGGCCTTAAATTCTTCCTGTCTCAACCTCCTGAATATTGTATACTACTAAGCCTGGCTCCAAGTCAGTTGCTAAAAAGTTACCAGAATTCTGACTTTTTCTAGTATACTTTGACATAAAAATGTACTTCTCCCCTAATATTTGGTGCAGTGAAGTGTAGAAGGAATTTGCTAAGCAATCAGTAGAAGCCGAGGTCCTGGTGAAAAACAAAATGGATGGCTTAAAAATTGAAGGTTTGATGCGTCTTACTGTAAATGATTAAACCCAGCAGTGCACACAGGAGAATGTGGCACACCAGGAGCTAGTAAGAAGAGCACACCGTGCTCGCCATTTCCCTGCAAGGGGAACCAAAGAAGAGATGTAACAGTTACAGAGGAGAATGTGTATCGCAGATTCCTCTTGTAATCGACAGTTAGTTTTCAGACATTTTGATGTGATTGAAGGAATGAGAAGGAGAAGAGAGATGGCCCTTTATTAAAGCCCCAGTACTCTTTAGGGGGTGACTTCCTCCAGAGGTTCCCTGCGTCACATGCTCTATTTAGGAGACAGTTGGCTCTATTTAGAAGACAAATGACAGACCCACTAATAGAGAACTGGAGAGATGGGGAACCACATGGGCTATTCTGACCGCCGCTGGGACATTGCTGGTTTTCTTCACCCACACACACCATTTCTTGTGGCAGGGATGAGGGACTGTTGTTCATTCGAGACAGGGTCTCACTATGTAGCCATGGCCGGAACTCACTCTGTCGACCAGACTGATCTTAGACTCACAGAGACTCCCCTGCCTCTGTGGTAGTTGTGTGCACCACCACACCCCACTAACCTTAGTTTTTATATATGTAAAAATTGATACATTTTTATAGGTTTCAAAGCAATAGGCTTTGAATGTTTGTATTTATGAGTTGCTCTATCTTAAGTTAACATAGACTGAGTTGTTTGTGTGTATGTTACTGTAATCTTTTGGGAATATGCTAGACAGACCTCTGCATGCTAAGCATGTGCTCTGCCACTGAGCTACACCCCAACTCCTATTTCTATAAATATTAATATATATGTATATATATTAGTATAACAACTACCACAGTCAGGATTAGGACAGCTCCACCCCACCCCATTCTTTGTGTTACCCCTTTATAGCCAGCCCCAGCAAATGAAGTATTTTTAAGTCTTTTTTTCTGGAAATTCACTTTCCTAGATGAAAGTCTCAACTGCCTTTCATTTGTTCATTTTTATTCAAGAAGTGTTCTCTGCTGGTTCTTGAAGTAATTCAAAATGACATGGTCGGTAAAGTCGCACGGCTGGATTTCCTTTATTATAATGGAAGGGTGTGGGGAGGGAAGCCATGGAAAGATAGAAGCCCTTTCAATGCAGCCACATAAGAAAAAGATCTTGCTTGTTGTTTGATTGGAATCTGAAAAGAAAACACTCAAGATTCTCCCTTGAAGAGGAGAGAGGGGTAATTTTTATTCAAGGAATTACTGCCCGACACCTGGGAAATGATTAGTTGGCATTTGCAAAGAAAGAAGATTAAGTTAGTGTGGTTAATTAACTGTGGTAATCAGGTGACTTAAATCAATTAACTCCCTGTTAACAATTTCCATCAATTTTGTAAATAAGTCACCAAGTCAGTAGATTGTACACTTAGGATGAAAGACTTTTCTCTGAGTTATTATTGATAACGGATTAGAGATGGTCTCTTTCTTGACTCATCCACTCTCTGCTTGCCTTACTGCAATAATGAGGATGCTCAAGCTGGTTTTAGTTGGAGAAGGACACACCAGGGTAACCTTTACTATGTGGTTTCAAGGAAGAGTCAGGTTCGAGGGACCTTGCTGCTTCATCTTAGCACATTTCAACAGACTGATGGAGGAGGGACGTAAGTCAGCTCCTCCAGGGTGGCACTAAGGAGACCCAGGCAGCAGATCGTGTTGTGAGATGCCTGTTGCCCGGGCATTTAAAGTTCTTCTGTTTCCTTTGCCAACTGCATGAGTGCTGTGACATAATGGACAGGACTTGATACTTACTCACACTTATTTACCCCCCTCTCTCTCCTCCCATTCTCTGGGTGCATGCCATAGCGTGGCATGAGTGTGGAGGGCGGAGGACAACCTGTAGGAGTTGGGTTTCTCCCTTCACCATGTGGATTCCAAGGATTGAACTCAGGTCCTTCGGCTGAGGGCCAAGTGCCTTCACTCACTGAATCATCTTGCCAGCCCTAAGAGTTAAACTTTAGAGGACACCTTTAGTGATCCATTTAAAGGAAACACACACACACACACACACACACACACACACACACACACACACCCCACACACACATGTGTATACATACGTATACATATGTATACACACACACATTTTAGACAGGGTCTTATGTAGCCCAAGTTAACCTCAAACTCAATACTATAATAGCAAGAGAATGACCTTGAATTCCTGGCTCTGCTTCTAGCTCACAGGTGCTGGGATCGTGGGATCACAGGCATGTGCCACTATTCCTAGCAGTGACAGTGTATAAGGTTTTGTTTGTTTTTGTGACTACAGAGCCAAGAATATGCTAGACAAGTCGCCTGCCGTTGAAGGGACACCCCCTGCCTGTTGGGCTATATTGACCACATTCATTTGTAAAATTTGATTATGTTTTAAAAATATCACAGAAATTACACAACTAAATTCTTGTTTCAGCCTCCATAGTGATGTAACTATGGGGATATGCCCCTGAGCCAGACATAAATGACAAACGTCCTAGTCTTCAATTAATTGTGAGCCAGAATATTACAAAAGTGTATCCTATGTCCTTGAGAACATTACTGCCATTTCTGAAAGGCTTGTGCATGTGGGCCATTCACTCTTTAGGACAGATGATATGAATCATTTAGGGCTCTGTCAGGAAGAAATATTTGAGTTGTAAATATACATTTGCAACAATTCTATGCTAGAATCACTTCCATTTAAAAAAAAAAAAAGAGAATTCCTATGGTTTCCTCATATCTACTGATGGTAGATTGCCTCAGGTTTGGGACACAGCTCAGGCATTGGCACGACAGAGACAGGAGGATCCCTGAGGTGGGTTTCCGACCACTGTAAGTATGTCCATCACACATCTGGCATCTGTACACATGTGTACGAACACACATGGCCTGCCGGGTGGAAATGGGCAGAAGCCAGTGATTTAAGTTTAAAGCTCTTGTTACCAAGCCAGCCCCTCCCAGCCTGCTTAAAGATCCCTAATCTCAGGTCTACTATGGACTGAGTGAACCTGGGGCCAAACTTTTTTTCATGTTGGGACATAGGCTGTGACTTGGAGATTTAGCTCAGTTGCTTTCCAGAGTCATTCCTGTGAGTCACATGACCTCTGAACCCCAGCTTCCTCAACTGTACCATGTGGATTCTAAGTCCTGCCTCTTGGGAATATTTATAGGTCATTGTGAACATGCAAGGTACTAGTGCTTGGAGAGTGTTCAGTGAACATTTGGTCCCCAGGGAACCTGGTGCCAAATTATTCACATTTGACCAGTTCCTGGTTGGGTCAGCGCTGCTGAGGAGCCTCCTTGCTGGGGGCTTTTGAAATGCAGAAGCCACCTGTCAAATTCTCTATCCCTAGAAACCGCTGAGGGGGAAAATGCAGCTTTTTTTTTTTTTTTTTTTTTTTTTTTTTTTTTGGTTTTTCGAGACAGGGTTTCTCTGTAGCTTTGCGCCTTTCCTGGATCTCACTCTGTAGACCAGGCTGGCCTCGAACTCACAGAGATCCGCCTGACTCTGCCTCCCGAGTGCTGGGATTAAAGGCGTGCGCCGCCACCGCCCGGCCAATGCAGCTTTTTAAGGGGAGCGAAAGCACCAGACGAAGCAATGGTAGAAGACAAGGCCTTGTCACCTGCCTGTCTGCTCCCAAGGACAGTTTGGTCCTTCATGTTCCAGATTTTTAAAGGTGAAAATTCAATGCCAAATTGTGAAAAGGTTCACATTTCTCAGGAACCGAGCATTTCCATCTCATGTATCCTGGACGTGCACCCTGTCCACTTGGCTTCCTGTAGTTTATTATTGTGTCTCTCTAGCCCTGAGACTGGTTAGAACAGGTTGAAGCAGAGGGTGATATGCCCTCTGGTCAAGGATTTGCTGAGAGAGCACATGAGGATCATACTTGGCTTTGGAGCCTCCAGGCAGCACACAGCCATCGATCGGCATTTGTTCCTTTATGTAGGATTCACTCATTCAACCACATATGCTGGCCCAAGCCTGTAGTCTCAGGATTTGGGAGGCTGAGGCAGGAGGATTGTGACTTTGTGACCAGCATGGGTTATATGCTGAGACTCTGTCTCATAGCAGAACAAAATCCAATCCTTCCTTATTTAATGAAATTACAGGGAAGATCACTGAGAAGTTGTGTAGGTGAGTGGTGGATAGGTCTGGTTAATCGTTCCCATTAGAATGATCACTGGTGTGTTTATTACACAAACATTTGCATGCTCTGTCAGGGACCGGTTGTCCATAGAGGATGAGATGTGGAAACATATATATACTGTGCTGTATTAGGGTTTGGGAGCACAGCAAAGGGGACCATGTAATCCAGTCTGCGAGGCAGTGAGGATGACCCCCACATACATGTGAACTATTTGAACTGAGTCTTTTTTTTTTTTTTTGGTTTTTCAAGACAGGGTTTCTCTGTGTAGCTTTGCGCCTTTCCTGGAACTCGCTGGGTAGCCCAGGCTGGCCTCGAACTCACAGAGATCCGCATGCCTCTGCCTCTGCCTCCCGAGTGCTGGGATTAAAGGCGTGAGCCACCACCACCCGGCTTGAACTGAGTCTTAAAGGAGGGTGTCACAGGAGCTTGGAAAGCTGCACTGGAGGAGGTTTCCTCTGAGTAGAGGGATGGGTTTGAAGAAATGTAAGTTGGGAAGTATAGTGGTCAGATTTTTTATTTTTTTGTATATATGTGTGCTGCTACGTGTACACACACATGTGTATGTGCAAGTGGAGACCAATGTGATTTCAGTGTCTTCCTCAACCTTTTCTTTTAAAGCAGGGTCTCTTGTTGAACCAGGAGTTTACTGATTGGACTGGACTGGCTGATCAGCAAGCTCCCAAGATCCTCTGTTTTCCGTTTTCCCTGCTCTGGAGTTTCAAGCTCCTGCCTCTGTGCTTGGCTGTTTTTATGTAGTTGCAAGGGATTCAGTGGCAAGTACTTCATCAAATTGGCCATCTCTCCATTCTGTAAAGACTACATGAGACATTGTTTTTAAAAAAGTGTTCATTCTCTGGTTTTGAACTATCAAGACCTCCAGGTCAGCAGCAGCTGTGGTGGTGATACCATTAGCAGTTTGGATTTTTGTTGTGGTTGTTTGGATTTTTGAGACAGGGTCTCACTGTATAGCCTTGACTGTTCTAAGACTTACTATGTTGACCAGGCTGACCTCAGATTCATAGAGATTCACCTGCCTCTGCCTCCCAAGAGCTATAAAGGAGTGTGCCACCACTGCTCGGTTCTGGACAAGAGCTTTTATTCATCACTATCCTTTGAGGAAAACCAGACACTGATAGTAACATGATTTTCAGAGAGAGGTGGGGCTGGGGTCTGAGTCTGGGGTCTATGATGTCAGGGACTTAACCCTGGGCAGTTCCGTGGCTTCTAAGTCTTCTCTCTGCCCCTTCCTTCCCTGCTGTAATTTTATAGGACTTTCTCAGTACTGTGCAGTCACCTGGAGAGTCTCACTCAGCCTCTTAGTTCTGTGTAAGAGCTGGTGGCTTTTAGATATGAAAGACTGAGTGGAAGGAGAATGGAAACTCACCCTTGAAGAAGTAATGATTCTGTATGTAACAATAGTTGAACCAGTAGGGAGGGAAACTCACTTACACATCCTGAATTAGTCCAGTGATGAGAACAAACGTGGTTGTACAGATAAGCCCCCCCCCCCTTGTTTTGGAAGCCTGTGCCGTGGGGCCGCTGCTGCCTGTGGATGTGTGTGTGCATACTTGACTTCCATTTGGGTGGAACTGGCGAACGCTGTGTTTCCAGTGAAAGGGGCTGCTGGACTCCTAACCAGTGCAGCAAGGTTTTCAAACCCGGCTTTCAACAGGTACCGTTTATTTGTTGCTTCTTCTAAAGCCTTGGAAGTCACTGCCCGTGCAATATTCCCCATGACCTTTTCATTTAGTTAAGTTTAATCTCAGATTTATCACACTGCTTTAGAGAGGTCCCTGGGTCCTACCGAAAAGCCTTTTGACTGTGTTTTAACTGCTCTGCACTTTTACAGAAAAAACACTTACCCTTTGATACAATATATGACATCATAAAGATACCCTGTTGTCCTCCAGTCTGTTTCATTGAGGGGCAGGGAACATATTATTTATTTGGTCTCTGGAAAATGACCACAAGGACACAATTACAGAGTGAGTTCCCTCATGAGCGAGCTGCCTATTTAAGCAAGTGCACATGCCCACAGAAACCATTCCTTTAAAATATTCTGTGAACAACGAGCTCATTGGGGGCAGATTCTGGAGGCTGAGAAATCCTGGCAAGCCAAGGGAGAGAGAAGGGATTTTCAGATAGGGAGGTGGAGGTAGGATCCCTTCACTAGATAAGGTTCTGCTTCTTGGACTATTAGATGCTTTTTTCCGCTTTCTAACTTACCCAGGAGACTTAGGAAGTGCTGAGTGAAAGTAAGCTTGGAGTATTAGCTCTTTCAGCAAGGATTGGCTTGACCTCATTTCTTAGATTCTAGATGGATCTTGGCTAGTTGACTTGGATCACTAGAGGAGAATGAATTGTTGTAAAGATAGTGCATTTGCTGACAACTGTCCTTCCATCTCACAGAGACTATTTTATTAATTTATGTTTGCTTGAACTGAGTTTAACATGTTGACAGTATGAAGAATACTTAGGACTTTTAGTTTAACTAAGTAACTAACTAATATATATATATATATTTGAGACAGGGTCTCTAATTTTTTTTTTTTCGAGACAGGGTTTCTCTGTGTAGCTTTGCGCCTTTCCTGGAACTCACTTGGTAGTCCAGGCTGGCCTCGAACTCACAGAGATCCGCCTGGCTCTGCCTCCCGAGTGCTGGGATTAAAGGCGTGCGCCACCACTGCCCGGTGGGTCTCTAGTTTTTGCTGCCCTGTTACTTAGTTCTTAGTAGAGAGCCCAGACAATTCTCCTGCCTCAGCTTTCCAAATTCTGGAATTACAGGCGTGAGTTATTACCACACCTTAAGGTCTCCGTTTCATTAGCAGTGATGGAATCATGGTGGTGGGTTCACATCTCCTTTTCGAGGAGGAGTCGTATGGCCATGCTTATTCTTGGTCAACTAGAAATAAAATAATGGCTTCGAATGATAAATTTTCTTTTCAGTGTATTAAAGGCAGTGGTGAATATTCTTTCTGTGATAAAATATTTTTGCAATTGTTTTTCTATCACATAAGGTTGAGGACTCTGATAATGTAGCTAATACAGATCTTTAATGCTTTTTTTTTTTTTTTTTTTTTTTTTTCAGTTTTTCGAGACAGGGTTTCTCTGTGTAGCTTTGCGCCTTTCCTGGAACTCACTTGGTAGTCCAGGCTGGCCTTGAACTCACAGAGATCCGCCTGGCTCTGCCTCCCGAGTGCTGGGATTAAAGGCGTGCGCCACCACCGCCCGGCTCTTTAATGCTTTTAAAAAACTTTACATTTATTGTGTGTGTGTGTGTGTGTGTGTGTGTGTGTGTGTGTGTGTGTGTGTATGTGTGTGAGCTCAGTGGGTAAAGGTGCTGTTGCTAACCTGACACCTGAATTTGAATATTCACATGGTGGAAGGAGGGAACTGACTCCCACAAGTTACCCTCTGACTTTCACAAGCACGCTGTGGCATAGGTGTGCCTCCCTCTCGTAAATAGACAAATGTAATAACAAAATTTAAAAGTTATATTTATAATAACAGCAGTACATTCTTTAATTACTAATGATACTTAAAACACATTATGTAAATATCATGAAGTGTAATTCTATGTGTTTTCCTCCTCTTCCTGTTTCTGACAGTAATCACAGGTAAGCTTAAGTTATTGAAGCAGCTATTAGTTTTGAGACAGCATAAATCCCCACATATAGGCAGAAACTGGAGTAGCATTTTTAGCATGCATGGGAATCAGCTGGTGAAATACAATGCTGTGATTTTTGTGTCAACAAGTCTTTGAATTGTGTGTGTCATCACGATCACATAACATGACCGTGATGACATTTATAGTGCGTGGGAGTGATTTGGAGACCTATAAATGCTATTTGAGCCCAAGCATACCAAGTCAGGGCCAAATGACTCTGGGTTGCAGCAGATAAGCTGAAGTTCTTTTCCTCCTTAATTAAAGTTATATTTATTTACTTTGTGTGTCTCTTAATAAACTGGTAGTAACATACTAAGTATAACGAACACATATATAGAAATATGTCTATGAATACCTGATATGTATTTTCTGAGAATACATTCTAAATGAGAAGCAACTTAGTCCCTCCCATGTAATTTCTGACTTGTATAAATAAAGGCCATAGCAATGACATGCTGGTGAAATATGGATTTGGGACATAGTAAGGCTTGAATTGCTATTTTGTACCCACAAGATACCAGATGTAATTTAATCAAAGGCTAGCACTTGGGATGCCCAGTGCCATTGAACTCAGTGTCTAGGAATGATAGTCTCCCTTTGTGAACTCTTTCATTTATTGTAACTATTGTGATAGTTAATAATTAAATAAGATGGAGGCAGGAAGAAGAAATACAACAGTTTAGTGTGTGTGTGTTTGTGTGTCTGTGTATAGGTACATGTGCCATGGTAGTCTGTCTGTCTCCTTTCTACTGGCCATCAGCTTCCATCCAGTTCTCCTGGCTCCACTTTCCATCACGCCTTATCAATGCTGGCATTACAGATATGTGCTGTTGCCTCGGCTTTTTAGGTGGGTTCTGGAGCCTGGCCTCATTATCAGGCGGCAAGCATTTTTATATCCACTGAGCCAGCTCCCCAGTTCCAACAAGATATAAGCCTCTCTGCTTCTATTATTATTGTCATTGTCGGTAACATCAAGCCATTGTTTAAAAATGGGGAGGTTTGCTAATTTTACCTGCCTGTTAGGATGACCAAAGTCCCACCTGCAGCTTTTTTTTTTTTTTTGGTTTTTCAAGACAGGGTTTCCCTGTGTAGCTTTGCGCCTTTCCTGGAACTCACTTGGTAGCCCAGGCTGGCCTCGAACTCACAGAGATCCGCCTGGCTCTGCCTCCCGAGTGCTGGGATTAAAGGCGTGCGCCACCACCGCCCGGCCCCACCTGCAGCTTTTAATACACTCGCCCATGTCATTTTCACTGAATCAATACTTGGCACCATGAACCAGGCAGACTCTGGCTTGACACTGTAAATGGTGTGGCTTCTCTGTTGTACCATTTAAAACTCTTCAGCAGGAAAGTGCCTGCCTGGAGGTGTGTGATTTTGCTTCTCATGAATAACTAATTTCGTTTTTAATGTTTAGTCCATTCAACAATTTTCTAGTATTATTGATAAAGGAAGTCGGTAGAAATCCTTTGACTGATCTGGGTTAGAAAACAGCTTGGGTCTGTGTGTGAACGGGAGATTTATACTTTTTTTTTCTAGAGTATTTTAAATCATTAAGTGTTGAAGGGCATTTTACCCTTTTCTGAAGTAGCTTAATTCATTGGGTCCTTATTTATGGGGGCCAGCAGACCATCTTAAATTTTCCTCTTGTAGACTCTTTTCAACATCATATGTGAGGGTTCTCCTCCTATAGGGGAGAAGCCTACTGCTCCATGTATGGGGGAGTCCCTCTACAGACCCTTGCTACAACTTAGCAGCTTGAGAGAGCACTGTAGGAATTTCAGACTAGCAGAAAAATCACAGGACCCAGTTCCACTTCTTTGGTTCAGGCTGGGAGTGATGTTTTAGACCCATAATGGATTTCCAGCTTAGATATATTTTTACGAGTGTATCTGGTTGAGAGTAAGATGATAATGAGGAAATTATCTGGTTCTGATGTCTTCACCCTAAGGACGTTATGCTTACGGCTTTGGCTTTCACAGCAATGATCCTGTACATTACTGAAGAAGTCTTTAGGGTTTTTGATGTCTGGCCTTTGCTTTCCTGGCCTGACCTCTCCCTCCCCTAGAATGGAGAAGCCCGTGGATGCTCTGGAACATTCCAGGGTGAAATAGGCCTCCCTGCAACTTAAGATTCTTTATCGCACTCCCAGGGGAGTTCATTTCACGTTACTGGTACCAGCAGCTGCAGTGTGATATTTCCCAATCTCAGATCTTATTGATGGGTGAGAAGGAGTGCAATTGCTGTTTAAGACATTTTATTATCTTTTGGAAGGGAAGAATTTATTCTAGGGGCTTTCTTAGATGATCTTTCATGTTAAGACATTTTGAACTTTGAGTGTCCAGTCTGCTTAGAGATTCTGGGAGTTGGTAGTCACTGGGGGGGTGGGGGAGGTTGGTACTGCTAGGCCATGGTTTTATTGTTGAGACAGTGCGGTGGGCACTCTTGACATTGCCCAGGTCAGAACTGGGGTGCCTTGACTTCTGCGTTGCTCAGGACTGTTCTGAAAGATGAATAACTGTCCCATCTCAAATGTCAATAGCGTCCTTTCCAGAAGCCATGAGAAGCAGTGGCTTAATTCATAATGCTCTGTGCTGATAGACACACTGATTGCAGGACTGGAGTTGCTTAATGAAAAACCAGTGTACAAGAGACCCCCAAAGGGAGAGCAGGCCGGTAACTGACTAGTGGTTAGATGGAAAAGGAGGAAAGTAGGAAGTTTCCTCATTGCTCGGCATAGAAAGGCTATACTCCATTCTGGTGGCTTTTGGTCACGGAAAAGCCTGGGTATATCTATTACTAAGGCAAATATTAAAGACTTTGGAGTTGAACTGACCTTACGGCTGAATTCTGTAGGCTTGATGCTCTCACACATTCACCTCGGAGAGCCTGATGGGCAAACATCCCTAAGGTATCTGTGCCCCTACACAGTAGAACCTGTTAACAATTGCCATGAAAATGGTTGTTTTAGATTTGGGCCACAGCTTTTGGAGGGCTACAAGGTGAGACCTGTCTCTGCTAGCAGCCTCTTGGGGACTGCCCAGCATCCTACTCTCTGGCCCCTGCTCTGCATGAGCCTCTGGGCAGTGAGGTCCTCATGGCCATGTCTGGACACCAGTCCAGACCAGGTTACCATTCATTTGCTGTCATTATGTTTGCTGAGACAGTATCTCACTATGTAGCCAGGTTGGCCTCTTAATTGTCATGAGGATGCATCATTACATCCAACGTTCCTTTTTTTCTGTTATACCACTATGTTGCTGTAAGACTAAGTAAGCACTTACCCTTGTATTTCGGCTAGAAGGCAATCCAGTGTGAGGAATAGGTTCCCAAGAACCAGCCAAAGTGTTGGAGTCAGGCCCTGCTCTCACTGCTGGGAGTCCCACAAATAGACCAAGCTACGGAACTTACATGTAGAAGGCATAGGTCGGTCCCATGCAGGCTCCCTGAGTTGATTCTGTGAGTTTTCTTGTGATGTCCTTGACCCCTCTGGCTCATGCAATCCTTTCCTCTCTTCAGTGGGATTCCCCAAGCTCAGCCTAATGTTTGGCTGTAGGTCACTGTATTAGTTTCCACCGTTATTGAATGAAGGCTCTCTGACAATTGGGATAGTCCCCAATCTGGTCACAGGGGATGGCAAGTTCAGGCTACATATCCACTATTGCTAGGAGTCTCTTAACTAGGGTCATCCTTGGAGATTCGTGGGAGTTGCCCTCCACCAGGTTTCTACCTGACCCCAAGACACTCCCCTTTCTAGTCCCCATCTCTTTCAGGACTCTCCCCCTCCACTCTCCTGGCTTTTTTCTTTATCTACCAACCACCCATAATGACCAGAAACTCTTGCTCTGCTTTACAAAGGGCTTCTGGTCACTCCAGCACCCAGTGACTTGTGCTACTCTCCATGCCCATCCCACAGGTCACTTTTATTTTTTGGGGGGGGGGGGCATGATCTTATTAGCTCAGGGTGGGCTGAACTCTTGACCTTTCCGCCTTTGCCTCTGATCGCCATCCCATCCAGCCGTTGGTTGTCATTTTTATTGTCTTTACGAATTGAGACCTAACTTATCTGCTATCCTGGAGTCAGCCTGCTTAGGTGTGAACCCACGAGCTGAGGAATGAATCTATGAAATGGGGCTGTTGACACTCACTCACGGGGTTGCTGTGCTGATCAGCAAGCTCTCTCTGGAAACCATCTACAATAAATACCGCAGGAAGTTCTGGTGGATGAACACAAATTCTCATTTGTGTTGTGGGGAATGAGGTGATGAACACGGGTCTGGAGTCACACAGGTCGAGAGTCTGAACTGGACAAACGTTTCTCTTTGTGGCTCTGGGGAACTTGGTTAGTTTCATGGAGGTTCCTATTAAGTAAGAATATATCATTCATCCAGTGGGTCCAATGGATATGTTATATGTACCTAATGAATAGTAGTTGCTGTATAAGTATTGCATAGCATGTTCCCAATGATTTGTGAGCTCTATGAAGAAGAGTCTTGTCCTTATTTCTTCCATAAGCACTAAAATAATGTTTGCTCGTAGGAATCAGGGATTTTATTTTTATGACTTTAGTGATTTTGATATCACACTCTTTGGTTCTATTTTTAAATTTTGTAAAAAAGATTTATTTGTTTTTATTTTGTATGTATGAGCTTTTCCTGCATGGATGTATGTGTATAATGTGCATGCCTGGTGCCTGTGGAGGTCAGAAGAGGGCACTGGATTCCCTGGAAATGGTGTTTAAGTTGTAAATCACTGTGTGAGTGCTGATTCTTTGTAGCAGGAGTCAGTGCCCTTAACTGCTGAGCCATTGAGAGAGCCCCTTAACATTTTTTTATGTGTATAGATGTTTTGCCTGTCTGTATGACTGTACACCATGTATGTGCAGTGCCCACAGAGGAAGATTCCCGATCACCTAGAATTGGAGTTACATATGGTTGTGAGTCACCATGTGGGAGCTGGAAATTGAACCCAGGTCCTTCGGAAGGGCAGTCAGTGCTCTTAACTGCTGAGCCATCTCTCTAGCCCCCATTTCATTTTTTAAAAGCAGCATTATAATAACCTCATCTTTTTTCTAATTCTATGGTGTGTGTGTGTGAGTGTGTGAGTGTGTGTGTGTGTGTGTGTGTGTGTGTGTGTGTGTGTGTGTAGGTGTACAAGGGCCTTGGCATAAGTGTAAAAGTCAGAAGACAACTTCTAGGAATCTGTTCTCTCCTGCCGTGTGTTCTGGGGATTGAACTTAGGTCAGACTCTATCAGCCATCTCATCACAGCTTCCTCCTCCTTCCCCCCAATTCTTTTGATCTTAACCCTTTCACGAATTCTCTTCTTAGAAAAGAGGCAAATGGTCGTCAATGGGACTTTGTCTGAAGTCAACACTGTGGAGTAATTTCTGTCCCAAATTCTCTCCCCATCGCCTAGATCCTCTTAACATGTGCTTTTCCTTCCAAACATTTGGTCCCCTAGGGAAGGAAGTTCCTGTGTCTGATTTCAAAATGTGTGCAACTAAATAAATCACAGTGACTATTCCTCCTTCTCTAAACTCAAAACAATTCCTTAATTCATCCATAATTTTTTCTTCACATTTTCTGTACTTCATTTCAAATCCCTTGACACTGATGGACGTGGCTCTAATGTTTATAATGAGTAATGGTTTGGTATAATTTCCACCTCTGACCTACATAAAAGGTCAGTCTCCTTTGGAGATTTAGGGTTATCTGTTTAAAACTTAATGCTGTTTCAATGACAGCCAAGGTAACAAATCATACAGATGATCCTGCCCAGCCTAATGGTGACTGGTTGGTAATGCTCACTAATGAAACTGAAGCAAGATCATGCCCTCACTTTCTGTGGAACATTTTAACTGCTTGGTTTTCATAACAGCACGCTGAATGGGACCTGAAATTCTCTTGTACCCTTAATCTAGTCTATAGACTATTAGGCTCAATATGTTAAGAGGACATTTGCAGATGCCAAATATTTATGAATAAAGTCCACAAAACCAATGAATGCATTATCATGTGCAAGAGTAACTTTAATGTAATCTGAAATATTAGAATCAGAAACTGGGCAGATGGCTCAGCTTGTGTATTGCTTCTTGGCACCCGTGATGAGCAGCACACAACCATGTAGCTTCCAGGGAGCCTGTGTCTCTGGCTTTCAGGCATCTGCGTGCATGTGAGTGCATACATGTGAGTGCATGCGTGCATACACTCACGCACGCACGCACGCACACACGCACACACTCACGCCTGCCCTATAGAATTAGAAAAAAATGAAGAGGTTATTATAATGATGCATTGCTTTCTCTTTAAAAAAAAATTTATTCCTAGGGAGAGATGGCCCAGCAGTTAAGAATACACACTGCTCCTGCAGAGGACTTTGGTTCCCATAAGGTGGCTCACAATTGCCTGTTACTCTAGCTCTGGAGATTTGCATATTTGCAGATTCCTACATGCACATGCTGTACATACATTCATGTAGGCAAACACATACGCAAATAATCTTAAAAAAAACTTCAACTCTTCATAGTCTTTATTTCTTTCAAATGAGTCCATTTATTTTCTGTTCACTTTCTTTGGACTTTCACTAAGTGGCCCAGGCTAGCCTGGCACTCACTGCATGGTGCAGATTTCTTGAGACATGGTTCTGCTTTTTCCACCCAAGAGCTCCTCTTGCCTCAGCCTCCTGAGTGCTGGGATTACTGGCATGTGCCACCATACCTGGATTCATTTTTCTAAAAATGTAAGATGATATATTCCCATTCATTGTTTGCTCTGTTACTGATTTCCTGATGAGTGTGCTTTTGTTAGCCCACAGTCCTCAGAGCCCTGCTAGAGACTGTAAATGATATGACCTTATGATATGACGAATGACCTTCTCAGTCTAGTGGCTGTCCCCTGCCCTGGAAAACAGTTACTTACCTCCTCTGGACACTCTCTGCTACTCCAGTTCTTCTTACCTTAAACATTTTCTTAGTCCAACACTTAGGCCTGGGAGCTTTGGATTCAACTACTTGTGAAGAACACTTGTCTTTTCTTACACCAATACCTTTGGGCTCTAAAGTGGTGAAATCCACCTCCATGTTTGATTTAAATTTCCAGATTTCTTTTGAATTTACCTTTGTTTCTGAATGCTGCAAAATTCCCAAACTCTTAGTGCAATATTAGTTTCAAAAGTAGAGCACACTTCCTTTCCCAACAATGCATGAGTTCTGTGGAGTCTACACCACTCTGATTCATGAACTCGATGATAGATAGCAAGTTTAGAAAATAAATGAAAAGCCCATGTTCATTTTTGAGTTTGGAATAATTCGATGGGTACAAAACGGAACACAGAACAGTGCTTAGCGGGGCTTGTTTACTGGTGTGGACCAACCAGGTTCAAGGAGTTCCTTTACATTATTTGCTGCTGAATGCTAAACAAGCTATTGAAGCACTCTGGACTTCAATTTGCAACATGGTATGTCTCAAGGTTGCTATAAGGATCAATAGGCACCTTTGCAGGGCTTGTGAGTTAAGGCTGCTTCATTAGTACAATACACGTAAAAAAACAACAAACATATGAACCAATTGAAATTGGTGGCACCTGCAATTGTAATCAAGCTCTAATCTAGACCTTTCCAGGAATAATCTGTTTTTAAACAACACTGGCTTCTGAGAGACCACACAGCAATGATAAAGTGTCTGTTTGTTTTTTCTGGGGGAGATATTTTCAAACAATGGTCATTTGAGAGTTATAGCAGACATGAAGTTACCACTGAAAAGATGAATTTGACAAATGAATTATCTTGGAAATGCTGATAAATTGAATAAATTGGTTTTTACTTTAGATAATGTAGCAATTGGAAATCATGGCCTACAGTTTAAAATGCAACAATTGGTTTCAATTTAAAATTTTAAATAATTGGCTTTGAAGTTTCAAAAATAATTTTTGTGTCTATTTTGTAATATTTTATGGTATTGTACATTGGCATTTTAGCAAAATTAAAATAAACAAAAGCAAACTTCAATTGATTTGACATTAAAAATGACTTAAATATTATCAATTATGAAAATTATCAATTTTCAAAACAGGTAATAAGCTTACCCTAAGAATTTTCTTTCTGCAACAATAGAAAACGCTGAGTAGATTGTCCTTTACAGTGGCTATGATTTTTCAATCAGGAGTAATTAGCTATTATGAGACACAAACGTTTTAAGCTCATAAATGTATTATATTGGATTGTTAACAATAGACCTGATTGATAAAAGTGATTTAATATATGTTGTGTTAACAGCTGAACCTCCAAAGCCCCTAATCTTCCAGGGAAATATTGCTTTGTAGAACAAAATCCAATGAGAAGTTCTGGGATTCCAGAGTGAATTTGTACATTCCTTAGGGGCATTTTTGCAAGGGAGGTTGTTGTGTTTTAAAGGTAGTTGATAAGAGACCTCACCACCAACCCCAGGCCCGCACCACCAACCACCACCATGCATTAGTCTATAGAAGGTATTTGGGTGTACGTACTCCTGTACCACTCGGTACCACCATCTAGCCAAGGGAAGTTTCTGACCATTTGCAGCATACATTATAAATCAGGGTGTCACTACCAGACAATCAGATTTGAACATTCCATGAACAAAGTAGCCTATATTCCCTAGGAATAGATCACTTAGCTCTGTTTATGTCTCGCTGTTGATACGCCTGCATTTACACAAGTCAGGATAACATCTTGTTTATTTATTCTAGGAGTAGGTAATTGATCTGTATATTTAGCTAAGGTGGGGTTAATTATAGCCAGAAACCTGAATTTTCTGATTTAGCATGATTACTTAAATATAGAAGGAAAATACAATTATTTTTTCCAACTTTGAAAAATACTCCTATTTCTTGGGTTTGAAATAAATTTGAATTTTTTTCAAGTTGGGCTTGTGTTGGCTACCCTCTTTGAAGAATATTTTCTATCTGGCACAAAATTCTTGTGGAGATCACTGGCCTGATGTTTGGGGTAGCTTGCAGATTTCCAATTGTCAGATTACTTCCCAAGGGCCATTGCAGGATATATTTGCTAAACGAAATGAGCTTAAGTCACAACCCCTTTTCAACTTCACTGCCACTTGGGGTGTGCTAATCTTTGGGGCCAGGTTTGTGCACTTCAGTTGCAGAAAATTTGTTTTGTAGGCTTTACACCGCACACATTAGTTTTTGAACAGAACAGCCAAAGTTGGTCTGAATTTAAACTCCCTACATATAGTTTAATAGTTAAGAGGTATAAGGAAGGGGATTAAAACATTGCAGCTAAGCAAATAGTGGTATAGCCATGCTAACCTTCTGGTTAGTGTTTGCCTTTGGGTCTTTGTTTCTTCCTAACCATTTCCACAGATTCCTATATACCAAGACACAGACATAAGAAAGTACTACCTTGTTATTGGACAGGAATGTTGTAGTTTATTGTAAGTAATGTGAGGAAAATATTTCAAATCGTGATCAATATTTTGTTCTTTGATCAATTCCTTAGGAAAAGGAGATGTAGATGTGCAAGTCCCGAATTTCTCTCCTGATCTGAGTGCCGGGATTAAAGGCATGTGCCACCATGCCTGGCAGAGCAAACCTTTTTATAGAGCAAGGTGCATGCTGTCAAATGGCTTCCTGGACAGGTCATGCCAAGGTGTAGGCTAATCAACTGTGGATGAAAATATCCTTCTTGCAGACGTCCAAACAAATGTCTTTTATGTTATCAGTGTGAAATTGCTTTCCTAATTTTACACATAATTTGCATTCTTTTGCTACTAAATAGTTGAATATTTTTTCATTTCATCCCTAACTTGTATTTCTTTCATGAAGTATCTTATTTTTCTTTTATTGAAAAATATTTTTCTCACATTCTGATTAGTTTCCCCTCCCTCTACTCCTCCCAGTCCCCCCCCTCCCCTTGCAGCATGAAGCATGTTAAGAGTTTTTGTTGTTGTTATTAAAATGCCTCTTCCTTGCTTATTACAGAATGTGGCAGTGGGAATTTTCGCTGTGGCAATGGATACTGTATCCCTGCAGCCTGGAGGTGTGATGGGACCAGAGACTGTTTGGATGACACAGATGAAATTGGCTGTCGTAAGTGAGAATGAAGAGCGAGACCTGACTCTGTTTTGAGTGACATAAATAAGTGCTGTATGATGTCAGCTGAGAGAAGGGTCATGCTTTGGCAGACCCAGGACAGGGCTAAGGCTTGTGAACTGGCCTTAGTGGTAGGAAGTCTTGCTCCCTTTGGAGGGAGGGACTCTGTTTACACCAGTTCCTCGCTGTGAGCCTGTGACCTTTACTGAGAAGGGGTTTGTACTGAGTTTTAAGTTTTAAGGTTTGCCGGTTAGTCTCCTGGGAAATTTTGTAAATCAAAAGATGTATGCGAACTACTGTGGTTTATAGTTCAGGGGGAGCGTCTTTTTATATGTAAAAAGCTGTCGAGCAACTTGTGAGTTACCATAAAGAACATAACAACAGTTACTTAAAACAGCTAGGTAAAACCTGAAATTAATTTTAGTTATTTATATCTACTTTTAGAAATCATTTTCACACATTTCTTTATGTAAATATCCCTCAGCATCATTCCGAGTAGGTTTCAGATCAAGAAATAACCTCAGAGTAGTTGAGTCACTTGTCACAGCTCTCAAGTCACTGCCCCCACGTCCTTTGCTCTCCCGGACTAGGACTAGTCGGAGGCGGGTGAGTCACTGGCTGCTTTTTGACAGGCAGGAAAACAGGCGGCAACATGAGTGTTGTTTTGAATGGGCCCCTCCACGGCACAGTTGGGCAGTGACACTTCAGTGATGCATTTGAAAATGGGGGGAAGGAAGAACAAAGGTTAGGGGCTTCTTACACTTTCATGCACAAACTGCTCACCTGGGAGCTGGTAAAAAAAAAACTGTGAGTTTTCATTCCGTGTTGAGGTAGAGCCTGCTAGTTTTGCAGTCCCACTAGTCCCTGGGTGGTGCTGATGCTCTTATTTTCTGAATCATCCCTTAAAGGAGCAGAATATGATCTTGTGAATCTCTGTCATATCCTTTAATAATACACTCTGACTCCTGTTTTTAAGTAATGGGCAGAACGCACAGGTAGTCTAGGATAGAAGCAAACATGGACAGTGGCACCCTATGACAACATCCACAGTGCCTGTGACAATGACAGCTAGCATTCCATGGCTCTTAGACACACGTCATTTACTTTGTTTTTAGGGTGCTTACATTAAGACTCAGAAGTCACAAATTCCTAAAACAAGTAAATGTGGCAATAATTATTTCACTCTTGGTTCTCTCTTCACATTTCACGCACTTTCCATTTGTCATGACACTTTACTATTGGATGTTAGAAATGTAACAAAAACACTAGTTAATTTTTTTTAACATAAATAGGATTTTGATAATTTTGCCTTAGATCTGTGTGTATGTATGTTTGCTTTTATACATTGTTTGGGATCACCTGTTTGGATGCCATTGATGATGTGACAGTCAACTCGGGCAGGCTCCTCTAATGGTTATCGACTAGTTACTCTCAACTGTGTCGAGTGAGAGTTGACATAGGTTCTCTTCAGGCACTGCTGCTATATTACGGGGCAGAGGTCTGCCAGCAGACGCCCTCTTGTTTTGTTTCAGCTCCCCGTACCTGCAGATCCGGCTTTTTCCTGTGTCCTGCTGAGCAGACCTGCATCCCCCACTCCTGGGTGTGTGACCAGGACCAGGACTGTTCAGACGGCGCAGATGAACGTCAGAATTGCCGTAAGTGTTGATGCCGGGGTTTTCTTCTGGTTCTTTGACCCCTGAAGTCTAGCCTCTTAGAGACAGGTGATACCGATTCTTCAACACAGGGCTGGGTCTTAGACTATCTGGAAATACCTCTGGTAATCTCATTCAGAGGCTGTGTCATACACGATGTGGCTAACTACAAAGAATTAGACCCCCGAGGCTTGGAACTGGTTAGCTTCCCCGGCTTTAATTTGAAGTATAGCCAAAATTAAAATAGTAACAGCGAGTGAGCCCCATCTCAGGATGGTCCTGCCACTCTTAGCTCTGTGGGCTGATAACTCAAGTCTATGCTTAGGTGCCAGATCTTCTGCCTGCCCTTTATGGAGATAGATTTCTGTGAGTAGCGACAGGTGTAAAAAGAGATCAGAGTCCCTCTGGAACCTGTGCTGGGAACACAGAGGCTATTGGTTCTCATCTGTCCTTCCTTCACTGCTCATGCTCGGTCACCAGCCCCTGCCTGATTTGTCTCGGTACCTTTCTAAGGCTTAGTGCTACTTTCCTATTCACAGAGTGCTTTTTCTCTGAGTGCCAAGTGTCTGAGGTGTAGCCTGACCCTGCTGCAAAGGCCCGCTTAGGCTGGGGGGCCTGGATTTGAGGCCATTTGGGCTAAGTAATGAGTTCCAGGCCAACTAGGGTGACAGAGTGAGATCCTGTCTGAAAATATAACAAAACTAAATATCCAATGAACTGTTTGCCAGCCACGATATGATTTTCAGTGGCCTCTGTGAAGATACTGATGCTTTTGCTTCCATGTCATTTCCTTTCTGGTCCCTTGTCCCAGCCTTCTCAGCATGTGGCCTGGGTGCTCACTCACTGTTGGTCTTTTGTTCATCTGGGTCAGTTATTATTTGCCCCCAGCCATGTGTGTAAAGTGTCTCAGTCTATTTTTCTATATGAGAGGAAGGTGTTATTGCCATGCCCCTCCCACCCCCCAACTGTCTCCCTCTCCCTGTAAAGTAGCCGAGGCTGGCCTGGAACTCTGACCTCTTGCCTCTCTACCTTGCCTTCTCAGGTTCTGGAGGTATAGGCATATGCTACCTCTCCTTCCTGTGACACTAAGTGCCGCAATTCCTGTGTGTCTGTGAGCCACACCTGTCGTTTTCCTTTTTAAAGATTTATTTATCCATTAATTTAATGTGTGTGTGTGTGTGTGTGTGTGTGTGTGTGTGTGTGTGTGCGTGTGTGTGTTTTTACCTGAATTTATGTGCGCCATGTGCCTGTAGGAGCCTGAGGAGGCCAGAAGAGGGTGATGGATCTTGTGGAACAGGAATCATTGGTGGTTGTGAGCTATGATGTGGGTGCTGGGAATTGATGCCTGGGTCCTCCCCAAGAGCAACAAGTGCTCTTAACCACTGAATTATCATTCTACCCCTGTACTTACCTGTCTTTGCTTAATGCCCATATCTTATTTGCCCTCTGTAATATACCTTTTAAATGCATATTGCACTCACCACATGTTAACTAACAGAATTGTCTGCACTTCATAGTGTAAGGCCTTTGCTTTTACACGTCGGCACTGTGAAGTGTGCATCCACTGTATGTTCTCTGCTTGTTTTTTTCCTTAACTATCATCGTTCACGTTTGGCAATCATCAATGGGCCAGCCTGCATTTGGTAATAATGTTCTCTTTTCTTCTTCCCAGCTGGGACCACATGCTCAAGTCAGCAGATGACATGCTCCAATGGTCAGTGTGTTCCGAGGGAATACAGGTGCGACCACGTCAGTGACTGCTCCGATGGATCTGACGAGAGAAACTGCCGTGAGTCCGCCCCAGTCTCTGCACAGTGTTTAGTTTCGCCTTTGGCATTTTAATCAACTTGCTAGATTTGTTGATGGACAGAAACGCCTACAATACGCCTCTTGTTGTTGAAATCTCCTGGCAGATTCTTTTGTGGATTAGGGGTGATGGTCTGATAGCAAGTCTATTTTTAAGACACTCTGTCCTGCCTTACTCAGCATGTCACGTTTTTGAAGTAAGAAACTTTAAAGATTAACAGAATTCCCAAAGCTCATTGACTAATAGAGTACAAAATTTATTTTGGTCAAAAAAACTATGGTTTTATTACATTGCTTTGATTATGTTTCTAGGTAAAATTTCTCAATTTTTCTCCTTTTGGTTGACTATATTCCAGATTACTCTGGAAAATAGTTACGTTTTGAAAATGTATTTCTGTATAATGTTAGCTAGATTGGTTTGTAACTGTTTGCCACAAAGTAAGGCATATAAATCAGTATTCTCTGTGTAGTGTATAAATAATAACAGTCAAAATAGAAACTGCTGTATTGTATGCTATGAAATAAGCAAAGAGGAATCTGTTTCCCTTGAAATTTATATAAAACTGTCAGGCGCTGAGTGTGATTGGGAGTAGAGGCCAGCAGGCCAGCCACCAAGTCACCATAGCAAGTTCTGGGCTGGCCAGGGTTATACCGTGAGACCCTATATGGGAACACGGACGTTAGGGCTGGGGATGTAACTCGGTTGGCTGAGCGTTTACCTGGCCTGCATCACGATCTGGATCCCCAGCCGTGCATACACCAGGTGTGGTGGTGCACCTCTGTAACCCGATCCTGGAGGCAGGAGGACCAGGAATGCCATTTCTGTTTTCTTTCATTTTGGACGTTATGCAGATAATTGACTGGACACTGGTTATTTTCGAATTGGTAGGATGTGGGTGTGTGTGTTCATGAATCAAGGACTTGCTACTTTGTGAAGCAAACATTAGGTCCTTCACCACCACACAACGGTGGTAAATGGTATATTATGGCACTCTGTGATTTCAGAGCTTTATAAATTCCAGTACTAGGACAGCAGGTCAGGCATCATACTTTCTTGCAAATATAGGAACTAAACCGTCAAAGGGTATAGACTGCCATGCTCAGAGTCTGGCCACTACCAGAAGGAGAAAGGTCCATCATTCACTAAGAGAACACCAGAAGCTTGTACCACCAGACCACAGGCTGTGTCTTTCTTTATCCCTTGTTTACAAATGTGTAAAAATGAAGCTTTATTCCAAATGTACTGCGACTGAAGGGATGCTACTTTGAGAGAGGAAAAGGCAGATGAGGCAGTCTTTGGGGTGTTTCCATGTGAGTAAACTCCAGCCAAGGCCAATGTTGCTAGTACAACTTGCTTTGGATCTTTCAGGGAAAACTGGGTGGGATACGAGCATGTAAGTAGCCACAGTGAGAAAGAGAAGAGGAAGGGACTGAGCTTTTAGATTAATTAATTAAGTGTGTGTGTGTGTGTGTGTGTGTGTGTGTGTGTGTGTGTATACACACATACATTTACATCCACATGGGGCTCCCCATGTGGGTTCTGGGGATTGAACTCAAGTCTTTGGCCTGGTGACCAGTGACTTTATTTACTGAGCCATCCCACCAGACCTGAAACACTCTTTGAAATACAGATGTTCTTTCAGTGCAAGTGCTTGGTAAGGTGAGGAGAGAGATTCATAGTCTAGATCCCTGCCTCTGGAATGAGACATGTCAGGTTCTCTTCAGTACACATAAGGCCTTAAGAAAATCTCCTCTATTTAAGGAGTTTTGCAATGACAAGGTCTCACTGCCTCTGCCTCCTGAGTACTGGGATTAAAAGCATGTGCTAGCATACTAGTAGATAGTTTGTATTTTACAAGTTATTCTTTATGGCTTTTTACTGTGGAAGACTTATTTTAAAGTTCAGGCAAATGCTCACACACATAAACAAACAAACAAACAAACAAATAAACAAATAAAAACTCAAAAGGAGGATGGGGTGGGAGAAGGGGAGGGGAGGAGGAGGAAGAGGAGGGTGAGTCATGTCGATAGTTTTAGAATTTTCCAGTCTGGATTCTGTTGGTTGCATTCTTTGTTCTTCATGTTTTTTTCTGTCTCTTGGATCTCCTGGAAATTAGCTAGATCTAAAGTTGTCACTCTGGCCCCAATGGCATCTGAGAATTCAAGACTCCTCTGTGTATTGTGGGGTATGTCTGTCTACTAGATGCCCGTAAGTAGCACATGCTCATTGTGGCAACACAATGTCTTCAGACATTGTCAAATGTCTTCTGGAGCAAGACCACCCTCTTGCTGCTCCAGCTGAAAATGACTCAGACAGAACAGATGTATAGACCTTCTAGAAGGGGATGTCGCATCAAAGCAATAATACTCTGTACAGCGTGCTGTGCCAAGCTGTCTATGTTAGTGGGTAGTGATAATCATTGCTGAGATCCATGTCATCAGTGATGCTTAGCTGTTTTAAGCAGCTTGGACATGCAGCAGCTTTAGTGTTCCTGTGTGGTCAAGGGTTAAGTGAGACTTAACCAGAAGCCAGGCACATTTTCTCTTGCTTCTGTAATTATTCTGCCCAGAAGTCATTGCTCGTGGACAAACGCAAAACAAGATTATGATTATGACTTACGTTTCTCTTTTCTCAGAGATAAGGTTGTATCTTATGGGTCATGATCTGTCAGATACTTAGAGATAACTCAGACAATAATGGATGTAGAAAAACTCCAGATAATTTATTTCCCTAATATTTGAAGACCAAGAAGCTTGGCTCTATTATTTGTAGCTCTGCCAGTGAGACCAGACCTCTATGTTATGATCCCTACTCTTTCAAGTTTCTAAAGCCAAGACATTGCCCTCCAAGATAGAACACCTTGTGTCCATTCCAGGAATTCCTTTCCAGAACAAAGAATGATGTGCTGGAGTCTTCTTAGGGAGGTGGAGATGGGGGCGGGGAGGTAGAGAATGGATGGGAGAAAGGCAGAAGGATTAAGGGCCCAATAAATGGATCATCTATGACCTCAAAGTGTGAGATAGGCATTGGTGACGCATGTTTGTAATCCAGAACATGGGAGGCTGAGTGAGGCAGGCGGACTCCTGAGTTTGAGGCCAGGCCTTCTGCGCCACCCCCCTCACATAAATTTCCTATGACATAAGAGATGCTTAATGCATCTGTCCATTTTGCCTGCTGTATTTTCATGTACTGTTGGTTACTCTACACCTTGAGGAATATTTCTACCTATGTTAAAAGCTTTGAAATAGGTATAGTACAGGCTCACCCCCCACCGCTCCCCTCCAGTTATTTTATTACTCAATCTGGTCATCTGTAAAATGGCACCTGATATTAAACAGCTTGTCTGCTTCTTCTTTTAAAGGAACAGAAAGACTGAAAACTGCAGCCCATTTTACTTGTAATGGGATTAGCATCAAGCAAAACCACTCATGCAGAGTCTTAGATAAACATCAGAACAATGCCCCAATTATGGGTCATTCATTTAATATACCGCAGTGACTTTCGGTTGCTCGAAAATAGTGGCCATTTTCAGGGAAGTGAAAAAGATTATTTCATTTTATTGAGCACCAGATAGGAATGATTCTGGTGCGAGTAAAACTATCGCTAATTATCGTGGGTTTGCAGCCCTCTCTTTGTGACTTAGGAATGCTAAAGAAAGGGTAAAATCCCTGTTACAATGGAGGCTTTCTTGCTGGTCAGCGGAGGTATTTGGTCTGCCGGCAACCGCGCCTGCTTGGTCCCTGATGGTTCATTTCTATTGGCTTTCTTTTCAGAATTTAAACACTTTTTCTTTATATGCCTAACTGCGGAAACTCCAACTGAGGCCGCAGTTGGAAGGGGTCAGGAAGACAGTTGAAGTCATGCTGGACTGTGAGGGCTCTCAGGAAGAACACACTGTCCTGCAGCCTCTGTTCACAATCCGATGCCCAATGAGCCTTGTTCAAGTGACCCTGGCACACATATCCCAGTACAGTTGTACCTGCTTAGCATTCTCACACCGAGCCAGGATTCTGGGTCCTGAAATTTGAGGAAAAAGAGGGGAAAAAACTTAAATTTAGTCTCCATCAAACAAGAATTTTATAAATATCTCCTACCTTTATGACAATTTTAAGATCACAGTTAGTTGTTGCCCAAATCCTCTATCCGTGTCACAACAAGGCCACACACAGTTGTCCTTAAGGACTCCTGCCTTTTTTTTTTTTTGAGATATGCTATCACTATATAGCCCTGCTGGCCTGCAAACGATCCAACTTCAGGAGGATTCTTGTCAATGGCCGCAGTCATCAATGTTTTGTTATATACATAATGGTTCTTGAGTTATTATTTTGTAATATTCTGGATAGCATTTATGTTGTCTGTTATTCCATCCCCTCAAACAGGATGAGAATTCCACAAGATCAGGAGTTTTATTACATAGCTCCATCTAAAGTGCCTTGATATTTGTGGTATAAAGTAACAGTGATTTTTTTTTATATTAGTTCGGGTTTTTGAGACATCAGTTTTCTATGCAGCCCAAGCTAGCCTGGAATGCATTGTATAGATCTCTTTCAGAGTAATGGAGTTACAGGCATGTGCCACCATGGCCAGCTTATTAGTACATTATGTATATATTCATTATACATGATAGTCTGACACAATTTACAGGCTGTAAGAATTTTGATTTAACTTGCCATTCTCTCTCTCTCCCCTCCCCCCACCCTCTCAACAGGGTCTTGCTATGTAGTCTAAGCTGTCCTCAAGCTCAAGGTCCCTTGCCCAAGTCTCCTTCCTGAGTGCTGGGGTTTCAGGTGCATGGCACTGTATTTGTTTTTTGTTTAAACTCAGACCTAAGAAGGTGGACTTCAGTATTTAAATGTTGAATAGGATCGCACAGGGTAGATGGAAAGGAAAAGAATAGAACACTGAGATGAAGGCAGTGCTCTGTGGACTACCGGGTCCACATACTGACCTGGGCTCCCAGAAGCTGGGCTAAACCACACTCTTGGATTATGGCCACTTTTACGATTCGGAGGTGTAGCTGGCTTCTGGGAATAATCATGAGGATGAGACAGGAATAGACAGGACCAAGGCTCTGACGACACGTAGCTCCACAAGTCCTTCTACATTGGAACAGTGCCACTAAATGTGGTATATGATATAAATGTGTGCACAGAAATGTGTGTAACACAAGGGTAGTTTTTGTACTTTGGCAGACTTTGCACTATTGACTCTTGGATTAGAGTTCATGTGGCCAGTTTGTATGTATGTGGGCAGGTGGAGGGAGGACTGAAGCGGCTCTCTGGGCAGTCTCAGGCAGTCTTTGTCTAATCCCAGGCCGGTGCACACAGATGCTAGGTTGAAATTGGGGACTTAACATACCAAATTGGCATCTTTGCAGAATACGCCATGAGGTTAGACTGTGGAGTTGGCCTCAACTTTCCAGGCTTCCTAAAGTAGATGGGAAATTAAGAGAAAGCATCTCACTGCCTTGAGTTACTTGGTTTTCTTTCTGTCTTCACCTTTCTCCTCCCCCCCCCCCCCCCCCCCCCCCCCGCTCCTCCCCAATTTATCCTTCCTCCCTCCCTCCCTCGCTTCCCTTTCCACAGGGTCTTTGTGTCTTGACTGGCCTGGAGTTCACTATGTGGCTCAGGCTGGCCTCAACTCCCCCACCTGCCTCGCCTCCCAGATCCTGAGACTGAAGGCCTGTGCCTTCTTGTCTATGTTCTTACAGTATTCATAGGATAATGAAGACTGTTATCTTAGAGCTGTGTCTTCTGGGGTGAATGATTCCAATCTTAGAGGTTCAGCCCCTCTACTGTATTCAGATGGCTTCTCTCTTGATTCTGGTTTGGTTTTGAGACAGTCTCTGTATAGTCCTAGCAGTCCCATATCTCACTAAGTAGACGGGCTGGTTCCTTAGATCTGGCCATCGTGCCTGGACCTTCTTGATTATGTAACTATAGCATGAAAGCTTCTTGCACAAAACCAAACCATTTAAGGGGAGAACAATGTTGTGTGTATGTTTTGTGGCACGTCAGTCTGTGGGGAACAAGTCACTCCATTGGGACAGGAAAAAAGGAAGGAGCAGGTGACATTTTTGTCTTAATTAACTGGTCCTCGTCAGTCTTTCCTGTCAACAAGGTCTAGAAAGAAACTGGTGCTCTCAGGAGTTGTTTCCTTGCATTGTGCTTTCTCAGCTTGACAATTTTGCAAGACACCGTGGTCATTGGATGACTTTGCTCCATGGTGTGTAAGGTTAGGTGTAGATTTGCCAATATATAAACTCTCAAATTATGGCTTCCTGTTCATGGCTTAGCTTGAAATTCCTTATCATTTTTAGCAAGGGAAATTTGGACCTGTTTCCTATGGGTGGATATCCATAGGGGGGATCACACCTCAAGTTATCTACACACAGACCAGAAGGTGTACAGGCCTTGTGGTTGGGCGTTGTCGTTGTCCTCCTTTGTTTGATTCGTTATCATCTTAGGTGGAGACAAAAATGGCTGTTTGTTCTTCATTCAGAGTGCTGGCCTCTGGTCATCCTGATACCACCCTGATCCGGCCCTGTTAGCTTCGGGGAAAGGGCCTTGTCAGTGGAAACTGATTAAAATCTCCTTTAAGTTTTTATTCTTGGAGAAAACAAGAGCCTTGCCCAGCACATTGATTCCAGATCCTCCCTAGCCATAACAATCACCTTAAATGTGGTAGCCACAGTCCAAACCCAAATAAATTTTCCCTCTGACAGGAGGCTTATCTGGCCAGAGCGCTGGCAGAGAGCTGGCTTTCGGCTGGATGCTGCACTCAGAAGGCTAGATAACGTGCTGACTCCTGGAACTCTCTGGTACATGGTGGTGGTGGAGTAAGGGGTGAGGGATTTGAGTGAGGCCCTCACCTGGCCATTGACATCTCTGGGAGGCAGAATTAATAAACAGTGTGGCCCATTAAAGGCACTTTTGCAAACCACAGCATCCCCATCATGAAAGGAAAACAGCAGTTTAAGTATGAACTCAGTTTTGGGCTATCGTAAATAAAGTTCTGAACAAATTTAAAGTTGTAGTTAGCCTGTTTTGTTTTGGATGTTTGATCTTATGAATTCAGTTTTCAGAAGTAGAAGGTCGCAGAGAGCAAGCAGATGGTGACATCTGACAACTGACCCCCTTCATTGCTTCCTTCACATTCTCGTAGACAAGGGTCTATGTGTTCTTCAACTTCTTTACCTGTTTTTTTTTTTTTTTTTTTTTTTTTTTTTTTTTTTTTAAGAACACTGTTCGGAGCGATACGCTCAGTTATTGTGTGCCAGACATGATCACATGCTGAGTCGTGTGCACTTTGACCTTTGGTCCACCAATATATTTTTTTTTGGTAACGACACTGAACCACCCTTCATTAGAGTTTATGGGTCCTTCAAACTCTTGGGCCCTAGGGATGTCCCTTACATAGCTGCAGGGTACTCATGGCTATGAGTACATTTCCCCTGTTGTGTGGGGAAATCTTTTGTTCCTCCAAAGGCTTCAGATCACATACCCTTCCTTTCCCAGAGTACCAGAAGCATCCCTGTGGCCATCCATCCCCTGTAGCTGTCCATTTCCCATATAAAGTGAGAAGGGCAAGATCGTTCCCTTCAGTGAGCTCCCGACACCTGGGCCACTTTCATGTTGCAGCAACTAAGGGCCCTGGTAAAGACCCTTCTGTTGAAGTCATGTGATTAGCGACGGCGTGCAACTTTGAAAACTCAGATATGGAAAAACAGTTACTGGCCTAGCTCTGGAATCTGAAAGGATTTAGGATAATTCTTTTACTATAGAAAACTGGGAAAAGATTATTTGATCTTATTTTTAACATCAGGACAAGGTGAATTTAGCTTAGCAAGGATTCTGTACACAGCTTTTGCTTGAAAAGACTTTGGGACCATGTCTGTAAAATCTCAGGTTGAATTCTTCAGCATACAGAGTTTTAGCTTCAAGGTAAGGCTGTGCTACCTATGTCACTCTGAAACGTGCCTTTTCCTTGCTTAAAAAAAAGTCTGAAGACAACTTGAGAATCACAAGGAAAATCATCCTCAATGAGGGAGATAATCAGACCCAGGAGGAGAGCACACTTGTGAGAAGGACATACAGAATGTCACATAAGATGTGGTGCCACACACCTGTAATCCCAACACTAGGAGAGCTGAAACAGGGGGATCATGTGTTGAGGCCAGCCTGACCTACATAGTGAATTCCAGGCTAGCCTGGGCTAAATAGCAAGACCCTGTCACAAAATGAAAGAAAAGTAACAAAGCAAAGCAGACATTCAAAAAAAGTCATTTGACTAAGATGCCTACCTGGGATAGGAAACTCAGTAGCAATACTGACCAGTTCTTTCTCTTTCCTCCTCCTCTTGTTTCTCCTTCCTCCTCATCTTCCCTGTCTTCCTCGATTTCCTTTCCTTCCTTCCTTCTTTCTTTCTTTCTTTCTTTCTTTCTTTCTTTCTTTCTTTCTTCCTTGCTTCCTTCCTTCCTTCCTTTTTTTTTTGTTTTTTGAGACAGGGTTTCTCTGTGTAGCTTTGCGCCTTTCCTGGAACCCACTCTGTAGCCCAGGCTGGCCTCGAACTCACAGAGATCCACCAGCCTCTGCCTCCCGAGTGCTGGGAATAAAGGCGTGTGCCACCACTGCCCAGCTCTTTTTTTTTTTTAAAGGCAGAGTTTCACTCTGTGTCTCTGGCTGGCCTGGAACTTACTATGTAGTCCAGGCTTTCTTTCCTCAAACTTAAAAAAATAACCCTCTTGCCTCGGTTTCCTGGAGTCACAGTTCTGAGCTACCATCCCTGGTAGTAGTGAACATTTTTTTCTTTTTTAATACACTGAGTGGTGTTTCAATTCTTGACTCTAAAATAAGTAAGGCAGGATCCATGAGCTCAAGAGTGTCATTATGTAAAGGACACACAGGACAGACAGACAGCCTGCCACTCCTGCACTGGACGTTGAGTTTCTGCTATGACCCAGAAATCTAGGTTAAGCATCTAGTTAATATTGATGTGACTGTGTAGATAGATTTATATGTATGCATAATATATCTGTGTGTATGCATGTGTGTGTGTATATATGCATGTGTTTATGTATGTATGTGTATGTTATGCATGCATGTGTGTGTATGTATATATGTATATATTGTAACAACTCTTCAGTCACATTTGTTTATTCGGCAACTTCAAGGTTGAAGACATCTGTACTAAGGTAGCGACTTTCCCTTTGTTATTACTGTCTGAATAACACAGTGTGACAAGTATTTGCAGGCATTTTCATTATTTGAGGAGTCACGAGCCATCTAAAGATACATGAGATGTGCGGGAGGATGGATGCAGATGATGCACAAATCCTCACTATTTTTTGTAAGGGACTCAGGACTTTTTGGGTTTCGATACTCACAGTATGATCCTGGAGCCAGTCTCCACGGACACCAAGGTACGACATGATACGTCCTTTTTAAAGCTGTTTACTAGATGTTGTTTTCTTAGGCCTGTCTTCCCTGTGTGGTATTATTCATATATGGAGACAGAAAATGAGCAGGTTGAGTGAATGGCCTTTGGCTATTTTCTCTGCTCTTGGCCAAGGTCTCCTGGTCTCTAGACTTGCTCTCTTCCCCCCCCCCCCCCTCCAGTGAGAGAAATGGCCCTTCATTTTCCAGAGCGTGTGTAGCAGTCCATGGGTTTTCCTAGGAAGGAGTTCCTTTTTGAATCATTTTATAATTCTTCAGCTTTCATCTCAAAAGTTACACACACATCTTTAGGGAGCTATCTCTTGGCTCCCATATGTTCCTATGGTGAAGTTTTGGTGATTTCTTCATTTGTGTATCATTTGCTGTGTGTGTCTTTGTTTGATTAATACACTTGTTCCTCCCCGACTATTCCCAGGAGGTCGGGGCCATCTCACATCCAGTGCCTAGCATATTGCAGCCAACTGAAGGAGATGTTCATTGAAAGGATTCGTTATTTCTTTTTCTCACAACAGATTATCCAACATGTGATCAACTCACTTGTGCCAATGGAGCCTGCTATAACACGAGTCAGAAGTGTGATCAGAAAATTGATTGCAGAGACTCCTCAGATGAAGCTAACTGCAGTAAGTCACGTGTCTTCGAGGTGTGTGTGGTAGTCAGTTGATGCTGGCTTATACTGACTTGAGAGGAACAAATGCATACAATTCTTCCCAAGCCTGTGTCCACTGGATCCATATTAACTCATTGTTTGAAATCATCCACCAGTGGGAGTTTTTGCACCATGAATTTTGGCAGAAGCTACAAATCAGGCCCTTTCAGTTCCCCATGGACTGCTTGTATCAGTGGCCACTGCCTAATATGTTACTTTTAAAACATGAGGTAGAATCTTCCAGTGAAATTAGAAGGTGATAATTCCATTAAAATTATCTTCTTTCTCTTTTTAACCTTGTGTCTCAGCTGCACTGTGTTCACACAAGGAATTTGAATGTGGCAGTGGAGAGTGCATCCTTCGTGCCTATGTCTGTGACCATGACAATGACTGTGAAGACAACAGCGATGAACACAATTGCAGTAAGGGTGTTTCCTCAGGCTGGGTCATGTGACAAGGGGTACTCCTTCCTCTCCCATATACTAACAGACTGCATTTTTCCCCTCAAGGAAGTCTCTGATGGCAGGTGAAGCCAAAAGATAACGAAAGTTGCTAATAGCTTGCATTCTTTCTTACATTCTTTGAGACAGAGTGGCAAGTCACAACATATCACAGGACTCTGACATTGACAGTAGATCTTGGGAGAAAAGGGAGCGTCCTCCTAACAATGGTTCTAGCTCCAGTTTTGAAATTTCCACTGCATTAAAGTTAGAAGTCCAGGAAAGTTTCTATGTTTGCTGTGAATGACTTTCATCATCTCTGCATCTTTCTGACCCAACAAATATCTCCGTGTGTCTTAGCTGTACTCTGAACTTCCTTTCTTGGAATACTGTAAAGTAAGAAGACATGATGATAACTGTTTTGCCAGCTCCTATGAGTCACCAGCTTCCTGGGGTTGTCTACTAACTACAATAATCTCTCACCTGCTTTGATTGGCTGGTCCCCACCTCCCTGTTTTTCTGGGAGTTAGGCATGATTGTCTTTTTGGAATCTGGGCACTAAAGAGAGTTAGGCACTGTGGGATGGGTGACTCCGTCAGTGTAGATGACAGTCAATGCTTGTGGTAAAGTCAGTAAATGCTGAGTGTTGGCACGGCTGGCATCTTGATCTCACTGCACAGCTCTGTTCTCTAGCACCTGAGTTCATTTCCTGGAGGCAAAGCTGCTATTATTTTTGCCTCCTTTTCTTCTTCCTCCCTCGCCTCCTCCCCCGCCATGTTTGTCAAGTATTAAGGCTCAAACTGATGTAGAAGCATCAGTTTCTGGGAGCTGAATGCAGGCAGTGGATGAGCACGTTGATTTTCCTCAGGGACTGTGCCTTTGCAGTGCTCTGCTGCTCTTTTTCAGCCTATGACACATGCGGAGGCCACCAGTTCACTTGCTCCAATGGCCAGTGCATCAATCAGAACTGGGTCTGTGATGGAGATGATGACTGCCAAGATTCTGGTGATGAAGATGGATGTGGTAAGGACTAGACATGAGTCCCATCAAGAATCATAATCCTCTCCTTCCCATCTCTAAGGAAAAGTAGGCAGGACAGTTTCAAGTCCTTCTTTATGCCTTTCTTTTCTTTAAGATTTATTTTATGTATATAAAGATTTATCTTATGTATATGAGGCACCAGATCTCATTATAGGTGGATCTGAGCCACCATATGGTTGCTAGGAATTGAACTCAGGACCTCTAGAAGAGCAGTTAGTGCTCTTAACCACTGAGCCATCTCTCCAGACCACTTTTGTTTTCCCTTCAAGACTACTTGTCCTACTGATGCAAAAGTAACAAGCCTGGGAAGGAGGGAAAATGTAATTTGTTTTAGGCTTTAGAGCCTTTGAAAATGCCTTAGGCCTGTGGGAACACGTGAGCTTCTATTTTTGAGTCACTGAAGGATGGGCCGTGCTGGGAACATTGGAATGGAATTCAGGATGGGCAGGTACAGGCAGCTTCCCATAAACTGTCATTTGAGAAGGAAATTGCCCCTGGTATTCAGTATGTTGCTGTCACCAGCGGTTCCTCCTACAGTTCTGAGTTATCTGACACTCACCCCATACAGCAGGTTTCACTCTTATTCTGGAAGCATCTACTCATTTTATGTTTCTGTGTTCCAGAGGGTGGCCTTCCCATTTCTGAGTTGTCATTTTCCTTTGATGATCAGTGTTTGTTGGCTGCCTCATTCAAAAGAAGTTATGTGATCCTAGAGGATATTAGGAAAAGGCTGGTGGTAGACTCTACTGCAACAGATAGCTTGTCTGGATTTTTGTTTCTCACCCGGCCCGTGTCTTCTTTTAACCATGGATCATTAGGAATGGCATAATCCCTACCTAGGGTGGTCTATAACTCTCCTTTCTTCCCTTTCAGAAAGTGATCACCATTATCATACCTGTTACCCAAGAGAATGGGCTTGCCCAGGGTCTGGACGATGTATCTCAATTGATAAAGTTTGTGATGGAGTTCCAGACTGCCCAGATGGAGAGGATGAAAATAACACCACGATTGGAAGACACTGTAGTGAGTGTGGGAACTGTATACGGGATGTTTTTAGAGCAGATTCTCAAATGCCAGCGATACCAGTTGACACCTGCACAACTCAATGGCTGCTCCAGGGACAAACATTTATTTCTCGTGGTGGTTCTTGCCTATACAAAGCCAGGCTTGGTTGGACAATGGTGGAAAGAGTAAGCCCTAGCATTCAAGCATTTTTAAAATTTCTGCAAGTGTCATGCTTGGCTGAGTCCAGAATGGAATGAAAGCACATGACAATAGGGAAAATTGTTTGAATAACAATTATGATGACTCTAATGCATGGGAGATTTTTTATTTCATGCGATGCTAGGACTTAGTGTGATGCAAATGCCCTACCCACTGAACTCTGTCCTCTGTCTTGTTTTATACATTGGATATTTTTGCCTTATATTGATCTTATTAGGATGTACTAGAAAAAAGGAACTTCTGGTTCCTAGAGTGTGTGTGTTTGGTTCTCTTCCCTTGGTTCTTAGGATAGGTACTATTTTCCAGTGCTAAAACTGAACTGACTATGTAGTGTACCACCACACCCTCTTTATCTCCTTCCTCCAGTTAGCCCATCTATTCTGTGAACATCTCACATCTCAGAGGGGAATACAATTTTGAACTTGATCTCATCATTTGGACACTAACTCAATTGGTTTCACAGATGAGTACATGTAATTCTGATTCCAAGGACCACGCCCGCCCCCCCCCCCCCCACTGCCTGCCAACCAACCACCAACAAACAACACTTCTTATATCTAAATGCCCCTCCATTTAATTTGCAAGATTTATTATAAAAGCTTCAGAATAAACAAATGATATGCGATCATTATTCAAAGTTTAGAAAATAGACAATAACACAAAGAAAAAACTCATCTCCTGAAACCCTACTGCTTGAAGCCATCCAAGTTATCACTACCAAAGCTTATTACCCAATTTTTCATGAGTGGTACTAGTAACCACTAGTAGCCACTTAGGCCCACACATAACAGTTGTTATAACATTAAAATAAAAGGGGGCTTAAGGAACCCAAAGGAAGCATTTGCTAAATAATATTGCAGGAAGGTGGCTGGTTTTCTCGCTCTACTGCATGCTGCTCATTTGGTGTTTCCATCTGGAAGTTATTAGGCCAACTTGGTCTTGTCATAGTCTATCCACTTAAGAGCTTCTTTCCTTCTCTCTGTTTAGGTATGGGTAACTGCCCTTTACTAAACTGTGAGTACCAATGCCACCAGACACCATTCGGGGGAGAATGTTTTTGTCCGCCAAGTCACATCATCAACGTCAATGACAGCCGTACCTGCACTGGTAAGTGGCAGCTGGGAGCTCCAAGTAGTTCATCAGAGTGTGCCAGAGGGGCTACACACTCTGACACCAGGGCAGTTTCAGCCCCGAGGCTGTGGCGAAGTGACAAGCTGGAGAGGGGAGTTGACCAGTGACATGTCCCCATTCACCCACTGATTTGCTTGCTCCCTCGGGAAATATTTAAAGGCCCTGGCAGTGCTGGTTTCCTTTGTTTTTTTTTTTTTTTTTTTTTTTTTTTTTGGTTTTTCGAGACAGGGTTTCTCTGTGTAGCTTTGCGCCTTTCCTGGAACTCGCTTTGGAGACCAGGCTGGCCTCGAACTCACAGAGATCCGCCTGGCTCTGCCTCCCAAGTGCTGGGATTAAAGGCGTGCGCCACCACCGCCCGGCCTTTTTTTTTTTTTTTTAAGTTAGCATGAGTACTGTGGGGTTGTGGTACAGCGTTTTCAGACAAAAATCTGTTCCTGCTGACTCTCCTTCTATCCATCTCCCTGAGTACTTAGTGTACACTTGCCCACCGTTTTAACCTGTTTCTTTTCCTCCTTTGTCACAATGTCTTAGGCCTACCCCTCCCCAATACCTCTTTCTCTCCCTCATGGTCTCCTTTTCATAGCCCTTCAAATCCATTCCTGTACATGGGTATAAACATAAGCAAAGGGCATAGAGCCATGCTGCTTTTTAAACACTGAAAATCAGCACAAGCCAACCTCTTGAAGGAAGGGACCAGGGCTTCATCAGGTCGGGGGGCTTGCTGCTGAGTTCAGTTAGTTCCTAGACCACATGGTGGAAGGAGAGACTCAGCCTCTGACCTGCATACACACACACACACACACACACACACACACACACACACACACACACACATACACACACACACACACACACATACACACACACACACACACACACACACACACACACACACACTTTGTTTTAGGAAAGTATTTATTTCTTCTGAAAATTCTAAAATTTTATTCCAATTTATTAAAAAATGCTGAATTTGGATAAATCTAATGAAGTTACAAGCAGTTTTTACTATTAACATTGGGCTAGAATGTAAGTATACAACTATTGAATATAATTGATCTTCGTAACTATCCGTAGTCAGATGGTCACTTGGATACATTTGCAAATTCAACTTGGAAATGTTTGCTTTTAATTAAATAATTTGAGGACAAGTCAGTATGAAGGCAAAATTGTCTTGCTGGTCAATAACTTGGAGTTCTTGAAATGTTCTTAGTGTTAGTGAGAACTATGAGAGTTGGGTTTACATGCTGTCAAATGCTGAATTTTTATGTTCAGTAAAATAATCCGAGGAAATTGTCCCTGTGGTATCTGAAGTAATGTAGCTGTTCATTATTTATTTATTTATTTATTTATTTATTTATTTATTTATTTATCCTCTTGCCTCTGCCCACTGAGTTCTGAGATTATAGGCATGTGCCCCCATACACATCCAATTTTAGGTTTTTAAATATCAGCACCATGTCCCAAGGTATGCCTGTGGCCTAACTGTCCCCCTTAAGTGACTATATTTAGTCTTAAGTATTAAAATAAAGTGAGTCTGACACCTGTTGTCTTAGCACTTGGGAAACTGAGGCAGGAAGATCATGAGTTAAAGGTCATCCTTGACCTTTATATAGTGAGTTTGAGGCCAGCCTGGGCCACATGAAACCCTATGGTTCATGCCCCTCACCCTGAGACTGAGAAAAATCTAAATTATTATAAACATCTATCCATGTTTCTAATAATTTCAAGATATTTCGCAGATAAAATATTCTCTGAAACTGAGATGTTTTCTTATGTTTACTCTTGATGCATTGGGATGCAGTCAAGGATTAAACTGCACACAGGGTCATCCTCATCTGGCAGGTAGACTTCTCCATCAGCCCCCTCCGCCCCCCCCTTCCATCTGAGTGGCATTCCATTTTCCTGGGGGCGGTGCCTCATTTGTGGGGTGAGACTGCCCCTTTGGCCAGTGTCAGGCATCTCTGCTCCCTTGGCTGCCAGCATGCTGCCAATCCCATTTCCAGACTTTTCCTTCTCTAGGCATTTCCCTTTTCTCTCAGTAGAAAAGGCCTTCCAAGAGAAATACCAGAAGCCACATTCTCAGTATTACATCAGCTTTCCTTTTTTCCTTTCACAATTCCCAAAACAAGTGGCCGAGGTGGGGGTGGGGGGATGGAAGGGTGGATGGGAAGTGGGGTGTGAGGGGGTGGGATGGGGGTTGGGTGTCAGCTGTCTTGCTGTGGAAACTTGATAAGCCATGAAGTCTTTTCGGCAAGAGTGATTTGCTTTTACAGTGTGCCCCGACCTGTGCTGCCCACAACCTGTTCTTGGGCTTCTTTTCGTCTCCCCCTTTTCCACGTAGCACATTTCCTATCTTTCCAATGTGTAACTCTGAACTGAGGCTTGTGTCTACTAGAGCTTCTTCTTCTTTTTTTTTTTTCTTTTCTTGTTTTGGTTTTTCGAGACAGGGTTTCTCTGTGTAGCTTTGCACCTTTCCTGGAACTCACTTGGTAGCCCAGGCTGGCCTCGAACTCACAGAGATCCACCTGGCTCTGCCTCCCGAGTGCTGGGATTAAAGGCGTGCGCCACCACCGCCCGGCAGAAAATAAGCTTTAAACTGGTCGTGGTGGCAAGTGTGTTCTCTCTCTCTCTCTCTCTCTCTCTCTCTCTCTCTTTTTTTTTTTTTTTTTTTTTTTTTGAGCTGAGGATCGAACTCAGGGCCTTGTGCTTGCTAGGCAAGCGCTCTACCACTGAGCTAAATCCCCAACCCCTAGAGCTTCTTAAATGTCAGAGGCTCAGGTCTCTTCCTTTTTCATTATGGTAAGAAGTGGAAAGCTGACCCGGCAAGGTTTTGGTTGAGTTGTTCAGTTTTACGCATAGCCTGCTGGTTGATGTGGTGCCGAAGAAGTTCCTCGTTCTTCTGTGCCGGCAGTTGTTTTTAGGGTTTACCAAACACGTTCAGTCTGAGGCACAATAGAAGCAGCATGGTCGAACAGTGAGGGACCAGTTTTAAATTCCAGTGGACATCCTTCAGTCTCCCCCCACCCCCACCCTCTTTCGGGGACAGTCTTACAGACAACCTCATTTAGAGATGAGCTCTAAAAGTCTACATTTGAGAGCCTTTGTGACTGGAAGGCCCCCTGCCACCTGCAGGGGCCTTTTCTGTGACCTTCCTGTCAAGGATTCAAGAATGCATGATTTACCCCTGAGTTCTAAGGCTGGCTAAACTCTTTCATATTCGTTTTAAAGATGACTGTAGACGTACGCTTGCTTAAGTCGAGTTGAGATTTCAGGGGAATTGTTTTAGTTTGCTCTCTCAAGCATTTCAACTCAACACATCCTCTGCCTGGTTTTCGCTCTCTGCTCAGCTGACTCATTACAGAGACTTCAGGTGTTGGGTGCCTTCCTCGACATTGAATGTGGTGATCAAGAGTAAAATGGAGTAATCTTGACATGGAATCTTGTGTCTTTCCATCACTCATTGGCCTCTGGTAGTCTTGCCCTGGCAGTGGAGTTTCTGCGGCATGCAGGAACAATTTACTGGGCTCATTGTTTCTGATTGACAGGACATGCTGTTTGTTGACAGAATGACATTGTGCTGCAGGGTCAGGGCATGGAGGTCATTCGGCATGCAGGGTTTCACACAGTCAGATGGAGGTATCTTAGGCCTTCTAAGCCAAAAAGGTTTTTAAATTTTGTCAAAGCAGTGTTTGTTGGTAGGAGTGGGGGGCAAAGAATAGGAAAGGAAGAGACATAGATAAATGTGAAGGGGACGGGGAGTAGGCTGTGTTTCAGGTCGTGTCCATATCTTTTCTAGTTTCATGAAAGTCCCCCATTCTGCTTTCATTTTCTTATCTTATTCAACCGATGATAGATGTTTAATTAACCTTCATTTCCACAATAGGGATCTAAATAGTACAATCTTTTTTTGTTGTGGTGGTTTCTTTTGAGTCATGGTCTTACCATGTATGCACTCCTGTCTTGACTGGCACTGGTGCATGGTGAAGGAGAAAGCATCCAGTTATTGGAAGTGGTCGCAATCTTGCACAACTATCTAAAGCGAGGGTGCTAGGAAGGGCATTTGCGCCTCAGATGTCCAGTTACAGTTCCCGTCCGTCTGTTTGGTACCCATACTCTTGCTGCTCTCGGACTCCACATTCCCAGGTTTGCAATTAGACGGCGGGCCCGTGAGAGGGCTCAGTGGCTAAAGGTGATTGCCTTCGAGACTGATGACCTGAGATTAATCCTAACGTCCTCTGAAGATAATCTTGGTGTTGCTTATGACGTTGAGGTCAAAGCAAAGCCATATGGGTAAACAGAAATTCCCAAATACTTTATTTGCAGCCACAGACCAATTTTAATGAGGGGGTCATCATCCTACACATTCAAAACCGGTGCTGTATATTTGCTCTTGTTGTAATTAGTAATCATATGTAGCTATTGAGAACTTTAAATGTGGCAGACAAGACTGGGAAACTCATGCTCAGGTAACTAGGGGACAAATGGTTACTACTGGAAAAGCATACATTTTCAAGGGGAAGCATTTTTGACAAAATGCATGAATCCTCTAAGCCAATATTAATTAATAGTGAGATATAGTAACGTGAGTCTGTGGGTACACCATCTGTAAGTAAGCCTTCCCATAGGTAATGTTTTTTGGTTTTTCTCTTGATGAAAATGTTGCCAGGTGGTGGTGGTGCTCAGGGGGTAGAGGCAGGCGGATCTCTGTGAGTTTGAGGCCTACCTGGGCTACAGAGTGAGTTCCAGGAAAGGTGCAAAGATACACAGAGAAATCCTGTCTCGAAAAAACAAAAAACAAGACAAAACCCCCCACCAAAACCCAAAACAAACAAATAAACAAACAAAAACCAAACAAACAAAAAAGAAAATGTCACTTTCCTGTTTTTTTTGTGTACTTCTCTGGACAAGGATGTAATGATATTCCTGGACACAGTATCCAATGTTTCTTTCTGGGAACCCCCAAGAAATACTGATGAATATGATTATGTATTTTTTTTCTCATGGCAGATTTTGATGACTGCCAGATATGGGGAGTTTGTGACCAGAAGTGTGAAAACCGACAAGGCCGACACCGGTGTCTCTGTGAGGAAGGGTACATCTTGGAGCGTGAGCAGCATTGCAAAGCCAATGATACCTGTGAGTATTTGACTCTTACATCTCTGACCAGTCATCTTCCTTAGCTGTTGACAGAAGAAATAAGAGCATTTCTGTCCACAGAGTGGCAGTGGCCTTGTGGCCTGGAAGAAAAGATAAGCCTTAATTGTATATTATTATTAAGGTCCAATTTGTGTGAATATTTCTAATTTTATTCTTTTTCTCCCCTACCCCTTTTCAGTATTAAGCATTGAATTTAAGGCCTCAACCATGCATTCTATCTTTAAGTTTCAGCCTTTTTTTTTTTTTTTAATTTGGTTTTGCTTTTTTTTTTTTTTTTTTTTTTTTTGAGACAAGGTCTCTCTGTGTAGCCCTGACTGTCCTGGAACTCACACTGTAGACCAGGCTGCCCTTGAACTACCTACCTTTGTCTCCAAGTATTAGGATTAAGGTGTGTTCCCAGCTAAGTTTCAGCCATTTAATGGCTTTTTTATTGGCCAAGGCCATTGTACCACCCAATTAATTTTATGGTAGAATAAGAGTTATGGCTGCATTGACACCAAGTTTAATCTTTAACTTGCCTATCACAAATTATCTGTAGAATTAACTTAGAAAGCTTCAAAACATACTAAATTTCGTTTATATTTTTTCTGAATGTTGAATTTTAATTATTTTGTGGAAATCAGTCTGTCATCAGGGATTTCTGGGTGTTGATTTTAACTCCTCACCCCTTCCTTCTTGACTTCCACTAAGGCACACCCCCAGCACTTAGCTCCCTTTTTGTCCCAGTTATCACTCACACTTGGCTTTTAAATGCCTCTGGTGCCTTCTGAAACTGTACTGCTCGTGTGATTTTGACAACTACCTTTGTTCATTTTTGAATAGGTAGTGTGCGAATGATCAGTCTAGAGTGATCTTAACAGTTGGGAGGAGGTGGAAGTTCAAGGTCATCCTCAACTCCTTAGTGAGTCTGCAATAGTCTGGACTACCTGGGATTCTGTCTCCAGACAGCAAAATAAAAATATGTTCATGTTAAATTTTTTAAGTATATTTGTATTTAATACATATATAAATATATCCTTCCATCCTTGATTCTTTCTTCCAAGTACATTTCTTTTCCCACGAATAATTCCTTTGCTTCATTGCAATTTTAGAATTTTTTTTTTTTTTTTTTCCGAGACAGGGTTTCTCTGTGTAGCTTTGCGCCTTTTCCTGGAACTCACTTGGTAGCCCAGGCTGGCCTCGAACTCACAGAGATCCGCCTGGCTCTGCCTCCCGAGTGCTGGGATTAAAGGCGTGCGCCACCACCACCCGGCGCAATTTTAGAAAATTTAAAAATGCAAAACCAAAAAGTACAATTATTGATATTTAATCCCATTTTAACATTTACCAGGAAACTGTGCATACAGTTCTGCAATTTGGTGGTGTCACCATGTTCTGTATTAACTCTTTCTTGATTATTATTATTATTATTTTTGGTTGAAATTTATGAGTTAGTGTTGCACAGTGTAGCACACGTTGGCTTCTAACTCTGGGCAGTCTCCTGCCTCAGCAGCCTCCTGAGTACAATGACGGGAATGAACCCTCACTTCCTGCATCAACTACTTTTTACTATGGCATCGAATGCCATCTTTGAATGCACAGAAAGCTCTAAGAAAAATTATTTATTTCTTACGTCTGTGGGTGCTTTGCCTACGTGTGTCCATGCCCTAGTAATTGCACATCTGGTACCCGGGGAATCTGGGAGAGGGAGACAGAAAAGCTGGAACTGGAGTTGCAGAAGGTTATGAGGTGCCATGTGGGTGTGGAAATTAAACCCAGGTCCTCTGGAACAGCAGTCAGTGCTTTTCACCACTGGGCCACCCCTCCAGCCTTGCATGCACCTTTTTAAACCATCCAACCTTACGTTAAGCTGCTACAAATAAGACTCCGTGATTTCTTTGTGTTATTTCGCATACGTGGGAGTATGTAGTGTAGATTTGGAGCCGCCAGAGCCATACATTCCCAGAGTCTTTCAAACGCATTCTGTATTATTTAAACGTGACTGTAAGGTGTCACAATCCTTAGGGGACTTGTATTCTTAACTGCGTTGAACCAGCAGTGAGGACACTGCTCTAACTCACTTTGCTAAGCTTCTTTGCGACCCGGTTCGCTTCCTGCAATATTGGGAGGGTGGTTACTGTCTGTTTGTCTCACGGGGAACATCAAGGCTGACGTCAGTCGGTCCTTCACTGGTTTTGCTCTCTTCTTGTAGTCAGTGAGGCCTCCATTATCTTCTCCAATGGTCGGGATTTGCTCATTGGAGATCTTCACGGAAGAAACTTCCGGCTTCTAGCAGAGTCTAAAAACCGTGGCAAGGCTATGGGTGTGGATTTTCACTATCAAAAGCGCATGGTCTTTTGGACAGACCCCGTACAGGATAAGGTAAATAGAAAATTCAAGGGTGGAGCTGAATGGAGCCTAAAGGACCAAGTGCTGATAGCTTTTCATTTTAGGGGTGTAGAGGTGTAGGGGAGTGTAAGGGGGGTCTAGGGGGAAAGAAAGGCCCTTGAGATATTTGTGTTAATCAGCACCTCTCCATGCTATACTATTACATGTGACCTGTGAGACAAAGACAGCCATTATTTGGATTAGCCTTGAGCAACTTTTAATTTTATTCGTAAAGGAGTCCAAAAGCATAATTAAAAGAAATCATAGACCTTCCAATACTAGATAGATATTCTAGTAGTCATTTTTGAAACCTGATCACTTAAAATATAAAAAGTGCTCTCGCTTACTTGCATGATAAAAATCGGATTTTTTTCCTAACCTTCGGCTTGTACATGGAACTGTACAGTTGAGTGTTGGGCAAAAAATATTGGCAGCTTTTTATGTTACGGCCAAAATTTTTTTACATCATTTTACGTAGTAAGATTGATTTTTGTTAGAATATTGAATATAATACAGATTCAGATTCTTAAAACTTATATTTTAGAAACTCCTAAAGAGTCATGGAATTTTATTTGTTTATTCTTGCTATATTTCTTTTTAATATGAAGCCAAGTATGCCTTTATAAGGTTCTAATTAAGAGATAACACACAACATTGAAAATTTTGATCATTAGCAATTCTAGTTTGAATAAAAGTAAAAAATAAAAACAGACTACCATCGTCTCTACCGCCGCCGCCGCCGCCCCCAATCTAAACCAAGGATGAAAAAAAATGCAGGATTAAAAACAAAAACAAAAACAAAATAAAACCCTCCACAGAATCCAAACATGTTTACCTTATCTATATTCTGAACAAAATCCATTTTCTCCTGGTAACCCACAATGAAAAATATAATAGTCAGCTGTTTGTAAGGTTGAAGTAACTGATTTGTACAAAATATATATACTAAATAAAATGTAGGAGAACAGGGTCCATGCTCAGACTTAGGAAGTATATTGATTATGGCTTTTCTTTCAGGTTTTTTCCACTGACATAAATGGCTTAAATACCCAAGAAATTCTTAATGTTTCTGTTGAGGCGCCAGAGAATCTGGCTGTGGACTGGATTAATAATAAGCTTTATCTGGTAGAGACAAAAGTCAACCGCATTGATGTGATCAACTTGGATGGAAGTCAACGTATTACTCTCATAACTGAAAACTTGGGGCATCCTAGAGGAATTGCCCTAGACCCAACTGTGGGGTAAGTGATGTCAGATTCCTCATCCTAAACATCTAAGCCCCACTGATTCATTGGAGGGTAATTCTGAGTTCTTTTAGGTTCTGTATGTACTCCAGAACCCATGTTTAGTAGGTTCCTAGGCACAGAGGCTTTAGCAGAGTTATAAGTCCATATGAGGTTTTGTAATTCAAGCACACCTTCTAGTGTGCTGGAAACACCTGATATGTGATGTGAACTGTCTTCTTCCTGTTTAACCACATTTGTCTAGCTGTGGGCTCTGGTTCAGTTTAATTATTACAATACAGCATTAGTATGCTCCACCCATATTAAGGGGACGCCTCAATGTGAACCAGCTGACAGGGATTTTAAAGGGGGAAGGCCGTTCTGGTTCACCCTTGATCTCTGTAGATCTCATGCTGATCAGCAGTGTGAACCAACACAGCACATCAACTCTTGCCTACTTCCCTTCAGGTTTAAATGCAAAATGTTCTAGACCTCCATAGGCAAGTTTTTTTTTTTTTTTTTAAATATTATATGCATTGGTGTATTTCCTGCACGTATGTCTGTGTGAGGGTGTCAGATCTTGGAGTTATAGACAGTTGTTAGCTGCCATGTGGGTGCTGAGACTTGAACCCGGGTCTCCTGGAAGAGCAGTCCATGCCATCTCTCCAGCCCCCCATAGGCGAGTTTTAGAAGGCCATAGTAAACGTACAAAACAGGCTCTTTCATCTTCTCCTCTTCTTTTGTAGCTACTTATTTTTCTCAGATTGGGCAAGCCTTTCTGGGCAACCCAAGGTGGAAAGAGCCTTCATGGATGGCAGCAACCGGAAAGACCTGGTAAAAACAAAGCTGGGGTGGCCTGCTGGGATCACTCTGGATCTGGTGTCCAAGCGAGTTTACTGGGTGGACTCTCGGTATGACTACATCGAAACTGTTACCTACGATGGGGTTCAACGGTGAGGCTTTTCTTTTTTGGCTTTATAAAATCTAAAGGAGCAGAATTAAAATACCAGTTTGTGAAATAAGAGTTGATTGATTGATTGATTGATTGATTGATTGTGTGTGTGTGTGTGTGTGTGTGCGCGTGCGCGCTTGCGCGCACTGATTTGTGCCTGAAGTGACCTGCTCTTAAAAACAAATTACATTATTATCATCATTATTTGCATTGTATATTTTTTTTCAAGAGCCTCATTGTATTGTTTTCAGGGCCTGGTAACATTTTTCTTTCAGACAGATAATAAGTTTTTCCTTCAGAACTGCTCTCACGCCTCACTTCTCTCCTGTGTTTAATCAAATGATTTATGTTAATTGCGTGCCTGCTACCGTTATGATCTGTGGACAGTTTCCCCCAGCAGCTGAGAGGGGTTGCCAGTCATCCACCTCTGCATTGCACTGTTTTGTCTCCTGGTTTCTGAGGAGTGGTCCGTGGTGCAGTGGAGAATTACTGTTGGGGGATTACCCACAAGATTCCCGATCCTGACTGCATCCATCCATGTATGGATTTTTGTTTTGTTTTGTTTTTCGAGACGGGGTTTCTCTTTGTAGCTTTGCGCCTTTCCTGGAACTCGCTTTGTAGACCAGGCTAGCCTCGAACTCACAGAGATCCACCTGCCTCTGCCTCCTGAGTGCTGGCATTAAAGGCGTGGGCCACCCATGTCTGGATTTTAAAATACTGTCACACATATTAGCTTTTCTATGTGAGGCAACCTGAAAAGTGTGAAGGGCAAGCGAGAAAGCAGTAGAACAAGCTTGAGGATTGATTCTGTCTTCTCCCGATCCCTTTCCCTCGTCTTCCTCTTTCCTCCTCCTCCTCCTCCTCCTCCTCCTCCTCCTCCTCCTCCTCCTCTTCTTCCTCCTTTCCTTTGCTTTGGTGGTACTGGGACCTTAACATGGTGGGAAGCCTCTACTCCGAGCTACAATCCCAGCCTGATATTTGTCTCAGTTCTTTTTTCCAATCCCTTGGAAGAGGGATTTCAAAAGCATGTGCCTTTCAACGTATTCTATATCACAACAAGAAGCAATTTAGGTTTTTAGGCAGTCAACTGAACAAATTACCCCTGGACCAATGGTATGAAACACGTATGCGTCCTTTGTCAACAGAAAGACCGTGGCTCATGGAGGCTCCCTCATCCCTCATCCCTTTGGAATAAGCTTGTTCGAGGAACATGTGTTCTTTACTGATTGGACAAAGCTGGCTGTGATGAAAGCAAACAAGTTCACGGAGACCAACCCTCAAGTGTACCACCAGTCTAACCTGAGGCCTTATGGAGTGGCAGTTTACCATGCCCTCAGGCAGCCCCATGGTAAGTCTCTGGGTCATGGTCACCTTACTTGGTACAGGAAAGGGTTTCTTGTAGTAATGGAAACTAATGATGAGGCTTCTCATGAGATCTGGGTGCTGCTCATATATATGAAGGTTGTCTAGAATGCACATTTGAAGAAATTGATGCCGATTAGTTTAGAGTTACAGTCACGGGTGTAGAGGGCAGTCCTTGAGCTGATGTTTCTTGGCTCCCGCAGTATATTTCAGAGCCTGCCCAGATGCTTGGCGCTAGCAGCAAATGAACTATGCCAACCACCTCTTTATCCTCTACTGAGAGAAACCTCTTGCCACTAAGTGGTCACGTGACTTAGTGTCAGCTTCTTTTTCTACTTTGCATTTTTTCTTTGGTTTGCATTAAGGCTGTCATGGACCAGATATGTTTGTCTGGTCAATAATTCAATCTTCTGATTCAAAGCCTGGTGTGGTTGCAAATGTCTTTAATCCCAGCAGAGGCAGGTAGCCGTCTGAATTTGAATTATATTATAGAGCCATAGTAACAAAAACGGAATGGCACTGGTTTTGAAAACCTGTGAAGAAAAACTATAAAGTAAGTTGGTCTTTAAAAAAGACAGAAAAACCACTTACTAGAACAAATTACACACTAGATATATTTAGATAGATAGCATTTAATACAATAAATTTGAATAAAATGCATACTTGGTCTGAAAATGTTCTGGAAATCTCTGAGTACAAAGCTTCCATAATCTGTTCAGCGATTCATACTATTTTCATTATTTGGCTCTGAAAGATGTCTGGCTATTTCCTCAAATCAACACAGTTGAGAGGAAAAGAGTTTTATAAGAATAAGTCAAAGGTCCAGAGGACAATTTAAAAAGTTGATGAGAGTCTCAGCAGTGAAGAGAACCCACATGATAGCTCACAACAGGCTGCAATTCCAGTTCTAGGGGACCTGACGCCCTCTTCTGGCATCCTTGGGCACTGCACATACATGGTGTACAGACACAAATGCAGGCAAACACTCATACACGAAATATAAAATTTATAAAGCATACAGAGTAGCTTAGTGCTGGAACCAGATCTGTTTTAGTCAAGCACTCAGTCTCGGGCACCTTAACTTATCAGAACCAGCTAGGATAATATTTCGGTCTTAGAGTTGTTGGTGGCACACTAGTTTACTTGTAAAATATGTACTCACTAAGTAATAGAGAAAATTATATAGTAAGAATAAATTATTTGGATAGCTTCTAAATTGGAGCTGTAGCACTTACTGTACTGGAGGCTAGCACACTGACATAATTATCTGAGAAAAAGAATTCATAGTTGATACAGTGCGGGAGCCCTGTTTGTACCACTACTGGTCTAAGAGTGGAGGATTAGGGAGACCAGCCTGGAGGTTCTTACGGTGGCAAGTAGGAATAATGGCTCTGAAGCTGTAGCCAATGGAGGTTCCCCAAATGGTTGTGTAGGTCTTGAGTTACTTTCTTTTTCTCAATGTGTCTTAATTCGTGTGCTTACCCAGCCAGCAATCCATGTGGAAGTAACAACGGGGGCTGTGAGCAGGTCTGTGTCCTCAGTCACAGAACAGATAATGACGGCCTGGGTTACCGCTGCAAGTGTGAATTTGGATTTGAACTGGACACTGATGAGCGCCACTGTGTTGGTAAGAAGTTTGCCTTTCCTGTTTTTCTATCTGGCAGCACGTGGGTTGTGTGTGCATCCTTCTTCTGCCCAGCTAGCTCCTCCTGCAAATTCTCCTCTCTAAGAAGGGTACAGTGTTGTTCTCTGTGTATAGAACCATTCAAATAGAAGACTTGGTTCCTTGTTCAGGGATTTCTCCCTGAAACCGCTGTCCCCCTTTATTATTATGAATTATTAGCTATGGTCTTCAGATTCTATATAGCTGGGTGTGAGTTATTTTCTACTTCTGCTTCTTTCCTTTTTTAGGCAATTTCCCTGTGTAGTTCAGGCTGGCCCGGCACTCATGGGCTTCCTGCCTCGGTATCCCATGTGGTAGGATCGTTGGTGTGTAACACCATTTTGGGTTCTCCGTATTTATTTTTCCCTCCAGTGCTGGGGATTGCAACCCCACAGTCTTGTGCTCTGCCTATCATCTTGCCATTTCTACTTAGCCTTAATTTTGATTGCGTGGGAAGCTGCCCATTCCTGGGAATGACTTCTTGCTCATCTGGCCTTATTGCTTTATTCCAAAAGAGTTGCTGTCTTTTTCATTCCCCTCATCCTCCTGGCTCTCTTGGAGGCCGCTGCTCTTCTTGGGTTGTCTGCACGTCAGTTCATGGTGGTCATGACTCCACTAATACTCTTGCACATTTCCCTTTTATGACTCTCTTCATCCTCTTGACTTGTTCTTGTTCTCTGGATATTCCTGCTCCTGGTGTAGTCTATTGTTACGGTGTAGGATATTTGTTAAATTTTTGTCTTTTTATTTTGTCTGTACCTCCATTATCTTTGAATTTTCTAACGTACTTTCATGGTTTTCTTTGCTTTTAGACATCATTCCCTATTTTTCCATTTCTCTCATTCCTTTATTTCTTTCTTAATAATCTACCTTATTGTTGTTACTCTTTCTTTCTTTTTGGTTTTTTGAGACAGGGTCTTTGTATGTAGCCCTGGTTTCCTCTAACTTGTTATACAGAAGAACAGGCTGACCCAAACACAGAGATTCATTTGCCCCTACCTTCCTAGTGTAGTAGAGTTCTTGATGTAGAATTGTGTTTAAAAAAAAAATCCCACTTGTAATTTTATATTAGAATTTAGGAAACTCCATTTTTTCCCCTTCAAGACAGGGTTTCTCTGTGTAGCTTTGGTGCCTGTCCTGGATCTCACTCTGTAGACCAGGCTGACCTCGAACTCACAGAGATCCACCTGGCTCTGCCTCCCCAGTGCTGGGATTAAAGGTGTGCGCCACCACCGCCCACAGTAAATACCATTTTAAAAACTTCCCTCTATGGACACTTTCTTTCAGTGCTTATACACATTAGGTAACACTTCTATCACTGAGTGAGTTGTGTACATGCTCAGCCCTGGACACCATTCTTTATATATCATTCCCTAAGAATAAATTTAAATGTCTTGGGAAGGAGTAAATCTATGATGAGGGGACTGGGGAGATGGATGGCTCAGTGGGTGACAGCACTTGCTGTGGTAGAATGAGGGTCTGAGGTTGGGTCTGCAGCAGCCATGTCCAAGGCCAGATATCGCCTTGAGTGCCTGTAATCCCAGTACTGGGACAGCGTGAGAGGGTCAGGGACAGGCGAATCTGTCGGGTTTGCTGGCTTCCAGCCTACCTAAAAATGGTGAGCTCCAGGTTCGGTGAGAGACATGGTCTCTGGGAATAGAGGTTAGAGCATCCTCCTCTGGCCTTTGGTCTCTCAGGAGTGCACCCACCCCACCTCAAGCACAAGAAAGGGCGACTGGGGCGTGAATATATGTGATATTTGTGCATAGAAGTGCAATAACAAAAAGCGAAGATTCAATCCTTGTGAGCACTGCATTTGCGTACCTGTTTCCTTACAAGGAACACCGTCACTGTCTCTGGAGCAGGACTGGGCTGCACAGCTGCTGACCTTGCTCTTTCTTTTCTCTTCCTCCAGCTGTTAGGAACTTCCTGCTCTTCTCATCAAAAATGGCAGTCCGAGGGATCCCGTTCACCCTCTCCACTCAGGAGGATGTCATGGTTCCGATCACAGGGAGTGCTTCCTCCTTTATTGGAATTGATTTTGATGCCCAATCCAGCACCATCTTCTTCTCAGATACAGCAAAAGACATAATTTATAAACAAAAGATTGACGGCACAGGTGAGGAAGTGTGCGTGTGTGTTTGTGTTGACATATTTGATTTGTTTTCCCTAGTACTACCAATTACTCATTCTTTTTGTTAATAAAAGAAAAAATTGGGGTTTTTGACCTCCTCTTTCCTACTCCTCTCCTTTGCTGTAGCCCATTCTGGCTTGGAACTTGCAGGAATCCCCCTGCTTCAGCCTCCTGAGTTCTGGGCTAATAGGTATGAACTATCAGACATCTCTCCTATTTTCAAAACAACTTATAAATGAGGTTAGATTTATCTGTAAGTTTATTGGAGACAGGGTCTTCCTATGGAGCCCCAGCTGGCCTTGATCCATGCTATCTAACATAGGCTGACCTCGAACTCACAGCCATCCTCCTGCCTCAATTTCACAAGTGCTGGGATTATGGGCTCATGCCACCACCCAAGCTCAGACTGAGCTTGAAAGTCCTAGGAGCCCCAACCTGGTGGTCCTTTGACTTTTCCGTCTTTCAGTCTCTGTCACTAACTCACTGGCCCCTCACTAAGCTGCAGGAGTAAGTAGAATTCTCTCCCTCTCTCTGTTCCCATTGGGAACCTCTAGTTTGCTACGTACCATCAAGCTGTGTGCATAGGAGACTCCCATTTCTTTCTCCTTTCTCTCCACGTTCCTTATACCCAGTGCTTCATTTCTCACCTCCCAATACATCATCTATAGAACAGGCACAATAGTAATCCCCCCTCGATATAGTACCCATGGGGATGAAGGAGTCCATGGGAAGGACCTGGCTCCTAGTGAGCACTCAAGTGACATACCACTCCTAATTAGCGTTCTGATATATGAGTAAGAAACCAGGGCCTTTCATTTTTACCATCTGCAAAACCGAGAAATGCGACTGCTTATTCTCAATGAGTTGGAGAAAAGAAAGCCACAAGGTTTTCACAGGGAAAGAAATACAGACAAAGAGAGGTCTTCTTCTCATGCAAGCGGCTCTCCTGGTTCCTGTGCAGTCCTGGCCATCAGCGACTGTACAAAGCCCGCCTGAGAGTTCCGGGAGGGTTGGCGGCAGTGTCTGTGGGCCACCCTGACTGTACCTGGCAGTGTCAGCCCAGAGCCATCTCTGGGTGGCAGTAGGTGAGTTCAGGTATCTCTTTCTCACGTGTTCTGGAAGGTTGAACAAGGGAGTAAATCCAGACTCAGTTCTGTTTATCACTACCGTGTCTCCTCTTTGAGAGCCAACTGTGGGCAAGGGGTAGATTCTAGGTTTATCTCAGTGTTGCTCAGCACTGGCAGATTTTTTTTTTCCCTTTAAAGAATTCCACACGTGTTTTTTAAATTATGCCCAACATTTAAATGTGCAGCAGTTGGGAAGTTTGCCTTAAATGATATGATTATGTTTTTACTTCTAGGCAGAGAAGTTCTCGTAGCAAACAGGTTGGGAAATGTGGAATCTTTAAGTTTTGACTGGATTTCAAGGAATCTCTACTGGACAGATGGAGGGATAAAGAGTGTCAGCGTCATGAGGCTGGCTGATAAGTCCCGACGACAGATAATTAGCAATTTAAACAACCCGAGGTCCATTGTGGTGCATCCTACTGCTGGGTACGTGAGAGCTTGGAACTGCTGTATGCCTTTGACAGTGTGCTGCCCCGGGGATCAACCTGCACACTCACTTTCAACCTCATCCCTTCGGCAGAAGCTTAAGTGAACCCCCCTTCTATGTTTTACCTTTCTTGGACGTATGATTTCTCTAAAGTTACTGTAGGAAGGAAAATGTGTGATAAGATTGTCAAGAAAAGATCCAATTCTTGCCCTGCTCTAATGTATTGATATGGTGAGGGTGCTAATCATCTTATAGTTTTTGGTTTAAGAGCTTAAATATCCGTTTCATGTGCTGCCATTGGCACCGGGTCAACCAGAAGGGAACAGAATAGTCTAGAGTGTTCTTTCTCCGTTCTTTTCTTACTTGAGCATGTTCAACAGCTTATCCAGAGCAAGCATGAGACACTCAGTTACATTTGAATGGAGTGAATCACCAAAGGTGGCTTCCCTCACCTGGGGGACCATAAATAGCTCCTCATTTGGTCACAGACCAGCTTATGGAGGAGGCATGTCCAATCGGCTTCTGAGATGCTGAGTCTGTAGCTCAGTGAGGTATAGTGGTCTGTAAGGGCTCACACTGTTAAGCCAAATCTGTTGTCAAACTCTAGACCTGCCCAGACACAGCTTTTTTCTTTACCCAACAACAAAGTCTGTGTTCACTTTATACACTGTCCATCCACAGAGTTGATTTTTCTAATGTATATAATCTAAATCTTTGCTTTTGAAAAGCTGTTAAATTCTTTCCTTTTTCTTTAAAATGATAAGAAGCCATCACATTGGGGTTGTATGAAAGAGATACAGAAGCTGGATATATTGGCACACACCTTCAGTCGGATCTCTTAGTTTGAGGCCAGCCTGGTCTACAGAGTCAGTTCCAGGATAGCCAGGACTACACAGAGAAACTCTGTCTTGAAAAAAAATAAAAAGATGTTGTTTTGAGATTAACCTTGGAATTTTTTTTTTTTAAATTTATAATTTCTCTATAGAAGAATGAACAGAGAATGATCTGGTGGGTTCTGCATGTTAAATCCCAGAGAAAAAGAAAATAACATTTCTTATTCATGAAGTCTTTACTATATAACTTAAAGCAGAGTTACATATGAAAGATGGTATATGACTATTGGTGGTATGGTGGTAGCAGAGGTAAGAGGATCACAAATTGAATGCCAGCAAGGTTATATAGATAGTTTAAAGATAAAAAACCTAACAAACTCTGTTTACTTGGTTGTTTTGAGACAGGGTCTCACTATGTACCTTTCTGGAAACTCACCATGTAGACCAGTCTGCCTTTCAAGCGTTGAGACTAAAGGTGTGTGCCACCATGCCTGGCACAAATCAACAAACTCTTGGGTGACAGAAGTTTTAGGCCCTAAAGTCTAGTCATTCTGTCCTAGATGCCCATTTTAAGGTCATTTATAATTGTGATTGTGATCACATATTTACAACTTAAATGGAAACTTAGAATTAAATATGCCAAATCTGAGAGCATGTATGGAGAGTAAAATCAGTTGTAACTCAGAGTCATCAGTTTGTTCCAATGTTGGCCTCCCGGATTTGTTCCTACTTTTTAGGTTTATATTCTTCAGTGAATGGCAGCGTCCTGCTAAAATTATGCGAGCATGGAGTGATGGATCTCACCTAATGCCTATAGTCAACACTAGTCTGGGGTGGCCAAATGGTTTGGCCATTGATTGGAGGTGAGTAGGACCATGTGATTTTCATCACCGTAGAGCATGGAGGAGGCATACTGGAGGTGGCACAATAAAAGGAAATGAGTACTGAATGCCTTCTGAGACTTTTTCATCACTAACAGGTGATAGATAAGTGATGCATGTTGAATAATACAAAATCCAAACGCAATTGGCAAGATGCTGGCGGGATGAAAATCAAGAAACAGCAGAATGACAGGGTCAAGATGGATGAAGTTCCAAACTGTATTGGAGAGAGCTGATGAAATGTAGCTAGTGTGTGTTTATTTCTTATAGAGACATCTTAAGGCTAGGAATTAATCAACAAGTCAATTAATGAATATGTGTGCTTTGGGGTTTCTCAAGAGTTGTCTTGTCTTGGAATAAGACAAGTGAACTTATGAATAGAGATTATTAAAGTAGTTTATGGGAGTAAAAGGGCAGAAGTTTATTCAGTCTTTAAAATATTAACATTAATATTCTTTATTTCTCAAGGAGGAAAACATTTCCTAACTCAAAGGTTTCAAGTTTCAAATTTACTGTATTTGTGGGAAACATACAACTTATTTTTTTAATAGACATATTTGACTTTTGTATGAAACTGTCAATGTTCTCAGTGCTCAGGACACTCTGCTCATTTATCGGTATTAGATAACTTTTGTTTTTCCTTTAGTGCTTCAAGATTGTACTGGGTAGATGCCTTTTTCGATAAAATTGAGCACAGCACCTTTGATGGTTTAGATAGAAAACGACTGGGCCATATAGAACAGATGACACACCCATTTGGACTCACCATTTTTAATGGTATGTTTTGAAGCAATAAAAAGCATGTGATGTTTTGTACTTGGAACTTAAAGTTAGGCTATTAAATGTAGAAAAATGTTAGGTTTGTTTATGGAAATTTCCATTTTTAGAGTGTTCTGGACAAATCTTGATAATATTGACAATTTGTAGTTTATACTTACTGTATACTTCTTGAGTATGTGCTTAGATAGTAGCACATGAGGAATCAGTAAATTATACCTATATCATTTTTGAGAATAAAATAGTAGCTGCTGTAGAATTTCACAGAGCTCTGTCAAGAACCTCATCAGAATCCTTCTGGAAAGATGATTATATGTATTCATCACTGTACATTCATTCATGTGTTGGAAGTTTTTTGTCAGAAAGTTAGGTAATGCCCTCTTCATTTCACAAAAATGATAGGACACAACATTATTTCTCCCCAGTGCTATAGATTGAACCCAGGTCTCACACATGCCAGGAATATATTTTGCCACAAAACTATATCCCCATGCCAAAATATAACTCATGAAGAACATTTTCATTCATATTTCAATATGGTTTTCTCATTGCTAGTAAAGATTTCTGAGAGGCATGGAATTGTGGGGGACAATAGCCACCATGATTGTAGTCAAACATTGATCTCCTTCTCTCAACTACCTTCTTCAGTGGAGACATGCTTCTGTGACTTAGTTGCTGAGAATAAGATACCTGGTGAGCCAGGCTTGGTGGCACACACTTGCCTGGGAGGCTGAAGCAGGAGAATCACCATGAGAGTGGCTTGGGCCACATACATGTTCAAAGCCATTGCTAGCCTACACAGCAAGACCATGAAAAATAAGACAGGTGGCTTGTTTATTCCTGCAACAGGTTCTGTGTAGCTTGTGCATCGCATACAAATGCTAGCCCAGACCTTATGGGGCTGTGTTTCTGTTATCCCTGGACTTGGAAGGCTGAGGCAGGAGAATCATGAGGCCAGCTTGGGCAAGTACAAAACCAACATCAACTAAATAGTGAGAATGAGAAGAGATTTAAATTTATCCTGGCTATACATGACCAACCATAACTTGTCTAGTTTGAGGGGTGACATTTTGTATAGAGCTAACAAAAGCCCTGTGTATAAATTAGTTGTGTTCCTGTTGAAACTAGAGTGGGTAATCATACTGAATATTCATTCCATCTTGCTGTCTATCTATGGGGTATGTGGTATTTTAAAAACACCCTGAGATTTTTGATGAGACAAGTCAATTATAAACAGTTCCCTACCTCGTGTATTTACCCCACCTTTCAAATTTCAGAAACATGTTATTTTGCTAGTACATAGGAACATTTTAAAAATGTTAATTTTTCTTGGCTATATGCTGGGATATTTGGATATCTTTTGGTATTACCAGTATGAAAAACTGAGTGCACACCCATGAGAACAATACTATATTCCCCAAATAATATTGGTTTCTATCAATTTTGACTTGTGTTGTGAATTTCTTTTTCCTTGAAGACAGAGTATTTCCATATAGCCTAGGCTCACTCAAACCCATCATCTTTCTTCCCCAGTCTCAGAAATATATTAATGTCACCATGTCTAGCCTCATTATGATCTTGGTATGGAATGTTCTTTTATTTCACAACACTGTGGAAATCATTAATCTTTCAGTGAAAGACTAGCTAGATTTTTGTTTGTTTGTTTTTACTGTATACTGTACAGGACTTATCTATTTAAATACAATGAGATACTTTCCTGAAAGTGGAACTGAACTTTGTAATAAAGGGAGGTAAGATTTACTGGCTTCCATGATGTGCTAGTGTGGATCACAGATGAGGGAACTTGATTTCATAACATGGGTAACATTGTAAGCGTGTTACGTTTATTTGTATTTTCTAGTTAGTTATGGTCTTGCATTACACAGAATTCACTGCTGATATTTAAATTATTAGAATTGTATAGGGATTTGCATAATTGCTGATATTCTCAAACACACCTTTTTTGGATGAAATCTGTACCTTTTCTTCTTAAAAACTACAAGAGATGATGTGCTCTGTTTCCTTTTCACAGTTAAATATTTTTACTATGGATAAGAATTCAGCCTTAAGATTCTTTTTTGTGTTCATTTTTATCTATGGAAGTTTAAGCCTAATTACTACTAAATGCCATTATGTATCTGCCTCAACCTGACCCACGATATCAATAAAATATGGATTTTCAAAGAACAAATGGTTGCAGATGGATGACAGATGGGTTCTTGGACCATGGCATTCTTGTAAGCCTATCACATTTCCTCAAACTGTGACTGAAAAACTAATGGATCTTTTTTTCTGCTCAGATCATGTGTTCATAACAGACTGGAGACTGGGTGCTATTATTCGAGTAAAGAAATTGGATGGTAGCGATATGACAGCTATTCGAAATGGGATCAACAGCGTCATGAACGTGAAAGCATACGATGCTGACCTCCAGACTGGTGAGGAGGGACTGCCAAGCATTCTCCATGCGGACCTAGTTATCTTTCTCCTTTCTCTTTAACTATTCCTGATGGTGCTCTATTCCCCTCTGCTAAGACTTTGCTCTCTTGGAAATACACATCTTAGCACTTTTCTGTATTTAAATGGAATGCTGATTTCCAACTTTGTACTGGGTCTGGAATGGTTTCTTTTTTTTTAATCTGTCCCCCCCCTCCCCGCCCCGATCTCCTCACCCCATGCCCAGTGAATCTATTTGTTTTTCATTTTCAGGGTCTAACTACTGCAACCAGCCCACCCATCCCAACGGGGACTGCAGTCACTTGTGCTACCCAGCACCTGACTTCCAGAGGTTGTGTGGGTGCCCCTATGGAATGAAGCTTCAGAATGATCACATGACATGTGAGGGCGATCCAGTCAACGAGCCGCCCACACAGCAGTGTGGCTCCTACTCTTTTGCCTGTGACAATGGGAAGTGCGTGCCCAGTTTCTTCCGATGTGATGGAGTGGATGACTGTCATGATAACAGTGATGAACATCAGTGTGGTACATTTAGTAAGTATCTGCCTGCCGGAATTTCGGGAGAGGTGAATAGAACAGAGGAGTGGTCATATAGGCAATAATAAAAGCATGGGCTATGTGCATGGGAAAATATGACTGGGGTGTTTTTAGAATATCAGATTCATAACATGCACCGCAAAGACTATAGGAACTTAAGCATGATTCATAGGTAATGTTACGGGTAGATTAGATTATTGTGAACAGAATCCTTTTGGTGTTAGCTCTTTGGACCAATGTAGTTAGTTCATTTTGATAAGTCAAATTTGGAAGTCAAATCAGGGCTGAGGATAGGGCTCAGTCACAGTGAAATTTCTTACCATGAACAGGGCCCTGGGTTTGATCTCCGGCAATGGAGAGAATAGTATCACAGTATCATAGGTTCTTGCAACTGTAGCCTCAGAAAGCCTCATGTCCTGTGTAAAATGAATTGGAGAAGAATGGATCTCCATCTCGACACTAGTCCATGATGTTTCGGTTCTAATTAGCATTGCGCAAGGCCAAAGTGTTGCTAGTCTTCATCCTGCCCAGCCAGCTCCCAGACATGGAGATGTATTATTAATTATGAATTAATTAATAATGATTAGTTAATTATTATTAATTGGTTGATAGCTTAGGCTTGTTTTTAGTTAGTTTTTATATCTTCTATTAATCTATTAATTCTATTAATCTATGTGTTTACCTGAGACTCATGGCATTGACCTCATATACGTATCCTGTTTTCTGCTTCCTCTGCTTCTCTCCGACTCTCCACCATTCTTCCCAGTATCCTCTGTGCCTGGAAATCCTGCCTAGCTATACAAAAAGATTATTCCACAACACCCAAGTATCCCATTAAAAAAATGGGAAACATCTATTAAAATGAGGCCAGTAATACCCTGGGCTTTCAGAGAGAAAGAAGAGTTCTTTGAAACGTTGTACATTTTCCTGAAATAGAAGGTATACCCACTAGAGAAAGTCTAATTTAAGATAACTGTAACTACACCATAATATTCTTTTAGTGATTAAGAGAGGATATGTGTGTATATGCATGATGTTGTGTATATACTATGCTCGGTACTTCACAAACCTAAACCGCTCTCACATTTCTCCTTACTTTGTGTAATGCTGCATTGAAAGGTGAGAACCTTGTCATGACCCCTTTGTGGCCATTTGTAGATAATTCTTGCTCGTCTTGGGCTTTCACCTGTGTCCATGGTGGACAGTGCATCCCCATGCAGTGGCGCTGTGACAAACACAATGACTGCATAGACGGCAGTGATGAGCAAAATTGCCCCACCAGCACAATTTCTACTTGCCCACCTACCTCCTTCACCTGTGACAATCACCTGTGTATCCCAAGAGATTGGGTCTGTGACACAGACAATGATTGTTCCGACGGATCAGATGAAAAGAACTGTGGTGAGTTTTGAGCTGCTCTCTGCGGGTTGGTCAGCCTCGAATGACTTGAATTCTTTCCTCTGAGACTCTTTTCTTGTCTTCCTCTGTATCAGTAGTCTGAAAAGTGTTGGATGCTTCTCCCGAAGGTACTGAGCCTTTCAAAGCACAGCACTTATGTCCGACATCCAGATAGAAACTATAAAACAAAACAAAACGAAACAAACAAACATCCTTAGCTGGCTGGATGTGGTGGTGCGTATCTGCAGTCTCTGCTATGAGGGCGGCCAGAGAGACCGCTTCAGTAAATAAAGGGGAGAAAGAAGGATGCCACTCAGTGGATATCACATGCATGAGTACACACAGATATGCACATGCACGCATGCACGTGTGTGCTCTTTAACACACGCATATGATCATGCATATATACATACACACATCACACATACATATTTTTAAAGCCTTTAATAAAAAAATTCACACAATTTATACAGTACCTTGTAAGCATCCAAACATCTGGTTGATTTTTTTCTTCTTCATCTAATACAGAATAAAGACATCGATCCCCAACCCCCACTATTTTTTTAAATCTCAGTGGAGTAGAATTCTCCAACTAAATTCTTGTATTGGTTGCAGGACTAGGAGATTCATTTTCCTCGTGGAGGAGCTGGGCCCTTTTAAGTATTGCATTCTAGGAACCTGTGTCTTTCACTTTGTGGAGTGCATGGGGCAGCCTGCATGGCTGTTGCTGCTTGGCATGTGGTGGGCTGACCGTGTTGCTCAGACTTGGTAGAGTCATAGACTCAGGAGATGCAGCAGCAGGTTAGACACCTGGTGTGTCCGTGATCAGTGTCTTCTGTTTTCCAAGATTGCCTCTGTCCTTGAGTCTCCTCATTCCAAATCCTCATTTTGGGTTCACTTACTGTGCTGACTTGGATGTTGTGGCTGATCTGAGCACATAGAACTGAGGTAGGTTCTTGAACAGAACTTGGCTTCGTCTTTGTATGCCATTAGAAGCTTCAGGGACGTGCCAACCCACACAGTTTCGATGCCCTGACCACCGATGTATCAGCCCGTTTTATGTCTGTGATGGGGACAAGGACTGTGTCGATGGATCGGATGAGGCAGGTTGTGGTAAGTGGATGGCTTCCCTTTTTTCTTACTGTGTGCTCAGTTTATCTTGGAGTTACTGTCAAACACTTCTCTCTTTCCTTTTTAGTGTTAAACTGCACAAGTTCTCAGTTCAAATGTGCTGATGGGAGCGCTTGCATTAACAGCAGATATCGCTGTGATGGGGTGTATGATTGTAAGGACAATTCTGACGAGGCTGGCTGTCGTAAGTACCACACACACAGTGTATTTCAGACACAGGAATCCTTTATTTTAGTACTGGATATTACTGTATAGTTTTCCTTTTAAACTCATACCAGCTGGGGGAAGACGTAAAGCACAAAATGTTCATGAGATACTGACATGCAATACTATTACATGGGTAGTATTACCGTATAATGAGCTGTAGTTATGTAGCCAATGTTGTATAAATGAGTACTTCAAATAGTTAATTCCTTAGTTATTTTTCATATTCCAAGGACATCCACCAATGTGGTTTTTAAAATTACATTTGCTTGTGTGCTTGTGCATATTTGCACACACATATGTGGGTGCACATGTATGCATACACATGCCACAATACACACACACACACACACACACACACACACACACACACACACACACACACACATATGGAAGTCAGAGGATAACTTGTGATAGTTCTCTTTTTCCACTATGTAAATCAGCCTCATCTGAAAGCAGTTTCATTCAAATCTCAATTGGGAAGCCAAATCATGGCATAGAAATTCAGGAAGAGATTATAATGGGTCCAGTGTAATTAAAGCCAGGCAGATAGTCTTAGAAATGACATAGTCAAACTTCTATCCCTGTATATAAAGAAGATTGCATACAAGTCTGATGGAACCTGTTCTTTTTATATGCAGAGATTAGGGACCTATTGATAACATGATTGTTTTTTCTGCCCACTGTTTGTGTGAAATGGATTTTATTTGTAAAAAAATCTTCAAACATTCTAGGACAGACAAGGCTACACAGAAAAACACTGTCTCAAGCAAAACAAAACAAAACAAAACAAAACAACAAAACAAAAGAAAACTTCAAACATTTGCTTGGACAGTGGCATGTTAGACAATCCCAGGGAATCAGAAGGAAGGATGTAAACTTATTGGTAGAAGGAAAAGAAGTCCAAGAAGTAGGTCTGACTTGTACTTTTATGCAAGAGTGTATCCTGTGCATAGTTTGCCATTGGATCCACTAATCTCCCCCACATAAATAGTTCTATGTACCACAATGTATGGAGACATTTGATATCATTTTAGCCTTTAGTATTGGTTCTGTCTAAGTCTACAGTTTGTCCAGAGAACTTTCCTCTGAATCTATATGACAAAAGAGATCCCAATCCCAACTGTATCATGCACATGCCTTTGTTCCCCCCAGCAACCAGGCCTCCTGGTATGTGCCACCCAGATGAGTTTCAGTGCCAAGGAGATGGTACCTGCATCCCCAACACCTGGGAGTGTGACAGACACTCAGATTGCATAGATGGATCTGATGAGCACAACGGCTGTGTTCCTAAGACCTGCTCTCCATCTCAATTCCTTTGTGACAATGGAAACTGCATCTACAAATCGTGGATCTGTGATGGGGACAATGACTGCAGGGACATGAGTGACGAGAAGGACTGCCCCACCCTGCCTTTTCAATGCCCCTTTGGGCAGTGGCAGTGCCCGGGCTCCAGCTCCTGTGTCAGCCTGAGCGTCCTGTGTGATGGCAACTTCGATTGCCCGAATGGGACCGATGAGTCCCCGCTTTGCAGTAAGTTTCCTGACCACATTTCACTGCCATAAATTCATTCTGAGCAGCAGTCTGCTGTCACCCAGCACTGTCACAGTCCCCACGGGGATTTTAGTTCCTTGCTGACTTCAGATCCTTGTAGGAGTAAAGATAATTAAATTCCAATAAATCATGACTGCATAATACTTCTCCTTTGCACTTTTAGATCTGTGTTTCCTTTTCTTTTTATGTCATTGTTTAGAAAAATGAGACTAAATGAGGACAATAACATCGTCAGATTAAATGTAGCTCTCTTAGCAATGTGTTCATGAACTTTTCTAACTTGAAGATTTTCTCATTTTAATCCGAACTTGTCATATAACAACCAAAATCTGGGGAGTTGTGTTTGCTGTGATTAAAATGCTCTGATTGGCATGTGATCCTAATGACTGTCCCTTGTCTTTCCTCTTTAATTAACGCTCACTGTCAGATGACCTACAGCAAGGTATGACTGTGAAATATTTTAGACTCTCACCGTTTCGCATGTTCATGTGGATGCTGAAGTTGTACTAATTACTGTGCCTTCCTCTTCTAGTGCATGTCCTGTGTTATGACTCTGCCTATAAGTTGTGGTGCTCATGGAAATAGAGGGTATTTTCATATCGAGGCATACAACCTGGCTCTGGGCAGGGTTAGCCATTGCTGTGTTGGCCCTAAGAGTAAGGAATGATGGTGTGTTAGCAAATCTGTGTCCTCTCCATTTGATCACTTTCAGCTTTTTCTGTGCAACATTTAAGACCTATTGTTCCATTTCTAGTTAGGTCGGGGAATTCTGGAGGAAGCAAGTTAGATTTCTCTTTATTGATGCTAGTTTCAGTCAGCTGTATTTAACCGAGGTTCTCTCACAGCACTAAGTACTCGAGGGAGGTTGTAGAGACCAGTTCCAAAGGATAATATATCCTTAGGCAATTCAGAGAAGAAATGAAACAGATTATCTAAGAGAATGTGGCTCTTAATTAACTCTCATTAAAGTTGGCACGGGACGACATCACAGTGTGTCTGACTTTACCCCCTGTGACTATTTATATTAGATCAAGACAGCTGCTCACATTTTAATGGTGGTTGCACTCATCAGTGCATCCAAGGGCCCTTTGGAGCCACATGCACATGTCCATCAGGATACCAACTTGCCAACGACACTAAGACCTGTGAAGACATAAATGAATGTGATAGTCCAGGCTTTTGCAGCCAACACTGTGTCAACATGAGAGGTTCCTTCCGGTGCACTTGTGATCCGGAGTATACGTTGGAAAGCGATGGGCGGAGCTGCAAAGTCACAGGTAATCATTCAGCTTAAAAGTGAACTAACGCCAGGAAATCTAATAGCCTCTCTCAGAGTGTAAGCATTTGGCAAGGTTGGTCAGCGGTCAGCCTGACTAGTCTCCTGACAGCTGATTTGATAAAACATCTTTTGACCTATATGAAAGTGAATATACTAGATATTGGAATATTGATACAGCTGCTTTCAAGTTGATTCAACAGAGGAGGATTTAAATCTTCTTTCATTGTAGGGCCCAGTGGCACATGTCTGCTATGCCAGCACTCGGGAGTTAGGATCAGGTCAGCCTGGGCTTCACAGTGAGTCCAAGGCGAACCTGTACGGCAAGAGGCTCTGCTTCAAACATTCCAGTGTAAAAATGGGACCCTGTCTTTCTTTCGAGAAGCCTGGATGAGAGTGGTCCAAGGAACAGGTTCTTAGTAGCGTGAAGTTTCCATCCAAGGTCCAATAAGTCTCTTCCTTCGAAAGCAGGCTAGGAAAACAACCTTCCTTTTAAGGATGTAGCTACATCGTTGTCATAGATCAGAACTCAGTCCTTTGGTTACTGTGGCTTCTGTGGAGGCAGAGACCTATGGCTATTTGAGTCCCCTTAGGCCAACCTAAATGTGGTGTGATGCATTACCAAAAGGACAAGGGGTGAAGGAATATTAGCCTACAAGTAGAACTCTCATGTTACAACTACAGGAATCAAGCCTACGATCTGCTAAGGTAGATAGCCAAGTACAACAACAAAAACAGCCCGAGAATGACTGTGAGTACAGCTCACTCCAGCCTGATACTCAGATGCCCACTGCAAAGCAAAACTATTTCAGAACGCAACTATTTTTACATACTGTTGAATATCAATGAACTATTAAGGTCCCCTGACCCAGCTTGGCTTCTGATGAGATATCAGGGGTGTCTAGGATGGTATGGCTGCAGACAACTAAGAGGTTAGGAATGAAGTGATTAATTCTTTTCTCTTACCCCACCATTTCTCCAGTTTAGTATCAACCGTTGGAAGTTGAAGAGACCCTTTAATTGTATTTTCCTTTCCTTGACAGTTTCTTTTTTCTCTTTCCTCCACAGCGTCCGAAAATCTGTTGTTAGTTGTAGCAAGCCGCGACAAGATCATTGTGGACAATATCACTGCGCACACGCACAACATCTATGCACTGGTCCAGGATGTCTCTTTCGTGGTCGCCCTTGATTTTGATTCGGTCACCGGTCGTGTCCTTTGGTCTGACTTACAGCAAGGCAAAACCTGGAGTGTCTTTCAAAACGGAACCGACCAGAGAGTCGTAAGTGCTCCTCTGTAGCCCTTCTATAATATCGACTGTTCCTCTCCAAGAGAAGGCCCCAGCCTCCCTTATCCTGGGCCGCACACCATGTTCCTGGATAGTCCTGACTAACTCCAACGCTGTGGGTCTGCTCTCCTGGTCTCTGTCTGATTCTGAACTCTGTGCCGTGTGTGTAGATCTCTGTGGAAGAGAGTAACGCCCAGGAGTAAAGAAGTTGCTTCGCTGAGCTGTAATTGAGTGAAAACTTTGCAGTCCCTCTCCCTCAGTTTGTCCGATTAATCTTTCCGGCTGGTGTGTCTGGCTGTATGTCACATGTGTGGTTGCCGGTGGAGCCTTCTGCAGGAGCGCAGGCGCTCTCCGTTTCTGAGCCATCTGAGTTTGTTTCTTGATTCCCGACAGTCACGGTTTCTTTAGTGAACACCACGTGTGTCCACACTGGTGGAGCTCTTAGCGAGTGCAGAAGCTTTTAAAATCAAAATGAAACCTCCCACAAGCATCTTGCATTATTTAAGGCTATGAATGCCTTGCTTGTACTTATCCCTGAAAACACTGCAGTTGGCTTATTGGTTAACTACATTGGGAGACAAATTGTTCGAATCCCAACATGCTAGATTCCTTATTCTAGACTTTCATAGAGCTTCTGTGTTTGTCCCCATTTGTGCTAATATTCACCCTTTATTCTTTTGTCTGTAGATACATGAAAGTGGTCTCTCTGTGACGGAAACGGTTGCAGTAGATTGGATAGGTCGCAATCTTTACTGGACGGACTATGCTCTGGAAACAATTGAAGTTTCTAAAATTGATGGAAGCCACAGGACAGTACTGATTAGCAAAAATGTCTCAAACCCTAGGGGACTAGCATTAGATCCCAGAATGGGGTAAGAAAGACACTTAGTAGCCATGCGATTAAGGAATGCAGTAATGTCCCTAAGATGAGCCTCTTAGCTATGATTTTGATATCACAAACTAGCTGTTTCTGCTTGAAGTTCATGTTATTTTCTAGAGTTGTATAAGAAAGAGACATTGCCTTGATGGAAGAAAGAGAAAGGAAGAAATTCTCTCTTTTCTATGTTTTACGTAGATTCTGTGTTAGAGTGTTTTCTATAGGATGAATTATTATACATCAGTGAAGTTTATAGTGAATCTCTGAAGAAAGAGAAATAAATCCACTACTTAAAACTGTAGTGAGATAAACAGAAAAGGACTATTTGTGGATTGGTGGCATCATGGCATTTCCATGTCATTATATTCTGTTTTATGCACATTATAAAAATACCTAGCTGGCTTGTGGTTGTATTATGATCACAGTGGAAGTCATGACCTTGTGTTGTATTATGCTAAGTGAAAGTTATCTTTCCTGCTGATAAATGTTCCTTCCTTTCACAGTAACCATCTAATGTTCTGGTCTGACTGGGGCCATCACCCTCGAATTGAGCGAGCCAGCATGGACGGTACCATGCGTACAGTCATTGTCCAGGAAAAGATCTACTGGCCCTGCGGCTTAAGTATTGACTACCCCAACCGGCTCATCTACTTCATGGATGCCTACCTTGACTACATTGAATTTTGTGATTATGATGGGCACAATCGAAGGCAGGTCATTGCTAGTGATTTGGTAAGTTTGCAGTAATGTTCAAATTTATACTACAGTAGAAATCCTTATCAAGAGAATTGAGAATAAGCAAAAGAAACCCAGACCAGGGAAAAATGACAGTGAAGTATAATTCACCTTCTGTTCCTAACAAGAAAATTAATATTTTTTATCTTACTCAGTTAGATTGGATCATGTTCAGGAAAGGATTAATAGACAATGTGACTTAAGTAAGTGTTCTGTGGATGCTAGTCTTTAAAAATCAGGGTTTAGTAAGAATGAATAAACTAGTTTTATATTTCTCATTGAAACCAGAGCCTGTTATGTGTTTAAACACTTTTTTTTAAAGATTTATTTACTATGTATGCAGTGTTCTGTCTGCATATATGGCTACAGGCCAGAAGAGGGCACCAGATCTCATTACAGATGGTTGTGAGCCACCATGTGGTTGCTGGGTATTGAACTCAGGACCTTTGGAAGAGCAGTCAGTACTCTTAACTGCTGAGCCATCTCTCCAGCCCTAAACACTTTTTTTATTCGATGAATACTGTTTACGTTTTACAAGTTGGCCAATGCAGAAAAATATATAGTTTACCAAAGAGCTGTCACAGTTTAGTGCCCCTGACTTGAGGAAGTCCCATGATGAGCCTTCCAGCCATTGGGTAATATATGCTGGGTAATATATGCCTACAATGTAACAGAGATAGGCCTGAAACAATTTTAAAAATGAGCACATAGTGACATTCCTCGAGTAGACATTTGTATTTGCCACTTCCTGGTGTCTTTTTAAAATAAATCTCCTTTTCATTTCTGGGTGAGGTCTCACAGTCTAGCTCTGCTTCCAGATTCTCCACCATCCTCATGCGCTGACTCTGTTTGAAGACACTGTGTACTGGACTGACCGTGGGACTCGGCGCGTTATGCAGGCCAACAAGTGGCATGGGAGGAACCAGTCCGTTGTCATGTACAGCGTTCATCAGCCTCTTGGGATTATTGCCATTCATCCTTCAAGGCAACCATCTTGTAAGTGAAGACACCTAAACATCCTGCCTGGGAATAGCATGGTCGTATCTTCTTCTGGACATGTTAAGTGCATGGGCGATACACTTTCTTTTCTCAGACTGCGGTAGTACTCCATGCTTTTCCTTGCCCTTGCATCATTCTGGCTTTTATTGCTGGAAAAGTAGATGACAACAGCATATCCTCACCATGTCATTTTATTCATCAATTAGCTACTACCTCTGTGACCTTGTTCTCCTGCTAATTGTTGGGACTCATTGTAGGTATTCTGCTGTGGCCACCCCATGTCACCTTCATGCATGGGGTGTAGGTGGACAGATGATGGAAGATTTGGCCTTCATGGTGATCTTTCTGTTGGGAGGGAGAACACTTAACCTTCCCATAATCCTTTTCTCCTCAAATCTCTCCGGTCATGTCTGACCCTGTTTCCTCTGTGGCTTACATTCACCACGCTGGACCACATGATGGTCTAGTGGCACACTAGGCCAGTTCTCAGCTTTGAACTTTTGTACTTCTTTGCTCTGTCTTGAACATCTGTCTTCTGTCTCTGTCAGAATCACTGCCTTATGTCATTTAGGATCTTCTGTTCAAATGTCACTTTCTAGGAGAACCTGTTCTTAACCACCCTACCTGAGATAGCCTTCCACAGTGTTCTCACACTCTGAAAATACCACCCACCACATGAATTAACATAGGTCTATTTCCTTTCAAGATTGTATACTTCAGTGTGTTTGGGACCTTCCTTGCAGATGCTCAATATGTTTTGTGAGGAAAAGAATAGATTCATTATGTAGCATGCCATATGTAGAAGGAAACAGAATCTAGAAACATCCTGTGAGTCCAGAGAACTAGCACATGCAAAGATGTGGAAAAATTGATCTTGGGCATTGCTGGGTAAACATCAAGGTCACAAGGCTTTTAGGTCTGGCCAGGAGATTTTATATTTATATTGTGGGTTCTAGATAGCTCAGTGACTGGTTATACCTGGTTATACAGACTGAGTTAACCTGTGAAAGCCATTCTTTTCTCTTGTGCCTCTTAACAAAGGTAACTGCAAGCACCCTGTGTACTGTAGTGCAGGCAACTTTCCATTCATGCATGCATTCTCTTCTTTCTCCCACAGCCCCAAATCCGTGTGCCTTGGCTTCCTGCAGTCACCTTTGCTTGCTTTCCGCACAGGAGCCCAGACATTATTCTTGTGCTTGTCCTTCTGGATGGAACCTCTCTGACGATTCTGTCAACTGTGTGAGAGGTAAATGTGCTCTGATGATCAAGCCTGTCATAGTTGGGGCTAGGTTGTAGAAACCTGCAACCCAGTTCTAACTCTTCAGTGGGTATCCTGTGGGGTGACTCAGCTGATCCTCTTAGTTGTTATACAGGATCTGTCTACGGGGCTACTGTTACCTGTGCATGTGGCTGAACAACCTTTAACCTCATATTTTCTTACACCTGACTAGCCTGATAGTGGAGTTCTGTATTTAAAATTTTTGATGTTTGTGTATGTAGCTTACACATTTTCAGGCCCACTGCTTCATTTCTTTATTCTCGTGATAAATAGTGAATGGTGAGTCATCTGTCCTGGGTCTTATGACTCCAGTATTGTTCATATTATTATCTGATACCTCAGAAGTAAGTGCTGTCTCTGTGAGAACTATTCCAAGTGGCTATTTGAGCAATTTAATCTTAGTTATATTAGTGGGTTGATTGAAGGGTATGTGGAGTATTATGTCAAGTGCTCTGGAGAATGCAAAGGGAAAGAGAAATGATTTCGTCAAGAATGTGTACATGCTTATAACTCTCAAATCATCCTCAGAAACTTAAAAAGTTACTCTGAGTCTTTTCATTTCTCACTGTAGAGGAGTGAATATATTTTGAAACTGATACAAAGTGCTAGAGATAGGTTGAAACTAGATGGTTAGATATAACGTATTTCTTAATTAAAAGTCCAAATCTGAGCCGGGTGGTGGTGGCGCACGCCTTTAATCCCAGCACTCGGGAGGCAGAGCCAGGCGGATCTCTGTGAGTTCGAGGCCAGCCTGGGCTACCAAGTGAGTTCCAGGAAAGGCGCAAAGCTACACAGAGAAACCCTGTCTCGAAAAACCAAAAAAAAAAAAAAAAAAAAAAAAAAAAAAAGTCCAAATCTGTAGGGGAACTGGGTTTTCAAATAGGAAATACATGATAGATTCAGGACATTTATAGTGTTTACAGGTTACAGTGTTTGCAGATGAGGTCCTCACGTTGAAGCCCCATCCAGTTATGTGGCATTGTGCAGTGATACTTTCATGAGGTTTTAATTATTGGCAACACTTACAAAGGGATTGGTATTTTGCTACTTTTCCTCAGAGATTTAATTACATTACTAATCCTTGTTGACACTGCTTAACTTAGTGTGCCCTTGAGTCTTTCAGAGAAGATTAATCTGGGCATAGATATTTTAGATACAAGGCATTCCTTCACCAGACCAAGATTGTCTTCTGTTCATTGGGGACTATCTGATGGTGACCCCATATAGTATCATTTGTCATTTCACAAATAATTCCACTTGTGTTTTTCCCATGGGATGGCTTCGGAAGTGGTCTCTAGTATCCCCTATTGGTTTATGAAGTGTAGCCTGACTGCCAGAATATGCCCATTAAGAAAGTCACACATTCCCCCGCCCCAATAATGGCTTAGTAACATTTGCCTTCCGTAGTGTTCGCTAAGTCTGAGCTGCCATGGCAGGTGCCTCCCTCATACTGTACACGATACACAGATCTAGAAAACAAGTTTAAAGTGTGTGGAAGATGGGCAGGAGTCGGCACTCAGGGGTGGGGTGGTAGGGGTGATGCTCGCCTGTGTGGCGCCCTGGGTTTAATCTCAATACTGCACAAGTGAAAACCAAACCAAGTGAGCATCAGTAAACCAACTACAGCTATTTATTTGGGCAATTCTTTTATTCCAGGCTTTCGGTTAAGTTCTAGATACACAATAGTGAGAAAATTAAACACAACAGTAATTGTGCTACTTTGTGAATTAGAATCTAACAAGGAAGGCACGTCTTAACCACATGATATCTGATAGGCATGAGACAAGTTACTATTCACCAAGTTATTTTTCACCTCTCCACTTTCCCTGCATATTGTTAAGGTTGTCTGTGGGGAGAGAGAGAAAAACTTTCTGAGTCAAATCCTGATAGTTTGTCAGTGTGAGTACCAAGATGATGAGGACTATGTACTGGGGAGAATCCAGGCCGTGTCATGTGTGGAGTGGGAGGGCCCCTGTGGGCGGCCTGTGGTTACTCAGGACACATCTGTTCTGTGTTGTGGTTACTGCTGCCATGCTTGTGGTTCCACAAAACTGCTGTTTTTTACAGGTGATCAACCTTTCTTGATGTCTGTAAGAAACAACATCATTTTTGGAATCTCCCTTGACCCTGAGGTGAAGAGCAATGACGCTATGGTTCCCATAGCAGGGATACGGAATGGTTTTGATGTTGAGTTTGATGACTCAGAGCAATTTATCTATTGGGTTGAGAACCCGGTAAGTTTTGGATACATCCAATGTATATGGTCATTATTTAAGTAAACGTTCCCTCAGGGATTCCAGGAAGGCATTTGATGGAGGTCCTGGGGGCCTTGGGTCAGAATCTTTGCTTCTGGGGCAAATGTTTCTCCAGCACCCTTTTGTTTGAGACTCTTTAGTTTCTTCTTCTTCTTCTTCTTCTTCTTCTTCTTTTTTTTTTTTCCCACCCTTCGTGGAAGCAATCTGCCAGAATGGGGAAAGAGCCAGGAGAAAGAAAGGCCAAAGAGAGCTCTGTGACTGATGTTGTCTGTCTTGCTGACTTCTGAGACACTTTAGAATGTGCTTTTAATTTTTTATTTCTAAGACTGTACGGTGAGCTTTTCCTTGCCTGAAAGGTCGGGTACTCAACTTGGCTTACCATTTTCAACAATTGAGGGACATAAAGAAAACTGGCAGCTGGCAGCAGCTGTAGTCAGGAGAGGAGGTCTTCTGCACAGGTCTGTGCCCTGCCTCAGGTCAGCTCACCTCCCTTGTCTTTCTTCCCAGGGCCAAATGCATAGAGTGAAGACTGATGGTAGCAACAGGACCGTGTTTGCTCCTCTATCTGGGCTGGGCTTCTCTTTTGGCCTGGCCTTAGACTGGATATCAAGAAACATTTATTATACCACTTCCGCAAGTCGGTCCATTGAGGTAATGCTGCTTCCATTATAATATAGGTACAAACGTTGCTTTCAGATTCATGTGGAATATATTCTCAGGCACGGTGGCTCAGTCCTTTAATTCTAATAGGGAGGCTTGGGCATCACTTCAAGGCCAGCTTGGGCTATAGATTGAGATCTTGTCTCAAGCCCTGACTGAAAAACCAAAAACACTTACAAAATAAAACAGCAAAAACTGCTACAAAATATGCCAGCAAATCCAAGGAAAATAAAAATCACCTTATAAAAATAAATTAATAGAACATTCTATTACTCTATTCTGTTTTCTACAAATTATCAATTCTACTGTGTCCCCATAAAGGATATCAGTTAATTTACAACATACTAAGAAAGCTAATTAAAATCATAGAAGAAATGCTTTATCAGTTATCAGCCAAGCTTATTGCTACCTCTGTACTCTGGCTCCAATTTTTCTAACAGTGAAAGACACAATAGAAACTTGATTCTAATTTCTCTCCTCTGTGAGATAAGTACTCTTTATATCTCAGTTCCCAGAAGACATTCAAGCTTCAGGGTAGACTTGAAATTACATGAAGTAAGTCTATGGCACCAATATCAGTTTTCTCCACTCCGGGACAAGGACAAGGTGTATTAATTCATGCTAGTTTCGAATGCTTTAGGAGAGAGAGGGGTCTTAAGAGAGAGGTAGTCAATAGATCTTATAGTTGACACACAGCTGGTTAGTTGATTGCTCTTTGGTGAGAGTCATGTTGGCAGCTTGGTAGAGTCCACAGTGGAACAGCACTTCATAGTTTACTGGTGCACAATGACCTGAGGGCTAGTGAGTCACAGTGAGTGAGAAATTCACAGTATGCACAAATGCCAATCAAAGCGAATAGATGTGAAAGGATCCTGCAGTCCCATCTGTAGTCCAGAAATGGCTGGCTTGAATGTTAGGAATAAGTGCAAAAATACAGACTCTCTAAATCCCATTTGACAGTGACAGAAGGTCCTTTCCATAATCTCAAGCTCATCAAAATGTGATGTGCTGCTGAGAATCCCAAGCCCAATCCTGAGGCCCTCAGAAAAAAGTGGTGACGAATGCCTTGGCTGACTGCTTTAACATTTCCAAAGGTATTGAGGAGGGTTCCAGCAGCAACAGGTAAAATGAACAGCCTGTTGGGGCCCCTGAGTGTGCATATTTGTGTGTCAATCAACATAGTCACTTGAGCTGCAGAAATTCTAGTTTGTAATTGGCCTCCAGTGCAGTATGATACAGTGGAGAGAATCCAGTTCAGTCTGGCCTGTGTCTACTTTACTTCAGCATTCATTCAACAGATATTGGTAAATGTTTTCTATGGGTCCTGCATATTCAAAGATGATCAAAGATTATTTTTTCCTTCTAACTAGCTTACACACAAAGCAATAATTTCACTCCTGTGTGGTAAGAACAGCAAATGTGAAGTGCGTGTGTGCTAGTGGGAGGGGCAGGAGAGACTTGTTAGTGGTCATTTGAACCGAGCCTTGAAAGATGACCAACGCCCATTTCTAAAAAAACAATGAAGTATAGAAAAGGCAGGAGGATAAAAAAAACCCTGTGATAAAAACCGAACAAAAATTAAAACTAAATATATACGTACATATTATGAATGTTAAACCTCCAATCATGAACTGCTTGTCCTTGGACAAATGACTTGGCCTCACTAAAGCTCATACTCATTAAGTAAAAATGTTTCATGGTCCTGAGTTGCAAATTATCACTGTATTCAAAATGGGAGATGAGTCATCCACTGGTTTGTATTGGTTAATCTTTTAGGAGATAGAAATGTAAAGTTCTTCCCGATGAGTACAAAGAGCGTCGGTGTAATGTTGGCTTAGCTGTGTTGTTCCAGCGTCACACTTCATTCCATCTTGAAAATAGGAGGTGCTGTTGAAGAACTTGCTTTCCACTAGGGGTAGCTGTGTGCCTATTCCTGGAAAAGATGTGGCGCTTAAAAATGAAGCCTGCAGGTGGCTGTGTGAGAGAATTTAAGGTAGACTAGAAGTCATGAAGGGACTTAATGTGACCCAAGGAGGCCCTAGGAGATTGTAATAGAAAAAGGTGACTTGAAATGAGAAAAATTATTGTAATTCAAGCAGGAATTAGAAATGTCAGACAGGGAGCAGAATGAGGGGAAAAGGGTGTGTGTGTGTGTGTGTGTGTGTGTGTGTGTGTGTGTGTGTGTGTGTGTGTGTGAGAGAGAGAGAGAGAGAGAGAGAGAGAGAGAGAGAGAGAGAGAGAGAGAGGTAAACACAGACTATTTATAGGTAAACACAGATTATTTATATCTATTTGCATGTAATAGCAGTTTTCCAGACAAACCTTAAATGTATAGCAACAGGCAGTGATTTATTCATCAATTGGGAAGTGTTTCATCTGTGTGTATGTTAGTGCAGTGCACTGAAGTAGTGTCCCTGGAGGCCTTAAGAAGATGTCAGATCCCTTGGGACTAGAATTACAGGAACTTGTGAGCCAAAATGTGGGTGCTGGGTACTTTGGAAGAGCAGCCACTGATCTATCTCTCCAGCCCTCATTTCTTCTGAGATTATTCCTCCCAGCCCCAGAGAGGAAAGAGGAAGTTGAAATGGAGGGAAACACAATTAAAGATTATGGGTGTCTCACGCCATCTTTGGCCATGCTTTAGCTTTGGTTTTGCATTCCCTCTGTCTTTGTTTCCGGGAAAGAAAGTCAGTTCTAATACATGCTTTTGGACTGTAGGTGATGACGCTCCAGGGAGAGACGAGGTATGGAAAAACACTGATCACCAATGACGGCACCTCTCTTGGCGTTGGTCTTCCAGTTGGCATAGCTGTTGATCCTGTTCGTGGGTGAGTGATAGATACCAAGTGGCACGGGTGTTCCTGTCCTCACCGTCTTTATCAATGCCCTGGTCTGAGGAAGTGCCCTGCTGGCATTTCAAACTGTAGAATATGTGACATTTGAACAATGTAGATCCCAGTAAGAAAGAGCTTTTGAATTGTGTTGAATGTGAAGGATATAATTAATGCTCCACATGCAGGAATTTTAGGAATTAAACATCATGCAAGCCTGTGCAATACGTTCTGACCTAACAGACCTTGGAGGTTGAATAGATGGAAAATTCTACCATCCTGTCTTCAGTACTGTTTTAGGTCTTCGGTGCTATTCAAAATGGCGTGTGGAACTCTAGAGACACTGACGGGACACTGGTTAAATGCCCCTAGGTTGTATTGCCCTTGTGTGTCTTCTGTTTCCTGAAACCCTCATGCTTTTCATGGTTGTAGGAAACTGTATTGGTCAGACCAGGGGACGGACAGTGGGGTGCCTGCCAAGATCGCAAGTGCTGACATGGATGGATCATCCTTAAAGATTCTCTTCACTGGGAACCTGGAACACCTGGAGGTTGTCACCCTGGACATCCAGGAGCAGAAGCTCTACTGGGCGGTCACCAGCAGAGGCGTGGTATGAGCGTCTTCAAGTGTTGACTACCGGTTCACACTACTGTGTGACTCCAAACGTGCTGGCTTACTCGGCAACTTGAATCAGGTCTAATATTGGCCTTCCTCTCGACAATGCTCTCCTTACTTTAGTTTTGTAGTCCATTTTTATTTTTATTTTTCACAGTATGTGCAACATTCTCTCCAGAATGATGGTTTTTATTTTTTTCCCATAAACCTTTGGTTTCATTAAGGATAAGTAGTCACCACTTGTCATTCCTTACTTGTCCTTTCTGAGACATGGATTTAATGTTTTAGTGTTGTCAGGCTTTTCTTTGAAAAGACTTTAGGTTCTCCCATTGCAGAGTAGACACACACACACACACACACACACACACACACACACACACACACACACATGCTAGAGAATAAGCAAGCATCTCAGCTCAGCAGCTAAAGACATGGCCAGTACACACATGAAATTTCTGGCATATAACCTTCTGGATTCCCTTGTCTGTGAGGTAGTGGGTAACCCAGATCTCACCGTCTCTGTCAGCAGCTCCCAGCTGGGCTGCTGGTGCAAAAGAAAGCACAAAGAGACAGGCTCTTGAACCCAAGTTAAACCAGTTACACCCTCCACACTCCCCAGAAGTGGTCTACTTGATTCTTTCTCCATGGACTAAAGCCATTTATCCACACCGTAGCACCATGCTTGGCTCCAGGACTGGCCTGTAGTTCTGGGGGAGATGTCTCCTTGTCCGGGTAGATGTTACAGCCAATGTCTGTCAAATACTGCATGGTGGTGCATGCTCAGACATTTCTATGCATTCTTGAGCATGCTACGAGTGATCTAACTATCCCTTAAAGATAAGAATGTTTGCCTGTTTAGCATACTTGTGATGGACCAATTCCGTAACAGTTTTGAGAAATCTATAGAAAGGATAGAGTGCCACACAAATACAAGAGACTGTTAATGTGAACATGCTCTCTTATTTTATTCAGTAGGAATCAGTGAAATAATGAGAATTCTAATCCTTTAGATCGAAAGAGGAAATGTGGATGGTACAGAGCGGATGATCCTGGTGCATCACCTGGCCCACCCGTGGGGTCTTGCGGTCCATGGCTCCTTCCTTTATTACTCTGATGAACAGTATGAGGTCATTGAGAGAGTCGACAAGTCCTCTGGGAACAACAAAGTCGTCTTGAGAGACAATGTCCAGAACTTGAGGGGTCTTCGGGTTTATCACCGACGTAGTGAGTACTTGTCATTCATGGATGTGTGATGCACATGCACACGTTTGTACACTCACACACTGTCCACATGTAGTGCTTGGCACATGCACACGTCTCACTCACACCCAGAAGCCCCTGGTGCACACATGTATGCAAAACTACTTGACAGTTCAGTGTCAGTGACTAATTTGTCATAGGCCAGCTTCAGCTTCAGAGTAAATTTATTCCCCTTCTTTCCTCCTAAGTTTGAAGTCTGACTTGTATTTTGTAGCATTCATCAGCACATCACCTTCTTTTTATTGTCCATGTTTCTTTTCTAATAGAACCTCTATGAAGGGTACTTTTTTTTTTCTGTTTTGTTTACTGCTTTATGCTTAAGATGAATTTTGGGACAGAATTTTTAGTCTTAACAGGAATACCCCAAACCACCAACAAATTAACTTTAACCGAAGAGTACCAACTATTCTGTCTCCTATATGTTATTTGTTTTTATTGCATGTGATTTAAAAAGTCTTTGAAATATCCTCATCTCAGGTTGAAAGGGAAGGAGGGAAAAAGCTAGTCTATCGATTTGTGCCATCTTTAAATTCACCCTTGCATGCTTCTTAGGGAAGGAAGTGAAGCAAGACACACTTTCCATTTTCTAACTGCTATGCATTGCTTCCTTCCAGTATTTTTTGGATCTTCAAACAAATTCCTGTCTTTCAGTATTGATTTTAATCTGCTAATCTAGTTATTATTATGCATTTATTATTTTTATAATATTTGGTTGACACATTAAAAAATGTGCTGGGACTGCCAAGTGCATAAGGTTACAGACTGATTTTGAATTCTTTTAGATGCTGCTGACTCTTCCAACGGCTGCAGCAACAGTCCGAATGTTTGCCAGCAGATCTGCCTGCCCAAACCCGGTGGCATGTCCTCCTGCGCCTGTGCTAGTGGGTTTAAGCTCAACCCTGACCGGCACTCCTGCTCTCCATACAACTCCTTCATTGTTGTTTCCAAGCTGTCTGCAATTCGAGGCTTTAGCCTGGAGTTATCTGACCACTCAGAGGCCATGGTGCCAGTGGCTGGCCAAGGTATGGGCACTCCTAACCAAGTTTGCTTCTGGCTGGTGCCAGCTCCAGTGGATTATAAAGTTCAGTGCATCAGCATCTGGGGGAGGGCTGTCAAACTCAGAGCTGAGCCAAGTTCTGTGCCAGGAGTTTGCTCACTTAGAATTCTGGGTTGTGGCTGGAGAATCTGCGTATCTAATAGAACCGGATTAGAGGGCTATAAAGTATAGCATGGATTTTCATGAAGGATTGCTGAATGGGTGAAAACTGTTCTGTATTCCTGCTAATGAGGTGTAGGCTGAAGGTATCCCATTATTTAACATAATAATAAAGGAATCCACAAATTTATTAGTACATATTTGATGAAGTGGTATAAGGGAACTCAGCACTAGTCTCCAATAATCATATTTTTGTGTATTTTTCTTTCATTCTGTTTTTGGGAGGCTAAGTCTTACTATGTAGTCCTGGTTGACCTGAAACCCACTATACAGACCAGGCTAGCCTTAGACTCACAGAGATTCACCTGTTTCTGCCTCCTGAGTGCTGGGATTAAAGGCTTGTACCCACCATGCCTGACTTATTTGTGAATATGTACACAAAAACTTGTCTCTTGGATAAGTCAAAATGTGTGGCAGTTTGTGAGAACATGAAGAGTTTTCTAGCACCCTGTCTTCACCCTCTGAGGGCTGGAATTACAGACAGTCCTTTATACCCACTTTGACATTTCCATGGGATCTGGGGGTCCTTAAACTCACATAGTTATTTTCCTGGCCCTAGTTTGCCAGGAAAATTTTTTAAATTTGGTAGGTGGTATATAATCAGTTATTTGACCCAGTTGACCTGTTTTGACCGTTAGAGCTCTTTTCAATGCTCTATTTGTATGATTCCATGAGTGCTTCATGATATAAAAGATTTTCCAGCCATTTATTCCTAGGAGTCAGAACTCCTATTTCAGGAAATGTTACTTAGGAAGTAAGATCTGGGTTCTACATATGCCGCTGGTAAACAGTCTGATCTCATAGTGGGTGTTGGATTTCAGAGGAAGAGCAGAGAGGTGAGGGGGGTGCTCTAGGAACAGGACAGTCTGGGGTGTTGTGTGTTCCAGGTAGGATAGGGAAGCTGCACCCATGAAATCTCAACACTTCGGTAGCCTTGTCAAGACAATGACAGCAGCAGCTGGCATGTCAGTGTGGACAATGGAGAATCAATCTTGAGCAGGGATGACCCCCCCCCCCCCCCCCCCCCGTAATTGGTTATCCAATCGGTTGTCAGTACCTATGAGGAACACTCAGCAGGCTCAGCACCTTGTAGTTTACATGTATGTAAACACATAATAACAAAGAAGAAGTGAAATACATGATAGTAGAATGAGATCTAGAAAGGGCTACAGTAATGGAGGACAGGGTGTGATAATAGAGGATGAAATGTTATAATGAAACATATCAGTTTGTATAACTAACGAATGCTAACAAAAGGGTGGAGAGGGGATTTTAAAAGTGCCAGTTCAGTTGGTTGATACACCTTAAATGTTCTAGGACGGAATGCTCTGCACGTGGATGTGGATGTGGCCTCCGGCTTTATTTACTGGTGTGATTTTAGCAGCTCTGTGAGATCCTCTAACGGAATCCGTAGAATCAAACCCGATGGGTCTACTTTTAGCGACATCGTTACCTACGGCATAGGAGCAAATGGAATCCGGGGTATTGCCGTGGATTGGGTAGCAGGTATGTGATCTGTGGTTTTCATCGCTGTGTCAGAAATGGTTTTTCTAGATGCTGTATGAGCTCGTTTAAGACTAGGCTGTGCACTCACTAAATGAAAGAGGAGATGCTCTAGTTGGCAGATTAATTATGGGCGAATCATTTCGTTTTCTTCTATTTTTATGCAATTAAGTAGCAAAATATTAAATTATGGGACAGTAGTTTTTGTCCTAAGGTTGACAGGAAATTTCTAGATGAGAATGATCTGAAATCATGAAGAGGAAAGGCATTCACTTACTTTAAAGCCAAGCAATTTCAGTTGCAGATTATTGTTTATTTTTGATATTGTAATATGATTACATAATTTCCCCCTTCCCCCCAAAATAAAATAAGATTTAAAAGAAAAACAAATTAAAAACAAACAAGCAAGCAAGCAAAGAAACAACAAACAAAAATCTTAACATGGAGCCGGGAGGTGGTGGCGCACACCTTTAATCCCAGCACTTGGGAAGCAGAGGCAGGTGGATCTCTGAGTTCGAGGCCGGCCTGGTGTACAAAGCAAGTTCCAGGACAGTCAAAGTTACACAGAGAAACCCTGTCTGGAAAAACCAAACCAACCAAACAAACAAACAAAAAAATCTTGTTGTGGAAGCTGCAGTGGGACACAGTGAGTCACACAGTAAACCATTTAGTCCATATAGCTTTACTTGCAAGTGTTCATTGGTCTAGTTCAAGGCCTCTGACTTCTGCTGCACTGTTGATACTGGACCCTCACTGGATCCCCTCTTGGATATCCTGCTGTTGCCCTGTGTCTTGGAGACCCTGCAGCTTTGGATCTGCAGGTCCGGTCACTTCACGTGCTCCAGCAGTTCATAGATAGGTGGATGTTGGGGTGGGCCAACCCATAGCCCCGGTTCTGGGCCTGGGTGGTACCTGGGTTGGTCAGTCTGCCAGCTCTTCCTCATCTTCACCACTAGGGTGAGCTCTCTAGCACTGCCCTGGTTAGCTCCCCTAGTCCAGCAGGCAACAATAAGCAGGACCAAGTCTTCTGCTCACCCGCATCCCCACCACCAGTGCCAGCTCTACTGTTTTACCCGGGCGAGGTGCGGGGTCTACTCTTGAGTGCGGCATTTGGTGAGGGGTGGGGTCAGTGTTCTTGTTTCACACCCTGAGGGCTGGATGACCTGTGCCTCCCCAGCCCCCAGCCCCCCAAAACAGGATCAGCTCTACAGTGCTGCCCATTGAGGTGCAGGGTTGGATTACCCGAGTCCTGTAGCTGGTGAAAGGAGTTGCAGATTTTTAATTGCTTCTTTGTTAATGTGTTTCTCTTAGTAATTTATGTGCCCAACTCAGTATTACATTAACTCAGGATTATTACAAATTTGCGGAATTCATTTTCAATAAAAGTGGATACCATTATATATTATTGATCTGGATATGGCTTAAATATAAACTTGCATTGTAATATAGTAGCTTAGTTAGGTAAGCTTTTACTGGATTCCTAATTTCTGTCCCTGTAAAGTATACTGTTTCTTATGGTAGGGCTGAATAGGGTCAGCACAGCATGGCCAGTGGGACAAATGTAGCCATTTTCTGCTTTTGCACAGTTTTACTGTGACAAGCTTATGTCCATTGATTTGGTGTTGTTAAATGCTGCTGTCATCGTCCAATGGCAGAGTTCAATGCTTGTGAGAGAAACCATATATTTTGGCTGGGTGTGTTGGCCTGTCTCTGTAATCTTAGTACTTGCGAGAGAAGGCAGGAATATCAAGAGTTGAAGGCATCCCCAGTTACATAGTTACATAGAGCTCAATGCAAGGTTGAGATACAGGAGGCCCCATTTCAACAAACGAACAAATAAACAACCAAACTGTATACCCTACAAAGCCTAAAATACTATCTGGCACTATTTGACAACCCTGTATTTAAAGGAGATGAGTACCCAGCATCATCACCAGCACCCCATCTCAAATAGAGGTATAACGCAAAAAACAAAACAAAACAAAACAAAACATTATCAGTTACATATTTCACATTGCACTAATTTCTCTTTATATATTTTGAGGCAGATTGGGAAACAATATGTTCATAGTAAAAAATAGTCCAATAACTGATTTTACGTGGAATCAGTAATTTAGTGTCTAGCATGTTCTACTCATTATACTCCATTCATTTTATAGTACTTCACATGGAGTGGATTTTGGATTCGATGGCTTTTAGAAAGCCGCTGGATAAAAATGTCTACACTAGTTAGGAAGACTTATTAAAGACTACACATTAATCTTGCCTGGAAAGAGATTGGAGAACATGGGTAGCAATCTGAGGTGCTTGTGGCTGTCCTCCTCTGCTTCTTTTATACCATGATAAAGTGTATTTAGAGTCATTGATATGAATGTTAAAGATTCATACTTTAAGTAGAAGAAGAAAAATATATACCTTTTAGTAGGAAGTGAGCTGTGGTGCTGCAATGCTGGCTGTGAACTCTAATATGAGTTAGAAAGAAGGTGAAGGATTTTGAGGAAATGAAAATGTTCTCTAAATTTTCAAGACTATTCTCTTTAATTCTCGAACATGAATGTTTATTTTTTATAAGCTTACAACTGAGATTTATTGTCTTGGAAAAGATAACATATACTGATCATACCTCAGCCTTACATTATTTTATTTGGAAACGATGTACCCCCCTTTTTTTTCTTCTTGGTTTTCCATTCACCAGCATCCTCTTTATTTTCCATAGGAAATCTTTATTTCACCAATGCCTTTGTGTATGAAACACTGATAGAAGTGCTACGGATCAATACTACCTATCGCCGTGTTCTCCTCAAAGTCGCAGTGGATATGCCTAGGCATATTGTTGTTGACCCCAAGAATAGATATCTCTTCTGGGCTGACTACGGGCAGAAACCGAAGATTGAACGCTCCTTTCTTGATTGTACCAATAGAACTGTACTTGTTTCTGAGGGCATTGTCACACCTCGGGGCTTGGCAATGGACCACAGCACTGGCTATATTTATTGGGTTGATGATTCCTTAGATATAATTGCCAGGATCCATCTTGATGGAGGAGAATCTCAAGTGGTTCGTTATGGCAGTCGCTACCCAACTCCTTATGGCATCACTGTTTTTGGAGAGTCTATCATATGGGTTGATAGAAATTTGAAAAAAATCTTCCAAGCTAGCAAGGAACCAGGGAATACAGATCCACCAGTAGTGATAAGAGACAATATCAACCTGCTACGAGATGTGACCATCTTTGATGAGCATGTCCAGCCCCTCTCACCAGCTGAGCTTAACAACAACCCTTGTTTGCAAAGCAATGGTGGCTGTGCCCACTTCTGCTTCGCTCTACCTGAATTGTCTACCCCCAAGTGTGGATGTGCCTTTGGGACTTTGGAAAATGATGGCAAGACCTGTGCTACCTCAAGAACAGATTTCCTCATCTATGCCTTGAACAATTCCTTGAGAAGCTTACACTTTGACCCTGAAGATCATAGCCCACCTTTCCAAGAAATAAATGTGGAAAGAACTGCCATTGCTCTAGATTATGACCACAAATTTAATAGAATCTTCTACACACAAAAGCTAAGCTCTGTCCAGGGCCGGATTTCCTATGTCAGCCTGTATACAGGGATCAGCACCCCAATTGTCCTACTTTCAAGTAAGTGCATACCAGGTGGAGTTTACCTTTGCAGACATAAGGAGGTCAGCATACTGAATATTCTCAATGTACTTTGATATTCTAATATCTTCATGTGAGTATATATATGTGTGTCTTCCAGATATAGGGATAGCTGATGGGATTGCCTTTGACTGGATAAATAGAAGAATTTATTACAGTGACTACTCAAACCAGACGATCAATTCTGTGGCCGAAGATGGATCTAAGCGTGCTGTGATAGCCCGTGTTTCCAAACCAAGAGCGATTGTAGTAGATCCTTGCCGAGGGTATGCCATGGTCTTCTTGATTTATTTGTTTAATTGAGGGTGGAATGGGAACCAGAAATAATTTTACGTAGAGAATAATAATAATCTATGAATTTGCACAGAAAGGAATGGAGTACTTCTTTACTTATTTGCCAATTGATGGTTATTGGCAATTCAAGAATGTCAAGTGGAAAGGTCTTTAAAGACTTCCTTGTTGCCGGTTGGTGGTGGTGCTCGCCTTTAATCCCAGCACTAGGGAGATAGAGGCAGGCAGATCTCTGTGAGTTTGAGGCCAGCCTGGGCTACAGAGTGAGTTCCAGGAAAGGTGCAAAGCTACACAGAGAAATCTTGTTTCAAAAAAAAAATTCCTTGCTGTGAATTAATTTTGTCTCTGTTTGTTGACTAGGTACATGTATTGGACTGATTGGGGTACTAACGCCAAAATTGAAAGAGCCACACTGGCAGGAAACTTCCGGGTCCCCATTGTGAACACCAGCCTGGTTTGGCCCAATGGACTCACTTTGGACCTTGAGAGTGACCTTCTTTACTGGGCAGATGCTAGCCTGTAGGTGTCTCTGGATCATGTGGACATTGAAACATAGAGGGAATTACTTAATGTGATGAAAGTCTTATTTTATGTTCTAGCTTTGTGACTGTTTCTATGAAAACTTGTCTGTATACTAAGACATCTAAATTTACATCACTAAATGTAACCATAATTATAATGGAATTATTCAATTTCTGAATGATGTTTTGTGTCATTCTAAGTAAATTCCTCAAAGTAATCAAGATCATTAAGGGAAATAAGTCCTTTGATCTCCTTGCTGTGTTTCACAGCAGGCCCCATGCATTGTGTGAATCTTTCATGGACTGCTCCTGCTTCTAACATTAGCCTGGCTCTTCCTAAATGATACATGTAGGCCAGAGTGTGAGAAGCAAATAGGACTTCCTATCACCAAGAAAGAGACACATGTCATGCACCATGTAGTAGTCACTGGAGGCAGCATAAGTAAGTGCCAGGCCATTATGATCCTTTCTCCGTTTTAGTAATTGCTTTTCTTTCTCTTCGTTTCAGGCAGAAGATAGAGCGTAGTACTCTCACCGGCACTAACCGCGAAGTCATCGTGAGCACAACCTTTCACGCCTTTGGCTTGACTGTCTATGGCCAGTACATTTACTGGACAGATGTCTACACCAATAAAATCTACCGAGCTAACAAGTACGACGGGTCCGATCTGATTGCAATGACCACTCGTTTGCCCGTCCAGCCTAGGGGTATTTCCACAGTTACCAAAAACCAGCACGAGCAGTGCAGCAATCCTTGTGATCAGTTTAATGGAGGATGCAGCCATATCTGTGCACCAGGTAAAGGGTTGAGCAGGAACATGAGAACTAGCATAGAGTGACAATAATGTCAACAACAATGACATGGACACGTGCGAGCCTGCAAGGATATTATTTCCAAGAAGAAAACAAATTGAAAAAATGGACCGAGGGTTACATTCTGAGAAGGCTATGTTGTGGGTTTCTGTTCTCTTGGTTTTTTTTTGTTTGTTTGTTTGTTTGTTTGATTTTATTTTATTTATTTATTTATTTTTGTTTTCGAGACAGGGTTTCTCTGTGTAGCTTTGATGCCTTTCCTGGAACTCACTCTATAGCCCAGGCTGGCCTGGAACTCACAGAGATCCGCCTGCCTCTGCCTCCTGAGTGCTGGGATTAAAGGTGTGCATCACCACTGCCCAGCTGGATTGGTTTTGTAAGGCAGTTTAAGTAGAATCTTGCTGGAGGGAAAGAAGAGTATTCCTGACTTGAATAGGAATTCCATTAATGTAATTTTTCTGTTTAGGAGATATTGTTTATAATTTGATGTTTTAGGGTTAAATATGAGGACAGTTTCATGGGACTATGTACTTCCTGATGTTGTGTCTTTGCAAACTGTTCCCTGAGAATCATTGTGTTTAGATGGGCAGTAGTTGTTTTTAATGGAAGAATAGCCCAGAAATGTTGAATAGTTGAAAGGTAGATGGTGTTTCATTTCTGAGATGTTGTAAATGCCATTCTGGAAGAGACTAAGAATGCGTCCTGTGCTTTGCCTCCCTCTGCTCCAGGACCAAATGGAGCTGAGTGTCAGTGTCCACACGAAGGCAGCTGGTATCTGGCCAATGATAACAAGCACTGCATTGTGGACACAGGTACCCGGTGTGGCCATTCCCAGTTCACCTGCCTCAACGGGCACTGTATCACTGAGGATTGGAAATGTGATAACGACAATGACTGTGGTGATGGCAGTGATGAGCTGGAGACTGTCTGTGGTAAGCTGCAATCAGTGTTTTCGTTAGGAGCTAAGATGTCATCGTGCAACTATTTGGTACAAAATCCTTTTATGTATGGGTGGGTTTCCTGTGAGAGGCAGAAACTTTCACTCTGATAATACAGGCTGCATTTCTGTTTAGTTACCTCTGTGTGCATATGAGTAAAGTCATTAAAATCCTGGCATTAACATTTATAGTCTCTGTATGGACTGGAAATATTACCTAGACTCAAAGTCTATCTATAAAACGGAGTGGGCACCAGGGATCTTGTAAGAGAGCAGGCTGTGGGGCATGACAACATGCCGCTAAGGGCACCATCATTTCGTTACATTCTTCCTGACTGTCCACCCTTAGTTTTGATGCCAATGGAGTAAGACACAGTGGACTTCCAAGGGGGTTTGAAGTTTCGTACATTTCTCTAGCAGTGTGCTTTTGCATGCCTTTCTGTGTTGGAGATACACTTTGGACTATATAAAAATGAGGTGCCTTTCATTTCTCAATTAAAATGCTTTATTCATTGAAAAATAGGTTGCATACAATATTTTGCATCCAGTCTGCCTTGTAGGCATTTCTGTCCCAGAAGGGTAGACAATTTGCAACTCTGGGACGATATGGAAAGACGGCTTCTTCCAGTGTCTTTTCTCCCTCCCAGCCTTTCACACGTGCCGATCAACCGCCTTCACGTGTGGCAACGGGCGGTGTGTGCCCTATCGCTACCGCTGTGACTACTATGACGACTGTGGCGACGGCAGCGACGAGGCAGGGTGCCTGTTCAGGAACTGCAACAGCACCACCGAGTTCGCTTGCAGCAACGGGAGGTGCATACCTCTCTCCTCTGTCTGCAACGGCATCAACAACTGCAATGATAACGACACCTCGGATGAGAAAAACTGCCGTAAGTATGTCTTACGCGAGGAGGTGAAAATTTTCCGTGTTGTTTTCTGCAAAAAAAAAAAAAAAAAGCTAAGTATTTGTTATACTTAACTAAATGATTTAAGAAATACATCTACCTAATATCTGAATTGTTTGCTTAAATTGATGGATCTGTGTATACCTGCTAGACTCACCTCATGAACATGTTTCTCTGCCACCCCAGAGCCTACTTGGGATTCTGTTTACACTGCTCACCTGAGCTGTGCCTTTCCGCTCACTTTGAACATGCCTTCCTGGGGTTTGAGCCCTTTCCTGCAGGGATCTGGTAACATCTACACTGTTTATGATGTATTTGGTAGGTCTGTTCCAAATGTCTATCTGGTTGTCTTTTTAAAGCTCCCCGCACTTGCTCGTCTACACACACAAAATGCCAGACTACAAATATTTGTGTTCCCCGAGCTTTCCTGTGTGATGGAGACAATGACTGTGGAGATATGAGTGATGAAAACCCCATTTACTGCAGTGAGTATGATAAAAACTGTCTCTCCGTGATTTCAGAGGAGTGACCATACCTCATAGAAATGTAACAGCTTTCATAGTAAGAACTGAGTTTGGAAGTAGGCAGTTGCTTTAAGATATGAGGGGAAGGCTATGAGAAGTCTCATGCTTCAAGTCCGTTTTTTCTGGAAACCTGTTATAAACCTGTCCAAGGACTTTTATCTGTAAAACCTGTGGACAGAATTGTATAGTAAGTTATTTTCTGAACATTATGGTATGATCTCGAGTAACCTAATTTTATTAAAACAATTTCCTCTATGAACAGTGGAAGTGTTTGTAAAGCTTAATAACTTTGAGAATATTAGTATAAATATTAGTATAAATTAGCATATTTTAAGAATTTACCAATTTCTCTGCTCCCACCATGAGGAAACCACAGTCCAACACAAAAATCTGCCAGAGCAGTAATCAAGTACAACAGTAGGAGCAGCAGCCCAAATAACCCAGAATTCAGCCTACAGCATCCCATGGGGATGGGCAGGTTGGAGTTACCGTTTTCCCAATAAATGTTCACTGGCAAATCCATCAGCTATTATGGTCCAGGCAGGGGGAACCTTGTATAGAAGAAGGAAAAGACTTCATTTGGGACAAATATTCATTCTAATATTTGTATTCACGTATTAGAAGCTAATATGCCCAATAGCTGTGTAAAGTTCAAAGGTAACAGCCTCTCTCTCATCCACCCTGATTTTTAAGTTACAATAAATAGGTAAGAATATTGCGAATTATGATTTAAGAGTTATGGTGAGGGACAGAATTGGTAATAAAATTATTGTAATAGTTTTAATATAATCCACTTAATTAAAAAGTCAAGCTGGACACGGTGACACACAACCTTTAATCCCAGCACTTGGGAGGTAGAGAGCTAAAAGGATCTCTGAGTTCTAGGCTAGCCTGGTCTACATAATGAGTTCCAGGACAAGCAGGGCTGCACAAAGGAACCCTTTCTTGAAAAAACCAAAACCAAACAAATCATAAACTAAACAGAAAAGACCCTTTCCCAAGCCCCAGCCTTCCTTTACTGGCAGTGATTAACCAGTTTAAAGATACAGGCAGAGGGTCAGCAGACGGGAGCCCGCTGATGTTCTAATCTCGTGCCTATCTCTCCTCCAGACTTGCAGACATGCCGCAGCACTGAGTTCCAGTGTGTGTCATCTCGGCGCTGTATCCCGAGCTTTTGGTACTGTGACGGTGAAGCCGACTGTTCCGATAGGTCGGATGAACCTGACAGTTGTGGTAAGGGTCAGCAACCAGGCGAAGCACAGGATGTGTAGTTAGCAACTGAGGCTCCTCTCACCCTTCAAATGCTGGAGCTGCTCGGCTAGGTGCTCACCCTCCCTGCTCCTACTCCCGGATGGGATGCCCAAACCATTGAGTAGGTGTTCATCCATGAGCGGCTGGTACAGCGAGTGTGATGTGCACCTCACTGACAGCCTTACCCCACGTTATATTGCTGTACTATAAACCACTCTTGTGTTTTCCCACTACATTTGGAAAGTCATTTGTAAAACCAGTTCAAAGATCAGCTGTGACACTTCATGTATTCCTGATGTATATGCGAGTAAGCTTCTCATTGACGTATACCAGATTTGAACGTCCTTGATAGAGGCTACAAAGCAGACATCCCAGTCTTTCTATTGAGCAATTCTCTCTCTCTTCTCAGTTCAGATACTGAACTCCTGCACAGCTAACCAGTTCCAGTGTGATAATGGCAGGTGCATCTCAAATACTTGGGTCTGTGATGATGATAATGACTGCGGGGACATGAGTGATGAGGACCAAAGGCATCACTGTGGTAAGTGAAGGCAGGTTAATTCGCTCGTGGTTGGAGTGTCTGACATCATCACTTACATGTTTTACAAGGATGCAAAATGACTTGGTGCTCATTTTCACTCACATTTGGCTAATGGAAATTATGACTACATTTCTAGAGTAGGTGAAGGGAACTCAGCTGATCACCCCAGAAGCTACAGGCTTGGAAGCTGTGGTATTCATCAGTGGACTACTCAATAAATACCATTGTTGTTTTAAGCAACTGGTCATATTCTTTCCCCTCCAGTGCACCCGCCCCCCAGTCCAGTTCCAACTCACCCTTAACTGAGATACTATCTGCAATTGATACTCTAATGGAGTGTAAGTAGGCATACCAACGCTCCACGGCGGGCTCCATGCCCAGGAGTAGCTGGCCAACACAACAAACTCAATGGAATTTTTTGCTTTGTTGGGATATTTTTTTGTCTTGGTCTTCTGTTTCTTTTGGGTTTTTTGACTTTTTAAAAATTTTGTTTCTTGTCTTTTTTTTTTCTGTTTGAGAGAAAGAGAATACAAAGTTGTTGGTACGGACATGGGTAGGATCTAAGAGTGACTTGGGGAGGGGAAAAACATGATCAAAATATATTGTATGAAAAAAATTATTTTTTGTTTTATTTTTGTGACAGGGTTTCTCTGTGTAGCCTTGGCTGTCCTGGAACTCATTCTGTAGACCAGGCTAGCCTTGAACTCACAGTGATCCTCCTGCCCTTGCCTCTCATGTGCTGAGATTAAAGGCATGTGCCACCACCGCCCAGCCAAAAATTTATAAAAACTAATTTAAATTTAAGAAAAGAGTGGATATTATACCCACACCATTGGTGCCACATTTTTTTATTGACAACAAAACCTCTAGTTACTACCTGAGGAGTTTCAGCATCATGCCTTTCCTTCTGAGAAGAACAAGGACAGAGTTTCCTGCAGCTTGGCATTTGATAGTGAACTTGTAGCCACAGCTCTACATTCCCTGTCACTGATGACTGACTGGAACTATTTTCTCTGTTTCTTTTGTCTTGTTTGTGGTGGGATTGGACAAGGCACTGATGATTCTGAATCAGTATGTCACCTCCTTGTGCCATACTTTCCGACAACTCTGACCTCCCCTAACCCTGCTCTTCGTTTGGGAGGGCTGGCTATGTATTGAAAAGCTCCAGCTTCGGAGGAGAAAGATCTGTCTCTGTATCCTTCGGAGGAGAAAGATCTGTCTCTGTATCCTTCTGGCTGTCTGACTTTGAGATGTCCAGTTAACCAGTTTCCTCGCCATCAAATTGGTACTAACATATCAATCTCCTTTTGTTCATGCATGATTACACAGTGGAATATGAAGCATGTTGTCAAAATACAAGATATTTGAAGATATTTTTGAAATGGGGGTGATTTTCTGAAGTATTATGGGAACATATGTTTTTGTGTAAATCTTATTGAGAACTAAGTGGGGTTTTTCGTGTTGATGTTTCCAAAAATGCAGACTCACATGACTTGTTTGTCCTCTTTATTCTTGTTTCTCTTCGCCCTTCAGTGTGTTAAAGATTACAAGACAAGAGAATTTCTGAGCTTTGAGAGATTCTCGTCTGCTTTGATTTCAGAGCTTAGAAATTGCTCCGCTTTCCAGTTTGCCTGTAGAAACGACAGACCTCCGCACAGGAGGTGCATTCCCCAGTCCTGGGTCTGTGATGGTGATGCAGACTGTGCTGACGCCCTTGATGAGCTGCAGAACTGCACCAGAAGAACCTGCTCCGGGGGAGAATTCGCCTGTGCAAATGGACGGTGTATCATGCAATCATTCAGGTGACCTGTGATTCACACATTTCCCTATTAGGCAGAATGTTCACAGGGCCTAGTGCCTATGACACTACCCGGGAAAATGTTGGAAATATTTTGAAATCCAGGTTTTAAAAAAGTGTTTTAATATGCAACGTATTAATACACCATATTGATATGGTTATTTATGTGTTTTATGGATGATGTGGCCCAAGAAGACCCTAGGGTTCATGAAAGCCATAATATGGCCTTCCACCCACAGAGTGGCGGGAAAACAAATGGGTCAGGTTGACACGTGCCTCCTAGTTTTCCTCTTGTGGCTTGGTTATAATAACTTTTTCTCTCTTTGCTTTCTGTTGTGAGAAAAATAACAGCTCCAACAAGTGCAGCTTGGCTCAGGGTCAAGGCAGCTGTGATTGTAGAACATCAGGTGGGGAGGTCAAAGCTTCTGAAAGTCTTTTTCCTTTTTAAGTTGGAAATACAGATTTTCATGCAGGACATTTAAAACTCTTAACACTGTGCATCTTAAACAGATTCAGCCCAGAGCTTGCTGGTTTGGGGAAATTCCGCCATTTCCTGTGGTGTGGTTTCTTACCACTTTATCCTAAGGGGTCTCTTCACAGGAATTTTGTTTTTATAGTGCGCAGCCTCTTTCTACCCTAAAGCAGTAAATCTTTGACTATAGAGGGAAGTTCAGAAGGGATAAAGAGACTGACAGAAGCCTCAATCAAAATAAGACAGCCGCCGGGCGGTGGTGGCGCACGCCTTTCATCCCAGCACTCGGAAGGCAGAGCCAGGCGGATCTCTGTGAGTTCGAGGCCAGCCTGGGCTACCAAGTGAGTCCCAGGAGAGGCGCAAAGCTACACAGAGAAACCCTGTCTCGAAAAACCAAAAAAAAAAAAAGAAAAAGAAAAAAGACAGCCTTGCAAGGAGCTTGCTGAAGGGAGGAAGTACGCAGTGCTGTGCGACTTTCCGAGATGAGTGCAGCTATTAAGCATTTGGTGGGCGATAGAGGCAGGCGGATCTCTGTGAGTTTGAGGCCAGCCTGGTTTACAGAGTGAGTTCCAGGACAGCCAGGGCTGCCCAGAGAAACTCGGTCTCAAAAAACCAAGGGGGGAAAAAAAAAACCCACATGAAAAAGAAAAGAAATAAAAACCAACTTGGAGATCTTGAACTGAAAGAAGAGATATTGTACCCACTCTGTAGTTAAAAAGCACAGGGGTTATTGAGAGCGCACTAGGAACCATCAGGCTAGGGAAGAAGATCGGAAGGTCAGAGTTGCAGACGCCGGGGGTCACTTGTGTCAGGGGTAGATGCTGAGGTAAGATGGTTAAGTCACATTTTATGAAGGTTGAAAATTACCAGCAGGGTCTTAGCATACTGAGCAGTGAATGACAGTGAGTAGGGACAGACAGAAAGAGTATTTGTGGCCTGAAGCCCAGATAGCCATCACTGTACTGGGACAGTTTGGGTCCAGGTGCTTCTTTTGTAGTGAAGCAGCATTTCACAAGCTTTGTGTACACTGAATTGGCAGGGCTGTGATATGTAAATTGTTAATTGGGTCGTGACCATGAGTCATCTTCCTACCTGGTTAAGGGTTAACTATCCGGTCATTTCTGTTCTAGTAAGTAGTCAGTACAATTGCTCTTAGATGTGACTATATTCTGAAAACCCGGGGCTTCGTTTTGATCAGAGTCTAGATTGTCTCTTGCCTCCCTTCCTGAGCTCTGTCTTCATCATCACTGTCATTCCACTGCTTCCTTACCCTGGGGTTACTCCTCTTCCCTTCTTTCTTTTTGGTTTTCTTTGCATTTCCTTATTTCTCTCCTTCTGAATTGCTTTTGCCAGTGCTATAGCAGAATAAGAAAGAAACAAAGCAAACCAAGATAAAGTTCCCTGGAAACCTAAGATATAGGCCCCCAGTTCTGTCTATCTGAGTGAGTTCAGAAGTGAATGTACATCCTTTTGCTGGGCAGAGTGTGTCCCTCCATTTGGCACTGTGGGGCAGGGATAGTTTTCTTCTGGGCACACTGCAATGGTGTTTGGCGAGACAGAGTTACGGCAGGAATACTTGCTGGAATAATGGGATGCAATTGTGTCTAAAAATCTGGTGATTTGCTTCGATTCCACATCCCTCCTGAGTCAGAAGTAAACTAGATAAAGGAAAACATTGTTGTCTCAGATCATTTGGGAATTATTTTTGAATTTCTGGAATGTCAAGTGGGTAAGCCAGTTTGCTTTGACCAAGGCTTTCTTCACAGATCTATGCATACATTTTCAGTCTAATTGTATTGGCAGTACTCCAGGCTTGTGGAAGGCAGTTCTAGTTAGCAGACATGGTCAGTACACAGAGGTAAAATTGAGTAGGTTCCTCTTTCGTGCCTTAGTGTCTCATGATACTCTGCCCCTAGCTCCTTGCCCTCTTTCTATTGTTTAATGAATTATCAAATATTAGCAGTGTCCTTATTTATCCTAAGTTCTTTTATACATATGACCAACTGTCACCATGACCCCATTCAGTAAGCATGGCTTTTTATGGGATCTTAGAATAATCTAGAAAATATAGTCCGGTGTGGCTCATGGTATCTCAGGAAACTGAGTCATCCTTAGGAACATGGAAATGTTAGGTATCAGAATTAGGACTAGAACATATACTCTTCTTTTTCCAATATTTCTTGCTAATTAATCTGCTGGCTTTAATCTCCTTCCCATTACCATAACTAACTCACATATCCTGACAGGGGACAGTAGAATTATATGAAGGATTCTGCCAATGCAAACATTACCCCAGTGGGAAGATAGATGTTCTTTAAAGACACATCATCCAACTACAATTTTATAGGATACAGAATTTATGCTAAGGACTTCTGTACAAGATGTTTATCTGGGATATTCCCAGTGTCCATAAACTATCCCATGAGTTACTAATGTATGAATCATGTTGATTTGCCCTATTTGTTATGAAGTCGTCAGCACCAGGGGAAATGGTGTAGGGAGCTGGAGATTGGTGGGCTAGATGACTATTTTGTAGGGAGAGGGCTAAGGCATTGTGATCTTGTTAAAATGGTCAACGTGGTCCTGCATCTCATAACACAGGTGCGATCGTCGTAATGACTGTGGGGACTACAGTGACGAGCGGGGCTGTTCATACCCACCCTGCCACGCAGAGCAGTTCACCTGTCAGAACGGGCGGTGCATCTCTAGGATGTTTGTCTGTGACGAAGACAATGACTGTGGAGATGGGTCGGATGAGCAGGAGCACCTATGCCACACCCCAGAACCCACCTGCCCCCCCCATCAGTTTCACTGTGACAACGGACACTGCATTGAGATGGGGAAAGTCTGTAACCACATGGATGACTGCTCGGACAACAGCGATGAAAAAGGCTGTGGTGAGTACAGGGCGGAGAGGGGACTGTGTAGATCCTCAATCCTTTAGGTCTCTCAGGACTTTCCAATCCGTCTTCTACATAGAACGTTTACCAAAAAAGTTACCATGGCTTCCGTACTAATAGGCAAAGGTTTTTCGGTATTCCAATATCCAGGGTGTCCTTTAAGAAGGTTGCACACAAAGGCATCCAGACTCATAGCCAGCAGGATTCCTGGTAATCTAGTAATACATTCTTCCTTTTACAAACAATAACCCAGCATACGGCTAGCAACTGAATTACTTACGGTCCTGTGGCAAACCAGCAGTAGAAGCAGACTTGACTGGATCATGGGTTTTGCACCTGTTATTCATTAATAAGTATGTCTTCTTCTGGTATAGAACAGGTAGGCTCGGCCACCTGAATACCTATCTTTGAGCTTATCCCGCCCCATAAGGCAAAGGTGTACACCACACTGGTAGCTTGTGATTCATCAGGGTGTGAGCAGCACACCACTGAAATGGAAGATGTTACAGGTGAGCACGCTGGGCCCCCCCTCTTGTCTTCAGTTTCTTCTCTTGCCATTTTTTAAAGCTTACTGAGAACTGGTACAGTGGCTTGTGACTAGTGTCCCAGCTACTTGCGAGACTGATACAAGATGATAACTTTAGCTTAGGAGCTCAAGAATATGTCAACTTAAAAGCACGAGTTGTATTAATTGTCAAAATCTGTGGTGAAGGGCTAAGCTGGGTAGAGTGTGCTGAATATCCTATACTTTTGTTTAGATGACAGAAGAGACTGGAAAAATCTATGCTATTAATGTATATCATACTGCATTAACATATATGTACATAATTTGAATATTTAGAAATTCCAATTGTGCTGTAAATTTTGAAAAGAAAGTTTACTGTGTTGCACAGAAATTAACAGCTTTATTAGACTTGAAACATTAAACCTAGTTTTTCCTCAGCTTTAAATATGTTTATACAGTTTTTTGTTTTTTTTTTTTGTTTGTTTTGTTTGTTTTGTTTTTTGTTTTTGTTTTTTTTTTGAGACAGGGTTTCTCTGTGTAGCTTTGCGCCTTTCCTGGAACTCGCTTTGGAGACCAGGCTGGCCTCGAACTCACAGAGATCTGCCTGGCTCTGCCTCCCGAGTGCTGGGATTAAAGGCGTGCGCCACCACCGCCCGGCTGTTTATACAGTTTTAAATGTGATGTGTTATTTATAAAGTGAGTTTGATTATAGAAACTTAATCAGACATTCTGTAAATGATGGCAGAAAAAAGATTAAGCTAAGGAGGAAGTTGATAAATTACTGACTTTTGAATAACTCATGTGGTCTCTTTGAAAATCCCAGCATCCTCTCTTCTTTTGTTATGCTTTGCTAAGAATTGGCACTATCTAGTAGGAATACTGATTTTGAGTTTAACTCTGGACCCAAGGCTGATAGTTTAGTTTCTCTAGTAAGCGTCTTTTGTCTGTAGGCATTAATGAGTGCCTGGATTCTTCGATCAGCCGCTGTGACCACAACTGTACCGACACCATAACCAGTTTCTACTGCTCCTGTCTCCCTGGGTACAAGCTCATGTCTGACAAACGCACTTGTGTGGATATCGATGAATGCAAGGAGTCGCCCCAACTCTGTAGCCAGAAGTGTGAGAATGTAGTAGGTTCCTACATTTGTAAGTGCGCTCCTGGCTACATCCGCGAGCCAGATGGGAAGACCTGTCGCCAGAATAGTGACATCGAGCCCTATCTCATCTTCAGCAACCGCTACTATCTGAGAAACTTAACTACAGATGGCACATCTTACTCTCTGATTTTGCAAGGACTGGGCAACGTTGTGGCCCTGGACTTTGATAGAGTAGAAAAGAGGCTGTACTGGATTGATGCAGAGAAGCAAATCATTGAGCGGATGTTTTTGAATAAGACAAACCGGGAGACGATCATAAGCCACAGATTGCAGCGTGCTGAAAGTCTGGCTGTGGATTGGGTCAGCAGGTAAGAAAAGAACCTCTGGTACAGGTTCCTGCCTTCTTTTGAGGGTGAGGTTTCTTTGTTCACCACTGCATATGACAGTCTAGCTGTCTACGTAGGGACACTGGGATTGTAGAAGTGTCCTGCTGTGTCTATCTGTGCTGTATGTGGCTTCTGAGGATTCAGATCCTACTTATCCAACAAGCCATCTCTCCAAACCATGCAATTTGTAAAAACGTTAAAAATTCTAATGTTTTTCAGGCCAGTTGGTCCTTTCAACTGGAGTATGTAGAAACATTTAATAGCCTTTCCTGCTTCCCCGAGCCCTCTTTTGTGTGGGAAAAGTGCCTGTAACAGCTGTACGTGTGAATCTCAAGGAGCTTGGATAGGAAAATGGGCTGTATGTGTAAAAATAAAGTAGGTATAATGGTAAACCCTGTCTTTCCATTGCAGAAAACTGTATTGGTTGGATGCCATCCTGGACTGCCTGTTTGTCTCCGACCTTGAAGGTCGACACCGCAAAATGCTAGCCCAGCACTGTGTGGATGCCAACAATACCTTCTGCTTTGAAAATCCCAGGGGAATTGTCCTTCATCCTCAAAATGGGTATCGCCCATCTGTCATCTTGTACCTCTTCTCTGTGTATTCATTCACCTGTTCATGTAGCTACTTAATGACCAATATCTCTCTGGGATCTGTCTTCTGTTTTTCCTGCTTGGTGAATGGGTCAGTGCAATGAGTAGTATGGCTCATTCAAATGATATTCATCAGCTGGACTCTTGTCTTTGTAATGACAGATTTTTTTGAGTTCATATTTTGAGTTTCATGCACGGAAAATTGCGATAGATGTTTCTTTAGTGGACTCCCTATATCAAAGCCATGGAAATCCAAAATTGTCCATTTTTGAGGACCACCATCCTTATTGTTTTGGATACTTTCTACCAGTTCTCTTTCCTTTCAGAGAGACTCTGTGGGATGGGAACTTCATTTCTCTAAATAGTGTACAGCTGTATCTTTTGGCTTCAGGGCCTGAGCCTTCTGTGTTTGCTTCCACAGGCATGTCTACTGGGCAGATTGGGGTTCTCGAGCATACATTGCGAGAGTTGGCATGGATGGAGCTAATAAGTCTGTGATTATCTCTACCAAGATAGAATGGCCCAATGCCATCACCATTGATTACACCAACGATCTCTTGTATTGGGCAGATGCTCACCTGGGTTACATCGAGTATGTACCTTGAAAAATAATCAAACTGAGTAACTAATTATAAGCTCTTTTCTTTCTCATAAGACATGATCTCATTTATACCAGATTGGCCTTAAGCTTTCTATGTAGCTAGGGATGACTTTGAACTTCTACTAATTGAGCTATATCCTCAGTCTGAGCTCACACTACCTACAGGCAAATGCTTGGAGCTCTATAGAAATGAGCAGAAAGAGGATGATTAGCGTTTATGGCTATTGCCTGTCTAGAAAGTGAGGATAGGATGACAAGAGGCTAGTGAGCTGACTCAGCAATTCAGAGAGTGTTCTCATATAGGACTGGGTTCACTTCTTCCTAGTGCCCATGTGGAATGGCTCACAATCCCCTGTAACTCCGTCTTCAGGGGATCTGATGCCTCTGCCTCTGAAGGCATCTGCATATACCTAAACTTCACACACACACACACACACACACACACACACACACACACACACACGTACATACACCTAGGTAACAATAAGAGAATGATGCTCATCTTAGGAAATCAGGTAGGACCAGCATGAAAGATTATTAACCCATAATACCCACATCACAGCTAGGAACTGGTGACTTTGTCAATAATTGTGGTTATCCCAATTTTTGAGTCTAGCTTTTAAGTGTTTGTCATTTAAGTTTAGTTGTTGCTTTCATTAGAGATTCAGAGGGATAGAATTTTTTTAATATATAATTTTTTTATTAAAAAAGATTTTCTTTCCTTTCACATACCAACCCGTGTTCCCCCTCCTTCCTTTTCTCTTGCTCCCCCCCCTCATAGAGAGTAAGGCCTCCCTTGGGTAGTCAACACAGGATGTAATATCATGTTGGGGACAGACCTAGCCCCTCCCTCTTGAATCAAGGCTGAGCAAGGCATCACACCATAGGGAATGGGGTATAAAAAGCCAGTTTGTGTACCTGGGGTAAGTCCTGGTCCCATTGCCAGGGGACCCAGAAACACATAAAGTCACACAACTTTCACCCCCATTCGGAGGGCCTAATTCAGTCCCATGCAGGCTCCCTAGCTGTTGGTCCAGAGTCCATGAGCTCCCATTAGCTTGGGTCAGCAATTTCTGTGTTTTTTTTCCCATCATGATTCTGAATCCCCTTGCTCTTATAATCCTTCCTCCCTCTCTTCAACTGAACTCCTGGATCTTGGCCAAGTGCTTGGCTGTTCAGAGGGATAGAATTTCCTTAATTGATGGGTTCACTCACTGATCCTGGAGGATGTTCAGAAGAGAGGGGTTACTTACTTACACTCTGTTCTTCTTGCCACCAGGTTCTCTGATTTGGAGGGCCACCATCGACAAACAGTGTATGATGGAACCCTGCCTCACCCCTTTGCTATCACCCTTTTTGAAGACACTGTTTATTGGACAGATTGGAATACAAGGACGGTTGAAAAGGGAAACAAATACGATGGGTCAGATAGAGCAGTGCTGGTGAACACAACACACAGACCCTTTGACATCCACGTTTACCATCCATACAGGCAGCCGATTGGTGAGTAGGTGATGGTGAACTTGGGTGCAGTTGCTTTATGGAACATGATTTGTAGGAAGCTCATTGATACTTGGTTTGTTTTTTGTTTTGTTTTTGTTTTTTGAGACAGGGTTTCTCTGTAGCTTTGGAGCCTGTCCTCACTCTGTAGAGATTTGCCTGTCTCTGCCTCCCAAGTGCTGGGATTAAAGACGTGTGTGCACCACCATCCAGTTCATTGATACTTGTTAATGTTTTCTTTTAAACACATTTTGAGAATTAAGAGAAGTTCATTCCCTACTTATAAATCAAATTTATAGTTTGTAGTGTTGGTATAGAACCTAGGGCCTTGTGCATCCTAGATAAGCACTCTACCATTGCGCTATAGATCAAGCTCTTAGCTTTTTAGACTAGGGATGTAGCTCATGCTGGCCTTGAACTGACAGTTCACTTGACCATGCATCCTAAGTGAACTATAGGCATTCCCATAGTTAGTATTTTGGTGGGAGGACTGTTGTATTTTAAGGTGAGTTAAATAATTAACCAATTTCATCCCTAAATACTTTGAAAAAATGAGGACATTCAGTATGCAATTGTAACACCTTTAACAGCTATCCCTTAATAATGAAAGCAAATTTAAAAGGAAATTGTAGTCATTATGAAATAGTGTCTGCATATGACAGCATGTTTTGTATCACACAAAATAATGGTGGCTGGAAGGGCACACACACGCCTTCCTTTGTGAAATTTTAGTCTACTTCATGCAGTTAAAATTAATTAATACTTTAGAAATGATCCAGAAAAGATTTGGAGTATACTTTCAAGGGGACAGATTGGTCTTTCTAGGTTTTCTTTGTTGTGATGTCTTGCTAAAAACATCTGACAAATTTAGAAGGGAAAATGAGAATCATCAGTACTCTTTGTCAATATTCAGTATTTCTTTCTGAATGCTAATATCCTTCAGATGGTCTTACTGGAAGTTAAGTTAATCTTTGTTTACAAGCGATGAGCAAGAAAATTAAGACACTGTAAAGCCTATCCAAGAGTGTTTCTGGTGTCCGAACTTCTGTTGTCCAAGTCGTTAGGATGAAGGGGGAATTGACAGTGTCTGCTGAGAATCACAACTCAGGGTTGAAGCCTGGCACATGAAGGCAAGCTCTGCTCTTTACCTGTTACTCGTTTCCCAGGACTTGGAGAAACATCAGAACTGCTATCGGTCTTAGTTAAATGTTGGGAAAACTATAAAACCAATAGCTTTCTTTGAGTTACGAAGTAATCAATTCCATGTGCAGCTCTGTGTGCAGTGAATTGGTTTTTGACACTCAAAGCAAATGACCGTGAATGCATGCTTTCTCCTTCTCACAGTAAACAATCCTTGTGGTACCAACAACGGCGGCTGTTCTCATCTGTGCCTCATCAAAGCAGGAGGGGAAGGCTTCACCTGCGAGTGTCCCGATGACTTCCAGACTGTTCAGCTGAGAAGCCGAACACTTTGTATGCCCATGTGCTCCAGCACACAGTTCCTGTGTGGTAACAATGAAAAGTGAGGCACCCATCCCCCCTTTCACGTTGCTCGCCTCCCCTTGGGCAAACATCGACCTTTGAGGTTATAGAGAGTTGGGTAGGGAGTTTTCTTTTCTGATTTTTTTGAGATGAATTTCTGTTGTGTAGCTCATGCTGGCTTAGACAGAGCTCATTATGTAGCTCAGGCTGGCCTGAGACTCAAAACAATCCTCCTGTTTCAGCCTTCTGAGTATTGAGTATAGGTTTCCATCAACTGAAATTTGGGTTAATTGGTTTGGTTCATGGGTGACATCTTATCTAAACAGAAAGTCTATTAATTATTAATCACAGAGATAATGCCAATAATAAACAATGGTCTGTTTATTATAGGCATTATTATGTTATGATAGTTTACTTCTGATTTCTAATAAACTGTCCAAAGGATTGGGGCTGGAGTGTATTTAAATGCACACTGCTACCATTGCCAGGGGTTCCATCTGTGTTAGCCACTGGGGAAATTCAATCTAGAGTTAGGTGTTAATGCTTTTGGATCCATCTGTTTCCTACAAACTGAACTTTTCTTTATAGCTGAACAAACCCCGGTGTGCTGTATGTCATACTTAGTTCTGAAGAACTGGTTCCATTTCCTTGGCATTGTAAATAGAGTAACAATGATACATGTATAAGTATTTCTATGGCAGGATATGGAACCCTTTGGGTATAGGAGTGGTCTAGCTGAATTCTATTTTTAATTTCAGAAACTACCATCTTGGCCATATTAAATTACAGCCCCACCAACAGTAAATTAGGGCTCTGTAGTTTTCTCAGGTACTAAGTCCCTCCAGTCCCTCCTGGTCCCATGGTCTCTCAGCTACTCATAAAATAATCACTCAGAGGCTTAATATTATTTACAAACTGTATGGCCTGTGGCAGGCTTCTAGCTAGCTAGCACTTTCTATTAATCTATGTTTTGCCACGTGTTCCATGGCATTGGCGGTCTGCTGGCATTTGTTCCTTGGGCAGGAGGCTAGCATCTCTTCAGACTCTGCCTTTCTCTTTCCTGTCTCTCTCCTTGGATTTCCTGCCTGCCTCTAAGCTGCCTTGCCATAGGCCAATGCAGTTTATCTATTAACCAATGGGAACAACATATGTTCACAGCATACAGAAAGACATGCTCCAGCAGGGCTCTTTCTCTCTCCCCAATACTTACCAGTATTTGTTGTCTGGTTTCTTGATGGTAGCCACTCTGACTGGGGTTTGGTAGTTTTAGTTTGCATTTCCCCCATGCAAATCCCAGGGATGTTGCTTATTAGCTATGTTTTTTTTTTTTTCTTTTGAGAACTGTCTGTTCATTTCTTTAGTCCTTTAGTTGATTGCCATTTTTGCTTCGTGGGTGTTGCAGTTCATTGTAAATTCTGGGTATTAGCCCCAAATCTGAATTAGAGCTGATAAAGAGTTTTTCTCATTCTGTGGACTGTCTAAAGGGAAATTTTCTCCATTTTTTTTTTTTTTCCTATTTGTTAAAGCTCAATTTGTGGTCCATGATGTGATCAATTTTGGAGAAGCGTTCCTGTGACTTTAGCATATATCTGTCCTGACATAAGCACTCAATAATCCTCAGAGCCTTCCAGCTTTCCAAAACCACTCAAATGTCTTCTTTCATTTAGGTTGACAATCTCAATCACTTACTTCTAAAAGCATAGCTCAAAATTCCATCCCTTTCCTTCCCCCATTGCCTGGGCCTCAGAGTCGAATTCATTTCTCCAGATGGATATTGCTCATGCCGACGGCCCTCAGTGCGTTTCTACAGGATTTACTTTCTCTGTGCAGGTGCATCCCCATATGGTGGAAATGTGATGGACAGAAGGACTGCTTAGACGGTTCCGATGAACCAGATCTGTGCCCACACCGCTTCTGCCGTCTGGGACAGTTCCAGTGCCGGGACGGAAACTGCACAAGCCCCCAGACCTTGTGTAACGCTCGCCAGGACTGTGCCGATGGCTCCGATGAAGACCACACTCTCTGCGGTACGCTACGGGCTTCCTTTCGGCCCTCTTTGCCCATTTCTGCAGTTGATTCTGGAGAATCACCCCAAAATCTGGTTCAAAAATTTTGGAGAAAAGTTAGGGCCCATCCAGTAACTGTTTTAATAGAGGTTTTATTTTGAACTTCTAGGGTCCATAGTAGGTTGTCTAGATGGGTGGTTTTCCAGTATGTGCTGGCACAGAATTCTCTTTGAGCTGACATTGAGAAAGAAGTAAGGGATACCTGTTCATTTTAAATGAGGGCTATATTTTATTTTTTATTAAAAAGGCACCTCAACACATCAAGAATAGCAATATCCTGGGTAGTGGTGGTGGCACCCACCTTTAATCCCAGCAGAGGCAGGAGGATCTCTGTGAGTTTGAGGCCAGCCTGGTCTACAGAGTGAGTTCAAGGTCAGCCAGGGCTACATAGAGAAACCCTGTCTCAAAAAACAACAACATAATAAATAAATAAATAAATAAATAAATAAATACATAAATAAATAAATAAATAAATAAATAAATAAATAAATAAATAAAAATAATAAACTTGGAAGATCATGAAATGATAAAACAGAGTTGGAAGTATGTGTTTAGCACCTGGCTGGCCCCCTATTCTGTGTGAAGAAAAAAAGAGATGTGTAAGAGCTCAGAATCTAACAAAAGTCTATTAGTTATTCTAATGAGAATAGAAGTCCATATAGTGGTCCTTGTTAACAATAAATACACTAGAATGTAGCCTCAGTGAAAGGAAGTTAAGAGAGAATTCTCTAGATTCCACCCAGTGTGAATTGGGTGTGCCCTTTCTCGACAGCTTCTCAACTGGTAACTAAATGCCTTGTTTGCAGAGCACCACCGGTGTGAAATCAATGAATGGCAGTGTGCCAACAAGCGTTGCATCCCAGAGGCTTGGCAGTGTGACTCAGTGAACGACTGCCAGGATAACTCAGATGAAGACAGCTCGCACTGTGCCAGCAGGACCTGCAAACCTGGCCAGTTCAGGTGTAACAATGGCCGCTGTATCCCGCAGAGCTGGAAGTGTGATGTGGACAATGATTGCGGAGACTATTCAGATGAGCCTATCCAGGAATGCAGTGAGTTCCCTGGGGTGGGCCATGCAAAACCAGAGCTAGGAGGCCAGCGGGTGGCCCCTCCACCTCAGCCCACGGGTACCCTTTCCTTTCTTCCCTTGCAAACTCCATCACTGCTAGATAAAGCATAGTTGAGTGGCCTTTATTTGTAACCAGACCCCGGCCATATCTCCCCAGCATGGCACTAAGTGTCATGTGGAACATGACAATAACAAGGTATATGGAGCCCTTTCTCATTTGAGAAACACTGAGATCAGGAACCCGAGGCTTAACCATTTTATAGGTAAATAAAGTCGCACTACCACAGAACCAGCATTTCAATTCAGGGATTTTACTTCAAACCAGGTCCATGCCCTGTCTTAGTTACAGTTTTATTGCTTGGAAGAGACACCATGACCACAGCAATTCTTACAAAGGAAAACATTTAATTGGGGTTTTAGTTTAGCGTTTTAGTTCATTATCATCACTGAGGAAGGCCTGGCAGCACACAGGCAGACATGGTGCAGGAAAAGTAGCTTAGAGTTCTATGTCTGGATCTATAAGCAGCAGGAAGAGAGATTGATAATGAGCCTGGCTTGACTTCTGAAGCGTCAAAGCCCACCCTCATGACATACTTCTCCCAACAAGACCACACCTTCCAGTTAATTGTGCCTCTTTTTATGGACCTATGGATGCCCTTTTCATTCACACCACCACATCCCCCTTCCACTCCAAACTACATCACAACACTAATGAATGGTACTGAGATAGCAGGAAAAGTCAGGGCTCCGTTATTCCTCTCATGTTGAACAGATAACACCTAACCGAGATGCCGGTTGCCAGAGTCTGCTTTGTGGTCATATGGTAACTGCTGACAGACCCTGCCCTCTGCAGTAACCACAGTGAGGAGCCTTCTGGTGCTGTTTCCAGCAGGGCTGGTACTCTCACCCTCATTTCTTGCTTTCTTCCATTTCAAGTGAGTGCTGCTTATAACTGTGACAACCACACGGAATTCAGCTGCAAAACTAACTACCGCTGCATCCCGAAGTGGGCCGTGTGCAATGGGGCTGACGACTGCCGGGACAACAGTGACGAGCAAGGCTGTGGTAGGAGGGGCCCCAGGGGTGGGGGAGGGGCCATAGACTGCCAGTGTCAAGTGCTGCTCACTCTCATACGGATAGATTTCCCATGTTTAGAGTCATTCAGGGGAACTGAATTCATGTCATCTTAAATGACATCTGGTCCCAAAGCATGCAATAAGTTAAAGAAGGTATCATTAAGATGTTAGGAACACGTTTAACTTTCCCAGATGTAGAATTAGTATTCATACATGACAGGTTTAAATAGCTTGTCTGATCTCACAGATGGCAGAAGGTACAATATGCCTCCAAAGAGAGATTTCCAAATCTGGATGTATTATTTCATGACCATCATATTCTGAGTGTCTTTGTGATTTTTATAATCATCTATTGGGCAGCTGTAGTCACTCTGGCAGCATGGAAAGAATTTATGGACAAAAGACCAAGTAAAGGAATAGTAATTGTCAAAATTATGTACATACTGTCTCACCAAAGTGTCAGAGTGTACATTGTTTGGAAGAGAAAAAATGATAATGTGTTATTTTAATACCACCAGATCTAAACCCACTGAAGGCAATGTAATAGAATGTTCCATTGACTCCATTTAAGCCCCTGACAATGTTTTAGCTTCTTGTTGCCCATTATAAACTTGATACCGTAAGGGCCAGTCACAGTGCCCCATGTCTCTCTTCTACACAGAGATACCCTGGCTCAACCACCCCCACTCCCCATCAAATGTAATGAATTTATTTTCCAGATAGGGAACAGGTTAGGGTTAGCTCCCAGAGGCCATCCTTCTATGTCTGGGAGCTTCAAGAATATGGAAACAGACTGTATCATAAGGAAGCTGTGGCCTTGGCGTATGACATCTTGAAAATGATTGTGCTTTGCAGAGGAGGTGCCATGTAATCCTGGGAGTTTCCGATGTAGAAATCACCACTGCATCCCTCTCCGCTGGAAGTGTGACGCCTATGACGACTGTGGAGATAACTCAGACGAGGAAAACTGTGGTGAGTGCTCAGGATTTTGTGACTCTATGAACCACCAGGGCTGGCCTGTCCGTTTGTAATAATCACTACTTTTCATCCTCAGAGGGTGGATGTCAAGTTCTTTGGGCTATGGAAGTACATATCTTCCTTCTGAAATGCTTTGGGAGAAGGTATTTGTGAAGGGGTTAGTTTTGATCAAGTCTACTTTTGGTCTGTGGCACTTATTTTCTCAACACAAATGAGATGATTTCTGACAAAAGATAAATAAGAAAACCAAAAGAAGTAAAGTAAGAAAAGGTGCTTGCCCTAAGGACCTGCATTGAAAGCCTTTTCCCCAATGTGGTTCCATTATCAGGGGAAGGAGTATTTCTCTTATTTTCATGGTCATTCCTGGTATAGGTAATTCTTTTAGTTGAAGATGTAATAATTACTAGAAACGGGACACAGGGAAGGAAGCCATAGGTCTAGATCACACTACACCCAGTATTCAGTTTTGAATAATAAGGTATGTTTCGAAAATAAGCCCTACCTGAGTACTTATCACTGGCTCATGATATATTTTCAATTTCAAGTTTCTTTTTTTAATTATATACTTTTCAGCTTTAGTTACCTTTTAGAATAAGTCTTCAGCTTGTCCAGAGGCAATTGAGAGAATTAGGGTATTGATTATAGCTTCAAGTATCAACCAGCTAATACTTGTTACACTTGTTACACAAAAGGGTAGCCCAGGTGGTACTTCCCAGTCATGTGGGAGTCTGAAGGAAGGTCACAAGCCCACTATGCTTGGGTCAAAGTGTTAATGGACCCTATAGGTATATAAAAAAATATGTGCATGAGCTAGAGAATATAGTTCAGTGGTAAAATACTTGGCTTCGTGGATGATGCCTTAGGTTAAATCCCCACTATTACATGAACAAAAAGGTAATAAAGAAAGTTCATATTGAATACTATAATTGGTTAGCTGGAGTTTTGCTATTAAAGTACATTTAGATGAAAGCCTTAAAGGCTGTTCCTTTTGGACTTGGATTTGAAGCAGAGGATTGTTTATTTGTTTTAAAGACAGGGTTTCACTATGTTGCTCTGGCTGTCCTGGAACTCAGTATGTAGATCAGGTTGGCCTCTTGCCTCCCAAGTCCTGGGATTAAATGCTACCATGCCCATCGAGGCAGAAGATTCTGTCTTAGAATGGGACTGGATCACAGGACCGAATCTATGCTAGCTCCCACACCTGTCTCCTCGGTGAGATTCCCAGTGCACACTGATGGCCAGGTGGCTTTCCTTTTCAGTTCCACGGGAATGCACAGAGAGTGAGTTTCGATGTGCCGATCAGCAATGCATCCCCTCTCGATGGGTCTGTGACCAAGAAAATGACTGTGGAGACAACTCGGATGAACGGGATTGTGGTAACTATCGGGCATACAGAATCTTCCACTATGACAGTTTAGGGACTAGTTAGTGCTGATATGGTTCTTTAGTGCATAATGACATAGGTAATTTATGTGGTATCCTCTGCATTTTTTGTACTTTATGTTTAAATTACAGTATTCTGCTCTTAATGATAGGAAAAATAAGAAAATAAGGATTTTTTTTTTTTTTTTTTAAAGATAGGGTTTCCCTGTGTAACAGTCCTGGCTATCCTGTAACTCACTCTGTAGACTCACTCTGTAGACTCAGAGATCCTCCTGCCTCTGCCTCCCAAGTGCTGGGATTAAAGGTGTACACACCACTGCTGGGCAAGAAAGGGCATCTCTAAGTCTCGTTTTAATTTAGATAAAACCTAGAAGCAGACGTTTGTTCTCATTGTGCTTCCAAATAAACAAATTAGTTTTCCATAGGTGACTGTGGTGTAGAGGACAGAGCATTGGGACAGAATATCTAAATACTGATTAAACGCTGGGTTTGGGGGAAATTTTATAACCTTAAACTAGGGAATTAGCTAACAGGGTGATAGTGCTCATATCCACATGCTGAATGGAGAAGCTGAATTCTGAGTTGATCTGTTTCACAGATGATCCGTGTGAGTGTGCTGTGAGTAAGGCACAGGGTGTGGGTAGGGATGATGGTGGTCTTCTCACACTCATGCATCTAATACTGTAAGATCTTCTGGGAATGATGATCTTTTCAGACATGAAGACCTGCCGTCCCGATCATTTCCAGTGTACGAGTGGACATTGTGTGCCCAATTCCTTGACATGTGATGGGAGAGCAGATTGTCTGGATGCTTCTGATGAATCCAGTTGTCGTAAGTGCCTGCTTATTTGAGGTTCTGTACGTCCGAGTGCATGGGAATTAGACACAATCCACTCCTTAGTTTAAAAGTGTCAATATGTTCTATTCAGCCTTCTGATAGTTTTCAGTTTGCCTGAGTCATGATTTTCCCAGTGGACTTAGGATCCCCAGTTGTTTGCAGTGGCCATTCAAATTCGAATTATTAGCAATATTTTAAATAGAATGTGCTAATAAACTGTATTATTAGATATCTTACAAAACACTAGTTGGATAAAAACATTTCAGATGAAGAAAGCTGTAGCTATGAATGAACACATAAAGAACTTGGGTTCAAAGTGTTCTGATGTATGCATGATGATGTATAAAAATCATTAAAAATTGTAGAACAAATAAAATCCCCACATTTTAGTGAATAAATATTTAACTATTGATAGTTACTTACAACGGACTATTGATACAGTTGCTACCACCTAAAGTTCAGAGACGATTAAAAAAAAAGGGGAAAAGACAGTTCCAATACAGGTGACAAGTGTCCTTAAGAACACCCACGCCCCCCCCCCCCTTTTTTTTTTTGAGACAGGGTTTCTCTGTGTAACAGCCCTGGCTGCCTTGGAACTCACTCTGTAGACCAGGCTGGCCTTGAACTAGAAGAGATCCGCCTGCTTCTGCCTCCCTAGTGCTGGGATTAAAGGCATGTGCCACCATGCCTAGACAAAACACATCCTCTTTAATTTCAATAATAATCACAGCAACAGGGTAATGAATAATAGAGAAGCACAATAGCAATAATGAATAATAATGATGAATGATAGGGAGACACAATAGCAAGAGTAGAGAGAGATCTAATAGGGTATGTTCATCTCATAAATTATATATATGTCCCTTCTTACCAACAGCTACTCGCTTTCCCAATGGCACCTACTGCCCAGCTGCCATGTTCGAGTGTAAAAATCATGTGTGTATCCAGTCATTTTGGATATGTGATGGAGAAAACGACTGTGTCGATGGTTCTGATGAGGAGCTTCACCTGTGCTGTAAGCGGGAGTGGGATGGGTTGAAGAATGGATCTCAGTGTTCCTTAAATGATGTGTGTGAGCTCGGAGGGCAGCTGTATCATTTTGAGCCCTGATGGATGCACAATTCATACTGTTCAGTTCTTGCTTCAGTTCTCCATCTGGAACTTGAGGAAGATGAATCAACATCCAAGATTTTAAACACTGAAGCTGTAGCAAATATGGAAACCAGAAGTGCACACATACGTAGGGGCACAGGTCCCTTGCTTCATCCTTGACATACCCTCCCCTTACAGAAAACCTGAAGACCCGACCTACTTCCATTTACCTAACAATTCAAGGCCATCTTACATGTACTTATTTGTTTGTTTTTAATGAGTGGACTCTACCTACTGTTGGTTGACAGGCCAGAATCACACCATATATTCTGGCTTCATTTTATTGAGGCACGATCTGGATGGATGGGACCTTTTTTCAGATTAAAAAAAAAATATGTGTATAGGTATTTTGTCTACATGTGTGTCTGTGCAACACATTGAACAGAGCTATCCGAGGCCAGTAGAGGGCGTCAGAGCTCCCGGAACTGGACTTGCAAATGGCTCTAAGCTTCCATGTAGATGCCAGGAAGGGAACCTTAGTGCTCTTAACCGCTGCACCATCTTTCCAGCTCCCCATAACTTTTTAAAAAGCCTCAGAGCTTTTTGGATGGTCCACTGACTGAGAGCTATTGATTTAAATAAAGTGAATGAAATTGCTATTATGTTGAGTCACTGGTGAGAAGCTAGTGAAATCATTCTCACAGTGTCTTCCCCAGGCTGGAAATGGGAGGTATTGCTCAGGAAAATGTGAGAAACGCAAATTCACGGGCTTGAGTAGATTCAGAAGGCCTAGCAATCTAGTCAGGAAGAAACTTTTCAAGTGATTCACAAGTGGGGTGAAGTGAATTCAGAAGGGAGGGAGGGACCCAGACTCATATCTGCCTGGAATCTTCTGATGGCTTGCGTGATCGATCGCTCTTCTTAAATCATATCACCTTTCGTTCTCTTCCCAGAACCTTCCTACTACTCAGTTTCAGGGCAGAGATCTGATTGCCAGGAGTGGTGGTAGAATATTCCCTTCTTTTCTGGAGACCGTTGTTTTTCACAATGGCCTTCCAGCACTCCCTAATATTGCCTTAGCTGTTAGTAATTAGCTCTGCTTCGTATTTTGTTTTTAACTTTATGACTTGAAATTTCAGAGAAGCCCTTAGGAAGCGATTTCTCCTTGTAAAGTAAAATAGCCATAGCCAATAAGATCACACACACGCCAGTCATTTATAGCAAATAATTTAAGTAGTAATTCCACTAACAGCACCTAGCTCCATGATCCACACACGTCCTTGTTCTGTGCCCTAGCCACAGAGTTCTTTTTTTTTAAATTTATTTATTTATTATGTACACAGAAGAGGGCACCAGATCTCATTATAGATGGTTGTGAGCCACCATGTGGGTGCTGGGAATTGAACTCAGGACCTCTGGAAGAATAGTCGGTGCTCTGAGCCATCTCTCCAGCCCCCAGAGTTCTTTATAAAGGTTTCAAGCCTACCATATTCTTTCCCGATTCATCTTTCCCTTGTGGGCTCTTTTCTGACCTGCTTCCTTGTGTTATATTTCATATATATGTTCCCAAGGAGGGGGCTCCTTGTGTAATTGATTCATCTGCATGTAAACTCTGTTCCTGCTATAATGAAGTGCCATGAGAATAAAGACTGGGTCTTCCTTGCTCCTCTTCATATCTAGGATATATCTAACACCTGCAACAGTGCTGTGGTGTGTATGTGAGACTCAAGACATGTTTGGTGATTAATCAGACAAGCAAGGTGATGAATGAATGAATGAAGTGGGCCTGGCATTGGGATAGCCTGGAGTACACTGTCACTTCTACTTTCAACTCGCGGTTTTGTTTTTCATTTGTCAGTCAATGTTCCGTGTGAATCACCACATCGTTTCCGGTGTGACAACAGTCGCTGTATTTATGGGCACCAGCTGTGCAATGGTGTGGATGACTGCGGAGATGGAACCGACGAGAAAGAAGAACACTGTAAGCAAAATGGGAAAAGGAGGAGGCAGAAACCAGGGTCCTTCGCTCTTGCAAGATGTTCCTCTGGGGTTTTCTTCTGTCCTGCTGAGGAGGTCTGTGGTGTGTCGGGGGACCCGCTCCCACTTTTCCCGCAGGGTACTCTTAAGTAGGGAGAAGTGAGAAATATTTAGATAGAAATATAGAGGAGAGAGAAACACAGGATAGCCTCGGGAGGGCCTGAATCAAAACCCACCAGCCCCCCTTCTATCTCTTCTAAAGGGCTACTTATAGAAATGCCAAGGGATGGAGTAAAAGAACCCCCTTAGCACAGCCAAGTGCAGACCCTTGCAAAACCTGGTAACCACTGCACGTGGTCAGTCCATCCCCTTATGCAGCCCTGCTGTGCAAAGCAAGCTCAGATCTCACTAGGAAACCTCTGTGGGCTCCCATAGTGGTGGTGTATCACAGACAATACAAACACATATACGGCTCAGATGCCAACCTGCCACCCCCTTCCTATCTCATCGAGCAAGATGTTGACAGGCCCCTTACATGTCAGTCTTTACTTAAGCATTTAATAAGCTGCTCTCACGTATCTTGTAAGAAAACGAGAGAAAAGACTAAATACTGGTTGAGTCACCCTCCACAGGTTAAAGGATTATTTGTTGTCAAAGATGAGGCTTGGCTACTCCACAACCAATAGTTACTAATTGGTAATCTGATATGTGAGTGTGTGTTCCTTCTCATGCTCAGTCGGAAAGATCATTGCAAGAAAGGCACCACTGGTGTTAACATAACTAACCTAGAATCCTTTCTAAATGTGCAAGTCCATTTCCCAGATGAATAAGTACATCATAATTTATGTGTTTGGGTGTCTTGTCTGCATGTATGTCTGCACCTTATGCATGCCTGGTACCCAGGAAGGCCAGAGGAGGGTGTCAGATTACTTAGAATTGACAGACAGTTGTGAGCTGCATTGTGGGTGCTGAGACCTGAATCCAGGTCCTCAAGGAGAGCAACCAGTACTATTAACCATTGAGACATCTCTTCAACTCCAGTAGATTATTTTAAGATTTAAAAAAAAAAACTGACTGAATTTCATATCTAAGTCCTGAAAATAGTTGTACTTTGGTTTAAAAATCTATTGAGAGAGAGTTGATGAGTTTTTTTGGGAAATTAGTTTGTTTAGAGAAAAGCCATTGAGAAAATTGAAAATAGATACAAGTAGCTAGTTTTATTTGTGTTTCCTGTCCCCAATAAAAGTATGACAAAATGAATATTATATTTCATTCTACTTGGAATGAAAGAATTAGACTTGCTGTTCACCAACAGCAGTTCTGAAGTACCACTGGGCTAGGATGACATCTGTTGAACATAGACAACCCTGGTTTTTGCTGTAGTCAATACTTAACTACACCTCACACACTCTGTAATGCATGGAGATACTAGACCGTAAATAGTATGTTCAGTCCATGCAGATGCTGTGAAGGGACCACTTAGGTCAGAAGGGATTTGGTTAGGTCGGGATACCTCTCTCAGCGGAGCATCTATGCCTCTTGCGCTTCCTAGTCTCTGACTCGTTTTCCTCTTCATATGAAGGTGCTATGTAGACTGTGTTCCTCTTAGGGGATGGTCGCTATCTAACATCACTCACTTGTACATTGGAGTCCAAGACTTTTTTAAAGAAAAGATTTTTGACGAATGACGTATAGGAAGACACAATGCACTGCATCTTAACTGCAGCAAGCTGTAAATGCATCTAGATCATCACTTTAAAAGACTTGTGTTTGATACAATGAATTCAGTTCTTTAGTATTGTGCTGATCTTGGACTAAAGGAATTCTATAGGTAGAATACATCCACTCTTTGAATGTGCTCTTGAACAAGAAACAGGAAACAACACATAGGTTTGGAGAAAATTTTTATATTCCTAGCCATATGTTGATGAACTGAGAAATGTTTATCTTCTAATTGAAGCACTATAAATTTCTTATAAAATTCTTTCATTTACTGGTCTGATGACTGATTATCTTTAAAATCATTATTCCTTCAGAAATGCCAATTCTAGAATTATTTTCTGGTCTGTTTGGCATTGCTCTGGATCCATTCTTCTTACTGTAAAAATACTGCATGTAGACAATCATCATAGGTTATAATCCTCCTGAATCATTTCAATTCACACTTAAAATCAGTGGTGTGGCAGTTACCACATTTTGGCGTATTCAGCTACATATTTCTCTCAGGAAGCTGTCCTCAGATCTAAAGTTAATAACTTCACTGAATGTTCCTTTTGAGACAGCTCTTCATCCGCCTCATTTCCTGTTCTTCACCACCTTTGTCATGGCTCACTGGTATGTACACCGTTAGGAAAAGAGAAGGGCATTTTGTCCAGCTATGGCATCACTGGTCCTGCGCATCTTAGAGCCTTTTAACCTACAAATCTTCCTGCTTGGGGCTTAGATACAGTTAGCTTTTTCCCATAGTGCAAGGTTTTTTCCATTAGTTTCTTGCATTTCTGTCTATACACCAACCAGTTCTTCACTGACCTTCTCTCTTTTTTTGCCTTTGCCAAGTAAGGACAGGCTGGGCACATTGCTAGCACACTCTTTTCAAACCTCTTTCCCGTGAGCACATGATCTGCCTTCCCTCTCCACCAACTGCTTGGCTGTTGTGTAACCTGGATCTCCTGACTGTTGAGCTGATGCCAAATGTTTTCAGTTTTTGATTTGGAAAGAGTCTACTTCTCTCAGCACTCCATATTACTCAGAGTAATTGGTGTTGCTGCAACCGACAACCAATCTCCAAGTCCTAACACATCAAAGGTTTCTTTCTCATTTGTATAAAGGACAGCACGGCTCGCACAGCCTCCTCCAGCTTGGAGCTAGCCACCTGACATACCCGACTGCTAAGCTTACAGACCCAGCACATGAGACAATGTGAAGGCACATGGGCTTTGAACTGCTTTAGTCCAGGGGTGACATATGTCTCTTCTAATTCACAGACTATTGCCTTGAACTAGTCATTTGGTCTCCATCTAGCTGCAAGGGAGCCTGGGAAAAGTAGAGAAACATGCATTTATTTGTGAGTGGAGGAAGTGAAGCATTTTGTTTCAGTGAAGTTTGACTTTAACTTGTTCTTACATTGCAGGTAAAAATCCGACCCATAAACCTTGCACAGAAACCGAATATAAGTGTACCAATGGACACTGCGTTTCAGAGCACTACGTGTGTGACAATGTTGATGATTGTGGTGACCTTTCTGATGAAATTGGTTGCAGTAAGTAAACATTTAGCTTTATATTTCATTATAGTAAAATAACCAGATACACTCTCAAGTGGCTCAGATGGCCCTCAAACACACTTTGTAGTTAAGGATCACCTACAACTCCTGATTCTCCTGCCTTTACCTCCGAGTGCTGGGATTATAGCATGGTTCTTTTTATTTTAAAGTAGACTTTGGAGCTGGGCAGTGGTGGCACACGCCTTTAATCCCAGCACTCGGGAGGCAGAAGCAGGTGGATCTCTGTGAGTTCGAGGCCAGCCTGGGCTGCCAAGTGAGTCCCAGGAAAGGCGCAAAGCTACACAGAGAAACCCTGTCTCGAAAAACCAAATTAAATAAATAAATAAATAAATAAATGAATAATAAAGAAATGAATAATAAAGAAATAAAGTAGACTTTGGGCTGGAAGAGATAACATAATCAAGGGATGGATTTGGTTCATTTTGAACTGTTGAGAACATATTAGTAGTCCATATCTTTGTTTTCCCGTCATCTCTATTATGTATGTGTACACACACACACACACACACACACAAAATAAATAATCTAATTGTTACTGCCCCATTGGCAGCTGCTATTGTCTACCTCCATAACGATGCTCAAGAAGTTGAAGTCATTTGCTGGTGAACCAAAAGAGTAACAAAGCAGAAATGAAGCATCTATGGAACTCTAGGCAAGGAAAGAGGTCTCTGACCCCCTGTGGCACCTGCTGTGCCCAGCACGGTTTGACCTCTTTAAGCCTTGGTGTCCTTAACTGATCAGTTATTAGCTATTGTGTGTGCATGTACCCATGCATGCCACATCCCCTGTGTGTGTAGGCCTCTGTGTGTAGGCTAGAAGACAATTTTGTGGTAGTTAGTTCTCTCCTTTTATCTGCCATAGGTTCCAGGGATGGAACTCAGGCCACCAGGCTTGCATGGCGAGATTTTACCCTCTGGGCCATCCCAGTGGTCTCTGAAGGAGCTCTTTAAATCCTGAGAGTCTGAGATTGGCCATGTTAGTTAGCTCCATGTGCTTTCAGCTCCTTGGGTATTATTACATGGTTCCCCATCACCACTACCACCCTGAGGCATGCAGGAGACATTTTCATAATTAAATGGCCATACTACACTGAGTTGGTTTGACACGTATCTCACATACCCTCTGAGTGGGGCTTGGGGTGCTTGACAAAATGAAGTGATTTGATTAAACTTTCATTAGATTTTTGTGAAGCTGGGTGGCAGATTTGGGTTTTGACACAGAGAGATCAATGTGTAAACAGTTTCAGGAGACTAGCAAATTTCTGAGTTTGGCTTGGCCTAATTGTGGCTTGGAATTTCATTGAAAGTAGGTTTACTTAGAGGAAGTAAGTGGTATGGCATTAACTTCTTTGCATATAATAAGTGGATGTGATATAGAATTCAGATATCTGCTATTCATTTGACACAGGTATAAAATTCTTTTTTCTTTCTTTTTTATTGTATTTCAAGATAGGGTCTCACTATGTAGCCCTGGCTGTCCTGGAACTCACTGTGTAGACCAGGCTGGCCTTGAATTCTGAGATCTGACTGCCTCTGCCTCCCCAAGTGCTGGGATTAAAGGTATATACCACCACCACCCAACTAGAGAATCTGATCTAAATGAAACTGCTGCTTTACTTCCTCTGTCTTTCTGTGTTTTGAGCTGCCTGCCTGCCCTCACAGTCCTGGGATTAAAGAAAGGCATGTGCCACTATGCCTGGCTAGGTGTAGAATTATTTATGATGGAAGTTCTCAGGCCCTACATCCCCCATCAAGATATGATTTTAAACATTTAAGATGTGCATCACGATGTTTTGAAATACAGAGTGAAATCATGCCTTAACACGTGCCTCACTTGAGTGTGAGTGTGCTTGGAGCACCCAAAACCTACTCAGTCACCACATTTCCAGGCATGGAAAGACATGAATATTTTCCTAGCACCATTCAATTATAAAGGAGATAAACTGATGTCAGGTCGGAGATACAATTTCTGTGATCATAAAGGTAGAGTGACTTGCTATTTCTGTGTTTTTATTCCTTTTTCATAAACTGAGACTGGAGAGATTGTCTTGTAAACAGATAGCCATATGCTTCTGCTTGTAGAAGCTGGTTGCTAGGCAACTGCTCTGGTACTGAGCTGCATGCCCAGCCCTAGTGCCACTGGTCCATGGATTAAGGTGATGACTAGGTGCTCCTTTTGATGTTTCTGGTCTTCAAATGAAAGATGTTATATGAAAATCTTCCATTCCAAATGCTGCAATATCTCTGCTCTTGTTAAGGTTGCTTACTTTCGAAGAATATGACTCAGTCAAGGGAGAGCTTTCTGCATTCTGGACTTAATTACAGATGGACTTTAGAGCTGCGAGAGGACCACAAAGTAGTCCAGTGAAACAGTGATGAGAATAGTTCCTTGTAGAGAGACTATGGCACTGGAAAGACGAGAGAATTACTATGATCTTGCCAATGTATGCCAAGTAGACAGTTCCCAGACACACCCAAAACACTGACACTACCAAGAAAAACTATAAAACCTGGGAAGGTTTATTTATTTAGGAATATGTAGTTATTGGTAGCCCAGACTTAGTATGCATTTGAAGGACAGTGTTCTACTGAGTGGCATTCTCCTACTCTATCTAAAATACACAAATGAATACCTTCATTATGCCATAAGAGATCCTGAGATGTGGTTAGGAAGACAGAAATAGAAGTTTATTTGGATCTGAACCAGGAGATTCTTTAGCTGAAACACATTTCATTGGAAAGATGAAGCTTGACTCCTTTATGGAGACAAACACTGCTCACCACTCCTATCTAGCCTCAGCTTCTTCAGCTTCTCTGTAAGACCCAAGTGTGGGGGTAGTTGGAGACAAAACAAGCTAATGAGGATGACAGACTGAAAGCCAGGTGACTTGCAGAGATTGACCGGGACAAGATCACCAGGAAAAGATGAGCAAAGAAGTATTTGGACAGAATCCAAGCTGTGAAGCCTGGATAATCTAGACCCTAGAAAATTGGGGGTAAAAATAGCCATTTAGCAGGACCCAACACACACACACACACAAAAAAAAAAACCCAACAAAAACAAAAATAAAACAAAAAACAAAACAAACCAACAACTGGTCATCTTTTGCTTTATTCTGAAAGCTATAAGATCTAGGGACATACTAATAATCCTAAGTAGAGGCTGGGGTGTAGCTCAGTATTTGTGTTGTTGAGTTGCATGTATATTTAGCATATGCAAGGGCCCAAGGTTCAGTGCTCAAGGTTCAATCCCCAGGACCAGAAGCAAAGAAATTATCTGAATCTCATAACAAATAAAGGTTTGCTCTTTTTGTACATTAATTTCTACATTTAATAAAATACTTTAAACAACATTACAATCTTTTCTCCACTTATTTTTAGATATTTCCCATGGCAAAGTATCAGTTGAAGCTTTGACTCTTAATAACAACCCATCATATAAATAATCAAAACTCATCGTTCCTGAGATGTATGCTTCTTTTTATATTTTGATGTTTCTCAAAACGAAGTGTATCTTACAAATTACAACATGTCATACTACAAGTTATCATTTTCCATAACAGTAATGGTGCATCAGTGGTAACTTAGACAATACAGTATATCTTATTTCTTCCTTATTGTTGAAAAGATAATTATGTTCTATATTTTTTACACATCACAAATCTTAGTGTATATATTTCCCCTTATTCTATTCATTAATAGAATAACTGAGTAAAAAGGTATGACTATGTTATATTTATTGACTGTTTTCTGTGTTGCTGGTGACAAAGCCCACCCATGGCCTTGTGCGTGCTAGGTAAATTCTCTATCACTAAGCTACAATGCAGCCAAGCAGGAGTATTGTTAAAGTAGTTTAAGGTCTGTGTATATTATATAATTTCCCTTATATATACTAATTTAAAGCTCTAAATATGAACCAAATTCCTAACACAAACACTAAACTGTCTAAAAAAAATAGAATAGGAATCCTGAATGAACTTATTTAGAAATGTTTGGTTGTTGAAAGCTCAGATTCAGTCTTTATTATAAGCATTTTGTGTATGAAAAGTGTATAATATGACTATGCATTTTACTACACCCTGATAAACATCCTTCCAATTAACAGGCTAATAATTATAAAAATTATACTCATATTTATAATTTTCAACTAGCCTGTATCTGTGTGTGTGTGTGCGCGTGTGTGCATGCATGCTTGTGTGTGTGTATGCGTGCGCATGTGTGAATCTACCTACCATCTATCTACCTACTTACATAAGATGAATGAACAAGAGCACTTGATGGTAGCTGTGGAATCCCTGGATACTCCAAAGTTGAGCCTGGTAGTGCTGTATATGATGGAAAATGGCCTTCAGGACCATCTACACATGTGTGTAGATAGCATCCAGACCATTTATAGAACAAAGATCCAGTCTGATTTCAGGGCTTCCGGAAAAGGGTCATCTGAAGATGCTGTACAGTTGGTTATATATCTGTGTTTGTGGCTGATCTGATTTGTACCCTTCACTTGTAATGCTGAGATTTTGTTTTCAGATCTAGGAGAAAACAGAACTTGTGCTGAAAACATATGTGAACAGAACTGTACCCAGTTAAGCAACGGAGGATTTGTCTGCTCCTGCAGTCCTGGGTTCAAATCTAGTACTTTGGACAAAAATTCATGCCAAGGTAGAATATTTTTCCTTCCATTGTTACCTAGAGAAGTTTAAATTTTTTACATTCTCCATCTACTGCATTTTTATTAAACTACTGTATAATTTCCTTAATGAGGTTTCCTTACTCAGGGACTCACAGTGTCAAATAATGAAGGTCTTAGTGGTAACGGTTGCTCATTATACTAGTCCGTTAAGTAAAGCCACCAGAAACCACAAAGCTGTCACATACCCACTTAGGCAAGTCATAAATGAGTTTTGTGGCATGGGCTCCGAAGGTAGCTCATCAAGGTTGTCAGTGAAGAGTATGATTTTAGGTGTCTTTTATCACGTATTACTGTGTCTCATTCATTTTTTGCCAGTACTAGAAGTTGAACCTAGGGCATCATGTACTCTAGAGAACCTACCTGCCACAAAGCTATAGCTATAACCCTTCCGAGATGATTTAAAGAATTCTGTTGGTTACTAAAGCAACTCAGTGATTCTTCCTGAACTGTTTAGTTATCAGAAGGGAAGCAATGATGAATATCAGAAGATTTTGCAAGCAAACAGATGCCTTACCATTGTATGAAGTTATGCTGCTTTAGTTAAAATAACCCTCTGTCCATTGTTGTCCAGCTTAGGGGCTTTAGGCTCACTATCAGTCCACTGAAGTTTGATTTTTATTGTGGAGTATGTCATCAACATATTCTGGTTTCATTGCTTGTTTTTATGTGCACTCTTCTTAGTCTGTTTGCTTGTGAGTTTCAGTTCTGAAGGGGTCAGATATGTGTCGCATACTTAGTTTTTATTTTGCCTGCAGACATCAATGAATGTGAGCAGTTTGGCATCTGCCCCCAGAGCTGTCGAAATAGCAAGGGAAGTTATGAGTGTTTCTGTGCGGATGGCTTCAAGTCTATGAGTAGCCATTATGGAGAACGGTGTGCAGCTAATGGTACGATGGATTCGTGTTTGGAACGAGTCACTTCCGGGGGACATAAATACTGAAGACTATGATGTACTAGGCAATGAACTTCTTCTACTTCTTATAGTCTTCGCTACTTTTTTTCTTACTACCTAATTCTTCTCTCTCTCCTCTTCTACTAGCTTAAAAATCTAGCTATTGCCCCCTAACAAATGTGCAAAGTTAAAAGACAGATTAGTTGTCATTCTGAATTTAACCTCTTCTATACCTGGATAAAAGCTTCTAATACGGGACAGATGCTGGTCTGTAGGAGACACAAACAACAGAAGATTGTAGCAGGATACAACAAATTGATGAAACCTTGGCTCCCAGTCCAGTGAGACTCAAGATTTGAATCCACAAAATTCAAGGCGAGCCAAAACACACACAAGTGGGGTGCATCTGGGGCACTGTGCTGACATATTTCTTTGTTATTGTTCATGAACTGCTGGTCACAGAGAGAAAGGCTGGTGCGTTCAGAACATCAATCATTGGTTTTACATTTTAGGTTAATGCCTATATCTAAGAATCTAGTTAAAGAAAGAGGAGTATAAATACTAGCTGAAATGACCAAAAGAGAAAGAATATGAGTCAGAAGCATCATGTTTCAAATTTCAGAGGTCTGGTCTAAATTAACCTTTCCCAGTTAAGGAGTATATGGCCTTATTTAGGATTTGAAATGAGTGCTAGAGTTTAAGAAACTTATTGAGGAGGTAGTAAGTTAGAGTGGCCAGAAACTCTATCCAATACATAATATAAGTTGAGTGCTTAAGGTGCACATTTGACTATCCTCCAGTTAGAGTGAATAGAAACCAGGGTGAAGGCGTTTGAACAGCTGGTCCTGCAATTAAGCAGCACATTTGAAAATGTTTAAAATTTTAAACTAAGGGGATAGCTGAAATAAATTAGAATATTCATATAAAACATAATGTCAAGTCTGAGGAAATGTATAAAACGAACTTTTGAAAGTCACTTAAATCACATTTGATTGACATTTTGCAATTTTAAAATTCTAGAGAAGTATTTTGGGATGAGTCACCGTTGAAAGAGCTACTTTAGGCTGTAGGAAAAACTCTGAAAATTCAAGAACAAGCTGGCTTGTTTCTCATTAGCTGGCAGTTAAATTGGGCTACGGGGATGATTACCTGTTAAGAGAATCACAAAACCTGTCAGTCAAGAGTGAGGGCTGGTAGCTCCCCAGGAAGCTCTAGGCTGTGAATCCTGTATTTTTTCTGTGAGGCTGGATGAATTTGGACTCTTTGTAGTGGTCTCAATCTTGTCTAAACTGCCCCTGGTGGCTAAATAAATAAATAAATAAACAAATAAAAAAGAAGCAGATTCTCACAACCCCAGGGATTTAGACTTGCAGGGTAGTCAGCTTTTTTTGGTCAAATTTCTCTAAAACTAACTTCTCCCTCTCCCTCTTCTTCTCTTCTGTTTCCTCCCTGCCTCCAAGGGGGAATACCTAGAGTGCATTTAATACCTGCTTCTTAAAAGTATAAGTGGAATGAGAGAGAAAAAGCAGCCCTTTCTTTGTTTACAGAAAACCCTCCTCTGTTGCTCCTGCCTGAGAATGTTCGCATCCGGAAGTACAACGTCTCATCCGAGAAGTTCTCAGAGTATCTGGAAGAGGAGGAGCATATCCAAACGCTTGACTATGACTGGGACCCCGAGGGCACGGACCTCAGTGAGTAGAAAAGCTGCACACTGGTCACTGTGATGATTTTTCTTGGTTTTTACCTGGTGAACTTGTGGAAATTGTGTATTTCATTTTGAATCGGGTGGATTTTTCTTGCCTAGAAGGAAGTGGGAGCTCCCATTCAGCACATCACTGGATTTTCACTGTGGACTTGGGTCCCTGCCAGCTTTCCCTTATTTCCCACTGAAACTTCTCTTCACATCTCCTTGTATTTTAATATCCCCTTGTCTTTTGCTCCCAAGTTACCTTTTTTTTTTTTTTTTTTTTTTTTTTTTTAAGTTTTCGAGACAGGGTTTCTCTGTGTAGCTTTGGTGCCTGTCCTGGACCTTGCTCTGTAGCCCAGGCTGGCCTTGAACTCACAGAGATCCACCTGGCTCTGCCTCCGGAGTGCTGGGATTAAAGACATGTACCACCGCCGCCCTGCTCTACGCTTCTTTTCTACCATAGCATAGTGGCAAACTTCTGAGCACCAATGTCACCTCTGTGACATTCTGGCAGAGTCCCACAAATGCCCACCATGAGGTGATAGCATTTTACACATGCTTTCTAGACACATGCTACATTGCCTTTGGTACCTAGCTGTCCACCTGATGTTCCCTTACCTTCTAATTGTGTGCCCTTTGGAGACTGAACCTAACTCATCTCTGTGTTCCCAGCTCCTGGTCTGACGTCTACTACAGAAATATATGTAGTGGGCACTAAAAGAGCTTAGTTTAATATAAGAAAAGGTGAACAACGCCTATCATTGAACATGGTCTTCTATGATCACAAATTCATTTTCTATCCTTATGCTCCATTTCCTAGAGTTATGACATCAAACAGTTGTCACAATTATTAAAATCAATTTTTAACTGTAAAGTATTAGTAATAATCTTACTGTTATGTACTTGAGAGGCTTTTTTGAAGGGTAAATGTGACAATACATGTGAAATGTTTATGATCTACTAATATGATCCCAATGTAAATTTATTACTGTATTTTCACATACATTTCACATATGTAATGCAATATTTTTCTTCCCAACTGTGTTTTTTTCAAGAACGATACCTGTTTGGGGAAGAAGCGTATGCCAATATACTCTAAAATTCAGTCTTAATCTGTGTGTGATCAGATTAACCTCAGTGCTTAGGGGAGGGGGCAGGAGAATTACAAGCCAAAGGTTCTCTGAACCACTACATAGCAGGACCATGTCTTGTAGAGGGGGAAAGGCCACACCAAGTTGTAAGTTGAGCCTTTCTTGTGAGTAGGGCATGTATAATGTGTATTGAGGTTTGATGTCAGGGAATCGGTTATATCATGGAAATAAGGCAGAGAGATCAGTCAATGACTCACCAGACCCAAGATCCACTCTTACTGTGCACTCCTCTCCAGGTGTTGTATATTACACTGTGCTGGGACAGGGCTCTGCATTTGGTGCTATCAAACGTGCCTACATTCCTGACTTTGAATCTGGTAGCAATAATCCCGTGCGTGCAGTTGACCTGGGCCTGAAATATGTAATGCAGCCAGATGGATTAGCAGTGGACTGGATTGGAAGGTAAGTATGACACTCATCTCTCTTGCCCGTTTCGTTTTCATGGGGCAGTTCTGGTTTCAGTTCGCCATGGTTATACTGGTGAAGTCAGCAGCTGGTACAGCTCCACTATGCACTATCCCTAGCCACAGCAATCACCCCTGCTCACCTCTTCGTGCAGTCCACACATTGTCCTTTTCTATATTCAGTGTGTGCCACAGAAGGGTTTGGGAAAGTGCCCAGGTCGAGATTCTGTGTTACGTGTGAGAGTTCTGTGTTTCGAGACTAACTTTGAGTATGGTGATGTTGTTCACTGGGGAAATTCTCCAAGAGTATCACTGGAGATTAAACATTTCCCTCTGGTAATTATTTGGGAAAAGGAACAAGGCTCAGTTTTTAGTATCCAAGCTAGCTGGTACCAACTGGTATCAAAGTTATAGAGTTTTTATCCCTGTTCTATTCTGTTGGACTGTCTAGAACCTTCTGGCTCACAGTTTGGATGATCTCTAACTCAAAAACTTGTGCAAAATCTTGCTCATGAATACCTGATATACAGCCTGGTGTGGAAGTGTTACCAATAAGCCTTTCCTCCAGGGGAGGCTTGTACTGGCAGAACACTGGTGGGGGAATCTTAACCTTGAAGATGAAGTGGGAAGCCTCAGTGACTCCCCATCCTCCTCGAGAATGGAGTCATTTGAAGTACAAATTCATTTTCCCCTCTCAGCCGTCTTGTCACAGGAGACCTGAGCTTCTCCAGAGAAGTTAATTGGGTCCCCAACGTGCCTGCAGGCTAACAGGAGACTCAACCTCAGTCCCTGTCAGGAAGCAGGGCCTCTGAGAACCATAACAGAAACAGTTAACATCTGTTAACTCACCTCCATAAGGAAGTGGGAGCGGTGCATTTCTCTCATCTGAAGTTTTACCTCTTTCTGAGCCTCAGTGGATGAGGGAATTAAGAGGCTGCAGGACTTCTCTCGGCTTGTTAGGGAAAGCTTACAGCCTTAGACGTGGAAATAGGGGCAGGCTAGCTTTGCTGAGTTTGTTACTTGGAAATGCTGGTGCTCAATTCTTCTTGATTACAGTTGGGCTTTTTGCCGAAGGGGAAGAGACTCATGGGCAGTAAGAATTAAAAGCCACACGCCTTAATCTGCCTGTGACTCAAAAAATTGATGTGAGGCCAGTCCATCTGATATATCCACTACAGGGACAACAGATACAGTATCTGAGTAATTGCAGGCATCTGAGTATTTGACGCACTGGCCAGAACTTACAGACTTAGTTTTCTCATGTTCATGTTTCTTTTCAAATGATTGGTCCAGGCTTTTCTATTGTTTAACTCTGTCCCTCTACATTCAGGCATATTTACTGGTCAGATGCCAAGAGCCAACGTATTGAGGTGGCTACCCTTGATGGAAGGTACCGGAAGTGGCTAATCACCACCCAGCTGGATCAGCCAGCTGCCATTGCTGTGAACCCTAAGCTAGGGTAAGTATTTGAAGGGATGCTTTAGTTAATATATAGTTTCTAATTGTGAAATTCCACATGGGAATCTGTCTGCTTACACGAATCCCTTTCTTGACTTTTATTTGGATGCATAAAAAGTATTGAAATTCAGATGGTAATTTGGTTGTATTACATTAGCCATAAAAGACATGTTTATACATATACATTGATTATTTGTAGAAATACTCCATTTGGTAGTTGACCTCACCACAAGAAGTAGTTTAGTCTTTTTTTTCCTCTTGATTTTTGATATTTAAGTGGATACTTAGCATTCATGTATTGGCATCTAAATTCTTCCTTATTTTGAGTATATCTAAGTCCTTTTCTTGTTTGGTGTCCTGTCTTTGTATATGAAACACTATGAGTTATTACTTTGAGCTGGTGTCTTCTACATGTGAAATCATGGTCCCTAGACATTCAGCTTAAAATGTACTTCCTGAGAAGATCTAACTCCCAAAGTGGACTCGATCATATTTTGTGCCTTATGTGTAACATATGTTGGAAGTAAAGAGACATCTTTGTAGAAACAGTCACACTCAGGAAAAGTGTTGATTGCACCGTTGGTAACATTTCCTGCACCCCAGTACTAAGATGAGAGGCTTCAACCAGGGAATATTCTGTTACAGGCTTATGTTCTGGACTGACCAGGGAAAACAACCTAAAATTGAGTCTGCCTGGATGAATGGGGAACATCGCAGCGTTCTGGTTTCTCGGGACCTTGGCTGGCCAAATGGCCTGTCCATAGATTATCTGAATGATGACCGGATCTATTGGAGTGACTCCAAAGAAGATGTTATTGAGACCATAAAATATGATGGGACTGACAGGAGACTCATCATAAATGAAGGTTAGGAATGAGTCAGAATTCATGTATTTATAATTGTCTAACATTTTCTGTGTGTCTGTGTGTAATTCCTCAGATTTGTTACCATCAATTCCCAGCTGCTATATTAAATTCAAATAAATTCATAACAATAATAATCCTTATTGTAATTTTAAGTACCAGGATCAGATAATGAAAGAACTAAGATTTCTGTTAGGTCCCTCTGAGATTTTGCCTTCCGTATGTTAAGTCACATGTGTCCTTAGTAGTCTACATCCAATTGCTTCTAGACATATTCATTTCCATGTGCTAGCCTGTTCTTGTATTCAACTAGAAACATGTAGAAGGAAAGGAGTGTTTTGTTTTATTATCCAAAATCTAGACAGAACTATATCAATCCAGTGCATAGCACATTTCCCCCAGCTGGCCAGGATTGTCTTATATTCAAAGTGGGAGGCAAGGAGGGTCTTAGTTTGTCACATTCTTTTAAAAAATGGAATAAAACCAGCAACTCTAAAGTCAGACCATTTATAATAATCCAGTTTATCCACCCAAATATGCTAGCTATTACTTCAATCCAAACGACAGCAGTCACAGTAGTGCTGGGGATTGTTTCATTAACTCTGATTTGTTTCTCCACTGTTGGTAAACAGCAATGAAGCCGTTCAGCCTGGACATCTTTGAAGACCAGCTATACTGGGTAGCTAAGGAGAAGGGAGAAGTATGGAGACAAAATAAATTTGGGAAAGGAAATAAAGAGAAAGTGCTGGTGGTGAACCCTTGGCTCACTCAAGTTCGAATCTTTCATCAACTGAGATACAATCAGTCAGGTAATAAGCAATCTTGGAATGAGATGATGAGCTGGACTCCTTGTTTTGGAAGGGTGGCTATAGCGTTAGCGGATGAATGACGGTCATGATGGTGTATGCATGGGTGCTTTAAACATTTTGAATCCAGAAAGAAAGCATCATAGGCTGAATAAACAGAGAAAAACTATTAGAAATGTTTCAGTCAGTCCTTGATTGGCATTAGGGAGATAGACTTTTTAGGTCACAGAGTCTAGCAGACAACAGACCCGTGCTTTGAAAAATCACCCAGTGGCTCTGTCTCACGAATGTCAGAAATCATGTCCATTCTTAAAATGGCAAAACCAGATACTTAATCTTGTGACCCCTTAATCTTGTTGATACCTGCTTCTTATTTTTGTACCATTCAGTCCCACTTCCTAGGGTTACCTGTGATAATGTCTCAACATTGTGTGGAGAAAATGAAAGGATGGTTTTTAGATGAGGAAAGAAATTAGCCTTTGCCAAGTTATCTGGCGCTAGGTTCTTTCTTTCGATAACCTGGTATCTGCTACTTAACTTAGCTTAATTCTACCTCATCCAAAGCTCAGTGTTTTCCTTCATCTGGTTTAGTGGTCTGTATCCTGGCTCTGGCTGAACTCTGTTGCAAGTCTGGATAAGTCATTCTCATCTAATCTGCATTTCTGAACCAAGGACAGTTCTGAGATCCTGTGTTAGCCTCAGGGAATTACAGCTCAGAGCTGAGAGTCCCAGGAACTCATACCGGTGGTGAACCTGTGTTCTAGGAAGTAGTGTCCTTGAATGACTTTTAAGTGTTTTTCCCAGCTTGTCACTTGAATACTCAATAGTCTGTGTCTTAAGTGACCTGGTGACCTGGCTCAAAGAAAAACAAAGTCTGGGGACTGTCTTTCAGTCAGCTGAAGCTCTGGGTCCCATTTGGGGAAATGCTGACTTGAGATGAAGGCTTGGGATTTCTACTTCATCCCAAATGTGCTAGATTGGCATTCACTCTGGACCAACAGTCTTCAAATTTCAGCATATATCAGACTGGCAGACCTTATTAAATACGGTTTGCTGCACCCAACTTGTGGGTATTGGAAGTTTTCACTTAGTATGGGTTCTGGTGGTTCAGGGAAAAGTGAAACCTGTTCCCCAGTCCTTACTTCTCAGTGCAGACTGAGGACTGATGACATCAGTCGGGAACGGTCAGCAATGGGATGCCTACTTAGACTCCCCACACCCCGAACTCCTGAAGCAGAATCTGAATTTACCCAGATGTACAAACATCACGCGAGCCATTTAAAATTACTTAGCACTGATAAATGTTAAGTTTTGGCACGAACCAAGAAGATTCTCACCTTCCAACAGCAGAGTTGAGTAGCAATGACAGAGACTGTGAAGAACAGAGAAACCAGATGGGAATATTAAGCCACTTTGGGGTGGCACAGGAGGTAGTGTGGGGATCCAGGTAACATGTGACCTAGAAGTACTAGGGTGCTGTTTGTGCTCTGCCAATGCCACACAGAGCCCCACCAGTTCCTAGGCACACTTGGGTTGGGGTACTCAGTCTCCCGTCAGGGCCTAACTCTGTTCTCATCTACTTTCCAGTGTCCAACCCATGCAAGCAGGTCTGTAGCCACCTCTGCCTGCTGAGACCAGGAGGGTACAGCTGTGCCTGTCCCCAAGGCTCCGGCTTCTTAAGCGGCAGCACTGTGGCCTGTGATGCAGGTGAGGATACTCACTGCCTGGGAAGCCTTGGGGCCCGGAGCAGCCCAGAGGATCCTATATTTGTGACCTTGGCAGATTCAAGTCAGTAGCTGGGAAAGAGGCTAAGGGAGACAGGAGAAGAGCTGGGTGGGGCTCTGGGGGACAGTCATGTCGCCATTTATGTTATAAAGACATTCTTCCCCCTTCCACCCTTCCTTCTTCCTACAGTAGATTCCCTTTGTTCTAGAATTTGCTCAAGGAAGAAAACCATTTCCTGAGCGGGGAGGAGCCAGCATAGGGGGCGGGTGGCTGGAGGATCCTCCTGCTTTTCTTACATGCCCCTTTCACAATTTGAGCTATCAAAGGACCGTGTTTTGAAAGCGGAGAAATGACGACGTCCGGACTAAGGCAGAGGTGGTTTGCTTCTCCTGCAGTGCTGTGGGTGGGCTTGTCTAAATAGTTAATAAGTCATGGGGATAACTACTGTCCCCAACCAATGTCCTCTGCTTAATAAGCAATCAGAAAAGTCATCCTGCAGTTCACCCTGCAGCCTATGCTACAGCTAACATCCTGGGGGAGCTTCCGGGGGTGGAGGGGGGAGGAGAGACACAAACTGTTCCTACCACGGGGGGCCAGGCAGTTCAACAAGGACTCATCTCATCTGGAGAAAGTGCTAAGGGGGGGATACCTCTTTTGTCGTCTTCTCTTCTCCTGCCCTGGGTCCTCACCCCAGTGATAAGATTCTGCTATTTTGAGGCTGGAGAGAGGGTTGAGTGGTTTAGAGCACTGGCTGCTTTTTCGGAGGACCCAAGTTCAATCCCCAGTTCCCACACAGCGACTCACAACCCCCTGTGACTCCAGTTCCAGGGGACCTGACAATTTCTTCTGGCCTCTGAGGGTCCTCTCACCCTGTGGTGCACAGACAATACATGCAAGCAAACAGCATAAACACTCTGTAAGATTCTCATTTAAGAGCTTTATCCAAAGTAAGCCCATTAATAACAGTCGTTGTATACAAGTCCTTGATGCGGTATATTGTTAATTAACATATCGGAACGTGTTTATGGAATGTGTACTCTGTACTAGGTGTGACTGAAAGCACCAGAGATAATGGAAGTGAGCGAGACAGACAAGTCCCTTCTCTCGCTGAGCTAATTTGCTAGTAGGACAATAAACAAGAAACCTATGAATATGTAATAGGACAGATGGTTAAAGGATAATGGAGAAAAATGGACCAGGACAGGAAGAGGCACAGGGGTGGCCTGGTAAAGGGAACCTTGAGTAGAGACCCAAAGAGCTCACAGAGTAGACATAGTCCTCAAATAAAACACACGGGGGGGTAAATACTCATCCAGGGAGTATGCTGGGGTGAACCAGGAGCAGCAATCCTGTGGTGGGTTCCTTATAAAGTCAAGAGATCCCTTGCTAGCTGTCCCTTGGGTGCTTAAGCATCTCTCTGTATCTGTGTGTCTGCCTCTTGCCTGATCCTCTGCTGATGCTCTGGAGTCTTGGGTTGCAGTTTCAAGCTGTGCCTAAATTAAACCCTTGGCTTTAATAGTTCCCAGAAGAGAATCTGGGGGATTTCAGGTGACACAATTTATGTTCTGGGTTTAGCATCTCCTCACTGTTTAGAGCAGGAAAGGATTCTGCAGTTTCTATGCACAGGTGTATATCACTCCCCAGGAACCTGTCACTTTCATTTGCCTTAGGGAGCAGGCAGCAGCTTTGCAGGGAGACTTGTCAACTAGCTTGACGCCTCCACCCCCTGAGTCCTGGGCAGGTTTTGCATGGTACAGTGCTCTGCTGCAGTGGCTGACTAACCCATGCATGGCTTTTCCTTTCTGCAGCCAGCGAACTTCCCATCTCCATGCCTCCCCCATGCAGGTGCATGCACGGAGGAAGTTGCTATTTTGAGGAAAATGACCTCCCCAAATGCAAGTAAGTCTGACTCTTGAGGTCCCAGCTGTAGGCCTTGGCTCTTCTAGGGAACTGAGCTCTTAATCTAGCTGGAAAACAAATGGAAGGAGCTTGCCCAGTTCACCGTTTTCAGGTCTAACCAGTTTGTCCTCCCTCTTTGGGGGAGTCTGCGGAAGGTGAGGCATACTTCCCAAACCATGCCTGGCATAAGTAAGCCTCAGCTGAGGAGCTGGCTCAAATGCCTATGTGCATTTCTCAGGGACGCTGCAGTTCTAACACTTCTTGGGAATGGCCCAGTCATGTGGAAGGGTGAGGAGTTAGAGACAGAAAGGGTGTCTCCCTATGCCACCTCCCACTTCACCTGGGATGATGGCTTAGGAGTGTGGCAGAGCAGCTGACAGGAGAGATAGATGCTTCAATACAAGGATTATGACAGGCAGACTCATCAAAGTCCGGAGTGAAGAAGCCCGTTGGAAACCTTCATCACAGAACAAGAGGAACGGTCACTTTCTCGAAAGCTGTTGGAGGACAGAATGCTGCCACTGTCCCCGTCGTTTCTCTCTAAGGAAGAAATGCACGGAGCAGAGAAGCAGCCAGCGGGCTTGTTTCACGAGGCTGACCCTGACAGGTGCCTCTGCACCATAAGTGGATTTCCGGGATCAGACCGGTGCTCTTAGGTTGGCAGGAGAAGCAGACGGGGTGCAGACTGCATTGCCCGTTCCCCGGGCATTTCCCTGGAGCAGAGCTCTGTCTGCCTCTGTGCATGCAAAGTCTCAGTCAAGGCTAAGAAGGCCCTTCGCTTCCAGGTGTTCCAGTGGATACAATGGAGAATACTGTGAGGTCGGGCTCTCGCGAGGCATCCCTCCAGGAACAAGTAAGTGTCAGGGATATGGGTGACCTGCAGTAGTCCCAGCCTCCCGTCCCCCTTTTGACCCGGTCTTTGAAAGCTCAAAGGCTCTAGCCTTCCTTGTCATGGTAGTGATGCTGACTCTCTGCTTCTCCTCTGTACAGCAATGGCTGTGCTCTTGACATTCCTGATAATCACCATTGTTGGAGCTCTGGTCCTGGTTAGCTTTTTCCACTACAGAAAAACTGGCTCCCTTTTGCCTGCGCTGCCCAAGCTGCCAAGGTCAGTTTCTGTGTGTTGGTTTGGCTTCCTACACGTGACCCCTATTTCTTGTTCTGATCTTGTATTTGGGAACGTGCCTTCATGGGTTTAGTAGACACGTGTGTTCAGGTGCTGTGTTTGACACCTTTAAGATTCAGTCGGGCGGTGGTGGCGCACGCCTTTAATCCCAGCACTCGGGAGGCAGAGGCAGGCGGATCTCTGTGAGTTCGAGGCCAGCCTGGTCTCCAAAGTGAGTTCCAGGAAAGGCGCAAAGCTACACTGAGAAACCCTGTCTTGAGAAAACCAAAAAAACCAAAAAAAAAAAAAAAAAAAAAGATTCAGTAATATGGCAGGAAAGTAATCATTACAAAGGTTGAAAAACAATCATAACAACATAACGCATTGTTTTGGTTCATTCCAGCTTAAGCAGCCTCGCCAAACCCTCTGAAAATGGAAACGGGGTGACTTTCAGATCGGGGGTTGATGTTAACATGGACATCAGTGTGTCACCTTTTGGTCCGGAGACAATTATTGATAGATCCATGGCAATGGTGAGTGAGGCTTCTGTGGCATTATCTGGGGTTTTTCCTTTACACTAACTTATGGAAGAAACCCTTCTTATGAGGAATCAAACTAATCTTGGGGTATTAAAATGAAGAACAAAGTCTGTCCTCTGTAGGCCACAGAGTTGGTGGAGACTATGGCTCTCTCGTCTTCTAAGTATGCATTTGTAGGCATGGACTGACCTTTTCTGATTCTTTCTGGCCTTGTGTGTAGCATAGGCCATGCCTACCTCTTAGAAGGAACAGAAGGCACACTCAGTGATGATCCTAGCACAGCCTTGGCCCAGCAGGGGCTTTCTGTAATCTGGAAACTCACTTCTGATACGTTGTCTCCATCCCCAACCTTGCCTGGAAGAACAATATTCCTCAGGCCACCCTATTTTCCTCTGTCTTTCCTCCCACCCACCCTTTGCTTACCACGGTGAGTTACGTACATTAAAGGGCCACAGAGAATTCGGCCATAGGAAGAGTGTGACTTAGTTCATTTTTATCGGTTGGAACAATGCTTTGCTATTTAGAAGCCCTGGGTCCCCGCTGCTGCTTTCTCGCCCCTGCCCTCTCTCAAGGACCTCATGTTTTGGGTGACTTTGTGTGGTGGGCATCCAGGTCTGAGGAGGGGGACACCTTCCTGCCTGAAGCAGGTCAGTGGGTGTGACCTCTCTCTCTCCTCCCCACCAGAACGAACACTTCGTCATGGAGGTGGGAAAGCAGCCGGTGGTATTTGAAAACCCGACGTATGCAGCCAAGGACAGCACTTCCCAGGTCACCCTGGCAGCTCAGGTGAGATGTCACACAACCTGTTTTCAGCCATCGTTGCCGTTGAATCTTGCTGTGTTGCAGAATGTTCCACAAGGCCTCTAACCTGCCCTCCTAACGGGAGGAAGCCCAGTGGCCTGTACCTCAGCTTCCCTATCCGCAATCATGAAGCTACCCTGGTTTACAGCCCTGCACATAGTCAGAGGCCTGTGTCACGGCAGAGACGCGAGACTTCGCTGCCATGCTGGGGGGGGGGGGGGGTTTCACTGTTCTCAGTCGTTCAGTCTGAGCAAGGGGTATGAATCTATTAGAGATCCAGGAGACACAGGGCCCCATGACGGATGCATGGGCATATGGCAGAAATGAATGAATAAGAGACAGTGTCATGAGCAGTGGGGGTGGGGTGGGGGTGCAGTGAGAGGAGGGCCTGTTCTGAGAAGTATAGAGGTCTGAAATTAGTTTACTTGGTGACGGCTTGTTACTCTGTACTTTTAAGAGGAGCTGGGAGACGACATAGATGTTTAGGCACACTGCTTTTCATTAGCCTGGACTAACAGCCCGCCAGCTTTTGGCCTGGGCCTCCTTCGTCTAAGCAGCCACAGTAAATAGCCTTCAGGGTTTGCTAGTGACCACATTTCTTTCAAACTCAGCATATGATATATTTTAATATGAGGTGATAGAAACATTTCCTTCAAAAATAGCTTTTTTTGGGGGGGGGCGTGTTTCAAGACAGGGTTTCTCTGTGGCTGTCCTGGAACGAGGCTGGCTTCAAACTCACAGAGATCTGACTGCCTCTGCTCCCCCAGTTCTGGGATTAAAGGCATGGGCTACCACGCCTGGCAAAAAATATTTGAATTTTTGCCTGCTCCTTGATAGTGCATCTTGGAATAGAGAAGACATTTCGTCTGGTATTTTCATATGAAATAAAACGAGTGTATACAAGTACACATAAGTTTAAAAAGAAACAGAATGGTGGATGTAAAATGCAAGAAAAAGGAGTATATTATATTGCCAACTTTTTTTTTTAAATTCATTCTCTTTGAGGCAGTCCTCAGATTACTCATTTTATTATTTTATTTATCTATTGATCTTTTGAGACACAGTCTCACCATGTAGCCCTGGCTGGCCTCAAACCCACAGACATTTGTCTGTCTCTGCTGGGATTAATAGTGTATGCCACCACACCCGGCCATACTCATTCGGTTCATTGAGTTTGTGTAACTGCTCTTAGCATGTGGTTGCCAGAATGCAATAAGAATATCTTGGGAATCAAGAGTATTGCATGCAGCAGGAATTACATTAAACGAGGAAGCCTGATAGTGAGGGGTGTACTTGACTGCCAGGGTTGACATATTCGGTGACCTCGTGGTATTTACAGCTGCCAGGGCAACTTATCTGACTGTGTCTGTGGAGAACAAGTATTCAAGATTCATTTAATCATTTATTCTTTCAAAATTGCATAGGGGCCATCAATACGCTCACAGGTGACTGTATCAGAAAATGTGGAAAACCAGAATTATGGAAGTCCCATAGATCCTTCTGAGATAGTTCCAGAGCCAAAGCCAGCCTCCCCGGGTGCTGATGAAGTTCAGGTAACTGAATCGACTCATGAAAAGAAATTTGCAAAGAGCTTTGAAAATTTCAGGTTGATGTATGTATAAAGAATGGAAAACAGAATTCTAGATCTAATATATCTTCAGAAAAAGGACATCAAGTTTTGAGACATTCACCCAGCTTCCATAATGAGCGTACATATAAAAGACCCTTCCCTGGAGGGTCTGTTTCCAACCTGCATTTGTGGCTTTACTATTACCAATGTCTACCACTAGGTGGCACTACTTATTCCCTCTTCCTCTAAGTCTAGACACACCTAATTGTCCAGCCGTTGCATTTCACAGAATATTTGGGCTGAAATTCAACAAGTACCTTTGATAAAAATTGTATTAGTGAATAGTGTACTACTAACTTTAGTGTTCACACATGTAGCTATTCCAGGTCTACATGCTTGATTCTGGACACTTATTTTACCTCTGAGAGCTATAGTCCTTAACAATGTCCCTCACAAGGGGAACTATGGGCAAATTGGAAATGACAGTGTTTCTAGATACAAACAAAACACGGTGGAGGACACTGGAATGTTCCTGGTCCTTGTTCAGAAAAGTTCAGTAGCATCTTCTCTAATTCAGTGTGACTCAGAAAAAATTACCTCTTGCTCACATACACACACACACACACACACACACACACACACACACACACACACACACACACACAACCATAGAAAGGCAGTTTTAGTTCACTGTTTTCCCTGGGACTTCTTTCTCCTTGAGCTATATTTAAAAGTGGACATTGAAGGTTTGTTTTCCACAGACCCCAGATTACTTGAATGTCAAGTGTTCAGTCCCCAGGTCTCACTCTACTCCGAGGCAGTGCTAGACTTTTCATTCTTACCATTTTCTTTCCAGTCCATCCCAAATCCTAGTCATCTTCTTAGTCAGAGGTAGCGCTGCCTGTAAGGAGGGGTAACGTGGCAAGAAGCTATTCCATCTCCCCCTCACCCCAGGTTCCAGCAACACGATGGACATGGAGGGATTGTTGAGAATGAGAGCCAGGCTTCCCCAACTGCAGCCCAGCTCTTCATCTCCAACTTTGCAGCCCACTGGTTCTTCCATTTGCCTCAGTGCAGGCTGAGACCCTCCAAGTTCTGTTCTCTCTCATCTGTCTGGGGATCCGGTATCTATGACCCCTGGGACACTAGCCAGGCACTTGGTTGAAGACAGCAGATGCACTTGGTTAGTTCACTGAGGGTATTAACGTCCAAAAGGAGTCTCACAAGTTTAGCTTTCTTAGAAAATATGCAGAAAATACCTATTACTCAGTCCTGTCGTTTTCCACAAGTCTCATTGACCTGCATGGGATCTCCCAAGGAGGTTTGGAAATGAGGATCACCACGTTCCTCTTGTTAGCAATTGCTTAGTCTCTAAGGAGCAGACTGGGACAAAGCCTGTGAAGAGTGTTGGCCTTGTCCACTCGACTTCACATTTTCAAACACAGCGCTTTGACCTCCGTGTATGTCTCCACCTTCCCTTGTTTGATGACATACAGAATAGTTGTGTGGGTTGGGTGAACGGTTGTGCCTGTCTTCCAGAGTCATGTGCTGCTGGTACCAAATTTCACAGCCATCTTGTAAAACATAAGGTCTTCCTGAGCTGCCAGTAGGGGGAGCTTGTCAAAGAGGTGGCCAGCACTACAACCACATTTTCAGTAGTGTGTGTGTGTGTGTGTGTGTGTGTGTGTGTGTGTGTGTGTGTGTGTGTCTTTGAGTTATTCAGTACATAGGCCTCTCTGCTTGTCTGCCACAATTTAGCTATTTGTCTTACTGTGACTCAGCCTGTGTCATGCAAGGGATTGTTGAGATGAAATCAGAACCTCATAAAATTCTTAAAGCAATTTCTGACACCCAGCAAACACTCAGTAAATGTCAGTTGTTTGTGATGATGATGACGACAAGGATGATGATGGTGGATGTGATGAAGTGAGAGGGGATATTCTGGTCAAGACAGTTTTGGAAATAAGAGACACAATGTGACATTTTCTTGAGCGTCTCGGCTGCTCTAGAAACCTCTGTGTGTCCTAGTATTTTGGATACCCTGTACCTGACTAGCTGCATGGCAAATCTTCTGGATGGCATAGGTCCGTATTCAGAAGGTGCACATTCACACTAAGGAGGGGTTTTGAAATTGTCCTATGAAAACAGTTGAGAGGGATTTAGTCCAGGGACTAGAAGAGAAACTGAACCATCAATATACTGCTTCCGTCACACCCCTAAGTTACTTCGTTTTTCAGTAAGAATGGAAAAACCTAGGAAAAGATATCCACAAATAAAACAAAATTTATTTTCCATTACTGAAAGCCTTCCATCTTCTCTGTTCATTTAGGGTACGAAATGGAACATCTTTAAGCGAAAACCCAAACAGACCACGAACTTCGAAAATCCAATCTACGCAGAGGTAATTTTGAATCCCTGTTCTGAGCACAGACTCTCACTGCTTTGGCTCACATTGGGATTATTCTGGGAAACTGGCAAAGGTTGGTCCTCACACAGAACTGTGTCTGATCATGCTGTGGCAGTAAATAACTGATTCATGTCTTCTTGTGGTTGTAGATGGACAGTGAGCAAAAGGAAGATGTGGCTGTGGCTCCCCCTCCATCTCCTTCTCTCCCTGCTAAAACGTCAAAAAGAAATCCAACTCCAGGCTACTCTGCAACAGAAGACACATTTAAAGACACTGCAAATCTTGTTAAAGAAGATTCTGATGTATAGCCACACCAGTTCTCTAGGGAATGATTAGATACTCACTTTTGCACATATATTTTTTACGGACAAATGAAAAAAGTTAACATTCAGTACTTTATTAAAAATATATTTTTCTCTGTTTGCCAATAGTTGAAAGTGTGTTGTGTGTCTTTTTTACTCATGCCATTTCATATTTTTACAATTATCATGAGGTACTGTGTATATCTTGCACTGATGTTGTCTGAGGGTGATGCTGTGAAGATACTGTACTTCTGTAAATTTTGGAAGGATTATCACATCTTTGCATCTGCTAATGAAAGTACCTGTTGAGTGGGTTGCTGAGCTAAAGACTAGATGATCTAATAGGAAAAGGAGTTGGCTTAGGGCTTTGGATATGCCTAAAGAAGAGGTACCACTCATGGTTCCTTTAGAGCAATCTAGGAAAGGCGTCCAAGCTTCATTTGTGGGTCCATTTTTACACATCAGCACGTAAATTAATAGTCAATGTTCAACATTACCTATCAGCTTGGTTAGTAAGTGCACGACTAGAGGCGAGTGGTGGCTACATAGACTGTGGATGCTTCAGACCACACAGAAGGTACAAAAAGTGCTTCAGCTGGGCCTTCCTCTGTGCCTCTGTCTTCTAACCGCAGCTGGGTTTTGAATGGGCTGTGCTCCTTGTAGCCAAGTCACCCTTTGTAGCTGTCATGTCACCTCATGTCCCACACGGAGTTTGTATTTCGTCGAATGAGCTCTCTTGCTTGATGGACCTTAGATCAACTTCCGCCCTTGCCTGGCATCTCAGGTGTCACATACCTTAGTCACTGGAATTCTGTACAGCTGACTTACTAAAACCAAGCCCGTCTCTCCATAAAGTGGGGTGCCAAACAGATACCAGTTAAGCTGGGTGTTTGCCTCTGTGTGCAAAATATTATTATATTGACTATTTATTTCCTCAGTTGACAATGAACAGAAAGGGAAAACATTCTTATTGAGCCTTTTTTCAGGTCTTTGCCTTAATCTGTACATTTGTGTCAGGATGTACTGTACATCCCAGCTCTTCTTTTGAGTAGCTGATTCTCTACGACAGGAACCATGGCATGAATATACATCTTCCATAGCAAGTAGCATTCCTGGTTCTCTGTGCTAATATTGCACATGTGTAAAACAATGAATGAATGGAAGGGTGGGAGAATGAATGAATGAATTATACTACTGATTATTTTATTCTCCAGTTCTCAAAATATTTCGTTGCTCATATTTTGAGTACCGATTGTAATTACTTTGATTAGAAAAAAATGCAACTGGAAATGATGCTGCTGAAAATTTCTAATAAATGTGTATTTTATCAGATGTCTTTTGTGTCTCTGTGTCCTTCCTTCTTGAGCCTTGGTCATAAATTATTGGAGTTGTGCTTGATTGCTCTCTGGCACAACAATTCCTTGCTCCACTCAGTGCATTTTTTAGTGGACACTATTATGGAGAGGATCCAGATTTCAGACTTTAGCTGAATCCTTGAAGCTGAAATGGAGATGAGAAAAGGGTTTGGTTGTGTTTTACTGTCTTGGTGTCCTTGGTATTTGAAATGTCACAGCATGGAGAACAGAGCCACAGATGAGCTGCATCTTTTCTGGATGCTTCTAAGAATATTCTTGTTTCAGAAAAAGGTAGAGAGCCCACCCCACCCCCTTTTGCACAATTCCCAGTGTCTAGAACTGTTGGAGCCCATTTAAGCTTTACTCAGCAGGTCTGCACAAAGAGGATGACTGGACCACAGGCCCAGGGACCAGGTGTCTGAGATGGTCTGCACTTGGATGTGCTAGGGGGAGGTCTTTTGCTCCATCCCTTGGCATTCCTTTAAAAACTGTAGGGAAGAGACAGTCAGGGCTGATGGACTAGGATTCAGGCCCTCTTGAGGCTAAGCTGTGTTTTCTATCTTTTTCTCTCCCTTCTATCATTCTAATATTTCCTGCTGCTTCTACTCAAGAGCACTCTGGGGAAATGTGGGGATGAGGGATGCGGGCCCCCTCTCCCCCCATAGTACCAGAATGAAGTTGATATGTGAAATTAATCTTTTTCCAGTTTCTAGACCCAGCTACACAGGGCGTCTTCTTAGCTGTGTGTGTGTGTGTGTTTTTTTTTTTTTTTGGTTAGTCTCTCAGGAGCCCATTAAAAGTGTATCATTTTTCTGGAAGAACTTATGGAGGATCATTCCCTGACAATGTGGAGAGTTTTACTACAAAAAAAAGTGTTTGTCTCTAAGCGTGCAATTGTGGGTTTATCACTTCTAAAATTTTTTGGTTGTTTCTTCGGCAACTTGTGAAAAGTGCCTTGGGAGGGACACCAGTTTTGGAAGACAAGGAGCCTGGAGCTGCTCTTGGCACAGTGTTTTATCACTTTCATCACATTTTAGGGGAACTGAGTTCAGACCATGAAGGCAATGAGACTTTGTTTGTAAACACACACGCATGCACGCACGCACGCACGCACGCACACGCCTGCGCAGTTGTGTCCATCGGTGATAGCTGCCGGGGAATCCACGACTCCTTTGTTTAATGTAGAGGCAGGCTCCAGTCCTAGCCAAAGCAGTATTTGTCCTGGAGCCAATGAACTCTGGCCAACTGAATATGCGTATGCGACTGTAGTCTCCCGGATCTGCAGCTTCCCAGGGAGGTGCAAGGGCTGCCTGTGTTACCTCTAACGTCTCCACCTTTCAGGTGCAATGGTTCAGCACTTTATCTTACTCCAGGCTTCATGTGGAGTTTAGTTCGCTCAGAATCACTGAGGCTGTTTCTGTCAGCACCAAGCTTGTTACAAGAACTTCCAAGAAAGTAGATTCACATCCTGACTTTATCGTCAAATGGCACCTCTCTCTGGGTGAGCTGTCAAAATGCTCTACTTCGGGGATTTTTGTTTGTTTGTTTGTTTTTGTTTTTGTTTTTGTTTTTAAAGTATTTGGCACTCTTTGCAAAGAAACTCTGCAAATGTCTTTAGAGAGCCAAGGCTCCAGGAGGCGATGTGGGTCTATGGTCCCACATTGAGGTTTCTAGGGCACCAAGTGGGCCTTAAACAGGGAGCAGGTTTGGAAGAACCAGTGGCGTCCTAATGACTTCTGCTGGGACGAAAAATTGTCAAATGGTTCCAGAGTAAAGAATTGCAGAAGGAAAGGAGGTTTCATTCTTTATAAGTTGAACTTAATTCTTGTTCTTTACTTTTATTAATGGTAAAATTCATGACATGAAATATCACCCTTAAAATTTTCATGGTATCACTCTGTGTGTGTGTGTGTGTGTGTGTGTGATGTTCACATGCCATGATGTGCACATGGGGGCCAGAGAACAGTGCTGGAGTCTGTTCTCTCCTTCCACTGTAGAACCCAACGAGAGAACTCAGGTTGTTCAGGTTGTCTGGTTTGCACTGCAAACATATTTACTGCTGAGCTATCTTCAACCCTGCTTTTTGTTTTTATTTGTTTTTGAGTCTCTACCACATAGCTCAGGCTAGCCTCAAACTCATGGTTCTAATTAAGATTGCCCAGCTAAAATTGAATATTTACCCAGATCAAATTTTATTGTTTTTCAAGATGGCTTTGGAAGGTTGCCTATATAGACTTTGGAAATCAGTGAGGCATGGTATTCTAAAGTTCAGGTTGCGTTAGAGCTCATGAAAGGTTATCAGGAAGTAAGCTCAGCCTAGCCTGGTCGAGCAGAAATTCATTAGTCAGCTATGATATACTGTGAGTTACATGTCAGAGTAATTCATGGTTGCAGTGTTCAGAGTGTAAATCCACCTACGTCAGTGACTAAAGCAATGACCGCCAACCCAGGATTGGTCAGGTGAGAGGTGGGGGGACCATGACACTCTTGCTGACTGACTTTGGTTAAGCTACTGAATTTTTCTGATTTTCAGTTAATCATCAAAAAAGAAAAGAATAATCTTGAAAAACAGAACCAAAAAGAAGAAATGGAGAAACAAACAAACAAACAAATAAATAAATATAGAGATAAGTTGGGGATGTTTCTGAATGGTAGACCCCATGTGAGAGCTTGGGTTCTGCCTCTAGCAGTAACTGCACATCACTATCCAAAACAAACACACACAAAACAGGCAAACACACTACACTTCACGCTTCTCAGGAGGATAGCATTTACTAACATTGAATAAATACCTATCACACAGCGACAGGTAGAGTTCACTGAACTTCATGTAAAGCTCATTTAATCATCTGGAAACTTAACAAAGGAAGTATTATTTTAATGATGTTGCAGACCAGGGAACTCAGAGAACACACAGAATGGTGCTTTGTTGACCTTAGATTATAATATACCATGCCTGGTACGTCATATCCTAGGGAGAAATCTGCTTTTAGTTCCTACTCCACATCTTTTCTCATTGTGAATGAGACCCTTGTGTGGAGGTGAGTAGCATATGCTAAGTTTTAGAGAGATCCCAGCATCTATACCCTTGGGTTTTTACCTAGCCTGGTCTCAAATGCCAGAAACCCAGTGTGATTTCCTGTGTGGTTCTAGCCTGTAGTAATGTTGTGTTCCCCAAAATATTGTGCACCCTAATAAACTTATCTGGGGTCAGAGAACAGAACAGCCCCTAGATATAGAGGTCAGAAAATGGTGGCACACACACCTTTAATCCTAGCATTCAAGAGACAGAGATCTGTCTGGATCTCCGTGAGTTCAAAGCCACACTGGAAACAGCCAGGCATAGTGATACACGCCTTTAATCCCAGGAAGTGATGGCAGAAAGCAGAAAGGTATTTAAGGCGTGAGGACCAGGAACTAGAGGCTGGTTAAGCTTTTGGCCTAGTTAAGCTTTCAGGCTTTCAAGAAGCAGTTCAGCTGAGATCCATTTGGATAAGGACACAAAAGCTTCCAGTCTGAGCAAACAGGATCAGCTGAGGAATTGGCGAGGTGAGGTTAGCTGTGGCTTGTTCTGCTTCTCTGATCTTCCAGCGTTCACCCCACTACCTGGCTCCAGGTTTGTTTGTATTAATAAGACCTTCTAAGATTCGTGCTATACTAGCCAGCTCTGTTCTGGACAGCATCACTGGTCAGGTGATTTAGGTACTAAATGTTGCAGCTTCCTCCTTACCTTCACCCCAGCAAACTTTTTGGTCCATTCCTTATCATTATCTCAGTAATCTCTTCACCCTTCATGTGGCTTTTCCATAATGCTTTATCCATTTTACCCAATTAGAAGCCTAAGTCTCGAGATCCTAAAGGAAAAAAACTCAAGAAATAAGTTTATCATGAATAGATTAACATTCTGTGATGAAATCCTTGCTATGAGTAGTGGTCAGGGCTCACCACCCTGTGCGGTCTTCAGGGCACACATGTGCTTGTAGCATTACTAATACGTTGCTAGAGGCTCAGGATTTCTTTCTTGCTGTGGTTTTTACCCTTCTGTCCACTTACTGACTTAGCTAACATTGACTTCTCGCCTAGCAAATACCAGGTTCAAACATCAGGGGTTGTGCAGTCTTATCCCTTTGAGACACTACCCTGGAGGTGAAATTAGAAGGTCTGTTGGGAGCACCAAGAGGCAGGCATCCCACTTCGTGAAAGTATGAAGACCCACGGAGGAAATTACAAAAGAAGATCTAGCATAGGGCTGGCTGGCTGGCCTCTTTGATATGACTGTCTATTTTGAGATGAAGCTTAGAAAAGAAGCTATTAATTTTTTACTTTTTAAATCAGGGTCTCAGGTAGCCTAGACTGGGCTATGTATCGGAGGATGATCTTAAACTTCTGCTCTTTCTGCCTCAACTTGGAATTCCAGGTATGTGTCACCACGCCCAACTACATGCGCCACTGGAGATCAAACTCATGGTTTCAAGCATGCTAGGCTCAGTACCAACTGAGCTACAACTTAGCTCTAGAAATTTCTTTCACATTTTTCTGGGTACAAGCCTGGTCCCTGTGGAAGCCAGAAGAGGGTGTTAGATCCCCAGAGTTGAGTTACCGATGGCTGTAAGCCACCATGTGGGTTCTGGGACTTGAACCTGGGTCCTCTGCAAGAGCAGCCAGTGGCCCTAACTGCTGAGCCATCTCTCCAGGCCCTGTTTTGCGTTTTTGACTGAAGAAGTCTAGTTAGAGTGATCAGTTTTATGGATGTCCTCCCATAGTCATCTAAAGTGATTTTCCCATGCTTTCCATGGATTGTCTTTTCTCTTTATCTCAGTCACTGCAGTGGGTGGGTGTGGCTTGAAAATTCAAGGATCTGTGAATGAGGCTTGGTCTATAGGGCAGCAGTACTGAGAAGCAGAACTTTTCAGAGGGGGTATCTAGTCAAAGGTCCTAACCTCATTTGGGGCACGCCCTCAAAAAGGATTATGGGATGCCAGTCTCCTTCCTGGTTGGAGATACATGGGGTGCTTTTGATCTGACACAGTCTCCTGCCAATGCCATCTGTCATTTTCCAAGAGGTCCTTATTAGAACGAAGTCAGTATAGGCACTGTACTCTTGACCCTCCCAACTGTTACCTAACTAATCCTTTTTTCTCATAAAGTTAGCTGCTTTGGGTGTTTTGTTATTATGATACAGAATTGAATAATACAATCACCATCTCTATTTCATAAGCCCATTTCTTTGCTCAATTTTTGCCTACCTTTCAGTTAATAAGCTTGGCATGGGCTTGTAATCTCATAATCCAGTCATTTCCTTTATGACTCTGACTGGAAGAAGTCATAAAAGGCTGAGTACTATACAGTGTCCTCTGATGAAGCAATTCATAAGGAGTCAGGGATGTCCTTATTTCATCCGCTAGTACCTTCTGACTCTAGGCAGAGAAATCTGTAAGGCAGGTGACATGGAACAACTGTGTTTATTGCAGAGAGGCTCCACGGAGGCAGAATTCTGTCAAAATCCTAGCTGATGGCAAAGAATCAATTTAGTGCTAACCTATACCCTGTCTACTCAGAAAGCTGTATGTGGAAGAAATGGAAGAAAAGACTTCATGGCCAAGTGCATATGAAAGATGCTCAGATTTATAGTTTTATGATGGTAAATATTAACTCTGGAGGGCCTCAGGAGGGTTCTAGAGACAGCGAGGCTATACTCTAGGACAGGGTAGAGGGAAGGCTGGATTGTTGCCATGGAAGCCCCAGTGCTGGGGATGGGAATGTCCTTCTGAGTTGTTTCAAACAGCAAACACAGCCTTTGGTTCTCCATACCAGCAAGGCATTGGCCACTAACGATGTCCATAACCTTGGGTGGGGCAGCGTCTTGGCTAAGGCAAGCTCACTGAGAGGCACCCCTCTGCAGCTGGAGGGCACTTAGGCATTGCAAAGGAATCCAGAGGGGACACTAGAGAGTCTTTGACTTCCACCTAATGATGCCCTGGAAAACTTTGTTTTCTAGACTGGAACACAACAGAGCAATTGCCTAGCTAGGAGCATATTGTATTTAACAATGGATGAATCTACTGTAAGAATTGGCTTCACCTTTGTCAGGTTTCCTGACGCAGCCACCAAAGACTAACACCAGTGGGAGATTTCTTCCCTCTCTATCCTTTGTTGTGGGATAATCTTTTTGTACACTGTAAAGATGTGTCTCTGCCTAAGGCATCTTCTGATTGGTTTAATAAAAAGCTGAATGGTCAATAGCCAGGCAGAAGAGAATAGGTGGGATTTCTGGGGAGAGAGAGAACTCTGGGAAGAAGAAAGGCAGAGAAACTCCAGCGAGATGCAGAACAAGTCGGACATACAGAATGGGAGAGAGGTAAAAGCAGAACATAGATTAATAAAACATGTTAATTTAAGTTATAAGAGCTAGTTGGAAGCAAGCCTGAGCTAAAGGCCAAGCTTTCATAATTAGTAACAAGTCTCTGTCACATTATTTGTGGACTGGTGGTACAAAGAAAGTCCAACAAGAAAGTCAAGTTCAATCCTCTTTCTTTTTCTCTTTTGTGTTAGATTGATTCCAGAGCTAAGTTGTCAGAGGCTTCCTTGGAGGGTGGAAGGTCAGAATTGACTGCTTTGCTCTGGAACAGGAAAAAGAGATGAAGAGGGATGTACTTTGGCCACTGGAGAAAGGAGAGGGAAGAGAAAGAGAAGGAAGGGAGGGCGTGGTCCTCTTTCTGGATTAGAATCCTCTTGCTGACCAGCACATATAGCTGTGTGCCAAGTAGGAGATTTTGAATACTCTCCTGAGAATGCAGAATTTTCCATGGAACTAGATAGCACTAGAGTTTTTCAGATGTGCCAGGCATTTCTTTGGCATCGGACATTGGGAGAGGAAGGTGACCCGGTCATTTCTGTCTGACCAGAGAACAGGGCTCTGGGAGAACAAAAACAGATCCTAATTACAGAAAGGTCCACTCAAGTTGAGACCATGCTGACTTTAACTTACTGCGCTTGTTTTTCAGATCTTGTGGGAAACTTGGAAGGGTATCCCTCGCTTCCTTAGCTCATTGACCAGTGAACATTGCCTTTTGTGGGTGTAAAACAAGCCCATCATTTAGAGTCCAAGTAAAAACAAACAAAGAAATGTATTGTTCTGAATGTTTTATTTTACCATGGAGTTGTCTTTATAGTGACTTCTTGCTGGGATAAAACCCTTTCTTTTTTTGTTTTTGTTTTTTCAAGACAGGGTTTCTCTGTGTAACAGTCTTGGCTGTTCTGGAACTCTCTTTGTAGACCAGGCTGGCCTCGAACTGACTGAGATTTGCCTGCCTCTGCCTCCCAAGTGCTGGGATTAAAGGCATGTGCCGCCAGCACTGCCCGGCTATGAAACCCTTTCTTCAGGCTTTGGGATAGATCAAGAAAGTCTTTACTTAGGTGCTTGGAGCTGGTCACAGAGGCAGCCCCGCCCCTCTCCAGTTCATACGTGGCCTGTGGCTCCTTGCTTTCCATCCTGTGCAGCAGCTTGGAGGAATGTAGGATCCCTGGAGTATCCGTAGATCCAGAAAACGAGAGAAGGAAGAAGTTGAGAAAATCAAGAACAGCTTGGGCCCATTGAGCCCCTGAGTTTGACCCCATCTGTGGTAGGACCTGGAAGGTAGGAAGCACTGATTCCCAGGTGAGGCCGTTGCCCAAGCTACTGGGAACCCAGTTTGGGGTCCTAAGCTCATGACTTGACTGCTGTTGGGCAAAGTTTTAGGGTGTGCACCTCAGGTATTTACAGAGAGAAGCAGGAGTAAGGCAGTAGCAGCTGCTCTTACACCCAGTCCGTTATGCACCACAAGAAGGAGAGAGACAACGTGTATGGGTTCCAAAGATTTGAATAATTCACCACATAAGCGGGTCACTGATCAATCGGGGTTGCAGGACAAGGGCTCGGGAGGTTTGTTTCTCCTGACAGCCCAAGCAGGGGCAGAAACGGGGTTTATAAGCACAAACATCACAGACATTTGTTGCCAAGTTACAGTTACAATTTTCACCACTCAGGATTTAGAGATTAGGGTCTTCCTTGAGTGCTCATCATTGTCAACCAGTATGCAATGCAAGCCTCAGTCCAGCCAACTAGATTCATTTGTTGTTAGGAACAGCCATAATGTTTCTAGAGACTTAAAGATGCATAGCGACTGTTTCTAGGGTTTAGGGAGGAGGTCGGTCAGCCATTGGAACGTTGTCAGCTCCCCTAGGGCTTGGGAACCTGAACTTTACTTCACCCTACAGGCAAAATGGAGTCTGAAGTCAAAATGGTGGTACTCAGGCCAACGTGCTTTGAAGTCTGCTCCCTTCACTGCCTAGGTTATTATGGGTTAGTGGATCAGAACCGAGCTCCGAGAAGACAGGGACATTGATTTGTGCTGTAACCCTAGTGACTACACCATTGTTTTGGATACTCAGATATCTACTGAATAAATGACTCAACTAGGCACTTAGCATGGGTGGAATTGCAGCGAGGCTCAGGGGCTCAGTGCCTGGCAGCTTGTGTGATTAGTCCTTACACCCTGCCTGTGCTGATGTCCTCTCTGGGGACTCACTTGTGAATGTGGCCCTTTTGCACACCACTGCGCAGCTCCGGAAGCAGAGACTCAGTGATTCCTGCGGACTGCTGTGGGGGTGGGCCAGGCTTGGTTAGAGCACAGGCTGTGGGATTTCACACAGCAAGGGCCCTAGAGGCTGCTGGGTGCTGGTGATGGGTGCATGGGGGAGCTGGCAGGGAGTCAAAGATGCAGTGGGTTGTTTCAGGAACTTTCCCAGGACGAGCTTCAGACAGGAAAGACACCCATCTCTTTTTCCTTTTATTTACTGTTTTCTCTTGATCGTGGGACTGTTGTCTGGTGCCAAATCAGAACCACACCGCACACAGTTCCATTTCCAGATGAGCCGCTGTTTGGAGTCAGTGGGCTCTTGCTGGCTAGAGCTAGACCCGAACCACCAGTATATGCATTGTTAGAAATCCATTCTCAATTCCAAACAGTGATTAATGGTGCAGGTCTCAGAATAAACCTGTTCTGTGATCCGTTGACAAATCAGGCCTGACTTCAATATCAGAGAGGGTCTTGGGAGCTCTCTTTGCATAACAAGAGCCGCCTGGTCCTTGAAAGAGAGTGAAGGTAACCTCTGGGCCTGGCAGGCAGGTTCAGTGCTGGGAATTCTTCAACAGCTCCCAGAGAGAAAATGGAGGACAAAGTTACTTTCTGTAACATTCGAGAGGTGTCCCAGCAGGGCAGGGTCTTGAGGAGAGTGTGTACAAATTCAGAAGTTAGCCAAGTTCAGCGTCAGATGCCGTGAAAGTAGCCCCCTGAGTGCTGTCCCTGTTCAGTCCCCAGTCTGAAGAAAAGAACACACAGTCATGAGGAAGGGAAGTCCTCTCAAAAGCATTTCCCTTATTAGCCAGGTGTGGCAGCACAGGCCTTTAATCCCAGCACTCGGTGGGCAAAGGTGGAGGATCTCTGAGTTAAAAGGCTAACCTGGCCTACAGAGTGAGTTCCAGGACAGCCAGAGGTACATAGAGGAAATCCCGTCTTGAAATTTTTTTCCTTTATCATATTAACGTATATCAATTGTATAAGATAATATGTTTCATTCTGACATGCTCATAGGCACTATGATGTGCTTTGATCATATTAACTCTTATTTTTATGTTTTTTTAAAAATCTATATTATAAGTATGAGAGAAAACATGCCATGTTTTTCAGGGTTCAGCTTGTTACATTTTATATAACCATTTCCAGTTCACTCTGTTTCCCTTTAAGCAATTCATTCTTGTTTACGGCTGAATAATACTCCACTTAATTGGTTTCCTGTCCCCACCCCCCCAATAAGTTTCTCTGCTGACTCAGTAAGCTAGATCAAGCTAAACTGAAAAAATGCAACAGGTGTTTTGATCAAACCAACTCCGGGGCGGGTTCTCTGGTTCCAGAGGCCAGAGAAGTCGCACACCTGATCCAGGGTAGGAAAGTTTTGTAGGTCGTAGGCTAGGGGTGATGATGTGTCTGCCATAAGCTGAGTTTGTGACCAAGTATGGTCAAAAGCTGAGCACTTAGGTGGGGGCTTAGGCTGCTGGCTACTTCAGGGGAAGAGCTGCCATAGCCACCAAGAATTTGGAACTGGGATTTTTGGTGCCTTTCCTTTGTTTGGGGACTCTCTGAGTGGGAAGGGTTTGGAGAGGGTGGGGAAAAGGGCTTCCAGCACCATTTGGGGGCGGGGGGGGGGGAGTGGGGAGCCAGAGACTCCAACCGAACACCACTGTATATTTATGCTACTCTGTCTCTATCCATTCATCTCTTGATTGACATCTAGGCTAATTCTATAACTTGGCTACTGTGAATAATACCTCAATAAACATAAACACAGATGTGCCAGTACCTTTATTGTGTGCTGATTTAGATTATTTTGGGTGTCTAACAAGGAGTTTTATTTTTAGTTGAGGAATCCAAGGGATTCCTTTTTTAGGCACCTGTACTAGTAAACCTTTTTTCTCTATAATGAAACCCTTGATACAGCCCACAGCTTCAGAAGTTTGAGCCTAACCAGCAAAAAAGCAGCCTCTTTAGCAAGGGTAACAGTGAGACCTGACCACTTCCTCCAATGACTCTAACACCTTCCCATAGGGCCTACTACCTTTTCAAACTTCCACAGCCTTCCAATAGAGTCGCCTTGGAGACCAGGCTTCTGTAGCCTTTGGGAAGGCATAATTAAACCATACCCAGACCATGGCAAGATCACATTAGAGGTTTAGCATGCTGGTGGGAGGGCTCTTCTTACCTCTTAGGGAACAGTGACCAGCTAAGCCAGGGCTGGAGAGCCATAAGAATTCTCAGATTATCCCTTAGCAGCGGAGAATGCTGACCTGGTCACCAGGAGAGGAGCTGAGGGACTGAGGTGGACAGCTGGTGTTCACAGCCCTGTCATTGCCAATCGGACAGTGGTCTACCCACGCTTCCAAAATGTAACCCTCCTGGCTGGTCCAACAGATGACATAAAATATAACTATTTCTAGTGAGCTGCTTGCTTCCCGTTGTTTGCTACAGGCAACTGTTTTGAAAGCTTCACTCTAAGGACAGCTGCTGTGTCCCACTGCCTCCTTCCCCTCCCCTGCCTCCAGAAAGAATGCTGGGAGTTATTGTCAAAGGACTAGAGGAAAAAGAAAGACATATATACATTGAGAGAGAGAGAGGAAGGAAGGAAGGTGGCTGGTGACTTGGGGGGGGCGGTGGTTATCCAACAGTCAGAACTTCTGACTCCCTTGGGATGTTGTCTCTCTAGGACATCACAGTCCCTTTTACAATCCATAAAATATCGGGTTCTCTCTCTCTCTCTCTCTCTCTCTCTCTCTCTCTCTCTCTCTCTCTCTTTTAATGTCATTGGTCTCAATTGTCTCCAATAGCAAAACAGAGAGAAAAATTGCCCCCAAAAGGACAGGAAGTAATCTTGAAACTGACTCCTTTGCCCAGTTCAGGAGAATTGCCAGAAAACGGCAGCTTTGTGTCCCCTGCTCAGAGGGGGCATCAAGGTGACTTAGCTGACCTGCCAAAGGAGGCAAGAGAAGGAAGGCCAAGGGTAGAAAGCATGCACACATCCCTTCAACCAAGAGGTAACTGCAGCCCATAGGCTGGGAGACGGAAGTCTGAGGCTCCTATGTTATTTTGGATTTCTGTTCCTGTAAAGGTAATTTTCTTTATTTTTTTTTAAAAAAATAAAATTTCTAAAAGTGCCCCCATCTCAATAGGAGAGGATCAAATCTAAGCTATCACTAGAAGGTATTGTCACCTCACGGGTCTATTCTTCACTCATTGCTAGGGTTACGGTTGACACTCTGTGTAGCAGAAGACAGTCTACCAAGAGAAAACAGGCAGAATTACTGAAGTTTTATACACCAAGGACTCTGCAGACACGAGGAAGGAGGAAGCAGGGAAGCTTGTTAGACTCTAGGTTAAGGGCTGACGAAAAGTGGTCCGTGGTGTACAAATAGAGAACCAACGCACACGGCCAAAGGGCGATGCACGGACTGCAGGACCTTTGTAAAAGGATTCTCCTTTGGGCCGCCAGCTCACAAAAAATGACACAACCGCTTATTATTAATTATGAAAGCTCGGCCTTAGCTTAGGCTTGTTTCTAACTAGCTCTTATAACTTAAATTGACCTGTTTCTAGTCATCTACATGTTGCCACATGACTCGTGGCTTTTCTCTCTCCTCCTCCATGTCTGTTCCCTCGGCATCCGGCTGGAGACTCCACTTGTCTTCTTCCCAGAGACCTCTTTGTCCCCCCAGAAGTCCCACCTATATCTCCTGCCTAATTATTGGCCCTTCAGCTCTTTATTAAACCAATCACAGTGACACATCTTCACACAGTGTAATGGAATATTCCACAATACTTTGTGTTCTGTGTCCTAAGGCCTCTGGCTGTTCTCATCTTAGGTTCTGCTGAGAGCAGGGTCAGGAAATCCTTCCTGGGTTTTGTGACTGCTTCAGGAGAGAAGGGTTGGGGACAGCTTCTGGTGTTTTTTCATATGTCAGCGTTGGGGTGGAGGCTCTAAGCCCAGTCAATGGATGGGTCCATAACAGTAAGTGTGTAACTGTGTTTTATCCCCAGGGCAAGGCCAGCTTTTAAACAGGAGAACGCTGTTGGGAGAGTGATTATGGGTTGGGAACATGATATCTAGTCACTTTCTACCAGCCAGAGGTGAAAGTTGGCAGGGTTCTTTTTTATCCATGTTAATGAGGTGGTCAGATTCTGTTTGGCAGCCGGTTATCTCTCCCTGGTTCTGCACTCTCAAACTACGGTGTTTGTTTGTTTGTTTGTTTGTTTTTATCCAGTATGGCAGGTTGCATTTGGCATTGAGTTGGCCAGTCAACACCTGCTCTGTGCTTACCCTTGTCCTCAGTCACAGGGACAGGAATGCCTTGCCACTCATGATCCCGTCTCAGAGACACGCAGCTGAATTTGTTTTCATACTTACGTTCGGTTAACAAATTCCCCAAACCCTTTGTCACGTGTTTTACTGAGGTGCGCTTGTCTCTGAGGGGCTTCCCCGCAGGCCCATCTCCAGGGAGCAGGCAAACAAAGCCAGACAGATGGAAGCCAAAGCGATTATTCAGGCCAGAGTGACAGGATGGAGAGACTGTAAGGAAAAGATACGCACAATTAGCAGCCTGGTAATTTTACAGACATGGCTGGGTTACGCCTCCCTATGATTTCCCTGAATACATGGAGGGGGGCTTTGGAGCAAGCTTTGGCTTTTTATACACAGTGGCTACAATGAACACAGAGTTAAAGTTACTGCTGCTGATTGACAGAGTGGAGTGGCCGCTATTTACACAAGGCAAAGCTTTTGTGTGAGAGAGGGGGGTGAAATGTCTTTAGCTTTAGCAGTCTCTGGTTCCTGGGTGAACCCAACCTTTCTTCTCTGGTCTCAAAAGCGCCTTGGCTCTAGCACAGGGAGATCAATGAGAGAAATCAAGCAAAGGTCCCACCATTTTTTTTCCCTTTCTCTTTCATAGCCATGGTGAGTGCCAGGATTTTAATAGAAGATCCCAAAGCATAAGTGGGGCACTTGGGCATTCTTATTTGCATGTTAATGCCAAACCTATAGGACAAACACCCACCCAGTTACTGTGAAGGTTGTTGCCAAGACCTCAGCTTCGCCGGGCCTCATGCGGCAGCTTTGCGAAAGGAGAAGACCCCAATGCTCCCGCATTTCATGGAGCACATGGAGCAACAGCTTCTCCAAGTGGCCGGCTGGTTCCGCTGCACTTCCTCTCTATAAAGTGGATAGGGACAACTTTTTGAGTAGTTTTGATCACTTAAGAATGACATTTATCCCTGATTGTTTACCTTCTGGACTCCTCTGGCTTATGACAGGAGCTCACACAGCTGGTTTGGGCTCTGGTTTTCCTTCAGACTGTGGGGAACAGTCTTCAGACTGGCTGTGTTCCCACAGTACTCCACAGGGGACATGCTAGGTAGGCTTTGCTCCATTTGTGAGTGATTCTTCTGAGGGGAAGAGGGAGGAGCCGCTGCTTCCCAGGGTTTAAGCTCAGGCAGAAGCTGAAGGGCTCCTGTGGGAATTTTTTTTTTTTTTTAATTGAGCATCAGGCACCTCCTAGTGTTCACCTGATAGTAAGGTCTAAAAGCGGTGGATCAGGATGTGAGGGGAGAAAAGGGCCTTTGGAGAAGCTGTCGGGTGAAAGAGGGTTGTAGATAGAGTTTGGCCAGTGTCTTGGAAGCTGCACTCAAACCACAAGGCCTTGGAGTCAAGTGTCAGGACTTCCTTGTGGGGTGTCAGGGGACCAGCCAGGCTTAACAGCAAAATGAAGTTAGATCTGAGAATCAGAAACTAGAGTTCAACACTCACCGCGTCTCCTAGGCAGAAGAGGGTCTTTGAAGCCTTTTGTCTTTCTGAGGGCAATGTTCAAAATTGTGACTGGAACAAGTGTATCCGAGAAGGAAAGACACGTGAAACACCCTTCTCAGTTCCAATTACCTAGCTCTCTTGCCTTTCCTCATCTAAGTTTGAAATGCCCTCTGTGGACTGTGTTTATGAATAGGCTATTTCTATCCACTAAATACAGTAAAAGAGTTTTTTTCAGTTGTTTTTGTTCTTATTGACTCTTGACTTTGCTTTCTGGGACAGCATCTCAGTACCAAGCCCAGACTGGTCTTGAACTTACGATCCTCCTGCCTCTCAGTCTTCCAATTGCTAGGATTATAGAAATGTGCCACCGTACTTTGAAGCTTAAATGATTTTTAGCAATTAATTATGTGTGTCCTTGAGCACAGCACACAGTCTTCTCCAAAGCTAGTTTTCTTGCCTATAAAATGAGGCCTCAAGGTTTCACTTAATTCATAAAATTGTTGAGAAGATATGAGGTCATTCGTGTAGCACATAGCCACATAAAACGTTATCTAATAATGGTCTCTTTTCTCTACTGTCTGCTCACATTTTCTGACTTATTTTGGGTTCATACGGCAGCTTGTGCAAGTGTCCTTGACATGTTTCGGAAGTACAGATGCTCTTACTTCACTTCCTGCTGAAATGGAAACGCAGCTGTGTCTTTAGCTATCTGGGGACGACTGCAGAGATCTTACATGGTTCTGCAAGGAGCCATCTCTGCTTGTTCCTTGTCTGTGTTTCGGTGAAGACGGATGCAGCCGAGGTCCCGAGTCAGGTTCTGCAGTCGTTTTTGTTTTCTTTCCCTCCCCCTGCCTTTCCTTCCTCTCTCCCTCTGTTTTAAAGAATTATTTTATTTCAAATTCCGTATGTGTAGGGGGTCATGGGCATATGTGTGCCAGTGTCTGTGGCGGCCAGTGGCATCACCTACCCCTGGAGCTGGAGTTACAGGCAGCAGCGAGCTGCTGCATGTGGATGCTGGGAACTGATCTTGTGTTCTCTGTGAGAGGAGCAAGTGCTCTTATCTACTGAGCCATCTCTGTATCCTTCTTCCCTATTTCAGAGGACAGGGCTTCACTCTGTAGCCCAAGCTGCTCTGGAACTCACTATAGCCTTGATCTTACAGCTATCCTCCTGCCTCAGCTTCCCAAATCTTGAGATTACATTTTCATGAAGTTTCTCTTGCTGTAGCTCAGCTGCTTTGTGACCTTAAGAAGCAATGGGGTCCCCCTAGTTTGTTCCCTCTTTAAAAAAAAATCATGGTACCTTTGTCACAATGTTCAGGTTGAGGGTGAAAATTCAGGTTCAAGACCATAAACTGGAGATGGTGGTGCATACTTAGTCTAAAGAAAGAAAAGAAAAAGAAAAAAGTAAGCAAAGCAGAACCCCAAACCACCACTCTGCCCACAGTGTTTCCTGTGGTGTCCGCTTTCATGACATGACGCTAGCAAAGTGCAAGGGGACAATTTTGCTGTATCATTACCTGGGAAAGCAGGCAGCATCGTTCATGGGACTACAGTGGTAATCAGCATCAGACTGCAAGCCAACAAAGACTGGATGAGAACCTGTTCCTTCAACAAGATGGTTGTGGCCATTGCTTTTGATAATGTAGTATTTAGAATTCAAACCCTACATGAGCTGACTTCAACGGTAGAAGATGAAATGTCTCATCTTGTAAGAAAGTCCAGCGCTGCTTCTCAGAGAACACTGACAGTAGAGGCCAGCAGTTCCAACTGCCACCATGGTTCTGAGATGTAGGACAAATTGCGAAACCCACCCAGGCTCTGCTTTTCTTCATAGAAATTTTGCAAGGTTGTTGTATAAAGACTAAATGAGAAAACCAGGCATGCAATTAGCACAGTGTAATTAATAAATTAGCAGTTGCACTACACAGAACCTTGTTACCTAACAGTTGTTCAACACTGGGTGTCAGCCATCATCACTCTTGTCACAACCATCCTTATTGCCACCATATTGTTTCTGCAAGTGTTCAGGGAGGAGGCACTGGCCTTCCTTCTCTATTCCTGTCACTCTCTGAGGTCAGTTTTCTTACTATGCACTAAAACCCTCCTATCATTCCCCAAATACAAGAAACCTGTCTCTTCCTGTCCACGTCCGACTCTGTCCTGAGTCTGGCCAAGAACATCTTCCCAGGTCCCCCACTTTTCCGGCACACTCTTCTCTTTTCTTTGAAATTACCTGGTACAAATTTCTTTGAAGTTACGAGGTGAGTGAGAGATGCAAAGGCCTTGCAGTGCTGCAACCCTTGACACTGGCGTCCTTTGAGACCAGTTCTCAAGCCTCCAACTCGACTTCCCCATCCTCACAGTCTCCCAGGTAGGACTCTGGAGAAGAATGTGGGGGCCCACGGAGACCCCAGCTTGTGGCTTGTTTTCATCTTGACTCTAGGTCAGCGAGTCCAAGCTTCTTTTCCCCTGCAAGGTTGCATAACAGGATGTTTTGGCCAAAGGTGTGGTTACCAGATGTTTATACTTCCAGGCCTATTTACAGGACGCTTTGCCATAAGGCATGGTCACCAGATGTGTTGGGTACTAAGGAGGTGTTTACACTTGACTGTACTTTGTACCTTTGTGGGGCGTTTACCCAACCACCCCCACAGTTCCCCAGAGTTTTCTTGAGTGCGAGCAGCAGGAAATATTAGATAGAAGGATTTATTGCGGAGAATATCGCGGAGATAAACAGATAGAAAATAAAGAATAGCCTCGAGAGGGCCTGGAACCTATTCCAACGGGCCCTGACTGTCTCTGCCCCAGGGTTTTTATAGAGACGCCAAGGGGTGGAGCAAAAGACCTCCTCCCCCAGCACAGTCAAGTGCAGACCATCCCAGACACCTGCACTTAGGCCCGTGGTCCTAATCATCCTCTATGCGGACCTGCTGGGTAAAGCCACGAGGAACCCGAGAACGGGCTCCCACATACCTTGAACTGTGATGTCCTTGAAAAGGGGAGGTCTTTTTGCCCCCCCCCCCCACTTTGGGTATATAAAGGCTGTGAGTAATAAACTCAGGGTCTGTGTTATTGACCCAGAGCTCTCCCGTGTCTCTGTCTTTTTCTTCAACTACATCTCTATTTCCTAGCTTTCATTTCCCAATCCCACACTCCTGCCTTCAGTACCGTTCAACAGATGGAGTGGGACTCGACGGAAGGGACACTGAGAAAATGATGACTGAGGACGGTTTAGCCTACACGCCCTGATCCTTCTTTTCACCAATCTGTGGGCCCTTCATGTCAAACTCACAAGACTGAGGACTGAAGTTGCAATACATCTATCTCTCTTGTTCTTGTCTTTGACCAGCCAGTTCAAGTGACAGATTGAGATGAGTTCCACCACGCACTTAAGTTTATTTTACAGTGTGCCCACAACATGAAGAATGCCTGGCATTCCTTAGCAGTATGCTAAGATTTGATAAACATCACTGTTCAGTTTTTGAGACAGAGCTAGCTGCTCTTCCTGTCTCTATCATTCCGTCCTTAGGGTGGTCGAGAACCCGTTGAAGCCCTGCAGGCGGGGCACTCTTCCTGTCTCCACTCTCCAGCTAGTGTTCAAGCCAATGTGAATGGCAGCTTTGGTTTCTCACTAAGGGTGTTTCACCTACGAGGCTTTCTTCATGACCTGATGAGAAGTGCTCCCGCATAGATTCCTCATGAAGATCTTAAAAATAAAAAGATTTATTTAAGCTGTATGTCTCTGTGTGTGCACATGTGTGTAGGGACCCATGGAGGCCAGAAAGGGCGTTGGATTCCCTGGAGTGGGAGTGATAGGTGGTTGTGAGCGACCCAATGTGTGCTGGAACTGAACTCAGGTCCTTTGCAAGAGTAGTGTGCACTTCTAACCACTGTGCCATCTCTCCAGACCCTCACAAGGATTTTCAAAGAAATTTTGAGAAAGATGTTCGGAGGCGAAAAGATAAAGAGACCCTTATTCCCTAGTGGCTTAAACAACAGAAATTTATTGTCATACTTCTGGAGATTAAAAGTCAGAAATCAAGATGGTGGCAGGGTTGGCTCCTTAAAGGCTGTGTGGAAAGGTCTGCTCAGGCCTCTGTCCGTATGTCCTCTTGCCCCGTGTCTACTGGTTTGTTATCCTCCTCCTGCTCCCGCTAAGCATGTCCGTCTTTATGCTTTGTGTCTAAGTGTCTCTTTCTTACGAGTACACCAATCCTGTTGGATTAAAGTCCACTCTAAGACTTGATGTTTGTTCTTTTTGTTTTTTTCTAGAGTCTCTCTACATAGCCCTGACTGTCCTGGGACTCACTCCATAGACCAGTCTGGCCAGAAACTCACAGAGATCTTCTGTCTCTGCCTCCCCATTGCTGAGATTAAAGCTGTGCAACACCAACATCAGCTCTAAGACTCATTTGAACTTTAATCTCTGCAAAGACTCTGCCTTCAGGTAAGGTCAGGTTCTCAGATCCTAGGGGTTTAGAATTCCAGCATATTGTTTTGTGGGGAGGACACTTTTTTTCCTTTTTCCTTTTCTTTCCTTCTTTCTTTCTTTCTTTCTTTCTTTCTTTCTTTCTTTCTTTCTTTCTTTCTTTCTTTCTTTCTTTCTTTCTTTCTCTCTCTCTCTCTCTCTCTCTCTCTCTCTCTCTCTCTCTCTCTTTCTTTCTTTCTTTCTTTCTTTCTTTTTTTGTTCAAGATAGGATTTCTCTGTGTAGCTTTGGCGCCTGTCCTGGAACTCACTCTGTAGACCAGGCTGGCCTCGAACTCACAGAGATCCACCTGCCTCCGCCTCCCAAGTGCTGGGATTAAAGGTGTGCACCACCACCGCCCGGCTGGGAGGACACATTTTAACCCAAACAGCTCCCACCTGTCATTTCCAAGCAATAATCATCATGGTGGCTCCATTTCAAAACAGCAGGGAAGTGGTTTGTTAACAGAGAACTGTCAAGAAAAAAAAAAAGTTGAGCTTCCCCCGCCTTGTAGCCCTGGCTGTCCTGGAAGTTGCTCTGTAGACCAGGCTGCCCTCCAACTCAGAGATTCACCTGCCTCTGGCCCCCAAGTTCTAGGACTAAAGGTGTGTGTCGCCACATCTGGCTAAAAAGTTGAGCTTTTAGAATCACACAGAACAACTTTATTGACAGTGCTTTTAGCTAACTGTCAAGGGAGTTGATCTCTGAGTATGAGTACACAAAACAGGAAGGATGGACTTCAGGAAAAGTTTCAGTAAATGTCCAACATCTAGACTTTTTGGAGTGAGGCACATGCCTGGAGGTCAGAGGACAACTTTCAGAAATCAGTTCTGGTGATCAAACTCAGGCCATCAGGCTTGGTGACAAGCAGGTAGAGACCTGCTGAGCCATCTCACTAGCTCCAGTGTCTAACTGTTTATGTCATGGACCTGTCTCTCAGCGAATCATTCTGGGAACCAGATAGCCCTGCAGGGTAATGCGGCATTTTCTAAATGGCTACCTAAAATAATGAATTGGATTCCTACAGAGGTACAGCTCACCTTGAAAACCATTTATTCATGGATGGATGATTCCACTAGAAATAACAAGAAATAGTTTGTACATATGCCGTACAGGTGCACTTTCCAAAAGTGATTCTCAACCTGTGTGTGATTGAACCCATTCTTGCAGAACCCATGGATATAAGAGGGAGCTACCTTTGAGAAGGACACACACAACTGAACTGCTATGCCCCTCAGGTTGTGAGCTGCTCCAAGAACACTTTCAGCTTCCTCCTCTTGTACTAACCTTGGGGCTTCCTCTAAACAAGGTCAGAAGTTAGCTTAGCGTTGTCTAGGTTTCTCTTCCCTTCCCTTTGAATGCTACCTGCCTTTCTCCCATTGGGGCTAAGGCAAGCTTTCAAGACTGAGAGGAATACAATTTCACATTTTGTCACAGCTGGGATAGGAGACATCTGGATTGTTGATTCCTCAAGATTTAGAATCTAGAAATTCTGGCAATTTATGCACAGGCATGTGCAACATCTGAGGAAAGCCCCTTCCGTAGTGGCAGAATCAGAGGGGTTAAGGATCTTGAGACAGCAAGCTCTGCCCCACATTTCCCAAGTCCCTTCTTCAGCATCCTTGGGTCACGGAGCTGTCTTCCAGGGCCACCTTCTTTTACCCACCCATAGTAGCTGACCTCTGTCAAACCACTGGTAAAAAAGTCCTCTTTATACAAGAGGATTTGAACTTGAACTCCGTGGAACTTCCACCCATGGCCTTTGTTCTGTTCTGTCCTCCTTCAAGTGGGCTAGTCTGTCTCCCCTATTTTTTCCTCCCAAGGTAGTCACCCCAGCCTCTTCATCTCCTCTGCTGCTAACCTAGACTTCGGCTACCCTTGATCTCCTGCATCGAATATGTAGAGTTACTTATGAGCAGGGCTCCCAATAGTGCCCTGAACAGGCAAGAGTAGACACAGCCATCACCAACCTTCTGTGTGTTGTTTACTTAAATTCTAGGCCAAGCAGACATTAAGAAAACAATAAATGCTTTTGAGAATATGGACCAAAGCAAATTCGTATCATATATACTGCTGGTGGGGATGCAAACTAGTCTGCTTTATTAAAAAATTGAAAATAGATTTGCCATGTGACCCTGCTGTGCCAGTCCTGGGTGTTTTCCCAAACAACTTCAAGCCAACATGTCACAGAGACACATGCAGATTGCCGTTTCTTGTGTCACTAGTCACAGTAGCTAAGTTACGGAACCAACCTAGATCCCAGCAACAGACGACTGGATCAAGAAAATACTGTAGACTAAACAAAGGGATTGCTTTCAGCCGTGAAGAAGAACATTATTTTCAAGAAAGGAAATGCAACCAAAGATAATTATACTTAATTAATCCAGTTTCAAAAAGACAAATCTCATTTTTTTCATTAGAGCCCTCTATTTTATACAAATACATAAAATCCTATCTCCATAAATGTCATAAAAGTGGGCTTGAAACTGTCTAGGGAAACAACGGGGACCAACAGGAGGGGGGAGGATGAGAAAGGGAGAGCAGAGGGTGTGGAGGTGCGTTCAGTGTACAACACATGCTTGTGTGAAATGGCTTTATATAAATAGCACCACATACAGTAACTCTACAAGATGACATTTTCAACAAAGTTAGGCCAAGATCAGGGCATCTTTCATGTTTTTTCCTCAGGGTGGTAGAGGGATGGTTACAACACACGATTACATCACTCTATTGACCCATTTTGAGCTACCTCTTGCACAAAATACCTTAGTGTGTCTGCATGGGGCTCCGAATCCCATAACTGAGTTTTGGAAGCACAGACAAACCCGTGCCTTTACCATGCTCCTCCATGGTTTGAACTTGCAGAAGTGTTTGTACCCAGGTTCTGTCTCCTCACATCCCCTGCTGTGTCAACACACGTGTCTCTCTGTGTCTCTTGTGGGGCCATGGATGGAACGCTTCCCTCAGACCTGATCTCTTCCCGGTGTGGAGCTGAAAGAGACAAGGTCTAAAGAGGAGTGGAGGCCTTGGAGGCTAAGGATCTGAACAGAAGACTTTTACTTACTTTGTTGTGAAAGCAATTTGTGAAACACGGAAATGCCAGTTTGTACTGATGCTCCCAAAGAGAAGCTGGGTTTCTTACACGGAGGTTTGCAGTAGGCGTTGGAGGGCAGGAAATGGGAGCAGCAATTGCCCACCCTTCTCTACCATCCTCTTAGACTCCCAGGGCCTGCCGAAGGGCTCTGGCTAACGGCTGCTGCTGCTAAGCCTCACCACTTGAGTTCCACACAGAGGAACTCTCGGACTCACACAGTGGAAGGAGAACACTGACTTCCACAACTTGTCTTCTGATCTCCTCATGGGTGCCGTGGTACACTCAACCCTCTTGTCACACAGACACATAAAACAAACAAACAACTAAACAAATAAATATAAAAAAAAATTGAAGAGTTCCCAGGAATGGAGAAAGAATTTGCAGTCACTAGCCAAGAGTCTTGTCTTATATTATTTTCAGGACTTGGAGTTTGCAAATTGCTAATCTACGGAGGCTGAAGTGTGCCAGAAAGAGTCCAAAGGAAGCACCGTGAATTTAAAATTCGTTGTGTGATAGGTAGCTCTTCTTTCCTCCCCTGCACCTTTCTTTTTTTTTTCTTAGCACTTCCAGGATAGGGATTTAGGAATCTCAGATTATTATAGATGGGAGACTTTGGATATTAGGTTTCTTATTTGTAAAAGAGAACACTAACTGTATCTTCTGGGTAAAAGCCATAAAGACTTCATAGAAACTACATGGAGGGCACTCTGGGGTGGAGCTTGGCTTGGTCTGGAAAGTTCTGTGAATGAGAGAACCCTTCTTATGATGATAGAAGCAGGAATGGGTGTCCTTTCTTCCCTCTCCCGCACAAGACTTGACTCAAAAATAATAGAAAGTGTTGTCGTAACTGGAGCCAGTTGGCAAGGCAATTCGAAAATGGTGATTTTTCATGCTTCCGTAGTGTTGGGGCTGAAGTGTGTGACAGTGAATACTCTCCAGGAAATGTTTCTGAGACAGACACTGGGTTACTTGATCTCTTCCTGTCAAATGATAAGGTTCCGCCACAGGCTGACATTTTCTTAGACTGCAGTGTGGTAGTGCTGGAGCCTCCAAACTCCTTCTGGATATGTCTGTGCTTAGAGTTCCTGGGTTAGCCCTATCCTTAGAGTTCCTAGGTTAGCCCTAGCCACAGGGACCAGGACAGTCTGCCAAAGTTTTTATTTACAGCAAAAGAAAAAACAAAACAAAGCAGCAATAATTGGTATTTGTGTTGCTCATTTTTTTGCTAATACGCTAATTTTTGATGTTTTCTTTTTGTCTGATTTTAAAGCTAAAAGATTTTTTAGGTGGGTGAGGAGGGGTGACCTAAGATCATTACTGAGATTAACAAAAAGTGATCACAAATAGATTTCTCAAGCAGGTAACAGTTAAACAACAACAACAACAACGAAGAAGAAGAAGAAAAGAGGGGTCAAAAAAAGGTAATAGAAATTCAGAAATATAGTTCAAAAACTCCTAAGATCTGAGACATTGTGTCTAAATGCTCATGTTATGTAATCATAAGTGAGAAGAAATAAAAGTAGAATTTTTATAAAAACAAAAATGAGTATATCTTTGTTTCTCAAAATTATGTACCTCTTGTACTTATGATCATTATTGAGTAGGCAAGATTGATGTTAGACTGTTTAATGAAGGTTTTGCTTTTGTACAGTCAGAATCATTGTTGAGGAAGACTCTGCAAGCCTAGGATTCTTTATCATATACCATATCACATGGTCTTTGGAATGAGACTACTTGGGTGAGTCCTGGACCAAGATGACTAGCACTCTAAAATACAAAAAATTACCCACTTGGTTGTGATTTCACTTCGGCATGTCTAAAACACACAGCTGACTGAGATGTGGTGAGGTTTGGATGAAACTGTTCCTGTGAGACATAGCGACTGGACTAAGACTTCGACACACACACAGAGCATCCACCAAATCACCAGCTGGATTATTTTTCCTATTACTATAGTGGGAAGGCTCTTTTTTTGCATTGTCTGCTTCATAACCCAGGTCCCGCCATGTTGGTTCATAGACCCTCAAGTCGTAGCTACCATGGAGGGGGAAAACCAGACCAAAGACTGAGATTAAGCTTTCCCCATGTATGATGAGACGGCTGTTGTCTAGAATTCAGGCCACAGATCCATAGTGGAGACCTTTCCGTCTCCACTTTCTCTAACAGAAGTGAAGGGGATCACTTTAGGGCAGCTACTGACCACAGAAAATGACAGATGTGTGTGGTCCTTGCAGGTCCTTTTTCAGGTTATATCCCATTTCTAGGTACCAAGTAGGACTGTGGATCTGGATCTTTCTCTGGCAGGTGTCCCAACAAGAGAGCTTGGAAATTGTCAGACATCACACATCACCAGTGCCCTGGCTAGCACAATGCTTCATAAACTATGATGGAAACTATAAACATTTCCCTTTTTAAAAATAAACCCCAAGCTGGGGTGTGGCGTGGCTCAGTGCATGAGAGCCTGGATATTTGAGTCCCGGTAACAAAAAGAAGGGCAAAAAGAATCACAGAATTAAGGAAAAAATGTAACTAGAGATGGCTCAGTGGTTAAGAGCATTGACTGCTCTCCCAGAGGACCTGGGTTCAATTTCCAGCACCCACATAGCAGCTCACAACTGTCTGTAACTCCAGTTCCAGGGGACCCAACACCCATGGCAAAACCACTAATGCACATAAAGTAAAAATAAATAAGTTTAAAAAAACAAATGGACAACAACAACAATAATAAAAAACAAAGCAGAATTGTCTTGTTTGGCATGCAAGAATACAGGAGGCAGTCACTTAGATTAAAATTGATACAAATCACTTGTAGCTACCAGAGTTTTTTTGTTTTGAGAATGTTTGGCTATTTCCTCCACATCAGTAAATGAGTCTGTGATGTATTATGCCACCGAGAACTATTAGGGCTAATACTGTGGAGAAGGGTAAAATTTGAGCATTTTTCTCAGAAGCTTGCTGGGGATTTTTCTCATTATACACTAGGCTGAGCTTCCCACAGATGTTTTGGGGGTTTTGAAGATATTTTAAATAGAAGAGATTCTCTTTAGTCTGGGAGATTTAGATACCCTCTGCTTTCACACACGGAAATGAGTAATTTGTTCTTGATGCTTGGCTTGTTTGGTACCCCTGGGCTCAGAATGGCTTATTATGGCAGCGAGCTCCTTCACAGCATCTCTGAACCAACAGGTAACCACTGTGGTCCACTGAGCCTTCTCTGAGGGGAAGCTGATGGCAGACCTATGGCTAAGAAGGACGGACTCAAAAGCTGAACAGAAGTCCAACTGGCACATTGCTAACACAGGTAATGCAGTTGGCAAACTTGATCTTAATGGTAGGCTGCATGTCACTTAGTTTATGGTTGGAATAAACAGCCAATTGTAGCTACTTAAAGGAATAAGAAAAATAAAAATGGTCTCAGGAAAAGGCAAAACAAAGACAGAATTGGAAGGTTGAACAATTGGACCAGTGTGGAGGGAAGATCACCAAAGGAGTTTCCTTCGGATTCTACAAATCTTGGCAGCCTTGGGACATCTGGAAAGGCAAAGGGTGGCAAGCCATAGAGTCTGAAGCTGTGAAATGGAGCCAAGACCCCAGCCGTTGAAAGGAGGAGTGGCTGTAGCCAACAGAGCTGGTGAACTTCTGCCATGATGTGGCTGACTGAAACAGACCAGATGGGATGACTTCACAGTAGCCGCAGTGGCGGTGCGTCCTCTGTGTCTGTCCCTTTGGAGTATGTAGCTCGTGTTGGAGTCTCCCTGCCTCGCATTTCCTTCCCTGTCTTTTTCTGTCCTTCTATTTCTTCCCTCTGTTTCTCATGGCCTCTCGTTCATCCCAGTGCTCTGTGTGACAGTGTGCTTTATCACTTTCTTGTTCCTATCAAAGCTTATCAAAACCTAGTGAGTTCCAGCCTGAGTCTTCTTCTCGGTGAGGTACCAGAGCCACCAGGCACACTTATGAAAGACTTCTTATTGGTTAACATTTTGATAAAACACAGTGCTTAACACTCTGGATTACTGAACCAGCAAGGGGCAGGCAGCAGCACACACCGTTTGGAGGGAAAAGTCTTTCTGCTACCCTTTCATCCTACTGTTCAGGCAAGGCTTCAGCATCAGGCAAGACTGGCTTGTGTGGTAGATCTTCTCTGTCCTTATTTTCAAAGAAGGCTCAAGGGACTCTGGAACTCCTTCTTTTATAAACAGAAACATGATCTAAATGAGTCCACGTTAGGTCTGGTAAAGACTGAGATTGAAATGGTAAGTCTTTGAAATCAGTCAACCTCAGAGCCTGGGGTGGGCGTTTGCCGTCCATTGAGTCACACTGCTTTGGGATTCGCCAGCTCTACTTTCTGTTTCAGCAATAAAAAGTCTTGTAAAATGGCTGGCATGTGAGACAGAGGTATCCAAAAGGTCTTGGCATCTTTTCCAGCGGTATAACGAGTCTTGGGGAAGACGCTCGTTAGAGCGTGGTCCATGCACTCTACCACTAGAGAGAGGTCCAAGTTCACTGAGGACGTACTTCTTTTCAGTTTGTGTAGACCTATAAAAAAAAAAAAAGACCAAAAATGTGCTTACTCTTGGGCAGAAAAGAAGAAGCAGAGTGGGAGGCTAGGGTGCAATCAGGAAGACACATGACAGGGACTTTTAGTCTGAATTTGCCATTGTCATTGAGGCTCACTGGAATGAGTTTCCATTCTCCAGAAAAGGATGCTGCAATGTCTTCTTTAGGCTAGTTGGTCTCATCTCAAGCTTGAGTGGGTAGTAGAATCTCCTAGAGGGCTTATTAAAATCTAGACTTCTGGGTTCTACACACAGAATTCCTGAGCCAGTAGGCATGACATGCGGTCTTAGCATTTGCATTTTCTACAAGTTTTCAAGTAATGCTGCTGGTCCGAGGACCTTGAAGACTGTTTCTTTAAAGACAGAATGGAAAAGATACTGTACAGAGCCCATGAGGGCCTTCCTCTAGGAAGTCATGATTTTGATTCCTAATCCTTTCTAGAGAGTACTATGTTATAGGAAATAGGATTATGTACACATTCTTGTGCATGAGTGTGCATTTGTGCATATTTGGATGGAGAGGGCATCATACCACCGAACATCTCTACAAATTTGTTCTGAATTAGAAGTGAAAAGTCTTCTAATTGTCAGGCAAATACAATTTTTGAGTCACGACCTAAGATCCCATCAAGGCAAATACGTTCACAAGAGATTGGGAATGATTTGAAGCCCTGGATTCTTCAATAAAAAAGAGTTGTAGCTGGGCGGTGGTGGTGCATGCCTTTAATCCCAGCACTTGAGAGGCAGAGGCAGGTGGATCTCTGTGAGTTCTAGTCCAGCCTGGTCTACAGAATGAGTTCCAGGTCAGGCTCCAAAGCTACACAGTGAAACCCTGTCTTGAAAAACAAAAACAAACCCAACAAAAAACAAACAATAAAAAACAAATAAACAAAAAAAAACCCAATCAAACAAACAAAAAACCAAAAAGAGTTGTAACAACTAGCCATCCACAGGCAAGGGAATGAAATTGGAACCTTATCTCCTATTGACTACAAAAGTCAACTCAGGGCATAGCAAAGACCTTAAAGTAGAACCTTAAACTATAAAGCATAGAGCAAAAGCTTTTTGAAATTGGACTAAGTAATAAGTTTTGAAGATGATCCCTGTAGCACAGACCACAAAATCCAAGATGGCTGGCCAGGACTGCATCAGACTAACCATCTCCTCTGCACCAAAGGAAGCAGTTAAAAGAACACAGAGACAACTCATGGAATGGGAAAAAATTATTTTCAAACCATACATTGATAAAGGGTTGATATCCAAAAAGAAATATAAAGGGAACTCCAACAACTCAATAGAAAAAAATGAACAATCTGATTTTTAAAACATGAAAAGGACCCAAACAGACATTTCTCAAGAGGCCATAAGCAGGGCCAGTGGGGGGTGTGTGTGAGTGTATTATTCACAGTGCATGAATTGCTCTAGTACTCAAGTTCAATCCACAGCACAATATCGTATTGGACCATTGGAGTGGCAGTGAGACCACAGATAAGAAGTATTGACCAGGGTGTGGAGGAAAGAGATCCTGTGCTGGTAGTTGCTGAGAATGTAGACTCAAACAGCAATGATAGAAAATGGTATGGGCTTTCTCAAAAAATAAACCACAACAAAACAGCTGCAAAGTAGAACTACCATATGATATTCATGTGCTTTCAAACATACCTGAGCCATGTTTTCTCAGGGAGAAAACCTACCATGTTAGATCTCAGGCCCCCAATTGTTCAAAGAACCTAATAAGTGACCGTGATATTCCGTGAGTGGCCCCAAGTTCTTTAAAGACCGTATGTAGTAAGTGTTAATGACTAATTTACATTGTTGTTCAGCCTGGGAAATGAGGAAAGGTGACCTTAAATTTCTGGTCTGCATTGGGACTGTAAGTCTGGTTCACCTCTGAATTCTGACTCAGAAATATTTAATACGATAAATCAATATAAAATTGGGCTCAGTGCTCTTTTATATTGCTTAGTAAAGAAAGTTTAGAATGTTTTCAACCTGAAGAAATGACAGATGTTTCAGAAAATCAATGTCACAGCCACCTCGATCTGTATCCATATCACGATATGCCTCATAAATGTGTACAATTGTTATGTACCCAAATGGAAAATTTTTCGATGGAATTTTGTGATATAGTGATAGGTACTTATCAGTATCATCATAATTATCTAATATAGAAAACTCTTTTAAATGAAGGACTTTGTCTCTGAAGTATTAAGTCTAACAGGGGTAAGTTCAATGTTTTACCTTTGACCTACCTAAAACCTTTAGAGTCAGAGTGTAAGAAAGACAGCTTCTAATGGTGATGACTCGAAGCTTACAGAGAGACATTCTTAGACAAGTTTGTCAATTAGTCATTTTAGTTGAAATCTTCAGCAGGCTTTTTCTTGTGTGTGTATTAGATTGAGGTGGTGGTGGTTGGAGATGTCTATCATTTTCAAAACTTCCGTAGTGTTTCTGATTTGAGTCTTGGGTTTACATTCAAACTACTGATCTTGAACCTTGTCATAGTTCACTGTGTTACATGACTAGTGATGAGGCAGAGTCACATTTTGGAGGGGTGCTGTGACATGGAGGGAGGCAGGACCTTGTTCCACTGACGGCAAGAGGATTATCAAGCAAACATTACTGGTTCAGGAAACTGGAGGTGGGAGGAAGGGTCTAAGAGGAACTGCGACCGAAGTCTTCACTGCATTGGTTCCTTTGTGCTAGAGTGCCCAAGAATGCACTGCATGATTGTGCTGGGTTCACATCTATCTAGCTAGCTGTGCGGTTTCAGGCACGTCATTTCTAGGTCTCTAGTTCTATAAAATGAAGGCGATAACAGCATCTACTCCATAGAGCTTGGGGGTTGTAAACAAATGGAAGTGGGTGTGTGAGGCACTTAGAGCAATGACAAGTGCCTTGTAAATGTTCTCAGTATTAATCATCATTGTGTAATCTTTATTATTATTTCTCCCATCGACTCAGTCTTTTGACTCATTTTACCTCTTCTTCTGCTTCCCCTTCCATATGTTCCTGCCTCTGACAGCTTCCTCTAACCGAATAACTCTTTCCTGGATTCTAAAGCCCTATTCAAACCTGTCCTGTCCTGTTAAGGCTTCTCAATCAGCTGGGTCCCTTTCCTGGTCTGTATTCCCTCGGCAATTAGAGACTGCACCATCAGCTTCCCTTTTGACTCCCTGGGTTACCCTAAAGAGGATCTGTTTTCTTGATCCTGTGTAGTCTCATTGTTTCACGGTTTTACTTGGCTACTCTTTGTAGTCAGCTATAGTGGACTGTAAGGATCATAGTCTGACTCTTCTCTATCATTGTCCATCATTGTCTCCACAGATCCTTGAACAAAGCTGAATGAATGGATTGTGTTTAGTAATAAGATGAAATATGTATAGAAATGAAGACTCTGAGAGCCAGGCTGCCTGCCTTCATATCGAGCATGACCAGGAGACACTGAATCAAGCCGGAAAGGACATTTTACCTTGCAAAGCCTCTATTCACTACTCCAACACACCTTTTGAGGCATAAATGACATTATTCAGAAATGATGAGCATAAAACCTAGCATTTGTTAGTTTCTGAGTACGCAATTGTACCCAGAAAATTGAGAGATGATACTGGACTTATGAAAGGTCACTATCATTATGTTTGTGACTCCTTCACGATGACCAGGACAGTGAATCCCAGAAGGCACTAGATCTACCCCCAGACTCACTTTTTTCGATGTAGCCTTCTCCATATTGTTGTTTGACGTCTGGAGACAGATGTTTCCAAATGGCCAGTTTTTTTTCAGTTGTCTTTATTGGGTCTGCCAGTTCTGTTTTGAACAGTCCTGGTTCAATGCATGAGACATGCACACCAAAAGCTTTCATGTCCCGCCTGTGAGAAGAACAATCAAATAATTTTTTTAAATTAAAAAAATACGTTTTCATTGAGCTGTGGTCTAATCTACGGCTTCATTCATGATAGGCAAGCATTCTGTAGTCACATCCTCAGTCTTTTTTTTTTCTTTTTTAATTTTCTTTTTGTTTCATTCAGATTTATTTGGAGAGTGTTTACTACTTGTTAACTAGCTCCTCATAAATCTTTTCATAGAATCCCAGAATGACTACGTTGGCAGCAAACACCTTGTTTTACTTCTGTCACTTGGAAGATGAAGAAATTGGAGTTCAAGGTGGTCACGTGAGGCTGAATGACAGAACAGGATGTGGGTGGGACAACCTTCTGAATAACACCACCCTAATCCAGTGTTTGTCTCTGTAAGCCACATCCTTCTTATTAAACTGGTAAGCATTTAGGTTAAGACTATTTCTACTCCATGCTCACAGTATCCAATGGGGAAATGGACCAGTGACTGGCTTGGACGGACAAGTTTGCCTTGGGTTTTGGAATGTGGATTGCAGCATGGCTGAGGATGCTGAAGGATCTAGTATCGTGATCCCTGGCATGCCATCCTGATCCCCGTGCTGCTGAGCAAGCTTCCCTTCCCAGCACTACGGACAGCCTCAAGTCTACATAGTCACTGAATCACAGGTTTGAGATGTTGGTACCTCCTTCCTGTCAACCAAACAATGTACTGCAGACCGGTTCATGAACAATCATTTCCTAAATTTAATGTCTATTTCCTCCAGGAATGTATAAAGAGGCAATTACTTGTTTTGTAGACATCTTACTCATGCTGAGGCTTGAACCCAGAACCTTGTAGCACTAGGTGAAAGCTCTGCCACTAAGCTATATCCCCATTCCTCACCACAAGATATTTTTCTTTAATAAGCTCTAGTTGTAATCTTAAAATGTAATTCAATTCTTTCCAGATTGTGCTTTTTAGCAACAAAACTATTACACAATTTGAAATGTATTTTACTGACAATGTAAATCAGCTCAACCCTGAGAGATTTTGAAAGGTGTATTACATTTAAAATCTTAAAGGTTATTTTTCAATCTAATTATATTTTACTCAACTGTCAACCGATGTCTGTTGGATCTGGGAGACGGCAGTTCCAAGGAGGTATTTGAGAAGACCCTTTTCCTCTGTACTCATGAAAATGACACAGGGACAGGAGACAGGCCATAGCTTACGAGGCCAACATGTTGCTAAGTCAACATGAAACCAATATGCTTGCTCAGCAAACACAGATTCAGAGTCCCAGTCCTCTGTTGACTGTTGTCCCTCTGTCCTTCTCTATATATGTAGACATTCTGGAACAGGCACCGGACTAGGCTGCATGCATGTTTCCATGTCAAATACCAGTTCTATGGGTCCATAAAGACATAAACCCTTCCTGTTGATTACTTTAGGACAGTGTATAGCTACACAACAGATTCTACAAATACTCCAGTCAAAATATCTTTTTAAATACTAGCGTGTTACGAAGATATTGCTTTTTGTAGAATAGAGCGAAAGGTCAGCCAAGATGGAGAGCGGTTGCCATGACTGTTACTTGAAGTGTGATGATCCCTGAGCCATCAACAGCATCGGGTAACTCTGTAGAAAAAAACTCGCCACTCTCATCCCAGACCCACCTCCAACAATATATACATATTTAGCAAGTTCTCCAGGCTATTCAACTTTACATTTATGTTTTGGAAGAATTTTATTGTGTTTATTTCTTAGGAGACTCAGACTTGGCATCTAGATCATGTGGCAGAATGGAGTTATGGACCTCTATTGACCTCAGTGGGATCATCTATCCTCTTTATTACTAAGCTACTCCTAGATCTGTGGTATAGAGTATAAACTCTAACATATGCCTTCAGTAAGTACCAATTGAATAAGCACATAGGGGAATTAAAGGCAAGTCAATATCAATTTTGTCTTTTCTCCTTCTTGTGTCATTATGACTCAACCGACTTAACTTACACATACTTCTCCAGTCCTTTCTGCTGGCACTATGTCCCAGAAGACTCACCTACATTAAGTGTATCCCAGCATCTGGTGGACACAGTCTATCCGAATCAGGAGTGGGAGTACAAGGAGTGGAATTAATAATTCCTCATGTAGTGTTGACACTGGTTATTTTATCTTTTAGCTAGAACTGTCAATATCTGTGTCTCCAGGTTCTAGAAACTTCCCTCTCTTCATCCCTTAGTTCTTGTATAGCAAAGCCCTTTGGTGTTAGCCCTTATTCCTATCCTCTGAGATTTCTCTGCATACCTCCCACATTTGAAAATTGTCCTTTAACTAACTCTGTTCTCTTACTACAATTTTAGTGTGCTGTTATTTCTTTTCAGAACCTTGACTGAAAAAGCTCCAATTCTGGTTCCAGGTAAGAGGAACCAAACATCCCCTTCCTGCCTCTCCTGCTGGATACAGCTGCAGAACCCAGGCAGAGTGTATTGTGTAGCCATTGAGAACTGATGTTTTTCTACCGGAAGCTTAAATAAGCTGGTGCTGTCCCATTAACAACTTCCAGAAATAACAAGAGAGTGACCAACCCTGGATGATTCTCTATTGGACAAATTGACCTGTTGACTCTAAATTCATAAATTCATACCACTATGGGCATCATACACTAATACAAAAAGCAAAAAGAGTCAACATAGACTCGAGTTCAAATCTCAGATCTACCACTTATCAGCTGTGTAACCCTGGGCAAGTAGAAATATTTAAAGTGTGAAAAGGATACTTCATATATACTAAGTATCCAGTATGTGTTAGCATCAATTATACTCTAAATCAGTTAATCCACCTTACCTTAAGCTGTCATTGAAACCTTCCACTGCATATTTGGATGGAGTGTAGCCCCCTCCTCCGAATGCAAGCCGGCCTCCGATACTGGAGACATTGATAACACGCCCTCGAGCTTTTTTGACCAGGGGCAGCATATTCAATGTCACGTCGATGAGTCCAAACAGATTCACTTCAATGGGTTCTCTGTAGTCATTCACGGTCAGCCAGTCAGTGGGTGCCAGCACGCCGAGGACACCAGCATTATTGATCAGCCCCCAGAGACCTGGAGCAGAGAAAAAAGGAGCCACCATGGAAGATGTCATTTCTATGGGCATCGCTGATGAAAATACGGTTCTTTCTTTACACAACGGCGCTATTTTCTCTTTGTAGTCATTCCCAAATGGCTTTGCATTTTGGGAAAGTGGCAGCTGACAGAGTGAGAGACTAAGTTGAAATTGTTCATGTTTAGTTACTGGAATTCAGTCTCACTGCTCTTCTATTTCTGGCTCCAAGTGTCATATTTTTTTTTAATGTTTTCTGAGGCAGACTTTCTGATTTCTCATCTTAGATATAGAGAACACTGGTCTGTTTTCCTGCCTTGCAAGGATGGTGCAGCCAGTGTATATTTATAAAATATTCTGTATGGACAGAGACGTGATAGGAACCTAATTTATGCTGAAATTTTGCTAGAAAGATAAGTCATCCATTTGGCTGTTTCTTGATAGGAAATACATGGTATTGCTAAAGGTGTTGGAATTCAGGCACCAAAGTTTGTCCGGAGGCTTTCCTGAGCCGTTGCATTCAAGGTTCAGAGGCTTAGAGCTAAAGATGTTATTGAAGCTCATGCATTTGCTTTTCTCTTTCATGAACCCTGATATCTTCTTCTTATGAGACTATTTCAATATTCAAAGCTGGCCAATCTCTCCCAGTTGAGAGTGCAGCTCTCTAACAAAGTCCATAGCAGAGGGACTGTCCACTGCGCATTGGACTATATGGACTCCTTAAGACCCCTATCCTCACATCCCTGGATCCTGTTCTACCGACTACTAAAGATGTATGAACTCTGGAACCCATCTTTTGAGATGTGGGTCCCAAGTAATCCAAGGGGTGATCTGGATGCTGTTTCCATATTCTCCTATAGACTTGAACCTCAGCTCCCTTTGCTGTGATGTTGTTGGAGAAGGTCAGGGACAGTTAGGGCATTCATTTCTGTTCTAGGTTCACCTGCTGGGACTCTACGCAGTCCATCTAGGTCGCATCTCACATACACTGGCATTCCTCAGAGGCTCTGTGTGGAGATTAAGAAATGTGCTGCTGGGCCTTAGGAGACATTGTCTTGAAAAGCCATTTAAACCATGAACTCATTTTATTTTGCTTTAGTTATCTCCCCATCCACCAGCCTTCCTATCCCATATCTTTTTCTCTTACCTTTTCCCCCTACATGGTTCTTCACCCACTGGGCAGTCCTCTTGACATTCTCTGGGTCGGTGACATCCAGAAGCACTGTGTGAAGTCTCTCTGAGGTTTTGGCCTTCAAAGCAGCTGCTCCTGACTCCGTCAGGCAGGCAGCGATGACCTGGAAGCCCTTCTTATCAAAAGTTCTGGCTGCCAAGTTTCCAAAGCCTGTGTCACAGCCAGTGATGAAAATGTACTTGTCAGTGATATTAGCTATCTTCAGCTGTCCTTTATAACTCCACAGGAAAGCACAGAGGAAGAGGAGGGCCAACACCCAAAACAACAGCAACACCATTTTCTTTTTCCTGTATGTGACAGGGACGCTTCTCTCATGTACAATAGAAGATGGTGTCCTGGATGTTCAAAATCAGAGAGAAAATTCAAATTGGAACAATCACATGTTGATGAACGTGAGCTCTTTAAGAGAATATGAGTAGACAGGTATTAAGACGATTATTCAGTTGCTTGTTGGAAAGACAAGGCATTTACATCACACACTGCTTCTTTAAGGTAATGCCAAAACCAATCAGAATCCAGCAAATCCAGATGGGAAGAAATGGAGCGGACACAAAGCTGGTGCAGGTCACTGGGTACTCTTCCGTCTGAGAGACAGAGTCTCACAGTAAATTTTTACATCTCATCATTTAGCAAAATTGGAGAGCAAAACAGGATCAACATCTCCTAGATCAGTGGTCCTCCACCTTCCTAACGCTGCAACCCTTTAATGCACTTCCTCACGCTGTGGTGACCCCAACCATAAAATTGTTTCCATTGCTACTTCATAACTGTAATTTTGCTACTGTTATGAATCATAATGTAAATATCTGTGTTTTCCAATGGTCTTAGGTGACCCCCGTGAAAGGGTCATCCACCCCAAAGGGGCCTCGAACCACAGCTTGAGTACCACTGTGCTAATGTGCTCAGGTCAGTCTTCTAGTTCCGCTGGACTCCCAGTTGTTTCCAGAATCCAGGAGAGGAGAGCATTAACGCAGCTGTCACTGAGAAAACATTCCCAACGCAGTTTCTATTTTTCTCTTAGTAAATGAGTTAGAGTCCCCCTTCCATCTGGCTCAGAGAGTATTGCTCCTCTATTCAGGAGAGACTGAAATGAGAGATCCCAGTAAGTTAAAGAGTGGGGTGGAAATGAATGCCTGGTATCTCGAATCTTTAAATTCTGTCTTCAACACTAACCTCTTGTAAGAAAAAGAAAGGCATGTGTAAACAGGATAAGATGAAGAAGTTTATACTGTAAAACTGACCAAACTACCTAGAAGAGAGCCAACTGGAATATTAATGTTGCTGTGACTAGCAGGGAGCTTAGTACTTGGTATCAAGCAGGAGAAGGACTTCCTGTACCCTTCCTGAGGGACCGGTGACTCTGTTTTCCCTCAGCATGCCATGCTTACCGCGGGCATCGGCATCTGTGGAGTGGTCCTCCACCCGGCAGGAGGAAGTCAGTAAGGGTCAGAGGGCAGGCTGCTGCTGCTCTCTGGCTGCCTCAGGTCTGAGGTCATGGAGGCCCTGCCCTTCCAGTTTCTGACGAGGGGAAACAGGAGAAGAGGCCAACTCCCTCTCCACGCAGGAACACTGTGTTAGCTCCTAAGTCAGTGTAGGGAAGAGAGCCAGGGAGAACATCAGCTTTGGAAAGAACCCTTTCCTTGCCGGTAGCCTAGAGGTCTAGAAAGTTCCCTGCTGTGTCTACAGAGTGTGTGTTTTGTTTTCTTCTTTTAGATTTACCTTTTTGATTTTTTTTTAAAGTGTGTGTGTGTGTTATGTACACTGGAGTGCAGGTACCTGCAGAGGTCAGAAGAGACAATGGGATCCCTTGAAGCTGGAGTTACAGGTGGTTGCCAGCAGCCTAATGCGGGTGCTGTAAACAGAGCTTGGGCCCTCTGCAAGAGCGCTGCATGCTCTTAACCGTTGAGCCATCCCCCAGCCCCAAACAGTGTCTCTGTCCTGGGTTCCTTCTCCCTCAGAATCACACAGGCCTGGAATACTTCACAGAAGAAAACCAACAGCCACAGACTGAAAGGCAGACCTGTGTGGATGCCTCCAGAATCATGCCTATTTCTGGATACTAAGAAATTTTTTCTTTTCTTTTTTTCTCTCTACCCACCCCCACCTCTTTAACGTAGTGGTTATTACATTTGAGTCAATGTTTTGTTAAATAAGTGCATCTATAAACAAATGCATAAATAAGATTTCAAATACATACACATATTTAACTACTACCACTGTATAAGCAATAGTACATTTAAGATAAAAAGTAATTCAATATATCCTCTTTACTTTTTAAGAGAAACGTGGGCCGTTTCCATCTCTTATTTTTTTTCCTGAAAGACTTACAAATAAAAAAAAGAAATAAAAAAAATCTACTGACATATTAAGCTAGTGAGAAATATTAAAATATGAGAAGCATGGGGATGTAGCTGACTCTTGGTACAGTTCTAGATATTTGAAAACAGGTTTCTAAATTAGTTAATAATTTGGTTTAGTTTCCCCAAACCTTGTTTGTGCAGGAATTGATTTGTTGCATACAAATGTCCATGCAGCCAGGTTTCTGCTCCTCAAATGCATAATAATCTAAAAAGTGTAATTATGAGGATAAGCAGAAAGCACTCACAAAAAGGACACATTTCGAGATTTTTAACGACATTTCATATGGTAAATCTAATTAGTTATAGGGTTTTGTTTAAGCCTGCCCTTGATAGCTGTTGAGTATTGAGATGTCTAATTTCATTGTAAATCAAATTTCCAGAGAAGTTATTTGAAGAAAGCCAAACATTTGTGGATTTTAATGTCCCCACGACAGAGGCTGTAACTGCCAGGGGGCAGAATCGAGAGAACTAAATAGTGAGATTGTCACCCACCTTGGCCAAGGCCTCTGCACTGGAGAGCTGCACGCTCTCATTTGGTTTTCTCTAGTCTTGTGGAGAGCGTATGATTTGTCTCACTTATAGAAGATAAACCAGATTCAAAGATCCAAGGTGATTTGCCAAGGCCATGGCAGCCTGGAGCCCTGGCCCGTCCCATGTGAGAAAGAGAATTGGAACTCTGAACTGCTGGGGCTGAGCAGTGTCCAAGCTGAGCTGATAGTCAACACAGGCACCTTGCCAGGGGTGCTATGAGGTCAGGCTAAAAGTCCTGGGACCAAAACAACCCCTGACACCTGAAGTAGTTGTTCCTTTCATCATCTCCCCTCATACCCTCCTCTGTTCACGGACAATGACTGGTGGGTTCCCAGGGGGACCAGGAGTCTTGGAGGCTGTGAAGGTGGATGCTGTTCCTATGATGATGTGAGTGACCAGACACAAGGGGCTTGAATTAGGATGGATGGAGGATCTGGACGTCAAGGAAAGCCCCTGGGGGTTCCTAGAGAACTTGGAGATAGTCCGTGCTTAGAATTCAAGGCAGGATCCACTCAGACAGGGAAGGGAATCCCTGTATTTTTTTTTCTAATTTGTTACTGAAACTTAACACATCTTTCAGTTGTGAAACCAGCAACACATTTCAGCAGTTTTTGTAGTACCTGAGATTTTGTCATCTATTACAGCCACAGTTTTTTGTTTGTTTGTTTTGTTTTTGTTTTCCAAGATGGGTTTCTCTGTTTAGCCCTGGCTGTTGAAACTAGCTTGATAGACCAGGCTGGCCTTGAATTCAGAGATCTGCCTGCCTCTGCCCCTCCCCCCACCCACCAGTGCTGGGATTAAAGACATGCACCACCACACCTGGCCTCGGGCACAGCATTGTTATGTTACTTATCATAAAATGTGGTGTATGTCCCCATTTTGTTGTTGTTGAGACAGGGTCCGTTACGGAGCCCTGGCTGCTGAAACTTGCTACATAGACCAGGCTGGCCTTGAACTCACAGAGATCTGCCTGCCTCTGCCTCTGGAATGAGGGGGATTAAAGACATGATTATTGTTCTTGCTTCCATAGTACTATTATGTGTTAATGAAATACGTTTTAAATATCTTTGGTGTATCTCAGCATAGCAGGCTTCCTTTAAAAGTCTATGTATTTTAATTCATGTATTGAAAAGTATTTATACTTACAGTCATGTAAATCAAAATTTTCTAGAGTATCTTCACCACAAATACATGTGTTTCAACAAGAACAAGTAAAATCACATGAAATCCATGCCTTCACTATAACTAGACAACAGACAATCCTCGAACTTCACATGAAATCCATGCTTTCACCATAACTAGACAACAGACAGTCTTCGAACTTCACATGAAATACATGCTTTCACCATAATTAGACAACAGACAGTCTTCGAACTTCACATGAAATCCATGCCTTCACCGTAACTAGACAACAGACAATCCTCGAACTTCACATTACTTGACTGAGGAAATGAGTAACTACATATGGCTGATAGATGTCAGATTTTACACCCTCAAAGAGAGGAGCTGCAAAGATGGAAAGGGAAGGGATGCTGGCATGGGCCCTGTGGAGTTGAATTAGAAAGAAGACCTAGCATCAACTGATGGTCTTGAATATGTGTACATAGCTATATAAATAAATGGACAACGATCTACCTAGATCTACCTGATAAAGCTTAAGGAATACCTAAGAACAATGAATGGACCAAGGCCCCGGAGCCCATTTTCTCAACATTATAATCTTTGGAGAAGCCAATATGAGGATTAAGTTAGTCTGGGGAAGTATAAATGATCCTGGAGTATCTTATGCTACAAAGAAAGAAAGGGCTCAAAGAATGTTGGGCACATATCAAAAACACTTTAAGAACCAATTGGAAGGATCTTTACCCGCTAACTATGACACAATTGAGCATCAATGTAAATAATGATCATAATGAATCCTAAGTCATTGACTATGATATGAACTTAGTCATTTTAGTGAGTATCAATAAGTAACTATATAAGGAAAAGGAAGTCATGCCAACTGATATGTGTCAAAGGAGGAATGCAGTTAGAAAATCAGTATTAGCTGCTGACACAGTAACAATTATTTCAGGCAAGAGTTATCAATGGATGTTAGAAGGACAGTACGGACTCTCAAGGGATGTCCCCCAAAGATAATTACTAAGTGAAAAGAGGACAATGGTGATTTCACAGTGAAGAAATCCAAGAGATCACTTGAACGAAGTGATATCAGTTGGTATTCTTAGTCAGGGAGCAAACCAATAAGCAGGACTCTCTGCACAAATCCCAACTAATCATGCACAGACAACCAACTTCCCGTTCTGCAGAGGGTGTGTCCTGTGCTCTTCAGAACACCAGTCATGAAGGAAAAAAGGACCAAGGATGCCAAGTTAATGAGATAGTAAAATGCAACACGTAATGGCAGGCTGGTAAACATTTTTCCCTTTCTCAGAAATAACATCACTACGTTAACTAATGAAACTTGAAAAACATCTGTAACCTTGATCAATTTTACTTTGAAAATCATATTGTGGAAAAATGTCCTGCTTTTTCGATAATTTATATAGAACTATTCAAAGATTAAGGTGTGTTTTGTCTTCAATTTGCTTTCAAAAAGTTCAGGCTGGGTCTGGGGGCACAGGTCTTTAATCCCAGCACTCAGGACGTAGACACAGGCGGTTCTGTGTGAGTTCAAGGCCAGCTTGGTCTACATAGTGAGTTCCAGGCCAGCCAGAGCTACATAGTAAGACCTTTTCTCAAAAGCAAAACAAACCAAACAAATAAAAATCCAATAAAACAAATTCAAAGTTATTGTATATAATATAAACAAAAACTTGTACGTATATATAAAAAGTGAGAGTAAAAACGTGGTAAAACGCTAATGTTTAGAAACTCTGAATTGTACCATTCTTTTAACCTTTTTGTAAGTGTGAAATTACACCCATGGATTCAACCAGCTGCAGATCTGAGTAGTTTTAGAAACGGAAACTCAGTTGAACACACAGACTTTTCCATTGTTCTCTCCCGCGGAACAACAGTGTAACTATTTACACAGCATTCACACTAGGTGTTACAAACGGTCTAGAGGTGATTTAAAGTGTGCAGAAAGATGCCAGGTCACACAAAAACACCACGACATTTTCTACAAGAGACCTGAGAATCCAGAATGGGATGCCCATGTATGAGGGGGCCCTGGAGTCAGTCTCCCCATATGAGTGAAGCCCCTCCCTCTCCCATGAAGACTTCCTTGAGCTGCGCTGGGTTCTAGGTACAAAACAAACTGCCCGGATTTTGAAGTGACCTGGGTCACCTGCCTTCCATCCTTTGGAAAGCCTGTTTTTACAATCGCTGAAAAACTCAAACCTAAGTAGCTCCGCTTCATCTTCTCCACTTCCCACTTGACCTCCTCCCTACACAAACAGAGTTTTCCTTGGAGACGAGAAGCAGAGAGGGAGCTTTTTAGTCATTAAGGATGCGCCCTCTGAAAATGCATTGTCATGGTGCGGCCCTCTGGACTGATGGACATCACAGAACTTGGTGTCACAGCCAGTAGCTGGAATCCTAGGGACTTCTAACTCTGCTTGAGGATCACTGATTTGTGAAACCTGTCCTTATTATTATCTAAAAGCATTAGTTCTTCCTTTACCAATTAGTCTCTGCATTTTGCGTTCTTCTAGGTCATTGGACTAGGTCAGTAACAAACCAACATGTTATCTTTGACCCCTAGTAGTGCTTTGGCCAAGAAACCATCCGTGAACAACAGTCCCAGGTCAGGGCTTTGAGGGACATGACCTGTGTAGAGCAAGGGATTGACAGTCCGTCAGTCAGCTCACCTGAGAAGTAAATAAGTAACCACAGCTAACAGGACTGCCTTGACCACTCTCCACGAACTCTGGCCATTCCTCTGCAATTCCCCGATGCCAGCGATTTAGCAGGGGGGCACTGACCTCAGGCGCTTCAGGTGCTTATCTGCTGTATCTTTCCATTTATCTCACAACAAACTGTTTACTAGGAGTGCAGACCCTTGGCCTCCAGCATTAGAGCAGTGTTCAGGAGTTCAGACCCCAGAGAACTCGGAGCAATTTACTCATCTTCTCTGGGCTTTTTCCAGTGGTAGAACAGTTACAGGACATTTTTGTCAGAGAGTAACGGGTGAATTAACGTAGTTTAATGCTTGTTACACGGGAGGAACCAGCCACCTTCCCTGCCTGAAAGGACTGCTCTGTCTGTTGCTTGTATGTAAGCACAAGCTTTCCAATTGCAGTCCTTCTGATATTTTTGGACTCCATAATTAACAATGTGAGGTCTGGCTAGTGGATTACAGCATGCTTAGCGGCATCCTTGGCTTCTACCCACTAAGTGTCAGAAACACTTCTGATAAAGAAGTGTTAAGGGACATTGTTAAATGTCCCTTAGGAGACAAAATTGCTCACACTTGAGAACTGTTGGCACAGAGGTTCTTTTCTGAAGGTCCAGAGGGTCACTGTATCCAGGACCACTTATCTGGAAATCCAGTCATCCCTTTCTTGGTGGTGTCTCCTCGATGTGTATTTATATTTTTTTAATGACTTTAACAGAGAGGTTTCGTTCCTTATAAAATTACTCATATCCTGCTTTGGCAAGCACTCATTTTTGCAATTTAAAAAATATCTGCTTCTCTTACTCTGAAGATAGAAGGCATCCAAAAGACCAAATTATGCATAACACCATTTGTAGATTTAGAAATGACCACATTAGCACTCCCAGCATTTGTGAGACCTGGATTCTGACTGAGCCTTTGCATTGGGGCCATGACAGCTTGTGCTGGGTAGAAAACTGACCCTCTAGAGTTTGGCAAGTGCTCCTAGGAAATCCATGGTCCTCAGATTTCTGGTTAATAAAGTCAGGTACAAGTATGAGTGATGGTTGTGGTTGACTGAATGCCACAGTGTTTTAAACCATGGATAAAGATCCAACATAGGGTCGTGTAACTAAATGTGGGATTTAAAAAAAAAACCTTGACAATAATAAAAGGGTTTTGAATTGGCAATGACTAAAAATTATTTCAAAACCATGGTGGATCCAAGGTTGTTGGGGCCACCCACACTTGTCCCTGTTCCATGGAATGACTTCACTGCAGCTGCGATTCTGAACTCAGCACCCACACTTTGCCTTGTGCGTGCAGTACCAGCCAATGCTGCCTTAAAAACCCGGGCTCAGACTCCAGGCTGTTGGACGTGAAGATGTGCAGAATTTTTAGTATATGTAGGAGATTTTTCTGCTCTTTGGAATGTAATAGTTAAATCACAGAAAGTATGGGCTTAATATTTTCTTACGGTCATTCTTTCTCATGTAAATATCACATTGGTATGCCTTTGGATTGTACTGTGGTAGACCATTTGACTTTAAAAATTACTATTTGAAGGGATGGCAACATGGTTCAGTGGATAAGAGTACTAGCTGCTCTTGTAGAGGACATGAGTTTGGCTCCCAGCACCCACATGGTGGCATTCAACTTCCAGATGATCTGGCACCTTTTTCTGGCTTCCAAAAGTACCAGGTATTCATGTATACATCCAGGGAAAACACTAATATACACAAAAATAAAATAAGCAAGTCCTTTTAAAAAAATTACTGTTTGAGCTGCTGACTTGAGTTTCATTAAAAAAAGAAAATCATTAAATGAATTTGGGCTTGGGATTAGGACAAAATTTTCAGCAATTCTGAAATGGCCTTAAATAAGTTTCTGCTATTTTGCACTACATATTTATGCCAAATGACATTCTCAGTATTCACAATCAAAAATCAAAATGTCAGTCAACTCTGAAAAATGTTGAAGTTGCTGTGTCCTGTAGCATCAAATATTTAGATAACCAAGCACATCTACCATCAGTGTGCAAATTTGTTTTCATCTTCAGTAATTGGTAAAATTATGTGTGTCCAAGAGAATTGCTTCAGAATAATTTTCTTTATGGTTTGTCAATATGTGTTTGCTTTGCACGCCCATTTTACAGATCGATATATCTGGGACTATATAGATCTATATTTCTTGGATGCAAAGGAGACAAAATTGGGAAAAGTTTAAGAAACCCTGTTCTAGGCTGTTGCCTGAACCTATAAATATTTATCTTAAACTTCATGATAAAATTATTTCCTTTTGTGCTGGGTGTCATAACTCATATCTATCTCAGCACTCAGAGGGCAAAGATAGGAGGGAGAGACCAGTCTAGGTGACATAGTGAGAGCCTTCCTCAAAACCCCCAAATAAATAAATCAATCTATAGAGAAGAGGTGAATTCAGAAACACAGGCTAATTGGTTCAAGGTACAAGCTATGGTGCTGAGGTGACTCTGGGACAGACCCCTCTGATCCCACCTGGGCTGTATTCATTCCCACTGGGCTCTGGCATCTAGGCTGTGTGCCCACTTCTTTACCACCTCTGTGCTGTGTGTGATGCGTGGCCTTAAGCAGAAGAGCAATAGGAAGAACCGAAGGGAGAGAAGGAAGGGATCCACTCTGGCTTCTGGGCTCTGAATCATACTTGGATTGATCTCTGAGATCACTGAACTTTAGGACGAAGGAAGAGAATGACATGGACAATCAAGCAATGTCCCCACTTCCAATTTAGATAATGAAAAAGTTCAGGGTCAGCCGGGTGGTGGTGGCACATGTCTTTGATCTCAACACTTGGGAGGCAGAGCCAGGTGGATCTCTGTGAGTCTGAGGCCAGCCTGGTCTACAGAACAAGATCTAAGACAGGCACCAAAACTACATAGAGAAACCCTGTCTTGAAAAAAAAAAAAAGTTCAGGGTTATATCTTATAAACCTCATAATATATATCTCATTTAATTGTCATGCTATCTTGGGAGTTGGGTTGAATATTACAAATTAGAACGTTTGCTAAAAGACCTCTTGAACTGACTTTCCCCTTGGAATCTTAAATTGTGTAAGAGGAGAGTGAAGAGCTGTGGGGAGATGAACACGTTGTCAGTCGCTAGGAGGAATGAAACGTCTTATCAGAAATTCACTGTCGTACAACAGATTCAGAAGGAGCCATGAGAGGAGACCGACTATCCTCTTCACGTCGAGTGCTAACGTCGGGACCACGTGACAGCAGCTGTCAGAAGACTCCGTTCTCCACAGCAGCCCCACTTCTGCTTTCTGGCTTCTTTTCCTGGGTTTCTTAGTAAGAAACTGAAAATAGACTCCTTGGACTTCCCTTCCATCAGTTGCCTCCCTCTACCGGTAGGAACTGGGCGACAGGACAGAAATAGACGCTAACGTTGCAAGTCCTCGTTAGACAGTAAAGCTCTTTCTAGACGCTTCCTCCCAGGCCAGCTCCTTCCATGTCCACATAATTCCACGGAAGACTTTCTTTCAGACAACACTGGGAGTTTATTAAGTCTTTATTTACCTTCAATTGTTGCAGTCTCTGGATCAACAACTGAGTGACTGTGCCAAGATGCATCAAATAGAAAGCATTTGGTGATGACTGCCTGAAATATTTTGCGAGTTTTCTTATGCAAGTGTTCTTAATTAATGACTACCATGGATCACGCGTGCTTCTTATATTTAGATATTGCATCTATGATTCATTACTCAGAGCTCATTTTTATTTTGTGCCTTTTTACTGAAGTAAAAATTCTTCCTTTTTTAAACCTAAGGTTGCCTTTCAGATACATCTGTTCTGCTTTTCACCAGAGCCTGATGATGATACAAATGAGCCCACACACGTAAGGAAGTGTACTCACTTGAAGAAGAAGATACAAGTCAGGTACCTGAAAAATCTGAAATGAATTAAGAAATGGAGCCAATGACCCCTCCTGTTGAGAATCTGGTGAAAACCACATCACTGAGCACAATGACGACAGAGCCGGGATGAGGTGGTGTTCGGCATCCTGGAATGGCCAGTTTCCTCCCGTAACAGGAGGAAGCCGAGCTTCCTTAGTTAGATTTCACCGTAATCCCTGCGGGAGGGCGCAGCTCCACACCCGGTGTGTGGTGGGAGAAGGGCATGTATGCTTCCTCTGCGGCTTTCCAGAGCTGTCCTGCCTCCCCAGGTGTACAAACCCACTCAAGTCTCAGGAAAACGTTCTTAAATTAAAGCAATTTACTAAGCATCTTGGCTAATGAATATGGACCACCCCAGGTCCCCTTATGTGTCTTGTTTTGGCTGTGTGCTTCCCGACAGTAAGAGCACACCGGGAGTCACCGTTAAATCTACAGTTTCTTTAGTTACGGCCACAAAATAGTAACTGCCAGCTGGAAGGGATTGTATGCTGTATGTTATTATAATTCCTGGTCACACAGCTTCAAAGAAAGTTCAGAATAGAGTGGATGTGTGTATCAGTGCAGCAAGGTGCTTCTTTCAGCCACAGTTAGCTTTACTCCAGGTGAAAATGTTAGTGTTTTAAAATGCTGCCCCTTGAGAAAGCGACATTTGTGATCAGGGTCTCACCTCTTGAACTGAATGACGCAACAAATTTTCCTGGTATTTAAACACTGAGATTGATTTTAAAAAGTGCCCACCATTTTCAAACGTGAAAGGATGCCGAGCAATGACAAGAAAGGAGCCTTTCATTCTCAGGTCGAGCCTTGTCTGGCCAAAGATGTTTCAGAGCATCTAATATGTGCCAAGTGATGCTAAGATAAATAAAACCTAACCCCTAGCTTTGGGCTGAGAGTGTCGTGGAGCTTTACAGAGTTATTGCCCCCACCTGCCAAAAATCAAATGTTCGTGGGGGCATTTGAATACCAAGTCACTTTATTATAAAATGTGGAGTGACTATCTGAGCAGGAGTTTTTTTGTTTTTGTTTTTGTCTTTGTTTTCTTTCTTTTTTCCCCCCCAACAAGCCAGAACCCACGGATCAGAGTGTGCATACACCTTAGAAATATCCTTTCTTCATTCCCAATATTTTTCTCTTCCAGTTTAGTGTTCGTCTACAGGTATTGGTGGAAACTGGTGATATTGGGAAAGCAGGGGGAGAGAAACATATCAGGCAGCAGCTGGCAATGCCTTGCTCCCACTGCCGAGACGCTCTGTTAAGATGCCCACAACATTTGGATCTCTGCACTCTCCAGTTTCTCAATAGTCCCAAGAGTCACAGTTGGTGTCAAACAGGGTTGGAGAGATGAAGGGAGGAAGGGAGGGAGAGAGGGAGAGGGACAGAGAGGAATTAGTTGTGACTACAGGATGCTACAGGTTATTCAGAGTCCTGAGTCCTGGAAGAATTTCAGCCAGCCTCCTGGGTCACACTGAGATCATTTCTTTATGAGATGGACTCTGCTCCCATCATTTTCATACTATATTAAAAAAAAAGTTGACCACAGCTGAAAGACAACTTGATTCATTCTGTAAGCGCATGGAAAATGAAAGACAGTTCAGGTTGAGATGGTAAGCGAAGGGACAAATGACTGAACAATCACCAGTTACCTCTCTGAAGATGGCTGGGGGTGCAGAAGCTGCTGGGGACTTGCTCAGCTGATTCCCACCTTCCTGCTGTGCCCAGGAGAAGGAAGTGCCGCCCAGAGCAAGCTGATCCTCTCAAGGTGTCCAGGCATCTGCAGAGCTCTGTGTGAAGGCTTCTCTACTTCTTTCTGTGAGTCACACCCACACCCATTGCAACACTAAGCGGTGACTAAGTCTCTCCTCAGTGGATGGAGGGCGGAGAGACAGTGGGTCACAGGTTTCCAAAGGAATCGTTAGTGTTTCTTATACATTAAATGTAACTAGCTAGAGAAATGACTTACACTCTCTTGACCAAATGAGACAACTGAAACCACGTACGAAGAGGCACCTTATGAACGGGCTGGTGCGTCAAATGGATCATTTCCCATTTTACTTTTTAAAACATTTATCAGCAAGAAGGTCAACATAATAAATGTGAAGGAAGCATAGTTTAGGAATAATTTGTGGCTCCTAATTTGTGTTTTAAGGTATGACAAAACACCTTGATAGGGTCTCTGGAAGTGAGAACTGGAAAGAATTGCCCCTCCTAACCCTGCCTGGCGTTTTCCAGTGCTTCTCCCAGAGGACCTGGCACTCCTTGGTGCCAGCTGAAGCTGTAAGGGGTGGGGGATGAGATGCCGCCCACCTTCCCTCCTGCTTGCCAAAGCTCCCAGCTCTCTATTGTACAGGCAGGCAAAGGTGCACTGAAGTTTTACTTTTAATTTCATGCTGCGTCTCTTCCTCTGACTTCCTCTGCTCTCTGTGCCTTCTTGAAAAGTAGTTACTGTTTGCTTGGAGCGAGCAAATGAAAAGAGCCCATCCCTCTAGTGGAGTCTAGACATGGCTTTTGCCTTTTGAATTAAATGGGTTGGGTTCCTTTTTCCTCCACAAGAACAAAAGAAAAATTTATCCCGATGAATATTTGGGGTACCCAATACATGCCACGTCTATTTCTTCCTCTTCAATAACCCGTAAGACAGAGTAAAGGCACAAACTTGTAGCCTCAGAGAAAAACCTGGACTTAAATCTGTCTGAAGAAAGCTACGATAATTGATCCTCCGTATAAGCAGGCTATTACACCTGCAAGGGGGAGAGCCCTCAAGCACCTGGGTGGTCCTGGAGGGCTGAAGAGAAAAGGGCAAAGAAAAGGTTATGCCATACTAAGTTTTGCTCAATAACCTTGCTCAGTGCAGCTCTGCTTCCAAAAATTCCCCACACAGACTTAAAAAGAAAAATTAAATGTCAAGATCAATTTGCGTGCCGTGGCGGAGGATTCTCGCCATCTCCGGGGCATGTCTCTCAGTACTGATGGATTAAATTGAAAAGCTCAGGGTCAGTGCGGCAGCATGTGGGGCAGGGGTGGAGTTAGAACAACCCCACCCTCACCTTGTTGATGAAGGCATCCATTAGCGGCATCATTTGCAAGCAGCACCGTCTCCAGGCTGAAATCACAGCCACATTCAAAGTCACACGCTGAGTTCTGCGTTCTTTTCACTCTGTCCCTTTAGAACGTAACCTGTGAGGGCCGGTAAGACGGCTCAGAGGGTAAACACATGTCAAACATGACAGCCCGAGAGCCCACGTGGAAGAAGAGAAGCAAGTCCTGAAAGCTGTCCTCTGACCACATGTGCATTGTGGAGTGTGTGCATTTGGGGACATACATGTACACACACACTAAAGAAAGAAAGAAAGAAGCATTTTTTTTCAAAGTAGAAGAATGTAACCTTTGAAAATACTACTTTGTCCAGAATTCTCCCTGCATCAGACTTCTGGTCATCAAAGACGATACACATGTATCCTACCAAAGTGACATTTGATTTTACTTTTATTTCCTTGTTTTAAAAGGTTACAGCGTGGAGCTTATTCAAATGTAAATTTTAAGTGGCTAGTTGGGTTGTAGCTATACAACTGTATGAACAGCACACTAAACACCCAACTCAATCCCTTCTCTTCTAGATCTGTACGTCCTCCACACATCTGCCCGAGAGTGCCTTCTCCAACTGTCCTTTTCCCAAACACGATGAAACTACCCCAGTCGCCAGCTTTCCCTGCCAACACCTGTCAGACTTCTGGTCCCCGTGCTGAGCTGAGGGAATCTCTGGACCAACCATAGAGAACCCCCTGGCAGTGGGCTGTGGTGGTCCCGGTTCTGAGTGTGTCTGGTGTGACTCGTCTAAGACTGGCTGCAGGGCAACACCAGCTGGTGACATGCACGCTGCCCTTCTCCTTCCTGGCGGGATCAGGCGGGGCTCTGCCCAAGGCCGTTCTCAGATCTCTGAATAGCTCTGAATGGCTTTATGACTTCCAGGATGCAAGAACGGACCCCGTGTTCTCTTCCGCCTCGCTCTGTCAACAGCCGGATCTCTCAATCTCTCTACCAAGGGCACCTGTCTTTCGTTCTCCCTTTGGGCACCAACAATGCCTTCTGTTTGTGAGAAGCCTGAGAACCAGGGCTGGACCCAAGCTAGGAGCTTTGTTGCTCGTTTGTTTGTTTTTTCCTGTCTCTCCCAGTTGTAAAATGAAGCTGGACTAATCTTTTGCTCCCCTGTAATGGTGAGGCACTCACTGAGTCACCGCAACATTCAGTGAATTCTTTGAAGAAAGGTTTTTCATATTTGCGGAGCACACATCCTTTTAACTACTCGTAAGATGTCTGGCTTGAACAAGTCGGGTGAGGGAGATTCCATGGGGCGACTGTTGTCCAGGAAAAAAGAAAGGTGATAGTGGAGGTGATGACTGGCCAGAGAGAGTAGGGCTTCCTTGTGAGAAACAAGGATGGCGCTTAAGAAGAAAAATGTGACTCTTGAGAGGGGAGGAGGAGGGGTCTCCTTCCAGTGTACCCTCTGCAGTAAGAAAGTGTTCCGGAAGCATCCATATCACCCACTGACCTGAAGAAGAGAGGAATCCAACCTACCCTGGGAAGGAAGGAGTGTTTCATCAGGATTAATCTGAAGGAAACTCAGGATATCATAGATGGAAGGTCTCAGTCTGGTCCTTTCCTGCCTTTTCCCCCTGATCCTGACCGGAAAAAGAATTCTTTGACCTACTTTCCTGAAAGTAGATCTCCAGATCCTCATTCCAGAGGATATCCTGAGTCCTTTGCCCAAAGGCCAAGAAGAACCTGGAGGAACAGCCTTGCTACACAGTCCCTCAGCTTAGACCTTCTTATTTTCCATTCACACGTCTGTATGACAGTCCATAGAAATCGTTTCCCCAAGTCTTTGGGTTTTCGTTTTTGAAGGATTCCAGGCCATGTGTTTTTCTTGTCCTAATCTTTCTTTTGCTGTAAGGGTTTTAGCCAGGCACCTTGTGATAGATGAGAAAAAGATACTACCTTTTCTCTCACGCATCAGCAAACTCAATGGTACTGTTAGGACACCAACTTTGGGAGCAATGGTTGTATAGAGTCAGGGGATGCAAGCCCAGGTTTCTTCTTCTTATGTAAGACTAGAACCCTCCACCCCCAAGAGCCTCATTTTAACTTAATTATGCTTTAAAAACCCTGTGTCCTTTGCACCCCCGTTCTGAGACTTAAGACGTCAACATATGAACTTGAGGGAAGGGGGATGAGTTACGCACAGCAATGCCTGTCTGTACGGATAGTTTTCTTTCTCACCGTTGAGCACCTTGCACCCAGGTAGTGCTGGGGCAGAGTGGGTGAGGGAGGGGGAGGTTTCAGGGCAGGGCTTGGTGACAGTGGCGGTTTTCCTCTGTCACTGTTTAGTGCACCAGTTGAAGTGGGGGAGTTTCGAAACAGCGTTTATGGACTAGATAAAGATTGCAGCTTTGTCTTAGAAGTACTTTCTGTTCACTTAATCTTAGAGAGTGTTTGCTTTCTCTTTTCACTTTCTTTCTTTCTTTCTTTCTTTCTTTCTTTCTTTCTTTCTTTCTTTCTTTCTTTCTTTCTTTCTTTCTTTCTTTCTTTCTTTCTTTCTTTCTTTCTTTCTTTCTGTGGTTGTGAAAATAAAAGGAAAACCAGTTGTGAAAAACCTCAAAATGGAGTTAGAAGGTCATCATGGAATCCGGAGTAAGCCTGATGGAAGCTGCTGCCTGGAACGTGAACTTGGTCACCTATGCCCTGTGATCTCAGGCTGCAGGAACAACCCCAAGTGATGGGTCGTTGATTTTGTGCCCGGAGGCTCCAGATACCGATCAGACACATATTTCCTTTCCGTTCCTGCGTTCTTCTCCTTTTAAACAATATATATTCTCTATTGATCACATAAGCCCTGCTGTTTCTTAACCTTTTTCTTACCTTTTTTTTTTTTTTTTTTCAATCCTTCAGCGCTTTATATGCCATCTCAGTTCATTCTGGCTTCCACCACTTCTTCCGAGAAACCAGCTGGTAATCTTGCAGACAATCATCTGTTTTTCTCTTGGTACTGTGTGTGTGTGTATATATGTTTCAGTGTGTGTGTGTGTGTGTGTGTGTGTGTGTGTGTGTGTGTGTGTGTGTGTGTGTGTTTTGCAGGTATATATGCATGTGGAAGCCAGAAGCTGAAGTTGTATTTAATCACTCTTCCCTAATTCTTGAGACCGGGCCTCTCACTGAACCTGGAGCTTATAAGTTCGACTGCACTGGCCGACCAGCAAGGCCCAGGGAGCCTCCTGCATCTGCCTCCTTGGTCCTGGGGTTGGTTACAGCTTGCTCTGGAGTACTGGCTTTTTTCAAACTATCAACGTGAAAACACAACTCCCACCTCCAAAGGGATAAGAGAAAGTTTACTCGTGAGCCAAATACCAGTGGCCACACACCGGGAACACAGATATATATACCAGGGCAAAGGTCCTCCACTGATGTCTCAGCGGATGCCATCTTTGGTTTCTGTCCCCTGCCCTGAAAAGTCCCACGGGAAAGCACCAAACCCCGTTCTAGAAACTCGGGTCGAAATGCCCCAGCTAACTGCGTGCTCTTGGCTCTTGTTCAACTGCTTGCTTGCTTCCCCCTGTGACTGCCAATCGTGATGCAGTTCTCCTGTGTTCTTACTCTTTAAAAAATTCCCTATAATATACCTTTGTGGCTTTGAGAAGTGTTCTCCAGGCAGTCTCTGGTGGCTCAGTACAGACTTTCAATTTGAACTTTGGTCCTGCTGAGTGAGTGGTCTTTGGGTATTTACCCCGCAGCACGGATTTAGGTTACTCCAAATTCCATGTTCCAGTGTGGTAACGACTTGAGAGGTTTTTATAGTAACAAAATCAAGAAAGTCAGATACATTGTGGAAAGTTTAGGTAGGTGGGTTAAAGTGGGGAAATCACTGCTATGGGCCTCGGGGGCTACCTGACAACCTTAGTCTTCTCCTTGGTAGAAGCTAGTGGTCTGTTAAGTTAATGCAATTTTAAAAGTTTTGCTTGTGAGTCACAGGGCATAAGATCAGATATAGAGTTGGGCAAGGAATGGCTGTTAAGGGGGATAAATAGAGTCCATGATAAATGGTAATTAGTCTCTGACCTGCGACATTAGAAACTCCAAAGTCCCTGACGATCTCATCAGTTAATCAACCTTGCAGAAGATTTGGCTGAAACTTTTTTCCAGGAGCTCTGGTCCATACTTCCTCCCATTGGCCAAGCATCAGCACATTCTGAGCACCCAAGGACCACGTGTGTTGTTCATTAAATATTGATCATGTGTTATTATTAAATTAACGTCTCACATTACTAGGGAATGCTCCCAAGGATCTGATGTGGATGAGGCTGGGAAGTAGGCAGGACAATCTTCCAAAGATAGGAATAGCTAGTAAAGCCATTAAGAGACATCATATCATTAAAATCTATTAGACTTTGTGATTTTGAACTGGACTTTTTTGTATTTAATCCTCTGTATTTGACATATTTTAAGAGTAATATATCAAAACTTAAAATAATGAAGACCATCAGCCTAATGGAGCGAAGGTAACAGATGAAGAAAACACAAGGATATTTTTTGTTTGCTTTGGTTTTTTGTTTTGTTTTTTTGAGACAGGGTTTCTCTGTATAGCCCTGGCTGTCCTGGATTGTGCTCTGTAGACCACACTGGCCTCGAACTCACAGAGATTTGCCTGCCTCTGCCTCCAGAGTGCTGGGATCGAAGACATGTGCGACCACTGTCCGGCAAAAACACAAGTTTTTAAATAACCAAAATATACACATTAAAATAAAAAGCTATATTGATTATATGTTTCTCCCTGTATTTGCAGTTTTTGAATTTTATGAATGAGTTCAACTGTAGTTGGAGTAAACAGACCTCTTAGCTTTCCGTTTTTCTCTTTTGTCTATCTTAATTTCATAACTGTAGCCTCATGTGAAGCAGCTAGCTCCAATATTAAGAACAATTGGTATCTAATATCTAAATGTTCATGATTCTTACCAGTGGTTACTGACTTGATCTATTTTATTGTATTGATATCATCCAAGATTGAGTTTGGAGGCCAGGTACAGTATATGCTTTAATCCTAACACTCAGGAGGTTGAGGTAGGAAGATCTCTGTAATTTTTGAGGCCAGCCTGGTCTACACAGTGAATTAAATTCTGGCCAGGACTACATATAAATACCTTGTCTCAAAAAAAAAAAGTTTAATTTGGAAAAGTCAATGGAGAACCATGTTACAGAAGAAATTAGATAACAACATAGGTAGTATTTCTTTAATTTTTAAAAAACATGATTATCTTTTTAAGTTTTATCAAATATTAATAACAGTGATAGGGACAAGAAGTGAGATCTTGTTAGAAATGAGAATTTTATAGGTCATGGAGGATGAGCCAAATCTTATTTTTTATTTTAATGGTTACAAATGGAAATGATTCTGGAAGGAGTCACTGTAGTATTGTCCATTTCTTTTTTTACTAGTAAAATACAAATATTGCTTAACTTTCCTTAAATGCTGAGAATTGTATTCTAGGAAATCTCAATGCTCATTTAATTGAGAAATATCAGCACTTAAGGTGTGAAACATCAGGAGTGTTGTTCTTAGAAATGGCTGGTTTTGTATAATTTGGTTAGTAAGAATTAACACTAATCTTTGGGTAGCCCCAGCTCTAGTATATTGAGTTCAAGTTACAGTCATAGTGTTTATTTTTTGTATCTTAACATTTTTAACATCAATAGAAACATCGTAATCTAATTGATTGGATCCAGTTACTAGATATATAGAGATATAATTTTTTGTCTTAATACAAAAAAATGTTTATTTGTTTTGACTCTAAGAGCTTGGATTTAAAATATAGATATCCTATAAATGGAATTTCTTCTAGAAGATTTAAAAAATAAGCTTTTATCACTTTAAAAATTGGATTTTAAAATTCAAATTATATCGAATCATGAGAAAAAATTTTTTACAGACAGTGAATACACTTGAATCTCTTAGACATGAATATAATATAGTCAAATTAATTATAAGTAAGGTAGGGACTTGGGGTAAACAGTCATAATAAAAACATGATTAATAAAAGGAAGTAATATTCTCATTTGTAACCATTAAAATCAAGATTGTCATTATTTTGTCATTTAGGAATATACTGAGTAAAACTTTAAATATATTAAGCCATTAAAGAATCTAATTTTAAAAGAAACAAAAAGTGAGAAAGTGCTCAGGTACTCGGGGTACCCGATTGTCAATCAGGTTGAAGATGAGGATCATTCAGCAGTATTGAAGTCCACATGAATGTGTTCTCAGATGAAGCTGGCACATGATTGATGAGAGAAAGGAATTCTAAATATTCATCTCTGTGGGAGTTTGAATGTAATTGGCCCCCATAGTCTCATAGGGAGTGGCACTATGAGGAGGTGTGGCTTTGTCAGAGTGAGTGTGGCCTTGTTAGAAGAAGTGTATCACTGTGGGGGTAGGCTTTGAGGTTTCCTATGCTCAGTGGCCTTGTTAGAGGAAGTGTGTCACTGTGGGGGTAGGCTTTGAGGTTTCCTATGCTCAGGATACTGCCCAGTGTCTCAGTTGACTTCCTGTTTCCAGCAAGCCAAGATGTAGCCAGCACCATGTCTTCCTGTACACCACCATGATGATAATGGACTGAACCTCTGAAACTATAAGTGAGCTCCTGAATTAAATGTTTTCTTTATGAGAGTTGCCATGGTCATGGTGTCTCTTCATAGCAATAGAGCACTGACTAAGGCAATCTCCTTGAGTTTTATAGTATAGCCCTCAGTCAGGGGCACCTGATGCAGTCCTTTGCCTTCAGTCAGAACAGAGTCTTTGATGTGAAGTTATTTTGAATCTTTTCTTTGATGAAATCATTTGATTTTCTTTATCCATTAAGGAAGACTAACATTCTTAATTTTCAGTTATTTTATTTAAAAGTCCTTGTTTTTCTAAGCCATTTCCATAAACATTATTGAAAATCCATCAACAAGTAAGAAAAAATAATATTTCACAATTTGTGACATATTTATTTTGGTATAAACAACACATGAAAAAATGATCATATACACACATGACACAATTACATTAAATCTAAATGCACCCAGAAAAATAAAAAGATGAGAAGTGTAAATTACCATCTCTGTAAGGCATGAAAAAGACTTAGTGGTGTAAATGATCAAAAGGCAAAATTTGTCATGTAGACATAAAGGTGATATCATTTTTCTTTCTACGAGTTAAGTAGCTGAGGGGAGATGTCTTTACTGATGAAAACATTCTCAGTGCTACTTTCTGTTTGTCTGTTTGTTTCTTTGTTTACTCTTTTAATTTGTGGTAAGGCTAAAATGTATCTTTTGTATCTGAAAGATAAAGGAAAGGAAAAGAAAGAAATAAAAGTATAGTTTTTTTGAATCAGGGTTCTTCTCCCAGTCCAGTGTCAGTCTGGAGTAGAGTTCCCTTTTTGGAGCTGGCCTGCTTCTTATCTCGGGTGAGGCAATACAGGCCTGATTGAAAATCCATCAACAAGTAAGAAAAAATAATATTTCACAATTTGTGACATATTTATTTTGGTATGGATGGGCCAGCGCTCTCTCTCTGTTCCTGGACCCTGGACGGTGGAGGTTGTTGACTGAGCAGAGCTCCAGTGAACACTGCTGGACTGCAATACACCTTCCCCAGACCCCGCGACCTACCTATCCCTTCATTTGTAAGTTACCCACTAAATAAATCTTCCTTTTAACTATGTGGAGTGGCCTTAATAATTTTGCCAATATATAAAGACCATCGCTCGTAGTCTCCCTTTCTCAGTTCTCAATTACAAATTAATAGTGACTACGCTAGGACTCAACATTCTCAGAGAAGTGAAAAACCCTCTTCATAGAAATGTATACGAAAACACTGTATAGGTTATACAAATGTATTCTGTTTACTGATATCCATTGAAATAAAATGCAGATACAATCTTACAGACAGGCTCATCTACTTACTACCTAATTTTCTTCTTCCATCGTAATTAAAGCTTCCAAAGTCCAACTACTATTGTCATCCTGTCAGATCCTGAAACTCCAGTTAACAGGCTCAACAATAAATGTTAAAATCTAGATGCAAATCTATCCTCTCTCATACTCTTCAATGGTAAAGGAACTGTGTAGATCACATAAAAGCATACTACAGTATAGGCATCCACATGAGAAGATTTGTAATTCAACCTGGGGCAAGGAGGATGCACATGTCCTCTTGATAGAAGCATGACACTACCTTGTAGGAGTTCAGTCAGGATGAGGCAACAAGTAAAAAGGTACATCTCATGTATTCTAACTAGACATCATATTTTCTTTGCAGTTTATCTTACTTGTATACATCTACACTGTTTTTAATATCATCATGTTCTTTCCTCTGAATCAACAAGTGTGTGACATTTGACTATTCCTATGAATAAAGTTCAATCACAGAAAATTGGTTAGACGAAAACAATTTCATTGGGTTTTATACAAATTTAAATATTTAAATAAAATGCAAGTTTCAATGTAAATAATGTTAGGAAATATTCAAATGAGGATGATGTAAAGATAATGAACTGCTGCTGTCTCTATGAACACCCAACAGGCCTTTGCTGCTTCCTAACTCTGAAACAAACTCTGAAAGTGATGAAGGTACACTTGACCGCTGTGGTAGGTTCTCTTTACCTGCATTAATCCATTCGGGTTCCTACAGCAGAAGACCACACCCAGAATGGTTTGTGTGCAGCAGAAGCCTATTTCTCACAATGATGAATGTTTAAAAGTTGCAGGAAAGGTTCAGGAGATTTGTTACCTGGTGAAGGCTAACTTTCAAGTTTATTTTTATGTTATATCTTCACATTATGGAAGGACAAGGGAACTCTATGGAGTCTCTTTTTAAAAGACACTAATCTACCCTATCTTCATGACCTAAACACCTCACAGAAATCCCATCTCATCTCATGATTTTATATTATCAGTGTATAGGATTTTGACATATTTATTTATTATGTGGGCATAAACATTCAGTCAACTACATAGCTTTAGAAGTACTAATGACTATAAGAGACAGGCTAAAAAGATTTGTGTTGCTACTGACAAATATTACTTCAACTTGTTAATATTACCATGCCATATGATTTTATTTGATTGAATTAAATAATTTCTGTATATTAGTCTGATGATTAAAAACAAAGTCAAATAAATGAATTCTGTCTTACTGTTCTCCTGCTGTGAGGAGACTCAATGACCAAGGGAACTTAGAAAATAAAGCAATTAATTGTTGGCTTGCTTACAGTTTCAGAGGGTTAGTCCATCATCCATTATCATTGTGGTGGAAACCATAGTGATAGATAGACAAACAGAGCTTTACATCCTGATCTGCAGATAGTAGGGGAGAGAGAGAGAGAGAGAGAGAGAGAGAGAGAGAGAGAGAGAGAGAGAGAGGGAGGGAGGGAGGGAGGGAGGGAGGGAGAGAGAGAGAGAGAGAGAGAGAGAGAGAGAGAGAGAGAGAGAGAGAGAGAGAGAGAGACTGTGCCTGGCATAGGCTTTTGAAACATCAAAGTCTATCCATCTCCAGTGATACACTTTATCCAACATTGCCACACCTACCCCAAAAAGGCTACATCTCCTAATCCTTATCCAACAGTTCCGAGGACTAAGGACCAAACATTCAAACATTTTAGCCTTTTGGGCTCATTCTCATTCAAAGCATCACAAATGCTAATCCAACAATTTGAAGAAACTGACCATCAATCTGCAACCTTGAAAATCTGCATATGTCATGTTATAAGAACAGCATTGAAATCATTGATTTAAAATCACAGGCCACTCCATTCTCCCTCTGCTCTCTAGACAGCCTCTTTCCATCACACATTAGTAATTTTGTGACCTCCAGATGAAGCACATATATCTAAAGATTCAAAATCAACATCCGCATATGAGAGACAACATGCAACATTTGTTCTAAATCTGTGTTTCCTTTGTATTTTTGTTTTGAAGTCTATCCATATAGACTTGAAATTTTCATGAATTCATTTTTTAAAATTTTTGATACGGTGTTTGTTTAGCCCAGACTGTCCTGGAACTCACTCTGTAGAACAGACTGGCGTCAAATTCAGAGATACACTCACCTGTGCATCCAGAGAGCTGGGATTAAAGGCATGCACCACCACCTCCCAGCTTTTATAATTCCATTTTTATTTTAAAAAATGTATTCATTTTACATATCAACCACAGATCCCCCTTCCATCCTGCCTCCTGCTCCCCCCTCCCCCACCTTTCCCTCTAACAACACACCCCCCCCCCCCCCATCCTGTCCTTCCATGCTGGAACAGCAAAGCCTGGTACATTCAGCTGAGGCAGGACCAAGGCCCTCCCCCCTGGATTAAGAGTAAGCAAGGTGTCTAACCATAGAATTCCAGCTCATGCATCAGGGATAGATCCTGATCACACTGCCAGGGGCCCCTCAAACATACTCAGATACACAACTGTCTCTCCAGTATGCGGAGGATCTAGTCCAGTCCCATGCATGTTACGTTGGTCTAAAGTTCATGAGTTCCTACAAGCTTGGTTCAGTTGTCTCTGTAGATTTCCCCATCATGATCTTGACTCCCCTTGCCCATATAATCCCTCTTCCCTCTCTTCAGCTGCACTCCTGGAGCTCGGCCTGGTGCTTGGTTGTAGATCTCTGATTAACAGAGTAGGCCAGTTCAGGCACCCTCTCCACTATTCCTAGAAATCTAATCTGGGGTCATCCTTGTGGATTCCTGGGGATTTCCCTAGCACCAGGTTTCTCCCTTATGCCCCAATGTCTCCCTCTATCAAGGTATCTTTTTCATTGTTCTCCCACTCCATCATTCCCCCAGCTTGACCTTTCCCCATTCCCTCCCCTCTATTGCCCCCCTCATCCCCAGTTAACTCAAGGAGGTATCCTCTGTTTCCCCTTTCCAAGGTAATCTATGCATCCCTCTTAGGGTCCTCCTTGTTTCCTAGCTTCTCTGGAGCTGTGGGTTATAGTCTGATTATCATTAGCTTTACATCTAGTATCCACTTATGAGTGAGCACATACTATATTTGTCTTTCTGAGTTTGGGTTACCTCACTCAGAATGATATTTTCTAGTTCCATCCATTTGCCTACAAATTTCATGGTGTCATTGTTTTTTACAGCTGAGTAATACTCCTTTGTGCATATGGACCACATTCTCTTTATCCATTCTTTGGTTGAGGGGCATCTAGGTTGTTTCCAGGTTCTGGCTATTATGTATAATGCTGCTATGCACATAGCTGAGCATGTGACCTTGTGATATGATTGAGCATTCCTTGGGTATATGCCCAAGAGTGGTATCCTTGGGTCTTGAGGTAGATTGAGTCCCAATTTTCTGAGAAGTCTCCATACTGATTTCTAAAGTGGCTGTACAAATTTGTACTCCCCAGAATTTCATTGTTAAATGGCTGAATAGTACTCTGTTTTGTAAATTTACCAAATTTTCATGTTCAATTTATTAGTTGATAGTCTGGTCCATCTCCTGGCTATTATGAATAAAGCACAAATTAATGTGTATGAGCAGTTAACTCTATAGTAGCATGTGGAGATTTTTTGGTATGTCCCCAAGAGTGATCTACATGGATCACATGATTGGCACACACACACACACACACACACACACACACACACACACACACACACACGTACATGGTTCAGGAAACTTCACACTGATTTCCATAGTTGCTGCATTTGTTTGCACTCCCACAGCAGTGAATATGTCTTCCACTTTCCTCATATCTATGCAAGCATACATTATCATTTAGTTTCATGATCATAGTCATTCTGACTTAGGATGTTGATTATTTTTTAAATATATCTCAATCATTTGGATTTCATCATTTGAAAAGGATCTTAGTTCCATGCCCCATGTTTTGTTTGTTTTGTTTTGGTTGGTATAGTGTTTATCATTTATACCATATCCTCAGGAGAGAACTTAATTTTTTTTAAGTTGGAGCATAATACTGGCCAAACTTTAGCTTAGCTCTCCCATTGAAACTGGGACTCAGAGTGATGTGTCCCTGAGTGCCTTTGTTTAAAATAGATGGCTCCCAGACCTATAAGATAGGCATTATAATGAAAAGAGATGGAAGTAAGGTTGTGATATTATCTAAAAACTAAACTGGGCTCAGAACGACAAACATGACATGGTTGCTCTCATATGTGGAATCTAGAATTTAAAAAATACATATGACATGGTAACAAAATGGATTCCAATGAAGGAAGAAAAATGTCTAAACCTTGGAGTAAGGGAAAAGGAAGGTTAAGGACAGAGGAGAAGGAAAATATTCCAAGTGTGGTCTTATACACAGAATGTCTGATCTCTCTTATCTGTCTACCTATGCCTTTACCTCTTTTTATGTATGTATGTATATATGTATGTAAGTATGTATGTATGTATCTATCTATCTACCTATCTATCTATCTATTTATCTATCTATCTTATTTATTTATCTATCTAAGAATTACATAGTGAGACCTTGTCTCAAACAAAGGGAATGAAAAAGAAAGCAAGAAAGGCAAGCTAAGTGATAGTTTTCTAAAATGAGACAATGACGACATGCTCATGGCAAGCTTACTTCAGTGTGTCAGAAGGCAATTGTTTTCCTGCTCGACCAGGTAAATCTTCCTATATACCTCACTCAAGAACGAAAATTAAGATATATGGTAACAATGTAGATGATTTCTTATTATCTGCCTTTTTGGTCTTCTGAATAATTAGATTAATCCCCAAATGCACACATGATTAACTAATGCTGATATCCCTGAAAACATTGATGACACCATTGCATGCTATATCACAGACCCTATCAATGTTTTCTTCCCTCTCCCAGAAATTAGGCCATGTAGATGCAACAGTCTTATTAACTAAGAAACACAGAGCCAAATGCAGAGTTAAAAGCCCAAGTGGTCAGAGCAGTAGCTAAGAGTTGAGACTAAAACCGCCTTCTTACCACCCGCTGCTGTCCTACCCTTCCCAAAGAGACCTACTTCCTGTGTATCTGTCATTTTATTGACTTTCTGTTCTGCCTTTTCATTGGTTGTAAACCCAACCACATGACCTCCTCGTCACTGCCTAGGTCTTCTATGGTTGATATTGAGATTAAAGGCGTGTGTCTCCATGATGGTGGTGTCCTTGAACACACAGAGATCTGCCTGTCATGTGATCGGGATTAAAGGCATGTGCTACCACTGCCAGAATTCTGCTATGGCTTGCTATTAGCTCTGACCCCCAAGTAACTTTATTTATTAACATACAAATAAAATCACATTTCAGCACAAATAAAATATCACCGTAAGACCAGGCATCCTCTAGCTTTGTGCCAGTGACTGCAAGTTGATAAGGAAGTGTCATATATTACTTTCCCTCCACTTGCACTGTGTACAAGCCTAGACTTCCCCTCTTCTAATCCCTAGACCAAGCACAAGCTATAATGAAACCTGGTTCTTCGCAGTGGTTTCTTGACTTCTGACATGTAGGTCAGATAAGGCCATATCTTGTAGTACAAAAATTGCAACCCCTATATTTACATTAGAAACCTATATGGTAAAGAACCTTTTTTGTTCTCTGAAGTGAAAGGTCTGCCTTGCCCTTCAGAAGTCCTCTGTTCTGTCAATAGTGAAATGTCCTAATTCTCCTTGTATCATGGGATTTGAAGGAAAGTTTCTCCACTTCCAGGAAGGGCCAATTATGCATGCCTATGGCTGTGATGCTTTATCTCTTCTAACACTTTCAGAAGTTAATTCCTAATCATGGCTGCCTGTGGTGGTGCTGCTAACTCTACTAATATAGCTCACCTGAGGATAATTTTGAGTCATTTTCCTTCAATGATCCTGCTTGTTAAATCCTAATACATAACTGCAGTGTTCTGTTTTTCATTTCTCTTGGAGGACAGGGGATGTGTGTGTGTGTGTGTGTATGTGTGTGTGTGTGTGTGTGTGTGTGTGTGTGTGTGTGTGTGTGTCTCACTGGAAGGAAGGGTGGCCTGGGGTCACAGGTTAAAGGGCTGGGGAGGTCAGGGGCCATGCAATGGTTGCCAAATTCACTTGTGAGTAGCCATAGATTTGAACTTTGCACTAATCGCTCCAGGCCTGGGCCCTACATGGAGGACTCAGCCCAGTGGCTGGTGCTCCAGTTCAAAGGCTGGCAATCTGGTTTCACTTGGCTTAGGGTTTGGGCCTTCAGTGGGTCCTGTACATTCCCACCAGCCTCCTGGGTGTGGAGGGTGTGGGGTGGGACCAGAGCAAGCATTGTGCAGTTTCAAAGCTGTGCAGATTCATCCTGGTTTGGAAATGGAAGACCTTCAGGGTGGGTGTCAGAGGCCCCAATTACTCTCGGAAACAGTAAACTTTTGTCCAGAATGCCTGAGTGTGTTACCAAGGACCAGTTAAGAGCTTGCTCTTTTGGGTCCACTCTGGATGAAGTTTAGCTAAGTTCACAATGCTGAGGCCCTGAAATGAACCCCAGGTTCTGCCTCCTGGAAAGGGGAGAGTAGGCATTAGCTAGAACATAAATTGGAAGTAGAATATTTTAAGCATCCCAAAAAATATCTACACTGACATTTTAATATCTGCCATAAGTCTGATGTACATTTATATTTATTAACACATATCAGTCTATTATCTACTATATATAATAGATTACTTTATTATATATATTAATTGTATATATATTGTGTTTTTTTTTCCAGGGTCTTACCAACTTGGAACTTGCTATGTAGACCAGGCTGGCCTTAAACATACAGACATCTACCCACCTCTGCTTCCCAAATGCTGAGATTAAAGGCTTGGGCCACCAAACCTGGTTTATTATTATATTTATTAACCATGTTAAGAAACGTCGTTGAGCCGGGTGGCACCCACCTTTAATCACAGCACTCGGGAGGCAGAGGCAGGCGGATCTCTGTGAGTTCCAGGCCAGCCTGGTCTACAGAGTAAGATCCAGGATAGGCACCAAAGCTACACAGAGAAACCCTGTCTCAAAAAACCAAAACAAAAAAGAGAGAGAGAGAGAGAAAGAGAGAGAGAGAGAGAGAGAGAGGGAGGGAGGGAGGGAGAGAGAGAGAGAGAGAGAGAGAGAGAGAGAGAGAGAGAGAGAGAGAGAGAAACATTGTTGAACTGGGCATGTAGTTCAGTTTGCAGAATACTTGTCTAACATGAATGAGGCCCCGGTTCTACCCCCAGCACTGCATTTTCTAGGCATGGTGGCAAACGCTTATAATCCTAGCATTCACAAGAGTCAAGAGGATTGGAAGTTCAAGGTCATTCTCAGCTGTATATCTAGTTCAAGGTCTACAAATTAAAAAAAAAATCACTTCATGAGTCATTTCTTTAGTTCAGGATTTCTCAAAGTATGATTTAGACAACCCCAGCCTCTCCCTCTCTCCTCTCTCTCCTCTCCCTGAGCACAACTCCAGGCTGTGGAGCCAGAATGTGGGGAGAGAAACACTTTAATTTTTCTAAATTACTTTCATCTGGAGGGGTGGGGTACTGCAGCACTCCTGTGGAGGTCAGACTACAGCTTGCAGCACTCAGCTGTCTCTTTCCACCAGATGGATCCAGGAGATCAATCCCAGGCCCTGAAGTGCAGCAGTGGAGAGAGGAGAGAGGAGAGAGGGGGGAGGGGGGAGAGGAGAGAGGGGAGAGGGGAGAGGGGAGAGGGGAGAGGAGAGAGGGGAGAGGGGAGAGGGGAGAGGGGAGAGGAGAGAGGGGAGAGGAGAGAGGGGAGAGGGGAGAGGGGAGAGGGGAGGAGAGAAGAGGGGAGAGGGGAGGAGAGGGGAGGAGAGGGGAGGAGAGGGGAAGGGAGAGGGGAGAGGGGAGGGAGAGGAGAGGGGAGAGGGGAGAGAGGGGAGAGGGGAGAGGGGAGAGAGGGGAGGGAGGGGAGAGAGAGGAGAGAGAGGAGAGACATCTGGGGGATGTGCCATGTACTGTTCCATCTGACCCAGGAACAGAGTATGACTGAATCTAAGGGATTTCTATTTTTGATGTCAATGATACTTACTAAATACTTAATGGGTCTTAGGCCAGAAAAACAGAAGGAAAGTAACCCAAGGTGCCATGCAAGCCATACTCAGTAGGCTAGACTAGCCAAGGGAATCTTACCAATGATGCTTCAAGATGGATCTCAACATGGGCCTCCAGAAATGTCAGAAATGAGAAGACAGGGACATACCTGCATGTGGCCACCTTTAGCAGACTAAGGAGTTTTTCTAAGATTTTAGAGACTTTCACCCAGGCCAAACTTAGATTTATGGCTTCAACACTGAAATAAATTTTTGGACTAGTTAGAATAGTATATTTTAATATAGCCTTAAGCATGAAGGATAGAAAAAGAAGAGGTCTCAAGAAAAAATTATGAGACATATCCAAGTGAGAATTTTGCTTTTCAATGGAAAATGGAGGAGGATGTTGTGTCCTTTGGGCATATACCAAGAAGTGGTATAGCTGGGTCACATGGTAAGTTTTAGCTTTTGGAGGATTCTCCAAACTGTTTTCCAGAGTGACCAGATCGGTTCACAATCCTACCTTTCCCCACATCCCCTCCAGCATTTGTTGTTGGTTTGACTTTTGCTATGCCATCTGGGGTAAGATGAGATCTCAAAGTTATTTTGTTTTGCATTTCCCTAATTGCTAGAAATGACAAACATTTTTTGAGATATTTTTTAGCCACTTTTCTTCTCATGAGAACTCTCTTTAGATCCCACGCCCGTGTTTTGAGTGGGTCATTTGTGTGTGTGTGTGTGTGTGTGTGTGTGTGTGTGTGTGTGTGTGTGTGTGTGTTTTTCGAGACAGGGTTTCTCTGTGTAGCTTTGGAGCCTGTCCTGGATCTCACTTTGTAGACCAGGCTGGACTGGAACTCACAAAAATTTGCCTGTCTCTGCCTCTCGAGTACTGGGATTAAAGGCGTGCCCCACCACCGCCCGGCTCATTTGTGTTTTTGACTCTTTGTTTTTCTTTATTAACCCTGGACATTAGTCTTCCGTTAGATGAGTAGTTAGCGAAGATTTACTCCCGTTCTGTGGCCTTCTTCTTCAATCAATTGATTGCTTCTTTAGCTGTGCAGAGGCTTTTTGAATTTTATAAAGTTCCACCTGTCAATTGTCAGCCTTAATTCTTGGGCAAATGGAGTCCTATTCAGAAAGTCCTTTCCTATATCTATATCATGTAGGGTACTGCCTATGTTTTCTTCTAGCGGTTTCAGTGTTTCAAGGTTTCATATTAAGGTCTTGATTTATTTGGAGTTAGTTTTTGTGCGAGGTGATTGATACAAACCTAGCTTCATTCTTCTACATGTTGACGTCCAGTTTTCCCAGCACCATTTGCTGAAGATGCTTTCTTTTCTCCAGCTTATGTTTTGGGCATCTTTGTCAAATATTAAATGGCTGAAGTCACAGGTACTCATGTTTGGGTCTTCAATTTTCTTCCATTTGTCTACATGTCTATTTTTATGCCAGTACCATATTGTTTTTATTACTATGGCTCTGTAATATAACCTGTCTGGAATGGTAATTTCTCCAGCACTTTTTGCACAAAATTGTTTGGGCTATTTGGGGTCTTTTGCAGTTTCATATGAATTTTAGAATAATAGTTTTGTTTTTGTGTTTTGTTTTTGTTTTTAATTTCTGTGAAGAATGAAATCGGGATTTTGATTGTGATTACACTGAATCTATACATGGCTTCTGGTAGGATGGTCATTTTCATACTATTATGTTTACCAATTTATAAGCATGCAATGTCTTCCTATTTTCTAGTGAGATCTGCATGTAAACAGATGGAACTAGAAAAGGTCAGAGTGAGTGAGGTGACCTAGGTCCAGAAAGACAAATGCTGAATCTTATCTCTCCCCTGAGGTTGATAGCTCCAAGTCTTTGATGTGAGTATATAATCTGGACTAACTTCAGAAATCAGCAAAGCAAAAGGGGACCATTGCAGGGAATGATAGAGAGAGGACTATCAGGATCCAAGTGGTCTAAAGGGGGAAGAAGGAAAAATTGGGGGGTGGCTTTAGATAGGTGGGGGGAGGGAGATAAATATGGAAGAAGGAAGGAGGAGGGTAAAGAAACAGTAAGGATGCTTTAAAAAGTCATAAGGAAGCATACTATTAACTACTTAAAAATTCCTATAATACAGGTAAGTCTGCACATGCATATCTATATATAGTGCAAATAAAAATTTTCTCATCTGGGCTGATAATGCTATCCTAAGAGCTATACTATAGAGTAACTTACAGAACCCCCAACTCCAGGCATGATATGCCCTCTTTTGAATTGTTGCTCAGGGTTGTCCAAGACACTCCCAAACATTATAGGCAATAGCTATTGTAGGCAGAGTTTTTCTGTCCCAACCACCTGCTCCCCATCCCAGCAGCTGCTTCCAAATTACCACACAGAGACTTAATATTATTTATAAATGATCAGCCAATAGCTCAGGCATGTTACTAGCTAACTCTAACATTTAAATAATCCCATTTGTATTAGTCTATGTATTGCCACGTGGCTCATAGCTTTACCTGTCCTCTGGCATGTCTTGCTTCCTGGGCGGCTGGCTGGCATCTCTCCTGACTCTGCCTTCCTTCTTCATTATTCTCAGTTTGTCTTTCCTGCCTAACTTCCTGCCCAGCTACCGGTCTGCAGCTTTTTATTAACCAGTGAGAGTAATATGTATTCATAGTGTAGAAAAGGATTGTTCCACAGCATGCTATTGCCCGTGGTTGACACCCCACCCTTACCCCCCAGAGGAAGAAGGTAACTTAACTATTGCTGAAGACACTGTGCACTTTGGCCACAGGACCCAGAAGACTGGAGTTAGATCTGACCTGAAAGCTTCCTTTCTGAGGACTAGTTTTTATGGGGCCAGAAGGTACCATGTAGGCTTCCAAAGGAGGGAAACAACCAATAGTTCTACCAATCTGTAGTGCTTCTGAACCACAATGACCAGAATGGCAGGATAACCACAAGGATGAAATAGTGACACACATACCTTGGTGGTAAACAATAGCTTCCCCATTGGACTTAAGACCTGTTCAACAAGAGGGAAGTCATATCTGGTACTGAAAACCTAGCCAGCTATCTGGGGCTAGTGAAGATCTTGGAGGAAAACATACAACCAACACTTTACTAAATCAGCAAATATCCCTAACTTCATTAAAATATTTATCCTTATTCCTACAGATCATTGTAGTTCTCACTACTCATTAAGTAAGATGGAAACCAATACAGAAAACTGCAACTCATCGAAATGCAGAATTGTGGAGTCCAACAACACAGCTCCTGCACCTAACGTTCAGGGCTCACTGTAGAAGAGGGGGTGTGAAGATTGAAAGAGCCAGAGGAACAGGAAACTTGTGAGATTGTGTCTCCTAGATACACCAGAGGAGCTACACCCATGAAGTCTCACCAACATGGCTGCCTAAACATGAACTGAACAGGGACACCACCAACAGACATGTTAATGTGGAAGGGGAAAGCTCACAAGGCCTGAGCTCTAGACAAAGAACTACAGGTAACTAAGGAATGCTGAGAACAGGAGTAATTATCTTCCCTGGGGAAGAACACAACAATTTTCCAATGCCAAATATGCCCTGAAAACATGTATACAAACAACATAATACGGACTATACAAGTTGTCTTTACATATTTATGAAAATACACACAGTGAGCGGGTTATATTTATATATTTATGAACACACACACATATATACAGATAATACATATGTGTGTACCACAACAATTAAAGAAAAAGAGGTCATGAATTTGAGCGAAAGCAAGATGGGGGGACATGGAAAGGGTTGGGGGGAGGGAAGGAAAGGGGGAAATGGTATAACAGTATTATGATCTCAAAAATGTATGTTCAAAAAGGTCTGTCTAGGAAGGGAAATTGAAGGTTGAGACACGATGGCATTTCTCCACTGCAAGAAACAGTGAGTAGAGGTGCGTATCCACGGAGGGAGCAATAGAAGTTCGTTGTTATTGTCTTTCTTTCTTCTTAGCTATACAGAGCACACGCAGAAGATGGGGGGCGGGGGTGACCAGTGTCTCACCGGGCTTGGGGAAATGGGATGGGAGAAGAGAGAAACACGGACATTTTATAGAGAAGCTCTCCAAAGGAAGCAGCTGAAGGGAACTCCCTAGCTTGTAGCGGAGCAAGGAGCCACCGCCTGTACCAGTACTTCAGAGCTGGGTCCACGGAGACAGAGACGGAGAGCCTGAGCATAGCATAGCCATTCAGAAGCTGGAGCTGATGTCTGATCACAGCTGGGACTCTGGCTAGGAAGGAAAGTTACACCCAGCAGGCAGGTAGCATTCCTGTCATCTCCTGCAGAAAAAAGAGTTACCCTGGCTCTTCAGCCAGCTGGTTCAACTTCAAGGCCTCTGGGCACTGAGGCAAGGAAGAGGAGTGAGAGGGGAAAGGGTAGGAGCTCTTTCCGCTGCAGCTGTGAGAGGAAGGAGACCACAGGGACCGGGAGGTAGGCCCAGGAGGGGGCAGCAGGAAAAGGCTCAGGTGGTCTTGGGATGAAGCCGGGAGGAATGGAGTCATCAGTGGTTAGATTCAGCAGAAGAAGTCTTCTAGAGCAAGAGACTTTTTTTGGAGAAGTGGAGCTTTCGTGTGGTAACATGATTTGGAATGTCGTATGAGATTGGCAGAGAAGGGTGTGATTGCCATAGCCTTCAATAATTAGTGAATGATAACCTCATACATGCCTCTTTAAAATGTCCATTTCTTGCCAAGTCCGCTATAGGAAAACAAAGTAAGGCTGCCAGACCACATTTTCTTGGATCACTCAGATAACCTACCTATTTCTCTGCATCACAGCTTGCCCAACCCAAACTCCCTGCAATTAGAGTGAATGCAAGTCAGACAACATGCTCTTTACATGTTTCAAATCATCATGTGACTCACAAGGTCTATGTGATCAGCCTTCTGCCTGAATGAAAAAGAGGACACGGCCTCCCCAAGGTGAGGAGGTTTTTATTGTTGATATCAGGGAGAGTACAGCTGAGGAGGTTTTTATTGTTGATATCAGGGAGAGTACAGCCAGAGGCATCTGGAAGAGTCCAGAGCAGGGAGAGAAAGCAGTGGACTAAACATGGTCAGTAGACTGAACCAGGCTGGAGAGGAGAGAGAGATGGGGAGAATGAGAGAGGAAGAGAAGAGAGAGGGGGGGCAAGAGAGAGAGAGATGCAAGTGGACCAAGAGAGAACTGAAAACAAAGATGTGGGGGCCCACAGAGACCCCAGCTTGCGGCTTGTTTTCGTCCTGACTCGAGGTCAGAGAGTCTGAACATGTTTCCCCACTGCAAGACTGCATAATAGGATGTTTTGGCCAAAGGCATGTTTACCAGGTATCTTATACTTCAAGGCCTATTTACAGGATACTTTGCCATAAGGCATGGTCACTAGATGTCTTGAGTACTAAGGAGGTGTTTACACTTCACTACACTTTGTACCTTGAACCATGATGTCCTAGGTACATAAAGTCTATGAGTAATAAACTCAGGGTCTTCAGTATTGACCCAGAATTCTCCCGAAGCTATCCTGTGTCTGTCTTTTTTTTCATCTACGTCTATACTTCATAGCTATTATTTCCCAATTCCACATTCCCCTCTTCAGAACCATTCAAGAGGTTGAGTGGGACTCAACACAAAGAGAGGAGAGGGCAAAGAGAGCCAAGAGAGCTAATGGCCAAAATGGCAGGGTTATGTAGAAAGTCAGAAGCTGGGGAGAGGAAAGCAGAGTCCATGGGCTGGAGAAGTTTAGTGCAGGGCGCAGGGTGAGAAGAGCTAAGAAGAGCCAGGATGCCAGCATGGGACTCTGTAATAGGCACTTGCTAGGAGAACCAAGAGGCCAGCATGTGCTTTGGTAGGCTTATAGACACCACAGTTAGACATTTGTCCTGGGGTTTCTTTTGGACCTAACAGTGTCCACCTCTCTACCCATAGATCACAACATTATTTGCCTTTCTCACTACTTTCCAGCCAAAGTGGACTTCTAGTTACCTTGTTCCATAGTTTTCCCTGACTTGGGCAGTCCATACAGGCTGTTTTCTCCTTTTCCTTCTATCTTTCTCTTGGCCAATTCTTTTGACACACTTTCCTTAGACCAATGTTTTCTGAATCCTCAAGCTGTCAGATCCCTTTGCTCAGCTCTGTCTCTTATCAGATTTTATTCACTCGAATGGTTATTTCTATGGTAGTTTATTATTTATTACTGGTTCTCCTTTGGACTGTAAGCTTCATGAGACGGTACCTGCTTTGCTTATTATCTCTGTCTGCAGTGCCCATCCAAATGTCAGGCTTTTCTTTGTTGACCAATAGTCTTGGGTTAAAAAAGGGTTTGTTGAATGAATGAATGAAAGGAAGCCAGGTTAGGAGGAAGACACATTCTAGAGGGTTGATTGGTGCTGAAGACAGGGTCTCCACAGCCAGCTCCTTTTTTTGTTTGTTTGTTTCAGGACAGGGTCTTGAACGGAAGCTTCTACTTCCGGAAGGCCGGGACTACAGAAGTGCACCATCACACCTGTTGGTTAATGACTTTTCATGATTATTTCAGTTGTGACTCCTCAATTATGTGGCTTCTGCCAGGGGGCCCTTAAGCAGATCAAGCTACACAACTGTCTTACTATGCAGAGGGACTAGTCCAGTCCCATGGATGCTCCACAGGTGTTGGTCTAAATTTCATGAGCTCTCACTAGTTTGGTTGGTTGTCTCTGTAGGTTTCCCTATCATGATCTTGATGCCCCTTGCTCTTAGAATCCCTCTACTCTCTCTTTGACTAGACTCCTGGAGCTTGGCCTGGTGTTTGGCTGTGGATCTCTGCATCTGCTTCCATCAGTTACTGGAAAAAGGCTCTAAGATGACAGTTAGGGTATCTCTGATACATGAGCTGGTTTTCTGAACCCACTGCCTATGGTGGGACACCTTGAACACCCTTGAGGCAGGGGGAGGGGCTTGGACCTGCCTCTACTGAATGTACCAGGCTCTACTGACTCCCCATGGGAGGGAGACCTTACCTTCATGTAGGAAGGAATGGGGAATGGGTTGTGGGGGGGGCTGAAGGGATGGGAGGAGGGAAGAGGGGGATCTGTGATTGGTATGTAAAATGAATTAAAAATTTTCTTTTTTATAGTTATAATATCTAGTCTATATTTGGCAAAATAAAAGAAGATAACCTATCTATCTTATATTTGTGAGTCTAAGGTTTCATATCTATCTTATCTCTTATCGTAACCATGGAAAACCATAATTATAACTATTTAGTCTTCAAATACATTAAAGACCCCAGAAGGATACAATATTATCTAAGTAAACAGGAAGAGCATTGTAAGCAACTTTCAAAAATCTAGAATGACAGAGGCACCTGTCTACCTGGACAGTCATCCAAAGTTTCTCTGCAACTTTGGGGCATTCATATTCAGCCCATAGGCCTAGAGTCTCTCAGTCACTTCTCTTTGTGTCCTGTAGAATGTCTGGCAGTTTCTTCTGTGAAGCAGGAACCTGAAGGACCATTTTGCCTTGCAAAGTTCAGTGGTCACCTTCCTATGAGTACTGCATGTCCAGTCAATACAACATTTTGTCAAGTAGTCCAAGCAAGAACAGTTTCTTGCCCAAGTGGCTATTTTTTCCAAGAAGAAGATAAACTCTTAATTTAAAAAATCTGTGGCTTCAAAGGGGCAAGAGAAGCAGCGAATTAGTGAATTGGGTCTAGGAAGCTCACTGCTTGACTGATTTTATTTTTTTAACATGACGGACTTTTTTTCTAAGACATGTGGGATGAGGGACTCTCAACTGAGGGACTGCCTCCATCCTAATAGATTGTAGGCAAGCCTGTAGGGCATTTTCTTAATTAATGACTGATGCGGGAGGACATTGCTCACTGTGAGCCACGTCACCTCTAGGATGATGGAAAGCAGGCTGAGCAAGCCGGTAAGCAGCACCTCTCCAAGGCTTCTGCATCAGCTCCTGCCTCCAGGTTCCTGCCCTACTTGAGTTCCTGCTCTGACTTCCCTCACTGATGAACTGTGACCTGGGAGTTACATAATGAAAAAAACCCTTTCCTTTCTCAAGTTGTCTGTGGTCTTTATCAGAACAATAGGAAGCAAACTAAGGCAGAAGCCTGTCAAAAGCTCCAGCTAGCACCCCCATCTCCCATTGACACCATAAGCACCATCAGGTCTGCTGGATCATATGATCTGGTGGTACAGCATTCTGCACACACAGTAGCTTGGACCTGTGGAAAGCCACGTCCTGAATGACTTGATATATTGGCCAAAATAACACACCCAAGGGAGGAATGTACTGCTTCTAGAATCCAAATAAGCGTACTAAATGTTGTGCTTTTTTCTTGGTGATGGGAGTGCCCAGGTGCCTCCTTCATCTTAAAAGGAATGTTTCTGCATGCTGCACACCACTGGACTCCTAGAAGTTTCACCAAAGTAGAAGGTCTTTGAATTTTGGTTGGATTTATTTCCCATACTCTGATGCACATATGTGCTACCGGCAAGTCCAAAGTGTTTGCCCACTTAGTCCAATCAGCAGAATGTCGTCAATGTAGTGCACCAGTGTGATATTTTGTGGAAGAGACCAATGATCAAGATCCCTTCTAACTAGAGTTAGTATAACCTGGAGGTAAAACTGTAAACATAAACTGCTGGCAACAAATTACTTCAGTGGTCCTTATGCACAGGTACTGGGGGAAAGGGATTTGCTGGATCAGCAGCTGCCTTCCACGTACCAGGAGACGTGTTAGTCTGCTCAAGAAAGGACACCACATCTGGTCCAGCAGCTACAGGTGACTGAGTTTGTGATAGTCAACCGTCACTCTCAATGACCCATTTGTCTTCTGCACAGGTCAATTAGAAGCGTTGAAGGCATTTACAGTGGGAGCTCCATCTTTTACATCCGTGATGTGGCACTAATTTCTGAAGGAATTTGGTGGTGGTTTTGGTTGGAGGACACATAGACCAGGTAGTAGAGGACCAGCAACTTTCCAGGGCTCCGGCATTAGGACTGCAGAGACATACAGTCTCATAGACTGAACAACTACCAGATTCTTGGCCTTTCCATTATGAACCAGATCTTGTTGGACCTGGACCTGGACCACATCCTTAAGCCAGTCTAATAAATCCACTTTTATTGTATGTATTCATTCTATCAGTTTGGTTCCTTAAGAGAACACCGAGTATGCTGTTGCAGCAGCATTTCACAGGCCAACATTCCCGGTTCTTCAGGCGTCACCCAGCATTAATAAAAAAGGCTTACAGCCGGGCGGTGGTGGCGCACGCCTTTAATCCCAGCACTCGGGAGGCAGAGCCAGGCGGATCTCTGTGAGTTCGAGGCCAGCCTGGGCTACCAAGTGAGTCCCAGGAAAGGCGCAAAGCTACACAGAGAAACCCTGTCTCGAAAAACCAAAAAATAAAAAAATAAAAAAGGCTTACAAGACTCTAAGCATCTATCTGGAACACAATAAAGACAATGTGCCTATCTCATTTTCACTATATATGTGGTTGGAAAGTTTAAAGAAAGGTAGACACAGAGTTCAAGAGTTTACTTGATTGTTTTTCAAGACGTGTTTGACTAATTTGGCAAAACTGATCCCAGTCACCAGTCTACATTGTATGAAGAATGAACCACCTTGCTCTGAGCTAGGGAGTAGTAGACACCACCCATGCCAAAATTATAATCACTTGGCGCACATCTCCATGACCCGTGCTTGCCTGTAAACAAGCGCCAGCAAAGGATCATTTCCAAGACTGATGCATCACAAGAGGGAGGTGTTCTGGATAAAGCTCAGACATGAGAACTCATCAGCCAAGGCATCAGGCAGACTGGTGTTAGGGCCCTGGAGAAGTCCCACAAAAGACCACCATCCATGTACGCAATCAGAAAAAGCATTTATCATCTCAGGAATAAAGGTACCGGCATGCTGGGACCACACATTCAACACAAAGTCAGAATGGTGACCCCAAGAGAGCTCGCAGGCTCCTTCTTTTTTGGGGTGGGGGGGGCAAAACAGCTTGACCACACAACTTCCATGACAGACTTAGAGGCCCAGACACAGCTTCTGTAACAGGCTTACTGGCAGGTAACACCTGAATCCAGAAAAAGCCATGAGCTAACCCACCCAGGGAGGGCCTGCATCTAAGGGGAAATACCTGACGTTCCAACCAGTTTCTATACCCCTAGACAAATGTCAGCCAATAAGGGTCCTGAACCCTAGAAATCCCCTCACCCCAACCTCTGCTATGATAAAATGCCCACCATACCTGGGCTCGGGGCTCTCTGCTCTAACCGCTGCGTCAGACAGATATCCCAAGCTTCGAGCTTAAAATAAAGGCTCTTTGCTTTTACATATGGGATTCTGTCTCTATGGTGGTCTTTTGAAGGTCCCCACGATCTGAGCATAACATGTGGGGGCTTGTCCTGGGCTCCCCCAAGCCCACCGGGACCACTGCCCATAAAGCCTGAAGCCAGTCAGTACATTTTCTGTGTTTACGTTCGTGTTTTCTATGCTTACTTTCGTTTGGATATCCTTTTGTAAATGGGCTTTTGGGATTATCCTTTTGTAAGTGTGCCTTTTGGCCTATTGGATATCCTTTTGTAAGTGAGCCCAAAATTTGTAGGTACCTGCAGAAGGTCCTTTGGACCGGTTTGGATCCCTTTGGTAGATTTGTGTCTGAATTGGATTTGTATAGATTGGGACGGCATGAGGCCGGCGTCTTCCTTTTGGGTTTGTCTCCAGGCGCCAGAAGAGGTGTTTTGTTGTGTTGTGTGTTGTAGTTTTGTTCTTTTCCTGACTTACCAAAACTAAAGACTCTTATTTTAGGATTTTTGAGTTGGTCAGCTGACACTGTTTCCTTAGGAAAAAGTTCTGTTTGCCTTTCTGTTGGAATGTCCTGCCTATGTGAATGTGTGAATGTGTGAGAAATGTGGCCACAAGTATGTGTATTTTATGCTTGGGTTTATGTATGTGCTGTGACTCCAGATAGAAACTGTACATGGACAGCCTTTGGGACTGGATGGCCAGCAGAAGGGACAGAGGGTCCCTTTGGTTGAACTGGGACAGACTAAGTGTTAGAATTCTGCCCTCACTCCAGCTACATGACTGCACATGAGCAGTTCAGGAGTTAAGCAAAGGGTCTTGTGTATTACATCATCAGTGTGACCTGGTGACTACGTATGTGTGGCGTGGTCACACAATCTGCACCTTAAAAAGCCAGACGCAGACCCCACCATCTCTCTCTCTGCTCTGCTCTGCTCTCCCCCCACCCCACCATCTTTCTCTTTCCTCCCCAGGTCTGGTCCTTTTGTCCCTCCTCCCCTTCCCTCCTAATAAAGCTCTTTGCTACTAAGCAACCCGGTTCTGTCATGACCATGACCTTTCTGCCAGTAACCAGCGCCGTTTATCATTCATTTCACTAAGAGTACTCACTCCTATCCCCCATGGCTTCCTTGCTCTCTGACCCAGAGCACATGCAGCAGCAGGCAGAGAAGCACACTGTTGTGGTGCTGCATGTCTGGTGAGCAGTGGCAGGGGCAGGGACTTGGGTCACCACTGAGCCACTGGGCACTTAGACGGGCCACGAGCACTGCAGGGCTGGACACAACAGGTTCGAGACCAGGCCCCTGTGCAGGGAGCCTTGGGGTGGAAACTTAGCAGTGAAAAGCAGGCAGGAACTGGTGGGGTCCTCACGGAGCTCAGAACTTGCCTGACCCGGGCACACAGTGGGGCTGGTGGAGAACTGCCTCTCTGGGATCACAGCCGAGGAGTGGCCTACAGGGGCCCTCCCCAAGAGGGGCATGGAGTCCCTTCCAGTTTGCCACTTTTGTGCACTTGAGAATCTGGGGTTAACAACAATCTTTTGTCCCCATGCTGCACACTGTCCCCTTTCATGCTGATGGGTAGGGCTCCCAAGACCTGCCCTGGGGGCTGCCTGCCAAACCTAACCAAGGTTTGGCTCCAAGGGCAGAATGGAGTATCGCTGCCTATGGTTGCTAAGCTACAGCTATGTTATAATGCTGTAGTCAGGGCTGCTTTGATCATTCAGATCCAATAGATTATAAATATTTGTCATCATTTAGAGGGGTTGGCTACAAATTATTATTGGTTTAAAAAAGAAGAAAAAAAAACCCTACTGGTAGTTTCAGATATTTCACATTGGTACAGTGTCGATGCAAATTTAGAGTTATTCTTGTTATGGTATATGCATCTGTTCTTGTTTAAAATATTTTAGCCATACAATGTATTCTAGACTACTGAGGGGAACCACAAAAATGACAAAGTTTCTGTGTTTAAAAAATAAGAGAGGAAGCAGAAGACTGGAATAATAAAGAGAAGGAAAGGAAAAGAGGAATTTGAAGTAAATGTCTGAGGAATCAAAGGAATGGACTGAAGGTACATAGAAGGTTGTAGAAGGCCAGAGGGGATGTGAACTATGTTGTGGTTTCTCGTACCTGCAAATACTGAATTTAAAATTTGACTGTATTAGGTTAATTCTGGTTGGTTTTCATTTTAAAAGTAACTGATGATTCTTCACTGCAAAATGTTTATGTTAAAAATGGAGATATATACATGTGTATGTATATGGACAAGTGTGTGACTTGGATTTAACTTTATATGTGTGAATGTAAGCTAGCTTTAACTCTGTATGTATGTGTATGTAACTTGGATCCAATTGTGCGTATGTGTGCACTTAAGTATTTTAGAAAAATGTGTTTTAAACAGCAACCATGTGGCTCTCCTCCATCTTGGCTGGTGACTTCATCATGATGTAGGCAGCCACATGGCTTGACAGCCATCTTTTACTAAGGTTATAAAGATCTACTCAGATTAACAAAAGCTAACTTAGAGATTTATACCTAAGGACTTATGTCTTTGCCAAGTGTTCAACAGCAAGCTTCTAGAGAATTTAAATAGATACTACCTGTGTTTAATAAATAAGATATTTGATAAATATTAAAGCTGTACCTCAATGCCTTTATACATAAGAATATACCTTGCTCTGGCAGCTAAACTTTGTAATGTAAGAGTCACCCAGGTAATAGTCATCAGAAATTGAGATGTTCACTTCTTGTGAAGCAGCAAGACAGCGACCTAAGCAAAGGGCTTGGAATAGCTGCTAGTTTTTCGGCTGCGTTGTGTGCTTACCCTGCAAGGAAATGCCACGAAACACGACAGAATCCGCTAACAAGAGTTTTATTAAAGGTAAAGGGACAGAGAGTGAACAGGCCTGCGGGAAACACGTGTGTGGAGAAGAAGGAACCGGGAACATGGCGCCAGATTTTAAAGGCTGGGCATGGACAGATCAGCGTCACTACTACACGCAAGCGCGTAGATCACATGGCCACGTTGCGCGCCTATGTGGCTAGTGGGACGTCACGGATCTTGGTCACGCACGAGATGTCCTGACCCGGAAATGGCTATCCTGATCTGGCCTGGACCTGGCTAGGCGGAAGTGTCCGCCAGGCATATGCAAACACGCCTGACCGTGGGGGCTTGTTGTAAATCTTTCAATAGCTTCTGACTCCATGAGTCTCGACCCTTTGGAGCTAAAAAAACAAAACAAAAAACAAAAACAAATAAAACCCTTTGTACAGGGGTAGCCTAGGACCACCTGTGTGTCAGATGTTTGCATTGAGATTCATAACAATGGCAAAACTGCAGTTGTGAAATAGCAATGGGAAAAATTTTGTAATGAGGGGTTCATCATCACAACATGGGGAACTATATTCAAAGGTCAAAGCATTGGGAAAGTTGAGAGCCAGTGGCTTGGAGAATATTTCCCCTTACTCAAGTCTACTCAGGCTTAAGAATGTATGTCTAGTCTCTTTGTCTTTGCTGAATTTGTTAAGCTTAAGCTATTTGGATAAACTGAGTCATATAAATGTTTTATATTGATTCTAAAAGAAACTTCAATTGAGAAATTGTTTTTAAGGCTCATACTTAACAGAGATAAAACTATAAAGTCTCCTTCCCAATGTCAGCCTTTTAGATAAAGCTCCCATTCCCTCAGGGGCTTGGAGAAAGATCCTGCTTGCTAAACAGGGAGCCACCCTCTTTATCTTTGGTAAAAGGAACTTATGGCCCTGCCATTAACATATGGCTACTTTGTTTTGGTTTGTTTACTGAACCCGTATTTGATACTACAAGAGCTTCAATTCAAAATCATTGTTTTTAAGGCTACTTATTGTAGACTGCTAGAGAACACAAGTAAATAGTCAGTATCTTATAAATCATCAAGTTCTTTAATTGTAGTCATGCTAAGTACTGATATAATTAATTACAGGGATAAGCTTTACTTAGTCCCTTGCATATGTTTTCAGGGTTGAGTTTAAAACAAGTAACTAGAAACAAAGTTTGTCAATTCAGATATACCTGGACAGCCCTCATACTTCAGAGATCTGCAGAATATGTTGATCTAAAAGCTTATTATATCAGACAGACTCCCAGATCTTAGCAGTGACCCAAGGTCTACAAAGAAGATTACGGGGTACCACAATGTCTTCAGCTGGGTTATGGCAATCCTGACCACAGAGTTAGATGCCCTGATACACACCTGCTGCCAGGACCTGACGTAGACTATGGGCAAGCAGTAGGACACTGGAGAATTGATTGCATCCCTTTTGACTAGACAAACTAAGATCAATCTTCTTCATGTCCCTCTTCCATAGGAAAAACTCTCCCCTTACGGGCCTGATGGCCAAAGAAGATTGATGCTGTTCTGATACTTGTGCCTCTAATGCTATGGAGGCCTGGGTAGGGATTGGTTGCTATCATGTATAGAATTGGAAGCTGCTTGGTCTGCACTCAGATATAATTTATCCTTCTCAGATCTCTGATAGTACTGACAGCTAGGCTAGCTATAACTTCATCAGCTTGGCAGCATCAGACAACCAGATCCTTCCATAAGACTATAGCCAACTTGTTAGCTCATTTTGAAGAAAATGTTCTAAGATATGAAAGTTTAAATAAGTCATAAAGGTTTAAATATGGATCTGAAAAAAGGTATGAGGATATGAAAGTTTATACAAGTTTTGAGGGCCTAAGAATGTTTTAAGATATATAAAGTTCTGAAGATATAAAAGCTTATAAGCTTTGAGGATCTCAAAAAATGATTTAAGATATAAATGCAAGTTGTAAAGCTGTAAATAGCCGGGCGGTGGTGGCGCACGCCTTTAATCCCAGCACTCGGGAGGCAGAGCCAGGTGGATCTCTGTGAGTTCGAGGCCAGCCTGGACTACCAAGTGAGTTCCAGGAAAAGGCGCAAAGCTACACAGAGAAACCCTGTCTCGAAAAACCAAAAAAAAAAAAAAAAAAAAAAGCTGTAAATAAATGATTTAAATTATGAAAAATGTTTCAGATTGCTTTCCCCTTCTATTATATAAAAGTTCAGAGCTTAACATTTAATAGAGTTCTAATAAGCTGGTAGAGCAGTGACTACTTACTATTCAGTCACAAGCTCAACATTTTAGATTTATTTTGGTTGTCATCTAAATATAAACTTCAAAGTGTTTTTCACCAAGCCAAAAAAAAAAAAAATCTCTGTCCAGTTTATGCCTGGCTTTCTGGACAGAAGTAAAATGCATGTGCTTTTAACCTAAATCTGTAGTTTTTGCTAGGACTCATAAAAGTATGAGTTTACTTCTGCTGTTTTACAGATACCTATGACTTGCTTTGTCTACCATATGGTTTTCAGTACAGATTGGTAATACTAATATATCTAAAACTTTTATGTCATTTTGTAAGATAATTCATATAGGCCTCAGAGGATTAAAAGAGTCATAAAAATTGGATCCACTTCACAGAGGTTAGAAGGACTCCAGATAACTACAGCTTTAATTTTGTTCACTTGTCTATTCCTAAAGATATTTTTTCTTTCTCCTGGTCTTGGGACTCCTGCCCTTCCCAATTACTAAAGACTATGAGCCTAAAAGTTCCAAATAAATTCATAAATTTTGACTTCTGTTCCTAGTTTAAAATTGTCTCACCAGGTTTTCACTTGGCTGATAGTCACCTCCAAGCTTCAGTTGCTGACTACACTGCTCCAGACAACTATAAGCTCAGGATTTGCTAAAAGCTGATGTGGACCAGCCCAGCCAATGTGATTGTTCTTTGTCTCTATAGCTAGAACAGATAGCCACATGCTTCTGACAGATGCCCCATTGCCCAGCCTTTGACTAGCTTTTCAGCATTTTTTGGAGCCTTGACAACAATGCCCCAAAGTCAGCTCAAAGCATTTCCAGAAGAGAATGTTGTCCCATGTTCCCTGCCCAAAATAGGTTGAAATACTGGGTCAAAAAGAAACTCCCTCACACAGGGGACAAAATGGTTAACTATAATGCACATTGACAGATCAGGAAAATAGGTTCAGAGTTGTCAGTTGATAAATTTATTAACTGAAATGGTTCTGCAATAAGATGACACTTAATCCTCTTTGTGAAGAACCAAAGAGGCATTATATGGCCTTAAAAATATTATTTAAGATTATAATCTGGTTGTACTCAAAGATCAGAGCTACAGGGCCTTAAGAATGGCAATAGAGATAGATGTCGCTGATCTAGAAAAATCTGTTAGCTAATGGTTCTTAGGTCCCAATACCCTTGAACCCCTGGGCAGATAGGACTCATGATTGAGTCCTGTCCTTGGTACTTGCGAAGGAGAGAATGGGGGGCGGCAAAACAGCTTGACCACACAACTGTCATGACAGACTTAGAAGCCCAGACACAGCTTCTGTAACTGACTAACTGGTAGGTAATACCTGAACCAGCAAAAGCCATAAGCTGACCACCTAGTGGGGCCTGCATCTAAGGGGCAATTCCTGACATTCCAAATATTCCCTATACCCCTAGACAAATGTCAGCCAGTCAGGGTCCTGAACCCTAGAAACCCCCTCACCCCAACCTCTGCTATGATAAAATGTCCACCTTGCCTGGGCTTGGGGCTCTCTGCTCTTGCCACTTCATCAGCAGAGAGTTCAAGTTCCAAGCTTGAAAATAAAGACTCTTTGCTTTTACATGCGGGATTCAGTCTGCGTGATGGTCTTTTGGGGGTCTCCACAATCTGGGCATAGCAAGATGACTAGTACTGAGTTTTTACAACTCATATTGATCTGCAGGGTGATAATAATGAAGCAAAAGAGTTCATAGGTGGCCATTCCCTGTTATTCTGTGCCGCTGGGCTGACATTTCATTCTCAGACTGCAATCCACCTCCCTGCCTCTGAAAGTCATTCTTGGCCTGTCCTCACCCACTTAGGTAAACATGCATGCCACTGTATTGCACCATCCAGGCTTTTTGCTCAATAGTCATATGCTGGCGTGGTGGGCATGCTTTAGGAAGGTCTTTCTCATGGTCTGGGCTGGAAGTAATGAAGACATTCTAAAGAGCTGCTTTGTGTCTCTCAATCTGATCATTAGACTACAGGAGCAGTGCACCCCAAAGAAATGGAAATTTCCTTGAGAATCTCCCACTGGGAGAAGGAAGAGATACCAGCAGGGTTGAGCATGGAGCGTGGGGTGTATGTGTGGGTTGTCTCTTGAGGTTTCACACAGTTCTAACAACTAGTCAGACCACCTTACAGGAGCAAGCCTGAAGCACAGACAGCAGGGGTGGGGGTGGTGGGGGGTGGTGGTGGTGGTGCAGGACCACACCTTGACTGGAGCTGCTTAGATGTGCATTTCACTGGTGCTCTATTTAAACTTTGATCTCACTTCCAGAGCCCAGAGACTGAGTGTTCACTGAATAAAATCTCCTTTTTCTGCTTTCCATTATTAATTCTCATGTTTTTATTGGCTTATAAATGACAGGTGGCCAGCTCTGACTTGGGGTACATGTTGTGACCCCATGTTCACAATCCTACTACTACCCCTTTGCAAGGAGAAAAATAAAAAATAAATAGCATTTTGAGTCATATGACTACATTACTTTTAAAAAATGTAATTCAAATTAATAAAGAAAAAAATAGTTAAAAAAACACTACACTTTTTTCTTTTCTTTTTTTTAGAAATAGATAGAGTTAATAGTAAGAAGGCAGAAAAAGAGACCTGGGTAACTCTAAGCATTTATTTGCCTTGAGTCTTTGTTAATGGAAATGTGTTTTTAAAGTCACGCATTTCTACTGCGGCTGGTGGGTAGAGCTTGTGGTTACTGACTGATCAGGCCAGGGTTCAAGGGTCACCTCTGTGCTCAGACCTCTGAGCAAGAAGGCAATTGCATGACATCAGTTCTCCACAAAACCAGGTGGGCTGGTTACATATCATCAAGGGCCCACATCCCCAGATGTCACAAGGGCCACTTCAAATCGAGGAGAGAAGACTAGCAGTATTTTTGTCTTGCTAGATTTTTTAAGTAAATTTTTAAAATCAAGGACTTACAAGAGAAGAGTCAGGCCTCTTCCAGGCTCTCTACAGTTAGGCTCATTCTAAGGCAAATAGCTCTTTCTAGAGCTTGTTGGTACCCTCAGAAGGTTCCTGGTGCACTCTGGGTTTGGGGGTTACTGCTTTGAGTATGGTTGACCTTTCCTCTGATGTCGCTGAACTGTGCTAGATCTGGACTTTAGGGCATTGACCTATAAGCAAAGAGTGTCCTGGAAAAAGCCCTATTTCTGTTCACTGCTTCATTACGATGTAAGCTGAACTTGGAAAGGGGTGTACAACCCTGGCTTTCCACAGTGGAGAGTCTCTTGCTTCTCCTGGCTTCTTCAAATTCACAACCACAGGTAAGTGACTTGCATTTGCCTGTAGCACTTTAAGTCTATGCTTTCCAAGTCTTTTTTTGTTGAAATCTCTGTTTATTGGGGTTGTGTTTCAGATTTACCCAAATCCTAGTGTTGTCTTATGATAAGGCTACAGCCCTTGGGTAGATGTGTGATGGCTGGTTTCTTGGTACATTCAATGAGGGAGCTTGGTGACTGTCCTACAACAATGCTAGTTTGTACATCAGCTGTCTTGAAAATGTGTGTGTGTGTGTGTGTGTGTGTGTGTGTGTGTGTGTGTGGTAAAAATGGGTGAACAGATTGAAAAAAAAAAGTATCACCCAAAGTAAAAATTCCAGAGAGATGTGTTTTAAACTTGATGTTATAAAGTTTGTTGCTATAAAAGCATGATTCTGTTTGATCTAATAATCACAAAATCTCAAGCCTTATCAGAGACTTTTAAATACCGGTTAGTCTTTTCTTGCCTAAAGCCCTTCATAAGCTTCCATTGTTCCTGGGATAAAGCCCCAAGACCCCAGTGTTAAAGATCACGAGGAACCAAGGGATCAAGGGCAGCTCCAGAGGTGGCTTGTACTCTCCCCTCCCCCAGACCCGTTGGTATTCTTTAACCTTTGCCCCTGTTCTGTCTCTGGGGTCTGGGCCTACCATATTCTCCTCCCTTCCCTGTCTAGTTTGAGTTTTTCTCCAGGGCAAATTCTTGGTGGACGTGTTTATTCCAGAGCTTCCCAAGCTGCTGCCCACGCATCCCTTCACGTACGGTCATCTCTCTTGCGGTTCTTCCATGAGTCTATCAGCTGTCTTTTGCTTAGTCCAGAAGCTCCACGAGGATGAAGCTAGTTAGAAGGTTGGAGCTCTAGACAGTATTTTAGTTGAAAAATCACATCCTTGAGGATTTTCTCACTGTTCTGAACTGACTTCGTGGTACTGGAGTGGGAGGATTTTCTGTAAAGACCCAGAGAGATAACACAGTGAAGGGCATTCAGTTATGTCAGAGATACTCAGTGATGCAACAAAAGACAATAAGAAAATGGGTAGGTGTAATAACAATATTCCAATAAAACCATGATTCAGAGAGAGAGAGAGAAAGCATGCAAGCAGGTAGTCAGCTGGTTGCCTTTATTGCATTAGGATTGTGGGATTCTTTACTCTGAAATCGGTTTCTGAGAGTCTGTTTCTCCTTCCTCCCTCTGTCCCTTCCACCCTCCCTCTGTCCCTCCCTTCTTCCCTCCATCCCTCCATCCCCTCTTCCCTTCTGTAATACCAATAGTTAGTTGTTAGTGTGGACCAGGCCCTTTGAGAAGTTCAACCCATTCATCTGCTGCTCTAGGCTGGTATTTCCACCACGCCACAGTGCATCTTGGCCACCATGAGGTGCACACAAGAAACTGGTGGACATTGACTTTTTTGTGTTCCCAGGATCTTTGTCCTGCACCTGCATGACTCTGAGGACCCTGTGTCTGTCTCCTTCATCTGGAGTGTCTGCAGGGTCCTTCATTCAGACTCTTCTCTGGATGCTATCACACCCCAGGTTCTCCCAGACCCCATGCAGATGCTTGTTTCTGCCTTTCTGCTCAGCAGTGGTCTTCCACAGGCTGCGGCTAATGCTCTAAGATAGAAAGATTGCCGCTGTGCCTATCAGTTGTGACCAGGGGACTGACCTTCAGTGTTTGTTCCTGAGTTGATAAGATTCCATCTTTTATCAAAAGGGAACTGCAACCTAGTTCAACAGAAGTTGAACAGAAGCTTATATAGTAGACAAGTTAAATATCACATGTCATTAGATGGAGAAAGACACTGGGTTGTGGTCAATTAAGTCTTCTTGAGGGGTTCCTATTTAGGTAGCCAAGTCAGCCAACCACTGCATAAAAATCTTAATTTCTGCTTTTAACTGCTAGATTCTCTGATGTTTCAGAAAATTGATTTTTTTTTTTTCTGAAAGACCTTGGAAATTCTCAATCTTTTCCTGAAAGATTTGGGGGAGATGAAAACAATTCAATATATAAAAATTCAAATGAAAAGCAAAAAATCTTGAAAAAAAGCATAAAATCTTGTTTTCAGCTCTGAATTCTCTTGTGTTTGTTAAAAAAATTATTATTGCAAATTATGAAGACATTCTGATTATAGCTTTTGGCAATGGATAAAATAATTTAGGTGTTATTTAAGCATTAGAAGGAATTAGCTGAGAAAGCATTATGACTGCTTCTGTTGATAAGGGAAACAAGACAAAAACAAGATAAACTTCTGAAGGAGGAGGCTCATCCTGAAGATCTTGCCAAACAAGTCTGTTTAACATTGAAAAGTGGGTTTTTCCACAGCCCTCCGACATCCAGGAGCTGGTCTGCCACTCCAGTTAAGCTCTGTTATTCTCCTAAAACAAGCAACTGCCTAACACTAACCACAGACCTTACTCTGAGAACATACATAATAAAATGAAATGACACAAGAACAGTTAACAGTTCGGCCACAAAATGCAGAGCATGAGTGAGTGCTATTTCTTTACCCATCTTAAAGCGTCCCAACTTGTTGACAGCATCTATTTAGAGAAGACTCTCCCTTCTGTAGCTGACCTAATGGAAACCCAAGTCCCATAACTGGACCTTTCTGTCACTCTCTTACTGAGATACCTCATGACCATCAATGTGCCCTCCTCTGTCACTCAACCTGTTGACTCAGAGTTGTGTTCATGGTGGTCTTTGCTGAAGGACATTGATGATGTTATGAGTATAGAAATCTACGATGGGAATAGAGCTTTGTCTTTGAGAATGTTTCATTTTTATAATAAAATAAAGACCACAGAAATGAATTCTAAGGATGTCCAGAAAGACATAAACCATAGGAAACCTCAAGTGTGGGATTGTCAAGGGGCTAGGATAGGAGAGTGAACTCAGGTTAGTGGGTTGACCACAATGACCCTGAAAGGCAGAGTTAGGGAAGGAGTGAGGAGATTAGGTGTAGAAGTGTAAAGGGCAGAAGAAACTTATGTTCTCTTCCTTTGTGGATTTTACCAGTATCAGCTCATGGAGCTGAAGATGGATTAGTCAGGACTCAGAGATATGTTAAAAACAAACAAACAAACAAACATGATTGACTTGATGGTGTTACCTATAATCCCAGCACTAAGGACGCAAGTTAAAGACCAACCATGGTTTACGTAGTGAGTTCCTGGCCAGAGAGCTATGTAGTAAGATCTTGCATCAACTCCCATTGTGTCCTCCGTCCAAAAATACAGTGGAGTAGCAAGTAACTACGGGACCTGTGAAACTCCAAACTCTGAGGGAAAGCACTGTACTTTTGGCCTCTTAATACTGCTGAAGATATATATGCACAGCAGCAGACAGAAACTTCTTAAATGAAGGAGTAAGTTAGGAAAAATAATTGGTGACTGAATGAAAAAGAACATGTCTTGCTGGTCTCAAGGGACCCCACCCTCACTATTTGGTACTGTGATGCTTCAGGGAGAGGGGGCATCATTGCCTTCTGTATCTACTATGACCCCCCACAAGGCTTCAATGGATAGTTCCAGTACAATGCTCACACCAGTGGCTCTGGTTGAACTACATAGGTCACACAATGCACCACAAAGCTATAAATCTGGGATAGGAAAAGTAGGGGTTAATAGTTTTGGGAGGGAGATAAGAGAGGGGATGCATAGAGAGAGACAGAGAGACAGAGAGACAGAGAGACAAAGACACACACACACACACACACACACACACACAGAGAGAGAGAGAGAGAGAGAGAGAGAGAGAGAGAGAATAAATAAGGACTTATTATATATCTCTCCAATCCATACTTTTCCTGGCTTCTCCTCATTATTTCATTTAGCCTGAATTACAAAAGAGAGTACACTGTGGACTCATTCTCTTCTTATTTTACATTTTCTTCAAGCTTTGGATTCCAAAGACACGCTGTAGTAAATATGTTAATACGTGTCTCAGCATGGATCTCATATGATGTGAGCTTGAATCTAGGCTCCACCAGTTACTAAGCAGTAACTAATGTGTATGGTGATATTTTATTTGTACTGAAATGTGATTTTATTTGTATGTTAATAAATAAAGTTGCCTGGGGGTCAGAGCTATTAGCAAGCCATAGCAGAGCCTGGCGTTGGTGGCGCACGCCTTTAATCCCAGCACTTGGTAGGCAGAGTTAGGTAGATATCTGTGTGTTCAAGGATACGGCCAGCATTGGAGACACACGCCTTTAATCTCAATACCAACCACAGAAGACCTGGAGGTCTGTACAGACAGGCAGTGACTAAGAGGTCATGTGGTTGGGTTTACAACCAAAAAGAAGGCAGAACAGAAACTATAAAAAAAGACAGACACAGGAAGTAGCTCTCTTTCAGAGAGGTACAGTGACAGTGCAGGGTAAGGTTTTTAGCTCTTAGCTATTGCTCTGACCTCTTGGCTTTCATCTCTGTATTGGCTTTGTGTTTCTTATTTAATAAGACGGTTGGTTACATCTACAAATGTGTTCTTGGGCATGTAGTTTAATCCCTTCATGCCTTAGAGCCAGTGTCTGGAAAATATGGAAAGAGCTAGTTTCCATTTTAGGAGACAAGGATTTAGTGATTGTTTTTTGTTTGCCTTTACTATCGAGCACCCCCTTCCCTCTGCGTGTGTGTGTGTGTGTGTGTGTGTGTGTGTGTGTGTGTGTGTGTGTGTGTGTGTGCATTCACCCCACAGCATGCACATAGAAGTCACAGGACAATTTGTGGGATTCATTGTACCGTTCTTCTACTGTTTGGGCATTTAGGGTCTGGGGATTAAACTAGGGTAGTCAGTCTTGGTGGCAAGCACCTTTAGCTGCTGAGCCATCTCACCAGCCCCTGTTGAAGGGTTTAAAGTCAAGACAGATGTAAAGAACATTCCTGGCATATTCTAAATGCCACTTCAGTTTTAATTGTTTTTTACGTTATTAGGGAAATTATAGAATAGGATATTCTACAACCTATCATCAACATTTTTAGGCTTGCTTGTCTTTCTGATTTGCTCTCCAAAGCTATTCAGTCATCTTATATTTTCATTACCTGTAGAAAGAGAACTCTCCCTCTTCCCTCACAGCACTTTGTACTGTTGGAGTTCAGTCCACGCCTGTATTTTGGCCAATGGTTTTAGTACCTATCCCTGACCATGACCTAGAATTTCTTTGTTATGTTTGCAAAACCTTATTTTTTTCCCCAACTTTATAGGTCTTCTAAAACCAGGAATGGATGTTAATTGTATCAAATACTTTTTTTGAATCTGTTAAACTGATCGTTAGTCTTACTAAATAACCATTCTATGCTCCAAATCAACCTCATTTCATTGTATTTTGTAAGCTACTGAGTTACATTTAGAACATCTTGCTTAGCTTTTTAAAATCAATTTTTGGAGAAGTCTATTTTTTACCCTTAAAACATTCTCTGTCTGATGTCAAGATTAAAGTTGCCTTATGAAATGAGTTGAGTAGGTATCCTACTTTGTTATTAACAAAACAATTGAGAGTGCTCACTTCAGCAGCACATGTACTAAAATGGGATCAGCCCAGAGAGCTTAGAATGGCCCCTGAGCAAGAATGACATGCAAATTTGTGAAGCATTCCATATTTTTGATGACTTTCTTCTTTGCTTCTTCTATTTTTGTTTCATATAATGCACAAATTAACTAAAACAGAAAGCTTCTTTCAAAAACCTATAAATAAAAATCTAATTTATATATAATATTGGAATCACTCTGTCTTTGAAGTTTGATAAAACTTGTCTATGTCGTTAATCTAACCCTGTGTTTTTTGGGGGATGGTGGTGATTTTTTGAATATTAAATAAATCTCCTTAATAATTATTAGTTTTACATTTTAAAGTTTTCTTCTAAACAAAATGTGATCATTCATACCTTTTCCAGAAAATCAGTTTTATCCTGGTTTTACAAGTTCATTACTGTAAAGTCACTTATAGTATTTGATTATGATTTTCAGTTTTTCTGCCTGGTCTTCTGCCTACTTCTTTTCTGTTGTTTAGTTGTGACTTACATATATTTTCTTTGCATGTGTTGTTGAGTTCTGTCTGGTCATTGGCTATCTGAAAAGAACAGCTTTTAAATTGCTCTGTTTTAAACCTTATTAATTTTGAAATCTCCCCTTTTCCCTTTGTTGTGCTGAGGCTTGAACCCAGGGCCTCTCTTTGCTCTGCTGCAGGATGTCATCCCCAGGCTTGTTTTTGAAAGCTTCTTGAGAAGAATGGCATTCATTGGTTAATCTTTTAAAAGATTAAGTGCATTTCAGTTACAACCAAATCTTTGAGTGTCTTTTTATCAGGATCCCACAGCTCTTTTGTCTTTATTTTCATGTTCCTAGTATTTCCTAATTTTCATTGTGAGTTTATCTTTAGCATGTATGCATTTTTTTTTTTTTTTTTTTTTGGTTTTTCGAGACAGGGTTTCTCTGTGTAGCTTTGCGCCTTTTCCTGGAACTCACTTGGTAGCCCAGGCTGGCCTCGAACTCACAGAGATCCACCTGGCTCTGCCTCCCGAGTGCTGGGATTAAAGGCGTGCGCCACCACCACCCGGCAGCATGTATGCATTTTAAGGTTATAACATACACAATTTTATTGAATACAAATGTGTACAGACCGGGAAATGACCTTGGACTCAGGCGGCCAGCAGGCCATTCACATTAGCCTGTTCCTCACCACCCTCATCTCCTCAGATCTGGCTCTCTCCGCGGCCCATGAACTTCTCTCTCTCTCTCTCTCTCTCTCTCTCTCTCTCTCTCTCTCTCTCTCTCTCTCTCTCTCTCTCCCACCTCTCCACCTTCTACCTGCTCACCACAGTGGTATCTGACTGTCTGGTGCCATAGGAACTGGAAGGTACTTCGTTGAGACCTGCCCTCTCCAGTCTCATGGCATGGCGGGGAACTGTTGCTGTGTCGGGGCAGGGGCTGGAGTCCCAGGATCCCGCTCTGTAGGCCAGGCTGGCCTCCAATTCACAGAGATCCACCCAGCTCTGCATCCCGAGTGCTGGGATTAAAGGCGTGTGCCACCGCCTCCTGGCTTAATAATATTTTTAATCCACGGCCATAGATACCTCTGAGAATGAGCTTAACACACATCATTTACACATTGGGCATCTTATTATTTCATAGTTTTACTTTTTGTCCCTTTGAAATATAACAGGTTAAACTCCACATCATGACTTGACAAACCACACCGAGGCATTTTGTTAGTTCTTATGTTCATGCTTGGTTCTTCTTCATGGTTCTTTCTGGATACTCTTTTCTGACAAGGTACATCCTGTAACAGGTACTTGGGTTTGTGAATGGAAACTCTCTTGGTTTTCAATGTCAGGATATCAGACAAAATGATTCCCCCCACCCCCAGGATAAATCATTAGGTTAAAAGTTATTTTTTCCTCAGCACTTTGAAGATGTTTATCTGCTGTCTTCCAGTGTTGGTTATTGATAAGAAAGTATCTGTCAGTCTATTTCCATTGAGTGATGTATTTCATAGATCTGAGGACAGGGTGTGGTTATTCTTCATGCTCTACTCTTTTGCTATAAATTGTCTATTGACTGATTTTTGTTTATGCTGGTCAGCTCTTGGAGTGTTCGCCAGTTATTGCTGCTGGAACAAAACACCTTCCACAAACAACTTAAAAAGAGGAAGGTTAGTTTTGGCTCATGGTTTTGGCTAAACTCTGTTACTGGAGGCCGGAGGCAAGGCTGAATCTCATGATGGTAGAAATGAGTGAAGGGTGAGATCCCTCACCCTGTAGTGACCAAGAAACAAAGAAAGAGACGTGAAGGATCTAGGACATGCTCCCAGTGACTCACCGTTCACAATCCCACCATCTTCTAACAGTATATTCAAAGTCTGGATTTTGAAATGGATGAATGCATTTCTGAAGATAGAATCCTTATTGTCTAATCATCTCCCCAAAGCCCCATCTCTGAACAGTGCTTGCCCTGGGGACCAGGCCTTCAAGGCACACATGACATGACATAGGCTACTGTTAATCATGTCACTGCTTTTAGAAAATTGCTAGTAATTATCTTTAGTTATTGTATCTGTCATTTCCATCCTCTGTGATTCCAACTAGATGAAGTTGGGAGCTTCAACTCTTTCATCTGTATGATATGCAGATATATATAATGCATGTATAATATATATCATTATCTCCTTATATAACCTTTGTAGATGTGCATTTCATCGTGAGATATAACTCCATAGGCAATGATTGGCAGCAAATTTTCAGGGACCTCCCAGCAGTACAGAAGGTCCATAATAGTGTGACTCCACCTAGAGAGGGCCTCTTTACTCCCCTGTCTGGTGTGGGAAGCTTCTGGTCCTCTCGGGATGCAAACTCTCACACTCGTGTTTGTGTCTAGAGCCCATAGTGAAAAAACCAGCTGCTGTGCCCTCCTTCTGCTTACGGTGCATGGAGATGCTTATTTTTATTGTCTTGAGCCTGGTCGCAATTTTTAAAATATTGCCCATCGTTGCTATATATATATATCTGAAGCAGAGAAAACTCATAAAGAGGGCTGTGATTAAAACTACTCCTAACCTGACATTTTCTCCAGTGCTTCCTCGGCTCCGGTTGGACTCCCCTTCCTTTGGGGCTCTGCTCACCAAAGACCGCTGGCACTGTTTGAAGGACTTGGGTGTCATTGCACCAACTGTGCTTAAGATGTCATCAGTCGCTTTGTTCTCTACTTAGTGCTTGGATGAGAATTTGTCAAAAACAAATAAAGCACAGATAAACAGAAAGAACAAATAAATTCAAAAGCAATCATCTACTCATCAACTAAAAAACCCTCTCTCTCTCTCTCTCTCTCTCTCTCTCTCTCTCTCTCTCCTTTCTTTCATAGTCATTTATTGAAATATTTTCTCTGGTTGCTTTTTTTTTTTTTTTTTTTTTTGGTTTTTTTTTTCGAGACAGGGTTTCTCTGTGTAGCTTTGCGCCTTTTCCTGGAACTCACTCGGTAGCCCAGGCTGGCCTCGAACTCACAGAGATCCACCTGGCTCTGCCTCCCGAGTGCTGGGATTAAAGGCGTGCGCCACCACCGCCCGGCTCTGGTTGCTTTTTAACGAGCTGAGCATTCCACTGCATCACTGCTGATGTCATCGATGATGTCATGAGGATGGAGGTCATCCACATTGCAGCCCATAGACTGTGCAGTACCCAGGTTCTCCTTAATATTTCCAGACAGTTCTCTGGCTAAATACAAGTGCTGCATCTGCTGGGCAATGTTGACAATCTGATCAAAAGTGGTATTTCCACTGTGTTTAATGTTCTTCTGCTTCTTTCTGTCTTTTGGTGGCTCCTTGAGGACCAGGCAGAGGCAGAGTGCACCACCTCATCTGGGACCAGGCAGAGGCAGAGGGCACCACCTCATCTGGGCCTGTCTGTTCTGGATGGTCAGCTTCACCATAATCCTCAGACCTTTCCAATCACCAGGTACTTTGGCAACGTCATTACCAATTTTTTTTTGAGACAGACCCAGGGAACTGATCTTGGGGGCCAAGGCAGATGTGGTGCCCACCTCACCCAACTTTGAACTTGGGTGGCATGGTGCAGGCGGCTGGTGTTTGATGAACCTGGATTCCGGATGACTGAAGAAAGTTGTAGTCACCTCCAAGCCAAAAGCTGAAAAGCAAGAAAACCATTTTCAACTGGGCTAACTTTTGAAAAGTTGGCAAAGGTCATTTGAGTAGCAATGAAATCATGACTTTAACCCAGTTTTTTAGTTTATCTTTCCTAGTATTTATTCTCTTTCACTGAAATGTTATTGAATTAAAAGATCTGCTTTTGTTTGAGATTGTTTATAGAAGCTTGTTTATTTGGCTACTTTGTTAAATAATTGCAGTAACTGTTTTATTTTACAGAGTTGTTGAGGACAGATCACAAATACCATGTCTGACTCCGTAATTCTTCGCAGTGTAAAGAAATTTGGAGAGGAGAATCATGCTTTTGAATCAGATGGATCACGTAAGTGGCCTTTGAATTCCCTTGAGTCTTGTGCAAAGAAAAGTAAAGACAAAAATGAGACTAACTCATCGACGTTTCAAGATGCAGAGAAAAATCAGCTACAACATGTGGAGCTATTACGGGCATCCACCTGACATACAGCCAGTGAGGTTTCTCTAGAATCCATGTCACGTCCTATCTGAAAACTCTATGTTGGAATGCACAATGTGTGAGTGCGTGGACGCATCTCCCATGAGAACCTCCTTCCTAGGTAGAGTAGGGTTGTTCAGCTCTGGCCATTATAGTAACTTTATCCCTGCATCATTACTGATCACCATGGCAACAGTAATAAGAGTTTTTGCTCCTGGTAAGAGTGAGACTGTGTGGGAGGGGCCCTGCAGCATTATTCCCTGGCATGTTGTCAGCACAGACTCTAACTGCCATTCACTGATTAAATCATACGCTTCTATACTTTAAAGGTAGAGAAAATAAGACTTTGCTAACTTTTTAAAAGTTGGTACAAATCACAAGTTATGATTCATGGAGCCATGATTCTAATCCAGCTTTCCAATTCTTAAGCCCTATATCTACATTGTAATGTCTCTTTAGTCTTACTGTAATTGTATTAAAAATGTCAGCCGAACCAGGAAATGATGGCCATGGTAGCAGATATTCCTTAGGGTTCTTTTCTCTGTGGCTTCCTTATGGCCCTGTAGATACCCACTTCCATTTCCTACCGACATTTGCTCCACATGTGCTGACAAAGATTACATGTAGCTCCATCTTATGGATTCTGATAGTGATGAAGTGTTGAAGACATCTTACGGCCAACTTGTGATATATTAAGTAGAAAGATTTTTGATGTTTCTAAGGAAACAACCAATGAATTAATCCCCATTTCAATAGATAATTTTAAATAGTCATATTCACTTCAGCTAATTTAGAAATGGTAACTTCCATAAGGCATGGTGGCTCACATCTGTAATTCTAGCCCTTGGGAGTCTGAAGCAAGAGAATTGCCATGGGTCTGAGTTTGAGACCACTCTGGACTACACAGTTCCCAGGCCAGCTGGCATTACAGAGTGGGAGACCCTGTCTCAAAAAGAAAAAAACTTTCTTTTGATATTCAGAAAATATCAATATTTTATTATCTGGAGAAAATCCAAATACATACTCAAAGCAGCAGGAGGGAAGGATAGAGGGAGGGAGAGGGGAGATATAGAGAAAAAGAAAGATGGAGAGAGGTAATTATTTTATAGTATTTCCTGAGTAAAAGTACTTCATATACATGCTTTTGATTGACTAATGATTATGATTGTGTTGCATTTGGACATGATTTTTATTAACCTCTTTATACATTGTTTTCATCCTGACAGATAACAATGATAAGAAATCAAGGTGAGTGGCCATTTCAACAGCACAGCATCTTCTCTAGAATGATTTCAGAATATTCCTATAAATACAGAGCAGAGTATTTTTATACACATCACTACCCTTGTTTGGTGTGCACAATGCTTTCTTCTCTTTGAAGTCTCATGGGATATCCATCCCTTCCTGATTATTCCAGTCTTCTTCCCATGCATCCCCGTCTACCAGAGAACTGACAGCCCAAACAAGCAGGAAAGAGTCGGACAATAAGTGTGAGTTCATGAGTGCAAGGAGGTCCTCCAGCTTCATTTCTTTTCACCCAGAAGAGACTATATAAACCCAAATTTTTTTTTTTTTTTTTTGGTTTTTCGAGACAGGGTTTCTCTGTGTAGCTTTGCGCCTCTCCTGGAACTCACTTGGTAGCCGAATTCTTTGAGTTTTCTCTTCAGCAGCTTGAGTTGACATGTAAACAAGTGTATGGGGCAGGATGGGGTCTGCATCAGAACAGAGTTCCTCACATGGGGGAAGGTAGAAAATGAGTTTCAGAAGTGTGAAGCATTTCATGGCAGAAGAAGATGGTAGCAGTGGCTAGGTTAACAGTGGGGTAGAAGGTCCTCTGGAAGTCCCATTGGGAAGGCAGAAAAGTCACTTTCTCACCTAGAGAAGGTCATTTTATTTTTTTTTTCACACAACATATTTTGATCATGTTTTCCCCCTCCAACTCCTACCACATCTTCCTCATCTCCCTAACCCACACAACTTTATGTTCTCTCTATCTCAAAAAAAAAAAAACCTCACAAAAAGTGAAAATCAAAACAAACAAACAAAAAGCCTCAATAAGGCAAAGAATGTCAATAAATAAATAAATAAATAAATAAATAAATAAATAAATAAATAAAAGAATAAAAACAGCCCACAACAAACTATTATGGAATTCGTTTTGTGTCAGTCAGCTACTCCTGGGCATGGGGCCTGCCCTGGAATATGTACCTATCGACTATACCCAGTGAAACACAATTGGAGGAAATGGGTTTTCCCTCTGCTAATAGGTATTGATTGCAATAGCTCTTCTGTTAAGGGTGAGGTCCTGTGTCCTCTTCTTTCTCTCAGTGCTGGGACCCTGTCTGGCTTGAATCGGTGCAGGTCTTGTGTGTGCTGACACAGTTTCTGAGTTCACACGTGCATCAGTCCTGCTGTGTTTCTTGGAGTCCTCCATCATCTCTGGCTCTTACCATCTTTCTGCTTTCTCTTCTGAATACATCCCTGAGCCTTGAGGGGAGGGCTTTGATGGAGACATCCCATGTAAGGTCGAGTGCTCCAAAGCCTCTTCCTCTTCTCAGACTGTCCAGTTGTGGGTCTGTGTTAATCTCCATCTACTGCAAGAGGAAGCGTCTCTGATGAGGGTGGAGTGTTGCTCTGATCTGCGGGGATAACACCACGTCATTAGGAGTCATTAGTGCTATGCTCTGTTAGCAGAATCATAATAGTACAACCCCCCGCCCCAGGCTCATGAACAGGGTATATTAATGAGGAGATAGAATAAACAGTATAAACTTAGAAAACATATTGCATGGTAGCTACTGGGAATGTATAACTTTTTTTTTCTAATAAAAAGAGTGGATTGGAAATGAAGATTTAAGATGGAATGTGTGTGCCGGGGCAGATGTTATTGAAATCTTAACCATCTTGGCTAGGGAATGCCTTACTGGGAGTGAAGAGACTCGGAGTGAAAGTCTGAAGTTAGAGTAACTGTCCACGTGAGTGTCTAAGAAAGGTCATTTTGGGAGGGAGCACATTTGGCAAAGGCAAATGGGTAGGTGACTGGCTTCAGAAGAACTAGATTATGTATATTTTATATCTCCTGCTGATTCAGGTTAGTGTTGCCTATATACACATGAGTCTATGGCTGACCACTGGAGTATAGTCAGCCATCTACTAAGGGTCTCATTCCTGAAGAAAAAGGACCCCCCCCCACACACACACACACCCCTTCAGATGCCACTGGCTGCCTGTAGCTCTTCAACTAGGTATGGGGTCTTGTGACCCCCTCTCCCTCCAGGCTGTAATGTTAACTGGTGTGGTCCTGTACAGGTCTTGTCCAGGCACCCACAGCTGCTGAGAGTTCACGTGTGCAGACTACATTAAAATACAGGCTTTGGCCACAATTTCCCAGCCAGAAGGGAAATTCTTTCATATTAAAGAATGGCCCAGGAAGAACTACTCAGAGAATTTCTCACCAATTTTGGCAAAAAGACCTTCAAATACCTGTTTTTCTCCTCAGGTCACAAGAAAAAAAGAAAGGTGAAGATGTCCGAGTTGGCTTCTTTGAACTGGTAATACAACCATGCTGATTTATTTGGTTGATTTTGCAACTGTGAATTAGTCGCACACTGGAGAAAGTGCCAATTCTGTAGTCATCTTGGCTGATGACTCTAGTCATTAGCTATGCAGTCATGAGCTTTACCTGTGTGGTAACATGCTGATGGTGATTACAAGTTCAATGCCCACAAATCATGTTTAGTATCAGCAAAGCCATTTGGAATAGAATCAGTGGACTCACAATTATAATTTGAATAAGGAAGACCATCACAATAACTCCCAAAGCAATAGATCATTGCTATTCTTATGGGAAGTCTTTAGAAATTCTATAGCTTAGGGATTTACCCCAAATTTGTGTAGGATGGAGGCATTTCAAAGCAAAAATCTGCCCATTGTCCAGATGAGTTTTCCGAGTTGAGAGCCAACTTATTGCATTGTTGAATGCTCACACGGTATATCTACCTGGTAATGAATGGCATCTATGATGATGACTTGCAAGGTAGTGAAGTCAGCTCCCGACCTGAGGAGAATAGATTCAAAGATTTGAATGTAATGCAAGAGTCTAACATTTTAGACAATTGATGGATAATACTTCTACATAATTGGTGTGAAGACAACTGCTCAACCATGACTCCCACAAGCACCCGGTATTGAGTGCTACTTATCAAAATCTAAGTGAAATTAAATAGACCTCCTACCTCCCTTGCTTTTCATATATAATCTCTGAACCCTTTGTTTTTCAAGTTTCGATTTTCTTCATCGGTTGACACTTGGTTGATGTTAATGGGAAGTCTGTGTGCAGTGCTCCATGGAATGGCCCAGCCAGGCATACTTCTTGTTTTTGGTATAATGATAGATATTTTTATTGAGTATGACATTGAAAGACAAGAACTCGAGATTCCAGGAAAAGTGTGTATAAATAACACCATTGTGTGGATCAACAGCTCCTTCAACCAGAACATGACAAATGGAACACGCTGTGGGTAGGCTATTTTCCTTTTTCTTTTTGTTATATCTTAAACTATAATTCAAAACATCCAAAGACAATATTGACTGAGTGAAATAGCATCTAATAGAAAAGAACAGGAAAACAAACTTACCCATGTTGATAGAAATTCTCTAACCTTGAAGCTATTTCCATCCTTCCAGGTCTCAAAATATCAGCAGACATTGCTGGTCAAATACTACAGAAACAATCAGTTGGTTTACTATAAGCCTGAGCATGACACTGTCCATACTTATTGCCACTAAGGAGATAATTGTATTCCTCTTGAGTCCCCTAGACAAAAGCCCCGTCCCCATTAGCCTTTTTTTGCCCCTTAGTTTTGTCCCCTCTTCATGTGTCCATTCTCCATAGGAATCAGTAGTTACAGCCAGCATTTCAGTTTCTGTAGAAGAGTGGTTGGTAGTGTGACAAGAAAGTGGCCCTGAAGAAGCAGCCGGAATGCAGACTAGCACAGTCTCTGAGATACACCCTACAGACCACTTGGTAATCAATGAGTCTGTAGTACATGTGTGTCAACTCACTGTTGTGGCATGGACGTTGCACCCGCCTTGTGCTGCCTCAGATGCAGAACAAGTTCATTGGCATGTGTATGAATCCATATGCTCGGGTCCATGAGTCAAAGGAAGGACATATCCTTCTCAGAAAGGCATTTGGGATGGCTTCCTCAAAAAAAATTTTGTTTCTCAAATTAATTTTTGAAAATGTTGACAGGATTGATTCAAATTATGGGTCTTTCTAAATCACTAAAATTCTTCCATAATATCATCTACTTTGAGGGTTTTTCATTTCTTCAATCAAAAAACTTTGAATGTCAATTAAGTAACATGAACTTATAGAAGCACCAGGGACACACTATCCTGGGAGTCACATCTTTATTTTTACAGAGCTTTGGTCTAGTCAGGCAGACAGTCATTCATTCAATGATCATTCTTACAATATTAGTTGTAAATTAGTGGTGCTAGATGATGCAAAAGCACAAAATTCTATGCAATGAGTAGAATTACCCTTTAAAAATTAATAAGCAGAGGCTGGGGAGATCACTTATTGGACACAGTGCTCTCTATGTAAACATGAGGACCTGAGTTCAGATCCCTGGCACCCACATAAAAATCAGGAATGACATATCAAGTTGAGGTAGGACTAAGCTCCTCCCCTTGTATTAAGGCTGGGCAAGGCATCCCAGTATGGGGAGTGGGTTCCCGAAAGTCAGCCAAAGTGTTAGGGACAGGCCTGGCTCCCACCACCAGGAGTCCCACAAGTAGAGGGAAACCTGCCCCTTTCTGAACAGAGACAGAGGAAGAATGGATTGGGAGGAGGGTATGGGGAGGTGGGGGGAGGGGAAACTGCGGTTGGGATATAAAATAAATAAACAAATTTAATTAATAATAATAATAAAATATTTTAAAAATTCAGGAATGGCAGTGTCTGCTTCTGTAACCCCAGAGGTAAATGAAAGGGCAGGAAGAGACAAAAGGTCCCCAAAGCTTGCTGGCCAGTCAACCTGGTCAATCAGTGAGCTCCAGGAGTGGTGAGAGACCCTGCCTCAAAAATAAGTTGAAAATGTATGTGTGCATCCCTCACACCCATATGAACATATAGACTTGCATATACTGCAATACACATTTTACAAGGCAAATTTAAAAGTTAGCAAGCCAACTCATTGGAAATAAATTTGCTGGCATCTGAATTTGTATGTTTCTCTAAGCTTGCAAGGATATTTTCTTCTGAGAGACTCAGCAGTTCCTATAAAGAGAGATTTCAATGAGCCCTTTAAAGCTCTTCATTTCTTTTGGAGGGCAGAAATGAACTACTTTTTTGAGAATGATATCACCACAGCCATTGATAACACTGGGCCACAAAATTATGAAAATAAATGTTAGATCAAAATGCAAGACATTTCCAGCACATCAGCTGCCTATAGAGATTTGTTAGGTGAATTGAAGAAGGAACTTAGCTTTGATGTTTACACCACAGGAATGGATAAGCAAGGAATTTCCTATCGCTACCACCACTCAGTGGTTCATCTTACCAGGCCTTATACCTGGAATCAATAAATGTTGCAAACTGGAGCTTTCAGAAGAACGTTGGCCTCAGCTGAATTACCATGATACAAGTATTTAATTGACCATTTGATCAAGTATAATAAAAAGATGAAGCATTAAGCATGGTCATTTGTCTTTCCCTTTTAAAATAATCATATGACTAAGCTAGAATGGTTTAAGGTATACCTTTCTTAGATTGTTCCTTTACCAGGAACTCTTTGACAAGTTAAATCTTTTATTATGAGTTATTATAGTCATCACTGTGAGTACTATTTGTTTATCTTTTGTGGGGTAAGAACATTTTGAAAAAGGAGTTGGGTGTATCCCAGGATAAGGGAGAGAACATTTTCTCATATATCAGTGGTTAAATGCCTTCCCAATTAGGCAATTTCAAGATCCTTTCTCAGAAAAACTCATTGTTAAGGATACACTATTGCATAATATAGCGTAATAGATGTGTTGCTCTGGTACCTGTAAGACAAGGCAATAACTTTAGGGAAGTACATATGTGGCCAGTGGCCTGAGCTGTTTCTGAACGTTTGCTGTCTTGAATTTTACATACCTCTTTATTGGGTGGGATGTTAAAGCTAAACTCCTACAAATAGTTCTTAGTCAGCAACACTGATAAGGGTTAAAGACTATCAGGTCTCCCAGTTACCAGAATTTCTGCTCAGAATAGTAATACAAAACAGTGAAGAAAGAAATCTGATGAGTGAGAAAATATCACAGTGTAATTTTTTTTCACATTAGAGTCTAAAAAAGATAGAAGTCATAAAAATCTTTTTAACTTAATCATAGAAGAGATATTCTGTAACTTCTGGCATATTCCTTTGGCCACATAGGCCCTGGTACAGTTTGGGAAGCACTATCTACATGAGGCTGAGGATATTGGGTAATGGAAACCCTGCAGCCCTGGGACAGCTGCCACCACTGGAAACCTGTTATCTCACCTGCCCCACATATGGACGCACTCGGTAGAAGTCTGAGGCCGAATCTTCAGTCAGATTTCAGTCTATTTTCTTGATAACGTGCACTGAATGTATGCACACAAGAACAACTTTCAAATTTGATACTTAAGGCTGTATATTTCTTCAAAACAACTTTATTTTAAAACAGTTACTGTACCACAAATCCATCCACTTAAAATGTGCCATGCAGGGGTTTATTTTGTTTGCTTTTTGTGTGTATTCTCAGAGTTCTTTATCTACCACTTCAACCAGTGTCAGGACATTTTCATTTGCAACAAGAAGGAAAAGAGAAAATGTACACCCTAACTATTGCTTCCCAGCTTCCCATCTGTTATGTGTCTGCAACAGCAATTGATTTCCTGTGTCTGTGTATTGGCTTATTCTTGAGATGTCATAAAAATGGACTCATGCAACATGTGACCTTTTTAAGACTGGCTTTTCAAAAAACAGCATCATGTTTTTGAAGTTTTCCATGTTGTAGCATGAATCAGTATTTTATTTTTTTATTTGTGAATATTTTGCTATATAGACATAATGTTTTATTTCATTGGTGGTAATTTGATTTTTTTCCCTGCCTTTTTGCTATTATAAGTAATGCTGTTTTTGACATTTGTGTACAGTTTTTTTTTGGTGTGGACGTATGACTTCATTTCTTGTAGTTACATAGCTCAGAACAGAGTTCTGAGATCACTCATGTGTAATGCTTTGAGGAACTGTCAGGCCATTTTCTAAGTGTCTGTAACATTTGCATTCTTCCTAATGGTGTATGAGATTATAATTTTTCTACAACTTCACTAACAATTGCTAATTATTATCTTTATTTTGAAAGTGGTTATAGCAGGTTTAATGACTCCCTGTGATGTCTGGGTCCTAATCCCTGTAACGTATGAGTGTTGCCTTAGATGGAAAAAGGGTCTAAGCAGGTATGACTAAATTAAGGATCTAGGCTAGGCCTGGTGGCACATGCCTGTAATCCCAGCACTTGGGAGGCTGAGGTTGGAGGACTGCTCTAAGTTCAAAGCCATTTGGTCTTCATAGGAGTACCAGGCCAACCAAGATTCCACCTCAACCTCCTTCTACCATACCCACACACATACACAAATAAAAAAGATTCAGAATTTGGGGGTGGGAAAGAGTATACAGGTGTACTCTAAATACAACCACTGTTTTTAATAGAAGGAAACAGCAAGACTTGACTATTGGAAGGAGAGGTAAAGTGACAGGAGGAAGTTGGGACCAGGTTGTCATGTCCAATGAATGTCAACACATTCCAGTAGCAGAAGAGGCCAGTGAGATTCTGCTGTAGAGCCGTTGGACATAGTTCATGGTACAGTTTGTGGTACAACTTTCTTTACATGATGATGTAGGTCCAGGGAAGCTTTCAGACTTCTGTTCTTTAGGAGGAGTTGAGTCACCAAGTTTGTGGGACTCTGTTATGGCAGTGATAGGAAACTCGTCTGATACCCATCCTAGTGAGTGTAAGTAGTATCTCACTGACATCGTGACACTTACCCACATGACGCTGGACATCTTTCTGGGGGCTTATTGGCCATTTACATATGTTCTTTGGAAAGAGTGTCTATTTGAATTGCCCTTTACCAGACTGGGTTAGGCTTGTGTTAAAGTCCTCTAAACCTACCAATGCAACCTTTGATACTGGATCCTACTTGTAAGTCTCAGCACTTTTCCCTCTTTTTAAGGTTGATGGACTTCGAAAGTGAAATGATCAAGTACTCTGGCGTCTACGCAGGAATCGGCGTGGCTGTACTTATCCTAGGATACATTCAAGTTAGTCTCACCTCCGTTTTATTTACAGACCAACGTTTGGCCTCGTAGACACCATGATGAAACTGAAAATGTTTCTTTTAGCTTTTTAGCCATTCAGAAGCCCTAAGAATTGCAGTCCTACTTATGAAGGATGTGAGAGAGCAGGAAGGTTTGTTCAGATGACAGCTGAGAGGGATGCTGGCCGTTGCTTAGGGAAACAGAACAGCCATTTCCAGCGATGCGCAGCCTCCCTGACCTCCCCTACCTGCCCTGCTCTTCTCAGCCCAGGAATGAAGAGCTACTGTCTATCTGTAGGCTGAAGCTGAGTGGCATGGAGAAAGCCAGGCGTTGAGAGATTAAGAAAGCAAAGAGTATATTTCTTTTTTCTCTTTCTTTGCTGAGGTCTAACCAAATGACATTCCAGCCCCAATTCTGTAATTCTGAATCAGATTTTCTAGTCTTAAGTGATCAAAGGGTTTAAGGTTATTTAAATTTATTAAAGAAAAAAATATTTCATGTTTTGCCACCTTCTGTAGAAACAAAGATAATGAATTCTCTATTTCACTTATCGAAGGATTCCAGGTAACATTAGTTGTAAAGAGAAACTGATCCATTTCTCTTACTGTGGCTCCAGTTTTCATGATGCCTATTTTTTTATTTTTTTAATTAGGGGAAATGTATCAGAAATGAGATTCCCTGGTTGGATCATGATTTTTGGTTTATATTGTCCCCAAATCATTTTTTGAACACTATGTGTGGATGCCTGGAGGTGTTTATCCACAAGGAGAAAGCTGAGAAGCAGTGTGCAAAAAGAGCGGATGTAGAGCATCTGTGTTTCAGTGCGGATGGCGCGAACCTGTTTCTCTTGATGTAGACAGTGAAACTCAATAGGCAAAATTCAAAGACCGTAGCCTGACCACCTGCCAGAACTGGAGTCCAAGCCGGATCTCTGGTCACCCCTGCAAATGTTCAGCTCACCTCCCCATTAACAGGAGGTGTCAGAGCTTATACCTTAGTCCCTAAGAGGAGGCACTCCGGGAATGGCATCCCTCTGCTTTTCAGCTATTCCCAACCATAACCATGGGAAGTGTCATTTGTCAGAAACAGAAGGAAGAACAAACAAATGTGCTTAACGCTGCCATGTTAAAGACACCTTTGTCCACTTCCAGATAAGATTTTGGGTCATCGCTGGGGCTCGTCAAATAAGGAAAATGAGGACAATTTACTTTCGGAGAATAATGAGAATGGAAATTGGATGGTTTGACTGCACATCTGTGGGAGAGCTGAATTCAAGATTCTCCGAGTAAGTAGCTGGTACAACTATGCCATAATGTATCATTTTGATTAAAAAAAAAAAACCCCACCACCCTATGGTTATAAGTACTTGTTAGCCCAGCAGGTGAAAGGTGGAGGCAAATTAATCAGCAGTTCAAGGCCACTGTTGCCTATACAGGGTACTGAAGGCCAGCCTGGGCTATATGGCACCTTGGTTTAAAAATTATCAAATAAATAAATAAATAAATAAATAAATAAATAAATAAATAAATAATAAGAATTAGACTTTCATAGGTGTGGCATTTTCATAGATAATAGCTTACAGTACAGTTACTAAAACAGCATATTATAGCTTTGTAGATCATTGGTCAAATATTAGACATTAATTATTACAGGAGAGAGTTTAGATATAGGACGTTATTTGAGATAAGGTAAAACTGAGAGATGGCTATGACAACCTACACACATATGGAAAAAATAAACTTGGAAGCAATTCTTTTGCTATGTCTATGGAGGCACAGAAACAAACCCCAAAATAAATTCTAAAAATAGCTTAAGAAAGTTAAAAACAATAACAAAAAACAAAACAAATAAACAAACAAACAAAAAACGAACAACAGTCTCCAAAACAGCTTACAGTAGTTGGACCCTGTGGAACCGAACTTTGAAGCTTTGCAAAAGTCCATAAGTGCACTCTGGAGAGGAGGCAGGCAAGCATGGTGAATGCTTAGTAACTTGAGACTCTGTTTAGTTTGGGCTATACATACCCTCCCTTGGCAGCCTAGCTCTTAACACACACACACACACACACACACACACACACACACACACACACACACACACACACAAACACACACACACCCCTCTGAACAATGCACCTAGCAACCCTGAACCCCCCCACTTGTATCGACTACATGTACAGATCTTTCTGAACAACGGGTTAAGTTTCTCCTCTCCTAACAACCATCAAACTTGGGTGGTTTCTAGACAGTTTATCTAGGTACGAAGAGAAGAAGGACCGGATGTGCCTTTGAGAACCTGCTCAGTAAAGCCAAACTGTCCTTGGGTAAACTTTAGGGAAGCTCCTCTATTTTCCACCTTATGCCTCTGCGTAACTGGGCATGCATGTGATTCAAGTCAGGTGCGTGATGGGAAGAGACATGCACAGTAGGAAAACTTAAACAATGCTCTCATCTATGAATAAAAATAGGGAGCCATCCAAACCATGCCCCGTCGTAACCAGCCCCTCTTTTCTTTAGATCCCACAGAAACAGATCCCAGGCCATGTGACACAGGGCCCCTGTGAACTCTCAGCTATGTGGCCTGCTGTCAATCTCGACAGTCAATTCTCTACACTTTGTACCATCATTTAAGTCTGAATGAAACTACCTTGCTTCTTTTGCAAATTTATGTGAGACCTTATTTTCAGTTCTCTGGATAAGAGGCTGAGAACCTGGAAACACCTGGTTCCGATCTGTCTGCCAGCAACAAAGATAAGGGAGAGTGGAAGCTGGGGCCTCTAGAGTCCAGAACTTACTTTCTCTTTACTTTCTATGACCGTCAACAGATGCTTGACATCACTAGAATACAACGGTTAACCTCTGGATAGTGCCTTGGGTTCCTTCTTGCTATTAAATATCAACTCCTGTTTGCTCCATCTAGACAAGAGATTAAGGGAATACTCTCAGGCTTATGAGGTCAGTGCAATTATATTCCACTGATATTCTGGAATACTTCATATCCCTGCTCTGAAGCTCTGGAGTAACTAGAAGCCTGATAGGAGGCACAAGATGAGCAAGCTAAGAAGTGAGCCAAAGTAACACATGTTGGGTGCTCATCACACTGAGTATTTGTTGTTCTACATGCTTGCACATATCAATTAGTTTGATTCTCATTACTGGACACTAAGGTGACTTCTGCTATTATTATCTTTTTATAGATGAGGAAACTGATGCACAAAAATTGAATAATTTTCCCAAGAAGAGCTTGTATTCAAATTCAGGGTGTGGTCCCAGAGTCTGTGTTCTTAGCCACTAGTTTTTAATGCCCACAAATAGAATGTAATAAAAACAGACAAAGTTATAGACAGATAGACAGACAGACACACACATATACATATGTATATATGAGACAGATATAGAGAAAGATATATAGACAGACGGACATATACAGATTAATTACTTTGCTATGGAGACAGGGAGGCAATATGAGTTTTTCCCAGTGGTGATCCAGAATTTCGGAATCCACACCAGCTCGAAAGTTAAGACACACACAGCTGACTACAAGGAGAGCGGTTGTAATGTTCCAAGGGGTGAGAAATTTTTGAAGGTTTGGGAAGTAGTCCTCACTTCTCATTAAAGAGCAGCAGTGGACAGAGACCTAAGAGACAGAGAAAGTGAACTGTTTCAACAAACACTGGAACTGACAGGATTCAGTTGTATTGCTCTGCCTCTCTCTTGCTTCTAGTGATGTTAATAAAATCAATGAAGCCATTGCCGATCAGATGGCTCTTTTCATTCAGCGCATGACGACAGCCATCTGCGGGTTCCTGATAGGGTTCTACAGGGGCTGGAAACTGACCTTGGTTATTCTTTCTGTCAGCCCTCTCATTGGGATCGGAGCAGCCATGATAGGTCTGGTAAGAATGTTTTCGTTTTATTTTCTTTTGCTCCATGGGAAGATTTACATTTGCAGTGTGGCAAAAGGCAAAAACATGCTTGGGTTCTTTCTCCAAGTGTTGTCAATGTGATTATCACTATATTGATTTCTAGTGTTTGATTATTCCTCAGTATTAAGTAATGCTCCACAGATGATGAATTAATGATGTTTTAGTAAAGTTATTGTTTGGCTACCAGCAATCTACTGCATTTATTAAGTGCCTTCTATTTTCTCAGGTCCTTTTTAAGGGGTTTTGCACTCAGGACCTCTCATTCTTACTCAGAAGGAAAGTGCTAACACCATTTAGGATTGAATAAATGGAGCTCAGAAGCAAAGGGAGCTATCTAGGACGTCACAGCTAGAAGTTCGAGGGAGCCTGATGCTGAATCCCACCCGGTCTCCAGCAGCCCTGCTTCTCCCCAAGCTCAGATGCTTGAAATGATATAACAAGTACACAGAGATCAGCAATAAGTACTCCAAAAAGATTTCTGCCTCCCGCAGCTCGGCCTCCTGTCCACCTGAGCCATTTCAGGGGCGGGGTCTGTGGACTCATCCTGAGTGTCTGTTCCTCACTTCAGTTATCCAGACCCAAGTGTAGGAATAGGGGTCAGTGTAGTTAAAAGTGTTCCCTGGTTTGAGGAATTCTTATTATTTTTTTATCTATAGAACACATTAAAAAAATCTTTAGATCACAAGTCATGGTACAAGGCGTGCTGAGAGTTTACTATAAATAGAATTCAAAGGGAACTCTCGAGCAATACTTAGACATCGTTGAACAGCAGCTGTCAATCACCATAGTGATAGTTTCTAGTAAAGTCCTCACACACACAGCCACTGATGACACTCATACTTCCCGGGCAATATACTGACCGTAGCAGAGAGATCACTTCACAAAGCCCTCTGCCGTGACCACTCACAAGCGAAGTTGACTGAAGAATAGCACGTTTAACCCTTCAGAACCTCAGTTCCATCGTCGTCCTTAATACAGGGATAACAGCCTAAGTCATGTGGTAATTCAGGGTACCATCCATGTACATGTACTTAAGTACAGTGCCTGGCATTAAAAACCTATTGTTAAAGAAATATTTTATTATTCTTAAAAACCCACAAGACCTTGCAAGCTTTACAACTGGTTTTCCTACAAACCTCTTTCCTGACTTGCTCCAGAGAACCTCAAATTCCACTGAAGACCCTGATGGGCTCTGAAAAATTTTGTTCAGCTTTTATTTTTTTTCTGTACTATTTTTTTCTTCACACCTGTGATAAATTGATACCCACATCCCCGTGGGTCACACACTGTGTTTTCACACCATAGAGATGGAATGATTGCCCAATCACCTTGTTTTGAACCAGACTTCACAGTACAGTTTCTTGGGTCACCTAATTGCCTAAAAGTCTAGCTTCTTGATTTGGAATGTTCTAGTTCTGCACCTCCCTCCCTTTGCAGACATGTCTATGCCTGATTGTCCCTGTAAAATGATACCAGCAACTTTGCTGCAAGTCAAAGATAGGACCCACAAATACACACACACACACACACACACACACACACACACACACACACACACAGAAGGGATGGGCAACATATGACACACTAACACTGGTTGTGGGTTTTGTATGTTTTTGTCACACCTTTCTCTTTAGGATGAGAAACACAAGCAACTGTCAGATATTACAAAATATATGTTTCTTAAAATCTCAGTGTGTCTTATTATTGAGTAATGTGACTTTGTAATAAAATTGATACCATTCATAACTCTTTAATGCTCTTACTACTGTGCAAAAATGTATTTATTTTAGGAATAAATTAGGTAGAGATGGGGCCAAAGGTGTAATGTTGTCCATTGAGCTTGAATCTAAGTAAATGCCAGTGTAGGTGAAAACAGACTTTTCAATGTACAGATTCTAGAAAGTGTGGACTGAGGAAATAATAAACATATTATTAAAGTTATCTTTATTATTTTGTATTTTAGAATTCCGTATAATATTTTGCAGTTCTCCCAAAAGTCTAGGGGAAAAACCTGTTAGAATATGCACTTTCATTATCTGAGTACTGTACATATTTTAGTTTTCTGAGTTAGGTGAGTTTCCACAATATTAACTCTCCCCCTTGTTTCTTATTGTTGTCTGATTGGTTTTGCTTCTGACAGGGTCTCTAGTATCTCAACCTGGCTTTGAACTCATTGTGCGGATGGGACTGACCTTGAATCCCCAATTCTCCTGCTTCCACTTTGCACGTGCTATGATTACAGGCATATGTCACCATGCCTACCTACTTTTCACCAGGACTCAGTCCAAACCCAGTTTTAGAAAAATGACTTTTTAAAAACTACTAAGCACAGTTGTCTTTCTCTTTTGGAAAAGTTAAAAATTTAGTAAACACTTTATATTTGAGTCAAAATATTTGCTTGATGCTTACTCCTTTGGAATTACCCCTGCAATGCTGTGTCACTGTGTACTGTGATTCTGTCATTCTCTACTCTGGACAACCATGTGCCTACATAGGCCTCCAGTCTCTGCCTCTGATATTAGTAAATTCTACAATGGTTTCTCTCCAACAGCAATGGAATATATCATAGTTTGGCTTAGGAACCTTATGAGCACAACACCCTAAACACTAGTTTTACCAGACTTGAGGGCACTTAACTCCATAAGAACACTTTCATTGAGATAGATTTTTAATGTCATTTTGGTATATCAAACTCCAAACACAATGGATGATGTTTAACACAAACTAATCTTGGACCAGCTTTTTTTCTTGGTTTGTTACAGTGAAAATCCAATGTTTTGTTAAATCATGCCACTTGTTCATTTTGTTGAATGAACCATTGATGGACAGGCTAATTTTCCTTTTTTTCCCCCTCTTTGGACTTCAGAGTGTGGCCAAGTTCACAGAGCTTGAGCTGAAGGCTTATGCCAAAGCAGGATCTGTTGCTGATGAAGTCATTTCATCGATTCGAACGGTGGCTGCTTTTGGTGGTGAGAATAAAGAGGTTGAAAGGTTGGTTGTTTTGAGCATCTGTTTGCTTCTTGAATTTCATAAATCAATCAGTCCCCTGATTGTCTTTATCTTGTACAAAGCGGCAGATCCACAATCATTTAGAGAAACATGAGAAGTCTATGGCCATACCACCGTGAACGCGCCCAATCTCGTGTAGGGAAACATGAAAGGACATTTTTTTTTCTCAAGAGGTGGATCAGCAAACATTCATTGCCAGAGTGCTTTAAAAAGTCTAAAACACTGTTTTGTGTTTTCATTTTCTGCTGTGGACTTTGCTATATAGACCAGGGTGGTCCCGAGCTCATGGTCGTCTGCTTCCATCGCCCAAGTACTAGAAGGAAAGGTGTATGCTACCACACCTAGTACAATGTACTTCTGGAGATGGTTTCTAGAGAGCTGAGACAGGCAAGAAAGTTGTTTCAGATTCTGATGGTAGAGAGAGAAGTGTATACATATTATACTTCATGTCAGCCTTCAGTAGCATATTCTGTTATTAAAGAAAAGCCTACCCAGCACAGGAATGCAAAGGACAAAAAAAGAAAGCCCAAGAGAACTCATAAAAAAATAAACAAGGCCGGGCGGTGGTGGCGCACACCTTTAATCCCAGCACTCGGGAGGCAGAGCCAGGCGGATCTCTGTGAGTTCGAGGCCAGCCTGGTCTCCAAAGCGAGTTCCAGGAAAGGCGCAAAGCTACACAGAGAAACCCTGTCTCGAAAAACCAAAAAAAATAAAAATAAAAAAAAAATAAAAATAAACAAATGATACTGCACTACATTGAAAAGTTCCCAGGTACGAAGGAAAGGACAGTCATCAGAAAGGGAGAAACTGTGCATATACCATGCACCTGACAAGGGACTGATGTAGAGAACTGTAAGAAACTTTAAAAACCTCGCTAGTAAGATAATGATTACTCCAACCTGAAAATGAGCAACAGAGTTAAGTGGACAATTTGCAGGACGACATACAAACAGTCAATTTTGTGAAAACAGTGCCATCACCCCGAGTAGTCATCAGAAACACAACTCAAAACTAGCCCGCAATTCTACCTCATGCTAGTAAGAACAACTGTTGGCAAAATGGCCAAATATAGTAAGGCCATAGAGGATACAGGGCAAAAGGAACCCTTGCACACTGTGGGTTAAAACACACACTAGTAGATCTATTATGTAAAACAGCAAGGAAGTTCTTCAATAAATTAAAATGAGAAGTATATGACCCAACAGCCCCACTGCTGGGGACATACCCAAAGGAAATGAAATCAGTATGTGTAACAGATATCTGCATAGCATATTTATTGTGGTGGTGTTCATAGGAGCTGAGGAACAAAAACAACCTTAGTGTCTATTCATTGATCAATAGATAAAGAAAATGCAGTACATATATACAGCAAGATACAGTTTGAGCATAATAAAACACAAAATGGTGTTATTTGTAACAACGTGCAAATAACACAATTGTGTACACAATTGCACTTATATATGTGGAATCTAGAAACGTTGCCAGCATAGGAGTTAAGAGTAGACTGATGGATGTCAGAGAGTGGGTGGGGCAACAGGGGGGATGGGTGGAGAAAGAGTGACCAATGGGTTTGAAGTTGGGAGCAAGTTCTGATATGCTAATGCACAGTACAATAACATAGATAGCAATGTGCTGCATAGTTCAAAAAGAAAGAAGGATTTTGAAAGTTTGTCTTTGGGGTTTTTGTTTGTTTTTTCAATCTGTAGCCCATGCTGACTTTGACTTGCTATGTAGCCAAGGCTGTCCCTTAACTTGGAATCTTCCCACCTCTGACTCTCTAGTCCTAGGATCACTAGTTTACTCCCGTATACACTCTGATTTAAACATTACCGATGTGTACATGCATCAAAGCATCACATTTTTTCTCATCACTACATATGATGCTCTGTTTTTATATGTTAGTAAAAAAAACTAATTTAATTTACATTTTCAAAGACTAAGGGAGCCTGGCACAATGACTCATGTCTTTCATCCCAGCACTAAGGAAGCTGAGGCAGGAAGATGTTTGTGCCTATTAAAATTGGTTGTTCATCTGTTGGGGGGAAAGAAAATAAAGAAGGAAAGAAAGAAAGAGAAAGAAAGAAAGAAAGAAAGAAAGAAAGAAAGAAAGAAAAAAAGAAAGAAAGAAAGAAAGAAAGAAAGAGAAAGAAAGAAAGAAAGAAATGGCAGCATGATTCAAACTGCGATTCCATTTTTTCATTTTCTCAAGATTATATTTTATTTTACAGGGAAGAAGGGTGGTGTGTGTGGGCTCAGGGCAGGTGAAGGTCAGAGGATCACTGCAGGAATCAGATCTGCCTTTCCACTATGTGGGTCCTGGAGATCAAACTTGGGTCCTTGGGTTAGCTGCCTTTACTCACTGGGTCATCTGGACAGCCTCAGGACATTTTTTTAATTGAACATTTTTTATGAAACTACTGTGCTGTTAAACGCATTTAATAAATCCTATAATTTTTTATTTAACCAAACAAAAATTAACACTGATAAATTATGACAAATCATTCTAGAGACAAATTTTTAATGAAAGTAAAAACTTAATTTGCAAAAAATGATGTAGTCATCCAAAATATGATTTTTTTAGCGGGTGGTGGTGGCATATACCTTTAATTCCAGCACTCGGTAGACAGAGGCAGGTAGGTCTCTTGAGTTTGAGGCCAGCCTAGTCTACCCAGCAAGTTCTAGCCAGAGCTACACAGAGAAATCCTGTCTTAGAAAAAAAAAGAAAAAGAAAAAAAAATTTATTCTTGTAATTTAGTTAATATATTTTGAGATTTTTGATTTGTTTTTTTGTTGGTTGTTTTTTGAGACACAGTCTCACTATCTAGTCCTGGCTGGTCTGGAACTCTCCTTGTGATTAGTTTAATCTGTTGATTTGAAGATAATTGCTTATTTTCTGATAGAAAACCTGATATATATTCCAAGAAAACACTTCAAATGTTGTTTAAACAAACAAAGACAGTTGTCTTAAAACATTGTTTTCTCTTGGGATTAAGGCTATCTCACTGTTCCCCATCCAAGCTGTGACCAACTTAAGTAGCTTTGTTTAGGGGTGACTATAATCCCTGAATAAAATTCTGCATCATGACCCATCTTAAACGTTATACCCTGATCTGCTCCAGCTGGCATTGACTCAAACCTTTTCTGTTTACAGGTATGAGAAAAATCTTGTGTTCGCCCAGCGCTGGGGAATTAGAAAAGGAATGGTGATGGGCTTCTTTACTGGATACATGTGGTGTCTCATTTTCCTGTGTTATGCGCTGGCCTTCTGGTACGGCTCCTCACTAGTCCTGGATGAAGATGAGTATACACCAGGGACACTGGTCCAGGTACTTTGGCCTTGTTTCCTGTCTATGGTATTTCTTGATAGTTTATCAGAAAAGTCATAGTAGCCATAAGGATTATTGCTTTAACGCCTTAGGCAGGAAAGCCTCCGTGGTTTGCTGAAGTCCATCTGCAGGACCAACAATATTAGGACCCCTTAGTGAAGACAGGCTGAACATCTGGGTTGATGACCAGCCAGTTAATGATTTCCAATTAACTAAAGATTTTACAGTTGTACAACAATGATCCTCCAGCTGATCCCAAAAGACAATATGCCACAGAAAAGGAAAAATCATTGACCTCTCAGCCAAGAATGAACAGGTCATAAAACTGAAGTTAGTAATAGTACAAGATGTGTGCCTAAATCCTATGCTTGTGATAGGTGATGGGTTATTAACGTGCCAAGTCAGTAGCATCTTCAAGTAAGTGATACAAGCATCTTTCCTAATTCATTTGTGGGATGCCATGCCATGAAGAATGTTTTAGATACTTTAATTCACAGTGCCCCTTTCACTTAGTTACTCCACAAGCATTTGCTGGGCACCTACTGCATGCCAGATCCACCCAAAGCACAGTGGACAGAAAAAACAATGTGGTTCTTTTTGTCCCATTGGGGAAAGACAAGGAATAATTAACCAATCATGTGAGTGTATGATGGCAAACGGTGATGTGGGCTATAACATAGAGGACAGGGAACATTGATAGTAAATAACAGGGTCACCAAATGTGTCTGGGACAGAAAAGAATGTTCTTGTCGTCTCTGCCAATGCCTTTCTTCCTTAGTTTACCATTCCTTAGTTTACCATTTCTGAAGGTAGCCGCTGACTGCCTGCACTTTCCCAGCCACACCTTGCACACTCATCTAGTCTTGCACACTCATCTAGTCATGAGTTCTCTTTACAGCCCCTGTTCTTTTCCTTCGGGACACTTGTGTCTTGGGAAACTTCTGCATCTATTTGCATTTATCCTTACCCCTTTCTGTCCTCAGACAGTAAGGCCCGTGAGGTCTGTTGAGGAGGGAGGGTGCTCTTTTTTTTTTCATTGCTGTGGTGATAGAGCTTCATGGAAGAGTTTTAAATAAAATGTTTTGGCTGCAGATTCTGGATGGTACAGGCACCAACTGAACAATGAAAAGTACCAGGAGTTCACTACATGAAAGTTTATCATTCAAAATCCACTGTTTATCAAACACATCCCTCGGGGAAACGGGAGCATTTACATTGGCAGTAGGGATGATCGTCCAAAGCCAGTCATTCTGAGCAAGATGACGAAGCAAAAGAATGTCTTAAAATTGTTTTTGTGTTTGAAGAACGGGCAGCTGGCATAGCTTTGAACTTTGTTTAAAAATATTGAATCCAATAACACATGTTCAAGTGTCACATAACTTTCGAAAGACATATGGAAAGTGTTAATACTACCATCATTTGCCATTCTCCCCGCGACTTAGATCTGTTTTTGCACAGTGGAAAAGTTAAAGTATTGTAGGTCTAAAATCTGACTATAAAGTTCCGTCTCATTATTGATCCAGCTGCTTCTGAAAGCTTTAGACATTTGGGTTGGTGGGATGGCTCAGTGGGCAAAGGCTCTTTCTGCTAAGCATGGCGATGTGAGTTCGATCCCCAAGACTCACAAGGGAGGAGGTAAACGGACTCAGGCAAGTCATCCTATGATCCCCACACCTGCACTGTGGCACACATCCAGCCCCCAATGAACAAATAAATCAGTGTAATTAAAATAATTGAAAAGCTTTATACTATACATTTATCAACCAAAGGTGCTAAGAGCCAAACTCAGCATGGGCTGTTCACGTTGCAGAAACACACTCACTGGGTAAAGTTGTTCTTTTATTCTGTGCCTATGAGAAGAGAGAAATTCATGAACAAAAGTTCAGAGGAGAAATGAATTAGGGAATTGAAAATTAAATATCCACAAATTCAACTGAAAGCTCTGGAGAGAAGTCCCTGTGTGTCATAGCTTCAATTGTCAGCTGGAATATGTCAATTCCATTACATACCTGGGAACGGCGCCTCAGTCGAGAAATTGCACTCATCAGATTGGCCTGGGGGTATGTGTGTAGGACGTGGTTTTGACTCATGTCTTTGATTGCTGATTGGTATCTGAGTCCAGACCACTGTGGGCAGTGCCATTCCAAGGCAGGTGGTCCTGGGCTGTGTAAGAAAGCAAGCTAAGTAAGTCAGAGGAAGCAAGTCAGTGAGCAGTTCCGCTGTGGTCTCTGTTTCAGTTTCTGTCTTCAGGTTCCTGCCTTGGCTCCCCTCAATAATGGACTCTGACTTGTAAGTCAAGTAAACCCTCTCCTCTACAGATTGCTTTTGGTCATGGTGTTTACCACAACAACAGAAAGTTGAACAGTACACCTTGGTAACTGTCTTAACTACTTTTCAGTTTCTGTGAAGAGGCACCATGACTAAGGCAACTTACAAAAGAAAGAGTTTATTGGGGGATTTCAGTCTCAGAGACTGAGTCCATGACTGTCATGATGGGGAACGTGGTGGCAGGCAGGCAGGCAGGCATGGCACTGGAGTGGTAGCTGAGAGCTTACATCTTGTTCTGCAAGCATGAGGTAAAGAGACAGAAAGAGAGAGAGAGAAAGAGAGAGACAGAGAGAGAGAGACAGAGAGACAGAGGACAGAGGACTAATTGGGAAATAGCATGGGATTTTGAAACCTCAAAGGCCACTCCCAATGACATACCTCCTCCAACAAGGCCATACCTCCTAATCCTTCCCAAACAGTTCCACCAACTGAGGCGCAAGCATTCAAATATAGGAGCCTATGGGGTCATTCTCATTCAATCACCACAGCAACTAGTTTCTAGTTTTATGGTTCTCATCTTTAAGTTTCCTGGCAATTCGACCATGAAATCACCTATCATGTGTGTTCATTCTGTGACCCATATGTTATAAGTAGCCAAAGGAAGCTATGAATATAGCCCAACAAAGTATCTAAACTTATTTAAAACATGGAGATGGGGGGCATATTTTTTGTTCTGTTTTGTAACTTGATTGTATGACTTTCAGATGACAGTGCTGGTTGGACATACCTGCTAGACCTTCTCTGGGAAATTCACCATTTCAGTGGATAGTTTTTAAATACTTACTATATATGGACATAGCATAATGTGTGTCTCTAACATTTTAATCATCAGTTATTATCTTCCTATTCTCAACTTGTTCCTATAGTCCTCTGCTTACACCTTGCCTTGATAAGTGTTTCTTTTGTAAAGAAAAAAAGACTTCCTTTAATGATATTCTATATGTGTGTGGCAGAGAGAGAGAGAGAGAGAGAGAGAGAGAGAGAGAGAGAGAGAGAGCGAGAGAGAGCGAGCTAGTTCTTGGCTATACTGCTATACACAGCAAATATGAAAGTTGAGTACTCTTGAGTTGAGTTAAATGTTTTAACCCACTAAACTAATTAACAATCAGATTAATCTTTTGTGGTGCACAAAATTATTATGATTTCATTGCATGTAAATGGGAAGGAGTTCACACAGATGACTGTAATTAGTATCACTTGTGTACAGACAAAAATATGCTCTCTGGTCTATTAGGAAAAGATGAAGAGGAACTGAAGGAGGCTGAAGTCTTTGGTTTTTCATTTAGGTTTCAGGTTTCAACAATAAATAATAATGACGTAATAGAGTAATACAAAATAATATTCACTCAGTGTATATAAGGCAACAGATACTGAGTGAGGTGTTTGATGTAATTACCATAAATAATATGCACAACTTTATTCTGTGATTGGCATCATGAGTCTACCACTACAAAAATGAAAGGTGACCATGAGGTTAAGAAATATGTGCCAAGTGGCATAGAGTATGACCTGAGCTCACATCTCAGTGACTATAGGCCTGGCCCAGTAGCCAGTTTACCTTCCTCCAGATCTATGTTGTAAGGAACACAGACTCCAGTTCCCTAGAAGAGTGCCCCATGCACTGCCTGCTCCCTGTAGTCTCTCTTCTTCCTTCCTACGCACATGGCGAAAGCTATGATATTTCTAATGAAAACTCCTGCCTGGGACGTGTGCTGTCTACTACATGGCCATGTGTCTGTCTTCTCTCACTCATGGCTTCTCTAAGAACCTCCATGGAGAAAACTAGGGATCAAACCTTTGCTTAGCCTGGCATTATAAGCTGTTTTGCCTCAAACAGTTTTCTCCATGGAGGTTCTTAAAGAAGCCATGACTCAGTAAAACACAGTCCCTATCCATTTTTTTAAATAAATATACTTTATTGGGACATAGCCATGGCCATTTATTTACACATTGCTAAGCTTGCTTTTGTACTATATGGTGTGTGTATACGTGGGTTCAAAACCCATATGTCCTGAAGAGCCCGAACTACTTACTAGTGGGCTTTTACAGAATGTGTTTGCTGGCCCTGGATCTAGGGTGCAAGAAGATTTCCTTGCTGAGGTGGAGGGGTCTCTGGAGAGGGCAGTCTTAAAACAGTTTTGACAAGAACTGTTCTTGTTAGCCTGTTCGAACCACTCACTCAATTCTACTCTGTAGAAGAGTGATGCTCAGTTAAAAAGTGTATTTTAAAATATAACTGTGGAGAAATGCTTTACAAAGCAAAAGATAGTCTGTATAGTTCTGAAAGTCTGTAAACTACTTTAAATATTTCTGAGAAATCTCAAGAATTCATGAGGATGCTCTGATGATAAATGGCCTTGTTTACAAACAGGCAAAAATGTATGAAAATTATGTTTTTCTTTTCATTTCAGATTTTCCTCAGTGTCATAGTAGCAGCTATGAACTTTGGCCATGCATCTTCTTCCTTGGAAATCTTTGCCACTGGGCGGTCAGCAGCTACCAGCATTTTCCAAACAATAGACAGGGTAAGTAAAAACCAAAAGAAGGGCTGGAGAGATGGCTCAGTGGTTAAGAGCACTGGCTTGCTCTTCCAGAGGTCATGAGTTCAATTCCTAGCACCCACATGGTGGCTCACAGCCATCCATTATGAGATCTGGTGCCCTCTTCTGGCAGGCAGACATACAGGGAAAACACTGTATACATAATAAATAAATCTTTATTTAAAAAAAAAATTAAAAAAAAACAAAAGAAATAGGTAGTGGGATATGCATGGGTTCTAAGAGCTGGGAACCCATCTGTGAATTAGAACAAATTATGTTCCTACTCTCATACTCATGCTGGGAGATAACTGCAAAGAAATACAGTTTGTTTGAGACAAGTTTTTACCATGTTGTCCTGGATGGTCTGGTACTAGCAACATAGACCTGTCCATAAGATCCACCTGCCTCAGACTGGTGTGTGCTGGGATTAAAGGTGTGAGCCACCACACCCAGCAAGAAATAAACATTTAAAGATAACATCAGATAGTACTAAATCCAGTAAGAGAGATAAAATAGGACTAAATGTTTTGACTGGCTAGTGGGAAGAATCTTTAAACGGGGTTCATGGGAAGTCAGAGCAAAGAAAGACTTGCTGGTTGAGAAACTTCCAGGTTTGGAAAGAGATTGGTGAGCTCAGGGAGTTAAGAAAGTTCAGTGTAAATGAATGAAGTGATCCAGGGCAAAGGCTGGAGGGATGGATGAGAAAGGCCTTAAGGTCACGTTCATGAGCCTGGATTTTTGTCTGACAGGAAGTGTCTTTAAGTTTTTAAAGGACTTTGGTAGCCCTGGGTGGATTTTGCTGGTTAATTTATGGAAGTAGATTGAAAAACATGTCAGGTAACCACAGACCAAGAACAGAAGGAAAAATAGCACTGTGCTCTTTTTCCATTTGAGAAAATGCCATGGAACAAGATCCATGGGTCACCTGAACTGTGATTATTTTTCGGCCAACAATAAGGTTGTCATCTACCTGAAGAAACTGTTTGGTGTTGTGAGTTTCATAACCTAGAATACGTTGATATTTTCCTTTTGAAAAAGTTTGATTTTGTTGTTTTTAATCGTGTCTGTGTCTGTGTCTATCTGTCTGTCTGTCTGTGCATGTGTATGCAGGTGCTGGTGGAGGGCAGAGATGTTAAGATTCCCTGGAGCTGGAATTAAAAAAAAAAAAAAAAAAAAAAAAAAGCTGGGCAGTGGTGGCACACGCCTTTAATCCCAGCACTTGGGAGGCAGAGCCAGGTGGATCTTTGTGAGTTCGAGGCCAGCCTGGTCTACAGAGCGAGATCCAGGAAAGGCGCAAAGCCACACAAGAAACCCTGTCTCGAAAAACCAAAAACCAAAACTGAAAAAAAAAAAAAAAAGTTGCTGTGAGCCTCCCGTGGTAGGAGCTGGGGACTGAACTTGTGTCCTCTAAAAAGCAGTGTGCGCTTGTCACCACTGAGCCATCTCTCCAGCCCTTGGACCTTTTCTAATGCTAACTTCTTCTTAGGGCTGTCATAGTCTCAAATGACTGCAAAGGGTCCCTGTGAAAACAACTGAAAATTAGGGTATCTACATTTGTTTTATTCTCCTTAGTAGACACTTGAGAAGAAGAAAACAGATTCCAGTATATCCTCTGATAGGGCTGTGGTCAGGAATTCCTGATACCAATGTGGAAGATGGACAAAGTTGAACCTGGAGTGTTCCAAGAGGAAGAGGTGGCCCTCAGCCTTCTCTGGCTAGCCAGAATGGTTGTTTTAAGTTGGTCTTACTGGTAATCCGGAGAGTGAATTCAGGGTACAGTTGGAATTTGGTGATATTTGAGAACATTTTGTGGACACTTAGTTTTGCTCATTATCTGCGTTGGCTACCAAATGTAGAGTGCTACTAGTCCCAGCCTAGCTGACCAGCTCTGTTATCCTAGGCAAGAAACGTTCTCAGAGGTTCCTCCCTGTCTAACGAGAACATAACAATATAAATGGAAAGGGTACATTAAAACACCTTGTACTTGGCCTCGCATCATCTCAGTAATATAAATGTGTGTAATATAATACATTACAATAAATATTAACTATATTAACATCATGTATTATGTATCAATAAGCATTTTTAACATATTGTATAGTATTAATAATATAAAAGCTTACAGAAGTAATTCAGCAAGTAGTAGTAATTAAATAAATACAACTTACTCTCCTCTATTCTGTCAATGTCATAATCAACAATAATATGTAGTAATATAATAATAATTCAGCAATCGGAATAGGAAAGCAACTTATCTTTAGCATATCTTTGCAATATTTTATCCAGATACAATTCTGCTCTTTAAAAAGTTATTAGATTTATTCATTTTACTTTTTCTGTGTATTTTGCCTGCATGTATGTATGTGCACCACATGCATGCCTGGTACCTGTGGAAGTTAAAAGAGAACATCAGATCTCCTGGAAATGGAGTTATAGATGATTGTGAACTACCTTCTACGGGGGCTCTGGTAATTGAACCAGGGTCCTTTGTAAGAGCAACAAGTGCTCTTAACCACTGAGCCATGTCTCCAGCCCCTGCTTTACTTTGTGAGTTAACTAATACCAAGACAGACACAAAATGCACTTGGCATGCATTGTCATTATATCTTTGTATTGCACTTCAGCAACCCATCATTGACTGCATGTCAGAAGACGGATACAAGCTAGATCGGATCAAGGGTGAAATTGAATTCCATAATGTGACCTTCCACTATCCTTCTAGACCAGAAGTGAAGGTGAGTGTTCACCTTTTGTCTGATGGTTTTATTATTATTATTATTATTATTATTATTATTATTATTATTATTATTGAGTAACTCATTTCTAGAACCACACACTGATTTCTTAGTGCTGACTCAGTTCCCAGGAACAGAGGACAGAGATCTGTTTCTCTGGAAGTGTCTTTGTGTATTGTGCCAACTTAGGGACACCCTGCATTTCTAAGTGATGATTGTACTGTGCAAATCCCTCTGGTTGGAACACGGTCTAGTACAATACAAGACTCAGGCTAAGTCAACCATATGATCCTCTGTTGAAACGAGTGGCAGATCCTGTCATTCTAGGTATGTTCTAGACAATCCAAACAATCAAGCAGGACAACTTCCAATCACCCCCTTCTTGGAAACCACAGAAGGTGGAGCATAGTGAGGCAGGAAGTGTGACTGGCCTGGCTAGCAGCTGGGAGCAGCTTTGCCTCCCAACAGGAAGTTCTCCAGGCTGCTCACTGCCTTAGTCCTTACAGAAAGGTCACCTGGTGCTGTTGCTCTGCTGCATCTTGTGCTTAGCAACTGTGCAGGGCACACAGTGAGGAAAATGTACTGTTTTCCAGAACCTACAGAACAAGACTGTTAGAGGTAACCCCACTCTATAAGGAAACTCCCATCTGCTCTCTTGAATGAACTGGCTTTGAAACGATGCTTTGTTTTCATTCAGAACTTAGCATCTCTGGTTTCCTTTTATTAATAATATTTCTGTTACACTCACAGAACTGAATCCTAACACCGGCATTTAGTCCTTGCCCTTTACAGAGTTTTAGACCTAGAACACAACACACACATTTATTAGTCAAAGTTATTCAAGTCATATACTCATATACCATTCAACCTTATCGTCTGTAAATTGGTTTACTTCTGATCCTTGGTCTATGAATTATCATTACACTTGTGACTTATAGGAGCTTCTTATTTAACTAATTGAGATTGACTCCTTGAGGTATCCTAGTATGTCAGATGTATTTTAAATTAGATTTCAAGGCATAATTTTAAAGGTGACCCTTGCTGATTTACCAGTGTTAATACATGGTCATTTTATTGTTGGTAAAAGCTTTTTTCCAGACAGTCTTCTTTTATTGTTGATTGATGGATAAGTAAACACATAAGTAAACACACACACACACAAACACACACACACACTGACACACACACACACACTGACACACACACACACACACACACACACACACACACACACACTGACACATATGCAGGAGGTATGGATACAATACACAGGTCCTCACAAAGCATCCTCCACATGCTCTAACCGCTTGGTTAAGGGCCCAGGGACATTCTGAACTTAAAAAACAAGTTCTCTCCTCTGCAGATTTTAAACAACCTCAGCATGGTCATCAAGCCGGGGGAGATGACGGCGCTGGTGGGATCCAGTGGATCTGGAAAGAGTACAGCACTGCAGCTCATCCAGAGGTTCTACGACCCCTGTGAAGGCATGGTGCGTATCTTCCAGAAACTTCTCAACACGCAGGGGCAGGCAGGGCAATGCAAGTGGTGATGTCATCAAGTTGATTTTTTTTTATTTAATATCATTTTACCTTTACCTACAGTGGGTTTTTTTTCATATTTTTAATTTCAGCTTCTTTAAGCAGCACAGTGTTTTTTGACAAATTAGGTTAGGAGTCAAGCTTTACTGTAAAGCATACCCACAAGACAGGAGCAGCTGCTTACTTTGATTGTATCATTTCAAGTCCCTTTTTGGTCACAAGCCAAAAGACAATAAATGTATTCAGAGTATGGTGAACTACTCATCAGACAAATTAAAAATGTGCCCATTCTGAGGCTAGCAATGAGAAATGAAGTGATTTGTACATCACCCGTGTTTCTACAATGAATTTTTTATTTCAATTACGTCCTTGTATAAACAGCCACATTTCCATGGGAATTGTTTCTATTACAGCCTTGTTAGTCTCTGGTTATTCTCCCAGGGGCTAAGAATCATCTAACATTATGACTCAGAAGCTCAAAGGACTCCAAGCTGTGTGACGCTCTTCTGCTCTCTAGGTGACTCTGGATGGCCACGATATTCGCTCTCTTAACATCCAGTGGCTGAGGAATCAGATTGGGGTAGTGGAACAGGAGCCAGTTCTGTTCTCTACCACTATCGCAGAAAACATCCGTTATGGCAGAGAAGAGGCAACAATGGAAGAAATAGTCCAAGCTGCCAAGGAGGCCAATGCCTACAACTTCATTATGACCCTGCCACAGGTACCTTCCCTACAGTCCAGGGGAACGCAGAAGTCATCAGAGGAACAATATGTCCTTTTCATTTGAATCCTCCGCCCTTAAATTCTTAATGGCATGCTCTAGATTTAGGCCTAGAAATGTACCATGTTTTCCTTTTGAAAAATATGTTGTTTATATACTTGACATCTATCAAACTGAAGATCTGCCTTTCAAGAAAGATCCCTTTGGTGTAGATATAATTTCCCTGTCTACCTATTAAGCATGTGTTGAAAATTTTGCAATATTTGTCATGAAGCAATGCTTGAGAAATGTTTTCTTACTTGTTAGTCACCTTTCAGTTACTGTGGCAAAATACCCAAGATAAGGAAGTTATAAGGAAGAAAATATATTTGGACATACGGTTTCAGTCAAAGGTCAGCTGTTTCCTTGGCTTGTGGCAAGATAAGAACATAATTGTGAGGAGTGTGTAGTAGAGCCTAACAGCCCACCTCTCAGAAGCCAGAGCGAGGAGAGAGAGACAGAGAGAGAGAGAGAGAGAGAGAGAGAGAGAGAGAGAGAGAGAGAGAGAGAAGGAAGGCAAGAGTCCTGATGCCTCTTTCAAGGGTATAGCCCCCTCCTGCCCAGTGGAATGACTTCCTTCCACAGAGTTACTTCCTAAAGGTTCTGCTGGCTCCCAGTAATGCCACAAGGTGGGACCAAATACTTGATCAGAAGCAACTGCAGAGAGGAGGGATTTATTCTAACAGTTTGAGGATGAGGTTCAGCCATGGCAGGGATGGTGTGGTGGCCTGGGCATGACACAGCTGGTCACACATGTTTGTGAGCAGGAAGCTGAGGACGGGGGATGCTGGTGCAGAGCTGGATTTCTATTTGCCTTTTCAACCCTAGCCATGGGATAGTGGTCATTTATATTCAGGGTGGGTCTACTTCGCTGATTACCACTTCTGGAAATGACCTCAAATTGTACGCAGAGGTGTGCCTCCTAGGTGATTTCAAATCCCACCAAGTTGGCAATGATCATTAGCCATTGCAGGGAACATTTAAGATCTAAATCATAACTACCACTGTCCCTATGATTCAGTTTTCTTTGCTTACATGGTTTAACTATTATGCTTAGACCTGAATCTCATAAACTCTAAAGTTCATCACTACGTCTCCATTCTGTATGCTCACCATGTCTACAAAGAGTAGCTCTGTATTATATCTATTGTATTCGCCATGGTGGTCTGCTAAGTCACAGGACAATTACTGATAGTATATGCATGGCTTTTACTGAATTGCAAGCTTTGTTCTACCACTTCACATCTATTAACTCTTAACCCTCACAACCACCTTGCCAGGTAGCAACTCCTATTGTGTCCATCTGCAGATGAATAATGATGTTCTGTGAGGTCAATAACTGCCCCAAATTCTACAATATGTAAACAGGAAAGTCACAGCAGGTGGTCTGACTCCAGAGTCACTGACTTTGAATATATCCCATTCACCCTCTGAGTTAGTTAGGGTTTTATTGTTGTGAAGAGACACCATGACCACAACAACTCTTATAAAGGAAAACATTGAATTGGGGCTGGCTTGCAGGTTTAGTTCATTATAGTCGTGGTGGAAAGCATGGCAGCACACAGGCAGATATGAGGTTTGAGAGGTAGCTGAGAGTTCAGAACTTCTAAAACCTCAAAGCCCATTCCCAGTGACACACTTCCTTCAATAAGGCCACACCTACTCCCAACAAGGCCACACCTCCTAATCTTTCAAATAATGCCACTCCCTATGAACCTACGGGGCCATTTTCTTTTAAGCTACCACACCATCTACATCACCTTTCCGAGTAGCATTGGCATGATGAGGATGCTATGGTCTAACAGCTAGTGAGACTAAAGCTTTAGAATTATACTGCCTCAAATTCAAGCAGTCTTCTCCATCTTCTAACTTTATGAGCTTCTGTCAGGTTAGTTTAACGCTTTGTGCTCAGAATTTCTTTGTTCAGCCATTAAGACAAATAGCAGTATTTGCCTCCTGGGGTTCTGTGAGGACTCCATGAGACAACAGCTGTAGAATTTCAGCACCATGCTTTGTCTGTGGTAAGGAGCCCAACCCTTGGCTGATACTAAGAAAGTCAAGAATCTGACTTCTAATGCTCCATTGTTAAATTTCAGCATAGACTTAGTCCTGTGGGATACTCAGTCAGGACTGGCTGGGACATTAAGGAGTATGAAATTAGTTTGATCTTTCATTCACAATATAATGACAGCTTTGGCATTGTGTTTTGCTGTGTGTTCAACAGGAGAAAGAAGACAAGAATGTGATATGTGACTTAGTCTCTAATGTTGGATTTTTCAAGACTGATCAGTTTTCATTCTGGTTGAAAATTTTTATTTGAATATAAACTAAAAAGAAACATCCACACAGTTCAATGTATTAACTATCTCACATGCAAATATTGATTAGTTAATTCATTTTGGAAAGGGATATTTTGTAGACAAATTTCTAAACAGACTTATTAAATAAGAAACACAGAGCCAAATACAGAGGTAATAGCTGAAGAGATCAGAGCAATAGCCACGACTAGCCTTAGCTTACCACCAGTAGTAGCTTCCACAGAGAGAGCTTCTTCCCATCTGACCTGTGTTTTTATTGCCTTCCTGTTCTGCCTTCTCATTGGCTCTAAGCCCAGCCACATGACTTCCTCATCACTGCCTGTCTATACAGACCTCCAGGTCTCTATAGTTGGTACTGGGATTAAAGGCTCATGTCACCATGCTTGGCTGTGTCCTTGACCACACAGAGACTCTGCCTGCCATGTGATCGGATTAAGGGCATGTGCTACCACTGCCTGACTTCAGTTTATGGCTATGACCTCTGATCTCCAGGCAAACTTCATTAACATACAAATAAAATATCACATTTCAGCCGGGCGGTGGTGGCGCACGCCTTTAATCCCAGCACTCGGGAGGCAGAGCCAGGCGGATCTCTGTGAGTTCGAGGCCAGCCTGGGCTACCAAGTGAGTTCCAGGAGAGGCGCAAAGCTACACAGAGAAACCCTGTCTCGAAAAAAAAAAAAAAATCACATTTCAGCACACATAAAATATCACCACAATATTTCTTTCAATAAAAGTGGGACCTGTAATAATTCACACTTGAGAAAAAAGTGAGAAGGGATACTGGATCGCTGTCAGGAGCCGTCAACTTCTCCCTCGTGATTCCTAGCAATTTGACACCCTTGTTGGAGAAGGAGGAGGCCAGATGAGTGGAGGTCAGAAACAAAGAGTGGCCATTGCTCGAGCTCTCATACGGAATCCCAAGATCCTGCTTTTGGACATGGCTACCTCAGCGCTGGACAATGAGAGTGAAGCCAGGGTACAAGGAGCACTGAACAAGGTTTGTGGAGAGTCAGCTCGTTTTACAGGCCCTTCAAGGAGGGAATGATACTAAAAGGTCAGTACATCCAGTCTGAAAATTTATAAAGTATTGGTCAATTATTTTGAGTTGAACAGAACATAGTTGTGATTTTTCCCCCCAAGTTGCAATATTAGATTATATAAAGTGTAACATGATTTGAATATCCTCTCCCCAAGTAAGCTATTGATTAATTGCCATAATCAGGCTGACCTGTGATGTGATTTATGACTACAAGAAACTGTTGGTAGGGTTGGGGATTTAGCTCAGTGGTAGAGCGCTTGCTTAGCAAGCGCAAGGCCCTGGGTTCGGTCCTCAGCTCCGAATTTAAAAAAAAGAAAGAAAGAAAAAGAAACTGTTGGCTATTTCTGAGATATGCACAGCCTGTTTAGGCTGTTCCTCAGGTCTAAAACTGACTTCCTTGTAGACCTTGTAGGGATGGTGTGAAGGTTGGTGTTGGTTCTGTCTTATAGTCTTGTTTAAGGGTACACCATGTCCTCTTACAGATGCAGCATGAGCACACAATTGTCTCAGTTGCCCATCGCCTATCAACAGTCAGAGCTGCAGATGTGATCATTGGTTTAGAACATGGAGCGGCTGTGGAAAGAGGCACCCATGAAGAACTGTTAGAAAGAAAAGGCGTCTACTTCATGCTTGTGACCCTGCAAAGCCAGGGAGGTGAAGTCATCAAAGAAAAGGGTGTAAAGGGCAAGTACCTTTTCCCTTCGCCTTATAGTATACTAAACAATTAACGTCTCTGGTACTGGATGAATTTATACACTGGTGGGTATGTATTGCTTCTTCTCCCAAAGCCCCGCAGACATTATGCCATTGATAAGGGAACTAGATAAAACACAGAAGGCTAAGTTATCTGGTCAAGTTACAGAGCTGAAGCCAAGGTCCTTGGCTTTTCAACTCTACCATTTTTCAGGTAGGACAGATAGGCTTCCTGGATATGTCAAGCATATGGAGGATTGCCATTACTATTGTGTGAATTAAACAATGACTAAGTATTTTACACTTGTTTTCAAATGGAGATAGACACTTCAAGCCCTGCTATGCCTTCTTTTTCTCAATCTGAATAATCAGACCTGGGGGTTATCATGAGCTATTTAATCAGCCTCTCTTGACTTTCTCTACCGCCTCCCATGTGGACTCATGAACAACAGTAGGCATAACTATTGCGTATGTTTGACACCCATGAAGTCTGTAAACTTTGAAAGTTTGCTGGTTGTATCAATTTTTTTTAAATTTTTCCCCAACTCTAGTGAGTTTTTATTAATTTTTAAAATTCATGCTGAACGATCCTCATGTCTATAGAGGGAACAGCCGGCACACATTTCATACAAGTCAATCTTGCTGAGTACTTTGAATTTTTTTTGTTATTGTTAGAATGTGTTGGACAAGTTTCAAGTTTTATTTATTGCAATAAGTTAATAGGATGTTTGGGTATCCCATGCAGTAATTACCTTCTGAGCAAACAGTAAATTATTCTGTGTAAATACAGCCATGCTTATTGTACGCTCTAAGGAATGCCTCATTTTGTGTTAAATAGGAAAAGATACAAGCAAAGACGGTACCCTTGAGAGGACTTTCATCAGAGGGAGCTATCGAGATAGTTTAAGGTAAGCACAAGCCATGTGATTTTCAAGTTTTCTGATATTTATGAGACTTCTACAGTTGTAGTCCTCAGGCAACATCTCAGGTCCAAGAAGGAACCTTATGCAGACTCCAGGTCTTGTGATGTAAGAGTATGACAATTTGTTTAACTTTGTCTATCTGTCTTGAGGACGGCCATGATGGAGGGCTCTCTGATTAAAATGTTTATTGAGCTTAGAATAGAGATGTTTATATTGTTATTTGTTTTAATTTTAGTTTTATGTGCATGGATGTTTCACCTGTATGTATTTTTGTTCACCATGTATGTGCCTGATGCCTACAGAGGCCAGAAGAGGGAATTGGATTTCCTGGGACTGGAGTTACAGCTAGTTGTGAACCTCCATGTGGATTCTGGGAATTGAGACCTGGAGAGCAGCCCGTGTGTGCCCTTACTCACTGAGCCATCTCTCCAGCCCCTAGAACAGGGATTTTTAAAGCTACTGTGGTAGCTTGGTACTGATATGCATATACTTAGGAGGCTGAGGCAGGAAGATCACAAGTTCAAGGCTAGCTTGGACTACATCATGAGACCCTATCTCATGAGAGAACATACAAATAATTACAAACAAACAAACTGCCAGACACCAAATCTTTCCCCACCAAACTTAACCACTGTTTGAAACACTCTTATATGAAGGCCATCTTTACCCATTTAGCTCTGTTCTTTATCCTGAGTGAGAGGCAATTAAACTACTAACACTTCTGCTCTCAGAGTAAAGCATTTGGACTCAAATCATTCCTTAACTAGATGGAATAAAATGTGTGTTTTAACTTTTAAACAAGATGTCCCCAAAATGAGATATTTATTTTCCTGTGTTTATGTATAAAACTATTCATTTTCAAAACATAGTTGTGGAGCGTGCTGTTAGTGAGATTGTAAATCATCATTTTTACATTGATTTAAGAATTTTATTTAAAAATTTTCTGGTGTTAAAAGTTATGTATTAAGAATTCTATCCAGAAATATTTGTCTGTGTTCATAAAAACATTGTTAAAACATTTTCTCCTTCAGTCAGAAAATAAGTAACAAGTTATGGTTGATACATCTCTCTGCCACTGGCCTCACCATTTCCAAGACAGTAAATGAAAAGACTGCTCAGAGCAAAGACTCAGTGTAGGACTTGCGCACTCAAGATGGCTATTTGTTTACTGAAAAGGAGTTAAAGCTGCTTAAAATAGAACATTCTGATAAGAGCTTCACATAGTCAAAACGATTTTATTTATTGTTAATTTTTAAGGAATAATTTACTAAAAATATTTGTACCTATTTCAAATATAGGTAGATTTTTTTTTTTTGTTTTGTTTTGTTTTTCGAGACAGGGTTTCTCTGTGTAGCTTTGCGCCTTTTCCTGGAACTCACTTGGTAGCCCAGGCTGGCCTCGAACTCACAGAGATCCGCCTGGCTCTGCCTCCCGAGTGCTGGGATTAAAGGCGTGCACCACCACCGCCTGGTGATAGATTTTTTTTTTTTTAATACTAATGTATCTTTTCTCTATAGATCTAAATTCTCAGACTTGATTTTTTTCTCTCTCTTTAGAAGAAATCTACTGAAGAAAGGAAAAAATTTTAAAGTGTTAGTGTTATTGAGCTGGAAAACAAAGCATTATCTTCGAATTACTCTATGTAGTAGACAATATAGCTATTACCAGAATTGTTAGGTGCATTTTATAGACCTGCGGCACTATGTTTGACCATGGCAGCATGTTTAATCATGAGTAAAATACAAGAATCACAAGTTAAAGAGAGCAACTACTTTCTTGAACACAATGACTGGGCACCTTGTTCCATCACTGGGTTAAAATGACATGTATCTTGTGGTCATGTCAACAAGAAAGTAAATGCTTTATTTATTTTGAAGAACAAAATTCTGTTCATTCTAAGTAGTCTATGATGAGAAACAAATAACCATTTTCACATAAGTATCTCTTATTTGGCTACATTTTCCACAAATCCTACATTTTAATGACTAGGACTAAAAAGCCAGAAAGACAATCTACATACAAAAAGTAGCTATTAACCTCCTGCAGAGAAAGATTTCTAACTTTGAATAAGGAGTTCTATTAAAAATATCTCATTGTAAGGGGTGACAAGATTTTCTTCTGGAAGAAGACTAAATGAAATGCTAATTTGTATCTTGTTTCTTGGGCTATAGTCTTTCTGATGGCTCAGCCTTTCTTCAACAATATCTTTTAGGTTCAAAAACAAGTTAATTGGCAAAAAAAAAAAAAAATTTTTCCTAAATAATAATGTTGAGAAAGAGAGAAAGAGCATTTATCTCCCCAAATTAGCTGTTTCTCTTTGCAGTGAAAAGTGGTAAACAACTTTTGACAAAGTGAGGATTTCTTAAAGAGAGTGTTGCATAATTTCTGAAAAGGGGTATGATGGAGTCTTACCATAGTGTTTCTGATAAGGCGGACTGAGGACCAGCTGGTCGGCAGAGCCCTTCCCCTGCATACTTACTGCTCATGGTCTCCCAACAGCCTATTATGCTAGCGAGGTGGAAGGGTATGAGGACTAGGAGAGAGGGGGATTTAAGAAGTACAAGATTAAGGTAGTAGAAACCTGAAGGAACTCACAGAAAGGTCTTCCTACATCTGGAACTGGGTATTAAACACAATTAAATATTGACATTCTCTCCTTTCTCATTTACTCCTATGTGGGTGTCAACTGCTGTGAGTTTGATTAGATCTATGGCTTTGAGTTTCACTCATCTCATATGCCCCATGACACCCTATGACCACCCTGTGATCTCCAGGTGACACAGCCTTCTTCATAATCTGGAGATGTCTCAGCATTAGTTACCTAACCCAAAGAAATAACTCTATATGCATCCTCTACATACCACACTGAGCAGAGTAAGTTCAATATCCCAGACATTGGGTTGGGGACAGTGAATCAGGCTTCAGGAATGCTTTTGTTCTTGATCATAATAGGGCTTGGCCAGAGTTTGAATGTACAAGATTAAAGAAGAGAGGTGACTTCTGGGAAATGTATGGTGTTGAACCCAGATGACTAAGAGGGAGACCATTCATGTAGTGTGGGAAGAGATTATCATAATGAAGTTGACATGTTACTGATTTCTTGGGAAGCAGATGGTGACAGGTACCATCTTGGCATTGTTTTAGTCTAATTTCCCCTTCATACAAATAATAGAGGCCATGTAAATTAGTCTAGAGTTGGAACAGTTGACACGGTCCCCTCACCTCTATCATCTCTCTTCTTACACTGTACTACTTCAAATCAAGTCTTCAAAAACACAAATTTAACTAGTCACAATTTCTGCACAGCATCCACCAGATTTTTTCCTTACACTAGCTGTAATTATATGCATTGCCCTCCTCTGGGATTTAAACTCCTTGAGAAAGACATCTGTGATTTGGCTCGTCTTTATGTTCCCTCTAGCATTAACATTGGATTTTTACATGCTGTAGGGACCCAATAAACTGCAGATGAATGAACAAATACATTAAGCTAAATTATATTTCAATAAGTTGGGTTTTTTTTTTTTTTTCTGTAGGCAGTCGAAATAAGCTTCATCACACCTAACTTGGAAGCTCCTTGGCCTGGTTGCCGTGTGACCTACAAAATCTAGAGAGAGTCTCACTGGGGACCCTATTTTTCTTTATTATGTCACTTATATCCAGGTGGCAGCACCCTTCAGGGCAGAAGGACAGAAGAGGAAGAGAGAGAGAAAGAAGGAGAGGTGGGAGAGGGAGAGAAATAGAAACACAGAGAGACACAGAGGCAGAGACAGGCAGAGACACACAAACTAGACAGAGACTAAGAAGCTATCCCCTAAACCAGAAGGAAATACAAGTGATAAACCATCACCTTTGCCATGGCAGCAGCTGGCAGAACCATGTGGTCTCCAAACACACTTGAGACTTGGGCAGTTTTTAGTAGGTCAATGGGAAGCTTTGCTCCCTTCCTGGTATACACTGAATCTGGACCCAGTAGTGACAGAGCTTGAGTGTGAGAGAAATCTACCCGGTTTACTCTGACCATAGATAAACTTCACCAAACCTTACTTGGAAGCTCGCTGCCCTGGTTGTCATGTGATCCACCAAACATTTCTGTTGATTTGATGTGTGGTGTAAACTGGGACACCCGTTGAACCATTGCAACCTGTTTGCCATCTACAGCCTATCTTGTCTTGCTGTTTTTTCCAGAGCTTCCATCCGGCAACGTTCCAAATCTCAGCTTTCTCATCTGACACATGAATCCCCGACAGCGATTGCTGATCACAAATCTACTTATGAAGACAGCAAGGTCAGACACCATTGTTCTGGGGAGGGTCGGGGCATGGAGGAGTCTTTCCCGGGTGCCTCATCTATCTTTAGGTATATATGCTCCTAGGTGTATAGTCATGGCTTACTAAGTCAGACCAAAGAGGGGGACATTAGGACCTAGTTAAAACTCCATATTTACACACACCCCTTCCCTGCAAAGAACATAGATTCACTAGTTAATTTCTTTGAAGAACATATATTAAGTTAAACTGAATTGTTAAGGGATAGCTACCAATTTTTAGATGAATTATAATAAACACAAAAAAATGTTTCTTTAACACGCATAACAAATTGTTTGTTTTTATGGTGGTAACTTTTTAAAGTTTTAAAGAATACCCCAAGCCGGGTGGTGGTGGCGCACGCCTTTAATCCCAGCACTCGGGAGGCAGAGCCAGGCGGATCTCTGTGAGTTCAAGGCCAGCCTGGGCTACCAAGTGAGTTCCAGGAAAGGCGCAAAGCTACACAGAGAAACCCTGTCTCGAAAAACCAAAAAAAAAAAAAAAGAATACCCCAAATCATTTTTTTCTCAAAATTTAAAATTTCTTTTTAATTGGTGAAGGTATTTGATAAAACTAGACTTTATACAAATTGTCACAAGTTTTAAATACAAAGGTCCACTCATGAGAATGGAGGTATTCTGCTGTTGTAGACGTTATCTTTTTTATAAGGGACCATGTGTCAAACCCCAAGTCTTTCCCCCACGAGATGAACTCCCTTTTGACCCCTCTCTGCCCTTCATTAGAACTTTATTATGGGAGTCTTCGTTTCAGAAGCCAATCTCTGCTCTCTTACTAAAGTTCCGGCTTCTTAGACTTCCTGCCCCATTACATCTCTGTTGACTCAACTCAGGCCCTTTGCCCAGCGCCTAGTATCAACAGGTTTTTGTTTGTTTGTTTTTGTTTTTAACTGGAATGAAAAATTGAGTTTCTCTGATTTAAATGAAGCCCAAACTCATCTATGCATCAAGTTAAATAAGCCAGGGGATATCGTAATTACAAGTACATCCATTATGTATGATGTAATTTCAAAATGCCTTCAATAAAACCTCAGCTTGTGAATCCATTAAGACATCATTACAAACACTGGCTGGAGAAATTTGGGATAAATTCTTGACTGATAGCCTTTAAGACCTTATGGAAGATGAGTTCTCTCTTGTCTTGCTCTATTAACATTGAATAGAGGTCTCAATGTTGAATAAATTTGCTTCAATAAATTCCATAGACCCTTCTTTCTCAGGAGTTGGCAAGATGAATCACAATGAGGAGCACACATTTGTAAGGATGATTTCTGGCCACAGAGGAATTAACTATTTCGTTTATGTTCATGGCACTGGGAATAAAACAATTAAAATCTTTTGGATGGTGCTAGAACAACCTTTAAAAGATGCCATTTTATATTTTCTCTTGTAAAGGAGATGAAAATGAACAGCAGGAAAAAAGATGCTGAGAAGTTGATATTATGTTGTTCAAGCTCCAAAAGGAAACTATCTGTTGTCCCCTGATATTTCTTGTGGGTACAGTAACTGTATCAGAGTCCTTTCAACTTGAAGAAAAATTTAAAGGAAACAACATAATATAATTTGGCTAATGGAATTTCCGTTTCTTTCTTTTCTTTTTTTTTTTTTTTGGACTAATTAATTTTTAATCCTAAGGAGCCACTGTATGAGAAGGTGTGGCTTTGTTTTAGTATTTCAAAGTGTTTTAATACTTCTTTAAAGTCTACAAGGCCAAGCAGAATTCTTGCTCTTCCTCATTCTGATGGCGAAGGCGGGCCTCACCTTCTGTGGCATGGGAAACGGTCTGTTGTGTTGCTAAAGGTCCTGCTTCCACAGAGCAATTACCGCCACCTTGTGGTCTCTCGAGGTATTTACAGAACACATAGATGGGTTGAGGGTTCAGTCTGTTGTTTGGAACACTTAAGTGGGTGACTCGTCCAAAGAAAGGGTCAGGTAGTGACAGGACTAAGCCAGTTCTCCTTCTCCAAGCTGTATCTTTAGCTTCTGTAAATGGGACCAGTTGGTAGATATCCTGATCAGGGTAAGTTTAAGATTAAGGGACGTCGACAGAGTAGAGATTTCAGTCTCTGATATTTATGAATCTTCTTCAGTAAAACTAAAATAAATGATAGATAGGTAGATAGATAGATAGATAGATAGATAGATAGATAGATAGATAGATAGATAGATAGATAGATAGATAGATAGATGATAAATAGATAGGTAGGTAGGTAGATAGGAAGGAAGGAAGGAAGGAAGGAAGGAAGGAAGGAAGGAAGGAAGGAAAAGTGGAATATACATGAATCAATCAGGATGAGTTGTATTAGACACTTGTAGCTTCACCACTGCTGACTTACAGGGTTTAGTCCTAGCTTAAGAGATAGGACAGAGATAGGACTCAAAAATGGCTCTCCATGCTCGCTTATCCGGGAAATCATGGCTTCTTTGTTATATGTACCATTTTATCATTAAATCTTAAAGTCATTATCCATGTAGGAGTCTCCTATTGTTAGAATACAGAAACCAGCATAAAAAAGAATAGAAGGAAGGACACAAAATCCCAGTAGGAAGTTTTATGTTCCCTTGGATCACATGGGAGATCTAAGAAAGAAAACTAGGGAAGCCCTGTTGAGCCTGGAACCATCTATACAGTAGGTAGGAGACCACTGTATCTTCTGGAATGACTCTAATTATTATTTATAAAGTATAAAAGACTTTACATTAGTTTTCATTCCTCTGTTGTTCATTTAGTTATAACAAATAAAATTCAATAACATAAGACATTGTCTGGGGATTGACTTCCTAGTTTTTGTACTGCTCAAGTTGGATATAAACTTTATTTATTTTTTGGTTTTGTTTTGTTTTTTTGAGACAGGGTTTCTCTGTGTAACCACTTTGGCTGTCCTGGAACTTGCTTTGTAGACCAGGCTGGCCTCGAACTCACAGAGATTTGCCTGCCTCTGTCTCCCAAGTGCTGGGATTAAGGGCATGTGCAACCATGCCTAGCAGATATAACTCTCTTTAAGATCAATTGTGTGTGTGTGTGTGTGTGTGTGTGTGTGTGTGTGTGTGTGTGTGGTGTGTAGTGTGTGTGTATGTGTGTGGCCAGTAACAAAAATTATTCACATTAACTAGTTTTGTTTGTTAGTTTATTTTGAAATGAATGCTACAGGACAAAAATGTTTCATATTGCCCTTCACTATCTCATGCTTAAGGCAAGGGATATTTTGCTATAAGAACACCAGGAAAGGTTCCATTTTGTTAGGCTATGAATATATGGGAAGAGGAAAGAATTCAGAGAATGTTAGCATGACATTTATGAGTCTGTGAGCATCCGGATCTGGACCATCAAAACCTACAAAGGTCAGTTTTGCCATATTGAAAGGCATCTAGTTAGCCTGACAGAATCCCAAGGGTGCAGGCAGAATCCACCACAGCCAGAGATAAATACTGAACTACTCAGAGCAATAACAGTATCTGCAGCCTGGCATTTTTGCACTGGTTCCGCAGCTCAATTCCCAGTTCCCAAAAGGAGATGAAAGGGGGCCAGATAATACCACCTTGAAGTAAATTATGTCATAGGAGAGGACTTAAGGGCTTAGGGGCCTGTCTTCTCTCTAGTGGGCAGATGGGCTGAATGCTTGGGGTAAAGGGAATAGTTCTGTCTTCTCAGGTTGTTGGCCAGGCAAATATCTTCAAAAAGCAATCTAAACAAAGGTAGTTACTGTTTGTGTGCAGAAATATGATTTATCCAACGCTCTCATTTTAATGAAATAGCCGAGGCCCAGAGGGCTGAGTACTTGGCTGTATAGTCTGCGGGTGGCCAGATAGGGTTCTCCCAAGAACTCCATTCTTCCTCTGCCTGCTGCATGGGTCCTATCTCAGGCACCCCTCTCTGTGGCATTGATGGCCTGATTAGTAGGCTGAGATGAACGACTGAGCAGGAGGATCTGCTGCCTGAGTGAGCAGCAGTGACGAAGCACCAGTGTTGAAGGCAACCAAGAGAGAACACAAAAGGGAGGCGATGACAAATTCATTATCAGCTCCAGTGGCAGCGGTAATGAAACGGTCATCGGTAATGACACGGTCATCACTCCAGCCTTTCATTTAAACTCAACTGGTAACGTGGTCTTTGACTTTGTAAGAGAAGCGAAATTTTTTTTGAAGCTTTGTGCCATTTTCTGTTCCTGATATTTAGCTATCTGGAGGATAAATTGACTTGTACTAGTAAAGAAGGACATCCATTAACTATTTTGTAGAAGTATTTTTGTAGTCAATTTTGTATAGATATTTTTAGTAGAAAAGGTTTAAAAATCAATATAAAGCAGTATAAGCCATCTAGCATCCTTTCTCAGAGTGGTTATTAAGTTTAACAAATCATTAAATTAAACAGGCAAAAAGATGAAAAATAAAATAAGGTTCTATACAGAATACTTGCCCTCAAGGGGATGAGAGTTACAAGCTGTGATATTTTAATACCAACTAAAAAAAGATCAGAATGGGGAAATCCTGATTAATTTTCATTCTCTGTGGGGGAAATGTACAATTTAGAAATCCAGATCCAGTATTGCTGACTTGTGAGCACCCACTAAGGAAACGCTTATTAACACAAGCGCTCAACCATTGTGAATTAAACACATCTCGCCTCAGATACACCGGCCTGTCCCAGAGCTCCAGCCAGTAACTAGTTTAAAGAACCTGACTTGATATGTATGGAAAATATACCTCAACCCCCGTCCAAAGTTCTTAATGTGTAAATACTCTTAGCAAAGTTGTTTTTAAAGTGAGGAGTTACTTTCAAAGATGCAACACACGCCTTACTGCATGAGAGTTAGTCAATATGCTACCGTGAGTGCTATCAACTCACCCTTTAGTGAGGAGCCCCACCCCAGCCAGGCCACAGTCCCAACCAATACCAGCAACAAGTCATCACAGGAGTCTCTGAAGTCACTCCTACTGAGCCAGCCTGTTACTCTTAAGCCCGTGAGCACCAAAGGGTATGAACATGTTTGGGTAACTGATGTAACCTTCTCTTTCCCTAAGGACAAAGACATGCTTGAGGAAAAAGTTGAGCCTGCCCCCGTTAGAAGGATTCTGAAATTCAATGTTCCAGAGTGGCACTACATGCTGGTGGGAGCGTTGAGTGCATCTATTAATGGGGCAGTCACACCCATCTACTGCTTTATATTCAGCCAGATCCTTGGGGTAAGCAAGCAACTGGGCTAAACTCATTCTGTTCATACCTTCTGTTTTTAAATCACTGGAAAATGCCATCTCTGATCTAATATCTCTTTGCTTTAACACACTCAGCTTTTTTTTTCTTCTAGTTCTCCTGTCCACCCCCAGCTCTAAAGAATGAGAAATTCATAGTCTCCACCATACATAAGATGGGAAGGTGACACTCTCATTTGGGCTGGCAAGGGCTCTCGTCTCTACATCTATGGAAAATAAATAAATATAGCTACAGATTGAGGCCTGAAAGAGGGCAGCTTTCTTGTGTGGAAGGCATGTTTGTTGAATAATAATACAAAAGGATTTTAGGGCAATTTTTTCATCCCTGCTGTTCCACTGAGGTCCAAAGCTTGACTTAAAGAGCAGGTGACTGACCGTGTGTCGTGTGCAAGCCTCTGTTCTGCTACTGATTGCATTCGAATGGGCATGTGGGAGGAAGTGAGAGGGAAAAAAAAACCAATAAAGAAGTAAAAATACAGCAGGGAGAAAGAATAAACTTATTTTAATTTTTCACTTCCTTGGAGTTTTGCTATTCTCCATTTGACTGTTGCTATAGCAACAGTGGCAAACACGTATTAGGCACCATCTAAACACTTTGTGTGCATTGTGTTTCCTAATAACCACCGGATGCCCAGATTCTTCTCATTGCTATTTTATAGAGGAGCAAACTAAGGCTCAGAGAATTTAGGTGATGGAGCACATGATGGAGTTGGGATTCATATCCAGCCAGGGTGATGTAGAGCCAGGCTCTGTTTACCCCTTGGTACCATGAAATTAGTCATTAAAAGGCTGTCATATTTTCATAGTTCTCTCTCTCTCTCTCTCTCTCTCTCTCTCTCTCTCTCTCTCTCTCTCTCTCTCTCTCTCACACACACACACACACACACACACACACACTCACACACACACACAGAGAGAGAGAGAGAGAGAGAGAGAGAGAGAGAGAGAGAGAGAGAGAGAGAGAGATCAACAAAAAAGGAAAACCACATCCTTGAGAACATTGTCAACTTTCTAAAGGACTTGCCAGCACACCACATTGTCAGAATAATTGAAAAACTCACAGTTTTGTTCCCATTTCTACATCCCTCTCTGATAGAAATTAGGACCACAGAAAATAAATGGATGTGACTTGTACAGAAAAACCTTAATAATCCACTAGTAGGACCTCCTGGGTAGAAATGTCCCTGGCCACTTTTTTTTAATCACATGACTTTCAGGAAGTCAGGCAATTGGAAACACAGCTAGAATGAATTGAGTTTCTGATTACATGGTACCCCAATCTTTCATGCTGAAAATCTTTTTTCTTTTTTTTTTTTTTTTTTTTCAGAGTTGAGGATTGAACCTAGGGCCTTGCGCTTGCTAGGCAAGCGCTCTACCACTGAGCTAAATCCCCAACCTGAAAATCTTTTAAAATAATTAAATATATTTTTTAATTTCCTAGTAGGTACAGTATCCAAATATAAACACATGTTCTTTTATTTGCCCAACAAGCATTTATTGAGAGTCTCCCTTAGACATCATGCTAGTGACTTGAGAATACCATCACATTTATGACAGAGGACAAGATCAGGCCTAGCCTCTCTAGCTACCATTCCAGAAGGGAGAGTCTCTAGGTGGACCTCATTGAGCAAGAGGAACATATATTAGCAGGAAGAGTACAGATGAGTCTGAAATATAGAAACCTACGCCTTGATGTTGGCTGGTATAAAGAAAACCTGGATTATTAGCTTCTTTACTAATTTTCTCTTTCTAAAAGTGTTTATTTGTTGGCAATTTCACGCACACATATAGTATAATTCGGCTGTGATCTCCCCTTTGCCCCCTTTTAGCCTCCTCCCATGTACTTCAGACTCCTTCTCAACAGTTCCCCTCCTACCTTCATGGTTTGTTAAATGATCCACTGAATTCAATTAGGGTTGCTTGCATGAACAGGAGTTGGGGAGGGGGGGGTGCTGTTTGCTGAAGCATGGGTGACCTTACCAGAAGCTGTAACACTAAGAAAAATGACTCCTCCTTCTCCAGCAGCCATTGACTCTAGTAGTTCATCACTTAAAAGCAAGATTTCATGAACCTTTCCCTAGTCCCTACTGGAATGTTGACAAGCTTGATTTGTTCAGGTCAACATAGCTGCTGTGAGCTCATGACCATGATGGCCATGTCCTTTCAGGAGATAGCATTTCACAGCTCTCCTATTGATCCTGCAGCTCTTATGTTCTTTCTGTTACCTCTTCTATGATGTACTCTGAGCTTTATATGTGTGTGTAGGCGGGGGTTGGTGACATAGCTGAGTAAAATTCCATTGTGTCCACGAACCACTTTTTCATTATCCAGGCATCAGTTGATGGACATCTAGGTTGATTCCATTTCCTAGCTATCGAAAACAGAGCTGCAGTGAGCACAAGTACACAAGTGTGTCTGCAGTAGGAAGTCGATCCCTTTGAGGATATGCGACAGCAGTATGTCTAGGCCTGCTTAAGGTACAAACCTTAACAAAGTGAGAGGAAGAGCTATATTAGCCACTATAGAAAGTGCCTTGAGTTCCAGGAGACTCTTTTTCCTAAAATTGGCTCTGCTACTTACTGACCATGTCCTCAGCATCCTGGAGTCACATCCCACTTCTCTGGAACTCAGTTTCATTACAAAAGGGGGCATTGACAAAGATGACCTTGAAGACATGTTCTAGCTCTAGTAACTGTGAATTGGCTAAATCAGGAAAAGTTAATGATTCAGCAAGAAGCCCTGCCCTCCTTGAGTGCCCCCTCTGTCACTGATAAAGACTTCATTCCCCATGACTCTTCCAGGCAGCCCTGAAAGTCCTGGGATGGCGTTAGATTGGGCAGTCAAACTTTCGGTTAAAGGTTCTACAACCAGAAAAACAGGGTCTAGTTGCTGGAACCTAATGTCGGCTTGTCATTGATGTTCTTGCGGGGGTAACATTCACTAAGAGAATGAGGCTGAACAAATCAGTCTCTCCTCTCTGCTAAAGAAGATTATTTCTAATTTGTCTTAGCACAATAATCACACACTCATCATTAGACTCAAGATGCTTTCATCTCACAGGGTGTCATGAGTCTGTTGCTAGTCATCTTGTTTTTATCTTGACATACTTCAAGGATATCATATTAATGTGTGGCACATGAGACCACACTAAGAGATGAGTGCCTGTTAAATGATTGTGCACAAATAGAAACCTGGTTGCTAGCCTCCATATACAGCAAAATACAATATATCTGTTTCTTTCCCTGGGTCTGTTTGGAATGGAAAATGTGCCAAGTGTTCAAGCCACTGTAAGTCAGATACAGCATGCTGGACATGCATAGACACAAAAATCAGCCAGCCCTGAAATGGTTTTATGTCTCTTATGAAACAAGAAGCCTACCTCTTGGGTTGCTGCGAGAATCCTAAATTAAATGAGGATTTAAGGAAATCCTAATTTAAGATTGGTTAAGCCATGCATTTGACATAGCAAGAAGTTAATGACTCCTTTCCTCCTTAAATAAATGTCACCATGACAAAAATAGAAAGATGTGTTTCTGAACCACAGCCTGTCTAGAGACAGAGGGTTCTAGTGGGACAGTGGCTGTTGGGCTGCATGTCAAAACTAAGGATGTACAAAGAACTCACAGAACAGGATTTTGTGGCAAAAAGACTATGGGTAAAATTCAAATTCTTGAACTGACAGTCATCTGGATTTTCAGCATTAGCTACTCTTTCTGCACTCTGAGAACATAGACAATCCCATAAACCAAAGGGCACAACCAGAAGAAATCACTGTACCTGAAGCTGGAAATGGGATTTCCTCAATCACAAATAACTCCTAGATGCATGGACTCAGGCAAATGTCTTGGTCTTTGTGGCCCTAGTTTTCTATGACTTAAGGAGGCTCGTCTGCAATCCACAGGGACAGTGGGTGGCTTTTGTGCGGGGAAGTCATTGGCACATAATAGTTGGAGGTTCCAAGAATATCTGTGTAGCTACTTTTTTTTTTAAAAAATATCTCAAATTTGTAAATTCTTTGAACTGGTTAGTTGCACAAGTCTGGCAGGAACTACTATGGTGTTTTAGAACCCATTTTCTAGAAAGTATACAGGCTGCAGAAACTGTCCTAGAAATAGTAAAATCTCACTAATCTAGAACCCCCTCCTCTCTCTCTCTAATCTCATTAATCTAGAACCCCCTGCTCTCTCTAATCTCATCAGTCCAGAACCCTCTCCTCTCTCTAAGCTCATCAGTCTAGAACCCCCTCCTCTCTCTAATCTCATCAGTCTGGAACCCCTTCTCTCTCTAATCTCATCAATCTAGAACCCCCTCCTCTCCCTAATCTCATCAATCTAGAACCCCCTCCTCTCTCTCTCTCTCTAATCTCATTAACCTAGAATCCCCTTCTCTCTCTGCTTTGCAGTCTGTGTTCAGTCCTGGAACAGCTTTCTTTTTTTTTTCCAATTTTATTTTTTACCTTTTTCTCATTTTACAATATATTTCAAAAAAAAACGTCATTATAGCTGCCTTAGCTGTAAGACCTGGAATTAAAAACAAACAAAAATCAAACCCTCTGAGCACACAAATGTCAGGTTGAAATAATGACCTGTACTGAACCATTACTATCAAAGTGTTATAGGTTTTAAGATAAGATGGATGATGATGCAAAATAAAATGAAAATGCGTTAAACTTGTAAACTTTGCATTGATGGTGAAGAAAGGGAGATGGTTTGTTTCCTGGTTTCAGTACATCTGGTTCTGGCATCAAGTACTATTACTCATTAAAGCATTATGTGTCCTGAAACCTGTTTTTTCTGTTTCTGTGTATTACTTGAATCAGAGACCAGACATACAGAAAAAAAAAAAGAAACTGATTATTTTTGCTTCACAGAAAAGATTTATTAATGCAATATTGTACATATTGTTTTTGAGATTTATTTGGCACATAGGTATTCAGCAAATATGCATTGAATAAATTGTTTTCTTTGAGAAACTCTATGCTGGCATTGTTCTAGCTACTCAAATTATTTCAGAACTGTTGGACTGGAGTAATAAAGTACTTACTATTCAAGCATGAGGACCCGAGGCCAATGCCCAGAATCCACACAAAAAGCTAGATGTGTGGCAAACACGTGTAATCCCAGCAGTGGGGAGTCCAGAGGATCCTCTCTGGGACTCACCGGCAAAATTGACTAGTTCTAGGTCAGTGAGAGAGCCTTGAGAGAGAAAGGGAGAGAGGGAGATGAAGACACAGACACACACACAGACAGACAGACAGACACACACACACACATACACACACACACACACACACACACACACAGAGAGAGAGAGAGAGAGAGAGAGAGAGAGAGAGAGAGAGAGAGAGAGAGAGAGAGAGAATACTTTTCCTGGGTTCTCCCAGTGACTTCATTTGGTCTGAATTACAAGATTCGTTGTGACTAAAATCCATTTCACTTAAGAACTTTGCCATCACAGGACACTGTTTTCTTATTGCAACAGCTTGATTCTCTGCTAGGTGCTTAAGTAACTATCAGTTAAATCTTCACAGATTTAAGAATATCATTTACTGGTCAAAATAGACCTTAAAGACTCAAGTCACAATTTCCATGGCCTTTGAGGAGAGAATAGTTCCAGTTTCCTATAGGGCAACAACATCAGGCTCAGATTTCACTTTTTTTTCTTTCCTAGGCTAACCTCAGTCAGTGCAAGAGCTGGTTGCTTTAGAAATGAATATATATATATATATATATATATATATATATATAATAATATTTTATACTTATAAACTAGTTTATATGTCGAAGACTAGTAAAATATAGGATACCTGAGTCTAAAAAAAAAATCATCTTTCTTGTGTCCATTATAAGCAAAATAAGAGTTGAAATAATAACCATGTTTTCCCGCAGCCTGACATCCTCAAATTCTCAATAACGTCCTTCTGTCCCCTTTTTCTCTTTTTCCTCTTCTTTCCCTTTTTCCCCTCTTTTTTGCCCCTTATTTCTTAAAGGATAACTTTATTTCGCCGCCTTTTCATTTTTCATCAATGTCAGAAAAAAAAAAGCTAACACCACTGCTTAAATCAACACAACCGGGCCTGGGGAGGACTTCCGTAATGGTTGCCATTGGTTTAAACTTCCCAGGAACCCTGCCACATGGGAAATTAAAAATAGTGCATCATAATGTTCATCACTAACTTTGGTTTGAAAACTAGTGTGTTTAAAGTGAAGCCATTTTTAAAGTTTCACAGCAAGATTAAGAGGCAGTTCCAGAGATTTCCCATATACCCCCTGCCTTCCTCAGCACCAGCACCCAAGGCCACAGTGGCCATTCAGTACAGTTGGTGCCCTGCACTGATATGTCACGGTCCTCTCACCTTCAGTATATGTTGGTATTGAGGTTCACTCTTACTGGACATTCTATGGGATTGAAAAAATGTGAAAATTTAATTGAACATATTCAAATGTGTTTATTTTGTTATTAATTATAACAACAAACTTTATTCCCTATTTATTGTCTTCCGCAGATTTTTTCACTCCCTGATAAAGAAGAACAAAGGTCAGAGATTTATCACATGTGTCTCTTTTTTGTCGTCCTGGGCTCTGTGTCCATTTTCACACAGTTTCTGCAGGTAGTTTTATTTTTCGCCAAGTGATTTGCCTCTTTCCCCCTATTTTCATGTAAAAATCTCATCAGAGACTCCTTTGTGTTTCAGGGTTATACTTTTGCCAAATCTGGGGAGCTCCTTACAAAGAGGCTACGTAAATTTGGTTTCAAAGCAATTTTAGGACAAGACATTGGCTGGTTTGATGACCTCAGAAACAACCCTGGAGTACTGACAACTAGACTTGCTACAGATGCCTCCCAAGTTCAAGGGGTAAGCCTTGGGAGTGTCTGCAATGGATGCCATAGAACAAGTTCAAGGGGTAAGCCTTGGGAGTGTCTGCAATGGATGCCATAGAACAAGTTCAAGGGGTAAGCCTTGGGAGTGTCTGCAATGGATGTCATAACAAAATGACTTAGATGAGGCAATTTACAAATAACAGACACATTTTTCTCATGGTTCTGTAGGTCGGGAAGTTTAAGATCAAGGCTGGGTAGGTTACATCTGGTAAGGGTATGTTCTCTCTTATTTGAAGATGGCACCTTCTTGCTCCATCTTCCTGTGGTAGAAGGTTAGAGGGGCTGGAATTCTGTGATCACCTTCATTTATTCTGGTTTTATTGACTCTGTTTGGGAAGACAGAATTTTACAATCCAATCATTCCCAAAGGCTCCAACAATAATACCCTGCTGTGGGAATTAGATTTCAACATGAATCCTAGAGAAACACAATCAGCTATAGTATGTAAGGGTGAAGAGTAAGAGTGTATTACATAGATGTTCTAACCATAGAACATTCTGAGAATTATCCATGTTTCCTCTGGAATGAACTGGTAGGGCTGGGATAACCCAGAGCTTTGTGACAACAGCTAACGCAGTGTCCCTTAGGCAGTGCCTAGAATCAGTGTTCTGGCACACATCAGTATGCTAGGATTTGGGATTTCATCTTCTGAGTTTAGCTGCTGAGACGTTTTCTCAGACATTTCTAAGACCCAGAAGCGGATTTCACCAGACTCAAGTGCGCCCCCTAGAAGTGGAAGGAAAAGGTGCATGGCTATGTCTTCACTTGAGTGTCCAGAGTGATGTTGTCTTTGAAAGATCCCCCTTGGGAAGTGAGGAAAAGAAGAGGCGGTTGCTGTCTGGACTCTCTCTCTCTCTCTCTCTCTCTCTCTCTCTCTCTCTCTCTCTCTCTCTCTCTCTCTCTTCTTTTCTCTGTCTCTCTCTCTGTCTCTCCGTCTCCCCACCCCCAGACTTCAAAGAGCAATATTTCTGACCCAGGGACCCACAGAGACAAAGCTGTAGTTTCTAAATCCCACAACCTTGTTAAGAGATGTAACACACCTGAGTAAGATCAGTCTGGACCTTTATAAAGCCAGGGCTTGGGATTAAAGTGATGAGAGCCAAAATTACCTCCCAAATCTCTACCCACTTTCTAAATGAGAAGAAAATGAGCATGATTTGTGAAGCTTGGGAGAAAAACAAAGCAAAACAAAAAACCTTCCTGTGTGCTGTCTGTAGTATGCCTCAACTCCTAGCCAGTTCAACCAAAATACAAAAATGTTGTGTTTCAATGGCCCTGGAATCATCTTAAAGGAAGGTTCCTAGAAACACATCACTTGATTCTCTTATCTTTTATACTCAGGCATGTTTTCTGTAGACCTAGAAGCACTCTACACAGGTTGTTTCTGCCTTTCTTTATTCCCCTAAAAAATTCTTCTTTTTTTTTTTTTTTTTTTTTTTTTGGTTTTTCGAGACAGGGTTTCTCTGTGTAGCTTTGCGCCTTTCCTGGAACTCACTCTGTAGCCCAGGCTGGCCTCGAACTCACAGAGATCCACCTGGCTCTACCTCCCAAGTGCTGGGATTAAAGGCATGCATCACCACTGCCTGGCATCCCCTAAAAAATTCTAATGGGAGCATATTTTCAGTCGTATATTCTTCTACAAGGGAGTTTTAAAACAATGTAATACATAATTTTAATGAATGATCACTTTCATTGTTATTTTTGAACACACATTAATTGTACAAATCAATGGGGTTCTTATGCATATATCATGCATTGATTATGTCCTTCCACCTTTCATCTCCCATCACTCACAACCCTCAACAATTTTCCCATTCCTTTGCAATGCAAATTGTGTGTGTGCTTGTGTGTATGTGTATGTGTAAACACACACTAACAGGGACTACAGCAGGTCCAGTCCCTTGTTAGCCCTCTCCCAGAGTCCGGGAAGAATCTACGACCAGCGGATGATCTTATTTATTAAATGAATCTATGTACATAAAACTCTTTAGTTCATATACTTTATTTTTCTGAGTTTTCTCTCTACACAGCTTTTTTTTTTTTTTTTTTTTCTGTTCTTATACTTAGCTCCTCTCTGTCCCTTCTCTTCCTGTCCTCTCATAACTCTAATTTTGTCTCCATCCTCAGCTTCACCCTGGTTCTTCTCCATCTTGGTCCCTTCCCCTTCCTCTTCTGGAACCAGTCTCTCCCTCCCAGCAGCCTGACTCTTACTCATCCAAAGCAAAACTTCCAAGGTCCCCACAAGAGCCACGATAGCCAGCTTCATTTGCAACCCAAAAGGGGAGTGAATAGAGGAGGTGGGTCAGGTAAGGCCTGGAAAAGTCAGAAAGGGAATTTATGTGCTCAAAATATATTCTTATAAGTGGTTATGTGAAACATTACAAGTCTATCATAAATGTGCTCAAAGTACAATCTTATAGGTGGGTAGGTAAAAGAGTCTATAAGTCACTAAAATAAAACTGCCTTTATTTTCCTATGCCGCCATTGACTGGCCTATATGTGGGGTAACTCTGTTCGGAGCTGGGAAGTCTGCCTCATAGCTACATTGCACCTGGCATGCAAAAAACCCTTTTGTTCTGAGTCAATTGTTCTGGAATGCCATTTGGGCTGTGAGAGAAAGGAGGGTCTGAGCTCATTTGCACAAGAAACAAACTATGCCTAGGATGCTAGAGAAGAATTACAGGTAAATGTGCTGTTAGGAGTTCTTGGAAGCATACACAGCACACAAGAAAATCCTTGCAAGAACCGGCTAATATATACACAAAAGGTAAAATATCACCAAGACTCCTTAAACTATGGCTTGACCTTCAGAAAAGTCCTTGACCTTTCCAAGTAGTAGCTTTTGTCATAGTAGCTGAATTCCATTATATTTTCCTGTAGCTTGCAGCAACACACCTTTCTTAGCTTCCACATATGAGAAAGAACATGCAAGTACATCTAATATCTGGCTTATTTCACTTAGCATGATGCTGTAACTCCAACTGTTTTGCTGCAGATGACAGGATTTTATTCTTCTTTATGTGTGAATAATATTCTGTTTCATGTATATACCATACTTTATTTATCTGTAGGTCTACTGATAAGTACCTAACCTAATACCATATTTTAACTATTGTGACTATTCTTCAGTAAGCATAGACATGCAGATTTAGATATATACCCAAGTGTAATGACTGGATCCTGTGAGACTGCCATTTTTAGGTTTTTGTTTTGTTTTTTTGTTTTAACTTTCAGCTATTTTCCATAATAGTTGTTTTCTATAATAGATCTTTTTGTTTGTTTGTTTGTTTGTATTTTTGAGACAGGAGCTTATGTTAAGCTGGTTACCAGTACTGGTTACCACAAGGAAAAGTCACAAGCCACAACAAAACCCACTATCAGAGCTTTATTTGGGAGGGGGGGCAGGCAGAAGAACCAGGCCTGGGGGAGAACACATGTAGAGAGCAAAGAGAGCAAGAGAGAAAGAGAGATAGTGGCGGGGGGGGGGGGGGGGGGGGGGGGAGAGAACAGAGAAGGGAGCAGGAGGAGTCTGTGTCCAGCTTTTTAAGGGTTCCCATGAACATGTGCAGGTAGGCTTACAGAGCTACATCATGCATGTGCTGATTGTGTGACCACGCCATGCACACATAATCACCAGTGCACACTGATGACATAAAATACAGACTCCTTGCTTAGCTCCTGAACTTGCGTATGTATGGTCACGCAGCTGGAGTAGCAGCAGAATCCTAACAGCTTTCTATGTAGTTCTGGGTGTCCTGGAACTCATCATATAGACCAGGCTGGCTTTGAACTCATAGAGATCTGCCTGCCTCTGTCTCCCAAGTGTTGGGATTAAAGGTGTTGTTTATGCTGTGGCGCTGCTCGCCATGCCGGCAGAGGAGCATGCTGATTGAAAGAATCACAGCCATGGTTACCTTTTTAGAGCTTTATTGGGAGAGAGAGGGGGAGGGGGGAGGGAGAAAGAGTGGGAGGAGAGGGAGAGAGGGGGGCCGATGGGAGGAAGGAGCAGAAGGGAGAGGGAGACACACAGAGGGCCCACCTGCTTTTTTAGGCTGGGACGCCTCGAAGGCTGATGTCGTAATTAAGGACCAAATCCTTACAAAAGGGATACCACTCTTCAAACACAGCTTATACTTTTACATGCTGTCTGGCTAATTTTCTTTCTTCCACTTCTGGATATAAAACTCCATTAAACATCTTTTGTTAAGCTGGTCTTGTAGCCATAAAGTCCCTTAGTTTTGTTGTTTTTTCTTTTAGTTACAATATTTTCCTTTATTTATATTCATGTGTTTATGCATGTGTGTACACATATGTAGAAGTCAAAGAACAACTTTCAGGAGCTGGTTCTCTCCCTTCCACCATATGAGTCTTGGGGATGGAACTCAAGGTGACATGCTTGGCAGCAAGTGCTTTTTCCAGCAGAACCATCTTGCCAGCCCAGAATACCTTTAGTTTTTGACTGAAGTAGAAAGTCTTCATTTTGCCATTGATTGTGAAGGATTGTCTTCTTGGGCATGGTTGTCTGTATGGGCAGTAATTTTCTTCCAGGAGTTAAAGTATGCCATCCTGTGCTCCCCTAGCCTATAAGTTTCTGTTGTGAGTCTGATATCATTGTCTTTAACTATGATTTGGTGCTTTTCTTTTGGAGAGTTTAAAATTCTATTTTTGTACTCATTTTTTTTTTCTGCCAGACTTACTATGTTGGGGTGAGAATCTTTTCTGGCTGTATCTCTCTGGGCTTTTATAGGTAGGCATCCTGTTGTGGGATGTTCATGCCTTCCCCAAGGTGAAGGAAGCTGTATGCTTTTGTTTTGTTGATAAGTTTTTATATCTTTAACCTTTATTTTTACTTCCTTTGAATCAGTGATGTAAACATTTGATCTTTTAATGGTATCCTAAAGATCGTGTAGTCTCTCTTCATTTTCTTTTTTTCCTTGTTTTTGTTTGAATATGATATTTTAAGAGAACTTTTACTCAATCTTTGATATTCTTTCTTCTACTTGGTGTAATCTGTTGGTAAATTTCCAACCATATTTTAATTTAATTTATTGGCTCTTCATTTTCAGAATTTTTGATGATCATTTTTCAAAATTATTATTCACAACAGTTAAAATGACTCAACATTTCATTGGTGGATGAATAGATAAACAAAATGTTGTCTATACATGAACCAAATGTTTATACCTTCAACAGGAATGAAATTGTAATATGTAGCACAATGTAGATGAGTCTTGGATAAATATTATATAACCCCATTATATGAGGTACCTAAAATAGACAATTCATACAGACAGAGAGTACAATAACAATTACCAGTGGCTCAGGGGAGGAAGGTGGAGTAATCATTTGATCGGTAAAGAGCTTTAAAGATGGAAAGGATAAGAAAGATTGAGTATGGATGTGATGGCCACATACCATTGTGGTTTTTGTTTGTTTTTGTTGGGGAAGTTGTTTGTTTTGTTTTTATGTCCCTGAGTTACACACTTATGAATGTCTAAAAAGCTAAATATTGTCATATATATTTTATCACAATAAAAAAAAAATCTATCTTTTGGTATAAAATAGCTTTTCACGTCATAGTGTCTGGTAAATGAGACCATATCTGAGATGGGCTGGTTGCTTTTGATTTGCAGGCTGCTGGCTCTCAAATTGGGACAATGGTCAATTCCTTGACTAACATCATTGTGGCCGTGATCATTGCCTTCCTCTTTAGCTGGAAGCTCAGTCTGGCCATATCATGCTTCTTCCCCTTCTTGGCTTTATCAGGAGCCTTGCAAATGAAAATGTTGACAGGATTTGCATCTCAAGACAAGCAAGCTCTGGAGAAGGCTGGCCAGGTAATCTTATGGACTTAATTTTCCTACTTATGGCTGAGTGGTTGTCAAGTAAACCATGTGAAATAATAAGTACAAAGAGACACATGTGCCTCTGCCTGAAAGTTATGACAATAAGGCTTGACACATAAGCTTGATTAGGAAAGGAAAAAGTGTGGTAAGCATAGAAGCTTATATGTTTGATTTCTTCTCAGTTATTTGTCCTACATTTTCTGTATTCTCCCTTGCAGAGGTGGACAGTTCTATTAGAGTTGTTGTTGTTGTTGTTTTCTTAACTTATGGTTACCCTGTAGATGAAGTTTTCCTGTGCCCCACCTGGTCCTGCAGCTGCTCAGACCCAAGTAAACACACAGAGGCTTATATTAATTAAAAGTGCTTGGCCATTAGCTTAGGCTTACTACTGACTAGCTCTTACACTTAAACTCAGCCCATTTCTGTTAATCTATATGTTGCCACGTTTTCCATGGCTTTACCTGTGTGCCATTACAAGCTACTCCCTGGAGGGCAGGCTGGCATCTCCTGGTGTGGTGGTATTTTACTTGTACTGAAATGTGATTTTAATTGTATGTTAATAAATGAAGTTGTCTGGGGGTCAGAGCTATTAGAGCCACAGCAAGTGCGTGGCGGCGGTGGCACACGCCTTTAAGGACCTGGAGGGCGGTACATACAGGCAGTGACGAGGCAGTCACATGTTTGGGTTTACAACCAATGAGAAGGCAGAACAGAAAGACTATAAAGACATACACACAGGAAGTAGGTTCCCTTTTCAGAGAGCTCTCTTGGCTGAAGAGGATCCCTGAATCAGGAAGGGTGAGGCTCTTAGCTCTGACCTCTTGACTTTCTTCTCTGAATCGGCTCTGTGTTTCTTATTTAATAAGACCATTGGTTACATCTACATCCTGGCTCAGCCTTTTTCTTCCCAGAATTTTCCTTTTCTGTTTATCCCACCTATACTTCCTACCTGGCTACTGGCCAATCAGTGTTTTATTAAACCAGTATACAAAAGCATTATCTCATAGCATTACCTCGAGTCTTGCAATCCATACAGAAGACATACACTTTCAACTTTAGTATTTGCTAGACTAGTGGCAAATGTCTTTCTCAAATACAATCATGAGCTACGGAGTAGAATTCAAGTACATTCTGGTTTTAGGTATTCGAATTATTCTAATTAATATCTGAATGCAAGGAATAAATGAAAGGATAATGGCATAAGCATTTGTCAATTGAAAAAAAAAACCCACACATGATGGGCATGGTAACACAGCCTGCAATGATTCCAGAACTTAGGAGTGGAGACAAAAGGATCAGAAGTTCAAGGCTATCCTCAGCTACACAGTAAGTTAGAGTTCAGCCTGGTTACTTGAGACGCTGTCTCAAACAATAATAACACACTGGAAAGGAAGAAGGGAAGGAAGGAGGGATATAGGGACTGAGGGATCAATCAGTCACAGATAACATGCATTCCTTTTGTTTTTTTCTTTCTGATACTAGAGCCTGAGCATGGGGACTAGAGCTTACTGTGCAAAGTAAACACTTTCGAATGGAGCTATACCCCAATCCTTTTATTTACTATCTTTTTAATTTTTAATTTTTATACCTGTCATCTATCTATCTGTCTATCTATCTATCTATCTATCTATCTACCTACCTACCTACCTATCTATCTATAATATATACATATCTATAATATATACATAGCATATATCTATAATGTATGTAGACATATATTATTTTGAGACCGTGTCTTGTCAGGTTGCCAAGATGGACTTGAACTCACACTGGAGACCAAGCAGGTCTTGAACTTAGGATCCTCCTGCCTTAGCCTCCCAGCCTTGGTGTTCTGGGCTTTTACGACCAGGCCTGAGCCACACACTCATATTTCGTAAACTCACTCCTGAATACGCTCTATCTCTTTTGAGACAGAGAATACGATGCTGTCCAAGGAGACAAAAGCATTTAGATGCCAGTGTAGAAAACAGCATCTCCAGTGAGGGAGACCCCAGTTCATTAACAGTGTACCCTAAACTGCATTTGAACACATGCTCACATGTAGACTGCAGAGTAACTCATATTTAACTTGAGTAATATTCAGTTAGCTGTTTTTAGAGAGTATGGTTTGCTCGACAGTCACTTTTTAAAAAGTAGTCTCTAGTAACTTAGGTTTGTATTAAGTGGATGTTTTGTTCCAGAAGACATTCAAAGACAGGGTTTTAGACATTTCAGACGAATTAGCAGAGAAAATTTAAAGCTTGTCCAGCACGAACATGGGAGACCTTGTAAGTGGAGGCAATAAAGTCACGCTAGAACTAGGCAGAGACTGAGTGTAAGTGACAGATGACCCCATGGTCCAGTTGAGTTGACCCCCAGTAACTTCTCTGAGCGACTTTCTGCCATTTGTGACAAATCTAATCTGGGCAACGACTGAAATGTCATGAAAAGAGATATTCCTTCTTTGTGATTCCTCGGACTCTTTGCCTTTCAGATCACCAGCGAAGCCCTCAGCAGTATCCGCACTGTGGCGGGCATTGGCGTGGAGAGGAGGTTTATAAAAGCGTTTGAAGCTGAGCTGGAAAAGTCATACAAAACAGCTGTCAGGAAGGCGAACATCTATGGATTCTGCTTTGCCTTTTCGCAGGCCTTATCCTATTTTGCAAGTTCCTCTGGCTATACATATGGAAGTTACTTAATTACCGAGGAAGGGCTGCATTTCAGCTTTGTTTTCAGGTGAGGCGCATCCCACATGGCCCTCGGAGAGTGACACTCCAGGGGGACTTGCCTGGATCTGTCACTTAACTTCCTTGCTGCCCAGCAAACCATCCCCTAAAAGCAGCTGGGGCTGTTCTCTTTCAAAGTTCTACAGGGTGTGAGATGGCGCTTCTGGACTTGGCTGCCTCACAGACTTCTGTGTGTCTGTCTGTCTCCAGGAGGCCTTGGTAGCAATCGAGTTCATTTCCTTCATGAATTATCTTTGAGGTTCCTATTCAACAGAGGAAGCATGTCCTATACTGTGAGCATGTTCAAGTCTCTCCATATTTCCTCTACTGAGGTCTCTTTGGCAAAAACAAACAAACAAACACCTCATACAATGAAGCCTAGGTTTAAGGATTTTAGAAATGAAATCCACATTTGAACTGGAGGAATGAAAAAAAAAAAGATGACCATAAGCAGATGAATCATAAGATGAATTGTTGTAATTATATTTACACTTGTTAGAGCTGACGGTCGAGACCTGGAACAAGATGGGCCCAAGGGCTGTTGTATTTGAACTCTGTTCCTCCATTGCAAAGACAACCGATTTCTAGCCTCTTCCTCTGAATGGAGACAGGGTAGGCTAGAGGAGGTGTCTTTGTTCTTCCAGTCAGGGTCTGCTTACTTCCAGAGGGGAGGGCCTAAGAGTACACGTGAGGGTGATAGTGGAGGGTAGTGAGGGCAGAGACAATCTTAAGTGTGCAGGGCATGGAGGCATGATCCTCTCACCTGATATCATTCTTCCAGTACTTTCCTGCTAGCCCACTATACCCACATCAACTAGGAAAGTCTCTTCTCTCAACCCTTGCAAATTTCATGTTACCAGCCCAGACCAGGGAACAGCAACTCTTGAGTTCTTTCTGTCCATTTGTATGAGTAGGTAACAAGTTATTGGCCAGTGTGTGAGAATCAAGAGCCTATAGAAAACCTCCAATTTCTGGTTTTGCTTTAAGAACCAGAAAGTCATCTTTCATCATTTCCTACCTTATCCCCAAAGCTTTCATTCTCGGAAGCCTTGTCCTGGGCTCCTGGAGAATGCGGGTTTCCGCCCCTGGCCTGGAAACAATCACTGATTACAAGCCGAGCAGTAAGAAACATACTTACACATCCCCCACCTATCATCCCACCCACGAAGACCCCTGTGGAAGATAGCACTGATGGGCAGCCTCACAGGCTCCTATGCACAACAAGGACCGGCATGCACAGCACCATGGTTGCCTCGCATAACTAAGTTATTCCTTTGTTCATTCATTCTTGAAGTCCGTGTTGATCTAGTTAGCGGCTGGGACAAACAGAAGGATACAGGCAATTGCATTTTCCTTACCCCGTCTGACACCCAGCTTCTATGGGTGCTCGGCATAGACTAGGGACTTTCATTGCCTGCCATTGTCACTATCTTTTACACACCTGTCTGTGATTCCTGGAATGTAAAATGGGAAGAAAAGGCAACTTAATCTGGTCATCTTTCAAATTCCTCTCTAAGATAATTATTTTCAAAAGTCTCCTCCACTCCACTCCCCCCCACCCCGCCCCCACCAAAAAAAAAGTTTTTAATGTGGTAGATCTAGGATTTGGAGATCTGAGCCCTACCCCATTCAGTCTACCCCTTGACCCTTTTACAGAGAGCACAATTTGAAACCTACTGATGTTTCTAACTCCCACAAGACCAGGCATGTCCAAAATGACTTGCTTAAGCTGCCTGGGGATAGCACCCAATACTTTTGTCTCTTAGGCCTTCATACTACCCACACCCTACCTCTCACTCTCTGGGTGTTTGATTGCAGGACGATCTCTTCAGTTATGATGAGTGCAACAGCTGTTGGAAGAACCTTCTCTTATACCCCAAGTTTTGCCAAAGCTAAAATATCAGCTGCACGCTTTTTTCAGCTGCTAGACCGAAAGCCTCCAATCAGTGTATACAGTGGAGCAGGTGAAAAGTGGGTAAGTACTGGGCTGGAAGAGGTGCGTGGATGCATGTGTGTATGTGTGTGTGTGTGTGTGTGTGTGTGTGTGTGTTCATGAGTGTGCATGTGTTTGTATACAAAAAAAGCCATTGAAGATCGTCAGATGTGCCATTTTAGATCCTAAATTTTAGCAGCCTGTGTTCATCCATATGCACCCAGAATGGACAAACAATGGATTTATAAAGGTAAAGGAAGGAAATAACTGACATGAAAAATCAGGTATTACATTGACATTTGAATAATACAACAACATGTAATTCTTTTTATTTTATTTTATTTTTTTTTTTTTTAACAACATGTAATTCTATCAGTTCGTTTTCCATTACCACAACTCAAGGATGTGTAATGTATACAGAAGAAGTTTGCTGGGTATGTTGGTATACCCCTGAGCTCAGAAGGCTGAGGCAGGATGATTGCAAGTTTGAGGCCAACCTGACTTTCACAGCAGAAAAGAGGTTTGCCTCAGCCAGGGGGGCTCAACGGGGGCAACCCACCTGCAGGAGAGAATGAAAGGGACGGGAGACATGAAGGAAGACAGCAAGACAGGGTTCTGATCAAGCTGCAAATTTTATTTTCCTCAGCAAGGCTTATATAGCGTGGGAGGGGGAGGGGGCAGGAAGGAGGGAAGGGGTGGAGGACGTGCAGGACGTGCAGGACTTGCAGTTGAGGGGGGACATGCAGGTGAAGGAGGATGTGCAGGTCGTGAGGCTGCAGGATGTTGTGCTAGGTGATAAGGTCACTGGTCAGGGCCCATTGTTCTGTTGCTATGCGACCTGACCACGGGGTGTTCTTTATCTTTGGGGGCATCTGGTTTAGGGCCTGTGGCTTGTTCTCTGGCCTAGTTAGTACTTTTCCATGGTTCATGTTCGGTCCCTGACAGAGGTTTATTTAGTGCACTGTTTGGAGGCCGAAAGTATACGATCTGGTGGTTCCATCATTCAGTCCTTTAGAACCTCAGAACTACAATATATCATAGGGAGTGGTGTCCCTGCCCATTAAAAAAAAAAAAAAAAAAGAACTCCATATGTTCAAGAGAGTGAAACATCCACCAGTAAAGCTAAGCTAAATTATGAAATTTTTGGTCAAGTGACTTATTTTTCCTTTAGCTTGATAGAATTAGTCTCTGCAAATGTTTACCCATTTCTAGAGTTCATAATTCAGATAGTGTTTTAAATTAATGTTTTATGTTATCATATACAATAATAGGGTTTGTCACGGTATTTACATACATGTGCATCATTATACTTTATGATCACTTCTTCCCCTCTCTGACTTCCTACTTCCAGAACCCCCCTTCAAGTTAGTTCCCTTCCTCTACCTAAACTGTTCCTCCTTCTACTTTCTGATTACGTGTGTGATATTGCTCTCTCCCCACACCCTGCCTTCAGAGCTCTTCCTCCCTTCTCCTTTGTAATTTCATGAGCTACACACACACATATGCATACATATATGTATAAGTACACACCCACATATGCATACATATATGATTTTATTTGTTTTTAATTATATATATATTTAATTATATATATATATATATATATATATATATATATATATATATATATATATATCTGTATGTGGGTTTGTGCATATGAGTGCAGTACCTACAGAGTCCAGAAGAGGGTAGTGGATCTCCTGAAGCTGGATTTACAAGCAGTGACTTACCCAACATGAGTGCTAGAATCAAATTCAGGTCTTCTGGAAGAGTAGTCATACTCTTATACTCTGAGCCATCTCTCTGGCCCCCATAAATTTGGGTTTTTGCATATGACAAAAAACCACAGTGTTACTCTCTCTGAATCTGACTTATTTTGTTCAATGAAATGATTTATAGTTCCCTCTACTTTCCTGAGAATGTCATGATTTCATTTTTCAGGGCTATGTAAAATTCCATTATGTATATACTCTGAATGAAGTTATTTGTTGATGGATCTCTAGGCTGGCAAAGTAATCCAAGAACTGAAAAATAGAATTACATGAAATTGAAAAGCTTCTGCATGAAAGGAAAGAATCCCAGAGTGAAGGAACTACAGAGTCAGAGTGGGCAGAAAAAATTTCCCAAGTACACATCAAATAAAGGATTAATATTTAGGATCTAAAAAGAACTGTAAAAATTAAATTCCTTAAACCAAATTATCCAAACAATAAATGGGCTAAGGAGCTGAATTAACAGTCCCCAAAAAAAGAAATACAAATGGCAAAACACACTTGAAAAAATGTTTGACATCCCTAGCCATTAGAGAAATGCAAATTAAAGCTGCTTTGAAAGACCGCATAACCCCAGTCAGAATGACCATCATCAAGAAAACAAATGATAACAAATGTTGTCGAGGATGTAGGGAAAGAGGAGCCCTCATCCACTGCTGATAAGAATGTGAACTTGTGCAGTCACTATGGAAATCAACATAGAAAACTGAATAGACTGTACCAGGCTTTTTTGGACTGCCAACCCCCAAATCATGACACAGAGACTTATTATTAATTATGAAATCTCAGCCTATAGCTTAGGCTTGTTTGTAACCAGCTCTTACAACTTGAATTAACTCATTTCTATTCATCTAACTGCTGCCGTGTGGCTCTTACCTCTCCTCCTGCATGTCTTGCTTCCTTTGCATCAGGCTGGAGACTCCACCTTTCTTCTTCCCTGAGACCCCTCTGTCCCCAGAAGTCCCGCCTAACCTCTTCCAGCCTAGTTACTAGCCATTCAGCTCTTCATTAAACCAATCACAATGACACATCTTCACACAATGTAAAGGAAAATTCCTCAACGATAGACCTACCGTATGACTCAGCTATACCATTCTAGGATATATACTTGAAGTCAACATACTACAGAGACACTTTCACATCTGTGTTAATGTGGCACTAGTCACAATATCCAGGAAATGGAACCGACTTAGTTTTCCACAAGACAGTTTGAAACACACTAAAATATTCATCTTCATGGCACAGACTCCAAAGAACTTTGTTTTTAATTCATTATTTTAAAGAACAGGGTTATAACAGTTCAAAGAATTGCTGGCTTCCTTGATGCATTAACTTCGCTATTCTCTTCCTCTTTTTACTATAAAGGAATAGGTGATAAGGAACTGTTCAGAATGAGGTTAAGAGGTCAATTGCCTTTAATTTCCTCATCTCTCTTTATGCTGCAGCTGCCAGCATTGGGAAGAAAATGTCATTTTGTAGTGGTGTTAACTTGGTTGCTTGTTTTGAAGCAGAATGTAGCCTATGTAGCTCAGGCTAGCCTCCAGAGAACTCACTATCTTCCTCCCTCAAATTTCTGAGTTCTGGGGTTACCATTGTGTACCACTATCCTGACTAGAATGTCACCCACTGAGTTGCTGTTTCATAAAGCATAGTTTCACACCGTTGTGTACATTGAGGTACATCTTACATATTCCAGGCTCCAGCAGGAGTACATGTAATTCCATTCCTCTCATTCACAGGGCAACTTCCAAGGGAAGATTGACTTTATTGACTGCAAATTTACGTACCCTTCTCGACCTGATATCCAAGTTCTGAATGGTCTCTCCGTGTCTGTGGATCCAGGGCAGACCCTGGCTTTTGTTGGCAGCAGTGGGTGTGGCAAAAGCACCAGTATTCAGCTGTTGGAACGGTTCTATGACCCTGATCAGGGAAAGGTGGTAAGTGGTGCAAACACTTTGGGGGGATTTCGCTTTCTGTATAAGATCTGTCCCCAAGCGGTCTCTGAGGCTGCGCCTTGCCAGGTTAAACTGTTTGTCTTGGACACTCCCCCCCCATGGATGTTTTTGTTTCCATCATTTGCTGGTTGACCTGACTCTGCCCCACAGCTTCTAACATCAGACTCTTCCCAGTTCCAGATGGCCTGCTGACCAGTTAGGAAAGAAAACTGGACACACTGCAAAGCTAGAGATGAGTGTATTTGAAAGACATTTACTTACCTGTAAATGGAGCAGAAAGTGTAGACTAATCAGGAAACTAATGGCTGGGGATGGAAAAAGCACAGGGGTGGGGGGACAAGGGATACAATGATAAGTAAGCAAGACAAGGAAGCAAGCGTGAAAAACCTGAGACAATTCTGGTCCAAGAAGCTCAAGCCTAATAACAGATAAACTCACATTGACAAAGCCTTGGCAAGGATGGTTGACACACTGGTCAACTGCTTTATTGCTTATTCTTCTAAGTACTTCTTCCTCTCTCCCCCCGCCCTTTCTTCTCAGGTAATATACTCACCAGACGATAGAATCAGATAATAAAGATTTTTTAATAAAAAGTAGCACTCCCCTGTGTTTCTTTGCTCAACTTCCTTCACCACTTCATCCTTTGAGTTCTCCTAGTGATTATTACTTCTGTGTCTCTAGTTGCTCTGATTTCTGTCTTCATGATTTAACTAACTTAGACTCTCTGCTGATTTCTTTCTTTTTCCCCAACATACCCCAGTACTTTTATTTATTTTTATTTTTTTATTCTTTGGTTTTTTCGAGACAGGGTTTCTCTGTGTAGCTTTGCGCCTTTCCTGGAACTCACTTGGTAGTCCAGGCTGGCCTCGAACTCACAGAGATCCGCCTGCCTCTGCCTCCTGAGTGCTGGGATTAAAGGCGTGCACCACCACCGCCTGGCACCCCAGTACTTTTAAAAATGCTCCTTCTGATCTCCCTGAATAGTGTGATCTTCACTGCAATGGGGACAGGTAACGTTCTGAAGAGAAACACCGAGAGAAAAGTGAGGTTCTCTTGCATAGAGCAAAGAAAAGGAGCAAGCAGACATTAGCAGAAGCCAGGAGGGTATGAAGATAAGGAGTAGGAATTGATTACTTGTGGTTCATGACCCCAGCCGTTATTGATTTTAGATGTAAAGATTTTAATGTATTGGCAAGTATTTGGTGACTGATGAACCTAAGAAATGCATTGCCCTAGAGATCTCATCTCTACAAAGGAAAGAGCTCCCTTTTCCAAAATGTCAGCTTTGTCATGTCTAGGTTCAGGTAGATGTGAACTGCTGCAGCCTGACTCCACCATGCGTGACCTCTCCAACATTAGCATGGATACTAAGCATATTTCTCTTTTGAATTCTCTAGTCACTGGAAGGAAGCAATCATTTTATGATTTCTTGCATTTAAGAGGCACAGTACATTTTATAAGCTCATTGTAAAATATATCTATGAACACTATAAGTAGGAAAATACTGCTTTAATCAATTTAAAAGAATCCTCTTTGCTTTTAGACAAGCTACCAAACACAGGTACAGTATGTTCAATATTTAATTAGGCATCTGTGATATGTCCAACACTGTCTGTGGGAGATTCTTCAGGAACATGGAACATATCTTCTGTTTCCTAGGTGGTCATAATAGAGCACAAATACAGGAATTAGCAAAAAGCTCAATTTCTGACTCAGTATTAAATTGTTCTTGCAGAAATAGATCCTATGGGAAATACCTCAGGCTGAGCAAGGACTACCTCTTATTGAGGGCTGATGTACTCATCTTTTTCTTTTTAAATAGGGTTTAATTTTCCATTGCTTAGAAGTTACCTAAAATATATCCTGCTCACATTATTTGAAATAACCTTTGTTCCCCCTGAAATCATACAGTCAAATACTTTACAATTAATATGTTAGATTTACTGTACCTCTGGGGTAGAATATTTGGAATCTTAACTGAACCAACTTAAATAGCACATATTTTTGTGGCTGAACTTCCCTGACTTCTGGACTGTGAATTCCCAGGAAACAGACATTGCGTTCTCACATAGTACACAGAGACTGTTTATATGGTGCCTCCTGGAAGATGACTCCAAATGTGAGTGTGACTAGGTGAACAATTATATTTTCCCCTGGACTTATTATCTCAGCTGTCCAGAGAATATTGTCAATAGAGCCAAGGACACAGGCTTGATCTTCATGTCATCTAATAGCATCTATCTGTCTCTCTCTGGCCCCACCCCCTACCCTCTCCCTCTCTTTCAGGAGACTCCCAAAGCCTCAGAATACAGTAAGTGTACATATCTGAACAGACTAGGCTATGCCAAACTATAAGGAGAATTTTTTTCTTAACTAAATGCTATTCTGAGATCCTTTCTCATTTATGTAATACCTGTGGAGACAGAGTTTGGAAAGAACAACATCCCAAGAGCAGAGTAATCAGTGTCAACTTTGAAAGCATGCCTGTCAGAAACAAGTTCCCGAGGCCACAGGCCGTGAGATGTATTCCCCCAGATCTCCGGGGGTGTTCACTCTAAAGCAGGACAACTGCGCTGTCCAGCACCCGACTCCACCATGGGGACTTCCCTCACGGCTGGCATGCTGAAACTTCTTGTCCTTTGCTGTCCTCTCTTTTGGCAGATGATAGATGGTCATGACAGCAAAAAAGTCAACGTTCAGTTCCTCCGTTCAAACATTGGAATCGTTTCCCAGGAGCCAGTGTTGTTCGACTGTAGCATAATGGACAACATCAAGTATGGAGACAACACCAAAGAAATCTCCATGGAAAGAGTCATAGCTGCCGCAAAGCAGGCTCAGCTGCACGACTTCGTCATGTCCCTCCCAGAGGTAAGCCCCAAGTCTGCTGTTCCATACAGGAACACAGTGCTGCGGAGAGGTAGGATACCCAGAAAGTAGCAGGATTGGGGCTCAGGTAGAGGGTCAAAGGCAACACAATGTATTTCCCAGTGTCTTGTATTGTCTTGGTCTTTCAAGTAAAACAAATGCCCTCCATCACCACATGCTAGGAAGTGTTATAATGTCAAACAAAATGGATGTTGTAGAGTTTGCTGCATATAAAACAATGCCCATAGAACATGATGTAGCCTGGCAGAAAGAAATCCAGAGGTTCAGCATGGGTTTGAAAGCAAGCTTTCTCATTTACTACCTGAGTGTGAAAATTTGGGATGCCTACCTATCCAATCTGATATTGCCTATTCCATCTGCCAAATGCAAAGAAACCCCAAAATATTAAAATGAGGGCATAGAGGTCAAAGGTCAGGGACATAGCTTACTGGTAGAGCTCATGCATGAAACCCTGGGTTCCAAAATCAGCCACACAAAGAAAGCCGCAGCAGCAATTGATGGCCATCCTGTACTGGAAGCATGGGGATGGTGGGGTAAGTTGCATCTGTCTTCGTGCCTTTTACTTTCCCAGAGCCGAGTCTGAATTTGGCAGTCTCTACCACGTGGTTTTCCCTTCACCAGGCACCTCTCTTGGTGACTGTTTAATTACAAGAACCAAAGACAAGAAATGTAACATCTAAGTTCTAGGCTGCAGCCTTCCGCACTCCGGTTTTCACAGTACCACTTGGAAACTCCTTTTCTTTTTGGACTGTTTATCTGTAAACTGTCTCCTTGTGGTGTGCTTCTTTCTTTCTTTCTTTCTTTCTTTCTTTCTTTCTTTCTTTCTTTCTTTCTTTCTTTCTTTCTTTTTCTTTCTTTCTTTCTTTTTCTTTCTTTCTTTCTTTCTGCGCTTGTCCTTTCCTCGGTTTTCTCCAGTCCTAGGCTCCTGTCCTTCTTCTTGGCTGGGCAGCGTATTGACATTCCTGAATTTAAAAGCAAAGGAACATTTCAAATACCCATGTTTGCTAGTGTGCCTAAAAGCAAAGATTTTTTAAAAAATTTATTAAAGCAGTATTTTCCTCCTAAAAGTGCTTGGAGACATTTTAGAGCGTGATAACAAAATGTACTGTGCCTATGAAATGCAAGAAATCATAGTGATTTTTCTTGGGTCTCTCCTGGCTTAGTTGAACTTTTTCCGGAGGCAAGGAAGGGAAACAGGCAGGCAGGTTAGAGTAATGGACAAGACAGAGGACCAGAAACTAGGTGAGTCAAGACTTAACTTCACATTTGCTGTTCATTGCTTCTTTGTATTTGTGCAATTGTCTTGCTTCTCTACGCCTCAGTTTTATAATGTGTATATTCAAAATACTACCATTTCTGTGACTATGAAATGGTACTCAGAATAATTATCCAGCTGTGGTGGTGCACACCTTTAATCCCAGCACTTAGGAGGCAGAGGCAGAAGTATGTGAGTTTGAGGCCAGCCTGTTCTATGTAGAGAGTTCCAGGACAGCCAGGGCTACACAGTGAGACCTTGTCACCTTGTCAAAGAAGAAGGAGGAGGAGGAAGAGGAAGAAGAGCAGCAGCAGCAACAACCACTACACAATCCTTGATGCAAACTAAATACTGTATGAATGTTAACTATTTTTAACTTTGCCATGCTGGGCATCTAGCTAGACATTTTCTTCCCTAATTTCATAAAAAGTTCACAGCACACATGTATGCTAGGCACTAACCCTGCATTTTGCAGGTGAGTTTGTGACTCAAAGACATTTAAACAAGTTGTTGATGTTCACTAGGCTAGTAAGCAACAGAGTCTAACTTCCAACCAAGGCTTGTGTCCCAGAATGTTCTCCCGAGGGAAGGAGTCAACCAGAAAGCCTTTAAGGGCTATAGCTGGGATTAGCCTATCTTGCAAAAGATCTTTGGATGAAAGTCTAGAAATCAGAGAATCTCAAACCAAAGAAGATCTCCTATGTGGAGTCTTAGCTGGACATAGCAAGAGATCAAAAGTATAACCCTTAAAGAACGCACAGACAGGAATCACTCCTCTCATCTTCCAGCCCAAACTTCATATATTTAATATTTCTAGCTAGATTTGATATATTTTATTGCATTCATTCACTGTTTCTAAGTTCAAAAAAAAAATAAGAAAAAAATTTAAATTCATGGAAGAGTCATTGATGCGGGCTCCAAACAGCACAGGAGAAATGGCTGTGTCCTCTAGTTTTCAAACTTGCTATGTTTTTTTTTTCCCTAGAAATATGAAACTAATGTTGGGAGCCAGGGCTCTCAACTCTCTCGAGGGGAGAAACAGCGCATTGCTATTGCTCGGGCCATTGTCCGAGATCCGAAAATCTTGCTACTAGATGAAGCCACATCTGCCCTAGATACAGAAAGTGAAAAGGTACGTGTTAGTTTTCTAGCCTCTTAGGTCACTAGAGATGAGTCTTTGCTGGAAGATTGTACACATCAAATGACACTGTTTTCAGTTGTCTTATTCATTTGTAGTAGAAACTGACAGTGTTTTTCTTTGGAAGCAAAAGACAGTAATTTATAAATAACAGTCTAACAGGGCTACTGCCATTAAAAAGAACTGTACTTTAAAATAATTGTTCTATAAGGTACTTTAGGTTAAATGACATTTTTTCAAAGGCAAACAGTTTTCTTACATAAATTGAAACAATTTACATAATCTGTGAAACATAACATATTTTATAGTTTTTAAATTATGTGACAGAGTAAGTAGGCCATACACAACACCTAAAAGGAGGTGGTAGCCATGTGGAGTTTCCATAGAAGGACATGTTGTCGAGAGAAGAACAACGATGAATTCAGAGTTTATGATCTACGTCTTTAAAATTGAGATTCTACTTTGGAGCACACTAAAGTGTCCTCTGTGAAGGGAGTGTCAGAAACCATTAACTGGCCCATGCTTTGCTCTTTGGTTTTATCTTAGTAAATTGGACAATTCAGTATTGTAAAATTACACAATGACATAGTATTTAGCTCATTCTTGCTTCACTGAACTTTCTCAGTGCGTGGGCTGCAATTTAAATAAAGCATGGATGCATTGTCTGTACAGCCATTTGCTTACTGCCCTTTAGTACTCAGTCTTTGGGGTCAGCCCTAAGCACAGAGCTGTTGCTCAGGTGGTGTTTGAGATGGACCCTCACAGCAGTGGATGGGAACAACCCTGTGTCTTTGCATTGACTCTCCATCTTCTTTTTGTAGACTGTGCAGATTGCTCTGGACAAAGCCAGAGAGGGTCGGACCTGTATTGTCATTGCCCATCGCTTGTCTACCATCCAGAACTCAGACATCATCGCTGTCATGTCACAAGGGGTGGTGGTTGAAAAAGGGACCCATGAAGAACTGATGGCCCAGAAGGGAGCATACTACAAGCTGGTCAGCACCGGAGCCCCCCTCAGTTGACCCGACTTAAGACCCTCACACACAGATAATAATGTATCAAGTCCAGGAGGGCTGCAGGTTGTGGTACATATACAGAGAATCATTAATGTTTTACAGATATCATCATCCACTGGGATCTAAGCTAATTTCGAGTGACCTTCAGTAATAATTCAGTTTGAAATGTCTATGTAGAAAAGAGAGAACCTAGGGTCAGAGTAAGTGAAAATCCAAGGTCAGGCAGCTGCTTACCTACAGTGCTGCTCTGGGTGGGAGCTGATCCTTGCCATCATCCAGGACTTAGTGAGAGGACATGGAGTCCTCCTCTGGGACAAAGAACTAGCTTTTGACTTGTGAAAGCTCCTTGTGCACTGAGCCTGCTGAGTAATCCGCACTCAACAGTTGTTGGAAACAGATCAAGGTCAAGAACAAAGGGCATAAAGCTATTGGTATTTCTTGATTAAGTTTTATTTGTTTTCTATATGGAAGCAAATCCATTTACCTCCAATCCCGTGGGTAGAGAAAGGAGCACTTTCACGTTCTGGAATCTCTCAGGCTAGGGGAGGGCAAAAGTGAGCTAAGGAATAGTAGAGGTTACCAGTCAGGTGTACTGACTTAGACTGAAGGCTCAGGGTGTTGGTGTCATCATACACTACAGCTGGATCTGCTAGTGTGGAGCAGGACTGTCTTCCAGGACTTCTACCATTCATTCCCTGCCCTGTGTCGCCTGATGTCCCTTATTCCTATGAAATCCTAGTCATGGAGGGGAAATGCATCAGCTTTTGAAGTTGTTACATAATAATCTAGTTAAACATTGTAGAAAAACATCCATGTTTGTCATTTTCTTCAGAATACCACTAAATACCACTTCTTATGGTATCAAAGAAGGTGTGTAGCCTCAGGAATAAAGAAAATTTCAAAATCATGCCAGGAAAAAAATGTGTGAGCTAAATTTGTAAGAATGGATTTCAAAGACAAGAGAAAATTGACATGTAATCTGTTAGCTAGGCAAAGCCTGTAGGCACTTTCCTACCACAGGCCCCTGGGAAAGGCTAGGATTCAAAAGTCTCAGGGTCCTTCTGGAAGGAGGAGGCAGAGAGACAGATGAGCCCAAAGTTAGACTTCTTACACAGGCTGAAAACTTGCGTAAATTTTGTGAAGCAGGCTGGCAGTCCTTGTCCAGTTCCAGATGAACACTAGCTCCTGCTTCCCTTGCCCACAGGCAGGCTTGAGTGTAGGGACATAAAGTACAGCTGAAGGGGTGAGTCATCTGCAAGAGATGAGGGACTGGGTATAAGATTTCAGATGAACAGAAAATCGTGCAGCTGCCCTGTCTGGCAGGGCATCAGAGAATTACTTTCTGGCTGGAGCAATTGGTCAGTATAAAAATGAAAGGTCTATGGTCTGGTGCTAGGGAGACAGCAAGGAAAATTTCCTGTCCACCCACCACCCTACCCTGAAGTCCAACAACATGCTGCCACTAAGGCTGCTCTTCTCTGGCTGTTCAGTGTCTCTCTCAGGAGGAATTAAAGCAGCTAGAATCAGTAGGACACACTTTAACAAGTGAAGCAAAAGCCACCACAACAGAGCACAGGAGAAAGGAAGTGACAGGTAAGAGACAAAGCAGAGCTTAGGAAAACACTGAGGTGAGACAAGACAGTTCCGTCTATTCAAATAAAAAATACGGGTCTATGAAAATGACTACACACACACACACACACACACACACACACACACATGCATGACACTCGCATGCACACACACATGCATACATTATACATAGACACACATTAAATATGTAGAAAATAGCTCATGATAAAAGAAATGAAAAATTAAAAAACAGGACAGCTCAAGGCCTGGTTCCCATGGGCCATACTGTCATGGCAACACCTCCTCTCTTCCATCGTCCTCCCAAGTCCATCCTGCTTGTAATTTCATCGGCCCATGCCCCCAAAGGAACATCTGCAGACAGAGGAAGACTGAGCTGGGATGTTTTGAAATGGACGATTATTGTCGTTGCTGTTATTTGTCATTTGGTGTTTCCTGGCAAATAACTGCGAAGGTGGGTTAACCTGAAAGGTCAGAATTGCTGAAAATGCCACGCCAGGGGAAGCAGAGGGTGGACAAATGCCTCTAGTTATGGAAAAGAGCAGGGACAAGTACGTTTCAGGATAAATGACTGCTAACAAGGAACTAAGCCCTATAGTAAACACAGGCCCATCCTCAACTCTCGAATAAGGAAGACTACAACTCGCTTGTTTAGGTTTGCAGAGAGGAGGAGGGGGTGTTTTCTGGGAGGTTGCCTGTTCCTAGGAAGGCATCTGTGGGGCGTGCAAGAGGAATGAATGAAGTTGTCCCGTTAAATAAAGTAATTCTAAGTAATTGATGAGAGGGAGCGGACTGACCGGACAAGTCGCTCTGGTTGTGGTGTTTATCGCAGCAATAGAAGCCTGACGGTTACAACTGATCCCCTGATTCTTCCGTCCAAAGCTCTGTCAACTTAAATTGCTCTGCATCTGCTCCGAGTGCACATGGAATAAAGCATCTCAGCGACAGGAGACCATGAATTTAGAGCTGCATGCAAACATGCAACTTTGGCAATGGGAGTATTCATTTAGAAAAGGGGAGCCTGGAATATTTGACATTGTGTCCTAGTGGAGAAAAAGGCATGGGATCTCAATTAGGAGTATTTTGTTATATACTAGTCAAGAGCTAAATTTCCGATTTCTATGTTAAGAAATATTGGTGGATTTGTGAGGTGGATCAGTGGGTGAAGACACTTGCTGCCAAGCTGATGACCTGAATTTGATCTTCAGGCCCCACATAGTGGAAGAAGAGAACCATAATAGACTCCTACAAGTTGTCCTTTGACTCACATACACATACCATGGGGCATGCATGTGTGCACAAAGGCATTCATGTGTATGTATGCACACACACACAGAGGGAAAGAGACAGACAGACACATATGCACAGTAAATACATAAATATGGTTCTACCTTTTTAAAAAAAGAAGAAATGGTCAGAACACTTTCACAGGGCTGGCTTTGGCTCTAATTTCATTCATTTACCTAAGGGTTTGGTTGATTATATATTTCTTATGCATGCAAATCTCTCTGTAATCAAGCCACAGAAAGATGTCAGTAGAGAATTTTAAAAGAACTGCAAATTTCATTGCTGTTTCCTAGCATACTTAGAGAGCAATTTGCATACACACAGGCACCATTGTAAAATAGGCATTATGTTCATTTGTATTTTTCTGAATTTCAAGAGCAAGTGAATAGTCTCACCTGCATATGAGATGGCAAGTGAAAGGAACTTCAACAAACAACTAAACTCAATTGCAATTTCTTTCAAACTGTGTTCAATTAAATGCCCAATTAATTTAAATGGATAGACTGTAAATAAAATAATGCACATGATTATCATCTAATTAGCACTGGCCAGCATTAAAATGTGCTCATTAGTGAGTTGTATAGTATCCTAAGGCTCATAATTAGTAATCAGGGTGTACGTGATTGGCATGGGTAGCTGCCGGGATCTAGCTACTCAACCCAATAAATCAGAGTTAGGATGAAATGTGCCTTATAAAAGAAAAGAGGGATACATAGCCGGCTGGTGAATCGACAGTTTTCTCCTCTCTATAATTCAGGTGCAATTCCTACTCTCAGACACAAAGAGATAAATCTAAGAACAACAGAACCTCTGTAGAAAAAGAAAAATGTGCACTCAAGATGAAACAAGAAGTCCCAGTAATTACCATGAAAGAATACAAAAAGGGGAAAATGTACAAAAACACCCCTTCGTGTTCATTAGCTGCGAGTACGGAGTTCTATTATACGAAGTACAGAATCAAAGTAAAGATAAGCAAGGTCTTAAACTTTCATGAAAGCTGAAAATTCCAATAATCATTTCAACATGACTGTAAAGCATTTTGTAGTTTAGAGAGTATACCTTGCCTTTACAATTTCAATATGCTAGTGTGAAATCAGCAGGCTGCAGAGGACAGACACAATGGAAGTTATATTTGTTGTTTTTCATATGCATGAAGCCATCATGGCAGGTGCTGTTGACTGGCTACACTGTTTTCCTTTGTTTTCCCTATTACAAGGGCTGGAATTTCTTTACCTTTTCAGAATCTCATGCAGCTAGTGGTCAGGTGATCCTGTCAGGCTTATGAAACACAGGCACTAGGCTCTGGGTGGGCTTTTCCTTCCTAAATAAAGCCTGGACAGGGAAAACAGCTGTTTCCCTTCTTGTCTGGATGCAAGCAGCCACACTGTGGTCATTTGGACAAAGACTATGGCACATTATGGTAGCAGAGGAAAAAAGACAAAGCCTGGTTCCTGTATCCCTAGCTGGTTTACCAGCCTTGGCTGCTTACCTCAACCACCTTGACAAAAGACAAAAGGCACGTTTTGCTTGCATAAGGCCCTGGAATAGTTTGTTGTGGTTGTTGACTGTGAATAAACACAGGTTTAAAACAGGTTCTTATTTATGAGAATATTGAAGTATATGGAAAGCTAAGCTATACTATGCTTAAATGACCTTCAGATATGACCTTTATATTGAGAGGTATTCTAAAATGATTTTTGCTTATTTTTTGTGTTTTTGGAGGCAGGTTCTTGTGATTTAACTAAATCTAGCCTACAACGGTCTATATATCTCAGATTACTTAGAACTCATGTTTCTCCTGCCTTAATCTCCAAGTGCTGGAATGACTAGCATGTGCTATCATGTCTGGCTTTTAGAATGATCTCAAAGTTACTAATTTAAAGGAGGAACCAGCTCATCTGCTTGTAAGTTACTATTGTGGAAAGGATGGTGGATGTTCCTGTAGCTTATTTTAGTAGCTTTTCAAAAATATTTCACCTCCCCTGCTTTAAATAAAGGAAGTTGTTAATTAGGTACTTCATATGACATGTTGGAACTATGATGGTTATATTCTCTATCCCTAATTAAATGTATTGGGCTTATACTGGGAACATGTATGTTGTTCAAATCTTAAATGGTCTTATAATTAAAAACCCAGAGCCAGATATCAGGATGAAAGCTGAAAGATCAGAGAAGCAGAGCAAGCCACAGCCACCACCTATTACCTCACCAACTCCACGAATCCTCTGACTGAAATCCTCTGAGTCCTCACTCGAAAGGGTCTCAGCTGAACTGCCTTAGTTCCTGTTTCCTCACACCTTATATACCTTTCTCCACCCTGCTGTCACTTCCCGGGATCAAAGGCAAGTGTGCTTCCCAGTACTGGGATTAAAGGTGTCTGCCACCACTGCCTGGCTCTGTTTCCAGTGTGGCCTTGAACTCACAGAGATCCACACGGATCTCTGCCTCCTGAGTGATAGGATTAAAGGTGTGTGCCACCACTGTCTGGATCTATGTCTAATCTAGTGGCTGGCTCTGTCCTCTGATCCTCAGGCAAGCTTTATTAGGGTACACAATGTATCACCATACATCTGGATTCCCTCTAAAGGTTATAAACAATTGGAAAGAAAGCATATGAAGGAGAGGGCAGATTTGAAAGGATAGGCTAGAAAGATAGGAAGTCACGTCACCAATCAACTCATAGCCAGTTATGGTCTCAATTCAGTTCTCTCAAGTCTCCAAGCTAGGAGCATTCCAAGGATCTATTAGGGCTACAGCAGACGGCTGGGAGCTAATGGACTCCTCAGGGTAAAGGCTATGGTGCTCTATGATCGCTGTGTATGACCCCAGGGCATGACTTCATCCCTACACCTCTAGTAGCCAAAGGCACTTGATTAATACTAACAGAACGGTTGGAAAGTTCGAAAAGAAAAGCCCAATTTGACCTGAGGTGATCTTCGAACAGTTTTTGAAACCGTTTTCTAATATTTCTTTTTCATGGTCATTCTCAAATGCCTTGGTATCAAGACGTTAACTGATAGAGTTTTGTTACATTCAAGAAGCACTTTTCAACAGTTTGAAAAATTAAAATATTACTTTAGCTTTATATTTTTAAATTTTTTTGTCTTTTTTTAAAATTTCTTTATTAAGAAATTTTCTACTCACTCTACATGCCACCCACAGATCCCACCTCCTCCCTCCTCCCATCTCCCAGTCCTCCCTCCCAAGCCACCCCACATCCCCACATCCCCCAAATCAAGGTCTCCCATGGGGAGTCAGCAGAGGCCGGCATACTGAGCCTAGGCAGGTCCAAGCTCCCTCCCATTGCACCAAGGCTGCGCAAGGCGCCACACCACAGGCACCGGACACAGGTAAACTATGAAACACATGCACCAGGGATGAATCCCGATCCCCCTGCCTGGGTGTTCCCCAAACAGTTCGAGCCAAGCAACCGTCTTCCGTATCCAGAGGGCCCAGTCCAGTCCCCTGGGGGCTTCACAGCCACTAGTCTACAGTTCATGGGCCTAAATTTTTTTTAATTAAAATAATTACATCATTTCCCTCCTCTCTTTCCTCCATCCAAACCCTCCATATCTCTTTCAAAATTTTGGTGTTTTTTCTCAATAATTGTTGCTACATACACAAGTTTATATTTGTCTATATTCCTAAATACATAGATGTACCTTGCACAGTCTGTATATTGTTACTTACATGTCAGTTTTCAGGGCTGATCATTTGATATTGGATAACCATTAGTTGGTTGAAAGATGCATAATCAGTAAACTTATGAAAACCCTAGTTCAAACAGAGTCACTTTCTTCACACAGCAAAAATCTCCAACCCCACAAAAAAGATCCCTTTCACTAATCCTAGTATTTTTTATATCTGCTAAGTATCTCTTCTAGCAAGAATTTCCATCTTAAGGTGTTGAGGAAGAATGGAATTGGTAATTTAATTATAAGAACAATCAGTGGGCATGAAGTCTATGAATATTCTCATGTTAATAATTTTGCCTCATTATATCGGTTGAATTACTTCACATCTTCATGTATTTCCTTTCACAGCTATAAAACTTGAATTTTAATTGGTGTAGAATGTTTTAAAGACCAAAATGCATTTTATAGATCCAAAATTATTTAACAAAAGAACAAATTTCAAATCAGATTATAGCCCTTTTAAGGATTGATAGCCTTGTTCATTTCATTAAGTAAAATTAAAACAGTATCTATGAAACACATTTGCCACAGCCTTTCCTATCATCTTTCTTGCTCTTTTTCATAGAGAAATGGCAACAATATCCCTATAAGTCTTCCACCAACACAGTGCTTCACTAGAGCAAACAAAAGAGGAATTTGAGGAAGCATTACAGTTTGAATCTAAAATGTCCCTCATAAGCTCAGTTTGTAGAGTTTTGGAGTGTTGGGGGGTGGCCATAGAACCTTTAGGAGACAGGCTCTGGCTGGAGAAAGTGGGTGGTGGGTAGGGGTGGTCCTTAAAGTTGATAACCATTTCCTGTCACCACACTGCTTCTTGATTCATGGAAATGTAAGCAAGCAGCTGCCACCAGCTCTTGCCACCATGGATCCACGTGCTGCCACGCCTTCCCCACTGAGACTGTGTCCCCTCAAACCAGGAAGCAAAGTAAGTCTTTCCTCCCTTAAGTTGGTTCTTGTTGGGCTTTTGGTGGCAGTGACGAGAAGTAACTAATATAGGGAGCCAGAGAATATCATATTTGGTTGAATGTGAACCCGAGTCACAGCTGGAATGAACTTTCCGATCTTAGTCTGTGCTATACTACACACCTTAGTTATGGCTTTAGGAAACTATTATTCCGCTGAATGGATGACGTATCAAATTGCCCTCTCAATTCATACCTCTCTATCCGTAGATAAGTGTACTTCTCAGACTTCTTCAGAGAAGTTTCTTTGTGCGGTGGATAGTGGTTAACACAGAAACTCACAACTGCTCAAAGAGAACCAGTGACTGTGGAATGCTCAGTCACAAATGGGACATCTATAGCAAACTGCCCCTCTCCCAAAGCCCAGGGACCACAGAGGAAGAAGAGGTGGATGGACTGGAAGAGCCAGAGGTTGAGGAGGATTGGGGCAAAAGGCTGTTTTCTGAACTGTATTCATGAGCTTGCAGCAGGCGTAGTTGCCTGCACATGATCAAACCAGTCACTCTAGCATGGAGGAGAATGGGGTGTGGTTCATAGTCCTCCCGTCCACAACTGAGGCTCTGTGGACAGTTTATTCCTTCTGAGTGAGGGAAAGTCACTTTTCTTTAAGGCCGCGGCCCCTGGTGAGTTGACCAGGCTCCAGTAGATGGCCTCATACTCAGGAGTACAGGGCCGCACAAACCGGACTCACTCAGTGCCCTAGTGTGCTTCCTGTCGTTGTATAAACCACTAACCAGAAACGACTCGGGGTGGGGGGAGGGTTTATTTGGGTTGCAGGTTATAGGCCATCATTGCCGGAAGCCAGAGCAGAAGGTGAAGGCAGGTGGGGGTAGATCTGGAAGAGCTCGGAGGAGGAGTGAATATAGGCTCAAATTTGAATGCTTGCTCTGAAGTTGAAGTGGACGTGATTGGGGAGGATTGGGCGTGGCCTTGTTGGTGGTATATTACTGGGGGTGGGCTTTGAAGTATCCAAAGCCTAAGCCATTCCCAGTTAGGATTCTCTCTCTCTCTCTCTCTCTCTCTCTCTCTCTCTCTCTCTCTCTCTCTCTCTCTCCCTCCCTCCCTCCCTCCCTCCCTCTCTCTCTCTCTCTCTCTCTCTCTGCCTCATGCCTGTGGGATTGGATATAAGTTCTCAGCTACTGCTCCAGTACTATGTCTGTCTGCCTACTGCCACGCTCCCCATCATGATGGCCACAGACTCTTGCCCTCTGGAACCATGAGCCCCTAAATTAAATGCTTTATTTCATACGTTGCCTTCATCATAGTGTCTCTTCAAAGTAAGAGAGAAATAACTAAGAAGTATGATAATACATTACAGGAAGTTCTCAAAGAATAAAATTATTTTTTAAATATTTAGTAAACTTACACTACCTTTTAAATGGCCTCAGAATGACAGTCTAGAGCTACACTGGAATGTAAAACTGATGGTGCTTGTCCAAAGTGATGATTGATAAACTCCATGAAGTCCTTTGTACATTTACTGCCTTTGAATTTGCTGGCATCTACCCACTGCATTCTAATGCTGTCTGGTATACACAAATTGAGCTCTAACTGTGCGTCCTGATTGGCCAGGATGGGAAAGGCATGAACACATGAAAACTAAGAGAATAAGATGCGCGGTAACACCTCAGGACAGGCAGAATACTTGCGTCTCCTTGTTAAGTCAATGCAGTCTTTGGATAAGAAAGCATCGACAGCTCCTCTACTCTTTCACCCGCCCAAAAGTTTAACGGCAGAGCTAGGAATAATTGTGAAGAAAAAATATCTCAAGGACTACATGTTTTTAATGTAGAATTGCTAAACTTAGAGATGTCAGCATCTGTCACAGGCAGTGGTGGGTAAAACACCATCCAGTAAAAGCAGGATGCCTGGTCATGGAAGACAGCCTGGGCAACACTGTTTACAAAACAAAGCCTGGGGCTTGGAAAGTCGATTTTAGAATGAGAGTCAGAATGTGACTGAGCCAAAATGTCTGCTACAGTAGATAAGAGCTTGAAGAGGGACCGTGCTTTTCATTCAGGGGTGGGCTCTTTCTCAGGTACACATGTCTCCTGCTCTTCCTACATGGTTCCCAGATGATCCCAGGGAAGGGGTTCAGGCCTCATCTGGCCCAGCACCGTTAATGAGATGCTGGGTTTTGGGAGTCAATGTAACCCCTGGGTTGTGCCACAAACCTAAGCCAGCAGGACCCCAGCCACCACTTTCTTTCGTTTCCCAGGCCTGTCCTGGCAGCCTCTCGGAGGAAGCAGCAGTCGTTGAACTCAAGGCAGACTATCTTCAGAAATCACGTGGCAAAATGTTGGAGGAAAAGAAAAGATCCTAAGAAATTAAAAATTTATAACAGAACAGAATTAATTGGTTTTGCACTAACCTTTACAACCTCAATCTTAGAGTTTTCTCCCTACTTTAGGGAGCTCACTTCTGTGCTGTCTAAAGAAATGAGTCGTGGTTCCTTTTAAATTATTATTGCGATCTTCATCAAAGGACAGCAGGGACAGTAATTAGTACTCTTCACAAACCAGCCTCACATTTGACATAAACTGCATTTGTCCTTTGCAGAGCCCAAAATGAAGCATTTATTCTTAGAATTTTCTCATGAGTTGTCACTGGAGTTGCTTCTGGACCTTTCTACCACTCAAGTTCTTTTCAAGGAAACAGGAAGAGGACTTTAAAACATTGATAAAGTAGCATCACCCGACCTTCATGGGGGAGTCATCAGATGCCACATTAAAGATAAGGGGATGCTTAGGAATGGCTCCTTAGTTGCTTAGCAACATTAGATTCAGGTATTTATTCAAAAATGCTGCCTACAATTTACAAAGAGACCAAGACTATGAACCAGGGCAAAGTCTTCAGGGCAACTGGATACTTGGAGAGCTTTTGTAAACAGTTTCTGAATGACCATATAAGCACTGGTATCAGACATAAATGTATGCTAAACTGGGAAAACTTAGTCAGAAGGTCCTCCAGTTATCCAGAATATGGCCATGAATTATGGGTAAAACACACAGTTTTGTTGCCATTAGGTTCCCAAGACAAGGTGCAGGGAGGATGAAGCCAGGCTCCTCAGTGACAAAGCTGAGTTCAGGGAGACCAAGGTGGCCAAAGCTCACAGGACGGAGTCAGCGAGAATGGGGTCCAGCCTCTGCAGAGTTACATCTGAAAAATGCTGCAGAGCCCAATATTAACCTGCTACAGATTCCCTACCTCACCTTAATGTAGTTTGGGGATAGGAGACAATATGAATTTTGTTTTGCTTTGTTTTCAAGGAAAAGCACTGTGGAGTTGGACTTGTAATACCCACTTCAGTAGGTACTAGACACACATTTAAATTAACTAAGAATAACATTTTACAATATCTGTATTAGCTGTTCTTACGTCAACTTGACACACGAACTAGAGTTATCTGAAAGGAGAGAACCTTAATTGAGAAAATGCCTCCATAAGATCTGGTTGTAATGCATTTTCTTAATTAGTGATTGATGGGGGAGGGCCCAGTCCATTGTGGGTGATGCCATCCCTGGACTGGTGGTCCTAGGTTCTATAAGAAAGCAAACTGAACAATCCATGAGGAACAAGCCAGTAAGCAGTACCCCTCCATGGCTTCTGCATCAGCTCCTGCTTCTAGGATCCTGCCCTTTTTGAGTTCCTGTCCTGACTTCCTTCAATGATGAACAGCAATATGAAGTGTAAACTGAACAAACCCTTTTCTCCCCAACTTGCTTTTGGTCATGGTGTTTCATTGCAGCAATAGAAACCCTAACTAAGACAATAACCTTCCTCGTTTGTATTACCTGCGTTTTAAGAGCTTAGTAGCCACATGAGCCAGTAACTACAATATTATACAGAAGCAAGTACTTTTATCATTCTAAAAAGTTCGATTAAAAACTTCTGGGGAAAGTAGTTTGAACACATTTAATGAATCAAAACTTTTTAAAATGATTTTTTACTTTTTTACTAAGAGTTTTTTGTGTGTGTCCATTTAGTCTCAAAATTTTTTTTTTTTTTTTTTTTTTTTGAGACAGGGTTTCTCTGTGTAGTTTTGCGCCTTTCCTGGAACTCACTCTGTAGCCCAGGCTGGCCTCAAACTCACAGAGATCCGCCTGCCTCTGCCTCCCAAGTGCTGGGATTAACGGCGTGCACCACCACCGCCCGGCTTAGTCTCAAATTTTATGTTAAAATTTTGGACCTGTAAAAACTTAGAGTCTTGAATTTCAAGAATGTCTTATGACATTTGTAAGTCCTCTGTTGTAGGGACATGCACACAGAGATGGCACCAACTTGACCTTCTAAGGGAGAAGCCCAGTCAATAGCCTATCAAAAGAAAGTGACTAAACACTCTTCTTGGTAGCTACTTTTAACAATGATAAATTCTCTTGCACTTCTCCTCAAATGCATGTTTGATTGGGACAGCTTCTTAAGCCACTTGTCTAGGTTTTATCATCCTGACAGCTCATGATATTGACATTTTTCTCTTGAATATGCAGATGTGTAGACACTGTGAATAGATGGATATAGTGAGTCAAGTGAGCTCAATTTTGCTTATTTCTTGTGAATAAATTGAAATCCGAAGTCTTCTCCATCATGATTAAAATCAGGCATTTTCTCCAAGGCGGTACAGAGCTGTTCTTCTTGCTGCCTAAGCAATTTCAATCACAAAAACAAATTGCCTCCATATGGGTTCCTCCAGGAGATTTCAACTAGATGGAAAGAAACAAAAAATCTCCTCACTGGGGACTCAAAGGCTTCATGGTAGACGGGGGTAGAGTTGTTGGAGATTAATTATTGAAAATAAGCCGTGCCTCATCCCATTTCCCCTCTGAGCATCACCCGTCATCTAGCAGACAGCTGCGTAGGGTAGCTGAAGAAAGTTCCTCTCTGGGAACCTACAGGGAATGCCCGGTAGAACAGAATGTCCTGCCTATAGCTGCCCCAGTCCCCTCAGGCCCAGGTGAGGGCAGCTCAGAGTGTGCTGGGATGGAGGATTCAAGATGAACATTCCTGACTCTATAGGAAACTTCAAAAGAAGGCTCAGAGGGAAGCAGACCTCTTCCACTTGCAGAAGATGTGGCGGGGCAGACAAAACGCAATGAGGACTATGGTATTATGGTAGCCTCGTGCAGGGACAGTGGCAAGGAATGCTGAAGAAATGAACAAGAACAACTCTCTCCCACTTCTTTCTCCCCAGTTCCCCAATCAACATTTATTTATTCTCAAGTAAAAGCTTCTTTTGCCCTGGGGTTTCCCCCCCTAAGGAATCAATTGCCTTTTTAAAAAGGACGCTAGTTAATCTGTCTTGTAAAACCAACAGTACATTTTCTATAAATACACTTGGAAAACAGCCAATTATTAGGTATTAGAGATGTTATTTTTCCATGATTACTATCAAATAGCCTTCCCTTCAATTGGTATGTTTTCATACATATTTATGACCTATTTAATATATCATCACCTGAAGTAATTCATATATAACACCCTTGAGAAGAGTTACAGAGTATGTTGTAGGAGACCACAGGCTGTCAACAGGTAGCAAAGACAGACTCACAATCTTTGAACTTGATCAGAAAGTCATAGTTATCAACTTAAAGTCTAGAATTCAATGAGGAAGAAAAAAAATATTGCTGAGAGTCGGCATAATATTACTAGCCCATAATTAACTTTCTAAAGTAAAGCACAGAGATCAGTCCAAATGAGCCAATGAGCAAGTATTTAATAGTTTTTCTGAGGTAGAAGAATTTGCTCTTCCTGATTTTGAAAGACTGGACTCCTAGAAGTAAAACATGGGGATGCCGCAGCAAAGAAAGGAGGCTTTTCCAGTAAATGGCAATCCAGTGGCTAGCCTTCAGCAGGGTTTGTTGAAACATTAAGAGGCACTGCTACGAAACGGAGAGCAGCAGGTAAGAGTTAACAGAGGCAGGCGCTTGCTCTGCTCATGTGCCCTGTTTACTCTTGTGTGTCACACATACAGTCATTGCTGGCCTGGAAAAGACTCTATTCTGGACGTAAGTCAAATAGATGTATAGGAAGGAGTCTTGTACGGCAATCATAGACTCTAAATACATCTATCTGCTCTTACCGACTTTTTTTTAACTTCTTCAAAATAAAGAAATAAATCATGGTCATAGAGATATGAATCAGAAGTCTTGGGTTCTAACTCTGGTTCTAACACGACATCATTACCGGCAAGCCACTTGATCTGAATGGACCTCCATTTCTTTATCTGACACATGAGGAGATAGGATTTGACTGTGGACACCTCTAAAAGGCCCATGGGAGCCAGAAGCAACTAGGTCTTTACATGATAGAGGCATCAGACACTGGAGGGTCTGTGGAATGCTACCAAGTATGATAAAGAGAGAGAGAGAGACAGAGAGACAGAGAGAGAGAGACAGAGAGAGACAGAGAGAGTCGGTCACCATGCTTACTAGGACAGTCAGAATTCAGTCCCTTTCAATTGTCGACATGGGTGATACCATATTGTCAGGTTTGTCAAGAAAAAAATGGATGTGATTATTTCTGGTCAAATACTGTTATTTTAAATGCCACTGGGAAAACAGACTAAATCTATCTGTGGGTGGGGCGGGACCTGTAGCCACAATGTTGGGACCTCCACAGAGATGTTTCCAGGATCTCTGCTGTATGGTTCTACTGAGGAATGCAGGAAGTAGGTGATCCTGGGAGTCCAGAGCACTGCAGGCACAGCTGCTCTATTTAATCTTCTTCTCCCTGGCTCTCATTAACATATGGACACCGTAAGGAAATAGAGCCACCACAGTCAGTGGGATGGATGCACTTTTACAGAAAGACAACAGGTAAAATAAAGGTTCCGTGTGAGTCGGGATCTTGATGAAGTGATAAAGTTGTAATGTGGTCAGTGAGGTCACGGCACAGAGCAACCGGAAGCTCGGCCTGCAGCCATTTTCTCCCCGGCAGCTCATAAGGAACATTTTTGAGTTGATGGCGAAACCCAAGCCAAAGAGGACCCCGAGGTTTCTCACAAGACCAGCAAAAGGCGTGCTGTCCATGTGGATCCAGTCTGGGTTGGCACACCACTTTTTGGCTATAGGCACAGACCACAGCAGGTCAATGTCGAGCAGTCTGAGAAGCAGGTAAAAGCCAAGTGCAAATAGGAAGAGGAAGATGTTGGTCTTCAGGTACATATTCAAGCTGGCCATGTGGATGCCTGGAGTGTGTTCAAAGGCCTCTGCTACTAGCATCCCTAGGGATTGCAAAGAGATACTGCCATGAGTGTGTGATCCTGAACCCTTCAGAAATCTCTCCCCTCTGCACGGGGCAGGGAGGGGGGGGTGCTTTAGACACCCAGCTTCTAACAATTTCCTAAAGTGTTTTCAGACATTAATTGAAAACAGGATAGTCCCATGGTCTTTCCACTACCTACACTGGCCAAGATGGATCAGTTAGAAGCCAATAGCATTGAATGACAACCCATTTTACAGGCAGAACTCTAAGCAATACAAAGCAGCCACTAAGTGAAGTTAAGCCATGCAATAAGAACTTAGATAACTCAGAGTGTCTTGGCTGTGGGTTGCAGGATCGTTGTGAAGTCCCCCCAAAGCACGGTACATGACAAGATGGCTTGGAAGATGGACTTCACTTCAGTTACACCTCTCAGCAAAGCCCATCTCGCCATGTAGTTATCCATTCCACATGTGAGAGAGACTGTCAGCATGTGCATAGAGGCTCAGGGGAGAGGTATTAAATCACCTAAGCCCCCAATGGTAGCATTTGTGTTAGTGGCTTGATAGAACTACCTCTGACACCAGAAAACTGATGACCAGGGAACATCTGACACCACAGTGCACCAAACAAAGCAAAGGTTTACCAACTAAATATAAAAGACCATACTTACCACCAATGACTCCGAGAATGACCTGATGAGGGAAGTGTGTTGCTATGAATACTCTGGAGATGCAGACGCTGATTTGAATCAACCAGAAAACACTCCAAAGGAAGGACCAGGCCAGTCTGTGATGGAAGAATAGACACAAGCATGAATAGTAAAGAAATCATAGCACCTATAAAATTAGGTATGTGACACCTGATAGTCCTTACAGGAATCTTCCAGGTATGACATAACACAATTATAGAGTCTCTTTTTCAACACACCTTCACGTCTTCCATAGGATTCAAAAGCTTTAGCACAGGACCTCACATTCCTCAATGCTATCTCCTAAGACTTTAATAAATGTTTAAAAGGAAGGTATGTAGTCAAAATCTCAGCATGGAGGAGAGGGATGTGGGCATGAAGTCCTACTCCACCGGAGGAGCTACTGGCATTTGGTAGCCATGGGGAGCGGGGGTGGGGGGTGGGGGGGAGTTAGGTTTTTTTTTTTTTTTTTTTAAGAGTGTGACATCTGGTAGGTCTACCATGTTCCAGTCAGGCTCCACACCCAAGAGCAGTTGAGTAACATAATTTGCTCCTGATGAGTTTAAGAGAAGAGACAGAAAGAGAGACAGACAGACAGACAGACAGAAAGACAGAGATCCAAACTGGGTTGCTAAGGAGGTAGGGGTGGATCTGGGAGAAGCTGGGTGAGAGGAGAGTTATACCAAGATACATTGTATGAAATTCTCAAGAATTATTATAAATATTATTCTTAAAGAGGAAGGCCTTTTGATGACCTTGAAATAAGGGAAAAGGAACAAGGAAGTTTCAGGTGTGCGTGTGTGTGTGTGTGTGTGTGTGTGGGGATCAGTAGTATCCAGAATAATCAAGAATAAACCATACAGATTTCTGTCCCCTGTCATTTGTGCTTCCTCTCTGCCCTGCACTCTCAGCTTTTCTTTGCTTGAAGAAGACACTGGAGAGGCAGTGTCCATTTGGGTGAAAAGCTCACGAATGTTCCACTGAGCCCGTGGCGTGTAATCTCACAGACTCTCAGGGGCCCTGAGCATTGTATGATATATAGAAAAATAAAAAACAAGAAAATATACCATATACATTCAATTAGAAACACAAATGTACAGAAAAAAAAACAGTGTAGCCGGGTGGTGGTGGCGCACGCCTTTAATTCCAGCACTCGGGAGGCAGAGCCAGGCGGATCTCTGTGAGTTCGAGACCAGCCTGGGCTACCAAGTGAGTTCCAGGAGAGGCGCAAAGCTACACAGAGAAACCCTGTCTCAAAAAACAAAAAACAAAAAAAAAAAAAAAAAAAAAAAAAACCAGTGTAGAATATTAAAATCCAAACAATTAAAAGAAAGCTGTATTTAGTGCCAGGCATCATCAAATGGTTTATTGTTTACAACTAGACCAAAATTTAGTTATAGCAAGACGAAAGATTAAAAAGAAGAAATGAATCTGTCAAAGAAGAGGTACCAAGTGTTTCTCCAAAGGGAAGAAGAATAAACAAGTATTTGAAAATGTCAAGGTAAAGTGTAGGCACTCACTACATTTTCTTTCAAAGATTTAATTTATTTTTATTTTATGTGTATGAATGTTTTGCCTGCATGTACATATAAAGTACCATGTGTGTATCCCTGGTACCCTTAGAGGCCAGAAGAGGGTGTCAGATGAAGAAAATATTGCCATTACAAATGTCAAAAAGGAATAGGAATATTTGTTAGAACAAACATATTTTTCTAGGATTGTTAATTCGAGGGAAGAAGACCCACATAGACTTATTTCTTACATTATTCATCACTACTCTTAAGAAGTGGAATAATTCTTCATTTTAGAAGAAATTTTATATACTGGTTATGGTTGTATGCCAGATTTTTAAAAAGGTTGACACATTTTCTTTCTATAACTAAATTTTGGTCTGCTTGTCAACAACATAATGTTTGAGGATTCCTGGTACTCAATACAGTTTTTTTAATGGGTGGATTTTAATATTTGATTTTCCTTGCATATTTCTTCTTCTAATCAAAACTGTACAATTTATGACTATAGTGGTGTTTGCGATTGCTTTAATTACAAAGAATTTCAAAAGGAGAATAGAAGAAAAAGACCAATTTCTTCAATGGTGTGTTATCTTAAAGTTCTATATGGGTCTACACATTAAGAAATCTGTTGGCAGTAAATCTAACATGCGAACTTAATTTTGCCTCTAGAATGTTTTAATTAAAAAGACTGCACAGATTTTTACAGCTAGAATATATTTTAGTGATCTTAAAAGCACTGGGTGTTCAAAGTAGGAAGCATAATTTCACTAGATAAATCAATGCATTCAAGAGCAACGGTGATTCTTAAGATTTTAAGTTAATCTTAAGGCAAGAGAACATGTGTGCAAAAATGTTTCCTTGCGCAATTTTAGATGACTTGTTTATGAAGTATCAAAATAATAACTGAATTTCAGAATCCCAAAGGCATATTTAACAAGTCATTAATCAGATAAACATTTCCAACTCAATTATAAAAGCGGTAATAGCTGTGAGCTAATTAGGACATTATCTTAAAGCAGAATATTCATTTCCCACTCACTCTGCTCCATGGGCTGTGAAAGAACAGAATAAGCACATTTCATTGAACGACTGAAAATGTATTAAAATGAATATTTGGAAAGGACTTCACCTATTCAATACTGTCTTGTTCATGCTACAGAAGCTGGAGCAAGCTGACCTGTGCCGAGTGACAGAGGACTTCTCCAGCAGGCTGACAGTGAAGCTCAGGGCAGCTGTTACCGTGACGTACCAGACACACGATGAGCCCATTGCCTGACCAGATGGACTTCCTGTAATGAGCATTGTTTGTTCAAAAAGTGGTTAATTAAGTATCAGGAATGAGACAACAGGATGTCATATTTCCCATGAAAATTACAATAAAATAAAATAAAATAGAAGCCTCATTGGTTATGGGTTAATGTATACTGTATAGAAGTAGATAAAGGTTGAGTCAATTTGAGACTCAAAATTCACCATTTCAAAAACTTTTTTTTTCTTTAACAAAAGGAAGGAACAGAGAGAAAATTGCTAGATATGACTGATTTTTCCTCTTGGTCCCTATAGTAGCCCATACTTGACCATTATATGGACAATAATCGTTAGAGTTAAAAATTGCTGTGTCAAATATAGGGAATGTCACTTCTCCAGACAATTCCACATGACATGGATGTAAGAGGGCCATGAGAAGTCCTGACATGAACCTACAACATACATAATCAGCCATAACTTTATGTAATTCTACCTTAACTTTCTTTAATGAAAGTGTTTTACATATTAACTCTCTCCCTCCTCCAGATTTTCAAGGTGATTGAATGCTGCAAATCAACATATCCAAGTATAACTAAGAGCATGGCCAGTTGCACTCAAATCTAACACAATCTTATTCATTCTTCGTATGTTGTTTTCAATTGACAAGAAAATTAAAGTACTACTGGATCTTGAGTCGATTTATTTTCCTTTAGCTAACAGGCTGTCATTGGTCGGCCTGTGGATTACCGATTGACTTACAAACAACTGCTGTGTGTAGGCGGAGAAACCAGAATGTGCATATTGTGGCCATTGCAGTGAGAATCTTTGCTAAACAATGGAGAATCCACTCCACCCAGACACTAAAGGGGGGTGTGAATCTTGACAGAAAAAACCTGCCATTAGGCCTTTCCTTATTACCAGAACGGATGCCTTTCCTACACTGTTAGTTTTACTTTTAACCATTTTACTTAGGTGCTGGACATAACTTTTCACCCAGCAGAAAGCCACTTGGGTTAAATATCAAACTATCTTGGAAAAACAAAGCACCAGGCACTTTTTTTGTTGTTAAACCTAGATGCACCCATTTTTCACTGTAGGAATTCTTTTTCTCTCATCCCATATCCTGTGAAAAGAAAGAAACAGATGCCAGGAAGTTTTAGGATAAAGGAAAAGAGCATTTTAGTCACCCCAAAAGCTATCCATCAATCCGTCTACCTACTTATCACATATTGGTTACACAAATATGAAATACATTTAATCCTTGGCTAATGGGGCATACAGTTGGAGCAGCCAGATAGCTAAAGAATTACTATATTAAAAATTACACACACACACACACACACACACACACACACACACACACACACACACACACTCTTTTATGAAAGCAAAGGAAGATATTCAGAAAATTCATTAGGAGCTCATGCATTTAGGGTTTGTTTCAAAGGAGTGCCCAACGGCAAGAATTTTATGCTGTTCAGCAAACCACGATATGGCACAATACAACACTTTCACAAAAGCTAAGGCAACATATATTATATATACATGACATATACAAACTTTTTACTCTCTTAAATTCAACTTCTACATATAGATGTCATACTTAATACAGACTCTTGTAAGTTAAAAACAGCCTAAGAAGCCCTGCTAACATGCTACACAGTCAAGAGCAAAAAAGGATAAAAAAAAAAAAAAAGGTAAAGACACTGTATACTGGCAGCAGGAATACTAGGAAGTCCTCATCTTTCTTATAAAACATCTGTCTTTCCCCCATTCATGAGATTCTCGGAAGACCTGTAGCCATGAAGCCACTGAACAGCAGACAAATCAACATTTCTAGACTTTTTTTGTTTTGTTTTGGTTTGGTTCTTCCAGACAGGGTTTCTCTGTGTAACAGAACAAAGCCCTGGCTGTCTTGGAACTCGCTCTGTAGACCAGGCTGGCATCAAACTCACAGAGATTCGCTTGCCTCTGTCTCCTGAGGATTGAAGGTATATGCTACCATCTCCAGCCATTTCTAGACTTTTAATGTAGATCTTTGGGACTTTGTTCTAGCTTACTGTTTTTTCATTTATTTTCATACCAAACCATTACTTCAAAAAGTAAATACCCAAGTATAAAATGATTTGGGAAGTATTCTCCCCACATAATCTTTCATAAATAACAATATAGAATTTGACTATTCATAAAATTCTTTCCTCCCTCATTAGCAATTTTTACAATAACTGTTAAGCATCCCCACTTGTGATATTTTCTTTGAGATCCTAGATATCACATGATTATAGGATACTAATCATGCATAAAGACTTACAATAGCATCCGTAAAGTGAGGTTTCTTTAATTGCTTACCTGGGCCTGTTTCACATGTAGTAGGAAACTGTTCAAGACATGGGCTTGAGTGATTTGGGTAAATCTGAGTTTCTTGGATCCACCAGTAAGGACGATGCCCAAATAATATCCTGTAGTTAAATGCATACGAATTTCACATGTACTTATATACAACAGTTAACTAAGTAGAGACTTGTGATTTTTGTAAAAAATGATTCGAGTAAAGAGTCAAGGGGAAAAGCTCATAATTTAAACACCCTGGAATAACTTGGGTTTATCATATAACTATCATCACAGAGGATGGTAGTATCTGGAGTTTGGGCACCCTTGTCTCCCATAAACAGGGAAGTCCTGTGGGTGCTTTTGGGGCTTAGAGTGGGACTCTCAAAATGTCCTTAGAATCATCCTTCTCACTACTGTACTGCTAACTTGTTGGCTAATCACAGCATATGTGTTATTGGGTTTTGGAATAACTTATAATTCAGTCAAAGCAAATATTTCTATACTTTTTGTAAGTTCTACTTATGAATCCTGGTGTTTCTAAGTAACCAATTTGTTTGAAGTATATTCCAAGTCAAACTACATGTGCCTGAAACTTGATCGTTAAGCTAAAATTACAAATGTAAGAATACATTTTAGGAAAAAATCGAACAAATCAGTAGTCTTACCACTTGAATATAAGATTGAACCAGTCCCCTATGGTGGCCACCCATATCATCTTGGTTCCAATGGTCTGATTCAGTTGAAACCAAAGTGGGAAGTAAACAGAAAAGATATTCCGGGGGTCTCCAACATCGGACACAAAGTTTAGAAAATCGTAGTAAGCCCTGTAGTCTCTCTGTAGATGCTGAATAATGAGCACTCCACTCGTGTGAAGGAAATCCATCTTGAGAAGATGCGGGTCTAAACCTGAAGCCATTGGAACTGCGGAGCTCTGGGTCCGCCCATCTTTATATGGCACCCTTGTGATGTGCTGAGCCATTACTGTGACATGTGATGCTGACCATCTGTGGAGAGGGCATGATGGTCCTCCTCCCCTGAAAAGTTCATCTGTTTGTGACTTTAATTGGTGGAAAAGGTGCAGTACATGCTGATCCGGGGCAATTTGGAGGGAAGCACAGTGGACTTCTTCTGCCTCCTTCTTTTCTGTGAACAGCTGGATCATGTTTGCTTGAAATTTTTCACGCAGTTCATTTCCCTCAAGGGCAGACATTAGCAATCTCCATGCTTGGCTAGCAGACTACATAAATAATTATTCCGTGTCAAATAAGCCTCAAAGCTGTGCATTTTAATTTCAGATAGACTGGCTTTCTGACTGATCTACTACGTCTCTCGGGAAAATGGAAGGGTGAATTTTTTATCTGAAAATTTTTATGATTCAACAGATTAATTTCTGACGATAGGTTTAAAAAAACCCAAATGATTGGATAGGTCCTCACGATCTAAGATGACAGGGTATGTATGGAACAAAGAAGAGGCTACAGGGGGTACATGAACTCAGGGGGGAAATGTGTTGTTTACATGTTTGATTGTGAGGCCCCCCCCAAAAAAGAAACAACAACAAAAAAAGCAGACTTCCTTGACTTACTTGGGTAATAGAAATGTGTTAGGACTAAACTATTATTATTTTTACAATGTATGTATGTCCGTGTGTCTGTCTATGGGTGCACACATAGCACGGAGTATTTCTAGAGGTCAGAGGACAACATTCAGGAGTCAGTTCTGTTTTCACCGAGGGTTCCAGGGCGTGAACCCAGGCAATCAGGCTTGTGGAGTAAACACTCTTACTACCGAGCCATCTTCCTGGCTCTATACTGCTTTTAACTGACGAGAGAATACAGTTGCGAGGTTTGGAAAACGGCACTTGTGACAAAGATAGAAATTGACCACCGAGGGCTTCCCACCAATCAGGGACTTTCAACCATTTGGTTTGTTGAAAATTGCTCGTTAGAAGTAAACGAGAAGCACCCAAACAAACGCATAAATTGGGGCGAAGAGAGTGCAGCGTGGAGACCGAGTCAGAGTGCGGTTCTGTTTCTGTCTAGTAGGGTTGGTGAGGGGTCAACTAAACCCTTCCAGGTGCTGAAGGTGTGGCCAGTAATGTGCTACTCATCCCTCCATTCAGTGGTCTTTGTGAATCAGAGCCTCCTCTACTAGAAAGTGTCTTCACGGGCTACAGCTGTCACCATGATGATCGTCTAGAGTTATGCCATCGTTCTACAGGATCAGTGTTATGGGCAGGCAGTCCCTGTGGGTACCTCGCTGACCTCTGTTGCCTCCCCTGGAAGAAATGGATTGACTGGCCATTAAAATGTTTGGGGGCCTCAAAAAAAAAAAAACCAAAAAAAAAAAAATGTTTGGGGGCACTTTACAGCAAGCATAGTTCTTTTGATAAGGGGAAAATGGGGTGGGGGAAGGACTGGCCTGTTTCTAACATACATTGATTTAGTAGAATTATTCTTTTTTTGTTATTTAAAAAATGTTTTTTTTATTCATTTTACATACCAATCACAGATCCCCCTCTCATCCCTCCTCCCACTCCCCCTCAGGCTTCCCCCTCAACTCATCCCCCAACCCCTCCTCCAAAAGGGTAAGTAAGGCCTCCCATGGGGAGTCAACAAAGCCTGGTACATTCAGTTGAGGCAGGGCCAAGCCCCTCCCCACTGCATCTAGGCTGAGCAAGGTATCCCACCACAGGTATTGGGCTCCAAAAAGCCAGTTCATGTACCCGGGATAGATCCTGATCCCACTGCCAGGGGCCTCTCAAACAGACCAAGCTACACAACTGTCTCCCATATGCAGAGGGCCTTGTTTGGTCCCATACAGGTTCCACAGTTATCGGTCTAAAGTTTGTGAGTTCCTACAAGCTTGGAACTGTAGATTTCCCCATCATGATCTTGGCCCCCCCAAGATCATGTAATCTTGCTCATATAATCTTTCTTCCCTCTCTTTGACTGGACTCCCAGAGCTCATCCTGGTGCTTGGATGTGATTCTCTGCATCTGCTTCCATCAGTTCCTGGATGAAGGCTCTATGATGACAGTTAGTGTATTCACCAATCTGATTACCAGGGTAGGCCAGTTCAGGCACCCTCTCCACTATTGCTAGTAGTCTAATGTGGGGTCATCCTTGTGGATTCCTGGGTATTTCATATAGCCAGAACCTGGAAACAACCTAGATGCCCCTCAACCAAAGAATGGATAAAGAAAATGTGGGGACCCACAGAGGCTCCCTACTAAGGCCTTACTTAAGGTCAGAAAGTCTGAGCTTGCTTTACTCAACAGGGCAGCATAATAGGATGATCTGACCAGGGGTGTGGTTACCAGGTGTTTTGAAGGGTCTATACTTGGTTGTACATTGTGCTTTGATCTTGAAATGGGAGGTCTTTTGCCCCTCCCCTTGCTGATGTATAAAAGGCCCATTATGAATAAAGTTGGGGTGGCTGGGTATTAACCCAGGGCCTTTCAGAAGTTATCCTGTGTCTATATATATATTCCTCACTCCTCCCCTCAAGAACCCTTAGACAGGTCGGGGCTGGCCCCTGACAGGTGCATATACACAATGGAGTATTACTCAGCTGTAAAAAACAATGACATCATGAAATTTGCAGGCAAATGGATAAAACTAGAAAATATCATCCTGAGTGAGGTAACCCAGACTCAGAACGACAAACATAGTATGTACTCACTCATAAGTGGATACTAGATATAAAGCAAAGACTACAACCCCCAGCTCTAGAGAAGCTAGGAAACAAGGAGGACCCTAAGAGGGACGCATGGATCATCTTGGGAAGGGGAAACAGAGGAGATCTCCATGAGTAAACCAGGGATGATGGGGGGCAATAGAGGGGAGAAGATGGGGGATGAGAACATGAGGGGAAGGGATGGTCGAGCTGGGGAGGGATGGAGTGGGAGAGCAATGAAAGAAATATCTTGATAAAGGGAGACATTATGGGGTAAGGAAGAACCCTGGTGCTAGGGAAATTCCCAGGAATCCACAAGGATTATTCTTAACTGGCAATTAGATACCTCAGGCTATCATGGGCAATGACCTTGTCTCATCCCAGATCCACTGAATGTTTGGTGGTGGGATCTCAGCATTGGTCATATAAAAATACTCTGATTCCAGTGTAGAACCTGAGCTTAGAATGACTGAGCTCAAACAAGCCATATGTAGCATTTGCCATGACCAACCAAAATCCATCCTTCAGGCCTTTTTGTTTTACATATTCAGGTTCTCTAATTTCCATAATTTCTTTAATGAGCCACGAGGAAAGACATAACTTCCCTTTATTCTTTTTCTAAGCAGTTTTTGAGCTACATAATTCATGATATTCATTTTCTTTAGAAGTGCCTTGTCCTTAAATCAGGGTACAAATGGTATCAAATGCATTTTGTCTTACAATTAAAAATGAAACTTGGTGCTCATTCGACATTTTGGAGTCTATGGACTGGGATGAAGGTGACTGCCCATTTTCTCTTCATCTTGGGTATTAATTTAGACAGTCTCTGTATCTCCAGAGAGCTCCAGTTCTGCAGATTATAGGATAATTAACAGAAGGAAAAGTATCTCAGTGTCCTTTTCCCTTTAATACAATTTGCTAAATCTTTTGATCCCATCATAGTTCGCTGAGTCTTTTCATGTCTTTGCTCGGTGCACTTTCTCAGCACTGACTTCTCTGAACAGAGATCCCCATCGCTCTCTCTCAGGCGTTCTTTCTAGGGCAACATATTCCTCTGCCAAGGCCGCCTGCCATGAGAGTATCAGTCTGGGTGGCTAACATGAACATACATTAGACTTCTCATACTCATGGACTGTAGAAGTCTACGATGAAGGGGGTCACCACTGTTACAGTTTCCTCCGTGGCCCCTCCTTGGCCTTTGGATGGCTGCCGCCATCTCCGTGTGTCTTTACACGGTGTTCCCTCAGTACCTGTCCCCACCATACGCATCTCTCCTTCCCTTTCCTGTCTTTGTGTTTCTCTCTTACTCTTTCCCCCTTCCATCTCACCCCCTTTCGCACACATTGTGAGGTTTACTTATCTAGACTCATCACTATTATTGTAGTTTGAGACCGGGGATCAAGGTTGACCTTGAATGACTTCCGGCATTATCTGTGTCTTCAAACTGGTCACTATCTTTACCCTTTCTAGCCAAAGTGCAAAGGCATCTATCTCTAAAACAACCATAATGAAGCTGAATTGTCCAGTATTGCATTTAAAAATGAAACCAAGGCCTGTGTGATAGTTCAACAGCTATGAACACTTGCTGCCAAGCCTGGCAACCCGAACTCAGGCTCAGGAACACACATGGCAGGAGAGAAGTGAGACTCCGCCCACCTGGGTATGCATACCCACCCACATACGTATAACACAAAACTCTCCCACACAAAGCTAGGGGTCCTCAGAAGTACACCTTCCCTTCAGGATCAGTTGATTCTCTTGCTGTAGGATCGTTCTTCACTTGATTTCTCTAGGCTTCCAACAATTAGAGTTCTGCTATGCCAGAAAAAGCATTTCTGTGTGGAAAAAGAGAGAAAAAAAATCGTTCTTAGTATATGGTTTGGATCCAGTCTTGGCCTGTCAGGAGCCAAGTAGCCTAACTGATTCTCATGGGAAAAAGCTGTGTACCTAACCTTCCGTTAACAGTTTCAATAGCAACCATTTTTCAACAAGACCACAGTATGTACCTTTTGATCAACTCCCTGAAACATAATGGTTTGCTGTATGGTCCGTTGATCAGGCCCTGGAACAAAGAGACCTTTTCCTGAACCCTACCTTACCCTAACTTCCTCCTAGTAACTTTCCATACCCCTATCTACTTCTCCTAGCCCCTAGCATATATAAGCCTGACTCCCCTTGCAATAAACGAGACCTTGACGTGACTCAGACTGACTTTGTCTTCCTTTATGCGCCTGGTCTCCTTTCTCTCTCGCCCCCATTGATCTTTCAGGAGGTGCCTCCTCGGGTCTCATCAAATAACCTGGCCCGCGGGACGGGTCATTGACCAAATCTTTTCAGTCCCTGGGCAACCCATCATCTGCAGTGTATTTAGTAGCCAGTGAACTTCCTGTAATCACTTGCAAAATGTTTGTCCTTACTCACATTTCTTTGAAGAAGGTCATAGCTTTCAGCAGATTACCAACGGAACCCCTGACCCAAACAAATTAAGTACAATATGAAGTTGGCTGGCATTCCCCGTAATGTCTGTGTGCCTGCTCCCAGGATCTCACCTTCTTGTTTCCTTGGAGACTTCAATACTCCATTCTCCCCAGCGTGACTGGCTTGTGTTAATGATTTCCTTACTTTCAATGACTGTGTTGGTGTGTTTTCTCTCACTAATGTAGCCAGTCTCAAAACCCGATACTGTTGCCCTGTTTTGAAGGTAGTTCTAGTAATTGAATACTTGCAGCTCTCTCCACAATGTTCTCATTCAGGTTTATTTAAACGGTCCCTGGGTTTTAAGTAAACCCTGCTAGTTTCAGACTGCAACTTGGAGGCCATAGAGCAGACGTTTTTTCGGTATGTTTTGCCATAGCAAATATTAAAAACAAAACAAAACAAACCCACAAGCTATGTTCTTGTCAGAAAATGAACTCTTTGTCTCTGAGTTATAGTGCCTGCTGCAATTCAGCACCATTCAGACACGTTTGCCTTGGGCCGGCACTGCTCATGTGTTGGCACCAAACAAAAATAGGCCTTTAATGTCTTCATGGCCATTATCCTTTTCTAACAAACTTACCTGCCTTTTCTAAAATAAATCATATTTGAGAACTCTCCAGTGTCACCTTGCCGAGTAAGTGGATTTATTTCAGACTCTAGAGTTGAGACTCTAGTGACTTTTAGAAAATAATTACCTCCATTCTGGCTAGCATCCCAGGAACACTGGCATTCCATAATGACACTATTATAAATGATCTTGCCACAGCTTTCAGGTACCCCTTCCATTAGTCTCATTATGAACTACTCTCTAGAACTAATCATGACCCATACATCCATGAGCTGAGGCTTGGATCACAGGAGAAACCAACAAAATGGCCCATGGAATGGTAGTATTCATTTTCTTTCTGGTGGAGCTACGGTGTTATGTAGATGAATTGATGTCAGATGGCCGAGGGAGCACTTACTCCGCAACACATTCTGCTCACCTGGAGGGCTTGTTCAAACCAAGATCCCAGGAACCTGGTTCCAGAGTCTTAGATTTAGTAGTAATTGAGCAGGGCCCGAGAGTTTGCATGTCTACTGAACTCCCAGACAGTGGGGGTATAATTGGAGGTTGAACCTTAGTTTTGAGAAGCACTGACAGGTTTTGATTTTTACTTGTCCTGGGTAGGACAGAAGTAGATCATGCAGCAAGAATCCTGTAGTCTAGTAGAGGCTGTGAGGTAGCTGTACAAACACCAACGCTATGCCCTCAGACAGAACAGAGGAGACAAACAGAACAGGGCGGATGTAACTTTCAGTCAGTGCGATGGAGAAGTTTTGTGGAAGAGGAAGCATGTGACCGACCGGGCCTTGGACAGGAAAATGACATTTCAGTATACAGTGGAGATAATACTATCGTGCCAACATATTTGCATTAATTAATTAGTAGAGTGCATTTAAAAGCTGTAAAATAAACCATCCGGTTTCTTCTTTCCCCTCCCTCCCTCTCTCCCTCCCTTCCTCCTCTCCTTCCTTTATTTTGAGACTGGGTCTCAAGTTACAGCTCAGACTGGATTGGAACTCACTGTGTAGCCCATGCTGGCCTCAAATTCATGGCAGCCTTCCTTTGTCAGCCTCATGAATACCGAGGTTAAAGACAAGAACCACCACGCCTGGCTTCAAAGGACCACTTTTTACATTTAGGAGACAATTAAAAACTTTATCGGCGATTGAAGCCATGACCTCACACATGCTAGGCACTCTACCGCTGAATTACACTCTTTTCTCTTCCTCCTCTTCCAGGACACAGGATCGCATGCTGGCCTCCAACTCACAGCAATCCTCCTGCCTCAGTCTCCCTAGTACTGGGATCAGCAAACCATCATGCCTGACTAGCAACCAGCTTCTTAGAGAGAGAAAGTAGAATAATGGCTGCCAGTGCCCAGGAGACAGAGAATGGGATGCACTGTTCAGTGGACACGGAGATCTGAGTAACAGCAGTGGTGGTACAACGGTGTTAATGCAGCATTGATGTTACTACGCTTAAAAAGAGTTGAGGTTGTAAATAATATGTTATGTGCATTTTACCACATTTTCTAAAAACTGAGTAGTTTTCTTTTGGCATTGAACATTTTCTCAGTATTGAAAAATGTCCTGTCTTTCCCCCCTCTGACACTCTGATATCATTCATCCTTCTTTTCTAATTGAGTAATTTATTAGTGTAATTGTTTTAAATACACAATTCAATAGTTTTTAGCAAATTTATAGGGTTGTAATCAATCACCATAATCTAGATTTACTGCATTTCTGTCACCTAGAAGGCTCCTGTGTGTCCTCTGGCAGCCAATAGCTGCTGCTGCTGGTCCCCACAACCACCCAACCGTTGTCTGGGTAGATCTTCATTTTCTGGTAATGTCATATAAGTTCAACCACATAATACATATTCCTTTGCATCTAGCTTCTTTCATGTAGCATGTTTTTTAGGAAGCTCCCTCCCCCCACCCCATGAATAAAGTTTGCTGTGAGCCTTTCATTCAATTTCCAGGGCCCTGAAATGACTGTTATTTTTATAACATTCAATGTTTCTTTTGTAGGGGAGAATTCTTAGTGAGTTCATCAAACTATCATGCTGGAGGGCTCAGGAAATCCTTTCTTTTCTTTACTTTTTAACATAGAAGATGAAAGAGTCTAGTGAAATCGTGTGTGTGTGTGTGTGTGTGTGTGTGTGTGTGTGTGTGTGTGTGTGTGTGTGTGTGTGTTGAGAAAGAGTCTCACTATGTAACACTGGCTGGCCTGGAATTCATGTAGACCAGGTTGAGCTTAAACTCACAGAGATCACCTTGCCTCTGCTTCCCAAGTGCTAGATCACAGGCATGTGACATGATGCCTGGCCATTAGTCCACTTTCATGGCTGTATTTATATGCTGTTGGCTCTAGTCCTCTGGAGAACACTGACTAATCTGCTGAACAAGGCTCCTTCAAACGGACCCATAGGAACATTTCCACATTGGAAGATGTAATATCTTTTTCCTCGCCACCCTGAAGAAACCAACCCATGTGGGTCCCAGACCATATCTATTCCAGAGAAGGCAGCACTCAGTTGAACTCATGACTTAAGAGATTCACAATAAATCCTGCTTGGGTTGAAATGAATGGCATAGAAACATAGTGATGGAAATGATGACAATGTTCGTGGACAGTGACAGAAGAGTTCTGCTTTCTCCTTTCAAAGACTCAGAAAGCTAGTCCCTGGGATGAGCGGCGGGGATGGGGGGATAGTTTTCTCTATCCCGTCTTCCAGATATGAAAAATTTGACAAATGATAGCAATTTCTTTCTCAGACCTTAGTTGGAAAGGAGCCTGGACAAAACGTCAATGGTTATGGCTAGGTGTGATGATGCACACATACACACACATCTTAAGCACTCAGGAGGCTAAGGCAAAGGAAAAACAGAGATCAAGGCCAGAAGCCCGGGCTACTCAGGAGGTTGAGGCAGGAGGATTACAAGATCAGCCTGAGCAACATAGTAAGACCGTCTTTGAATTAAAAAGAAGAAGAAGAAGAAGAAGAAGAAGAAGAAGAAGAAGAAGAGGAGGAGGAAGAGGAGGAGGAGGAGGAAGAGGAGGAGGAGGAAGAAGAAGAAGAAGAAGAGGACTGGAGATATGGAGTAGAGTGCTTGCCTGGAATGTGCCAGGCTACAGGTCCAAAATTGAGTACAGTAAAAACATAAAGAGAGGGAGTGAGAGGTTGTGGGGCAGGGGGTGGGGTGGGGGTGGGGGAAGAGTTATCAAAGCTAGCCTGGACTACACAGTACGACCAAATAAAGAAACAACTCAGCCTCCCTAACTCCCACAAAGAAAGCAGTGGTCATCCTAGAGTAGGTCACTCTGAGACCTTACATTGCTAAAGGCAATCTCTTTCTCAGTCCAGATTCCTCGGACATAGAGAATCTCATCACCCAGCGGTCAACTGAAGAGTGGTGAAAGGTGAGCAGGCCCAGGGCTTCAGTAAACACCTTCCTTGAATCTCCACTGTCAACGCAAAGCCCAGTGCAAGCATTATCGCTCATTCAGCTGAAGATCCAAGACACCCAAGATGTAAAATGCAAGGTAAATGCTACCACATATCTAAAACCAGATGTTATTGCAGCAGCATTTAAAATTAAAGGCCTTTCACGGCACTCTATCTATCTAACTTTTAAAAATCTTTAAAATAATTTATAATTTTAAAAAAATGTGTTTGTGGGGTTGGAGAGATAGTTCAGTGGTTAAGAGTGCTGGCTGCATTTCCAGAGGACCTGGGTTCAATTTCTAGCTCCCACATGGTAACTCACTGTCTGTAACTGCAGAACCAGGGATCTGATGCTCTTTTCTGACCTCCAAGGGCACTATGTACTCACATGGCACACAGTCATACATGCAGGCAAAACACCCGTACACACCAAACAAACAAAATTGTGTTTCTGGGGGAGCCGTATGTACACGTGAGTGTCAGTGTCCATGGAGACACTTGGGTGCTGGGAACACAACCCACGTCCTCAGCAAAGGTGATCAAATTTGTTAATAACAGGTCCCAGGCAAGAAACTTTCAGACACACTGTGTTGTGCTAAATGATGGTAACTTGCCATGATTCCTAAGTCTTGATTTTTAGTTCTTGAGTTTAAATGGCCCAAATCTGGTATTCCTGAGATACCATAATCTTGTAGCTGGTGTTTGGATGCTTAAAGGAAACAGCAGTGTGGTGAAGACCTCTGATCTTCAAGCAGGGAGTTATTTTCAGGAACAATATCATAATCAAAGATGAAAAAAGTATCTTTTGATACTGATTTCGATACTGACCGTCTCTAGTTCCCTTTCTTTAGAGAGTGTATTCTCAATTCCCTTTTTTTCTCAGTTTTACAAAGAGGGATGCAAACAGCAAGTCTGTTTCATCTGTAAAGTTCGCTTCCCCGCTGTAAGTTTGCTTCCAACAAATCTGAGTTTAAAATCTTTATTACTGTTAATATATTTAAAGTATGTGTTTTAAAATATCTTGGTGTCTCCTACCTGTCTATTTTCAAGGAGCACGGGTTACTTTGGTAGTGTTCTGGTCCCATTCATTTTGAAGTTCTGCAAGATCCAGGAGCATATTGTTCTTGTGACCAGTAAGTTTTAAAAAATCAACATCTGACTGGCCTTGATGGCTCAGGGTGAAGAGTGCCTGCTGTTCCTGTAGACTAGTGGAGTTCGATTGCCAATGGCTCACAACTGTTCCAGGGGATCCGATGCCCTCTTCTGTAAACACATACAAACAGAGAAATTAGGTAAGTAAGATACTCAAGATAAAGCAATGTTAGAGAAGCTTGGGAAGTTCAAAGAGTAAGTGTTGGTAAATAGTTTGGTAACTTTCAGGATGTTGCTGCCTAATCAATCATAACTGGAGTCAGTTCAGGAATATTTTGTCATTTCCAAAATTAAATGAGTACAAAAAAGTGGGGTATATATTTCATAAAAGAATGCAGTTCAATTTCAATTTTTACATTTTTCTTCGTCCCGTGGCAAGTCCTTCTTGCTGTCTCACGACAGACCCCGTCCCGAGTCTGTCTAAGACAAAAACTACGAACCCCAGAATGCCCTGCTCCATATTTGTCCGCGAGAATTCCCCAGGTCGATATCAACCAATCGTTGCAAGGGGAGCCTGTGCTGCCAGCCAATCGGAAGGCGAGTTGACTGGCGGGTAGCAGCGGTCCAGAGTTTGAAATCGAAAGTCTGCGCGGCTGAGGAGCGGCTGGCTGGTTCCTGCCGGACGGTCCGGTCTGGTGTGAAGACGGTGGCGTTCCTGGCCGCCCAGGTCGGGGAGCCTTTCCGAAGGGCTGTGGGGCTCGCCGCTGGCGCGCGGTGAGGGGAAGTGGGCCTGGGCCTGCCGGCGTGTGTCCGCGGCGCCTGGAACGCGGACCTCCGCTGTTAGCCGCGGGGTTCGGGTTGCGTCATCGTCCGTCTGGTCCCCGCCCCCACCCCCCCGCCCCCGTCCGCAAGGGGTCTAGTGCAAAAAAAAAAAAAGGAGACCGTGGGTCCCCCAACTTCTTAGGGTCTCCTTGCTTGCGATTAGATGCTTAGAAGTTGACTGACACCAGGTCCTGTTAAAAAATGACTTGAAAGTGTCATCCGACATATTTTGATACTGTTTTTCCCTTCCCCACCTCCCTTCATGCTACTCTCAGAATAGATGCTCTTTCACCACAGTTAAGCCCAAGTGGCTGGAGTTATCCTGTTGCTAACTACCGGACTGTTGATGGGTTTTGTTGTTTAATTTTTTTATTTTTATTTATTTATTTAAGACAGGGTTTGTCTTGGAGCTCTCTATATTGACCAGGCTAGCCTTGAACTCAGATACCCTCCTGCCTTCTGCCTCTTTAGTGCTGGGACGAAAGGTGTGCACCACCATACCCTGCTGTTTTTAATTTATTTAAACAGGTCCTCAGGTATTTCAGGTAATATACTTGGTTAGAATATGTTGCTTATTTGGTGTCAGTAACAATTACGTGTGTGCTCTGTTTTGCAGTGCCTTGCACAATGTTGGAAGAAGAGCTGGCACTCTTCGAGAAAAGCATAAATGAATTTGGAGATAAGTTCAGAAGCGGCCTCAGTGATAATCCTAGTCAGGTGCTGGGGCTTAGGGATGCCTTCAAGGACTCCATTAGAGCGCTTTCAGGTACTGCACTTCATTCCCAGCTCGCTCATTTTGCCGTTCTTATTTACTTTCTACTGTTACTTCAGCGGAATTGAAACTTCTGTTGTAATTTGTCTTGCAGAAAAGCTGTCTTTGAAACTAAAGAAAGAAGAAAGGATGGTTGAGACATTTCTGGAATATCAAAATCGTATGTGAAAAACTATAGATCAGTTTTTAGATTGAATGTCCTTATTGTGAAATCTTCATACAAATAAGACAGTGTAGTAAGGGTTCATACATTCACATACATGCATACACACATTCATCAAAATTCTAGTCTTGTTACCAGCTTAAAGTTGAATGTCTTTACACCTTCCAGTACCACGGATTTTTTCAGTATTATATTTGAATGCTATATGAATGGCATCATTGTATAATGTATTCTGTCTCTTTTTAATTAAGCAGTGTATGTGTATGCTTATGTGTAAAGGCCAGCCTTTAAAAAAGTTTGTTTTCACATTGGAAATCCCAGCCAAGGAACCTGGAGTTTCTTGGGACTTTGGGGTCTGGTTAATGTTCTAATAATCATATTTTTACCACTACTCTTCACCTCTCATTTCTATAGCTCTCCAGATATTTCAATACTGGATCTGTATCTTTTATTGAATCCTCATACATAAGCCATGAACCTGGGACCATGACTCAAACTTCCATAGAGACATTTGGTATAGGGGCACCATGTTTTAAATACTTAAACTGGAAAACCCTTGCAAAACACACAGTGTGAATACACACACACACACACACACACACACACACACACACACACACACACACACACACACACAGTGGTTGAACAGAAATAACACTTTATCTAAGGTCAAAGAATATTTTGAATATTTGATTGCTCTTGCCCTGGATTAAGGAAACTGCATAAGGTATACTCTTAGAATTCAGTAGAGATAAAGACAGGGAGACCATAGTTAAAATGTTAAAATATATTGTAATACTTGCAGTGATAATGGAATGCATGCCATGTGGGTATAGGCTCTGAAGAGCGTGATTTAATAAGTTGCAGAATATTTAATAACTAACTCTTAATTCCCATAGTCTAAGCCGTTTGCACATTTTAACTCAGTCCTCACAACTTTAAGACACGTAGGTTCTCTTACTGGGTTTTTGTGTGTAGCTTGAGTTTTCTTGCCTGGCCCACAGTCAGGGCAAATCTCTCTCACCCACCAGTCCCACAGCCACTCAGACCCGACCAAGTAAACACAGAGACTTATATTGGTTACAAACTGTATGGCCGTGGCAGGCTTCTTGCTAACTGTTCTTACAGCTTAAATTAATCCATTTCTATAAATCTATACTTTGCCACATGGCTCGTGGCTTACCGGCATCTTCACGTGCTGTTTGTCATCATGGCGGCTGGCAGTGTCTCTCTGACTCAGCCTTCCCCTTCCCAGTTTTATTCTTCTCCTTGTCCTGCCTACACTTCCTGCCTAGCCAATGGCCAATCAGTGATTTATTTATTGACCAATCAGCAACACATTTGACATACAGACCATCCCACAGCATTTGTGAGAGGTTTTCTTTGGTGGTCTGGTTGATTGAGATGGGACATCACTTTCTTTATAGCCCAGGCTGGCCTAGGACTTGTGGTCTTCCTTCTCAGTCTTGTAGCCTCACCTTTCTGAGTGCTAGGATCACAGGCACTGCCACACTCTCCTTACCCTTGTTTTTTAAAAAAGAGAGACTTCTGGAATAGTGCCCTAGCCTTGAATAAATTATATATCTATGAGGTATTTCGCAAGGCACATAGCATTCAGTACTTTTATTTTCATTTGAGTCAAATGTGAATTATTTTACCTGTATGTTGACTTTTGTAGCCTTTCTCTTTGATTTGTTTTTAAATCAGATCTTTTGCCCTCATGGTTAATTTTGTAATTTTGTATCTATAGATGCTATTTTTCTGATTTTATAAGATTTTATTTTGTCTTTTAAGTATTTAGTATGTTCAGGATTTATTTCGATTCCAGCACTGCTTAAAGAGAGTAATCTACCCTCTAGTTGCTGTGTTTATATTTTTCTTGTCATACTAACTTCCTAAATACACTACAATTGCTTCCAGGGTCCTTGTTTCTCTGAGTTGCGTATTAGTTCATTAGTACTTCACTGGGGTCAGGTGTATCTATGCACTGGGAGTACTGCGTCTTACAGGGCAGTTCTGTTCCTTGTTAGTTTAATAAGGTCTGTCACAGCTCCTTATTCTCACCTGTGTATTGTCAGATGGAGTTACTGGTTATTCTTGTCAGATGGTCTGTTGCCTGCCCCTTGCTTCCCCTGAGCCCGCAGTAATGTCTAGACTCTGGGAAGTTCTGATACCTTAGTAGTGTTTAGAAGAACACAAGTGTTATCTAGAATCCAGCTCAGCTATGTGTTTGAGACAAGTTGTAGTTTTTTCTTTACAGAGACTGTTTTCTTGATGTGGATTATTGTCTAGTTGTAGGTGATAATTTGTTTTTGTCATGTTAAAAATATGGACCCCTCTATATAGTTTAAGAAATAGTGGCAGAGTTGGCACAGAGGCATCTACCTATACTACTTGGAAGGCTGTTACAGGAGCATTGAAAGTTCAAGGCCAGTTTGAGCAACTCAGTAAGACCCTGTCACAGGATAAAAATTTTAAAAGGGCTTGGGGGTGTAGTTTGGGGGTATGGAGTGTTTGGTTAGCATTTTTGAGAGCGTTAGCATTTTCGAGAGCCTGGGTTTATTCCCTAGTACAATAAAAAAATTCAGTAGGAAGAGTAGGTACTTAATTTATATATAACATATTTTCCCAGTGCCTGCTCATATGATACATTTTGCTAATATTTTATCTTCATTGTATCTAACGATATTTGCTTTTAGTGGAATATATATATATATATATATATATATATATATATATATATAAATTTGTTTTTGTTTTATGTGTATGGGTATATTTGTTGCATGTATTTTGTGTGTAATACATTCATTCAGTGCCCTTGTGGGCCCAAAGAGGGCATCAGATCCCTTGGAAATAAAGTTACAAATGGTTGTTAGCCTTCATGTTGGTCCTAGGAACTGAATTCAGGTCTTCTATAAGAACACAAGTGCCCTTAACCACCGGGCCATCTTTCTAAGTCCCTGATTTTTTTTTTTTTCCCTCCTTGAGAGTTTTGTATAATAGTTTGGGGTCATACTCACCCCCTCCCCCAGCTCTTCTCAGATCCACACCTCCTCTCCCCACCCACCCCCAACTTTTCTTTTTTCCAAACCTTCAAGACTGATTTGTACTGCCCAAATATTTGTGGATATGTAACTTTCTGTGTAGTGGAGGATGATCTCCTGCCTCTGCCTCGAGCGCTGGGATTACAAGTGTGCACCATCATACCCAGTTTATGGGGTGCTAGGGATCAAATCCAAGGCTTCCTACATGGTAGGCAAGAGCTCTACCACCTGAGTTACATCCCAAGTCCCATATGTTAGTGTTTATTAAACTTTATGACACCTTTTTACTTAACTGTTTGTGTGTGTATACATGTGTGCATACACATGTATACGTACCATGGTATATATCAGAGGTAAGCAGACAATTTACAGGAATTAGTTCCTTTTTCACCATGTGGGATTGAACTCAACGGGCTTGGCAGCGAACACCATTACCTCCCGAGTCATCTCTTTGGTCTTGTCACTGCATTTTTAAATAAAACTAGCTGTGAGTGGAGACGTGGTAATGTCTGCTGTGTTTTAGTTTCAGGATTATGCTAACTTTGTAAGATTTGCCAATCTTATCACCATTTTCTTCTGTCTTTAGTAAATTCCAGAAAAACTTACAAGGCATTAGAATTAGCTCTTTCTGCAAAGTACCGTGAAAAGCTGTCTTGTAGAGTTGGGATATCTTCTGTGGTGGGCTTTACTTACAGACTTATTTGGAACTGCAGGGGTCATGATCTCATTTCCTATTTTGTCCATTAATTTGGTTCTCAATTTTAGAAGCATTTTTTATTTTAAAGACAACAAATAAAACATATTCTCTTTTAACATTTGTGTTTTTTTGAGTCATTCAATATGTTTATCAATCAAAGTACTCTTTATACTAGGGAGATAGAGGCCAAGGGATTATGAGTCTGAGGCCAGCCTTTGCTACATAGTGAATCTGAGGCCAGCCTAGGTTTACATAGGCTCTGTCCCCAAAACAAAATACAAAAAGAATCTATTAATCTTAGGAAAGGCAGTGCTTTTTGTGTTTTTCTTAGTTATAGGTCAGAGTAGGCCGTATGTATTTTTAATGCCATTTGTTTCTTACAGAGCTCTGTAAGCAGAATAAGCTTATTCAAGAAAAGAAAGATAACCTGTTAAAGATGATTGATGAAGTAAAAGACAAGAAGCAGGAATTGGAAGTGCTGACAGCAAATATCCAGGACCTCAAGGAAGAATATTCTAGGAAGAAGGAAAGTGAGTTTGTGGTTACATTTAAAATAGTCGGCTGAATCTCAAAGGCAGGGTGGTTCACGGCTGTATGCATCTTGCTGGCTCTACTTCATGTCTAAATAAATGGCTAACACTTCAGGGCATAGCCAGCCCAGCATCTCTGCTAGGTGTCACTCATATCAACCAAGTGGGCTTGGTTTTCTTTTTGAGATGATTGTTTTGCTTAAAAGGCTTTGTTGAATTTCAGTTACAACCAAACCCTCATGTCATTATTACTCTGGTTGTAACTGAAATTGGACAAAGCCATTTAGTATCTTATGTAGTCTGGGCTGGCCTCAAGTTTGTAATGAAGGATGCCTTTGAACATCTCCTCCTGCTTCCACCTCCTGAGTGCTGGGATTATAGGCATGCATCACCATGCTGTACCTGTGTTGAAGAATCCTTTGAAGGACTTAAAAGGATTCAACAAATGGCCCATAAAATCTCTGCCAGGCAGTTAGTGCGCAGACTCACAACTGGTGAGAGTACAGAGACTATGTGGCTACAGTACTTGTCCCTAAAAGGGTCATTTAATCACACACACCCTCCTTCTGCCAAGACTCAGGGAGCATCACAAAGAGTATAAGACCCAGAGCTTGGGGAGGAGTGCTGTGAAACAGCGTCCTTGGACATGACATGGCCAGGGCGCTCATGAATTCTCAGCAGCTGTGGTTACCTGTGTAAGCTGGGTCAGTCAACATATGAGAGGAAGAAGAGCCCGTGAGACCCCGCCCTCAAAGGACTGTTGACAGTGTTGGCTGTCTCAGTGGTGTAACTGCTGATAACTCAACCCTTGCTCCTGCAGGAAACTCCCTTAAACACAGCAAGTCACAAACACAGGACTTGAAAGTGAGGGGGAAGGGGGGAGGGGAGGAGGGGAGGACCCTGTTGGGAAGAAGCAGGGTTTCAGAAGGAGAAAGATGAGACAGGGTAATAGGAGGTAAAAAGAATGAAAATCCATGTGGTGTGTGTGTGTGTGTGTGTGTGTGTGTGTGTGTGTGTGTGTGTGTGTGTGTGTGTGTGTGTGTGTGTGTATGTGTGTGTGTAAAACTGAAAGGCTAAAAAAGGTTCTTAATCTCTGGTTTATAAACACTCATACTACAAAGGCCCTTTCTGTAAAAACTTTCATATTCAAATAAATGCTTTATTGAGAAAGGAAATTTGCTGGCCTACAAACTCTTCAGATCTCTTGGAAATAGCAGTTTGGTTAGTGCTTTCTTTTACAGAGTTCTCATCCTACTGAATTGTGCACTTATACTTCTCATCTGCCATCTATTAGTTAGACTGACTTGTTAACTTTAAAATAATTGTAAACCAGCATGAAATAAGGCTGAATTCTCATGGGAAGCAGTTATACCTAGAGTAAAATATTTTTCCCATGAAGCAATTAGTATTTATTTGTCTAGCTAGCAAACAACAACAACAACAATAATAATAATGAAGTCTTTTTTAGGCTAGTTATACAAGTCCCTGGCCTGATTTCTGTATCTCAAGCAATCTTTTTTCTTTCATCTTGAACAGATACCCCTTTTGTTATTTGTTAGTTAGAAACTGAATAAATATAAACAGATGGATATGCCTGGCATAGTTTTTTAGTAGTTTTCAAGTTTCTTAAAATTAATTCAATAAGCCTTAAACTGAGAGTTACCTGAGATAATCTAACGCTTTTTACATCGTAGCCATTTCTACTGCTAACAAAGCTAATGAAGAGAGATTGAAACGGCTGCAGAAGTCAGCGGACATGTATAGAGACTGCCTTGGACTAGAAATTAGAAAGATTCATGGTAAGTTTTTTGCTGTAACTGGTATATAGATGATTAGAAAAGGGGGTGTCTAGAGAAGAAAAGAATCTAAGAGGTATTTTCAGCTAAACTAGTAAAGACAAAGTGAGGTTTCTAGAAAATAGGCCATTAATAATCATCTAACTATAAGTATTGTTTCATTTATCTAGGATTCTAATGAAAGTAGTTTGACATGGTTGTCAAAACAACAACAACACACCATGCAACTATGTCTTGGTTTTCACTGGCATTTATATCATCTCCAGTTGCCTTAAGAATGGTGATTTGTGAATGCTGGTGTAATTACTCCTTCTATTAATGTAGTATGATTTATTCTATCTTTTATCAATTGGACTGCTATGAGCAATTGAATTGTTTTTCTAGCTTTAGAAATAGTGCATATACTTTGTCACTTGGGAGGATCCTTTCTCAGAGGGGATTTACTCTGTTAAAAAGCACATGAATATTTTTATAGCTATTATATACATATATGTTAATTGGTTATAGTGGGTAGTATTTGGGGGCTTCCCAAGATCACCATCAGGCTTGATGAGTCACTGAGGGGACTCAGTGTATGTACTGACCTTCCATAATTCATGGGGAATATATTTTAAGACATGTAGTGGATGCCGAACTAGTTAGTTGTGAATCCTATGTATATTTCCTATGCGTGTGCATATCTAAGATAGCTAAGTTTTTATATTTTATGTCTTTATTGCATTTTTGAGGTTATTTGTTGTGTGTGTACATGTGTGCCATTTGTGTGAGTGCGTGTGTGCTATTGCACTCTGGCAGTCAGAGAACAGCGCGGCAGAATCAGTTCTTCCTGGGTTCTGGGCATTGAATTCAGGTCACCAGGCTTAGTGGCAAGTGCCCTTCCCTGCTGAGCCGTCTCCACACCATCCTTCCCCCTTAGCTGTTTATTGATTGTTATTGTGTGTTTATGATGGCAGGAAGGGCTCAGTGTGTGTTTGGAACCAAGTAGCACTCTTTATCATAAACTGGTATATGTAAAGTGTTTCCCTGACCTGTGAAAGCTGGTCAAGCAGATCAGTTGACCAGAGGAATGGATAACAACAGCCTACTGTCTTTAAGAAGAGAGGATCAGACGTGAAGGAAATAAAAGGCTGAAAACTGCTGTCCACTGCAGAATGATACATTGTTTGGTGGCCTGGCAGGGGAGGCACCAACTCACAAATGATCACAAAAGTACTCTTTGCTTATTGGAGACTCTAAGAGAAGTGCCCTCTTCTGTGTACTCGGGAAGAGAAAACCCCAAATTAAACCCTTCGTTTTGTTTAACTGAGTGTATTACCAAATCTTCCCTTGGCATGCACATCCTTCCCAGTACTATTAACAGTCTAAATCTGGTGTACTGACAGTTACTTCATTTTGAAGTTGCATGTAAGATAAGTCTTTCCTAAGTTTCTGAAGATTCCTTTTATAACTAAGAATTTTAAATAAGATTGCTTAACTTTTTATGCTATAGAAGAACTAAAATGTATGTGAATTTATATGTTGTGGCAGCCAGTAATTTACTTCTTTGGCAGCATTTCAGGGTTTTTTGTTTTGTTTTGGTTTGGTTTTTTTGATCATAAAATAACTAGAAAAATATAAAATGAATTCATTTAACATTATGGGTTTTTATTGTAGTAAGATACATATAATGTAAAACTAAGCTGTTTTAACCATCTATAATTCATACATTAATTACATCTAAAGTGTTGTATGACCATCACCACCCGCTATGGATTTCTATATTTTTTATCATCCCAAACATAAATTTTTTAAAAGCTCTCAGTAACCTTTATTTTTTTTTGTTTCTGGGAATTTATCTTATCTGTTCTAGCTATTTTATAGAGTTGAATCGTGCAGTATTTGTTCTTCTGCCTCTTAGCATTGTAGTTCCAAGGTTTGTCCATACTGTAGTTGTGTATGAGAAGTTCATTCCTTTTTATGTCTGGGCAGTGTGTGTGTGTGTGTATCCACCGAGAGCCTTGGCATTCTAAGTATTCTCATATTAAATGGTTTACTCTCTTTCTTCAGGTGATAAACTGCAGTTTATATTCACTAGTATTGACCCCAAGAATCCCGAGAGCCCATATATGTTTTCCCTGAGCCTAAATGAAGCTAGGGATTATGAAGGTATGTCTTCCTGTCTCTTACTTGTGTTTAGGATCACTGCCCTCACTGTCATTTGACTCATAATATTATAAAATAAGAAAAGTAGTGTTTGCACATGCTGTTTCCTTTTCAGCGTTTCTTCTTGAGGTACTGTTCTCTAAAGGGTGTGAGAGTAGTTTGGCCATGTAGATTTATTTAGGGGCCCTAAAAAGTAACACCTCTCCAGAATGACACAGTGTCATGGGGACTGAAAACTCTTGAGACCAAAGTTCATTGTATTTCATATGTAAATTTGATGACCTTTGCAGAGAACTTTAACACTGTGAGTGGTAGTATGAATAGTTTAGTCATTGTCACTTTGTGTAAAATAATCAAAATGTGGTAATTTACTTTTCTCAAAATGTTTTTAAAGGCTGTTTCATCCTGAAAAGTCCCACACATTCACAGTGTGGGTTAGTTACTGGTTCTGCAGCAGGTCAGAGAGCCTTTAATTCATAGGGAATGTATGTGATTGCTAACAATGTGAACACTAAGCAGGTATAAGTATGTTTGTACCTTTTTAATTCTTCTAGTCCTTTATATTAATACACTTTAATTTGTTGGCATTCATAAAAATGATTCTCACCTGTGATATCATTTTACAGCTTGTATAACTGGCAGATAGATAGTACCCAGGGTGCTACTTGGCTCTGAGGCCCTGGTGATTCACTGTCATCCTATAGGATTCAGATTTTGAGAATCATCATTCACAAATTATTTGAGGATTTTCTCTTTAGTAATTGTCTTTTAATCAAATGAGTACCAACTGTCAAAGAACAAACCCCAAAAACCTGTTCCCTAGTTTCCAATTTTCTCTAAGTTGTGTATTAGTACATAGTCTGTTGGTGATGGTTAGTGTGAATTGTACATCTGACAGAGTCTAGAGTTACCCGCCTGCTGTGAGTCATTATCGTGACTGTGTTAACTGAGGCAGGAGGACCCTATGGTAAGTGATGCCATTTCCTGGCTGGGAACCTGAGCTGGAGAAATAGAGAAAGGGAGCTGAGCATGTGTGCATTGCTCTCCACTTCCTGATCGCCAGGAGACCAGCTGCTTCCAGCTTCTGCTGCCTTGACTTCCCCATGCTTGATTGACCTTTGAACTGAGGGCTGGAATAAGGCCTCTCTCTTGTAAGTTGCATTTGTCAGGTATCATATCCATAGTAAAGAAAACTTAAAGACACTCAGAATGTTTGATAGTGTATTAAAATGATACTCACAGAATACATTTTGAACTAAGTACTCTATTTCTCAGTTGTGGTCCTATCCAAGCAAACTCTACCAAAGCCAGAAAGCTAATGTGGTCAAGTTCTTCCTCCTGAACAAAGGAGATGATTGATGTCGAAAGACGGGATCATTCCTTGGCAACTCTCACTGGAGATTTGCTCTGTTCTACCAGTGTGTGCAGCTGACATGAGGGTCATTGTAACTTGTGACTTTTGTCTCTTTTAATTAGTGGACTCTAACTACCACTCTTGGAACAGTAACCATGTTTCCTTCTGACTTCCATTGTACTTGTAAAAGTCTTGGATATTTCTTTCAAAAATCATAAATTACTAAAAATTGGCATTGAGGCTGGATGTGTTTGCTCTTGCCTTCAGTCCCAGCACTTAAGAGGCAGAAGCGGATGGATCTCTGTGAGTTTATGGTCTACGTAGAATTCCAGGCCAACCACACCTATATAGTGAGATCCTGTCTCCAAAAAAGAAAGGAAAAAGAAAAAAAGGATTGTCATTGAAAATTGTGCTTTTTTACATATTGTGGCAAGAAACTTAGAAGTCAGACTACAGTTTTACACAGAAAATAACTTCTAATAGTTAAAATATATATATGAAAGACAGTGGAAAGAGCACTCAGTGTCACTCACTGCTCAGTCTCTTGGATTCCATGCTTAGATTTAAGGTGGGGCTGTAGTACTAACAGTTTGAGTACTTAGGGATTAAGCAAAGAAAAGGGCTAAAAGATAACTATAAAATTCAAGTGTATTAGTTTATGCTCAGAGCATTTCAGTAAAGTGTAATTGTCGCTCAGAGCAGCTTAAAGCCTATGTTGGAAACACTTCTGCACACGTACAGAGAGCCCTCATTTAAAGCATCTTCTCTTTTCTTCCAGTGTCCGACTGCTCGCCTCATCTTGAGTGCCTAGCAGAATTTCAGGAGAAAGTCAGGAAGACCAACAATTTTTCAGCGTTTCTTGCTAATGTTCGGAAAGCTTTTATAGCTACGGTTTATAACTGATGTAGAAATAATGGGTGACAGTTTGTTCTACTTTGTTATTGTATATATCCTAAAATAATTTTCACCTCTTGCCCCTCTGTGGTTCTTCAGTGTTTTTGTGTGGTATGAAGGAAACTAGAGTACATCATTCCAAAACATGCCCCTTTGGCATAACACTTTTGAGCTAAAAACAGTTAAACAGCAACAGAGTTGGAAAACTGCTGTGCTCTATTTTCCTAAACACAGGACCTAAAATGATAAAGGTGCCTGGCCTCATACCCACAAAGAAAGATGGAAGTTAACTGCTAAAGAGAGCTCTTACTACTTCAGACATGACACCGGAAATGGACAAGCTTGCTTCATTAACTTATTCCCATAAATTTAGTCTCCATAATTCCCCATCTGTGGAAGACAAAAGCCAAACCTGCCGTCTGTCTGTCACTTCTATAAAATCCAACTGTTCTCTGTTGAAGATGCTGTGTAAACGTGAGTTCTAAGCCTGTTTGGAGTTTTTTGTTTGGGTTCTCCTGTCCAGTGTGCATGCACATGTTAATAAACTTGATCAGTTTTCTCTTGTGAACCTCTTTGTAACCATCTCTTCAGTATGAATATATGAGGACCGAAGGGAAATGGTTTCCTCCTTCACAGGTGTGTGTCTGTAATTATTTTCATTAAAATCTTAGAGGGAAATTGATAAAGTAAAACATGCCCTTTAAAAACTAAAGCAAAAACTGATGAGATAGCTTGGGTACAAGTACCTGCCTCCAAGCCTGATGACACAGGTTTAATCCCCATGACTCACATATTAGGAGGGAGCTGACCCCCCAAAATTGTTACTTCTGTCTGTGTCATGGCATGTGTGCCTGCATGCATGCACACAACTTAAAAAATTTTAAATGAGCCGGGCGGTGGTGGCGCACGCCTTTAATCCCAGCACTCGGGAGGCAGAGCCAGGCGGATCTCTGTGAGTTCGAGGCCAGCCTGGTCTACCAAGTGAGTTCCAGGAAAGGCGCAAAGCTACACAGAGAAACCCTGTCTCGAAAAACCAAAAAAAAAAAAAAAAAAAAAAAAAAAAAAAAAAAAAAAAAAAAAATTAAATGAAATATATATCCGTAGAATTCATTAATCTTTGTTAAGTTAAACACAGTAAGAGGTTAACAACAATAACTACATTTTGGTCCTTTAGAAGGATAAAAACAGTACATTACATAATTATAAAAGGAGATTTGCTTGGTTGACTTACATGATTAGAGATGGAGTAGTCCATCAAGAGCTGTGTGTATACCGGAAATGCCAAGAACTCAGTGGCTCCTCAATCCATGAAACTTGAAACCCCAGAGAAAGGGAGACCAGTGACATAGCAGTCTAAGGCTGAAGGCTGGGGAACTAGAGTCACTGATGTGAGTCTCCGTTGAGAGGTTACGGTCCTTGGGCTGTGACAGCAGTAGCATTAGATGCACTAAGCAACTCCCCATGTATTAAGGCTGGCCAAGGTGACCTAGGGTCCCAAAGGCATGTACAGGAGTCAGAGACAGCCCCTGTTCCCACTGTTAGGAGTCCCATAAGAAGACCAAGCTATACAACTGTAACATATATGCAGATTATTTAGGTCAGTCCCATACAGGCTCCCTGGATGTTGGTTCAGACTCTGAGCTCCTGTGAGCTCAGGTTAGTTGATTCTGTGGGTTTTCTTGTGGTGTCCTTGACCCCTCTGGTTCCTACAACCCTTCCTCTCCCTCTTCTGCATCTGTTTCCATCGGTTGCTGGATGAATCCTCTCTGATGACAATTGGCCTAGGTACCAATCTGGCCACACGAGATGGCCAGTTCAGGCTGTGCATCTGCTATTCCTAGGAGTCTTAGCTGGGGTCATCTTGGGAGATTTCCCTAGCATCAGGTTTTTTCCTGACCTCAAAATGCCCCCCCTTTCCAGTAGTCTCATTCAGTACTCTTCCCCCTTCATCCTATCCAACCTGATTCCTCAAGTTCACAGCCCTACCTGCCCCAAGTCCACTCATGAAATCTCTTCTATTTCCTTTTTCCAGAGAGATCCAGGCATCCCCCATCATGAACCCTCCTTGTTACCTAGTCTTTCTGGGTCTGGATTATAGCACAGTTATCCTTTTATTTATATATACCATGTTTGTCTTTCTCAGTCTGGGTTACCTCACTCAGGATGATTTTTTTTTTAGTTCCATCCCTTTGCCTGCAAATTTCATGATGTCATTATTTTTTAACAGCTGAGTAATGCTCTATTGTGTAAATGTACCACATTTCCTTTATCCATTCCTCAGTTGAGGAACATCTAGGTTGTTTCCAGGCTCTGGCTATTACAAATAAAACTGCTGTGAACATAACTTTGAGCAAGTGTCCTTGTGGTATGCTTGAGCATCCTTTGGGTATATGCCCAAGAGTGGTATAGCTGGGTCTTATGGTAGATTGATTCCCAGTTTTCTGAGGAAGTGCCACACTGATTTACAAGTTTGCACTCCCACCAGCAATGGAGGAGTATTCTCCTTGCTCCCCATCCTCGCCCCTATTCTGACAGTCTTAAGATGGAATCTCAGAGTCATTTTGATTTGCATTTCTCTGATGGCTAAGAATGTTAAACATCTCCTTAAGTGTTTTTCTTCCATTGGAAATTCTTCTGTTGAGAATTCTGTTTAGATCTGTACGCCATTTTTTAGTTGAATTATTTGGTTGGTTGATGTCTGGTTTCTTGAGTTCTTTTATGTATTTTAGAAATCAGCCCTCTAATTTCCAAAATATATGAAACCTCAGAGCCAACCCTGAGTGACACACCTCCATCAAGGCCATGCCACCTAATCCTTCCTCAGTAGTCTACCAACTGGTAAGCAAACATTCAAATCTACAAGCCTGTGGGGACCATTCTCATTCAAGCCAGCACGGGCGGGAAAATTAGTGTTCTCTGAACAGAAAAAAGCTTAGGTATTTGGCATAACAAATATCAGTTGACTACAAAGTAAGTGAATACTTTTTATAGCAATTGCTATGAGGCCAATATTTCTAAGCCCTTCCTGTACATCTGCTCATTAGTATTCTCTCAACTTGTGAAATAGATACCATTAATAACTGTATTCTGCAGATAAGAAATCAAATGTAACATTTACATAGCTTTAAGCACACAGCTCTTAAGTATTAGAACGGGGATTCAAACTCAGGTGACACCCGAATCTGCAAGCTGTGCTTGGACTGCACCACCTGGTTTATGTGACCACAAAGTTGTCAACAGAGGCAAACAAATTTGGACTTACAATTCAGCTTTTGTGTTTCTGTAGCTCTATAACAGTTCAGAAAATGAGGAGCGCTGGGTGGTGGTGGCACACACTTTTAATGCCAGCAGTTGGGAGGCAGAGGCAGGCAGATCTCTTAGTTTGAGGCCAGCCTGGGTACACAACAAGTTCCTGGAGAGCCTGGGCTAGGCAAAGAAACCTTGTCTCGAAAAACCAAACCCAACCAAACAACAAAAACAGAGTAAACTGGTGAATATGTCTAGATTCTTTGGAAATAGTATTTAAATGGTAAAGCTGCTGGCTTCAGAACCTGGGTGGCTGAGAAGTCTCCACGCTATCAAATGAGAAGCGTCCACTCGGGGCTCTGCAGAGAATGAAGATGTGATACAAAACATCCCCGCCCTCTGCTGTCTATGTCTATGTCTATGCTCAGACTCTGGTCTGAGTCTGAGTACGCCTTCTTGTCCCTCTCCCCCTCTGACTTGTACGTTCCTTCTACATGAATTGCAGAAAGACAGGAGGGCGTGCTGTTTTGATCCAGTGCGCTCTTATTCTTCTCATCAAGCCTGTTATCCCCCTAGATCACCAAGGTACAGAGAAGGAGTGAGTTCATGTTGGTGAAGAATATAACTAAGCTGCCTTAAGTTATTAGTTAAAGGCTTGTAATCCTGTACAATAAAATGCACTCCAAACTGAGTATGACATCATTTTTTGATGGATCATAAAGCATTTTAAGTGATTAAAATTCCTTTTGCCATTATGAATATTAATTATGTATCATGGAAAATGCGAGAAAGAAACAAATTGCTGTATCTTTGTGTTTGGTGACATGATATACACATCAGCTTTTGCTCTGTTAATAAGGAAAGCAAATGAAATAAAACCTAGATGATCAGCAAAGAGCTGGCTCTGGTTTCTGTGGCCTCTATTTCAGGTTATTAGCAGTACTAAAAACTGCTGACATATGAGATGTGCATATATTCCACTGCTTAGTGGAATATAATTAATAAAAGCCTATTTCATAGTTTAAGAGCATTAATATTAAAAATATTGTATTCTATGCAAAAGGCTTGAATGTATTATTAATTTTCACCCAATGCACTTTTAACTTCATCCTAAATCTAAGTCCACCCAATCTTGTCTAACTGGAAATTCCTGCCCTGTTAAAAGTATATTGAAATAGATCTACCCTAGCAAACTATATTTGCATTTTATTTAGTTTACAGCTACAGTATTTGGAAGGAGCAGCTTGAACCCAGACTCCTGCACAAGCTCTTTACAGTATTTCCTTGAAACTTACACGTGTTTCATCTGTCACATTCTGTAACCATGACATGAAACTCAGATCACCAGATTTAAAACGAGAAGTTGTGACATTAGATCGGAGCACCTATCTTTCCTGCTACACATCGATGAGGAAGCTGAGCCCAGAGAGGTATGGGACCCGACCAGTGAGGTACCATGAAAAAAGAAACTGAGCTTGGAACTTGGTCTCTTCACTCTGGGTTCCACATCACTCTACCCTTTATCAGGCTGTCTGCAGGACACTCTTGAAAAAGCCAGAGGAAAGGGAGTATACTAAGGTGGGTGGGGGGACTTAAAAAAATTACATATCCCAGATGCAATAATGTTTTTCAGCAGCATCCTCAAACAAGGAAACTATTCGCATTCTCACAAAACAGTTCATATATGAAGAAAGGTCCCTTTCTGAAAATTTCTTCCCAAACCACCATTATCTCACTTCCTATGTACGAAACAGTCTAGCCTGAAGTCATTTGCTAGTCATTTTCTACACATTTTTTTTTTTTTTTTTTTTTTTTTTAAAGCTCAGTCGAGTGAAGCAGTATACAAAAGGAAGTAAATTCAAACTCTGTTCGTTGTCTGGTGGCCTGCCAACTCTCTAAGTGCTGAGAGCTGTCACTAACGTGCCATTCAGGATGAGACGTTTGGACAGTTTCTTCTCTTCTCAGTATACCATCAGAAATGCTAAATACAAGGGGACAGGAAAGGACTGAATACAGGGAATGGACATGAGTTGGGACACCAGACATAAAGCTGATCATTCACTCGCCTCTGTCACGGGCTTTTTGTTTGGGGAGGTGGATAAGTGTATGAAGCCTTCTGATAGTGAAAGTGTAAAATGTAGCACGAAGCTTCACCACCCCCGTTCTGAATGCCTAGTCTAGCTGTTGAGTTGTGTAGACTTTGGGTCTGGTTAATTTGGTGTTACGTTATTATTTAGTTGCCAAGTTTTTTGAATAATAAGGTTTATTTTAAAAAACCAACTAATGAACAACAGTTTGGGACTGCTTTCCTAGGTTTTATGTTCTGTTTCATATAATAAATTTTACTTGAATTCCTTGAGGTTTGCTTTCTGTATCAAATATTGTTGTGTTAGTTATGTGCTAGATAGGAATGTAATAATACATTTACCATTGACATTCCCCAATTTGAAAATTTCCCTTAGAAAGATGGTGAATTAAAGAAAAAAGGAGGCCACAGGAAAATAATGAGGATTTTAATGGATGCTTTAAAAGGATATTCTACTTGGCAGAGAAGTAAGATGTGTGGGTATCTCCATCGGCATCATGATTCTCATTCACTGGAGTGTGTGATCTCCACTTTCTGCAAGCTGCTGCTATAACATGTCCATTATGCACTGCCACCCTTGGGGGAGTTTGCTTTCATTCTCAAGCTTTTCTTATTAAAGGACATTTGAGAAAGCTGCATGAATGTCCCTTTTGGGCTTGTAATCTCAGAACTTGGGAGGTGGAGGCAGAGGCAGGCAGATCTCTACAAGTTCAAGGCCAGCCTGGTCTGCGTAGTGAGTTCCAGATAGACCAGGGCTACATAGTGAGATCCTGTTTCAAAACACACACACACACACACACACACACACACACACACACACACACACACACACACACACACACCTGCTACTGCCACCGCCGCAACACACCAAACAACAGCAAAAGTTCCATTTTGACAGGAAATGTTGAGTCCCACTTTCTACTCCAACTAAGTTCTTACTGGTATTAAAGTTCCTTTCAGTAGGAAGCCGCTTAGGGTGTTCCTTCCACAATGACCTAGTTTCCCAATTGGTGAAAGAGGTTTCCATATAGGAAAGGAGGTGTGAAATTTCACACACCACCTCTTCCTTGCTCTTCCTTTTTGTTTTTCCTCAGATCCCAAGCCATCTTAGGCTTGCATTTGACCACACTCTAAGAGCTGGTGGTGGTGGGTGGGGCCTGAGAAGTCACTACCTCAGAAGGTCATGGGCTCTGGTTGAAATTTCATTCTGCCCTAAGAGTCTAGACTTTCTGTCTCACCCCCAACCCGGTGGACTTTGGGGCCCATGTTTATCATTGTATTCTGCTTGTCTGTCACTACTAGTTTTGGCTTTGGTCTGTATTCTTTCTTATTTCCCAGGCTTTGCTTGACCCCTCACAGGCCTGCTGTGTCTTGTTGCCACCCAAAACTAAAGAAAAAGAGAAACCTAAATCTTCGTTATTGTGTGCTTCCAGGTAATGACATGACCGGGCAAGTGGCTGAAGTCACTCTGGATAACCATCTCCATTTTGTCATGGGTGGATCATCTCTAGGGTTTTAGATTTTAGGAATTCTAGGAACCCATACACTTCTGTGCTTCATTCAATCCAACTGTCTTTTATTTGACTGTTTCAAGCTAAAAGCCCTGAGTACCAAGCACTGTAACATGCAGGTAGGTCTCTACCACCCACAGCATAAGAAAAACTTGCTGTGGGATGTTCTGTATGGCAAATGTGTTGCTGATTAGTCAATAAATAAAACACTGATTGGCCATTGGCTAGGCAGGAAGTGTAGGCGGGACAAGGAGGAGAATAAAGCTGGGAAGTGGAAGGCTGAGTCAGAGAGACACTGCTAGCCGCCATGATGACAAACAGCATGTGAAGATGCTGGTAAGCCACAAGCCATGTGGCAAGATATAGATTTATAGAAATGGATTAATTTAAGCTGTAAGAACAGTTAGCAAGAAGCCTGCCATGGCCATACAGTTTGTAACCAATATAAGTCTCTGTGTTTACTTGGTCGGGTCTGAGCGGCTATGGGACTGGCAGGTGAGAGAGATTTGCCTTGACCGTGGGCCAGGCAGGAAAACTCTACCTACAAATGGCGTCCAACGTGGTGGCAAGAGTTTCCACCTAAAAACTGAGAAAAAAGGTTCTAAAACGGAGCTAAAAACAGTTCCTAATTGTCTCTCTCAAATGAGCGGCAGCTGCCCGTTTGAGCTACTGGTGGGTTCCTAGCGTGCGCACTCGACCTGCCGCCTTATGGTGGGAATGAGGCCTCTGCAAGTGGCACATTAAGTTGCATGGTGGATTTAGACTTTGCTAGTACAAAACAAAAAAAAGAGGTTTTTTAGGCTAAACACTGCTTGGATAAAAGCATAGACCCACAATAGCTCCCAGAGCTGGAGGTAAACTACCACCGCCATGTTGGGAAGCTGAGGTGGGCGGAGCCAGCAGTCACAGCTGCTGCAGTTTAAAGCAATAGATTTCACAATAAGACAGATTCAGATGTAATAGTTTACAATGTGTGTAAAATATACGTAGGCTTGAAAGAGACAAAAAAGGTGATATATACAGCTAAATAAACAAATACATAGTTTTAAAAAATAAAGTCTTTTAAGAGACAGTAAAATTAATATAAAATATAAGCCATGTGAAGATGAATATTACACAGAGAATCTGGATTGTGTTGTCTTTGGGATTTTTTTTTTTTTTTTTTTTTTTTTTTTTTTGGTTTTTTCAAGACAGGGTTTCTCTGTGTAGCTTTGCGCCTTTCCTGGAACTCACTTGGTAGCCCACGCTGGCCTCGAACTCACAGAGATCCGCCTGCCTCTGCCTCCCGAGTGCTGGGATTAAAGGCGTGCGCCACCACCGCCCGGCGTCTTTGGGATTTTTAACTGCAGAAAAACATTTGATCGTAAAAGATGTTGAGTTAAACCAAAATGTATATTTTAAACATACCTTGACTTCAAAATTTGGATATAAGGATATGTTGCTTTGGAAAGGAGACTCTGCTTTTGTTTCCACAGAAAGCCAGAGGCTATGGATTTGTTCCAGATTAAGATACATCAGGTTTGACCAGCCAAGACTCCCTGAAAGGTCTCCAATGACATCATGGCCCAGATGATTCAACATCCAGAACTGTTTCAAGGCAACTGACTCAGACGATACACCCTCATGGACTACTCCATAATCCTAAAATTTTCTTTGTGTCCCCATAAGATACAGCGCCCCCCTCCAGCAGGAAGTAGTAAGAGAAGCTACGCCCAAATTCCAAAATTATATGTAATTTTACTTTGTTAAGGTTAAAACCTTCCTTTTTGGAAAAAAAAGGGGGAAGTGCTGTGGGATGTTCTGTATGGCAAATGTGTTGCTGATTGGTCAATAAATAAAACACTGATATTGGTCATTGGCTAGGCAGGAAGTGTAGGCAGGACAAGGAGGAGAATAAAGCTGGGAAGTGGAAGGCTGAGTCAGAGAGACACTGCCAGTTGCCATGATGACAAACAGCATGTGAAGATGCCGGTAAGCCACGAGCCACGTGGCAAGGTATAGATTAATAGAAATGGATTAATTTAAGCTGCAAGAACAGTTAGCAAGAAGCCTGCCACGGCCATACAGTTTGTAACCAATATAAGTCTCTGTGTTTACTTGGTCGGGTCTGAGCGGCTGTGGGACTGGCAGGTGAGAGAGATTTACCTTGACCGTGGGCCAGGCAGGAAAACTCTAGCTACAAAAACTTGCAAAGCTGATAACTCGTCCTCTTTATTTGCACCACATCGTTTACAGACCATGTAAGGCCACCCACGTGTCCGGTCTTGTTTTATGACTTCGTAGCTGTGTTTCCGGCCTTTGAAGGCAGCTCCTCCACATAGGCGGCAGGAAAATGGCCTTTTTTCCCTCTCAAAGAGCCGAACCACCATCCTTCTTCTTTCTTCTCATGTAGGGTCACGATGTCTCCTGCGAGGACACACACTGAGTCAGGCAGATGGTTCTGTGCAACTGGAGCACAGGCCAAGCAAAAGTTGGTGAGGGTTTGGAAGAACATTCTGTATCCAAGAAACTACTTGGTAACCTCACTTGCTGCATTTGATTCGGATGAAGCAAAATTTACTGAGCGCTTTGCATAAAACAGCCGCAATACAGAGAATGCTAAAGAGAGTGAAATAACGAACCACGGAGCTAGGCTACGGGCTTGCATAAAATCAGAATCATGGTGTAATTGTGCAGCTGGCTCACTGCGTGTCCAGTGGGTGGGTTGTCAGCAAACTCTTGCTTGCTGTCCGTACCTGAAGGGTTATCCATGCTGGTGGCCATGAGAGTTTAGACTCTTGGAAGTGTGTCTCTACTAAGAGTTTTTTCTTACAATTGCACTAACTCCTGTGCCACATTCAGATTCAGTCTTTTGGCAGTTTCACATAGGAATCTAGCCTCCATTCATGAATTTAGATAACTTTAGTAATAACACATCAATTTGGAGATAATAATTTTAAGGATCTGAATAAAGCTGAATTCCTAATACAGTTCTTATCTAATTTTCTATTGCCTTAAAAAAGAAAGTCACCATGATCTTACTAACTGTAAACTTGATGGGTGGCCCAGCATATAGTTAAGCCTCATGCATATTATTGTCTGTATATGAAGTGTCCCCTAAAGGCCTGTGTGTTGAAGGTTTAGTCCCCAGACAGTGGTGTTGTTGAGAGATAATTGGATAAAGAGGGTGCTGACTTCATTAATGCATTCATATTGAATGGCCTATTCAAAGATCTGTTTGCAGGAAGGTCACTGAAGGGCTTGCATTGGAAGGTTATCTCGTTTCCTGGCCCCTTCCCCTCCTTCCTCCCTCCCTCCATCTCACTCCCCACCCCTGGCTATCAAGGATTGAGTGGCTTTTCTCCCTTGTTGCAACCTTCAACTGTAAAATTCTCGGCCTCTCCACAGACCTGAAAGACAACCAACCAAACCGAAACCTGGAAAGCCAGGAGCCAAAAACCCACTTCTCTTCATCCCCTGTTTTCCTCAAGTATTTCATCAGAGCATTGAAGGCTAGCAGGCTGCTTCCCATCCATCAAAGTAGAAACCCTGCTTCAGGACCCAGCAGCTGCTTTTCTTCAGCAGTATTCCCAGGTTTGTCTTGGTGACTCTTCCTGCTCAGTCCCGTTCTGAAGGGACCCGTAATGGTTACCGTCCGTTCTTCCCTGTCATGTTTATCTCTTCCTTCCCACGGGAGCTCATTCTGATTTTGAATTCTCTCTCTCTCTCTCTCTCTCTCTCTCTCTCTCTCTCTCTCTCTCTCTCTCAAGAATTTACTCGAGTCAGTAGGTTATTTGATGAAATTTAAATAAATTCCAACAAACAACTTGCAATATTATTGTCAGCTTTCCCCCAGCCTCTGGTGCTATGTTTCGTTGAAAAGAACTACTTAGAATATAAAATATAGGTGGACTTTGCAACCAATAGAGAACTGATGCAAACAAGATAATTGCTTAATGTAAACTTTGAAAGTTAAACTCCGGACCCTTGATTTCTTGAGTAGCCGCTGAGAAATGTATTTTTTTTTTTACTCATAGAAAAGGAAAAGTAATTGCCAGGAGAAATCTGACTAGCCTGTGGTAATTAGAGGGTTCCCTCTAAGCAAGCATGCCAGATTCTCGGTGCCCCGTTCTTCTCAGCTATAAAACAGGATTCACAATATCTGTCTCAGAGGGTTCTGCAAATGATAATTGAATGATATGCTTGCAGCAGTGTCTGACACAGAAACATGGAATGAGGCTAGGTGTGGTGGTGCACACCTTTAATCCCAGCCCTTGGGAGGCAGAGGCCGCAGATCTCTGTGAGTTTGAGGTCAGCCTGGTCTACAAAGAGAGTTAGTTCCTTGACAGCCAGGGCTGTTACACAGAACAACCCTGTCTTGAACAACCAAAATATAAAAGGAAAGAAAAAAGAGACAAGGAATGACTATTAGCTGTCATCTTGATTTTCTATTGTTCTGGAAGCCATGTCCTGGTCATGGATAATAAACTTTCTCTTATGGCATAATCCTTTTTCATGGGCACATTCCTAGGTCTGTGCCTTAGCTTGGACATCCATCTATAGAGACATGCAGAAAGTGGAGGCTGGACATTTGTACTTACTTAAGAACGTCAGTTTATACAATCCACCAGAAAACACTTCCCTGGGAAATATTCTGACACAAACAAAGGGGCCTGACCCTTTAGAGTGGCTCAAGGTTCTTTTCCAAGATATAGGGAAACAAACATTAATCTGTGCATCAATGGACTCAGATTCGAGAGCTTTCTGTCATACTAAGGGAGACATTACTTCATGTTTCTGCAACTCTACCATCTAAATAACAAGAAGGTGGGGCTATATCTCCAATTAATTCCCATTAGTGGCATTCTGCTCCAGTGTAGCAGTGTGGGTAAGGGCATGACTGAGTTCTGAGTTCAAATCCTGCACTGCTCCTGCTTGTGATTTTAGTCAAAGTACTGAACTTTCCTGTGTGTCATTCTTCTCAGCTATGAAACAGGAATAAATAGTCTGTCTCAGGGAGTCTGTGAATAATAACTGAATGATATGCTTTCAACAGTGCCTGACACATAGAAACATGGGATGACGGTTAGCTATCGTTACACGAGCCTTAGTTTAGTACACTTTATATTCCAAGAAGAATGACTGTAAGCCTCAGCCAGGAACAGCTTGCTGCTGTCCCAGTAAAACAAAATTGTATTCAAAGGAAGCATATCAACATGAAAACACAATTAAAATATTTGAGAATGAGTCTTACCTTTTTCTAAATTCAACTCATCATCTTGCCTGGCTTGGAAAGTATACAGGGCCTTGCAAAGATGGTTGCTGCCTTGGGACACACCAGACGCTGGAGTTGGGTATGAAATTGTAGTTACCGTGTGGACTCAACAGGCAAAACGGACACAATAAAAAATTCTTCATTTAACAATATGGTGCATAGTTTAAATTGTCTCTAAAATTTTATAATTTTATCTAATATTTATTCCTTGGTTCAGTAAGCATCTAAAATATACCCAGCATGTGTATAAACTATGCATATTATGTAACCAAGACCCAGACTGTAACACAGGAAATAATAATTCTGGAGAGGAAATTACTGTTATTATACTAATAACAACGATGGCAATTTAAAATTATTTGCTTTCCACGTGAACATAGTCGATGTCACTAGGTAATGAATGTGGTAGCTGCATTTTTCTTTTTGAAAACACAGCAGCTTTGCCATTCAGGTAGAGACGGGGAATATTTGGAGTGCATGTGTATATCATTATTTTTCTCTTTAAAACACAGCAGCTTTGCCATTCAGGTGGAGATGGGGAATATTTGGAGTGCTTGTGTATATCATCTCTTGTTGATTAGAGAACTGCTTCTCAAAAACTCACTGGTGACACTTGAGTAGATTGTGTGGATCTCAATGCCTTGGGTTTTGTTAAAACTCTTTTGTCCATTTTTAATAAAAAAAAAGGCTGGAGAGCTGAGATTAAGGTATGTAGCTGTGGGACAATGACATGTGTGTATGTATATATGTGTGGGCACGTGCATGCATAACTTCTCATGTTATAAAACGGTTTTCCCTGCTTGCATTCTTCATGATTCCTTTCTACCTTCTTTTCTACATTAGTACGCAAAACTACAGACTCCAACAAATTCATCACTCTCAACTGAGAGGTAAATTTCCTTTTAGTAAATATAGGTAAATGTGGCTTAGAAATCATATTTAAATATAGCAATGAACTTTACCCAGAGGACACAGTCTGCAATTATTTTGGGCGCTGGATTACCTGAAGGTGAAGCGCTAGGACTGTTCTGCCCGCCAGAAGGTGCCTTGCTCACAGCTTTCTCTAATCTCTTCGTCAAAAGAGGCCGGGATATTTTTACATAAGTGTGAGAGTGCTCCTGTGCAAGTAGTTTTTTATAAAAAGAAAAGTAATTTTAAACAACCGTGTTATAAATATAACATTGTTCTTTGTATGTCAATTCCTTGGTGTGTGTGTGTGTGTGTGTGTGTGTGTGTGTGTGTGTGTGTGTGTGTGTGTGTGTGTGTTTAATGGGGATGATGCATAAATAATCAAAATATTTCTAAGACCTTCTGTGTTTAAGTTTTTTTTATTCCAAAAGCAAAATATCTTCAGAATGAGATGATTACTCTGTTTCATAGCCTGCATTCCAATTTGGAATGGGCCATTCACAGCAATACCTCTAGAAATCCAAGTTTCATGGGCCTCCAGTAAAATGATTGAGACCATTTTAGAGCTTCTGACTCTCCTTAGAAAGAGTACTGTCCCTTGGTCACTGGATGTTTGTTATACTTCCCCCTTCTGAATGTAATGAAACTAGCTACAAGCTATAGCTGTCCACAAAACAATTCCCAGAGTGTAGCTCTGCACAGTCACCTGTGTGTGCGGTGGCCTTCAAAACTGTGCTCATACTATCCACCTTATATACTGTGTTAAACTGTGTACCATGGAGTACATTTACACTGTGCTAAGATGAACCTGATGCTTAGCATATGATCTCACAGTTTAGGTCTGTAGGAATACCAACATTTCAAGTTAGTAGAAATTTTTACAATAGCACATTGTAAAGCTAAAAGTAAGGTATGAAGAGAGAGGAGAATGCCTAAGTTTTTCACTTGAGTGATTTAGTCTCATTCCAAAGGATGTGTTTAGTTGGGTTTGGCTGTCAATGTGCTCAAGAGGGTAAAAGTAAGTTTATCATAATCACCTCAGTGAGAACCTGGGACACACATACAGCCCAGAAAGTCATGGTGGGCTTTCAGGCTTGACCTTCTTGTAAGCCCCTCCACCTGGCAAGCCCATTAAGATGTTCCAAGTGATCTCAGTGTTACCTTTTCTTTCCACTTGAAAATGCAGGCGCTGCAGGGATGGCTGGGTTTCGGCCTCTGCTCCAGGTCTGCTAACACGGATGACAGTTTGTAGGAGTTCGCTTGCAAAAGGTCCAGTTTCAAACTGTGCTGTGGACACATCATATGGCCATGTGAGGAAGTTTCAAGAGAATGAGGCACAGCTGAGTGAATAAAGGAATCTCAGGATACCTTTCAAAGGAGAGTTCTAGAAGCATACACACCCAGTTCATACGAATATACGTGAAAAACACTGAAAAGATAAGCCCCTTAACACAATGTAGAGGGAAAGACTTGGTGTGTCTTACTCAGTCTTTACTCCTGTAGCTAGGGCAAAGGAAACTAGTTAGATAAGTTTCTAGGTAGTCTGTGATGATGAACAACTTTGGACAATTTTTTCCCCCTGAGGATCAAGAAAAGAAATAAGTGTAATTACTCTCAGAATCATGAGGTAGAGTTTGAAAGAACCGAGTACGTCCCACCACAATATATGGGAGTTGTGTTTGTTTTTATTTAAAGAGGCACATCTTATATTGCCCAGCAGAGTTTTAGTAACACTGCTCCTCAAAACTGGAAACAACATTCCAGTAGTAATCTGGGGTATTTGAGCAGAAAGACAAGGAGTGACTTAAGTTCCTAGCCTCTTCCCGTTCTGCCTTTGACCTGGAACTAAAATATTCTAATTACTTCTTTTTAGGCGATGGTCAGTCAGGAGCAACCAAATTACAGAATAAACACTGGAAGGGCCTTCTGCCACCCCCTCCTTCTCTCTCTTTTCCATTACTCTGGCATAGCATTCCTAACTGTCATGGTCCAACTAGAAAGTGACTTTCTGAAGGAACGGCCTCTAAGCCTCGGCACAGTTTGCTTAGGAATGGGTTCGCCTAAGATGAAAGGCAAACTCCCCATTCCTCTGGTGTTAGGTCCCAGCTATGGCACATCTGAAAGCATCAGAGAAAGCACCAAGCTCTCTTAGGAGCAGCACTCTCCCAGAGTCTACAGATATCATCCACTCTGAATGCCTCTTTGCCAACGTTCTTGAATCAAATATGGCACTTCCAGGAGACCTGCAACAAGTCAAGCTTCCTCTCCGAGTACCGTCCCTGAATACTACGAAATACTACGACATCTGTCTACACCACCAGTGTCCCTCTCCCCCAAGGGGAAGCTTGTCTAAGGGAATTCTGTGGCATGTGGCGTCCACCACTCGAAGCTTCGAGCTTGCACACAGACATCACAAGCTCAGGGATTGACTCTTCTCTTCACTTCCATGTGAGTTAGGTTAGTTTGTGGGCAAATGATGCTAATGCATGTCTGATGCTGACCATGACAGCAAGACTCTGTTTGAAGACAACCGAAGACACTGGTGCCCTACATTTTATGACTTTATTTTGGTAAATGTCATTTGCATTGAATTCATTCATTGAACATTTTGTGCCACAACAACAAAAAAAAAAATGTCCTAGAGTGGGTTTTATGATTTTCTGTAAATTATACCCACATGTCATTGCAGCAGTATTTCATATCTCCGTTCCCAAGCAAACAGGTTTAGACCTTCCTTTTCACAGAAAGCGTTTGGGTCATTTCTGCATCAGCCTTCCCATTAAAGGAAATCTATCATATATGCATGTGTGTGCGTGTGCGTGTGCATGTGTGTGTGTACATGGCTGCATCTGCCGGCTTTCACCAAACCACTGCTGAAACTCCCAAGTTGGGTAGAATTGTTAGATATCTACTTCCTCAAGAGAGTTAGGTTAGGTAAGAAAGTTCTCCAGATTTCTGTGTCCTACAAGACATTACTAAAAATGTCTGCTCTCCCTGGATTCTTCTTGTATTAACAGGAGCCCACTTTTCACCACTCAAACCACAGCACCAGCCCTCTTCCAGCACCTTCCCACTCCCACCCAAATTCCTCCAAACATTTGCTTCTAAAATAGTTTCCTCAGAAGCCTTTGCCACACCTCCATGCCTTCCTCCTGATTATAGACCTATCTTTTTGTTTTTGAAGGACTCTGATGTCATCTGAAGGAAAAATGGAAAGTAGAATGGTATTAACAACTTTAGCTGCACCTCCATTCATGGTGAGGTAGCATCCCGATATGCCCAACGTTAGCTGAGAATTGATGTGATACATTCAACCCACCCGCTGAACAGCCCCACTTAGGTTGGTAGACCTAAGACGTGCTCAGAATTATTAGATACTGATATTAGCTTACCTTGGGCAAAATCACCCGGTACAAAGACCGTTTCATAACGGAGGGAGAATATTCCCTCATAATTTACTGGACATTATACTGAAAGTGAAAAACAAAACAGCTGTGTGTGTATACTATCCCACCACCATAAAAGACAAATAATCATCAAGTCAAGCAAGATGTCAATCAGATTTTGAGCTCCTCTGAGCACTGCGGTGGCATTTTCTGGATAACAACGCATCCTCAAAGAGCTCTATGGTATAGTATCCATATTCCCATTTTGCAGATGGGAACAGTAACATTCCAGGTTTCCATGACCAGCAGAACCAACTCCAAGGATCAGTTTCTGTGAATGGCAAGCCAATGATTTGGGGACTTCAGTCACTTGTCAGGGTCAAAGTGCCTATGGTTTCACTAAAGAATGCATCTATTTTGGAGACTTCTATTTAGAACACAATGGTGTCTCTGTTTTACAGAAAGGAAAGTAAACATTTCTAGGTGGTAGGAGTTTTCCACATCCCTCCAACAACCCGCGGAGGAGCTGGCTGTCTCAGCTCTCCCACTCAGTTGTTCTGATTCTGGAGGAAGGAGTGGCAAGCAGAACAAGTGGGTTGAAAAACAAATATTCTAAAAATAACCCTTTCATCAGGAAATGCACTCTGCAAATATTTACCTCGTCCATTAAAGCCTCTGCATCCTTCTGGCTTTTGGCATCAGAGAAGGAGGAGTTGCTGGAGAGTGCATTAAGCTTCTGTTCCAGGCCTGGAAACGAAACCACATTCTAGGTCACCTTTCACCCAGTCCCAGTGGGGCATGGGAGGGAACAGTCACCTTTAAAGAGATCCTGAAGGCTAGAAGAGATACATGTGGGACTTCCTACACGACCATGGGGGTGGGGGTGGAGGAGGGGCTTCTCTGTGTAGCCGTCACAGGGCTTTCTTTACTCAATGGATATGATAAGTGAACATACGGTTCATTTATTGCTGTCCTTATTGGATGAAATCTGAGGAATGCTGGTGCTTAAAGAATATGACTGGATTTTTCAAGACAAGATTTTGAGTTTCCTTTGGCCCATTTCAGTATTCCCCACGTTTACAGGATCCTGCTAGGTTCTTCCTCCTTGTTGGTTTTTTTTTTTTTACATCTGCAGTGTCTATCTTGGTTTCCCAGTTACATCAAAAGAAATCTTGTGTTTCATTCCAAGAAGCTGCATTATAAATGTGGGCTTGTTTTGTTGTGTGTCCTGTCTTGGAATTATTTCACATGCTAACTCCTCTGACTCCTGAGCGTGGGATTTAACATGAGTAATTGTCATAACATTTCAAATGTTAGAAAGAAGACAGAAATAAAATGCCCAAGTCATGTTTACATCACACAAGTCATCTCTCATCCTAGCCACTTTGAAAGAAATAAAATTGTGCATTTCTAAAGCATAGCAGTGAACTACTTAGATAGTTCTCACAAACGGACCGAAGTGTCTTTGCATACTTTTTTTGTTTTCTTTATTTTAGTTTTTGAGATGGGGGTCTCACTCTACGCCAGGCTGGCCTTCAAGTCACTATGGAACTCAATCTGGATTCCAACCCATAGCAGTCTTCCTCTCTCAGCTTCCTGAATGCAGAGATTACAGGTGTGCACCCACCCCTGACTCTAAATGTTTTATTAATGGTGTGTATATATGTGTGTGCATGTGTGTGTAAGACATGTGGACATGTGTGCCATAGAGCATACGTGGAAATCAGAGGACACCTTGGCACCCTTTCACCTTTACATGAGTTCCAGGGATCACCTCACATTGTCGTGTTTTCAAGGCAAGTGCCCTTACCCACTGAGCAATCCTACCAGCCCCACACCTGACTTTAAAAAACTTTTTGCTTTTATTCAACATACCTTAAATTTACTATGCAGTTCTTGAAAGAGAGGACCCCCACCCTACTCCAAAAAAGCAGATGAACCTTTATCTTTCCTTTATCCTGCATCTAAGGACATGGTCACAAGCCAGGAATGGTACAAGCTTGTATCCGGGTGCAGGAGGGGCAGAGACAGGAGACAGAAGTGAGGCCGGCCTGGTCTGCTCTGTGTCGTGAGTTCCAGGCCAGCCCTGGGTCTGTGGTATGAAAATCACATACCTTCTTTGTCTCTCGAGGCCTTCTCAATGTCTCTTTGCAGTCTCAACAATTTCGGTTTTATCAACAATTTCCGTCTCTCTTTATCCATTATGTTCTTTGGATCTTCTTCCTTTAGAAGGAAAAAGAAAGATATTTAATAACTTAAAAGAAAAAATGAGAGTCACTACTCCTAGTTTTTCTGAGACTCTCCCTCATTATATTTGACGGTTTTTACCTTACCAGAGGGGGTGAGATTGAAAAATGAAGATAATCTTTGGTTCACACATTGTTCCACCTGTTTTAGGCCTGATTAATAAGGTCGCATCCCGTTCACAACTCATCAGTACACAGCTGAGCATTTTATTTAATAAAACAAATTATTCCTGGAGGAAGAGATTTTCCATGGTGACCTCAGCATCTTGATAAATAACCTATTTGCAGGATACTTCACGTTTCACGACATCATTGATATTGATTCAAGCTCAAGTCTTCTAATCATCCACTGTAGGACTCTGTGCATGCCTCAGGTTAGGACTGCCTCAGGAGTGGAACAAGTGTTTGTTGAATGCTGTGTTGGCTTGTTAGCAGGACGACTAGAGCTAGAACGCATGCTCAGCCCCAAACAGTGCTCGACCCGTTAGTTCCCCAAACACACCATTAGGAGAACTGGCAACTCAAGGCCACATGTGTGCACCAATAGCACAGGCACTGAGGCCGTAGACTTACCTGGAAGTGAAGTGGAAGGAGGGCAAAGGGCGTTCTGCAGGAGAAATGGTGCAGAGAAAGGAAAGGGGGCCTCTCTGGAGAGTCTATCGGGAGCAATAAGTACAATTTGCTTGAGCAAAAATGGTGGAAGAGAACGTGGCCTGTGTCTGTTAGGCTAGGGGTTAGGGCTGAAGCTGCCAAGGTTTTGTGTTTTCGTTTTGCTTTGTTTTATTTTGAGACAGGATCTCACTATTTAGTTCGGTCTGTTGGGCTTGAACTTACAGCAATCCTCCTGCCTCAGCCTCTCAAGTGCTGGTATTACAGGCACGAGTCACAATACCGGGCGGTATGTGAGTTCTCATATGGATCACTTCGGGATCGGATGAAAAGAAAAGAAAGCGGGTGGGTCACGAGGTGGCTGAGCACCAACCCACAGAGGGAAGGGGGAGTTGTCAGGGGAGGGGAGAAAACTAGGCTTGTGGGTGCTGGGGAAGGGCAGGACTAAGAGCATGCAAAGCTATAATTCTTTGAACATGGAACTTACAGAACTTACAAATAGCTCCACACTGGTCACTGGCCCTCCACCTTAGGAGCTCAGATCATTCTCCTGTCTCACTTGTTCCTGTCTGAGTAAACGTCACAACACTGGAAAAAAGCCAGTGCATACTTACTGCTGATGACTGTGAAGTCAGATACTGGCATGCTGAGCTTTAAGGATATCATGACAGTCCTAGTCAGTCATTTGAGACAGATTTAGCTATACAGTTGAATTCTAGGACAGTCAAGTTTCTTAAAAATCGTAAGTTCCCATGAGTATGTCGATTAAAGATGAACCATCCTAACTCCTGATAATGCAATAGAACCCTAGAATTTCCCAGAATATCCTTAGTGTATTGACAAGTTAGGTGATAGAAGCATTTTCATTGCCCTTTGTAAGGAAACAACAGATGTGTTTCTCATCTACCGGCCCACCTGAGGCTAGAAGGGAAGAAGACCGCCCTCTTTCGTTCCTCTGGCCTCCCTTTCTGCTTTGAGTAGACAAGGCTGCCAGCAGCACCCTTCACCTTTACCAAGGTAGGGAAAAAAAAAAGACTCAATTAAAGAAACAACCGGCTACTTGTGTGGCTGTTGGGAGTGGGGGAAGGTTAATCTTGTCGGGATTCAGAACTCTTGTTCTCCCTTCTCCCTCCACCCCCTGTACTCTGAGTAGGGGTACTGACTGGTTCTTGGCCCTGGGTCAGCTGTATGTTTAATCTAGTCAGAGAGCATGAGTAGGCTGGTTCTATAGATCAGAGATGGGTAAAAGCTGGGAGGGAGGTTGGAAGCCTGAATAAGTCCCAGCAGACAACACAGGCAAGAGCAGAAGTCATTTTGACAGGTCGTTACTCATCAGCTTCTAGGTACAAGGTGTGTAGCTCAGTGTCGTATGCTTGACTACCATGTACAGGGAGGGCCCTGGGCTTATTTACTCCTCCAACCTCCAAAATGGAAAAGGAAAATTTAGGATCCTGGGGCCTGGAGTCCCACCTGCTTGTGAGGCCGAGGCATAAAGGCCAGCGGAGGCCAGTAGTAGCTTGGGGGAAAAACCGAGAAGTTAGGTTTCGCTCTTTGTTTGTTTGTTATAGATTGGCTAGCTCCTAGAGGACAAAGATTTACTCTGAGAAGCTGAGTGTGTAGCTCACACCTGTAATGCAAACACCCAAGAGGCTGAGGCCAAGGAACAGAAGCAAATGACTGGGCTCTGATGAGAGAAACTGATCCGTTTTCAGCAATAAAGATCATCCAGTAGCAGAATCCCCCAGATGGCCTAAGAACGGGTCTCAGGCAGTTTGGTCCTTGTTTGTCAAGGGTAGGGATCTTTAAAAAATGTCAGTGTTTCCCATGCCCAGACTTCTATCTCTTGTCCTTTGAGTAAGGGTTGCACTTGCTGATGTGGTGGTATTGTGTTCCCCGAAATATTGTGCACCCTAATAAACTTATTTGGGGTCAGAGACAGAATAGCCACAATATTAAACATAAAGGTTAGGCAGTGGTAGCACACGCCTTTAATCCTAGCATTCCAGAGGCAGAAATCCATCTGTTCAAGGATACAGCCAAGCATGGTGACTCATGTCTTTAATCCCAGAAAGCGAGCCTTTAATCCCAGGGAGTGGTGGTAGAAAGCAGAAAGGTATATAAGGCGTGAGGACCAGAAACTAGAAGCATTTGGCTGGTTAAGCATTTGGCTGGATAAGCTTTCAGGCTTCTAGCAGCACAGTTCAGCTGAGAGCCATTGGGATGAGGACACAGAAGCTTCCAGTCTGAGGAAACAAGATCAGCTGAGAAGTTGGCCAGGTGAGGTTAGCTGTGACTTGTTCTGGTTCTCTGATCTTCCAGTTCACCCCAATACCTGGCTCAGGTTTGATTTTATTAATAAGAACTTTTAAGATTTCTGCTACAGACTTCTAAGACACAGACCATGAATAGAGGTCACAGAGAACTGTGCTTCCTCTCTGAGTGCTCTGGCTTTGGCTTTCTTGGGTCACTCATCCAGAGGGAAGCAGGCTGCCATGTGTTGCCACGTGAGAGATGGAAAAAGTCACATTGCAAATATTAAATACACACACACACACACACACACACACACACACACACACACACACACACATGCACAAGCATGCAGATTCAGAAAGTGGAGACAGAAAGGGAGCTCTGAGAGGGGAGGAAGAGGTGGGGGAGTAAGAGAGAGTAGTGGACTACATGTGACATGAAAACTGGAGGAAAGACTGTCTTGGAGGAGGCAGGGGAATAGCAGGAGTGGGTGAGGAGGAAGAAGGTAAGGCCATGGGGGAAAAGACAAAGAAGAGCAAACTATAATGGCACACACACACACACACACACACACACACACACACACACACACACAGTCCTTCACCCTTGCCTTGTGAGGGATTTAGAGACCCCAGCTATGTGACACCTGGGTTTCTGACTCGTATAAATTGTGGGTTATCAAATGTTTAAGCCAGTAAATGGAGTCAGTTTACCATTTGTGTAGAAAACGAATACAACAGTCACTTATAGATCACTGAACACGCCCACCTGGGATTACTCTTACAAAAGACGGCCATGATTTACATGTCCCTCAAAGTTCATGAGATAGAAACAACCCCTCCTCACTGGGTGGTGGTGGCACACATCTTTAATCCTGGAGGCAGGGACAGGCTGATCTCTGAGTTCGAGGCCAGCCTGGTCTTCAGAGTGAGTTTCAGGACAGCCAGGGCTACACAGAGAAACCCTGTCCTGAAACACCCTGCCTCTGACTCTTTTGCCTGCTTGTGGGACCCTTTCCTCCCACTGAGTTGCCTCATCCAGCCTTGATATGAAGGTGTGTGCCTAAACTTATTACATTTTGTCATGTCATGTTCAGTTGATATCCCGAGGCCAGCCCCTTCCTTCTTCCTTCCTTCCTCCCTTCCTTCCTTCCTTCCTTCCTTCCTTCCTTCCTTCCTTCCTTCCTTCCTTCCTTTCTAGAATTCACTTTGTAGACCAGGTTGGCCTCGAACTCATAGAGATCCTCCTGCCTCTAGCTCCCAAGTACTGCGATTAAAGGCATGATTCACACCACCCCCACCTTGCCTGCTCCTTTTTTAAAGAGAAATGGAGGAGCAGTGGACCTAGGGGCGAGGGGAGGTGTGTGTGTCCAGGGGGACTGGGAGGGAGGGAGGGAAGGCTGCAATTGGGATCTATTGTATGAGAATAAAAAAAGAAAAAGAAAAAGAAAAAAAGAAGAGAAGCAAAAGAAAGAAAGAAAAGAAACAATCCCCCAGGCAGAAATACTGAGAAGATGACTTTCAGAGGAGATTAAAGATGAGGGCTCTCCCTCGTGAGTGGACTAATGTCATTGTCATGGGAATGAGTTTGTCACAGAAGTAAGTTCAACCCTTGCTCTCTTGCCCATGGGATGCCATTTTCCTGTCCTGTTCTGATGCATCAAAGAAGACCCTCGACAGACTCAGTCCTCCAGGACTTCCCAGCCGCCAGAACCGTAATCCAACTAAGTTTCTAATCTCTGTCAATTACCAAGTCTGTTGTATTCTGTTCGGGAAGCAGGCAAGACCCACTAAGACAAAGACCCAAACTAAAACTTGGCTAGCCTTCCAAGGGGATATCACTGCAAGAAGATCAAGAGTTCAAAGGTCAGCTTTGGGCTACAGGAGACTAGGGTGGGGATTAACATTGTTTTCAGCATGACTTCTCAATGGCCAAGGCGCCCAGTTAAGGTCGCTTCCTGCCACTCCATACTTACAAAGTAGTCAGTCAGTAGGAACTCAGATTTGTTTTCTGTGGACAGGATTGCGGTTTCTTCCATTAGAGTCTGGATGTCTTTCTCAACATCAACCTTGCTGATGGCACAGTGGATCTGTGTGTGGCTCTGCAAAGGAGAGCAGGTCGGTGAAGAACTGTTACCTGTCACCCTTACCATGCACACCAGAAATGGATCAGTCTCCACTACTCACTGTGGTCAGCGTTTGTCCAAAAAGGGAAATATGTTGGCTGTACTGGTTTAAGTTATTGCATAAAAGTTGAATTCTTTCCTTCTCTAGCTCCAGCATGCTCTGAAGAGGAGAGGAAAAAAAAATGAGGGAAGATCAAGCATGTGTTCTGCAAAGTTGGTCACCACCACAGTCACCCCTCCCACACAGTCACCCCTCCCACACAGTCACCTACCCCACTGTGAGATAGCCTGAGCAAACTCTCCTGATGTGCCTCTCACTATGGTATATCCAAACTGCAGTAGAAGGAGATTCCCAGGACAGGGATATGACTCGCTGTCTGTCCTAATACCCCCATTTAAGATGGATTTAACTCATGAGCTTCCCTGTGATCCTCTGCCTGCACACAGCATGTGGGCAGACGCTACAAGTTACCTGCTGTTTACAAAAAAGGAGAAAAAGATAAATGAAGGCATTGAGACGCATCTTTGATGTTTTAGAAGAGACTAAAACCTAAGAAGACCCATCTTCATATCTTAGAAGCGGTGTTAGACACCAAATACTTCCAAAATTGTTGACAATACAAGCAAGGCACATTCTCCTTCCTGTCTCTGTAAGAGTGCAGATAATATAATGATCCATGGATCATTAGATGATTCGTCAGAAGGATTGGAGATAGGAACTGATTAAAAAAAAAAAAAAGAGGGCCAGTGAGATGGTCTGACCTCTGTTACATGATGGAAGGAGAAAACCAAGTCCTAGAGATGTCCTGTGACCTCCACACATGCTTGGTGGCAAGAATTCATTGTTGTACTGTGTGCATTTGCATGCACGTACACACGTGTGCGCGCACACACACACAAATAAATACTTTCAAAAATTGATGATAAGAAACAAGTTTATTTCTCAGCTTCTTCTTAGCCTTGTGTGCAGTTTGTAGAAAAGCTAAAAGAAGGGGCTGGAGAGATTGTTCAGTGCTTAAGAGTATTTGTTGCTCTTCCAGAGGACCTGAGTTCAGTTCCAAGGACCCACACCAGGCAGACCACACATACACACAAAAACAGAAATAAAACAAATAACATAAACAGAAATAAAATAAATCATTTTTAAAAAGGGAAGAAAAATGCACCTACAAGCCATCTGTTAGGTAAGCTACCAGAAGAGCTATAGCAAGTCTTCTTGGGCAGAATTCTTCTACTGGCAATTCCCCCATTTAGTGCCAGGCACTCAACCCATTTTTGTTCCTAGCATGGGATTTCTTCTAGGAATTTTAATTGGTTGTGACTCTATTCCATGTTAGAATAAGCTATAACAATAATAAAGAAAAAGAGGGCGTGAATTTGAGACAAAGTCAGCGGAGAGTAACATAGGAGGGGGTTGAAAATGATATTGTGTTTTAAGTTTTTCATTGCAAAAACATCTATAAATTAAATAAAGAGATGGACAAACAACAAAAAGGTTACACGTTCTCTTGTCATTTTTTTTTTTTTTTTACTTTTTGAGACAAGCTCTCATGTAGCCAAGGCTAGCCCCAAACTTGCTATGAATGACACCCATAGGATGACTTTGAACTTTTGATCCTCTTACTTGTGCATGCTGCATACAAGAGTTACAGGTGGGATGATAGGCATGTACCACCGTCGTGTGTGTGTGTGTGTGTGTGTGTGTGTGTGTGTGTGTGTGTGTGTGTGTGTCTGTGTGTGTGTGTGTACCTGCATGAGTTTATGTTTACCACATACATGCAGGTACCCACAGAGACCAGAAGGTGTTGGATCCCCTGGAACTAAAGTTATAGGAGGTACTGGAGACTGGATGCGGGTCCTCTGTAAGAGCAGCAAGTGCTCTTAACCACTAAGCCATCTCTCCAGCCCTCATAGCTTTTTTTGGACAATTTTTTTTTTATTATTTGAGAATTTCACACATGCATTTAATGTGTTTTGCTCAAATCCACTTTGTTTCCCTCTCCTCCCATCCCTTCCTTATTCCCTCCACCACTCTCCCCTCCCAACTTTATGTGCTCTGCTTTAAGCCCACTGAGTCAAATCAGTGCTGCCTGCATGAGCCGGCATCCCTGAAGAAAATGGACTCTCCATCAACCAGAAGACATCAGTTGTCAGTAGCTCTTCAGTTGGGGTGGGGCTTCATGAGCCCCTGCTCCATCCACGCTGAACATTGGCTGGCTTGATCAGGTGTAAGTCCTACATGCACAGCCACAGCTGTGTGAGTCCGTGTGTGCAACAGTGCTGTCTTTTCCAGTGGATACTGTTGGATGCGCATGTCCATTTCCTCTTCACTTACAGTCATTCTGTCCCCTCTTCCACGATGACCCCTGATCATTGTGTGTGCCATAAATGTCCCATTTAGGGCTGAGCACTCCACAATCCAATTCTCTGCACTTCGACCAGTTTTGAGTTTCTGCTTTAGCTATCTACTACAAGAATAACCTTCTCTGATGAAAGTCACAAGATGAACTAATCTAATGGATATAAAGATGAGAACTCCAGGGGCAGTTCATTTAGCAGAATATTAGGGTTTCCCCTAGGGCCTATGACCTAGCGAGCCCTGGGATTTTGACCTTGTTAACAATATCATGGATGAGTTCTGTCTGGCAGCGCATGGTTTTAAATCCAGTTAGAAAGCATTTGTTTACTCCCATAACATCCGTGCTACTCCTACACCAGTGATCATATCAATTACCAAGCTAATCTTTACTGTAGCATTCATAGTTAGATAAGACTGTTGACTACTTTTCTCCCCTAGCACCTTTGTGTAGAACATTCCAGCACTATGAAAGATAGCTAGCCGGGCGGTGGTGGCGCATGCCTTTAATCCCAGCACTTGGGAGGCACAGGCAGGCGGATCTTTGTGAGTTCAAGGCCAGCCTGGTCTACAAAGCGAGTTCCAGGAAAGGCACAAAGCTACGCAGAGAAACCCTGTCTTGAGAAAAAAAAAAAAAAAGAAAGAAAGGAAGGAAGAAAGAAAGAGAGAAAGAAAGAAAGAAAGAAAGAAAGAAAGAGAGAAAGATAGCCAGTAGGGAGCGTTCTTTGGTATTGTAAGCATATTTATTGGTCTTATTTTATGTGTATGAGTGTTTTGCCTGTACATATGTATTTGTGCCACATGTGTGCCTGGTGCCTGAGGGTCTCTTTAACCAGTGAGCCATCTCTCCAACCCCCATTCTCTAGTCTTCAAAAAACTACCTGATAAGAGTGGAATCTCCAATTATAATCAGTTCTTGGTTTTTTTTTTTGGGGGGGGGGAACAATTTATTTCGTTTACACTTTCAGATCACAGTCTATCATTGGAAGATGTCAGAACAGGAACTCAAGCAGGGCAGGAACCTGGAGGCAGGAGCTGATGCAGAGGCCATGGAGGGGGGCTGCTTATTGGCTTGCTTCCTGTGGCTTGCTCAGCCTGCTTTCTTATAGAACCCAGGACCACCAACCTATGAATGGCAGCACCCACAATGGCCTGGGTCCTTCCCCATTAATAACGGATTAAGAAAATGTCTTACATCTGGATCTTCTGAAGGCAGTTTCTCAACTAACCCCTTTTAGATACATCTAGTTTGTGTGTCAAGTTGACGTAAGAATAGCCAGCGCATATATCCACGTATTTCTTCTGCAGAAATCTTTCCCACCAATTGCCCAACCATACTCTTTCCAAGTCCCTGACCATCCAGCCAATCCATTGGCTACAGCCCATGAACCAGTTAGCAAGCACACATCTGCCCATTTCTCCTTCCAAATAATGTCACGAGCATGTGTACTGCCAGCAGTTCTGCCTACTGTGAAGATTTGTTTTCTCTGACAATGCCTTTCAGGCTTGTTCCAGAAAGGAGCTGTACTGCTGCTACCGTCCACTTCTGGGTGATGCCTAATGTGCAGACCCATCAGTAAACCAGTCCCTCTTCTCCTCTTCCTCAGTTAACCAATCACGGGGCACCCCCTCGAGGCTACAGAGGCATTCTTGGCAGCAGATGGCATGGTAGCAGTAGTAGAGGCCATAAGCATTTGGGACACTTCTTTTTTTCTGCATTTTATTTTTTTAATTAAATTTTTAAAATTTATTTTACGTGCCAACCACAGTTTCCCCTTTCTCCTCTCCTTCCTGGGTAAAATGGGGGTGGAGTGGTGGTGGTAGAGGGGAGGGAATGGGGGATGGGAACATAAGGAATCGGGATGGCCAAGTTATGGAAGGGATGGAGAGGGAGAGCAATGAAAGAGATATTTTGATAGAGGGGGCCATTATGGGGTTAGGGAGAAACCTGGTGCCAGGGAAACTCCCAGGAATCCATAAGGATGACCCCAGCTAAGACTCTTAGCAATAGTGGAGAGGGCACCTGAACTGGCCCTCCCCTGTGAATATCCTAACTGTCATCGTAGAACCTTCATCCAGTAACTGATGGAAGCAGATGCAGAGATCCACAGCCAAGCACCAGGCCGAGCTCTGGGAGTCCAGTTGAAGAGAGGGGGGAGGGATTATATGAGCAAGGGGAGTCAAGATCATGATGGGGAAACCCACAGAGACAGCTGACCTGAGCTCATGGAAGCTCATGGACTCTAGACCAACAGCTAGGGAGCCTGCATGGGACTGACCTAGGCCCTCTGCCTGTGGGTGACAGTTGTGTAGCTTAGTCTGTTTGTGGCGCCCCTAGCAGAGGGACCGGGATCTGTCCTTGGCACAAGAGCTAACTTTTTGGAACCTGTTCTCTATGGTGGGATACCTCACCCAGCCTTGATGAGAGGGTGGGAGGTGGGGAGGGTGTGGGGGTTGAAGTTTGGTCCTGCCTCAACTTGACAAGCTTTGTTGACTCCCATAGGAGGCCTTACCCTTTCTGTGGAGTGGGGGAGGGTGGGGAGAAAGGAGGCTGGGGGAGTGAACAGGAGGAGAGGAGGGAGGAAAAACTGTGTATAATGTATGTATAATCAGTTCTTAATGCTAACCTATATTATATCTGGGGCGTCAGAGTCTATTGATTAAAGGTAAAAACATGGTCCCCATGTTTTATGTGGGATAACAAAAATTCCACAGCTGGATTTTAATGACTTTTAGCTAACAAGGGTGGATAAGGAAGCAAGGAGCACGCACTGGTTAGGCGTGTTAAGGTTACACTGATAGCTTCACTGGCTACTAACATTCTAGAGCAAGTGAGTTATGGATTCTAGGCACTCATTTGCTGATTTGTGGCTTTTAGAATGGGTGGAGAAGTTTAACAGCTGAGGCTAAGTGAAGTGTTCAGGGGAGATTTATAGGCCGTGTTGGAACAGTGCAGGCTGCACTCGAGATGTCCAGAGGACTTTGAGCTTTGACAGAGATGGCAGGTGCCTAAGACAACATTCTCCACAGGTTGTTTCAATAAGGTCAAAGCTCTGGGGAAATTGGTGGGTACCATTGCCACAAGGAAGAGGCATGGCTGGGTATCAAGGCTTTGGGTGAACAGGTGGGGTAGCATAAAGTCAAAGGTCAGCCCTGGACGGATCATTTGATGTCCTCCTCCATCCTTGTGCTATTATTTAATCTGCTGTACATAGCCACCAACATTTGCAATCTGAATTCGAATTTTAAGCATGATAGGATTTATATCATATAAACAACATCATTTTAAAGATACAGCTCACTGTTCTTTGCTCTGCATCCCTCACCAGCCTGATCTCCACGCCACTTTTCATCTGGCAAAAAAGGAAACTCTATACTCATGAAGTAATAACTGCCTACCCCTCCTCCTCCCAGCCCTGACAGGTACCATTCAACTTTCTTATTCTCTGAACTTAACTAATGTATGCCCCAAGCAGGAAGAATCATCATCTGTGTCTTTAAAGTCCGTCCATGTTGTAGATGTGTCTTTAAGGCTAAATGATAGATATCCCAGTGTATTATGGTATGCTATTATTTGTTTGTTGGTATAAGATCATTTTAATGTTTCTTCAAATGGAAGCAACCAAGCAATCAACAACAACAGAACACATCTGTGCCAACACAAATGTAGATTTCCCCTCCCCATACTGACGCGTTGATGGGAAGGCCGGAGTTACACGCCCGCACAGCCAGCTGATAAGACGGCTGCACCGTTTTTGTAAGTCACGGGAGCCAGTGCCTCTGCAACTGCCAGTGTCTCCTGAGACTCTCTAAAATCACAGGCATCAGCAAATCCAATGTGACCAACTGTCCTTTTGCTTTCCAGATAAAGAATTAAAGACACAGAAAAGTAGCCTATCAAACAGATTGATTCCTCGAAGGCAAGCATTAAAACATCTCATAACAAACATGTCAGACAAATGCAGTTCATTGGTTTGGATCACCTCTAAAAGGAAAAAAAAAAGTCCTTACCCTACTTTTAAAAACCCAGAAATCAGTTGTTCCAGTTTAGCGATGCAGGCAAAGGGCGTGGGGGCAGAGAATGTGTCAGGCTCTGGACACACTGCATTCTGGGGAATAGCTGTTTCTTTACATCGATAAGCACAGGACCACAAGCATCAATCTGAGATTAGAATAACTGGTGTCCTTTTGTAGAGATGGGGATGTTTAACAGCTTTAATTACATTTCAGGGAAATCATTAAAATGATTTGTGTTTGCTCATGAGAAGAGGCAGAAATGAATTCCACTGTGCAAAGGGGAAAATCCATATCTCATTTAATGAGTTATTGCTTTCTAGTGTCTTGTTCTTTCTGTGTAAAAATGGTTGACAGAGAGACAAGACATTCTGGAGGGCCTCCAGCTGTTCGACAGCACAGGCCAAGGAAGTGTGGTCAGAGAGTGACCAAGGGATGGCAGATTTAGAGCCTGTCTGGACTCATATAATTCATGCTCTTCATTCATTCTCTCCAGTTTCTGCTGCTCTGGTCTCAGGGAACTAATAGAGGATCTTGGAGGGGTTGCATTTTCATTTGAAGAGCTTTCAAACAGAAGATGTATCATACTGTTTCCATAGCAAGAACTTCAAACTACAGTAAGCCTAGAAGTCCCCCGGACCCTTCCCAACATCATGCAGAGGTTCTGAGTCACCATGTCTGGGTGAATTTTAGCAGGCCCCCTGGTGCTTTGGGACACTGTCTTAAAGCCACATACACACACAAATACATTCTAAAAACCATTCATTGTTCTCCCACTCAGAGATAATCAGCACTGACTTGGTGCAGTTCAGTGCAGTGTTACATGTCTTCATGGACTTAACATTTCATGCTTGAATTTATAAATAAAGACATAGAATGTACAGAAACATGTGAGCCAGTGACTTGTGGCTATAGACTAAGTTCATAGGAGCTAAGGTACTGCCAAGTGAGAACATCGTTATTGAGGGTCGGTGTGCAGCGGGAAGAACACTACAGTCTCTCTCCATTCAGGTCCAGTGAGTGTGGACTGGTGCTCAGGAGACGGAAGACAGCTCAGAGGAAGTTAGGATCACAGGGGCTCTGACAGCTACAGGAGAGGAAGAGCAGACCCCAATGGCCTACAGCACAGTGGGGCTGGGACTCAAGAGGGGTAAAAGAGAATCCTACTCTTCTGAGCATTGTGCCTTTGAGTCGATTCTGTACACAACTTCAATTCTGAAAAAACAACAAAAAGCTGAAGCTGAAAGAAGCTCCTTTGGAATGTAAATGAATGTATACCTTGTTACCATAGCAGGACTTTGCCAGGGAAGAAGAGAATTTCCACAATGATGCGATTAAAATAAAATAATGAACTACTGAAAGAGAGAGTGGAGTGAGGGAGGAGGACTCTAATTTTTCTGAGATGGGGTCTTGCTAAATGATACTGGCTGGCCTGGAACTTGCTGTCTAGACCAAACCGGCCTCAAACTTGAGATAATCATCCTGCTTCTGCCTCCTGAGAGCTAGGATTATGGGCATGGGACGCTTTTTCCTGGAGAAAAGGGGACAGATTAAGGAGTTAGAGGTAGTAAAATCCTGTGATAGTAACAGTGTCAGTAATATCTCACACCACCAAAGACCAGTCTGACGTCAGCTATGACAAGGAAGACCTGCTGCTGTCATCTACTGCTGTGACACAGGTACAGGATGAGGAAGACGGAGGGGATACATGTTTTTCTTGTAGCCCTTGAAGGGGGCCTAGACATCTGTCATCAGAGCAGTCCTTGGAAGCTGGCCTTCTGGAAAGCTATAGCTTCATCGGAAGTCCTAGGAGCCGAGGAAAGGTCAGAGCCAAGACTTCAGATGGATAGGGTTAGTATTTAAATCCTTCCTCATCTAGATCTGGAATCCACTCAGCATCAACAAGGGAGGTGCCAGGATCCTATGTTCATTGATATAATTATCCACACAGAAGTACACACTTATAATCTCAGTACTTGAGAAGCTAGTGTGGGAGGACCACCAGGAGTTGAAGGCCAGCCTGGGCTACAGAGTGAGACCTTGTCTCAACAACAACAACAACAACAACATCATCATCATCAAAGCAATAACTGGATGAAAGAAGGGCTTCCTCTTGTGTTATTTCCTTTCCTCTTTGGTTGGAGTTCCCATCTCTTCTCTAACTCTGCATCTACCCCTCCCTGAAAGTGACTGAACTCAGAAGACTATTCGGCCCTCCAGTCCCTGCTTGCTTATAACCTTCCCTCTCCCAGTTCTTATTGGAGTAAGAGCATACTGAATCTCAAAACTATGTTGGGCAAGCAGCTTCGCCTCTTTAGCCTCACTTTCCTTATATATCAATGGGGAATAAAATTATTATTTTCCTTATAAGGTTGTGAAATAAAATATAATGCACATGAACATACTTAGTTCAACACTGAATGCTACACACTTGATACAGGTTAGTCCCTAGGTTACTTGTTTTCTTTTTCTTCTTTCAAATGTAACTGTTCTAAACATTAAAGAAAAAAAACACCTTAGAACACATACACAAAAATGAAACAAAAATAAATATTCAAGTTCTTACCAACCAGAGTTGATAATTGTTTCATATGATTATGCTGGTTATTTTTTGTTTTTGTTTTGTTTTGTCAACTCGCCATAAGCTAGGGTCATTTTGGAAGAAGGAATCTTAATTGAGAAAATGCCCCCATCCAGCTGGCCTAGAGGCAAGCCTGTGGGGCATTTTCTTGATTAATGATAAAAGTGGGAAGGTCCAGCCCACTGTAGGTGGTTTTACCCTTGTGGATGTAGTCCTGGTCTGTATAAGAAAGGTAGCTGAGCAAGTCCTAGAGAGAAAAACAGTGAGCAGAGCTCCTCCATGGTCTCTGCTTGAGTTCCTGCCTCCAGGTTCCTGCCTGGGCGTCCTCCATGATGGACTGTAACCTGTCAGCCAAACACACCCTTTCCTCCTCAAGTTGCTTTTAGCCATCCTGCTTTGTTGTAGCAATAGGAACCTAACTAGGCTGATGATAATGTCTGTGTTGATTTGCTAACAGATCAGCAAAGCTGTTCATACGTATTTGAAGTAGATTGTAGCCCTGGGAAGTGGCTGTATTGGTCATCAGGAGTCAGTCATTCACAAGCTGAGTGGCTGTATACTGCAGTCTTATTGTGTGCCCACAGGACTTCCATTTCCCTGGTTCAACACAGGTCTGGACACTACATATCTGTTTACAAACATATCAACTCAATATACATTAGGTATGAGTTGAAATTTTTCTACATGGATGTATAAATGATTTGTTTTCTATAATACCATTATTTTGAGGTTAATTCCAATTTAAATATAGGCTTGGCTTATTTATAGGTGAAAATTGGCCTACTTTATAAATTAGAGCACACTTTAAAAGTGTTCTATTGATGGGTATGAAGACTGAGTGCAATGTTTTCTCACCATCTAATTAGAAACTATCCTGTATTAAACATTCTTGTGCCTCACTATTAAAGTACAGGTTAAACCTTTCTTCGGGATGTACCCCTACAAGGGAACTTCCATATTACGGACAAAGCCCACATTTCTGTTTTCTAAGATAGTGTTAAGTATCTCATTAAAAAGGTTCAAGAATTCTTATTTTCTAACATCCTTGCCAATACTAGATATTATCACTTCCTAATTTTGACACATGATTATCTTTTCATGTGTTTAGTAGTGATTTTGATTTTTCTCTTTGTGACCTGTGTATTCACATCTTTGCCTATCTTTGTCATTTTGACATAACTCATTCTTTTACAAAGATTTTAAAAATTGTATGTGTGTGGGTATGGTGCCTGCACATATGTATGTGAACCACACACATGCAGTGAGTGCAGAGACGAGAAGAGGTGTTAGTTCCACTGGACCTGGAATTACAGATGATTGTGAACTGACATGCAGGTGCTGAGCACTGAACCAGGATCTTTTGGAGGAGCAGCTAGTACTCTTAACCACAGAGTCATCTCTCCAGCCCCCAGAAATCATTCTTTGTGTGTCTGTGTTACTAACAACCACTTTTAAGGTTTTGAGTTATTTATTGTTATATATTGCTTGTCCAACAAAATCGTCCAGTGCAGAAAACTCCACACATGATCACTGTTTAAGTCAGCTAACACTCCTTTCTGAATCTTCAGTCCCTAAGTCTTAATTTACATTACTGGGATAGAACTTTTTGATGTTAGCGTAGTCCCCACTGAGAATTAGGGGCAGAAACTCTGGCTAATGATGCCCATGAACTTTCACTGGGGACCATGTTCATGGAGAAATGGAGACAACGAGAGGGAACGTGGTCTGTCTGGCTCCATACTACAAGTGAGTAGCATAGCTAAGAAAGACATCAGGTCTCGTGACTGTAGATCCAACCTTCACTTCCGAGGTTACACAAAACCCATCGGAAGAAGAAGACCATGAACATCCAACTTACCTTGTAGCAGTTTTCCAGGGTGTTTTCCCACTTCAGTCTAGTAGAATAGCCTGCCATGTTTTTTTGGTAATAATTTTCATCTTCCTTTTCCAATTTTTCAGTTGATTTTTTCAGTTTGTTGAGGAGCTAAAGTAAAATATCAGTGTCACACAGTCGTCGACACATTTACAAGAGGGTTCTTGTCATTTCATGAATCGTACATGGCCCAATGTTTCTCACTTTACAGCTCTTTATAAGTAATGGCTACTGCAGAAGACAAAACCTAGATTTTTTTTTTAAAAAACTATTAATGGGCATTGAATGTCCTCTCAATATACCCCCAGTTCTGTGCTTGAAGAAATCTTTTCTCAAACATGAAGTGACTTGTCAACACCCTTCACATCAAGAAGGCCAAATGACCGAAACCGACAATTTACAATGCAGGTCTGGGATCTCAACAGCAATCTACTGGCACAATCTGTAGGTTTCTCCATTCCTTCCCAGGACAAGTAGAGACTTGTTAATTCATATGATTTTTAAACCTGTTTCTGTGGTAGGGTGCCAAACTGTCATCGTAAAGCTAGAGGTACAGTTTTGGAATGAGGCATCCTGGATCAAGTGTCTCCTGCAGCAGGAGAAGTTACTTCACTTTCCTCAGGTACAGGATTGTTTTACCTCTCTGATGGGGATGACTGCTCCCACTTCACTGAGCTGTTGGGAGGATTCAGTGAGGTAATATATGTGAGCTACATATCACACCATGTACCCGACACTGACTATAACACTAAGCCTAAGATTCACGCCCATGTTAGCTTCAAGTTAAAGACAGGCAGACACATGGTTTCCTTTCATTTTGCTCTCCAAGGATCTGTCCCTCATAAACAGTCCTGCTGTGGGATGTTCTGTATGGCAAATGTGTTCCTGATTAGTCAATAAATAAAACACTGATTGGCCATTGGCTAGGCAGGAAGTATAGGTGGGACAAGGAGGAGAATAAAGCTGGGAAGTGGAAGGCTGAGTCAGAGAGACACTGCCAGCCGCCACGATGACAAGCAGCATGTAAAGATGCCGGTAAGCCATGAGCCATGTGGCAAGGTATAGATTAATGGAAATGGATTAATTTAAGCTGTAAGAATAGTTAGCAAGAAGCCTGCCATGGCCATACAGTTTGTAACCAATATAAGTCTCTGTGTTTACTTGATTGGGTCTGAGGGGCTGTGGGACTGGCAGGTGAGAGAGATTTGCCCTGACTGTGGGCCAGGCAGGAAAACTCTAGCTACACAGTCCCATCCATGACATTGCTATTCTGATTGCTAAGTCTCTGGGAAATCAAAACTCCCTGGACCACAATAACTTAAATGGCTAATGAAAGTGTCCAGACAAGCAATTCCATTTCTGAGAAATGAGGATTTGGATTGCACAAGTGATTCTCAGCTTTAATATTCTTAGGTATGAACTGGTATTTGTAAAGTAGCAACTTCTAGGGCCCCCAGTAGAGATATTCAGTCATTAGCTAGCTCTGTAATGAGTTTGTAGTAGGTCCTCAGATGACTCTTATGCATTTGGTCCTCCAGCTACACTTGAAGGACATGGAGAACCCTCCTGATGTTAGTAGTTTCAAGGACAGAGATAGAGGCTTTTTTTTTTGGTTATTTTATGAATGACCCTCTTTATGTTTAAGGACATTTTGACTAATGTTATAATAATAGGGAACATTCATTCAAGATGCTGAATATTAATACTATTCACTTTATTATTCCAGTCAATACACTGCTGTTCTGTGATGTATGACCTATACAAGGCACTTTCAGTTTCGTATTTCAGGTGTAATGAGCCACAGGATCCGTAGAAACTTGAGCTTGTGAATTTTAACCTGATAACGATCCAGTGCCCTGATACGGGAAAGAAATGATGAGCCCAGAGGACATAGGAAGAACAGCCCGAGACGATGGTGGAGCAGGATACAAGGTGAAGTCAGGGAAGGTCTTACCGGGTCACAGAACAGAGTGGAACCCGTATTCTGAAGGCACTAGAAAGCCTTCGAAGACTTTTCAGCAGAGAATGAATGTAGATGACAGTAGTTTCAGGAAAGTCACCCTGAATGTGAGTGACAGTAAGAGCCAACACCACAGGCAGAGCCAGCCCACTTGCTAGTTCCATCATTCAGGCAAATGACAGTCATGGCCAGGGTGAATAGTGACAGGGAGATGTGTACATGCCAACAAGTTCAAGAAGCAATTGGTTTAAGGGTTAGAATTGGAAGGGTATGCTAGCTAATGATATCCAGAGACCTGGAAAATATAGGGGAAAAGACTTATCTTAGGTAGAAAGAGATGATTTTTAGAGGTGCCAGGAGACAGTTTAGGGGCAGATATGGCTAGATATATAAATGCAGGCACTGTCAGTGTGGAAAGGAGAGTTGAAGCTTTGGGAGTATATACATTGAGAACCTATTATTTATTGAGTGCTTGATATTGAGAATCTTTTGTTGGACATTGGAAACACAACAAGGAATTAAATAGAGAGGCTCTGGGGAGAAATCCTCAGGTACAGCAATACATAAGGGCCAGGTGGAAAAAATGACATCCATAAAGGAGCCAAAGGTAAAATGTCCAGGGAAGTAAAGGGACCAAGAATGGGATACTGATAAAGTTAAACAAAGAGACTGTCTTTAGAAGGGGAGATAAATGGTGTACAACAGTTCTAAGAAGTGTGCGGGGTAGCTTGAAGAATGAACAGGGAAGTGGAAACCCTTCAAATAGATCTTAGTCCAGGAGAGAGAACGATACAGTTGAATGGATAGGACCATGAAGCCTCTGACTCTTCCTGCTCTCCCAAGGTAGGAGGTGCATTGGAGTAAGTGGATGCGTGCCCTCAAATTTGTATGTTGAATTCTAACTTCTCTACATCATTGCATTAGAAATGGGAGTCTTTGGGAAGGGTCTCAAGAATGGAGTGTTCATGAATGAGATCAACAACCTTATGAAATGAAACCAGAGCTCTCTCTTTGCCTTATGAGGCTGTGAAGAGATGACTGAAGTCTTGGCCCTCATCAGAATCTGGGCCATGCTGGCTCCTGAGCTCTAGGATTCTAGAACTCTGACCACTCTGACTATATAGAAGTTCAGTAAGATGTACGCACTGGGCAAGTGTTTGGGTGGCTTCCTTAAACTGTGTGACATTTTTATTTGTGGGTTAGTTAAAAGTCATTATTTAGGTTTTTGTTTTAAAGGCTACGAGGAATATATTCTGCTGTTCAACCTTCCCAGGCTATTGTAACGTCTCATAGCATCTTAAACAGACCAAGATGGACTTGGGAATTCAGAAGAACCATTGTGGGGCAGGAGGGGGCTTTCTAAGGCAGGACAAGGGACATCATCAGAAGAGGGTCTGAGGGGCAGGGTGACATAGTCTCAGAACACAAGATGAATTGGGCTCTCCCTTGCAGATAAAGGTGAGTAGTGAGGTAAGAAACATGGCAGTCCTCTGCGAGTGGGTGGGAAGGATGGACGTGGGAAGAGGATGGGGGTCTAGACTACCTTCTGGTGAGACCTGGGATTGCTAAGCAGGAAAACAGGAAGAACCGCTGAGCAGTGCAGAGGGCACTCTGGTGATAAGGCACTTCCACGTGCATGAGAAATGGAAGCCAGGTCTGGGGTTCAGTTCTAGAACTTAAAACAAAAACAAAAGAAACCAACAGAAAACAGACGCTAGTTTAACCAGTGACTACGGGAGGTATTGGTGATGTCATCAGAGGCAAAGGTCACGGTTACAGGCCCACTGTAGGAAGGTGGGTGGAGGGCACTGGCGACTTCCACCTCCCAGGGAAGCTGCTAATGAAGGAAAGGAAATGCCCCCTCAGCTGCCCCAGCTTTTCTGTGGTTGCTCTTGCTCGACACCAAGGCATAACAGCTTCTAATGAGGCCTGGGAAGGCTTGCACATGTCCTGGTCCTGAGAATCTCCACATATTATGAATTAGCTTCCTCCATGGCTGCTCATTATTCAACATGTGTTCTGATCATTTTGAACTGTGAAGACTGATATGTGAAGAAATAAGAACCTTCCAGTTCTCGCTAACAATGAATCTAAGTTACTCACCTAACAATTTCTTCAGATGAAATGATAGAGTCACTTGCAATGGCAATTTTCTTTTCCCTTCTAAGGATCTTGGGGACTGTAATGGTGCTGGCTGCTTTCCTTGGGGAGACTTCATGTTAGAGAAAGTGTGGGATGGTTTAGTTTCCTTTTTTTTTTTTTCTTGGAGTTGAGGACTGAACCCATGGCCTTGTGCTTGCTAGGCAAGCGCTCTACCACTGAGCTAAATCCCCAACCTGGTTTAGTTTCCAATACGGAACACATACTACTACAAGAGTTGGGCTAGATAATCTTATGTGACCACAGGCAACTTTGAAGTCCCTCTTCATGCTTGGTCAACCTACAGATCCCTATGGAGGGAGGGGCCAGCCAGCTCTCTGTATTCCTGCGGAGGGCAGGAAGCCATATCTCTAAGTAGTGTGCACCTGCTACCGTGATGGCTCACCTTCTGCTTCTCCTTCTGGGTCACGGATTGCTTGGAGCTTTCTATGAGGTGGAAAAGTGCTTCGTGCTTCTTGGTACTCATCATTAATTTTTTCTTAGCCTAGAGACAGAAACATACAAGCAAGAGAAGGGAAAAAGAAAAAAGGAAGCAGAAACTGCTCTTTAGAGAAAAGCTCTTCCATTTTGCAATGAGGTCTGTTTGTGAATAATTGTGAGTTTTTTACTTCTTTGTCCCCATCCTTCATCTCAAAATATGCCCCAGGTACTACAGCAGCAAATGCTCTGATAGGAACCACTGTGTATTTGGTCATGATCGTGGGTATCATATGCAAGAGAGTTAGACATTTGCTAACTTGCCTTGAACTCACACTCCTCTGGGGCCTTGGCCTCCTGAGCGCTGGAACTGCAGGCTTCTACCACCAAGCCCAGACTAAGAGTTCAGACTATAAAATGAAACCATATTGGGGAAAAGTCCAGGACTCCCTGTCCTCGGGAATCAGCGGCGAAGCTGACTGCCTTCCTTGAAACTTGTGAAGCTGCTGCTACCCAAGGGAGCTCAAGGAACAAGCTGCTCACAGCCCCTTCAGGATCCTAGTCACATGCCTGATGATAAATGAGTGTGAGTCAAGAGTACTCGGTCCTTCAGAATTTGCAATTTTGTCTCTGAAGCAGACATGCGCTTCACAACTGACACGTGGAGCCCCTTCCTGCATTGAAATGAGGGAGGAAATGATTGCAGCTCAAGAATTCCATGTGATCTATAATGACTTTGTCATTCTTCATAAAACAATAAAATCGTATTATTTAGAAAAACGGCTTATCAGAAACTGGGGAATAATAGGAGGTGCTTTTTGTTCTTTGAAGCCAACAGCTATAGAACATTGTCTCTAGCTTTTGATCCATTGTATTGACTTTCCTGTGAGAACTCAGTGTTGACAGATAATTGTTTTTTCAAAACAAACCTCTTTAAAAAAACTCAGAAAATCAAGAGCAAAATTAACAACAAGTGTTTGGATGCTTTTTTAGACTCTGAGATATGTTCTCAATGTGACTCTCATGAGTCTCTTTTTATCGGTACATCTGCCACAAGGGTAGGAATTGTCTGCCTAGAACAGCTCTCATCCTGGTCTCTGGAGTCTTTGATTTCAGCGGAAGCTTCAGAAGCAAGTCTGAGGCCAGCTGCTTCCAAGGGCGTCTCTGGTTATTTGGTATAGGTGGCTGTTTACTTGCAAAGGTTCTGTTGGGCTATTAACCTTTGGGAGATGAAAAGAAAGAGTTCAGCTCTTGGAGTGCACCTCTTCTTCAAGGACATGATCGGGTTTTCTTAGCAGATTCCTCAGCCTCTCATCCTTCTTACTCAAAGCAGCTCCTCCTACACAGGATTATTCTAGAATAATCTTCTGTACAGATGGACCTCATCGGCTGTTTCTGCAGCTTAAAAACCAATAATGGAATTCTCTAGCTTCTCACATCAAATCAAAATTTATCTAGAAGGATTCATGTGCTGTTTCCTGCATTTGTTATTGAACTAACTTTTGAAGTAACTGAAAACCAGGGGCAGGCCTTAGTGTAGTGTGTACAGGAGGTAGACCATGTACACTTGTAGAATCAACACACGTGTTCCCTTTGACATCACCACACTCCTTACAATGCCCTCTCCATAGCAAGGGTAAAGATCACTAACACCCTATACCAATGAAAAACTAAAATGGCGTTTGTTACTTCCCCTAAATTTCAAACTTCACAGAGAGACAGCCAATATAGTATGATGGGAAAGAGCAGTGACTCTGGAGTCCAAGAACTTCTAAGACTTCTTGGTTTAACCATTAACCAGATTTAAAACCTTGGAAATAACCTTGACATTCCAAAGTCCCGTATCACCTTGGTTGGTGAGATGATTGAATATGCAAACGCACAGCTCTTGGCACATAAATATTAACCAGAAACAGTAACCGTATTTTGAGTCATCTTCTGCTTTGGATTAGTTGAATGATGCGTCTATATGATAACTCAGGTGAGTTATTTCCTGGTCAATTGGTGTGTAGAAAAGCATTAGGACACACCAATATGTGTGCACAACAGCAAAAAGTCCCATCCTGAAAACTGTTTATGTAAATGCTGTTTGTGTATACTTGCCTTGATTTGCTGATTCCAGTTGTTAATAACAAGATTTGCTGTCTTTTCAACTTCATTATCAAGCTATCAAAAAGAAAAAAAAACAGAAAGAAAAAAAATGTTGCTTTCTGGCTTAGTCAATGTTATTAATCAAATATCTATGAATACCAAAACTCAGAGGTTAAAACCTATTTCTGCAGCATCATAGCATTTAGAGGTGGGACTCTGGCAAGTGGATGGACCATGAGAGTGGAGCCCTGGTATATGGAGCTGAGCCTGTGGTGGTTTGAATGAGAATGACTTCCAGAGGCTCATAGATTTGAATGTCTAGTCCCTGGTTGGTGGAATGTTTGAGTAGGATTAGGAGGTGTGGCCTAAAAGCCCAAGCTAGGCCCAGTCTCTCTCTCTCTCTCTCTCTCTCTCTCTCTCTCTCTCTCTCTCTCTCTCTCCCTTCCTCCCCCCCAAACAGGAGATAATAGAGACAAATGACTGGAGGATCAAGACATCAACTACCAAATGTGTTGCAATAAATTGTCATAATGCTGATTAACTTATAGTATGAAATGTAATTATCATATTACTATATGGTATGTAAAATATTTTATAATAAATGAAATATAGGTTTGCTTTGAGTTTTACTAAAGTTGCTGGCAAAAGCAGATGATTATATTTCTTTTAAGTAATTTTTGTAACTTTCTGTCTACTACCTTAGCTCTAGATAGGCCATTCATTCTGGTGGAACACATGCGTATATATACAAACACCAACTCTACTTCCCGACTCCACTTAACGCATTTATGTTTCATTTATTCCCAGTCCTCTTCCATCTGAGTTTTCCCAATTCCCTTAGTTCTTGTGACTTACAACCCACCTGAAAAACTCCTCTGGTGACTATTTTTTCCTTTTGGAAGGACTGCCTGCTAAGACTTGAGCACTTCTTCCCTGTATTGGCCCTGAACCCACACCATCCGAGTACTGCGGTGGTGTTCATTAATAGCTCTGCATGCTGCCTGGAAGCATTGTCTAAAGCGGCTACACACTGTGGTAGACTGAGGAGGGAGGACACACAATGAAACTGTCCTGGAAGGAAAGGTGCATGCATGCCCAGAGCAGAAGACATTCTAATGATGACCAGCTGCTCTGGAGAGGCATGCCTGATGCGGCCCTTTAGTCTTAAGAATATTCAAGAGTTAAAGCTATTACTTAGAAGTAATCTCACATTGGTAAGTAGAAAAGCATCTTTTGAAACAAATTGTGCTTATGGGACTGGGGTGTAGCTCAGTGATAAAGTTAACAAAATTGAAAAGACCTTTTAAAAAGTACCAAAAGTTTGAAAATAACCTCTAATTTTATCATCTCAGAGTAATTCTTATTAACATTTTGGGAAGGATCTTTCAGCTGAGATTCTATTATTTGATTTCTTTCAGCTTGCTTTTTCATTTAATACCATATGTGAAAGTTGCTAGCCTAGAACACACAGCTTCACCTTCCTCTTCCTCACCTCCTCTTCCTTTCGTTTGTTAGGAACATTTTATTATGCTGGGGTTTGAACCTAGGGCCTTGAGCATGCTTATGCAAGTGGTTTTTGGGTTGTTTTGTTTTTGCCACTGAGTTATACCCAGCCCTAGACATCTTGTTTTTAAGAGACGAAGAAGCTTTGACTCACGGATTTTCTCTTCTTCTCTTGCATACTCAGAACTTGGTTCGTTGGCTTTATTGCTTCCAACTCAATTGCTTTGCCAAGTTTTCTGGAAATAGAACATAAGGATGCACATCATTGTCTTGGGTTTCCATCTACTGTCCGAATACATTTCTGGGGAGATGAGTGTTATGGTGTAGCTTATCTGTTTAGTGCAGGTTTGAAGTGAAATATTGGTACCCATCCACTCTAAATGCGTGACGCCTCCCTTCAGTGTAGGGGCAAAGGCGTGGGTGCGGGGAGGTGGGAATGGGTACCGGGACAGTGTTACTGGAAGCACTCACTGATGTAGGTCTGCTGCGGATTTCATGCTCTCTGAGGCCCAGGCCCAGGCACTGCTGAGACAGCTAGAGACAAAAATGAGGAGCGGATGTCATTTCCTAGTGAGCACGGAGAAATCAAGCATTACAACCCACGAACTGCCTCCACCCTCATAGTCATCCCCTTGCTGGTGTTTCAATTTCTCCATGAGATTAAACTCAGTCAGTATATTTATTTGCACCACAGACATTATACACACAGCTTTCCCCCAATCCTTTTTTTTTTCCATTTAGATTTTCATCTTCTATTTTGTGTCTGCAGAAAATTAGGGAAACAAAGTGGCCAAGGAAAGGAGCAAGTGAGGGGGAGGAACTTAGAAGACCCTCACAGAAAATTTTTTGCAGGTCCCTCATTTTACAGAAAATAAACCAAGCCTTGGAGGATGTAAGTGACACAGGATTTGAGCCCAAGTCCCTGGCACATTGTGCGTGCCGCTCTCGAGGTTGGAGTCCAAATCCTGCACCATGCTGACTGTCAAGACAGCCTCAGATCTTTCCTGGTCCTGTGTCCAATGAACACAAAGAGGGTCAGTGCCATGTTCCAGGAGGCATAGCGGGAGGACAAGGAGGCCTGATGTTATCTTCTCCCATAGTAGGAGTCAGCTCTTAGGAGTCCGTTAGGTGTCCTTGGAAGTCAGAACAAATTGCCTTAGTTAACTGCAGGGACAGAGCCCATGCCACTTTTGATGGAGAGGAAGGGAGGAAGCCACATCCCGGCCAGAATTGAAATGGAGCAGAGGTGGTCCTCCAGCGGCAGAGTTTGCATCCTGCACTGGGACGATGGGAAAACCAGACCAAAGGCCAGGATTTCTACAATCTAAACCAGTACCAGAGAGTGCCTGCTGTGTGTTTCCAATGACAGGAAACCACAGGAAAGATAAAACTACCTTCACATGAAGGGTGTCAGTGGTTGTTTGGCACTGGTGAGGGCAGGGATGCAAACAGGAAGTAGCAACTTGGTGTGTGTTGAAAATGTCTGACTTTGGTGGATGGTTAGTTACGTAGAGTACACATCTGTTAAACTGGACCAAACCCTACACTTAAAAGAAGTGTTGCTAGGTGAGGTGACTCATCCCTGTTATCCCAGCAACTGGGAGGTGGAGGCTGAAGGATCAGGCCATCTGAGGTTACATAAGGAACCTGCAATCAGCTTGGGCTACATGAGACACTAACTCCAACAACAAATAAGTGCTGATTATTTCATGTGAATTAGACCAAATATAATTGTGCTTATTAAGGATATGAGGAACATTTCACCAGAGAGAACCTCCCAGGTGATCGATTGCACAGCTTCTGGACAGCCTGGCGGGAAATGCATCCTGTGGGCCTCAGAGAGACCACAGCCCAGTTCTGAGAGCAGGTGTCCCTGGCTCTGGTTTCCTTTGTGACCCTAGAAGACTCACTTGGCTTTTCTGAGTCTCATTTAACTGGAATTATAAAATAACACATTGGGATGTGCAAGAATCTCACACAGATTTTGATATTGAGAAACTCAACTAACTTTTATCACCAAACACCACACCAGTGCTGGCTCACTGGCCATTCTGAATATGTCTGCTATTTTGATGCTAGGGTTGCAATGGTGGGATTTAGGTGGTGACTGAATTACTAGAATCAAAATCAAAATGGCCATTCATAGAGTTTCCCTCCTCATTAGGTGGTCTGCTAAGCACACTTGCGTTATTTCATTTAATTCAGTAACTGTAGGGAATGGGTTTTGTTTCTGTTTTTATGTTAGTATATAAATATACTTATCATTATTTATGTTTCTTTCAGACAGGGTGTCACAGTGTAGCTACATTGGTCTGAAATTCCCTATGTAGCCTAAGCTGACCTCAAACTCATGGCAATCCTCCTGCCTCAGCCGGTTTACCTCAGCACTACTGCATTGAGCTTCACTTCTGTCGTAAAGAGGCATTTGGACAAAAGAGGAATTGTCCCAGGCCGCTCACCTGGTAAGTGGTAGAAGTAGAGTTTAAACTGGGCAGTCTAGTTGGAGGTCGCTCTAAACCCAACCACACCACTGTGCTGACCCCTTTGTAGTCTACCAAGATATTACCCTCAAGAGAAAAATGGAGCAAGAACCAGAGCCATTTCAAAGCGATTTGCCACCATCACAACGGCACCCAAGCAGGAGTGGGAAGCGTGGTTCTAGAAGCTTCCTTCCCCTTTCTCTTCATCGCCATGACAAGCTTCAGTAAGAACACTGCATGTTCAGAGCCACATCTGCATGCATTAGTACAGAAGTACCTTAGCAAGTTATCAATAATGGACCATTTTATTGCTGCGAAATCCTGAGTGTTTGTGCCTCACATGCGTAAGCCCTTCACACAGCTTACTTCATTTATCATTCAGGCCGCACATCACGATACAACCCACATACATGACTCAAATACCCAGATGAGTGTGTCTGTACCCGTTACAGGAAGAGATGGAGACACAGGGAGACTGAGACCCTTGTCAAAAATCACAGAGTAGAGATCATACAGAATTCACACTTCTTGCCTCTAAGACCTTCTGGCTTAACACTATTTCCTAGATGAAATAGCATTACCAAGCCAACTGTGGGCTCAGGAGTCACAAAGCACCAGGAGGAGTCTAGCTGGGCAGCCCATTAACTGCATCATTGGGGAGGTCTATTTCAATTGTTCAGACTCAAGTCCTCATCTGTGAGAGGGATAAACATAAGAACTTTCAAGGGTTGTTACGAGGATTAAATAGGAACATCCACTAAGCATTTGAGGCAGTGCCTGGCCCAGATTAAATCCCCAAGATCTGGAAGCCATGCTTGCGGGGATTGTACCTACCATGTGTGTGGGGAAAAGCTGTGAGCAAGAGTTTTTCACTTTTAGTTTTTTAAAACAGGGTTTTTGCCTTAGCTTTGTCATGGTACTTACTTTTTCTTTGTGTTCTGTAGTGCTTTGCTCAGCTTGACTGCCAGTTTCTGAAGTCCTTTGGCATAGTTAATCTCCAGGTTTGCCCTGTGAGCAAAGGACTTGTTAAGTGGGATGTACTGATCAGAATTAGCAAGACCACACATAGACAAAGACATACATGGGGTGGGCAGTGGGGGAGGGAGGTAGAGATGGATGATAGGTAGATAGATAGATAGATAGATAGATAGATAGATAGATAGATAGAGATGATAAATAGATAGACAGATGATAGATAGATAGATATAGATAGACAGATGATAGATAGATAGATAGGTAGATAGATGATAGATAGATAGATAGATAGATAGATAGATAGATAGATAGATGGAGATGATAGATAGATGATAGGTAGATAGACAGATGATAGATTGACAGATAGAGATGATAGATAGATGATAGATAGGTAGATAGACAGATGATAGACAGATAGATGATAGATAGGCAGATGATAGATGATAGATAGATAGATGATAGATAGGTGGATAGATGATAGATAGATATACACATACACTCTCACACACATATATACTCAGCCACAGACAAAGACACAGAGACACAGAGATACAGAAACACACACACACTGACACACAAAAGGTCAGGATGAAAATGCAATGTCTTCATGAGGAGGAGATATCTATTGGCAGAAGGATTCTCCTGTCTTTCAGCAAACTCTTAAGAATACCAGAGGCTCCCCAAAGTATTCTCCTTGACTTTCTTTCCGCCAGTGTTATGGGTTGGATGGTGCCTCCCACAAAGCGGTTGTAGTGCTGCTCCACAGTGTATTAGTTACTTGCTTCACTGTGTGACCCGACCAATGCAATGTCAGCGGAGACGGCTTTATTTTAGCCCCCAGTTGGAGTACACAGTCCGCTGTGGTAGGGACATCCTGCAGCTGATCACATGGCGTCCGCAGTCACAAAGCAGATAGAGCGTATGCTGGTGCTCATCTCATGTGCTCCCATTTACTCAGTCCAGAACCCTAGCCCATGAGATTGGGCAACACACCTTGGTCTTCTCACCTCAGTTAAACCCCTCTGAAAATGCCTTCATGGACATGCCCAAAGGTACATCTTTTAGGTGACTTTCGGTCTTGCCAAGTTGACAATCAAGTTCAGAGATGAGACCCAAACACAGTTTGATGTGTCCTTATGAATGGGGGAGCACTGGACACAGAGACAGGCGTGTGCATGGGGAAAGACCCTACGACCATGAAAGCAGGGGTCAGAGGAAGATCCGTAAGCCAAGGCATTGTCAGCAAATCACCGGAAGCTCGGAGGGGACATGAGACAGCATCCTCAAGTCAGTCCACAGCAGGAACCAACAGTCTTAATCTCATCAGACCTCTGGTCTCCAGAACCATCACAGTCTTGTCCTTCAAGCCACACAGGTTGTGCTACTTAGTTAGGAGAAGCCCAGAGGACTGACGCAGCTAGTGAGGAGCATAGTCGTTGCTAATCCCATCAGCTCAAACTCTAAATAGGAGCTGGAAATAAAATGATAAGTATGATTGAACTAACCATGTGGTAACTTCAGGGGAATCCTGCTGCCTTGACCCCCCAAGTAGCTGACTGTAGGCAGATGCCCAGCCCAAGTGGCATTGTTGTGGTGCTCATCCATTACTTTCTATGCAGAACAAGATAGCAGAAAGTTGTTGGTTCTTGGAGAGACCAAATTACTCTCTTTTTAAAATTATCACTTCCTAGTTATAAGTCCGTCTGTAGCTACAATGAAGTTATATTCCTATTCACCTCATACACATACAGTCTCTCTCTTCTTCCCCCATCCTGGTTTTCTTTTTAAAAGATGACTTCTATCCACTTAAGTTTTTTTAAAAAAATAATTTTATTTATTTGTTTGTACTTGAGTGTGAACACACCACAGTACACACTCAGAGGTCAGAGGGTCCTTCAAAAGAGTCAGTTCTCTCCTTCCACTGTGTAGAGCCTGGGAATCAAACTCAGGTCATCAAGCCTGGTGGTGAGTGCATTTATCCACTGAGTCCTTCCCTATAGAGCATTAAACCTAATGAATGCAGAGTTCTTGACTCACAGTGCTGGGCACGAAACAATTAGTAAATATTAATTATTGGATGACGCTGGATCGGAAGGATCTTTAGATATCCAGAGGGAGATAACCCAGGGGGAAGAGCGCAGTCCTCTATGCCGTTGTCTAGGGCATCTAGGCCAAGAGGGGGATGCTGACAAGAACAGCCTCTCCTTCACAGTTCAATTTCACTTCCAGAATGTTCTCACAGGTTCTACAAAGAGGCTCAGAAACTGAGTGAAAGAGAGACAGCTACACAAGGAAATACTGCTTTCCTTAAATTGGTAACTTCGTTAGATTCACAGGGAAAGAAGGTGGGTGTCGGGAGGAGGCTCTTCGCTTGCTTTCAGATGATTGACAGTTTCTGAGTCTGGCCATCTCTACTCCTGAACACCCACCCATATGTATTCTCTCTCTTCATTCCCCACCCCCTCTCCAAGATCTCAGGTTGACCTTGAACTTGACAGGGAGCTCAGGGTGACCTTGAATTCCTGATTCTCCTGCCTCCACCTCCTGAGTGCTGGGATTAAAGGCATGTACCACGTTGCCTAACTTTCACAGGCTTTCTCTCAAGAAGGTGGAAACCCACCCAAGGAGATTCACTTGCCAAGCCAGACTTTTCTTGCATTGGTATCAGTGTCAGGGTAGATTTGTGAGTTTCCAGATTAAAATTCCTGTCACCCACACATGAAGATTATGTATCCAAACAATGCCCTCTGTACCACTTTGTCACTCTGCACTTGACCTGTGCTCTGTTTGGCCACAAAATAGCAACACCCAACCTTTATTGGGCCCTTACACCACGCATAATACTATGGTAAGCATTTTAGCTCTTTCTTTTTAAAAGGTTTTTATTATCGTTATTTAGCACGGGGAGGCACCACAGCAGAAGGTTTGGAGGTCAGAGGACACCTTGATGGAGCTGGTTGTTATTTCACCATGTGGGTCTGAGACTCAGAGTCAGGTTGTTAGACTTGGCAGCAAGCCCTTCAGCCTCTGACTTATCTCTCTGGCTCGTTTTTATTTGTGTCGAACCTACAGTGACTTACATGGGGTGGACATGATTTGTCTATCCATTTCCAGGAGAGAACACGAGGCCCCGAGTTGAGTTGGTCGCTCTCCCGAGGACACATGAGAAGGAGGTGACACGGTTAGCTTTCAAACCTGGGCAATCTAGCCAGAGAACCTGCTGCTCAACCACGCTGCTCCCTTACTCAAGAATGCGGGGAATGGCTTAGGATACCACAAGGCGGGGAGGCGAGTCAGACAAAAGTGCATTTGAAAACTTATAGCGCTGCTCACTTCAATGTTAATCACAGTGTTGGGACACACTGCAGCTCCCACGGTGTGGCTTCTAGACATGCCACTTCCAGCTGTCCCAGTGCAGATGTAAAGACCCTCTGGACCCCCCCAGGGCCTTTCTTGAGGCACCCATGTGTTGTAAATCAGTTGGTGAGTGCAGAACGGAGATGATGGGGAACTGGCTATGAGGCAATGGAGGGGGACTCTGGTCTCAAACGCCATCAGCTTAGCTCGTTGAGGTTAGGCTGAGTTGGATCAAGTGTCTCTGACCAGCAAAACTGTGTTCTTTATCTCTACATGCAACGTATTGATGACCCCGGAGGACTTTAGAATCGGCCAAACAGATCCATCCCCTTTTGCCTTCTAATTTCTGGTGCCCACCTGTGGCACCCCAACAGGGGAGTGTTCATCAGAAGGAACTGAAATGACACACAGGGAGGAGGGGAAGGAGGAGGCAGTGTGCGACACTGTCCTTCAGGCCCCACCTTAGCAGATGTCCATGACTAAATTCCAAGGCAATGACCAATTTCCTGTCCAATGACTCAATTCATCACTCTTATAAGAAGTCATGTTCTAAGAGACAAACAGTGACATCTGTCCCTTTTGTCAGCCTGGGTGATTGTGAGTTTGTAAGTTGAAGCAAAGACTACCATGCGGTTTTCTGTGGTGTGTGTCTAAGTGGTGTGTATGTGTGTGTCTGTGTCTGTGTGTGGTGTGTGTGTATATAAGTGTGATGTGTGTGTGTGGTGTATGATATGCGTGTCTAAGTGTGGTGTGTGTGTGGTATGTGGTGTGTGGTATGTGTGTGTGATGTGTGTGTAACTGTGGTGTGTGTATGTGGTATGTGGTATGCGTGGGTGGTGTGTTTAAGTGTAGTGTGCGTGTGTGGTATGTGGTGTGTGTGTGTGTGTGTGTGTGTGTGTGTATAAGTGTGATGTGTGTGTGCGGTGTATGATACGTGTGTCTAAGTGTGGTGTGTGCGTGGTATGTGTGTGTGATGTGTGTGTAACTGTGGTGTGTGTATGTGGTGTGTGGAATGCGTGGGTGGTGTGTTTAAGTGTAGTGTGCGTGTGTGGTGTGAGGTGTGTGTGGTGTGTGTGTGTGTGTGTGTGTGTGTGTGTGTGTGTGTGTGTGTGCAGGCATTCTAAAAGGATATCTTTCAATCCTTTCGGGCTACCTACAGAACAGACTGGACCTTGGCATTTTCTTGAGGCAGCACAGGGACTGGTTTCATATTCTCTCTCTCTCTCTCTCTCTCTCTCTCTCTCTCTCTCTCTCTCTCTCTTCTTCTTCTCTCTCCCTTACCCTTATTTTTCCCCTAAGACAGGGCTTCTCTGTGTAGCCCTAGCTGTCCTCTAACTCACTCTAGAACAGGCTGGCCTCGAACTCACAGAGATCAGCCTACTCTGCCTCCCTAGTGCTGGGATTAAAGGCATGCGCCGCTCCCACCCAGCAGCATCATCCACTCTCTTGAAGGGAGCTGCTTTATCATGTTTCCCAGTCAAAAAGCAATAAATGTGCGAAAGGAATCCAGAGGGGCAGAGCTTATCTCTAATCGAGTCATGGAATTCTCTTTCCTTGTTAAAACAACCAGGAAGAAGCCACGAAACACACTGGGCTTCCTATTCTAACCCCTCTGCCATTGTTTCCTTCCACTCTACAGACACCATTTGTAACGTGAGTGAAGAGGTCTTGCCCAAGCAACGGCCTTTTCATGTGTGAAATTGATGGTGGCTAACTTTAGCTCAGAATATTCCAGTGAGTTTTAAAGATTCTGAGCTGGGGAAATGACACTTTGACTTTCCACCCATTTACATTTTAGTTTCCTCTCAGCATGCAAGGCAGGTCAATATAGTTTTATTACTAATAATGAGAACCAACCAATAAGTCAAAAACCAGTGTTGAACCTAGGTCTTAAAATAAACTTTGCCTTTGACCCAGAGAAGGCACATAAAATCTGTGGTTTCAGATTTAGTAGTTTTGATGCAGCATAAGCTATAAGAATAAGTGACTACGTTCATTTCAGAGGATTCTGCTCTAATAAACTTACACAAAATAATTGTTTAAAGGCCTCTGGTTTCCTCTGTGTCTGTGAAGAATTGGTTAACACTGAACAAAGGTCTTCTCATGTTAAAGGAAGCAGGTGACTGTGCCTTCTTCTGAATTAAGGATATCAACAGTCTCAATAGACTATGTTCTCCCACTGCCTTCCACCTCTCAGTTTGAGCCAGAACCAACTTCCAGTTGGGGCTGGGTGTACTGGTGTTTTCCATTCAAGTCTTATTATTTTTCCTTTAGAAAGGCAGCCACAGCTCATAAATCAGCTGTGTGTAAAAGTTACCAGAGGCTGGGAGTCATGGTGCACGCCTGTAATCCCAGCACTGTGGAGGCTGAGAGAAGAGAATCCAGAGTTCAAGGCCAACCTAGTCTACACAGTGAGTTACAGTCCAGCCTGGGCTATAACAGAGAGCAAGATTCAAGTTCAAATAAACTCTACGCACTTCCTAAAGGTTACCGAAGACGATCATGGGGGCAAAGTGGGAGGATGGAGACAGTGGTTAATAAGGACACAGTTGTGAGAGGCAGGAAGACTAGCTGCAGATGTTTTGCGGCAGGCTAGATTGACTATAGGCAACTATGTACACTTCAAAATAGCTAGAAGGGGAGGGGGCTTCAAAGGATTTCTCCACAATGTCATGCAGATGCTAATTACCCTTATTTACCCATCGCATACTGTATACATAATGTCAAATTATCATGTTGTACCTAGAAATATGTGCAATTATTATGTGCCAACTTAAAAGTTAACAGGAAGGGCTGGGGAAAATACTTGCCATCATGCACAAGGCCCTGGGTTCAGGCCCTCAGCACTACCAAAAGTAAAAATTAGCAACCAACAAGGTAACTGCCGGCGATTGGAATCAGGTCAAAGCTCCGTCCCTCCCGTGGCTCGGTGCTCTAACCAGCTGTGTGACCGTTATCCATTGTCCTAATTCTGCTTCCGGAGAACAGTTTCTAAGAAGGCAAATGTGCGGCTGGGGGAGCCTCTTGGATGCAGACCTCAAGCTAAATGGCTACAAGTCTCTGACCCCAAGGCTGCTCATTGCCAAGTTCAGTGTGTCCACTGTGCACAGGAATAGGAAGGAGAACTGTGAGGCCCAGCAGACAAGACAGGAAATCTTCAGAGGCTTTTAGATAGAAACCAAAATCTTACTCCAAATGAATACTATCACACACACACACACACACACACACACACACACACACACACACACACACACACAGGTGGAACTGTTCTTAATAACTGAGAGAAGGAGCGGGAGAGTCGCAGAGCCTCCTCAACCCCAGTGTAGCTGCTGCAGCTTCCTTACGGACCCCGTGAGACACAGAGTTAAAAGCCACTGGGCGTCATGACGCAGATGTCCCTTCTTATCAAACTGGCTCAGCACAACCTGGGTATGTTGGGACTTGCCTAGCAGAGCCCCAAATTTGTCTGCCTACTTTAAGGGTGCCTTTGCACTGGGTTAAAATTAAATAACCACCTTTTGTAGATCATTACCAACTAATGGAGGACTGATAAAGATGTGTACACATCGCTTTTGAGAGCCAAAGAGACCAAGGTTTGATACATTTAGCGCAGAGCCTGGTGTACAGATTATACTAGATAAATGGTCTCTTCTGTGATTTTACTTTCCTAGCTTTTGTTCAAAAATAATATAAACAGTACCACATTGGCAAATGTCAAAGATACATCCCATGTGTTGATTTTTATCAGAATCAATGTCAGAATTTGTCCAACATGACTTTCTTAGTTAGAACTGCCTGAAGGTACAAACCAACTCAGACATCGCTACATCCATTCACTGGGGGAGTCTCTTGAACACTTCCTGCTCTGTACCAGGCCCTTTGGATACAAAGTCTCCCAACGGGTTCCACCTCTGATTCAGGGAGAACGGGGGCAAGTGGAGGGAGCAGTAAGAGCTGCAGCAGAGGTGTGTGCTGACTCCACACACAGACTGGGAGGAGGCTCGAGACCATAGACCTGAGTTAAAGACGGCCTTCCATAGAAGCACTGAATGGTGAAGAACAGTTTTACCAGAGCCAGCCATGGAAGGCGAGGCTGTACCCACCAGGCAACACAACAGCCTGTGATAACATAATGGCCCACTGGGTGGTGGGGATAATGTGGGGGAGGTGTAAGTGACTCGGGAAGATGGAGAGGGTAAGGACCATAGGGGTGGGGAGAGAGAAAGCCGGAGGAGGGAAAGTCTAAATCTCAAGTTCTTTAGAAAACACTTGGAGTCTGAATTTCATCCTAAAGGAGTCTCTGAAGGGTCTTAAACAGGATCAAGGGCACAATAGAAAATACTTTGGAGACGAGAAGGCCCCAAATACAAAAGCAGTCCCTCCCTTTCTAGCATTGGAACACCCTGCTCAGCCAGCTGCCCCTGTGCACAGTGCGAACTGCGGGGTTTCAGGACAGTAACCAGGACAAGACTAGGTCAATCAGACCCCTCGTGCATGGAGCCTGACCCGGTAACTTATGACGTCATGTTTAATTAGAACCTAATTCTTAACCCTTGGTGCCTCATTCTAAATGGCCAGTCTCAGGCAGGGCAAATGAGAGCATAAAATTTACTACCTAACATGACAGTGACCTTACTATGTCCTAGCTAATCAAATACAATCCTACACATATGTCCCAGGAGACAAGGCCAGGCAGTTGCTCTCAAGCGTTATAAAAGGTCCCCATTCTCCTCCAGCTCCCACCCAGAATTTGCCTGATATGTTTCTGTCTACTTTTTTTTAAATCAGTTATGGACCAATAAATGCATTTACCCCCACACATCTTGGACTCCCTGTTCCAAGTTCCCAGCATAGCAAGACATTAGCGATAAGGACAGGGCCTCAGCCAGCAAGTTGCGAGAACCCTGCTTGGATTTGAAACAGGAGTTCCTCTGAGAGGATGCAGCCTTGGGCATCTTAATAGAAAGGATGAGAGTGGATTACACTTCTGCCTCCATCCATGCTACTCCCAGTCAGGCGCTGTGGTAAACAGGGGAGCTACACAGTGGCAGGGCAGTCACCAAGATGCAAGACAGATCAAGAGACTTCTCCCAGAACAATAAAGGAAGCCATGGAAGGAAAAAAAAAAAAACCCTCTGGCTAGAAAGGGAGTGTAGAGGAGAGACAGGAAATCTTGACCATGGGTGAGGATAGAAGGAATGAGGACAGGCTATCTCTGCTACAGGCCTTGGCTGGGTATGGTCTCAGACATCATGGTGACATCTAGGCATACCTGAGGTTCTTGTTAAGACATCCGTCTAAGAGGAGAATCTGCTTCGGAGAAAAGCTGTTTGGACATTCTCACTCTGTGGTTCTAAAAGACATGTAGGAATGTGTGTGTACCCGATAGCCTGTCACATATATGTTGGAAGCTCTGTTAAGACTTGTATGGTGGGCTGGAGAGATGGCTCACCAGTTAAAGGTGCTAGCTGCTCTTCCAGAGGACCCAGGTTCAATTCTCAGCAACCATATGGTGATGTACAACGATTTATAGTGAGATCTGATGCCCTCTTCCGGAATAAAGGCATACATGCAGATAGAGCACTCATACGTAAAATAAATAAATAAAATAAATAAATAAAT